>NC_080637.1:55265675-56465675 GCF_027579445.1 Ammospiza nelsoni | reverse complement strand
GGTCCCAGATCACACAGGTGATCAATGAGGAAATCTCTATGATCCATTAGCTCCAACACATTGCTCACTAGGAAGGCTCTGCTACCTGGAAACATTTTTGCCATGAATTTGACTTGCTCCTCATTGATATGTGGCCCAATCCCCACGGGTATTACTGTGATGTCTCTATTCTTCAAAAACCCAAGCATGTCACGGATTTTTTTTTGAGACCTGCTTGCTATAAATATCACTGCAATTTTGGCAGCATTGGTCCTCTCTGCTTTTCCAAACACATGCAATGCAGTGTATTTAAAGACTTCATAGGCAGATGCTTCTTTATCACCTGTGTATTTTATGTTCTGGACAATTCTTCTCATCTGGGAGTTTGTTTTGATATCTTTAAGATTAAGATAGATGGTGGGACCAGCCCTATACACCAGAATTGACACTCGGATTTTTTTCTGGGAGATGTGGAGTTTTTTCATCACACCAATTATGAAAGTCTTCAGCTGTTCAAAGTCATCCTCTGAGAGTTTATTGGAGCCATCAATCAGGAAGGCCAAGTCCATCATCTTGCTGCATGAGTATGCACTGGCTGGTAGTTCAATGTCCTCCTCTGGAATAGGTGTTGTCAGAGTTTGGATGTCCTCCATGGGCTCACAGTCCACACAAGTTAAGTTCTTTCCTTCACACAGACTACAAAAATCATCAAATCAGAAAAACATCAAATTTAACTGTAAAAAGCAGTGCTTATAACAACAAGTCATCCACACAAGTCATCCACACATTATAAAACCAAACATCTCAAAACCACAATGAAACCAAAACATGATGTGAATGGTTTTTCCCCCCACCCCAATTCCTCTCAACTTTCCACATGATATTGTACACCTAAATCCCCTGCATTCATGGATGTTTGTTTAGATCCAGGAAACGTGACCAACTACAGTGTGTTTGTCAGAAGAAACTCCTAAGAACAGTCTTTGGCAGAAGGGGTTAAAATCTGTGTCTGGAAACTGTTTAGGAACGGCTGAGTATCAGCAGTACAGCAACCTACAGGCCACTGGTGTACTGAACTGGCTGATCTGGTCTGCTTCACAAGGAACCAAAACATGAGGCAAACTTCAGGCAGCGAACACCATGTAAAATCCTAGAGTAGGAGAGATGTTTTACCTTTGATATGACTCAGCAAACTCTCTGCAGGGGCCAGGTTTACACAGATTTTAACCTTACTGAAATTAACAATCTTTTTTCTACCTCTAAAGTGCCTTACTTTCCTGGTGGTTTTTTCCTGACTTCATTTTAGTTTGGATACAGCTTTGGCACATGTTCATCCTCCACTCCTTCTTTTATCTCTTTTACCTTCCAATTGTTTACCATGATTTCTTCTTCAGTTCAGTTTCTCACATTAAATGCTTTATTTCAACCACAGATGTTATCTCTTTTTAGTCCTATGTCTTCCTCACCATTTCTACTCACCTCCAGTAGTACATTTTGCCCTTTCCACCTCAGCTCCCAATTTTCTTTCCCTCCCTTATTCATCTTTTCCACTATTCATCCTTCTGCACCACCATGAGCGTTTCACCTCTGTCACCCTCCACCTTTTATGAACTCATTTAAAATTCATCCATTTTTAGCAAGGCTTTAACACTTCTGCCCTTCTAATTCCTGGCTGCATATTTCTCTTTACTTCCTAGAATCACAGAGGGGTTTGGGCAGGAAGAAATCTTTTAAGTGTATCCTGTCCAACTCTCCTACAATGAGTAGAGACATCTTCAACTAGATCATGTTGCTTAGAGCCATGTCCAGACTGACCTTAAATATTTCCAGAGATGGGACATCCACCACCTCCTTTGGGCAACCTGTGCCAGTGTTTTACCAATCCCTTTGGTAACTTCTTCCTTATGTCTCATATAAATTGAACATCCTTCAGCTTAAAACCATCACCCCTTGTTCTGCCCCAAATGGCTCTGCTAAAAATTTTGTACCCATCTTCCTCATAGGCTGAAGCACTTAAAGGTTACATTAAGATCTCCCCAGACCCTTCTCTTCTCCATCCTGAACAATCCCATCTCTCTCTCTGCCTTTCCTCACAGGAGGTGTTCCAGCCCTGAGAACCTTCGCTTCTCAGAGAAAAGAACATGCCTGCACTCAGGCAGGTGGAACAGAACTAGTCCATATATTCTCCTTATCTTACTGGACAGTCCAAGGAACAGAGCAGGAAAAAGAGTAACAAACGAGTAACCACAAAAAAACGCTTGCTTGCACTGCCAGAGAAAACCCAGGATGTACAAACTACCTGTGTCAGTACTGGAAGAAGGTGCCATTTTCCAGGAAAATACTTCCAGGAAAATACTTTTACATGTGGCATCCTCATTTAAGTTCTCTTAATAGAAGTGTTTTGTTCTTTACAAGCTCATTTTAGTGTCTTCCTAATTGCAGAATGCACAGCTACTTTTGCCATTAACATACAGCAACAGATTTATTATTCTAATCCTCGTATGAACAAGACTCTTCTAGTTTCCAATTTCTTTTGGATGTTTGCTATGACATTCATTTTTGTGCAATATTTTCTATTGTTTGTACAGATGGTGTAGACATCTAAATTAGGTGACAGCTATGCAAAAGGATGTTTCCCTAGTGAGATAAGTTTTCCTAATGTTCTGAAATCTTTTCTGAGCAGCAGCCAGTGTATCAACATTTAAGATAAATTATTATTAAGAATTCAAAAAATTAGAGAACAGAGACTCATTTAAGAAGACTCTTTTTTGACCTTTTGCTCTTCAGGGCTCTTTATATTGTCTAAAAGTATGTATTTAATTGATGAGCCTAACAGTCTCATGCCCTGGGTTTATAGCTCAGTTGCACACCAGCCCTGAGTAGAGACCAGGAATTGTAAGCTTTTACCTATTTTGAGCTTCTGTGAGGTTCAGAGCACTTGGAGGTACAGTGCTGGTTTGTGATAATAGCTGCTGCAGTTTTACAACTCAGTTTCCATGAAATCTGATCAGTTTACAAGCTGGAAAACTCTCTTTTATTCACAGCATTATAAGTCACTAGTGAAAATATCCATCCATGATCCAGACATCCAGAGAATGACAAATTTTCATAATATGCCACAGGGCATTAAACAAAATGCAACGAGTCTCTGCTGCATTGCAGCTGAAGGCCCTCATCCTGCACAGTGCACAGCAGTGCACATTCCCTGCCATTCATTTCATCCTATTTGGAAACACCTGTATGCAGGATCAGATCATGGGTATCACCTTAATATCTCATGGAAATTGGTTTTCCAGTAATGGGACACAATTCCAACTGCTAATAATCTCAGCAAGTTCTAGACTGAGTGCACATTCAGACCTCGCACCTCACATAGGAATTTTCTAGCACTGGCAGATGGAAGGAGTCTAACAGCTTTATTGATATTGAATCACACATTGCACATAAAGAAGTTAAACATCTGAAGCCAGCAGGGCCACCAACACAGGGAAAAGGCCTTTTTTTAGAAAGAAATTTATAGATTTTACTTGCTTCAATTCAGTTGACAACGTATAATCCCTACTGCTGTCATTGAAAAACTTCAGCCATGGGTTCTCCGTGAAGGGGTATTGACATAAAAGATGGTTTTCAAGCTTCTTTTTGGGTGATACATTTAAAGTTACATCCATATACTTGTTCATGAGGATGTACTTCATCCCTGACCCTTCATTCTACACAAGAGGGATGCTGGTTCCCTGCACAACCCCATCATACCAGGACTGACAGTGCTGTGGATCATCTCTGTTCAAAACCACTCTCCTTCCATATGGGATCCTGTCACCTCCAACTGCACACACGGGACAGTCTTCTGGACTGACACAATCCAGGGACAGTTCATCAAGGATTTTCCCTGTTTCAAAACAGCAGAGCAATGTAAAGATGCCAGTTGTCATGAACTGTAAAACTAATCATGGGGTTAAAAACAAAACAGTGCTTCTGAGGTGGGCTCAAACCTCCTGAATACTCTGCTTGGTGTTGTGGCCATTGTCAATTTGACACAGAGAACTATCTCCTTCCCTCATAATGGCTTTTATTTAGATATTGAAACCACCTAACCCAGTGTATACTTTCAACAGCCAGCACCCACACAGAAGGTAAATATATCTTCAGAACAACACATGGAAGATGTCAGGGTATCAGTAACATCAGGGGAAAACGGCATTTTCCATTATACATGTATATTATTTATTTGTCCTCCTATCCTCTACCTTGTTCTGATCAGAAATACCAGGGCCCAGAATAGCTACTCAGGATCTTAAAATACTTTATTGCTTCCCTTCTTCATTTTCTTCTCCCTGTCCCATATTTCTTGTACTTTTTCTTTCCCTTTTCTACAAGGTAGTTGTTGGAATAGTTAATCTGGAAGCTCATGCTCATGGGAGGATGCCAGCTGGGCACTCTCAGGAGCATCTTGGAGGTAATAAGCAGGTAAAGGCAATGGCTTTCACTGCTGTAGGTGCTCTCGAACAGAGCATTTTATCAATTTCCAGCACAAATTCATGCTCTACTTTAATCAGAGAGTCAACAATCTGTTCCTACACAGCCCCTAATCCTCCAGTCTCATCAAGCTGATCCCATCCTCTCTCATCCTTGCTGGCAGGGGTTCACACTCCTCTTCTGGGCACCACTTCATGCCCATTTCACAAACCTAAACTGAGATGCCCAATCACCTCCCTCCTCAGGCCGTAAGGAATTGTGGTGAAAACACATCACTGAACCTGTTAAGAAGAAGAAAAGCTGTTTAAATAAATCAAAATATGCACTTACCTGCAGGACAGTGCACATGGCATCCTTCCACACACTGCAGAGGACACTCTAAAGCCTGGGGGTGTTGGCATGTGACAGGACAAGCAGGTCCACAGCTGTTATATCTCCATTCACACTGATAGTCTAATTCCTGTTTATTCAAGTCCTCACAGCTTTGTGCTATGCAGGCACAGAATCAGAGGCAAAAAAAAAAGTCAAACCACAGTGTACATCCACCATGCCTCTCAGAACTATGGCACCAAACATTGTACAAATTGGACCACATATATCTAGAAAAATAAAGATTTCCACTCTTAAATAAAGATTATTGTTTTATTATTGTTTGACTACAGTCAGGGCAGACCACCTTTTCACACTTACATCTTTTTTCACACAATGAAATACATGCTTTAGACCAAAAATTTTTAGGTTTGATAAAAAGCAAGTGCAACACAAACTGCAAACTTTAATTGATGCACATGTACATATATATTACAGAAACTATTTCTTCATCTAGATTTTGTACCACAGGCTACTACATCCCCTAATGGATGGAACAGGTTTGCCAGGTACAGAAATAGAACAGGGAATGGGAGTGTCAGAGAGAGCTGCTAGCCCAGCCCCATTAACATGAAATTCTCTCTATGTCAGTGGGAACAGGGCTAAATCTGATCAGTCTGAGCCAAAACCTTGCACATTTGCACCCAGTTCTGCCTCATGTTTTCTGTACTTACGGCACAGACTTGGTGACCTCCAGTGAACAGCCACCCCTTTCTGTGCGCAGGCACGTGCATAGGCCGCAACGGCGTCACAGAAACATGCGCAGTCCCCAACAGACTCACAAGCACAGGTGTCATACAGGCAAATGTCAATGTAGGGCTCTGGATTCACCTACAGGAGAGAAGGGCAAAGGACACTCCAAGTCCTTCATCTCCTTCCTGTACATATCATTAACCTTCAGATAGTTTGGCTGCTCCACTTGCCAAGGGTCAAGGTGTCCCATAAATCAGTGCAAATCTTTCTGCTGATGTCAGCAAGGACTGCAGTTTGCAATCACTTAATATTTTTAAGCCTTGTCCCCATCCCTCTCATGCAGCAGCTTGGGTATACCACAGCCTGAAAGGCATTGCATTGGCTCAACTCCCCCTTCCCTCAAATCTCAACCCCTAGGCTTCACTTCATGTACAGCAACATTTCCCTTGGGAAGAAGTTACTTTATAGCTTAATAGGTGTGTTTTCCCATAAAGGTGCATTTTCCCATAAAGCCTCCACAACAGAACAAGGTGAGAGATGAGAACACCAGCCAGCCTTCACAAAGTCCTATATGCTGTCAGCACAACTACACTTTTTCCCTCAGCTGTAATCAATGCCAGCACAGATCATGCAGAATTGAACAATGTGAAACACATCACCCAATACTCACCAATTTTGTGCATTCTTCAAAGACACTTCCAGACAAAATGCTGCATGATGATTCTACCATCATCTGCTTCACTGTGTTTCCACCACACAGTGGAGACATCAAGGTCTGTTCCAAGCTGGGCTTAATATTGTAAGAGACAAGCAGAGATTGTTTTAGTCTTGCCTTCAGGACCTTGGGACTCTTCAAATTGAAGTAAGAGACCCACTACCAAAGGAAATTGCTTCTCTGAGTAAAGTTTCAACCTGTAACAACAACACACACAGATCCTGCTGCAGCAGAGCAGATCACCTCCTTGATTTTCTCCAGATCTTACTTGTACCCTGAAATTTTAACTCAGATTTAGATGACAGGAAGACCCACTGTGCCAAATGATCATCCACAACTCCTCAGCAGGTCCATGAGGCTTAAAAATATTATCAGATTTCAGCAGACAATACCCAAGGCTGCTGCTGAATAAAAATAGCTCAGTAATCTTCCCACCTCCAATTTAATTTATCTAAGAACAAGGAGCACTACTATTGACACAGAATTTAAGACACCAACACCCTGCAGGTCCTGTCCTGTGTCTATGATACTGAAATGAGAAGCTGCTCCTTTTCAGTCTGACCCTGTGGCCTCACTCCACAGTACTGCAACTTTTTATTGCACTTCAGTCAAATGAAAAAAGTTACCTTCAGAAAGGTAATATTGTGGCTATATCACGCTTGCACATAATTAGCAACTAACCCAGAAGATTTCACATGATCCAAACGAATGCTTCAGTGTGTTTGTCTGGTAATTCAAATCTTGCAAGAAAATATCTAGAAAAGGCTTTTTCCACCTGCTGCCCTGGCCATTTGGACAGATTTTCAAAGACAAAAGCATCTTTTGAATTGATTGAAATGCTTTGTTTTACAAATGTCAAAACAAGTTGTTTCCAAGGTATTTCCTCACACATTTCATTTGGAAATACTTTGGGCTTTATTTGTCAGCTACTCACAAATTTCTTATTCAATTTCATTCTTTCAAAACTGTATTTGGAAAATAGGAAGTAGACTCTTATGTGTAATATACTTAGAACCCCAAGAAATTTCCAGCACTGGGACATAGATAACACTTTCAGAAAGCAGCTACCCTCCCCAAGATTCACATGCAATGATGGATAGTGACAAGCTCTCCCATCCCCTCCTTTATCCTGCTTTTTCTGATCAAGCCTGTCCAACCTGGAAATAAAAGCAGAATTAAATTAAAAAAAAAAAAAAAAAAAAAAAAGAGAGAATCATATAGAAAGAAATTAAAGAAATTAGCCTGTGCATTCCATTGTTTGTAATGGACAGACTAAGAACTGGGATATAGAAATTTGAATAGGGAGAAACAAAATTTTTACTTGAACCACCCTGACTGAAAATTACAGCGATTTTTTTTAAGATTAAACTTTAAATGAGATTTCCAGTGATAGCTGGATTTCAAACATCTGGGCTGGATAACTCTAGGAACAGTCTCTACTAAACAAATTGGCTATTTTAACATTCCACTGAAGCCAGGCAGCCCAGAAGCCTTACATAATTTAATTGGCCTTTTACCAGATTTTTAAAAGTAATATTTTTTGGCAAAAACATGGAGGAAATAGCTAATTTCTACTTATTTTAATCCTTCCAAAGCTCTTTTTCCACTCTTCACTGATAGTGTAACCCACACTAATTAGTTTTCACAGTTCATTCACAATTACCTTTGCAACATCAGCACAATGGGAATTAACTTTCCAAGAATTCCCAAAGTCAACTGGATCTACTTCAAGATGTTCACTGCTGCTGGTCAAATCATTGTTTTGAATTCCATCAAAATTTCCACACAGACCACACACTTGATCCTTGCAGGGAAAGAAAGAAAGCATTAATCCTACAACTGTAGACCAGCTTAGGGTTTTGTTACGTCTTTTTAGCCTGGTGCTTTAATGCCACGAGGTTCAAAAATTGAATACCCATGGCCTTGACACAGTCTCTCTCAGAGAATGTGTAGCTCCCATTCCCACTCTGCTTTGCTGAAAACAGGACCACGCTGTCCCCAGGGACTCTCAGAAAGAAGGACTGCTCTAATCAGCAGTGCCCAGTGGCTCTGTTTGGAGTGTGTCCCCACAACCTCATTTCATTTTTGGAGATTGCTGTCCTATCACCATCACCAGTAAATCTGGCTCTTATGCTGCTCTTCTTGAATGCAGAAGAAATCACTCCTGGTTATTCTGAGGTCCCACAACACTCATCCTTTCTGTCGTAACTCATTTCCAATGATCCAGGATTTGGCCCTTATAGTTGAACAACCAGAAAAATAAGGCAGTTATACAGTACTACCAAACAACCCCTCAATTTTTGAACAAGTGCCTAACATACCATGAAAATCTACATTAAAAACAAACAAACAAAA
Source organism: Ammospiza nelsoni (assembly GCF_027579445.1). Lineage (NCBI taxonomy): Eukaryota > Metazoa > Chordata > Aves > Passeriformes > Passerellidae > Ammospiza > Ammospiza nelsoni. The sequence goes on along the minus strand of NC_080637.1, from coordinate 56,457,088 downwards.
CAAAACAAAACAAAAAAAAAAAAAAAAAAAAAAAACAAAAAAAAAAACAACAAAAAAACAACATTCCCCAGGGACAGGTTAAGTGCATTCTTTAGTGAGAATAAGAGGTGGAGCAAAAACCACTTACTCTGAAATTGCCTTTTAAGATAATGGAGACTCCCATGGCCAGGTCCCAGGTCACACTGATGCTTTTGCCCAGTAAAATGATGTAATAACGGCCAGACTTGATGACATCTAAATTATCATCTTCACCCTTAGGAGGTACCCTGATGTTTACCTGAATGAGAGAAACACATTGTACTATCAGCAGTGTCTCTAATTATTATTTAAGGTAGGTGATTTTCCCAGTGGGACATGTTAACAGGTGCTTCCATTCATGCTGTTCTTCAGAGAGTTTCCATACACTATCCAGATGCTCCAGAGAAGATCAGAAATTTGGGATACAAATACAGTCTTTCAACCTCATCCCATTTCCAAAGTCTTTGAATGTGGTCCCAGGGTATGACACACAATGCCAATATATGAAGCAGGGCTGATAAAGACAGGGTATACTCAATTAATCACCAGTTTAGTATTGGTCACTGGTTCGCTGAATAATTACATGTTGGTTCGGGCTTTTTTTATTTCAGCTTTTTAGGAAACTTAACAATTCTGTCCTTCTGCTGTAATAAGAACTGGGAGAACCACACGTATCAGTGGCCTCTAAAAGACCAGCCTTATTCTGGAGTCAGGAATCTTCTTCTCAACTAATTACACCTACAGGAAAAATCCAGAGAGATTCTTTTTGGTGTCTATTCATTTTTTCCATCACTTTCCCTTCCCCTGTGTGCCTCTTTCTTTTTCCATCTGGCTACAATTCACTGCCTCCAGCTACTAAGAATTTAAGAAATTAATTTAAAATGCTCTCTTTCACACCACAATTCCCTTTCAATGGGAACTCTAAGAGGAATATTAAACACATTTGAAAAGAAAAGTCTGGCATGGCTGCTACTTTAAGCACCATATTAATGCATTAACTGCTTAGTTCTGGAAGTTCTTTTAATCAGCAGAAATAGCAATTAATGTAAGGGAGAAAGAAGAGCCCAGAAACCATTTACCCACTCTCTTACTTTGAGGGCAAAATATTTCCTTATCCCACTATTCTTTCTTGCTTGATTCAGTAAAAGCTCAGCACAGTAATTAAATTATTTTCATCTCCGAGCTATCATCAGAAACATTTATCCCAGAGAAGACAGTTTACATCTTCCATGGATTTCCTAAAGAAGGTCTTCATTGTCTTTAGGGAAGGTATGAAAAGATATTTTAGGTACCAAAAGAGCTAACTTTTTAATTTTCTCCTATGCCAATTATATTACTACACTTGACCACTTAAAATTCTTCAACAGTCTTGGTCTTTCCAAATTCAGAGGTTCCAAAACACAGAAGAGGACAAAGTTGAGCTGGGAGATTGACTTAAATTACAGAATTTTTATGTTTATGGAGGCTTTTTGCCCAACCATGAAGTCATAAACTTTTGACCTTGCAAACTTGCAGATTTGTTTCAGAAAATAAAAAAATATTTCATTTTGTTTTAAATGTCAGCCAGAACTGTAACATGTCAATTAAACCCTCATTTACTAGCAGCAGTAGAAGCTGCTCTCAAAACATATCATCTTAAAACAATGTTAATTGGAAACATTATAATGGCTAAAAGAATACCTGATTCTTCTGCTTGCTTCTAAGGATTCTTGTGGAAAAAGAGTGTAGAAAGTCATTACTGAATAAGAATTTGCCTAGGAGTCTCCATATCTGTTGGTTTTCCCTAATGTCTCTTTTAGTTGTTGTTATTTCTAAGAAAACTTGCTCTGTGTATTATTACACGGAGCCTTAAACTCTCCAAAAAGACAACTGAAAGTTCACTCAGGGTCATGTGGACAGTGCTGTAATACAGACCTTGGTCTCACAAGGACAGGCTCCCTCAAGAACATCCTCTCATGCTGGAGCTGCTGGATGCCTAAATCACCTGCTGTTATCTTCTGGCCCTTTCTTACATATCCAAATGGAATCAGAGCTTTTCTGAAAATCTGTCATCTAAAGAAGCTTTCAGACAAAGCCCAGCTAAATGGAATGATCCCTGCACTGCTATTTACCCTCAGCCAAGTCAGGGATTCTTTAGCAGCAGAAATTAAAAACTGGACAACCAATATCGCTTGTGCTCATTTCTGCACAACCCAAAAGCCTGTATGGATCCTATGCTGTCACAGTGCACTGCACAGACACCTTTAATAAAGGTCATGTTTTTGTGTGCCACCAAGGCATGGTGGCAATTTGCAGGCAATTCCAAACCTGGTACAGCTTTGTCTGCTAACCCAAAACCAGGCAAATGTGGAGTGGTTTCACTGGGAACATTTTTGCAAATGTCTGGTCCAGACACCAGCTCAGAGCACAGGACTTCTGAAAAGGCAGTGACTGAAACAATAATCCACTGCACCCCTGCAATGGCTAAGCTCACAGGCAGTGAGAATTGTTACAGTGCTCGAGACAAAGGGCTGAACTCTGCCCTCCGGAAAGCTCATTTCCTGCTGGGAAGGGACATGGGAGATGGAAGAGATTCTTGGTCAATTCTTCCATGTTTGTTGGTAGCAAAAGGGAGGAAAAAGAAGAATATAGTCAGGAGGATATCCCATCCAGCAATTTAACAGGACAAAGGACAGCTAACATTCCAATATCAAGTTGTTGGAGCAGTGACTCTTTTTTTTTGTGCATGTGTGTGTTCAGTCCTTCATCTTGCTAAATTAGTTCTGATGTTTTACTAGCCACAGGTCAGTCATCTCTTAGCCCTTCCTTGCACTTCAAGTTGCTGGAAACAGGCTTTGACAAACCATGTTTAGAAAGGATCTGAAGCACCCAATACATGAGGGATGTGGAGCTGTTGGAATGAGTCCAGAGGAGGCCACCAAGATGATCAGAGGGCTGGAGCATCTCTGTCGTGAAAACAGACTGAAAAAGTGAGAATCGTTCAGCCTGAAGAAGGTTGCAGGGAGACTTCATCGCAGTCTTTCAATAGCTAAAAGGGCTACAAAAGAGCTGGAGAGAAACTCTTTACAAGGGTCTGGAGTGGGACAAGGGCAATGGCCTCACACTAATAGAGAACAGGGTTAGACTGGATATTAGGAAGAGATCCTTCCCTGACAGGGTGGGGAGACCCTGGCATAGGTTGCCCAATCCCTGGAAGTGTTCCAGGCCAGGTTGGATGGGACTCTGAGCAACCTGGGATAGTAGAAGGTGCCCTGCCCATGGAAGGGGAGTAGAACTGAGTAATCTTTCAGGCCCCTTCTAACCCAAACCATTCTATGATTATCTGAGATAAACTGATTGGGAGCAAGAAATAGCAGAAATACCAAAAAAGCATTATACCTCTGAAAGCAAAATGGATAAATATAATCCTGCTAACCTGATCGTTTTATGATCAAGAACCCCTGAGTGTGAGGTCATTCCTGCTTCAGCTTACTGAACAATCTGAAATTATTTTTCCAAACAAAAAAACAGGAAGGAAAGAGAAAAGAAAGCGTACGTACGTTTCCATTGAACAGCTCTATTTCCCCTCCTTGATACAAAATGATAACCCTTTTGGTGCACTTTTCTCCAGTGAAGCCACAACCTTCATTTGAAATGAATATCTGGAATGTTCCAGAGTCACCCTTGCAGAAATCCTATCAGATAAGAAAATAAATGAGTCAGTAATGAAAAACACACACAGGGAAAAACACAGAGAAAAAAGAAGCCTCAAACAACACTCTGTAATTTGTGGTCAATAGGATATATATTGGCATGCTAACTGTTCCCGTGTTCATTTAGTTTATTCTTAGTACTGATATTCATGTGTCCCATCCCTTAAAGAGTGAGGCACACTCTGCCAGTGACACATATATGCATAATTTGGAGAGTATTTTTTTGGCAGGGAGAATCCACCATGTTACAGTATCTGTGATATTTAAAAATGTATGATGGGCACAGGGCACATCTGAATACACAGATAGCTTAATTATTGATTTTCTTTTAAATCCAGAATTTTTGAGATCCTTGGAGAGTTCCTACTACATTTACATGATAATTCACATCTCTCTGGCCTTTTAGATTTTATTTTTTGGTCGTGTTCATTTTTTTCAGTACACACCTTTTCAGAAAAAGGCCCTGTGTGGAGCTCTCTGTGTCTGTCATTTAAGGAAAACAGATCTGAATTCCATTTTAAGTAGTTTTGTAGTAGCCTATAGTATTGCTGCCCATAAGACCTTTACACAGAGCTCTCAGTGGTGGCAAAGCAATCATTCCTCAAATATAATCCAGCTGGAATCAAGGAGCATATTTCAAAGACCTAGGCAGAGGCAGGTTGATCACACCTTCCTCCCTAAAGAGAATTGCAAGGAGGAATGTGCCTCATGAGGACTCTGTGGGGAAAATAGTAACCCACCCAAGAAACACATCCCACTGTCATTGCAGAATATGGTTGTTATCAATCACCAGTGAATCCATCTAGTTTTAGAACAAATTTTCAGATAAATCCTCGTTTGCACAGACATTTCTAAATACATGGTAATCTGCATGTAGATGAGCCTTTATCTTAGTTAACTCTAAATTCTGGCTGATTCCACAAATAAAAAGTTGGTTTTAGTGTGCTCTGCCTTTATCCCCCTCTCCTCCTTGTGTGAAGAAAATGGATATTGTCAGGGGACTCCAAGCAGGTGGTGCACGGAACAAGACAGGGATCATGCTGAAAGGAATGAGCAGAGCCTGTGCTCTGGGTGCATTTAGGGAAGGTTCATTGAGCATTCCTTGTCTCACTCAGCCACACAGCAAGCTACCACTGCAGGATAAAAAGGAAAAGAAAAAAACATTGATTTATGGATAGCCAGAATTCCATTTTGGAGATGAGATTCAGACAGCTCTGCTCTGTACCAAAGTGCTCTCATAAGGTTCATGATGGCCAGCTGGACACATGACAGCCTGATTTCTGTCACTTTTCAAAATTCTCAAGACATCTCTGAAAACATAAATAAGCTATAAATAAGCTCTATCTTTCTCTACTATACATCTGGCTTAGTAATTAGAAATAGTTAACTGTGATTTATCCAAACACCAGGCTTCTCACCTGGTGTAAAACTGTTTTTATATATCAGGCAGCTTTACTATTTGACATGCTCTTCTTACCTGAGCTAGCACATACTGGCAGTTTCCTGGAAACTTATATTTCAATCCATCAAATGTCAAGTAATGAGCTGTACCAATAGCAGTGCAGGTGCCATCACACAGATTTTTGGTGCACTCCCACTTCCTCCCCTGGCACACACTGTAACAGAGAAAAGGGGGCAATGATAGTTGTCCTCATGTAAATGTAAATTACAAGCAAGAGAATGCAAAGTGCTTTAGACAAAGTGAAAGTGCCACAGTCTCTGTGTCCAGGAGCTCTCTACCACCAGATGAGAGGCTCTCTCATCAACATAAATCAGCATATGTTAGCAGGGGGTGCATAAATCCAAATAGTGCAATAAGATAAAAAGAATAAGGAATGTGTTTCTCTGCTTCTTACAAGTTGCAGTATAGGACTCTAGGTGGTTTGAATTTCCCTGTTACAAAATAGGTCAGGACAGAGTCTGCTGGAATATTCTTTTATACTAGAATTTGCTGGAATATGCTTTTATACTAGAATTTTATTTAGGATATGCTGCTCTGCTCCAAGTGCCCTTGCTGCAAAACAGAGCATCCACCATTCTTGCCCTTTTCCAGAAGTATCCTGGAGGAGCACAACCTTGCTACAATAAGCTGCAAATATGAAAGGGGAACTCTCCCTTGACATCCACAGGCTTTTGATTAGTGAAATAAATTGATTTGCTAACTAGCAAAAGGCTGAGCAAATAAAGTAAAACTCAAAATCAGTGGAGAGTTAGAATACCATTTCACACAATATCTAATAATAAACATTTAATAATTAATAAGCAATATATTGCTGGAGGATGGCAAAACATTCATCCACTAAATGCTCCATAAATGCAGATGGACATCATCACTGCCCCAGGAATTTTCTAACCAACCTCTGTGAGGGCAGAGAAAGAGGAATTATATCCATACTTTACAGACATAAAAACTCAGGGATAAAGAACGTGAAGTATTTTCCCAAGATCAAATTGCTACCTGAAGGAAAAACTGTGCACTGAACTGAGTTCTCTAATAGTGCCTTAACCTGAGCATAGATTTTATTTAATCTTGGTAACATTTTGCATCATAATAAATATTGGTCAAGACATTTTCTTCAAAGAATGAAACTTCAGTAACATGAAACCTCTTGCCCCCTCTCCTCTGCTAACAGTTAGACAAGAGCAAGATTTTGTAAATATGCACATGGACAGATTATAAGAGACATGGGGTGGTTAAATTCAGATTAGCAAATTTCTGCAGTGCACTGCTGCACAAGTGTGACTTCAAAATTTTCATTGAGCTCCACAATGAATTCCCAATACATTGCATAACAAAAGGTTTGCCACTGGCTTAGGCTTGGAGACATTCCAGTGTTCATGAATTAGGGTGTCCCATATGTCAAGTCAGATGTAAATGCCAAATTTGACACCTCTGGCTCATATATTGCCTTCGCAGGTGTTCACATCTGGCTAAGAACAAGTGAGAATGAGAACTCCTGCAACAGCAGTACAAAAGGCAAAAACAAAAGAAAAGGAAGATCTCAACCTCCAAAATGCAGACTCTCAATTCTTATTAATTCTCAAAGCAATAGTAATTTCCTATACCACTTTCTAAATTACATTTGACTTGATATTTGCTGAGAACTATCAAGAAACTTTTCAATGTCACAGAGTGCACAAAAGCCCTAGTGACATTTATGAAGGGACGTTATCTCCAATTTTACTTCCATTCATGAAAAACACCTAAAACTTGAGGAAGAGCTTTTTATCAGTGAGAAAAAGCCTGATTTCTAACATTTCCTTGACCCTAATATTGAAGGAAATTCTATGTATTTGAGGAAATATAATTTACAATGGTATTGCCAGAATTGTGGGCAGTTACAACAATGAAGCAACATCGTTATGATTACCTTAAGATCAAAGATTATATGAATAATTGACAATAAAAAGGCTGATCATCATTATTGTGAGGAATCTTGCAAACTTTTTAACACTCAGAAGTTTCACACTTACTCTTCTTGTTTCAATAAAATTTTCATGGTGCCTGTTTTTCAGCTGAGTCACTTTTAACTAAATGCAATGTAAGCACATTACAGAGTATGTACCTAGACAAAAACATCAAATTCTCTTCCATCTTTTTCCCTTTCAAGCCTGTTTTTCCCCAGATTTAATTACAGTACATGGATTCACAATGTTATATGTAGCTGCAAAGGAAAGAAATTAAACAAAATATTCGGAGATTAATATTTCCACACAAAACCTTCATCCAAGACTAACTCGTGCTAGTTAGAAGTGGTCCCACTAGTTAAAAAATCTTGAAATCACTGTTATTCAAAGAGCAGTGTACCAAACAAAAATCAAGCATTGGACTCTCTAGTGGTGCTGATTCTCTGACACAGCTCCAGCCAGTCATACAGAGGATGACAAACATTGCTTCTGGGGTTGCCCCAGAGCTGGGCAGGAACATTTAGGGTAGAATGCATAACAGATTCTCAAGTCTGAGTTCAAAAAACCCCCAGGATTTTCACAGTGCTGGTAGCTGAATGTCCTACACCCTGGACTCTTGGAGCTCTGAAGGAAAAGAGACACCATTCCCCCCCACCACATACATGGAAAAAAAGCACCTCAAGTGCAGCCAGTGTGCTGTGCAGGAGAAGGAAAAAGTGGCCCACTGTACTTTAAGCAAAATAAAAGTGGCCCAAAGGCTGTGCTGAGGGCTTCCCTCCATGCAAATTGAGCAGCCCAGAACTCCCCTTTGAACCTATAAATCCTTTTCTAGCAACCAAGCAGGATAATGGTGAAAGACATGGAGCATTCACTCTTTTCTTCTAAGAAAGTAACAGTTTTCCATCTATTTTCATCTTTTTTAATATATCAATAGATAGAGCACTCTTTAGAGATATGAGGTTGACCCTGTCTCTTCCTAGTTCTTTATCATTTCCCTGAAGAGCTCCTTTCACATTACAGCTGGTGCATCACGCCCCTTCTGGCTGAAAAGGGCTGATTAACAGGCTTCAGACAGCCAACAAAAAGGGAAACACAACAGCAAAACTTAGTGAAAAAGCCATTCCTCCCACCCCAGAGCATATAGGTCCTAAATTGTTATCTTGTGTTGCAAAATCCACTATCTAGTGCCTACAGAAGAGTTGCATAGACACACAACTATTTGTAGGGCATGAGGCAGAGGTTGCCAGACATTGCAAGGAATTTTATTGGATCTTTATGCAACATGCAAAGGGAATGTGCTGTCTGTGCAATTAATACGCTGCAAAAACTAGCTTTCTCTAAAAGAGATCTGTTAAGTAAACAATATTTGGTGTTACCAGAAACACAGCGGAGCCCCTAAAGAGAAAAAACATCCTTCCTCACCAGGTGTTGCAGTCCTTAGTCACTGTTTCTCCTTTGGAATATTCTCTTCCATTGTGGAAGCACGGGCACCTCTCAGGAGCAACACACTTGTTTTCATGTCGTACCTAAGCAGAACACACAGTTTGTCACCACCTGGGGCAGTTGGGACATGGCCATGTGCAGGGCAAGCAAGCAGCCAGGAACAAGCACAGAACGTGTGGATGGAAAATAAAAGAAAGGTTGAAAGGAATAAAAGAAAGGATGAAGGCTATCCAAGGTGAGAAAGGTACAGTACTACTAATACTTTTAGCCATTAACATAAATAGAGCTGTAGGTATATAAATCACAACTCACTTCCACCATCTCAAGCTACTGGGAGAAGAGATGACACTACAGAAAAATGGCACAATGAGAAAGTCCAGGATGCAGTGAACCAGGCTAACGTGAATATGGAGAGCAGGTGAATAGCTTCTCACACACAACAAACTGGAAAAGGGCCTACTAGAAAAGCAGACAAAAGGCTAAAAGATGGACTAAAAATGGAGACAGGAGCATCAAGGAGATCAGAAGCCGCAGTGCCTGATTCACCCACGTGCAAATGCAGGTTCTGTTGTTACAGACAACAGCCCCTTGACAAAGCCAACCCTCTATCAACTCTCCTCTGAAAATTGCAGTAATCACTCATTTTCTTTCAAATACCTATTTAATTCCTGGAAGGCTGGATAAATATCAGTCCTCTTGAGGCATTATTCTGCTCTCTCTGCAACAGGTCCTGTTGCTAGGAAGTAGGACATTATCTTCTATCCAAATTCTAATTTTTACCCTTCTGATCCAAGTTTCTCTTTATATAAAAAAACATCATTTATCCCACTTAAACAAAAAAATAAAAAACAAAAACAAAACTACAGCCAAAGAAAAACAAGTAATGCCTTTAGACTATTCCGTTTTTCCATTCATTTTCTGTTTTGGTTTTTTTTGTGATTCCTTTCCATTTTTAAGACCCCCAGTTTTCGAGAATCAAACATAACCAAAGCTGGCTATGCTGACTTTTCACTCAATAGCAGTTCTGGCAAAGCCAGGATAGGTTTGGCTCTGGTTTCATGGAATACCTAAATGGAGAGTCCTTCTCCTTCTTTGCATTCAAAAGTCACAAAATATCACCTTCCCACTTTAAACTCTTTCTGCAAAATCATTAAAATAGTTTCTTTTTTACCATTAAATATGGGCCAATGAGATCAATGTAGTCTGAACACCAGGTTAATAAAGAACAGCTTTGCCTTTTCCTATGGGGACCTAGAACAACTCACAAAAAAAGATCGCACAGCGCAGAGACCCTTCCTTCATATGCAGCTCCACATGCTCTGTGGCTTATGGAGAGCTGCATTATGCCAAATAAAATCACTTTATTGAAGGAAGATGGAAACAAAGAAATATTTTTCTAGATAATGGAGCTACAGCTCTGCCTTCACCTTTACAAAGGATGGTGGGAAAGTCCAGAGACGACCAGAAAGAAGCGTTTAATACCTTCTTTCCTTCCTTCTTGGTGGTATTTAGGAAAAAAGCAGGACTATGACCTCATATTCGTGGCTACATTTCTGAATTTTTGCAGAGTGTTCAGCTACACAGTTCACAATACACTTGAGGGCTTGCCTCTGGATAAAAAGCTAGGGATTAGACATCTGGTTAGTAAAAAGAGAATCACAACCTCTTCTCCTTGCTCCCTAAAAACTGGTACAGACTGGTATTAGCATTTTTATCACAACCAGCACAGCAGCCATAAAGCCACCAACAGAGGGAAGAGCATCTTGTCTTGAACACTGACAGAGTGGGTGGGTGGGATTCAGCAAGCAGGACACAAAAACTCCAAGTGGACTTTGACCAGAAGAATGCTCATTTTTTTCTGCAAAACTCAATGAATTATGATTTTGTTAACAGTAACACACAATCTATTGGGCCTATTAACACCCTTTCCAAAATCTGGGGCATATCTGGTAGCCTGCTGCCATGGTGCACTACAAGGACCATGTGGTACTACAGTACAAGGACAGGAGCACTATTCATTAGCAGCCGGATTTTCTCTGGAAGTCTCTCAATCCATCAATAGACTGCAGTAAATACAGGAGATTTAGCAGTCCTGAGTGCTTGAGATGACAGGAGGCAGCAGCATTGGGGAGGCAACTATACAAAAAGACAGAGGTTTGTAATGAAAACAGCAGCTGTTTGCACCATTTAATGCCCTTAGGATGATGCTCTGCATCCATGGGATTACAAGCGGTTGACTAACAACTCTCCCATTACTTGGGGATCAAACAGAAATCTCTGTAATTTCCTTGCTCTGTCTTATTCATTGTTAAACCTTGAAAAATCTTGCAAAAGGAAGGACAATATTACAGGTTTCAGAACCTTTAAGATTCTCCTTACCCATACTCATAGGAGGTGATTGTTCTGCTCCGCTCTGCAATGGTGCAGCCTAACTTTGAGTCCTGGGGGCAATTTTGGGCACCACAATATAAGAATCTAAAGCTGTTAGAGGGTGTCCAAAGGAGGCTGTAAAGATGGTGAAGGGTCTGGAGGGGAAGACACATGAGGAGTGGCTGAGGGCACTTGGTCTGTTGAGCTGGAGAAGAGGAAACTGAGGTCAGAGTTCACAGCAGTTCTGCAGATTGATCACAATGGGAAGAGGAGGGGCAGGCCCTGATCTCTGCTCTGATGGACGAGGGACAGGACCTAAGGGAATGCCTGGAACCGTGTCAGGGTAGGGTTAGGTTGTTTAGGAAGTTTTCTTACCCCAGAGGGTGGCAAGGCTCAGAATAGGCTCCTCAGGGAACAGTCACGGCCCCAAGGCTGCCAGAGATCGAAGAGTGTTTGGACAATTCTCTCAGGCACAGGGTGGGATTGTTGGGGTGTCTGTGCAGGGCCAGGAGTTGGGCTGGATGACCCTTGTGAGTTCCTTCCAAGTCCGGAGATCCTACAGTCCTGAAATCCAACTCAACCTAAACTTTGAACTCTCTTGGTCAACACAATTTGATGAGTCCCTCTGTCAAGGGAAGCTCAGACATTGCTCTGTTCCTCCTGACACATGCATGGATTTCAGTGGAAAGTCAGCCAAATATATGAAGAAGCATGAGATTAAATAAAGTGGGTCAGATGAGAACCCAATAGCTAATAGGCTTTAGAATAAGAAATTGGTTTGGGGAACAAGGGACCTTAAAGATCACCCAGTTTCATGAGCAGGGACACCTTCCACTATCCCAGGTTGCCCAGAGCCCCATCCAGCCTGGCCTTGGGCAATTCCAGGGAAGGGGCAGCCACAGTTTCTCAGGGCAGCCTGTGCCAGGGCCTCAGTACCCTCACAGGGAAGAATTTCTTTCATAATTTGTTTTTCAACTAAAACAGCCTCTCACTCTAACTGTGCAAACAAAGGCAAGTTGACAACATGTCAGAAGATCGAAATGTGCTGGTTTACACTTGACTTCTCTTTCTTAGGTTAGCTGCATGTCTCTAATGTTTATTTGATATGCCCATTTCCTCATGAAGACATTGCAACATAGGATCGGCCCACACTAAAAAACATACAACAGAGAAATCAAAATGTCAGTTTAAAATAGGTAGAAAGAAAAAAAAAAAAGCCTTCCAAACTTTCCTGCTTAAGATGTTTAGGATTTGTAGGGTTTTTTCCCTTTTTACACTAATGTATCAACGTTTTAGAAATAGTTTTATTTCAGCAGTCAGAATGCAATAAAATATTTCATTTAAATTTTAAACCATAGTCTTTTGTCAGTTGTTGGGAATAGAAAAAAAGTAATTTTCTGCTTTTGGAATGTCTAGATTTTGTGCTCTGTGATTGTTATGTTCCTTTCTTTCCCCAGAAAGGTGGTTAACACTCAATTTGTATATTTATTAATATTTTCCAATGGAAAAACTGAAGTGCAGTAAACTAATCTGAGAAAGCCTATTTTCCCCCACACTTCTGCACATATGCTATGATCTCTCTTTTCTGCTGTGCAAGAGGGTGACAAGTATGGAGAATTTCCCACCTTTCAGATGATCAAAGACAGAAGAATTATTTTTATGACATATTGAACATTTTTTATTTGCTAGAAATCAAAGCAATATAAAATTCTAAGTCTAGATGAACCAGAAAACTTATATTTGAAAGAAATTGAAAGGAAGTTGAAAGTTTGGAAGAAGATAAAAGAAATTTGGTTTTGTATTCAAGCTAATAATTTATCTGTGAGCACTGATAACTTTCATATGCTACTGTATTACAAAAGAAAAGAAAAATCTTCAGTAAGAAGGCACAATTTCTTCCAGCATGATAATATGTGCAAATATTTATGGGAACACATGCTGAGTAATCCATTACTTCCCACAGACCTTCCTGCAAACAGCAGCTCACCTCTGTGAGTTACTTGTAAATTAGGCAGGATTACAGCAGACTGACAAGTAAAATAGTAATTCCTTTTTCCAGTCCCTTTATTGCTCAACTCTGTTGTACAAGCCTGGAAAACACAGACTTTGATTTGACTTTGAAGAGCTTTGTCTCTGTCCTCCCAGAGTCTCTGTGTTAGAAAAGGACAGGATGGAAAGGAGAACCTGGTCACCAACCAAATCCTTCTCTATTGGGGGAGCACAAAGCCTCATTGCAGAGCACAGAAATAAGAAAAAAAGGCTCTCCCAAACCTCATCCCATTGGGTGAGGAGAAGGAAACTGCTCTTTGAGAATGAGCTGGCAGCTCCTGCGAAGCCAGCAGTCAAAGACAGGGCAAACAAGACAGACCTGAATGGGGACTGGGCTTGATCCTGACTTTGCATGGCAGTGGTTACAAGATGATTTCTACATGGGCTTCTCCCATTGTGGCTTGGGTGCAGCTCGCGATTTTTATTCTCTACCACAAGGGAAGCCAAAGAGAACAAGTAATTTCAGACAGAGTTTAGTGAAGATTAAACCATACTGTCATCTAGTGGACAGAGAATTTGTTTTACTTTGTTTTTTGTTTTTTGTTTTTTTTTTTTTAAATAGTGAGCCTGATTCTTCAATTCAAAACCTGACAAACCACCTTGTTGAACTCAGGTGTGTTTCACATCACTGCAAAGTCAGCTGGAGTCTCCAATTCCAAAAGGCCAAAGACTGCTCTCTTGGCAACAATTTTATGAAGCAATTATTTGTTTTAACTTACTGAAAAAGAATACAAAATACTGTAACAAACATGAAAATTAATTACTATGGGAGTTGGGTTTTTTTCCCTGTGGAGTAATTATCATAATTTGTTTTCCACAATTACGTCAAAAGTGTACTATTACCATGTCCCAGAATTGAAACCAAAAATCTCAAGCTCCTTTACCAAATCAGCTGAATGTTAGATGCAAAGAAAAGCCTGTTCATCCTGGAGCTCTGGGAACTTTAAAGTAGAGAAGCTTTTCCAAATTTTCTTATCTCACTACTGTTTAGGAATATTTTTCACTTAAAGGATAGGCATTTACAGACTGAAACGTGAAAAGAAGCAACACTTGTTTTTAAAATCATGGTGAAAATTTATGGGTGACTTCAGATTCTGTTCTTTTTCACCTCCAAGACATTTCACAAGCCTTAGCTTTTTTCCTAGAGCTGACATTTTATTCTGGAGTAGAATCTATTTATATAAATGGGTGTTTGTCAGCAAAATACAGTAGCAACATTCAAAATATATGTTTATATTATTGCTAAAAATTATTGCATAATTTGGGAAGAGCTGTTTTTCTAGAAAGATAATTGAAGGAATTTGGGGGCAGAATGCAATTAAACTTATTCTTATATTTGAGGGTTGCAGTGGGCTATAACCCTGGACCCCAGAGAGCCCCTTTTCAGTGGAAAAAAACGGTGTGCTTAGTACAACACCTGCAACTCTGAGACACACTCTGACATCATCTTAGCAAGTTTCATATCCCACATTCCTTCTCACAGGGTTGTTCAATTTGTTACAACCCACAGGAAGGCAGCTGGAGAGATGGAGACTTGCCAAGGAGGAATCAATATCAGCAGGAAGGATGGCTGGATCAGAGAAACCCAAAAATGGGTTGGGTTGAAAGGAATCTTAAAGATCATCCTGCTCCAACCTCCTGCCTGGGGCAGGGACACCTTCCACTACTCCAGGTTGCTCAGAGCCTCATCCAACCTGGCCTTGGGCACTTCCATGGATGGGGCAGCCACAGCGTCTCTGGGAAACCTGTGCCAGGGCCTCACCACCCTCACAAATAAAGACTTTTTACCTCACAACCAATCTAAATCTGCTCTCTGCCAGTGTGAAGCAATTCCCCCTTGTCGTGTTACTCCAGGCCCTTGTCAAGAGTCTCTCTCCATCTTTCCTGTGGGCTCCCTTCAGGCATCGGAAGGCCACAATGAGGTCACCCCCAACCCTTTCTCTTTGCCAGGCTTAACAATCCCAATTGTCTCAGCCGTTTTTTGGAGGAGAGGTCCTCCAAAATAGGTCCCCCCTATGATCAACCTGAATATGGGTATCTCTCTCCTGTCTCTCTGGCCGAGAAAGTTCAACACGACTGAGGAGGAGTTTAGGAGCAGAGCTGAAGGAAGACATAAACTGGTCTTCAAGGCAGGCTTTGGAATTTTGATTAATAATTATTTTTGCAAGCTAAAGTTCATCTTCAATGCTTGTACATGTTTTTTAAGCCAGCCACAACTTGACAGTCAATACTTCACAACCACTTATTCCCAAGCTGCAAGAAGACTATTGGTAGCAGAGAATGAAGGCAAGAAACAAACAGGACCTGCTTCTTGCTGCTGTATTGAAAGCTGCTTACCATCCCTTTTGGACAGAGGCATCCAGATATGCAGCCATGGCTGATGCACTCCAGGTCATAGTTTTGGCAGGTCTTGGTACATTCCACTCCTTCTGCTCTTGGGTTGTTGGCAGGACAGATAATTTTTTCCATGGGGAATCTGCATGTCAAGCTCCTTTTTACTTAAAAAAAAAATGAGTTCACAAAAAGTGCAATTAGAACTCAAGTACTCATTGTTGGCACAGTATTTTTCTAAAAGGTGGATCTTTGATTTGAAAATTAATTTCATTAATTATAAAATTAATTTAGAATATAGCCTGCAGCAACATCATTAGATATGACATGGCAAAGAAAACAGCCCCTACTTCCCCTGGAGTGACCTCAGTTAGGCTGTCATGAAAGCAGCTATTTAACACTGAAGCAAAAAAGCTGCACTAAACATGTAAGTGCAACTCCAGACTGCACTGGGGCTATGCAAACACCCCTAAGCACTGTACCCTAAGTTAGCAAAAAATTGATATTCTGAGAAGCAACAGCATCTTATATTATTGCATTTAGACCTATTTCTCACACTGAATGTAGCTACATCAGTGACTGTAAAAGTAGTGCCCTGAGCTTCAATAAAAACTGTTTGAGACTTCAGGATCTGACAGAAGATCAGAATGTCCCAAGAAACTATTTCAAGTGGTACTAGCAATGTGTCTCTATGAGGTTTTGTAATTCTTGACATCCTATTATCAGGAAAAGTATGTCTTAGGAGCATTAAGGGAAAAGTTTGGTGAGATATTCACCTGGAAGGCTTCATTTGAAGAACAGGTGACCCAACCAGTGACACAGTCACTGGTGTCCTAGCAAGCAACATTAAGCAGGTCACTGCCCTGTACCTACAGAGGCATTTACAGTGTTTTCCTCTAGAAGTTGATTTATCCTGAGAAGGTGCAAAGACAAACAATTACCCTTTGTCTCCAATGCACTGGCAAGTATCAACCAGAAATTTCCTCCAGACCCCGTGTACAGGAGCATTTGTCAGAGTGCCATGGAAGTCACTGTGGTTAGCTCTACTGGTGTTCCCATAGGGATCATAGGTAATCCTGAGCTGGAAGGCACCCACAAGGATCACAAAGTCCAGCTCCTGGATATTCTCAGGCCTCCCCAAAGCCCCACTAGCCCTTTCCCCCCTGAGATGCATCCAGTCTCAAACCCCCTATGCCATGAAAATCCCATAAGCTCCATCCATGTATCAGTGGGAAACCCCAAAAGATCCCAGAGCACTGCTGGCCTTTCTCCAATACTGCAAACTCCAGTTAGATGCTAGAAGTGTTCCCATGCACCTTTCACAGCCAAATGTTCGATAAACCTGTCCACTGATGGGAAACATGGTAGCTATCAGTCTCCAGGAGGTTTCATGGAGATTCCTGCTGGCTGGAAGGCACACTGGAAACCTGGCAGCAGTGTAACCTTTAGGCCACTAAAAGCCTCATTTACACCAGGAAAGAGTTTGCATCCTGCTAGTGAGAAACAGAAGGTATAAAATTGATGAGTTACTGATGTCTTGTGATCCTCAAATAGCAACTGGAGACCTCAGATCACTGGCATAGGTGATCCTTTAACCTCTTCAGCTCAAGAGAGACTGCAGTGGTTAATTATAATTTTGAGAGGTGAGATTCCATGAGCCCTGCACCCTCCCATACACCCCTTTGGTTTCTATCCTGCAAAAAAAAAATTGGAAAAAATCTCACAATATCACAGCTGTTGCAACCTCTGAAATTTCTTCTCCAATCAAAACTACCAAGACAATAAAGAGAAAAAAAAATCAAAATAAATTATTAAGATTTTAAGGCATACTAACTTCTGGGAGATGGCCTCTCATCAGCAAAAACACCAGCCAGGAAGGCACCAGGAGCTCTGTTTGTACTGCAGTGCATAAATCCATTCTCACAATAGCTAAGAAAAACAAACAGCTTGTATGTAATTAAACAGCATTCAGCTTTCGCTCACACTGGTTTTTAGTCAATAGTGAACTTGTCAGAATTCAAAACTACACTTCAGTGGGGCTGAGCTGTTGCTCTCCATCCACTGTGTCTATCAACATTAAAGGCAAAAATTCCTTAAGGGAGTTGATGCCATACAGTGGCATGGAAACCCAGCTGCCTGCTGGCCCTGACCTGCTGGATCCAGTGCAGCTGCACAGGGATAAAGCTAAGCAAGACAATAGTCAGCTTTGCTGATGAAAAGAAGTAAGGGACCATCCAGTTACTGAAACCTGGGATTTTTGTGGTAGAGAGGAAAAGAAGACACTGTTCCCAAAACTGGGCCTGTCCAGAGATTGCATTCCCACTCCAAGTGTACTGCTACTCAATTTAACAATTAGAAATGCTTTTTAATACTTGTATCTTTGACAAGAGGTAATTAGGTTTTAACAGTTAAGAATTATAGCACAGTATATTAAAGTGACATTTTAAAAGCCCACAAAGTAGCTATTGTCAGTAATTAAGCTCCATTTCAAACTCGCAGGAACTGTTCATAGGACAGGGCTTAATACCAAGTAAGGTGGTATTTGAAATTAATCACAGCACGATACAATAGCAAAACTCACCATTTGGATTCTTGGAGGCAAAATCTTGCCTTTTCTTTAACTAGTTTCAGTGGATGCACAGGAACTGACGCAACAACTCAAGCCCTCCAAAAAGTGGAGCGATGGTGTGTAGGGAAGGGTTAGGAATAGTGCACTTACCACATGGAGTAATGGTTCGAGAAGACATCCTCTGGCTGGAAGATCTCCCCATCATAGTAACAGGAGCACTGGGATTTGGGCACACACTGCTCATGCTCATCCAGGTATTGCCCAGGGGGACAGTAGCACCCCTCCAGGCACAGCTGCTCACAGTCCTCCTCCGGGTAGGACAGAGACTGGCACGTCTGGTTGCACGGCATCCCACATTGTTGGTACACCTGGCCTTCAGGACAGGCCATTGCTGGTGAAACACATGAGGGAGAAGAGCATTTGATTCAAATCCAGCTAAAAGAAAAGCTGCCTAAAACAGACTGGGAAGCTTGGGATTAAAAGGCATTTGCTCAATTTACTTGTCAATGGAGTGTTACACCATCCCTCCTTAACTGCAGCACTGGTGTAGCCTAAGGCACTGCTTAGATATACACACAAACAAAACCTTACTAAAGGAAATTCCCCATAAATGTCAGGACTGGACTACCCTGCACTGTGATGGAAATCTAGCCACAGAATTTTGCCCAGAACATGAAACACATGCTCTGTCCAACCTCTGTTATTATCTGGATCACAGCCAGGATAACCTAACTGAAGCTCCCCTGAAGGGAACCTATAAAAAAGATGGAGAGACACTCTTGGCAAGGGCCTGGAGTGACAGAACAAGGGGGAATGGCTTCACACTGACAGAGAGCAGGTTCAGATTGGATCGTAGGAAGGAATTCTTCCCAGTGAGGGTGCTGAGGCCCTGGCACAGGTTGCCCAGAGCAGCTGTGGCTGCTCCATCCCTGGAAGTGTCCAAGGCCAGGCTGGATGGGCCTTAGAAAAACCTGGGCTAGTGGAAAGTGTCCCTGCCCATGGCAGGGGGTTGGAATGACACGGTCCGTTGGAATGACATGTTTGGGTCCCTTCCAGCTCAAACTATTCCATGATCCCATGCATTAAGAGCATTACAAGTGTCATCTACACATTCACACCTCTCTTCCTTTGCAACATATTTAGGGACTATTTGGTCAAAATAAGTAGAAAAGTAGTAGAAAAGTATTTTTCTGCTTTGGTAAACAGGAGTGCAGCAATACTCAACAGCCTCACATCCCAGAAGCACTCTGTGGTTTCTATGAAAACAAGTGCAAATAATGAAGTAATTTAGCAATCACGGAGCCAAACCTTGATACTAACAACTTTTGATGATTATCTCTTTCATATGGAGACTAATTATGGCCTTTGTAGCCATTTTGGCTTCTTCATTTTTAAAACTGCCACTTCTACAGGGCCGATTTTGAGGCATTCACCTCTGCACACATCAGCATCAGCACTAGGTGGCAGCTATGACAACACATTGCAGAAGATAGGACACGAGCTTGTTTTATCAAGAGTTTGAATTTAACAGGCCTCCTGATAACCAGGGGTTACACTGTAGTTTGTAGCAACCTTCCACAGCAAACAGTTGTAAGGTTATGAGGAACGACGTTGGCACATTTGTACCTTGCTGAAACCAAGATCAAAGGGTTAGAGAGAAAGCCCTTCCCCTTGTAATTCCTGCAGAATGATGTGGTAATCCCTACTCTCTTCTAGCTCACATCCCTGGGAACTCTGGCAGCCATGGAATAACAGGATAGTCCTGCAGCTTCAGCCAGGTGTTTGCTGGACTAGCAAAGCAAGGCCTATGTACTGACCAGTGACTCATGGTCACCTTCACAAAACTCCTCTGAAATGAAGAATTATTCCTGCCTACTGGAGAGAGACATGGTTGCACCAGCTTCTCTTGAGGCCCCTGCAGCCCCATACATGGTAGTATAACACCCTAAACTGAAAATCCAGCCCAGAAATATCTAAGGTGACTTGAACCCCTCTTAAGAGCAAAAATCTCCCAAATCTGGGACCGGTGCCCAAACCGCTTAATGTACCTTTCACAGCACAGTCCAAGAAATGTGTGCTCATCAATACAGCAAATGCTTCCTAATTCGGGACAAAGCAGAAGATAGACTCATTCACTGTTACAGGAATTTTTGGCAGCATTCACAAAAATATGCTTCTGACTTACATAAACCTGATCTTTGCAGTAAATCAAACCCTGAACAGGCACAGCCCATGGCTGAGGACCATTTTAAAAATAACTTTCATTATTAAAGGCACATCCCAGCAGGAGAACCATGGGGCCTCAGCCAAAAGTACTATTTGTTATACATGAACCTCTGGAAACATGGAACTGGTTTGGCAGGTTTCAGATGGGTACATCAGTTTATGAGTTTCAAGATTCAAAAAAAGGATGTGACAAATGAGCCCAGAATCCTGCCCTATTTTCTAGTCAGTTGTAACACTCCCTATCCACGGAACAACTTTGCAGTAGATTCCTTTCTTAGATAAACCTTTGTAATCCATGTGTGGGAATGACTTCAAAGTGATCAATGTGAAAGACAGCAAGTTTCAATTAGATATTAGGAAGAAATTTGTCCTTGTGAGGGTGCTGAGGCTCTGGCAGCGGTTGTCCAGAGAAGGTGTGGCTGACCCATCCCTGGAAGTGTTCAGGGACAGGCTGAAAGGGACTTGGAAAAACCTGGTCTAGTGGAAGGCGTCCCTTGGAACAAGATGATCTTTAAGGTCCCTTTCAACCCAAACCATTCTATGATTTTCCTTGCCTGTGTACCTCCTAAAATTTTTTGAACATCCCCTGTTTTTCCAGTTATGCTTCCAAATGCCATTCTTACACGCCACATCCCAATACACTGCTCTATCCCTTCCCAGCAACATTTGTTTTTAACTACAAAAAGGCAAGACAAGTGACCTGGGAAAGGCCTGATGTCTGTACTGTGTAATACACTGCCACTAAAAAAAAAAAAAAAATCCCATTATTGACAGGAAAATTAGAGAAAAAGGCAAGATGCATCTAGTCCCTGTGGATGGCTTCTATAAAACCAAAACAGCTCAATGCTGTGCTCAAAGCACAGTCTATCCCAGGAATAAGATGAGAAACAGTGGGAAAGCATTGGAAAAAATGTCTTTGCATCAAACAGCTCATGCAGCTCATAGGGGCAGGTTTTGAAATCAGAGTGAAAGAGACAAACCATAGCCAGTTCCTCAAGTAACACAAGGTGAAAACGTTGCCACCTCTGAGTGAAGGTAGACCCTGCCAGAACTAGATTTAACACAGCTTCTCTGCCATGCTGAGGCCCAGCATGCCCTGTAGCCATTCTCATATGCTGCTCAGACCCTGTCCTTAATTCCCTACTCCAGCACTTTATCCTATACAAATCCTCTTACAGAAGGCATGCAAAGCCACCAACCGCCCCAGCACTACCACATTAAGGAACATAATAGGATTAGCAACATGTCCTAAAATCTGAAGGAAGATCTAGGGACCTGCTGATGGATTCCCCTGTGCCACAGAACAATACACACATGGGACAGGTAAACACAGAATGTATGGGTTGGAAAAGACTGTAAGATAACTGATTACAGCCATTAACCTCACACTGCCAAGTCCACCACTAAAGCATGTCCCTAAGTGCCACATCCATGTGGCTTGCAAATACCTCAAGGCATGGTGATCCAACAACTTCTCTGGGTGGCCTGTGCCAGTGCTTGATAACAATTTCCATGAAGAATGTTTACATAAAACCTAATCTGAATCTCTCTGTGAAACCTGAGGCCATTTCCTCTCCTCTTGTCCCTTGTTCCCTGGGAGCAGACCCAACCCCCACCTGGCTGCACCCTCCTGTCAGAGTTCTAGAGAGTGAGAAGGTCTCCCGTGAGCCTCCTTTTCTCCAGGCTTAGCCCCACCTCAGCTCCTCCTCATCATATTTGTGCTCCAGAACTTTCTTCAGCTCCATCCCCTTTTCTGGACAGGCTCCATCTCCTCAATGTCTTTCTTGTAGTGACAGGCCCAGAAATACCCCAGGATCTGAGGTGTGGCCCCAGCAGTGCCAGCCCAGGGGACAGTCACTGCCCTGGCCCTGCTGCCACACCATGTCTGGCACAGCCCAAGGTGCCATTGGCCTCCTGCCCCCCTGGGCACGCCTGGCTCCTGTCCAGCCGCTGTCCCCAGCACCCCCAGGGTCTTTCCCATCTTTCCAGCCCCTCTGCCCCAGCCTGGAGCTGCAGGGGGTTGGTGTAACCCAAGGCAGGACTGGGCCCTTGGCCTTGTGGAATCTCAGAGCACTAGCCTGGGCCCATGGATCCAGCCTGTCCAGATCCCTCTGCAGAGCCTTCCTGCCCTCCAGCAGATCCACACTCCATCCAGCTGGGTGCTGTCCATGAACTTACTGAGGATGCACTTGATCCCCTCACCTAGATCCTTGATTAAAATATTAAATAAAACTGGCCCAACTACTGAGCCCTGGGGAACACCACTGGTGACCAGCCCCCAGCTGGGTTTAACTCCATTCACCACCACTCTCTCAGCCCAGCCATTCAGCCTGGGTTTTAACCAATTTTTTACATGCAGCTGCACGAGAGACACAGCCCTTCGCAGTGTGGCCTGTCTGCTTCTCCCTTCCAGCATGAAGGGATTGGCTTGGTGCTTATTCAGAGTGGGTTACAGGGTATGAGTCAGGTCTTAAATAATCAAACTGCAACTCAAATAATGTCAAAGATAGGGGAGCTGAATGCACTTGTTAGCTTGACACAGAGCAGAAATGCTGCGCTACACTAATGACTTTGCTCCCTGATACTTATCCACTCCAAATCAAGCAAACTGGTTCTGTCAAGTCATTTCCCAAGAAACCAAATCTCTGGGGATGAAGGTAGGGGTGCAAGACATATTCAGTGCATTGGGCCACCAGCACAAATTACACAACCTGCACATTCACATCTCAAACCCATTAAGAAAGAGAGATTGCTCTCCCTCATGTGTCAGGAGATGTCTAGGGCACTAGGATTATTTAATGGGGGCTGATGGATCTGCAATCAGGGAAATTGTCACTTTGTGCGAGTACAAAGCTCTCTGTAATGTACAGAAAGGAAGAAGCAGCTCTGCACTATTAAAGATTAATTGTGAAAATTAACTTGTTCAATTACAGAAAGAGCAATGGGGCATTATCGCTCCTTTTTCTTTCAGCCTCCAGACCTGCAGAGTTCTGAAAGGATTTTTATGACATTACTGTTCCACTACCTGAACATTTACATAAACTAGGTAAAATATTATAAAACCATGCAGCAGTTTAATATAAATTGGGTTTGTTCTCATTAGCAGCAAGCACTCCACAGCCTGCAAAAGTTGTGGTTACTGACCTTGCAGACCCTACCAGGTCAAAGGCCAGAGACCTCTCTCTTTTCCACTTTCTACACACTCGGTTTATAAATGTTTTTCCCACCCTCTGCTTGGGTAAATGTAAGAGAACAAATCTGGAGAGCTGCCAAGCCCACATGCTTTCTCCCAAATTTTTCAATTGTCTTCTTTCCTTTATAACAAAGTTGCTCAGGAAAATGGAAAAACATTCACTTCACAAATATTTATGGGAAAATATGTCTGTGCTCAATCAAAATTACATGACAATGGATTTTTTCCTACCACATTGACCTAAGAGAGAGATAAAAGAAATGAAAGGTTTTGGACTGTTCTGTTCCAGCTTCTTGGCAGTTTGGCTATTAATCTTGTCCTGGATAAGAGAGAGACAGATGTCAGAGAAGCTGTGGTACCTCAATTTTTTGGAGATATTCAAAACTTTTCTGGCCAAAACCTCAGGCAATCAACAGTAATTTAGCCTTTCTGTGAGCAGGGGTGATGCCACAAAACTGCCAAAATTCTTTTCTGATACAAGTTTGTCCTGCCCTTTTGTGCTTCCTCCATAACCCCACATTCAGGAGTCACTGATGAGGTCAGGACCTGGGAAGCTTGGGCCTCAAAAAAAGGCAGTTCATGGATTACTACAAATCACTTGGGAGATTCCTAGCCTAGGACATTCAGAAAGTTTCCAAGTGAGTAGGTGAAAATGGAAATCCAGGAAAAAGTTCTGTGGAGCTGTCTCAGATCAACACTTCTCTCCCCCAGTACTGACCAGTCCCTGGTAACACCTTCTGCATCCTTATCAGTGTGAAGGAAAGATTTACTCTCATCATTTGCCATAAGGAAAATCTGGCATCTCATTCTAAATCTTTCACACAACATTGCCAGAAAAATTCCTTCAGGAGGATGACAATAAGTGGGTTTGAGCAGCAGTGCACTTACGGCAGAAGTCAGGTTGTCTCCACTCCACCAGGATGCTTTTCCTGGCACAGGCTGCTGCATAATTAGCAATGGCAGAGCACAGGCAATCCTTGCCACTGGAGCAGGAGCAAACATCAAAGCGACAGTTCTTCACATAGGGAGCGGGACTCACTACATAGTGACAAGGTTCAAAGGCAGGAGACATCAGAACTGAGCAGGAATCCTCAGCATATTTGGCTAAAAAGAGAAAAATTACATGCTCATACTGAATCAGTCAATCAACGTGGCTTTCAAGGAAAGCCAGAGGAGCCACAGTAAGCATTTTCTCTTCCTTTTATAAAAGAAAAAATAACCAAACAAACCCCACAAGAATAAAATAGGATCAGGCAGGCACAGATAGCACCATAGCTCATACATCATGAGCTCTACTGAAAGAATAATGTCTCAAGAGTAAAACAAATCAAGGAAAAGCAATGCTTTTATATTCCGTTAGCACTATTTCTGGTGCTGTAATTCCCTTTACAGGGCCTTTGCTTTCTGCTGCCTTTTTTATATTTGTAAAATTAAACTAGTTTTTGCTTTCAATTTTCACAAAACATTCCTTATGAGACCTGCATCAATACAAATCTCTCTGTGTGTGGTTTTTTTTGTTGCTGTTGTTTATTGGGTTTTTAAAAATATATATTGCAGCCACCCTGGTGGTAACGTAAGCAACATCAGGTTCTTCTCTTTATTTTCCTTTTTTGTGTACATGGAAGATCACCATTTGCTGCACATGTTAATTTTGAATAGAGTTCAGTACCTAAATGAGGATTGAGGTTGCAGGGGTCACTGTCTTGTTTTAACAAGTCCTGGCATTCAGCATTGAGCTTCCAGGAATTTCCAAAGTCTTCCAGAAGGGATTCCACCATGCCAGAAGGTGTAAGAAAATCATCCCCTTGGTTCCCATCATAATTTCCACACAGCCCACACATCCTTTCGGAGTAGACTGGGGACACCTAAGGAACACAACATTTGCCTGGTCATCTTCTAGAACAGGTTAACACTGTAGAGGAAGATTTTTTTAAGGAATGAGCCATACACAACTGAATAGTCCAGAAAATTCTCAAACACATAGCAAAATGCTACAGACACAATGCCATTGTACTGTATTTTCAAACTTCTAACAAAATTGCTACTATTAGTAGCTGCAGGACAATTTTTACACAGTACAGTGAATTTCAGAAGGTGACTAAGAGAAAAATAGCTTATTTTTATGCCTTGATCAGCAGTCCAGCTTAGTCTTTCCTTGTTCTCACTGTTCATTCATATAAATGAGCAGGGCAACAGTGGGGCTGTAATTTTTTTAAATGCAATTCCAATGGCACCTGGGAGCATTTCATATTTTAAAGGAAAATTGGATATGAAGGAAAAATAAACTAATACCCCCTAAAGCTACTTCATATTAGAGCTTCCTGCTGCCCAGAGGAACTTCAAGCAGACTAAAACCAGAATTTCCAACAATCCACAGAGCAGGTGCACTTTTCACCTGTTTTATTCCTGCTGCAAATCAAGGAGCATCTGAAAGATAATCCTAAACCTAAAGGTAAACAGGGAGAAATCCCCTAAGCAACACCTGCATCACAAAGGCACCAATACCTTTTATTTTAGTAAGAACTGACAGTTTCTGTTAGGAGTAAAGCTCAGGTACATTACAAACACAGGAATTCTGATGCTACATCAGCCCTCTCTATTCATGTAGCTGAGTGTGAGTTTAGGCAGGCTTGCAGGAGTAACCAGTGAAACAAACAAAAAAAGTTATAAAAATTCACATTTTTCAAAGAAAACAGTTTTTCTGTATAAATAAAAATAAAAAGCATCCTCCAAAATATAACCTAATACTACCCAGCATTCAAACACGGGGGTCAGAGAATAAATACGGAGCATCAAAAAGAACAATCAGAGAATAAATATTCTTACTACTAAGAGTATTACTGCTCTTTCACGTACTCTGCAGATGGAGCAGTGACTCACAAGTCCAAATTGTGCAGTATTTTGGAGTGGAAGCTCAAATCACAAATATCAGGCAGTTACAGAAAGCAGAGTCTTCTTGAGGAACACAGGAAGAATTTTTGCCAGAACAAGGTAATGGAAGTGTATCACTTCCTCCAATTATTATCAGAAATACTTGGCAAGAGGTCAATCTCCAAATCCAGTATAAAATAACTCTCCAAAAGCAATTAAAGAGATGCTTTAGATGCCCAGCAAGGGAAGGAGCAGACAACTGGAGAAACTTCCACTGCTTTTATAGGTAGATGATCTGGAGCACAAAATTAGGTTTGTTTTCAATGGGACAAAAAATCTGCCCAGTTATATGGGTTTCTGACCTGGGAGAAAAATATTTTGAATACTGAGGAAAGCCAAAACTCCTGAGATGTGCTAAGGGACTGAAGTGAATTATTCTAAGCCCCAAAAGAACTTTTAGGACCCTCAGAGCACAGAGATACAGGTTAAATCAAAACAACAACCACAAACCCACAGATGCTTTCTAAAATTATTCCAGACCTTTCTTATCTGTTTTCTTTTCAACTCTTGAACTCAGTTCTGAACTGGCTTTCATAACCCTTGGTGCTGTGCCAGACATGACATTTAAGCCAGATTTCGGGGCAGGGAAGGAGAATGCAAAAGCAACACCGTGGTTCAAAGAGGACAGCATTTACCACTCGGCAGAAAATCTCAGGAAAACTGGTTTTCTTGGCAAGACTCCTCTCAGTGAGCAGACTCCTACTAAAAGGGGGATTCAAAGGCAACAGGGCTGTGGTTACACTTCCTTACAGATAATTTCTTTTAAACTTAGCTCAATTTTTCTACACTTTGCTGTCTCTGCAGCACCAACAAAACCTAATTGTTAATCAAGGCTGACTTAAAATATTCCTCACAGTAGAAGGAGCCCACAACACATCTATGAGCTGATTTCTATTTCCTGGAAAATATGAGTAACTGTGTCTCTGGGTGCCTTTCCTTCCTTTATTTTAAGTCATTCACATCTGTTCGTTTAGACAAGGCAGTCAAAGCAAACAAAAACAAAACTCCAGTTTGGAGGATATCTGCTCAACAAAACACAAAACTGTTCATGGTTAATAACGGCTGTCATTACATACACATCCAAAAAAAAAAGGGGGGGGGGAGAAAAAAGCTACCAAGCTGCTCTAAGATGAAGTGTTTGTTTCTGGAATACAAAAGAACCTGTGTATTACTCTGGGAGTAGCAAAAGAGAAAGGAATTCCTAACATGCAACAAAAAGCAATTTCTGACTTCAGACAAGAAAATCTTTGTACATATTTGGGTGGAACGAGAGAGGGGGCAAACAGGCAGAAAAAAACCAGAAAAACTACCTTCACTAGGAGTTGTCCATGACCATCCCAGTCAATCTGCAGATCATCCCCATAGGTGAGGCGAACTGAACTCCTCACCACACGCTGGACACGGAGAGCACCTGAAGGCAACCACAGGGTGCTAGTGAGCTTTTACAAGATGTAGTGACAGGACAAGAGGGAATGGCTTTACATTGACAGAGAGCAGGTTTAGATTGGATATCAGGAAGAAATTTTTCCCTGTGAGGTTGCTGAGGCCCTGGCACAGGTTGCCCAGAGCAGCTGTGGCTGCCTCATCCCTGGAAGCGGCCAAGGATGGGGCTCAGAGCAACCTGGGATAGTGGAAGGTGTCTTGGCCGAGGAAGGGGGGTTGAACCAGATGATCTTTAAGGTCCAAACCAAATAATTCTGTGATTCCACGATTTCAAGCTTCTGTTGAAAAATAATAATTTCAAAAAAGAATAGACCAACAGTGATTTTCACAAATCTCACAAGTGCAGATGAGCTTAATTCTTCTTATTTTAGAGGAGCCAAGTCAAGATCTGTCTGTTTCATGGAGAGAAGCTGAAATGACAGAGCTTCTAGAAGACACTGCAAGAGAGTTTGGCATTGAAAACACTCTTTGATTAAGCTGGGCTAAGGCATGTCTAAAACCACTACTAAGCAGGAGGCTTTCAGTGGCTGGCCAGAGTCAGCCCATGTGAACACACCTTGCAGTGAAGGGATCTGTATGTCCTGTCCATTCAGTGAAACTCCTCCTCCATGTTTCATTTTAATGATGCTGTTGTCCATATCCCGGATCCGGACAGAAGCTGAGCGAGTGCACACGGCATCAGGATCATCTGCACACTGCAGAGAAGGGAAAATCTGCCTCAAACATCAGGTTTTCACTTTCTTGGTGACTTAGTACCAGAAGGCATTTTGGCATCTAATATGAAAGGTGTTGAGTGTCACACTGGTTTTATAGATCTGGTTTCTGCATCCCACAGACAGCAGGCTGGCAGCCCTCCCTCCATTATCCCACTAATCATGCACCAGGGCTGAGCTCCCCATCTCAGAACTTGGAAAAGGATCTGTGGGTGTTCCACCAGACCCCTGGCAGTGACCAGCCCCAGAGTTGTGGCAGGAGCAGGAAGGACACCTGACCCACTCAGCCTGGGGAAAAAGGCCACTTAGTTCACATTACAAGACTGCTGAGGTGTTTGTTTTCCCGGCTTCGGGATACCTAGATGAGGAACAGGGATTGCAGGGGCCCCAAGTCTCCTCCCTGGTTTCAAAAGGGAAGTTTCAGTGGAAACCTGTCCTGCAGGTTCCCAAGCACTGATGGCTATCAGAGCTCTCTAATGCAGTAGACAGACGCAGATGGTATGGAGAACTGTCACAGCCCATTTCTCCAAAGCCTGCAACTTCCCTGGTGCTGCTGGATACTGATACTGAGCTCCCCTTCCCTCCTGTCAGTCTCCTGTCTCCATTGCAACTCTCCCTGACTTCAGTTCCACTGTCCCTGTCACCTTTCTTCCCCTCTCCTTGCCTCAGGGTCTTTTTCAGTCTCTAGGTTTGTTCACCTTTTCCCAAGAATAACAGGTCGATTTATTTCACAACTGTGTAAACCTCCCTGTGACATCCCCCTTCAGGGTCTCCATCCCTCCCTGCACTGGTCTGGCTCCCTTTCCTGCCTCTCTGCAGCTGCCTCTCAGACATCCATCAGGGGAGGCAGCAAAGAGTCAGGAGCTGCTGTCTGAGTACAAAGAAAAATCACCAGCCAATCTGACTAAATGGGAAACAAAGCAAGGCACTGCTCCGCCAGTGCACCCTGCTTGGTGTCCAAGGAAATGTCCTTTCCCCATAGGCATTAGGGAAGCACGAGCAGCCAGGGTGCCTGGCAAGGAGTGCACCGTCGCCTCTGTTTGTTTGTTCAGCTGGCAAAGAGTGAGGGCCCATTCTCCAAACATCATCGTAAGTCTCCATCCTCAGGCAGGCTCCTGGGAATGGTGGTGAGGAGAAGCAAAACACTTATTAACTAAGGAGAAAGACTGCATCTGTTATTTAAACCATTTATCTCATAGGGAAATTACTTCTATTGGCCTGTGCATCTGCAATTCATGTCATAGTCCCACAGCTCCGCCCGCACTCTCAAGAGCATGCGCAGAGGCACCAGCCGAGGCTGCTGTTACCTGCACCGTCTCGATGATCACAGAGAAGGAATTTCCCACACAATCCTTGGCAAATAAGTACTGGCAAATCCCACTGAAGGTGAAATACTTGTTGTCAAAGCTTTTGAAATGGGACTGGCCGGTGACAGAGCATTCCCCTAGAAAAAGCAAAAAGCCATTAATCATCCCAGTGCCAGATTCAAGCAAAATCCTGCTCAGCCCCCACAAGTCTCTGAGGGGGAAGAGCAGCCCTGGTGGAACAGGTTGTACAAGGCCTGAACTCCACACAGACCAGAAAGCACCAGCAAGATCCTTATCTCACTGTTTATTTCCGTAAGACATTACCAGTAGTAACAGAGGAACCAACAACAGCTGGGGAACACAGAAAAAACCGCAGTCAAGAGCTGAAATTTGTGCCTATGGAAAAACCTATATTCTTTTCTTGGGATGCCTTAAATGCCAATATGTTATTTTAGTATAAAATACTTTATGAGAATGAAGAGCTGGAAGATAATGTCTGTGTGAGTCCTTCCAACGGTAAAATTTATGTTGGACTTTACCCTGAACCATCATATCAACTAACAGAAAGTTAAAAATCATTCTATAGTTACAATAGCTACATCTAAAGTCCTCACAGAATAATGGGAAAGCCTGGCTGGACCATCTTTCTACTAGAAAAAGGAGCTATTTAAACATATCAGCATTTGAAGTTGTTTTGGTAAGTTGTGGCTTTTCACTTCCAGGAAGGCAGTATCCCAGTACCACAGCTGGGATTTAGTGTCGCATCATGCAAACACATGGAAAGGCTCCAACTCCACAGAGCTTGCAAAGAAAATCTTCCATATGAGAAGACCATCACACTTACAGATGATCCCTTGGCAAATAAGGTGGGCAGCCACTTCCTCACCCAGAACAAAATACAAGTGCTGGGCATACATTGGCCATCACCAACCAAAGGTTGGAGAAGGGTTAAATGTTACAAGCTGGCAGGTGAGCTCTATGAGTTATTCTCTCTTCGCTGCCTTTAAGTCCCACAGAAGATCTGTCTAATGAACATCTTGTGGAATTTTCCCTCTTCAGCATATTATTTAGTGTTTACTATCTTAAACCAGCTGATGCTAAAGTACAGATCCTGAGGATTCCCAGCCTTACACAGCTCTGATTCACCCTAAGAGAAGTCCAGCATCTCCTGGATATTTGTCATCCCTTGGAGTTTGATTTTCAGGGCATTCTCTGCAACAAGGAAACGAGGACAGGTTTGAGGCACAGAGAACTGAGGACTGCTATCTAAGACAAGTCCCAGCCTTTGGCACTGCTCCTGAAAGGGAATTTTCTTTTCTGTGGCCAAGTCTTTACTTATGGATCCCTCTATCTACACCATTTGATATAATGCATTCCATGAAATTTCCTGAAACCTTCGCCTTCATAATTATTTCCGTTATGATATCTGCTTGAAAGCCTCTTGGTAGTGCCAGCCAGCTTCAGCTTTGGATTCACCTTATCACCAACTTTAAAGCTGGGCAATTCACTCCCACAATATGAAAGCAATCTTTCCTGACAAAAAAAAAAAAAGTTGATCAAAAGAAAAACAGAACTACTTAAAGTTTATACAAGTAACTACATAAATTTTCTGGACATATGATTTTAGAAATGTTTGTGGTAACTAACCAACAATGAAAATATGCTGCAATATTACTTCAAGTAGAGACAAACACCACAGGTAACAATATAAATTTGGCTACTCTGGGAGGCTTTGCTGCCCTCAGTACAGTTTATAGAGTTTTTAGCAGGCACATGTACAACAGCTGCAGGTATACAACATTCAGTCTTGAACAAGCCTAGTAGAAAACTGATTTAGATATATTGGCAGAAGGTACAAAAATAAGCTGCTTTTCTTTTCCACTTCTGCTCATTTGGGACAGCTTCCCAATTCAGGAAAAGGCTGCAATGCTATATTGCCTCTTGCACAGAGCTGGAGATCAACATCTGTTTGCAAGCCTCAATACCAGATTTATCTTCACTTCTATAATCACTATGAAGAAAATGTGGCTGGAGTTAAGGATAAAAATTTGGCCCACAGAGTATTCATCACAGTCCAGAGAGCAAGGACATTAAAAGCTAGAACCTAAGGAAAAACTGAAGTTACAAAAGCACCTATTTCTTGTTTGTAATCATGCTGCTGCCCATTAGCTAAAAGATGTCATTAATCAGCCTGGGCTGTGTCCTTGAAGCTGTGTTTTAGACAGTGAGATTCTCTGCACTTGAAGAGATCCTTAATGAACAAGCACAGGGGACAGCTCACTAAAAATGTCATTTCCATTTTGAATATTTACATACACCACCCCCCATCCTCTTCCTTAAGTGTTGATACTTTGGGGGAAGTGCTCTTTTGTTCTAAAGCAGGAGGAAAAGGACCATTGATGAGTTAAGCAAGTTTCATGTTACCAAAAAATTACAGACTTTTTTGATAGAACACCCTAAGATTGTTGCGATTTCCCTAACTTGTGAGGGTTGCACAGTCTCATCTCAACAAAAAACCACCAAAGCCCGCAAATCTGCTGTTTTCCTGTCCAGCCATAACCCCAGTCTGCATCTGCAGAGCTGCTGTGGGATCTCAGCACCTCAGGATGGAGGTGCAGAGTGGCCGAGAACACCCTTGGGGGGCTCGGGAGTCCTGGAATGTTGCCAGAAGTGTCTGGTGGCAGGGCTTTGATCCTACACAGGAGACGACACCTGTATGAGGACTGGGAGGATTTCACTGGGGTAAATGGTGAAGGTATAAGTTAATTAGAGTGTAAAACACAGGGTTTAGGATTTTGGTACAGGGGGGTCTAAAGAAGTAAGATGGAGGAATTGGGGTGTGTCCTGTTCTTCTTCTTCTTCTTCTTCTTGGCCTCCATCTTCTGTGGTGATGGTGGCACTTTGGGATTGGTTATTACTAGAAGTGCACCAGTTAATAAGGGTAGAAGGTATTGGGGAAAAATGATAAATATTGTACACGTAACTTCGGGTATAAAGATAAGTGACCGCCCCAGGGGCTTGCAGAGTGTGCCCATGGCTGACTTGCTGTGCAGACCTCTGTCGGGCTGAAAGAAAATCTTTTAGATAAACAATTAATAAACACCGAGACCGAGACAAGATCAGAAGTCTCTCCTCGTCCTTTGAAGCGCCGGGCTCTTCAAGGCCATCCCTGGGCCTTTCCAGGCCACCTAAACAGCCTAAACAGCGCAGAAAACTTACAAGTGGCGTCCCTGAGCTATCTCTGGGCATAAATCAGCAAAGAGAAACATGGAAATCTACAAGTGGCGTCCCTGAGATATCTCCGGTCATAAATCAGCAAAGAGAAACATGAAAATCTGCAAGCTGCCTCTCCAATCTGCCAGCACCCATGGAAGGCAGGGCAGCCACTTTCTCCCTGGGACTGTGCCTCCTTCACCCACAACATGACCATGAGGGAATTGTCATGGTCAATAAAGTACAATGAGAAATTGTACGTGGTCAAAGAAAGCCAGGAATGTTCCTCTACCTGCAAGCCAATCCTCTGAACATACAGACACTTATAACTGGCAAACTAAGTAATCAAAGCAGGAACCGGCCTTCCCACCAAACAGGATTTTTCATTGCTACACATAAACCACACAGAGCAATGTCTGACTTGTCTCAGGAGAAGAACTTAAAAGTAGGATCCCAATTGTACTGGATCAAGCAAGGAAGAACAAAGATTTGGTTTTTGAGTAAAAAAAAAAATACCTAAGTGGGGCATGAGTGGGAGGGACGTAGGCAAGGCTTATTTGTCAAAACCTGAAAAGAGTGAAGCCAACATACCTGGGCATTCCCCATTGCTGCAGATCCACATGCCACGTCGACAAATGCTAGGAAAGAGATAGTAGCAAGTTAATTAAGAGTACATGAATATAAATCTTCTGTTGCACATTTTTCCCAAAAAACTGAAAATGGTCATCTGTCCTAGGGAAGTTAGATCAGTCCCCAACATTCCTTACATCTCCCATAACTTCATTTCTTAATGTAGTCATCCCTTCTTCTCATCATATGACAGCAACTGCTGATAATATGAATAGGTATGGTGGCAGAACTCACGGATTTCTGGGTTTCCCTGTCAAAGCTCTGTGTTTAATGGAATTTTCATCTATATTCCACTAATGTGGAATGAGTTCAATGCAGTTCTCAAGGTGTATCTATCAATACAACAGAATCACAGGGGTAAAAATGTTTGAAGGGACTTCTAGGAAAATAATTTACTACAATCCCCAACTCTGAGAAAGCAATGTCAAAGCTAGATTAGGTGGGTGAGGACCTTGCCCATTTGAGTTTAGAAATATCCAAGATGAGGTCCCACAGCCTCACTGAGCAGCTGTCCCAGTGCAGCACTGGAGAAGGGAGAAGAAGTTTTTTTGTGTCAAAACAGAATTTCTTTTTCAGCTTGTGTCCATTGCTTCACAACGTTTTGCTGTTTGCCTCTGAGAAGAGTTCGACCCCATCCTCTTCACAGCCCATCTTTATTAGGCAATGAAAATTGCCTCACTAGCCCTTAAACAAATCTATTCCCCTTTACTACTTCTTGCATCAAACTCCCCTGCTGTGATCAACTCCAGTGTCTTCCACAACCCCCTCTGCACTCTTTGTTTCAAGAGCTACTATATTCTTCTCATTCCTTTAATTATCCCAGCCCCTGAAAACCATTTGTGGGGAGGCAGATTATTGAGGATGTTAAATGCAGAGTCAACGGAATGACGTTCTCCACAGAAGCATCAAGTTAGAAAAATAGGAAGCAGTAACAAAACACAAGCAATAAAAAACCCAGCCTGTCAGGATACAGTCATCTCCCAAGAGCACTAAGGCTGAACAATGTGGTCAAGCTCAAAGCTGCAGAGGACTGCACGGAAAAAGATAAAATGCTAATGTCATGGTTATGGCTTGTGTTCTGGGACATGTGGTGCAGGTAATGAATAGCTGCTGATTAACAGGGATGATGCACAGACCACCTTTCTTCTGCATGTCATGGCCTTCATTGAGTACTCCTCCTTCTGTGCTCCAATTGGAAACTTCTGAGTAAACAGTTGTCCAAACTCCTTGCACAAATATGTCCACACTGAACACAAAACCAGATCAGGAATATGCGACTAATTCCTCTTCCTTTCTTTAAAGTGCTGTTTTTCCCCTCCAGTCGGGTACTCAGGAGTGAAAGAAAAATTGTGGGCCATGCTAGGAAGACTCATTAGTCCTGTAACAATTTCTAAGGACGTGCCTTAGGCTAACTCCTCTTGGAAAGAAATGGGGTTTAGAGGTTAAATACACTTAGGAAGTCAAAACAAAGACACCACCGCTGATACTATCCAGACATGGGAACCTGCTGGTCTCTCTTATCCACAGGAAACAGGTAGTTCTCTGCTCTTTGAAGGAGTGACCTTCATGTTGTTCTATCAGATCAAATCTCCCTTTAAAAACAGAGCTGATTTTGCCTTTGTGAACAGCTCACTTCTTGGAAGGGGCTAGGAATTCCAGTAAGAGAGCAAGCCCTTTGCCAGTGAAAGGAAATTTTTTAAAGGTAGAGAGATTTCTAGAAAGGTAATGCAAAGCAGTCACTGACCGGTGTGCAGTACTTATCTACAGCAACCACACCAGAGCAGCAAAGGGTTTACCATGAGTTGCAGTCCTGGGAGATGGTGAAGCCAGGAGGATAATGTTTTCCAGAGTGGATGCAGGAGCAGTCAGAGCTTTCAATGCAGTGGTCACCATCAAGGAGCAGCCCTTCTGGATAAGTCAGACACCCATATCACACACACAGGGACAGAAACATAAATACAATTAGATTTTGTTGTTCTTCATAGACTTCGCCAAGACTTCATATGCATTATTATCCATACTTAGTCATAGACAGCAATAAAAAGGAATGAGGCTTGCCAAAAAGCCTCACAAGGGCAGGTGTCTGCTTCCCTTCTGGTGCTGCCTCTCCCTCAGACATGCTGAACAAAGCATTCCTGGTGCTCCCAGAAAAGCTCCTTGCTTAGCACATCTGCAGGTCCAGAACACATGTTGGGACATAGACAAATTAAACACAAGGAGCACAATCAAAGTTGATAAAAGTTGGCCTGGGACTTGACTGTTGGAAAAACCATGAACTTCACTGGCTGCAGTAAAGGGTGTCCACAGAAGGTCCTGTATTCGTCATAAGAGAATCAAAGATGAGGCAAAGTGAGAAATGAAGAAACAAATTTGGACACCATTTAAGTCTAGCAAAGACTTAAGAAAGTCTCAGACTCTTAGCAGAGTCTGAGAGAAAGAAGCCACTTCTGAACATCTGCAGAGGCAAAAAGCAAAAGGGCCAGCTTCCCAACTTGAGGGGGGGGAGCTGCTGAGGTTTCTATATTACACAGCTATAATTACCTATGGAGAGAGCTCTTTGTACTCTAACGATAAACAGAGGCACAAAGGAGTTACAAGGTTATTCTAAGGTAGAAACTTGTCCTTGCTTCTATTGCTAGTTTATAGTGCTTTCTATTCAACCCCTATATTGAGAGAGAGTTGATATTCTGCCATTTTCAAAAGAGCTGCTGTGGCAAAACATTTGTTTTCTTGAACACCCCTGTGCCTTTTCTTTGAGTGACTCCTTCCAATTGCCTGCAGAGATTTTGGCTCCTTTCCCTGGCAGCAGCAGTCATCACTGATCCCAAGACCCAGATAAGTCTCCTTTCTCCTGTTCTTCCTATAGAGCTGCCTGGAAAGATCTTGGCTGTTGAGAAAATCCTTCCAGTGAGAGAGAATCACAACAAGATCTGAGCATTTAAGAGTGCTGTGGCTCTCCAGAGAACACAAGGAAAACAGAATGCCTGTTTTTTTTCCTGGCAAGAGTAATTTCATTTACAGCAATTAATGTAACCATGAGGGACATTTAACAGAGGGGAAAAATAAAAAAATAAGGAAGACATTTGTCAAAGATACTTCAGATCCTGTTTGCCCTTGGAGCACTGGAGGGAAGCTAAGTGAAGGTAGAATCTTCATCAAAAATCCCTCTAGTCATCTGTCAGATCCTCCTGGTTTTCTATGAAACTCCAGTAAAAGTTTTGAACTGCTGATTGTTATTCTCATGCCTTTCATCCTTTCTGTGGAGTTCCTGCTTCTCCGCCTCTCAGAGAGAGAGTTTCTCTCTCCTTAGACCTTTGCCATGCTGAACAGACCAGTGCATCTACCAAAGGAAAAGTACAGCAAGAGCCCTTGTGCAGCCGGAGGATTAATTAAGCTCCTTCAGCTTTCTCCAACACTTCCAGGACTGCACAAATACATTAGCTGGATCCTTCACAAATACAGTAGCTGGATCCTTCACAACAAAATAATCTCCAGAGTCTGGTTACATCACCTGTCACCTTTGCAGGTCCTGCCACACTTCTGAACCTCCAGCAAGGAAGAGACTGGCAGCTGAATGGGAAACTACCAAATTCCTCAAACGAGGCTGACATTGTTATTATTGCCTTGTTTTGGAAAGCAAAGCTCTGCAAACCTCTGTCACACCTGGCATCTTGTACAAGGCGACACTAAACACCTGTGTGCATTTACAAAGCCCAGACAGGCTGAAATGCAGAGATAGTCCTATTCAAACCAAACAAAGCACCCAGTGAACAACAACAAAAAAAAAAAAAAAAAAAAAAAACCAAACCAGCTAGAAATGGAAGCATATGGAGCTTTGGAGCCAGGAACGAAGCTCTCCTCCTGCAGTTGTTTTAAGTACAACAGACAGAAATAGAAAATTGGTGTAGCTGGGCTGCTCCCTTTAATCCAATCAAATCTCCTACATGGAAGATTCAATAATAAATTAAATTATTCACTTAAATCATGAAGAACTTTGAATTTGCAGTCCAAGCTCTACATGTACTGTTTTTCTGCAAGAAATTCCTTCAGTGCATTCTCTGCCATTTCTTCCCCTAACTGTATTTGCCTCTAACCCAAGCAATTCAGGAGTACATCAAAGGCAAGCAGTCTCTCACCAAGAAATAAAGGCAATCTTGGAATATTAGTTGGTACTGATTTTCACAGAAACATTTATTTTTTAGTTGGCCAGGAAAAATGGCCCTTTCATGGAGTGAGCATACAGGCGCTACAGAAACTGGATTATTCTAGGGCATAGTCCCAGAAAAAAAGAAGTGTTTCTGATTTCAGGAAAAGTTAAGGGAAGACACAGCTTTCTTTCTTCTAATAAAATAGTAGCTTGACTGCCAAATTTTTCTCTGTAAATAACCCAGTAAATAAATTACCAGGGCAGCTGCAGCCATCAACACATTGTCCATGACACACTTCATTGATATTCAGACTCTGGCAGGTTTTGGCACATGGGGATACACACTCCTTATATTCCATGCCAACTGGACACCTTGGCCCTGAAACAATTAAAAGAAATTAGAAATGCAAATTCCTCAGTAACTATTAAACCAACAAATCCTTTCATTATCAAGGGCTGAACTACAGAGACAAAAAAAGTCATGTCAGCTTCCAAATGATTATTTCTTTTTTAGAAGCAGAACATTTTAGAAATATTTGATTCTCAATTTGCTGCAATATCATCTGTCAGGTAGCATAGTAAATACTCAGAGGTTAAAGCCAATTTGCTTTCTAATAAATTGAGTCTTAATAACTAAACCCAAGTGCATTAAGAATAATAAACCCAGGGAGAAGTTTTGCAATAATATCTAAGCAATTTGGACAGACGTGGTTGTTTTGCACCTTTAAGCCATGCACTTACTCCACTCATTTGTGAAATTACCCTGTTTGGTGTTTCCAGGGAGAACCAGGAGACAGTTAAAACTCTGAAATCCCATCCTCCTTCTTCCAGAGAACCACCAGTTCAGGATAACACCCATGCCTGGTATCTCCACTGCTGCCATTATCTAGGCCAGGCCACTACGCAAACACATTATTACAGGCATTCCTTCTCTTCAATGCATACACGCACCATGTCCTACAATTCTGCAGGGGCATGAAGTGGCAAGAAAAAGTTGGAGATTGCCCTTTCCAAACCAATCCTCTGCTGAAGTGGTGGGAGGGTAACGAAGGAGTGATCTTGCCCTGGATGCCCTGGGCTTGGGCACCAACTGACACTTGCACAGTGTGCCCAGCACTAGAGCCCTTCCCACACAGCAGAGTATTCCATACCTCCATCATCATCACCATCTCCTGAGAAAGCACCATAGCACAGATGAAGGGTGATAGAAAATTAAGCTCCCGCTGTGGCAGTTGGACACTTCCCTCTTTCCTGACTCAGAGGAAAAAAACCAAACTGAAGCTCATGAATTCAAGGGTTAGAAATGAGCTCCAAAGCTCCTGGGATTATAGAAAGGCTCATTTCACTTGTGGCTTTTAATCAGACTTACAAAGAGCCCCAGCAAAAATGGGTTACCTGGCTTACACTCTGAACAAGGAGATGAGCTTTTATGTCCCAATGGAAAGGTAATAAATTACTGCTAGAACTCAGACTGTACAATTCCTAGAACAAGTGGCTGGCAGCATCTTGCTGCCCTAACCACAGTCTGAAGGCACAGATTTCTTCAGTGGCCAATAGCAGAATATCTTTACCAGAGAACAAAGTGTTATCAGTACAAATCAGACAGTTTACCCCATGTAGTCAATTTACACAAACATCCCAAGGAAAATGTCCTTTCTCATAACAAAAAAACATGAGAAAAAGCACTGAGAACATGATATTAGTAGATTGTTAAAATTATTTATTTAATTAGCTCTATTAAACCACAGTTCTCAGCAGTAGGTGGAAACATGACTTTTCCTCTATAAATACAATCCATCTCAGTCAGTCTATGCACTTCCCTGTTGCAAAACCTCAGCACAGATGCAATCAGGACCTCTGAACTCAGCAATATTGGGCTAATAAAGGTAGCAGTTCAAGATGCAATCAGGATCACTAAACTAGACAAAAATTAGATTAGAAAAGGCAACATCTCAATTTCAAGGCAATTGATTCAAGTAAATAAAGGGTAAAACAATTGTCTTTATGCAAAAATGTTAGAGTGCATTTCACAAAGATGCTGACTTAAAATACAGGCTGGAAAATGTCATACATCTGAACCATATGTAAAATAGCATCTAAACATCCTAGTCTATATGTTTGTGTATCAAATAAGTCTTCACTGACTGTGTACACTGTGGTGGGACATGTAACAGTTCAGGATCTTCTTTATAAACTGTTCAAAAAATATTGCATTAGGGACAAGAACTAGAAAAAGATGGGTGATGGAGAGCTGAAAGGGGGAAGTGAGCAAAGGCACTTCCTATAAATGAACCAACCTCCTAAAATACACCAGCTGCTTTTAGCTGCAGGACAAAAATCTGCAAGACAGGCACAATCCTATTGGGGATGAGCAGCCTAGGAATAAATCTGCCAGCTTACTGCACGAGCTCTCTTCAGGCCACCCCTCCAAAATGACTCCTTCGTGAGCGCAGCTCCTGGCATACTCTAGGAAGGCAGGGCAGTGACAGTCCATGCCCTGGGGACAGGCACAGATGTCTCTTTCACAGAGGCTGATGTACGGCTCAGGATCCACTCGATGGTGGCACCGGGAGAAGGTCAGCGATGTGCTCAGCAGCTGGCAGGTTTCCAGGATGCCCTGTGCAAGAAGTGAGGAGCAAAGGGACAGAGAGAGAGAAAAGGGGACAAACTTACTTCCTTTAGTCTCAGGAAGATGGGAAAACTCAACTTTTCCAAACACATCGTCACCACTGTTGTTAACAACATCACAGCTCTTATTTAAGAGCGAGCTCTACCCATTTATTCACTACATGCATGGATACATTAATATACTGATTATTATAAAATGGAGCATCACATAAGGGATGTTTCACACAGAAACACATCAGTCAGTCAGTCAGTCAGTCAGTCAGCAAAAGGATAGAGGCATTCTACTTCCTTTGGCTTCCCAGAAAAGAACTGGATTGTGCCTGGATTCCCAGGAAAGTCACACAGCAACAGAGGGGAACTTAGGTAGGAAGAAAAACAACCAGACAGTCTTTTGGATAACAAGTGGCCAGAGCAGGTGCCAGAAGGAAAAATTGAGTCTGACTGCAATCCCAGGAATGAAATTTGTTTTCCGCTTCTGGCCACACATTCCCATTGCTCCTGCTGGCTTGTCCAAAGCTCAACAGGTCAATTTAGCTCAGATAAATAGGAGAACAATAGCCCAGGGAAGAAAAGCAATTTGTTCTGCTCTTCTCCTGAGTTAAATCAGCATGGTGAGAGCCAGTGTGAGGGAAGGACAGCACAGGGAGATAGGAGAAGGTATCGAGACCTCTTCTT
This sequence comes from Ammospiza nelsoni, assembly GCF_027579445.1. Lineage (NCBI taxonomy): Eukaryota > Metazoa > Chordata > Aves > Passeriformes > Passerellidae > Ammospiza > Ammospiza nelsoni. The sequence continues at coordinate 56,416,102 of NC_080637.1, read as the reverse complement.
TCAGACAGCAGAAACCTGAGAGGAAACTTAACTGTATGTAGAACAAAACCTAAGGAAAATGTGGAGTATAAATAAATTCTCCAGGGGAGGCTCCCACATAAACTCTTTTGTGCACATTATGTCACAGTTCAATGAGTCTGAGGTCCTCAGCGCAACTTTCTGAAAGGATGGCACTGAGTTTAGCTAAGTGAGAAAACAATTTTCTGATACAACTCCAGCACAACAACGAGTTGGAACATAACTTTCTTCTACTTATTTGTCAGTGTTTTATGTAAGCAAATGTAAACCATAGTGTATTTTTTAGGTGTTATACTCAGTGGTTAGAGGGGAGGGCATATTCTTCATAGTGGTTCACAGTTACAATTCATTACTTCTAAAAAACTTAACATGTACCTGAGGTGACAGCACATACAAGCTGCTGTGTAAAAAAAAATTAATATTAATTAAAAAGCATCTCATTTTCTGGGAGATGAAAAATGTAGATTAAAAAAACCCAAAATAAAAAAATCAAGATGTTTTCTCTGAATGGTAGCTATGGTGCCTGTATAGGAAAACTGCTGAATAGAAAATACCTTTTTATTTTGTCTAAAGGGTGTTTTGTTCAGGTGATCAACTCAAGCTAGTACATGTCTGAGCCTAGACAGAATTTCTTGCTTACAAAAATAAACCAACCAGAAATGTCACCTCTGTTGGGAATGTATTCCAAGTTTAGCAAAGGACTCAGGGAACAACCACATGTGCAAAGAAGTTTTGAGCTTTCTGAGAAAGGACTCAGGGAACTTAAAACATGAGAGCTGGACATGGTGAAAATCAGAAATTCAGCTCCAGCCTCGGATAATTCTGATCCCCAGACAGCACCCACCATGTTGAACCAGATGGGAAAAAAAAAAGACACTAGAAGCAGGGGGGAGCAGGAACTACATAAATGGTGGTTGGTGCTGCTCTAAGACTCACAGTACAGAAGACAAGTACAGAAGAGCTGAAAAGATGCCCTAAGGGTGGAAGTAACAACAACAGAAGCAGCCAAGAAAGCTATTAAAGCAGGGCTTGGAGATGAAACTGATAAAATCAAAAGTGAGCTCAGAGCCATTCAGAGGATGAGCAGTACAGCAACTCCTGGATCAAAGCCTTTTTCCAGATAGTATCAAGTGCAGTAGAAAACCAGTATATGCAACAATCCTGTTTAGGGGCTGAGCTAGTGAAGTTTCTCAAGGTAATACAACTCAAACAGCAAAACTCAGACTGTATATTCCACTAAAAGGAACATTTTAGATGGAAAAGTGACTTAAAAAACAAAGGAGATTACACACCAAAAAAAACTAACCCATTTTTCTTTTCCTCTAGTTCTTTGGTCTTGGATTTGTTCACTAACAGCATAGCTAAAGGCTATGCTGAGCTCCAGCTGATTATCTAGAAACCAAGTAATATATGTTGAAAAGCAATAAACAATTCCTTTTCTCTGTGTAAAGGTTTTCTTGCCATTCAAATTTCATCAGGTTTTCCAGTGACTTTAGGCAAAAAGTTATAGCTGGAATTTTCCCATTTTTCAGACATATCTCAATTATCACGACAAATAAGCTGAAATATGGGTAAATCCGAATAGATACAAAACCAAAACATTTCCCCATGAGGGTGGTCAAAAACAGGGTATGTAACCATCACCCTGGAGATAGTCAAAATGTGAGTGGACAAGGACCTGAGCAGCCTTACCTAGGATGGCCCTGTTGGAACCAGGGAATTGGACTCAATGACCCCTTCCAACTCTAACCATTCTGCAAATCATTTTTATTTTCATTCCTTCCTTTCTTTAAAACTCACTGGCCAGGCTGGACTAAGAGAGGTCCTTATTCTTTAGTTTAGAGGACAGTGTATTAGATATTTGGCACCCTCAGCCACTGCTGTAACATTCCTGCTCATGGAAGCTACTCTACACAAACCCACCAGACTGGAGAGTGAAGCCTCAGGCTGAAACACTGCTTAGGGTACAGGTGGCTGCAAGATTAAAATTAGCAGGACTGACTGCAGTATCTGAAATGCAGGTGAAGGTTGTAAAATTTCTCCCTTCCCTTCTGCACTAGTCCTGTTTCTTTAAATAGGTTGGCAGGGTCCTGGCACTGGCAACCCTCAGTAACCACAAAACTTGCTGACCTTCCTTCTGTCCCAGGCCCACCACACAGAGCTGGAGGTGGAATTTTGTACATTCTTCCCATTTCTGTAGCATTTCCTTCTGCTGCTGCATGAACTGCATTTGTCCACTGCTTAACAATTACCATTAAAGAGAGAACCTAATTAATAACAGAAAAAATCAAAGACACCCTCTTGTTCCCAGGAATTTAAACCCAATGGTATGCGATACACATATGGATTCTCCAGAACACTCAGGAAGGGAATATTTTGGTGTCATTAACTGGGTATAGTTTTTCAGAAAATATATCTCATGGAGAAAGATTTAGCCTCCCACATTTTCACATTAAAAGCATCCAAAGCCATAGTATGTTTAATACACCAAACACTGGCTGTATGTTTGAGCAGACTAGGTAAAAACTGAAAGAAATCACTTCCCTTGAATGCTGATTATTCTGATGAAGAAAAATGAGATTTTAGATATATTGGGCCTCATTTTCACCCATTTAGTATATTATTATATTGTATAGAATGATTTGGGTTGGAAGGGACATTAAAGATCCTCTTGTCCAATCCCCTGCCATGGGCAGGAACATCCTTCACTAGACCAGGTTGCTCCAAGCTCCATCTAACCTGGCCTTGAACACATCCAGGGACAGGGCTGGACCTCTGGACCTTTGCTGGACCTGCCTCTGACCTCAGCCATGATGAATTATGTTCCAAAGCTGAATATTTCTACTTGTTTTCAGATCTGGGAATAATGCTATTTCTTTATTAATATGGAAGTATTCCATGGGATAATGGGGGACCTGTTTTTTACCAACTGCAGTAAGAGCTGAATTTCAGCAAAAGCAGAAATTACATTAATTTTAATTTCAATAATTTTCACATCTAACATACAAGAGGTATCATTTCCTAATTAGAGAAGCAAAAAGGGAATAATACAGCGACCTCTGGCCACCACACACCATTTCTATTAGAGGTGAAATCTACAAAATAAAGGTAATGTATAAGAACACCATAATCAATTGCAATGCTTTAAACCATACACATTTTTGTTTCCAAAGCTGCCTTGTTGCCATCCTTTTCCAGATCACCCATTTATACTTTCAGATCCACGTAACCCATGCTGTTGGTCATCTTAGAGCCTGTTAAATTGCAGTACTTTGTTGAACAGCCTAAACCACTAAAAAAAGATCAGACAATACAGTGAGGCTCCTTTTGGGTAACTAAACATCAGCTGCAGAGGGCAGGGCATGGTAGGAAGGCTTTCTTCCTCCCTCCAACACTGCCCAGTTTGGAATGGTCTCTGGTCCTGAGGCAAGGCAGCCAATCACACAAAGTGTGTGTGTGTTTTAGAGGTGGAGGGCAGGGAAAGGCCCTGGCAACAGTGGGATAAGAGTGTGAGGTGGTTCAAGACTTCTCAGCTGACACACAGAGCTGTGTCAGCTCTGAGACAAAACAGAAAGAAGACAGAAACTTCCAAACAAGACAACAAGACAGAAACTTCCAAAAAATATTTAACATTTTTAAGATTTAAAGATAAAGGAACAGCATGGCTTTCTGTTTAGGTTTAAAGAATCATGATTCCACTGCACAGAATCATACAATGGTTTGGGTTAGAAGCGATGTTAAAGATCATCTCATTCCAAGGCCCCTGCCATGGGCAGGGACACCTTCCACTATCCCAGGTTGCTCAGAGCTCCATACAACTTGGCCTGGAACACTGCCATGGATGGGGCAGCCACAGCTTCTCTGGGCAACTTTTGCTAGTGCCTCACCACCCTCACAGCAAAGAATTTCTTCTTAATATCCAATCTAAACCTGCTCTCTGCAAGTGTGAATCCATTTCCCTTCATACTGTCATTACAATTCCTGCTGAAAGAAGCCAGAAGCCATCTCTCCAATGATGCTATTGGCCAGGGAGGGGGGAAACAGAGAGGGTAAAGAAAACCAGAGACCCACCCAGTGTGGGGGCACTGGGGTGGGAGGAGTGCCTTGAAGCAGAGCTTTTCCCTCACCTAACAGCTGACTGCCTGGCAGGGAGGGAGGCAGGGAGACCAAGGAGATTTACATTTCTGAAGCTGAGGCAAGCAAACAAAGCACACTATTAAAAAGCCCTACATTCTTCAGCAGGCACTTGTTTGGCTGGCCTTCTGTTAATAGTGCTGTGTTTATTCTTGCACAATGGATAAATTAGGGCAATGTTTAATGCTGTGAGTTTATGAACTCACATTAGAGAGAATATAATTTCATTCAGTTTGTGTGAAAGATAACTTTATCAACAAAGCATCAATATTTAATAGCATCTGTATAAAATCCAAATTAGTTGTACTTGACCAACAGACTGGATTTCACCCTGCATGCCACTCCCCAGCCTCAGCTGCAATGTTGACACTTTCTAAACTTGCCTGAACAGATTAAATTCCAGGGACCACAACCAGTCACAAGAACTACCCTTTCTCTAGAGCTGTAACCAGGTTTAAAGAATCATAAAATGGTTTGGGTTGGAAGGGACCTTAATGATCTCATAGGTCCACACCTCTGCCATGGGCAGGGACAACTTCCACTATTGCAGGTTGCTCAGAGCCCCATCCAACCTGGCCTTGGACCCTGCCAAGGATGGGGCAGCCACAGCACTCTGGGCACCCTGTGCCAGGGCCTCCCAATCCTCACAGGGAAGAATTTCTTCCTGATATCCAATCTAAACCTCCTCTCTGTCAGTGTGAAGCCATTCCCCCTCGTCCTGTCACTTCAGGCCCTTGTCAAGAGTCTCTCTCTATCTTTCTTGTAGGTTCCTTTCAGGCACTGGAAGGGCACAATGAGGTGACCTCAAAGCCTTCTCTTCTCCAGGCAGAATAATCCAAATTGTTCACACCCCATGTCGCAGACATTTCTCCACAGAAATCCTTTATTTCACATTTCTGTCTCTTCGGGAGCCAGAGGCCCCCGAAGAGAAGGTAAACAATTATTATCAGCTGCTGTGGAATGCAATAGGATTCACCTTGATTGGCTCATTTTCTATGTTTATAATTAAGGGCCAATCATCAGTTCAAGCCAGGGGACTGAGTCCTTGGCCACAACTTTGTTGTGGTTTTCTTTTCTATCTCTTCTTAGCTTAGCTAGCTGCTCTGCAAACCTCTCTCTATATTCTTTTTAGTATAACTATAATGTATTATATCATATATTAATAAATCAAGCCTTCTGATCAAGATACAAGATTCACCGTCTCTCTCTCACCAGCAGCGGCCCACTCAGGTCGCTGTAATACACCCCACACACACCATCTCTGCCCAAGCAAGAAACATCAGCTGGAGATTTCCAGCCTGAAATCACTACCATAATTCCTCAACCAGTTTTGCAGGTAGTGAGGCTTAAGTGCTGAGGAGCACAAGCATCCTTCACTGAATTTCACAACATATCTGAAGCATCCCCATCCAAAAGCTTAATGGAAGTATAGAGTCAGAACTTTGCAACTTGTCCAACTCTTAGTTAGCCTTTTCCAGGTAGCTAGGAAACCAGCACCCAGGTTAGCTGGAGAGCAGATATATTCCAGGAAGTGCTACTACACTTGAGAAGCTGTTTAGCAGCTGTTTAGCTGTGTCTAGTTTAGCAAATACCTGTCTGCAGGAATTGAATAGTGAGAAACTCACAACTACATTTCGGCCTCAATTACTCTGGTAAATCATTCTGATTTACAACAAAGTACATGGAATCAGTTGTAACCCCTCAAGGGATGAAGGCTCAATTAACCACAACAGTCATAATATTCAGTAAATATTCAAAGGCACTTTCTTCCCTGAGCTAGTGACTATCTGCCTGCATCCACACCCTGTCTAAGGGAAACAAGAAGCATGTTTGTACTTATAAAGGACAAGAAGAAAAAGGTTGATGCAGCAAAGGGGGTCACAGAGATGGCCAAGGCAAACAGTTATGAGTTTCTTCACTAAATCAGCACTACTATGTGTACACATAGCTGAAAGAACTTCCTCCTGGGAAGGGAAATAGCCTGGTGACACAGCGCTTTTGGAACACCAACAGAAAACATCTCCTCTGTCAAAAACAGCCTGGCAGGAGCATCCCTCTCCTCTGCTGACTCCCAAGTATATAAAATGCAACAAATTCACAAATACCATTGGGGGAGGCAATGCCCACAGAGGCTTCAGAACTGATGCTTCCCTGCTGGCACAATCAGAAAGGGAATTAACTAATTCCTCATTCTGCAGGAATCACTGAAACACACCTTTCCCAAGTAACATCATCATTTCTTTGGCAGTAATTCACACTTCAGCCTCAAACAAGCTGATGCTTTCTTTGTTTGTCTATTTAATGTTTGGGGTGGGGGAAAGGGGAAGGTGGTTATAGGTAGGTGGGTAGGTAGGTAGGTAGATTAGATAGATAGATAACAGGTTTAGGTTGGATATCATTAAAGGTTCTTTCCCCAGGGGGTGCTGGGGCACTGAAAATGCTCTCCAGGGAATGATCACAGCCCCAAGGCTGCCTGAGCTCCAGTAGGATTTGGACAATGCTCTCAGGCACAGAGTGGGATTTTGGGGCTGTCCTGTGCAGGGCCAGGAGCTGGACTCAGTGATCTTTGTGGGTCCCTTCCAAATCAGAATATTCTGTGATTTCTGTTCTTCTGCCAAAGGGCAGGCAAGTTGCCTTTCAGGTAGGGGAGGACTGAAACCAGAATGCCATCTTGCAGCACCAACCTTCTCTGCCATATCAGATGAAATGTTGCAGGTGTTGCTTGGAGTCTGCACTCTCTTGCAGTGCTTGTTTTCACTGTGCAAAGCCCAGGAGTTGGCAAAATCGTAACTATTCCCCACCAGGGTCCCTGGGAATGAAAAAGAGGAGAAGCAACATTCTGTTTGAGGGGTTTTAGCAACAAGTGGGCATTATTGACTGCTGTTAAGGTGATAGTCTGCTGAAAGTTCTCTTTAAAAATATAAAACTGTTGTATCAAATAGATTTTTATTCCAAATAGATTGTAGGAAAGCCATGATCAGTGATATGGATTTTGTTCTGCTAAGGACGTCTCTGCGCTCAAGGACAGACTAAAGCCTGCAGAAGGCAGCTCCCACCTCCCTCACACCTGCATGAACACAGTAGGAGTTGCTGCTGGTCAGCTACAATCTGCAGGAGCCAAAGCATGCCTGCACATCTTCTTACCACTTAAAAGTTGTCAATAAAACACAAAATATATTAGAGAGAAAAACAAAACCATCTGCTTTCCCTAACTGAATAAATCATTAGCACTCTTGATCCCAGCTAGCTTTGATTTTTCTCCTGTCCAAAACTAAATCTTGTATGTAAAGAAGCTTAACATACACCATCATTGTTTGGGCCCATCGTCTTCCTGGGTAAGATGTCCTGAAACATGCTCCTCTGTCCCAGGACAAGCATCTCCTGGCCCAGGCTTACCAAAATTTGCATCAATATTGCATAAAAGCAAAGCTGAATGAGTTAGTATGACTGTGACTTCCCAGGAGATGCAAACCACTTCTCTGCTACTCTTGCTCTACCCTTCTAAGGAGGGGGATCCTCCGAGAGAGGGAATACTTCCTCCAGCCTCTTTTGCCACCCATGACCTTGCTGGTTCCAGGACTATCTCTGGCTTCCTATTATGGATACCTGCTACTAAACAATTTTGCGACCCTTTTAAAATTTTTTTTTAATTTTTTTTTTTTAACCCTGTTGTGGTGCTCATGAGAATATCAACTGCCAGTGTTAGTGCATTCCCAAGACCTTATGCAGAGGATATATTGAAATATAAACCTGGCTGTATCTGAAAACCAAAAGAAATAAAAATAAATTCTTCCCAAGTATACTATAAACTATTTAATAATATACACATGTAGATAATAAAGATTCCATTGAGCTCCCTCTTTAGTGCAAACATAAGGAATATACAGACCACTCTTCCTAAACTATGATGAAAACTGCACTGAGAATGCTAAGGTAGAGGTATTAAGACCTGAAGACTTTTTTGTAAACTAGAAATTAGGGGCTTTTAAAGGTAGCATGTATCAGGCCCACAGCAGAGAGCAAAGAACTCCCAGGGAAAGGGGATAAAAGACATAAAATTGTCATCTATGCAGCCAAGACTGGAAACAAGGAAAGAAATGCAGAAATAAGAAGGACACAACCCTTTAGTTTACCACATATTATAAATATTAAAGCAGCAATGCAAGCTGGCCTGAGCAGAAGCAAGGTGCCAGATTCCCTTTTGTTTGCAGTAAGGCAGCCTTTCCCTAGCAGGTGTGTAACAGGAGCTGGGTTGTGCTCTGAAGCAATGTTTCTCCAGCCCTGGATGCACATCCATGCCAGGATTCCTGCTGGCAGCTACCCCCAGGGGCTCCGTCACCCACAGGCTAATGTTTGAAGGTCAGGAAAACTGTTGGCCCTAAAATATTGGTCACTCCTTCCTTCCTTCCTTCCTTCCTTCCAACGCTTCCTTCCGACACTTCCGACACTTCCTTCCGACACTTCCTTCCGACACTTCCTTCCGACACTTCCTTCCTTCCTTCCGACACTTCCTTCCGTCCGACACTTCCTTCCGACACTTCCTTCCGACACTTCCTTCCTTCCTTCCGACACTTCCTTCCTTCCTTCCTTCCTTCCTTCCTTCCTTCCTTCCTTCCTTCCTTCCTTCCTTCCTTCCTTCCTTCCTTCCGACACTTCCTTCCGACACTTCCTTCCGACACTTCCTTCCGACACTTCCTTCCTTCCTTCTCACACTTCCGTCCTTCCTTCCTTCCGACACTTCCTTCCTTCCTTCCGACACTTCCTTCTGACACTTCCTTCCGACACTTCCTTCCGACACATCCTTCCTTCCTTCCGACACTTCCTTCCGACACTTCCTTCCTTCTTTCTGACACTTACTTCCGACACTTCCTTCCGACACTTCCTCCTTTCCTTTCCTTTCCTTTCTTGCAATGCTTGTAAATTTATACCTCTTATGCTGTTCTTTTACGCAACATTTGCATTATGTGATTATACTTCTTTGTTTGCTGTATTCAATGACTCACACTTCAAGTAAGTGAAGGGTTTGGAGAGCCAGTCATGTGAGGAGCAGCTGGGGGGGCTCAGCCCGGAGAAAAGGAGGCTCAGGGGGGCCTTCTGGCTCTGCACAACTCCCTGACAGGAGGGGGCAGCCAGGTAGGAATCAGGCTCTTCCCCTGCTCCCAGAGAACAAGGGACAGGATGAGAAGAAATGGCCTCAAGCTCTACCAGGGGAGGTTCAGGTTGGACACCAGGAAGAATTTCTTCATGGACAGGACTGTCAAGCATTGGAACAGGCTGCTGAGCAGGGTGGTGGAGTCACCACCCCTGTAAGTGCTCAAGAAATGACCGGACAGGGCACTCAGTGCTGTGGTTTAGTTGACAAGGGGGTGATCTCTCAAAAGTTGGAGTCAATAATCCTGAATGTCCAACCTAAATACTTCACTTATTTGATGAGGCTTCAGGAAGAAAAATGGGGAGGGAGAAATATCCCTAGCACATCTTACTGCTATGGGTAGAGGGAAGAGCAGGTGCCAACACCCCGACCTTTCCCACCTGGCATCTCCATTTCCTTCTGCTGAACAACTTGAGAAGGGAGAAGAGGAAAGGCAGTGGAAGGGACAACACAACAGCCTAAAAAATAATCTGGGGGTTAAGTGGGCTTAACCAGTTGGGTGATGCTGTCAACATAATCTGCACTGCAATCCCACCACACAGCAGGACTACCCTCATCTCTTGCATAGCAGAGTTGTGTTTTGCCTCCTGTCCTTTCTGTGCTCATTTCTTCTTCCTGGAAGCACCCAAGATTCTGCAGAAACAACTAAACAACTCCCTCATGGAGTTCATCAGAGCCCAACACCCAGAAGCCCTCCATGCAGCCTGGGTGGGACTCTGGCTAAAGCACTGGTTTTGCCTAAGACTTGCAGGAAATGTGTTGAAAACAGATGTTGTCACAAAACATAATGAAAACAAAGGATTTGGACAGAAGTGCTTCAAGAAGGGATGATCAGATGCCTGATATGAATCACAGTACAGATCCCGACAGGTAAACTTGCTGCTCAAAAGCCAAGACCCCCCAGGCAGCCAGCTAGGGTGGAATTTCCTTTCAGCATGCAAGATGGGTTCAGGAGGCAGATAATAAAGATAACACAAATCCCACCTGCTCCTAACATCCCAGACACATCACAACACCTGTGACCTTGCAGAGTGTTTGAGGAGAGGGCCACTCCCCCACCGCCTGAGCAGCAGGCAGGGTCTCCAGGAGTGTCCTGCTGGACTATGCCTTTAGCGCTCCGATTGCTGCCCTCATGTCTGTCTCCCTTCAGAACGATTTTCAGATCAGTGATGGCCACTCTTCGCAGCAAAATCCTTGTTCACTATGATTATCTGAGCCTCCAATCATCAGTTCTTTCTGAAATCTGAAACTGGCACCAGCTTGTTTACTTTGACACTGATGATCAGGCAAGCAAAGCATCAGGAATAACCACCTCATGCTCCAGGCACGGAACCCTGACCTCCTTCCCTGGACCTCCTGCAGATTTTCCAAATGGCCACAAGCCCATCAGATAACTCTCTCAGGCTCTGTTAACTCATCCATAAAAATAAATGCAGAAATTTGGTCAAGACACTACAGTCCTGTGAGTCTTAATTGATAAATAGAGTCTCAGTTGGTAAATAACCAATTTTCACATGTTGGTTATTTATCAAGCAATTTCAGGGGAGGAATGAGGGTGGGGTTTTTTGTTTGTTGTTTTTGGGGCTTTTTAAACACAGTTTTACATTATTCTGACAGGCAAAACTACTGGTAAGGTTGCCCAAAAAATTGATTCATACTTTGCATCAAATTGATATGAAATAACAAAGTCATGGGCTATAAAATCTTTCCTGCCCTCTCCAGTTTGTTACAATGAATGTAAAATCAGTAATACTGAACTGGAGAGGGAAAGAACGCTACAGCCTAGTGATGCAGCCACATTCCTCACAACAGAAAGGTCTAACTTCAATCCCAGACCCTGAATCAAGCACATGGGCTAAAGGTGGCCAAATAGATATCTGAGCATCTAGAAAGAACTCAGTTTCATTTTTCTGATATGAGCAAAGGCTGGCAACCCATTAGAAGTGCACGCTGAGGTCAGAAAGCAGAGCCTGATCAACTGGCAAGTCTTAGAAGCCTTCACAGAATGGCCATAAAGGACCAGACCTTATCTGGCAAGAAAGAGCAGAGAGGAAACCTTTCATTAGGGTCTAGGAGAAAAAACAGACAAAAGACCAAACAAAAACCCTAGAAAGCTTCTGAGACATTTCTTTTTATATTTTAGTTGTGCTTAAATTGTGAAAACAAAGTCTCAAGGTTAGGCTTGGTTTTCTTTCTGTATCCAATAAACAAGCAAGCCCATACAATAAAGTCAATGTTGTTTGCCAGTCTGAACAGGACATGAGCACTTCACAGGATGAGCTATAGTAGGAACCATGTCACTGGCAGTGACTCAGCACCCCAACCTGTCTGAAGGACAGTGAGTCTGCAACTTTGGGAAAAGGCTCTTCCCCTGCAGGGTGGTGAGGCACTGAACAGGCTTCCCTGGGAAATCATCACAGCCCCAAGGCTGCCAGAGCTCAAGATGCATTTGGACAACACAGTGGGATTGTTGGGGTGTCCTGTACAGGGCCGGGACTTACTGATCCTTTCAACTTGCTAGGTCCCTTTCAACTCAGGATATTCTGTGAACTTCAAAACCTACTGGAGAGGCTTTTTTGGGGAATTCAAGAACTAACACTTGAGGCCTTCAAAGCTTAGTCCCACCAGTGTTACTTTAGCAGGATATCAATTTTATTCTCATCTTTCAGAGCTCCAGACCTCAACAGCTGAGCATCCAAAGTGTACACAGAAACAATGTGTGCTATTCTTTCATCAGATTCTCATCAGTTCTCCACTTCCACACTAAAAACACAGCAAGGAGTCATAAGAGCATCATGACAACGCCACATTTGAATAGATTATAGAACAGGAATATAAATATATCAAGAGAAAAGAAAAGCAATTACAGTGTTCATTAAGTTTTAAACACCCTTCTGTTACTGCCTCCTTTACTTGCTCTAGGTGGTAATATCCACTCACAGAACAGGTGCTTTGCCTCTTCTTTCACCACCACCCTAAAAACAATTCAGATATAATCAATGAAGTTCCATATCATTTTCCACTTTCTTAAGTGAAAAATCAGATTAACTGTGTTCTTGAACCACAATAATTTCTTTCCCTAAAATATGGAAAAATCATATTTTCATTTCCACTGCATGTTATTCTGAAGCTCAAAGATCTTAACACATCTCTTACCAATAAAAATCCACCCCAGAAATGTGATTTATTAGAACTGAGGCCCCAGTCTGATAAATTCCAGGTTTTAACAGGAAGCAATGGACACACCAACAGGACAGTTCAGCCTGCTGGTAACCTTAAGGTAACCCTTCACTGCCCTCAGATCACTATGTAGTTACACCAAGCTCACATCCTGAGATAGGCTGACCTTTGGGAGAACTAATCAGCCTGAAAGGAAAACAACTAAAAACTTTAGTGAAAAGAACAGGGTGAAATGCTTCACAGGCTCCCAAGAGGCTGCCTACTTTTTCTGTTCAAAAAATATTACTTCTCCCAGCTGTTTGTGTTGCCCCCTACCTGGAAGCTAGATTCAACAGTATATGACAAAGCAAACAAAAAAAAAATGGATCTGAATTATTCCATGACTGATTTGCCTGAAGCAAGTTAAGAAACACTCCAGTGAACCAGCAGAGCTGCCAAGGAAACAAAGAATGCATGGGTGTAGTGATGTCCCTCACTGATACAACAAATTCAAACATAATTCATCCTAATTCCTTCTAAATTGGTTTAAATGAAAGGTCTTTTGTATCACTGGAAAAACTGGCAGAATTGCTGACACACAGTTCTATTTTTCAGGCTAAAACCACAGATCTGTGTATCCACACAGGTGGATAAACATGAGGAGATCCCTGACTTCTGTAAGAGACACAGAAAACACATTTTCTCTGTCACCTCTGTTATTTTACGGCTCCTCCAAGCAGAAACCCTGTCATGGACTTTATTACATTCCAAAATCTGTGGCTGTGAATGGACTGGTTTTTTTTAAGAGGGAAGATACAGCCTCCAGCATGAAAAACACATACAGCATGAAACACATTTAAACATGAGCAGCAGAGGGGCCTTTTCTACATTTGAAAAATCCAAAGCATTACAGTCTCATTTTTTACTTCTGCTTTTTCCAGGGGCCTTACTACTACTGTCCCAAGAAAAAGCCATAAACTTCCTATTTCATCTCATTCAGACATCAAGGGATCCAAGCCATGGCAAGCAGTTTTGTGACAAGAGTTTGTTTCTTATTATTTTATTATTTACATTGCTGAAGGACAGATTAATCATTTTAACACACCATAAGATCTCTTTTTTTTTCTGTAGACTGAAGTTATGCTTGTGTAGCCTGAGTGCCAGTAGGACACATCTCTGGAGCACTGCCAGGCTCCTTTCCAAGCTGCTTTGTCTCCCTCTCTTCACTATCATTTATTTTTAATACACACTTCCTGTTATCAATCTAATATATCAATGTATTAACTAACTTCAAACCTCTCCTCTTCAGGTAAGCATTCAGAATTAAAAGACACTCTGAAATACCACAAATCAAGACCAATCCTTCAAAGTCTCATTCAGGGCTTTCCAGAAACTCTGAGTCTTCACACAAAGGTGTACTGAGCAGCAAAGGTGATCTTGCTCCTCATTCTCACCAGGAACTGCTGTGATACAAGGTGTACCCGCCTATCCAACAGCCCTTATAGGGGGCGAAATGTCATTAAAAGGTAACACCTTTATAGAAGAGCATCCCATGCCAAACCTGCAAGCAGCAGGAATTTAATCTTCTGCTGTTGTATCTTTCTATTCTTACACTATCTATTCTTACTACCTCTTGGCTAATTCATGAAAAATTAGATGTTGAATCAATGGGTATTTCACACTGCTTTTTTATTGGGTCTTCTTCTAGCCAGTCTCTCCACATGAATTAACCTGTAGCTTTATCTTTGCATTTGAAAGTTTCCAGGTTTCTAAACATGCTACGTTCAGATGCCTGGCCTTTTCTCAGGAATGAGATGTGACTGCCATTTCCTTTCGGGAGAATGGAAGATGAAAGGACTTAGCTTTTCAACACACCAGGTTGAGGTATCTGACACATTCTGTAGAACCATTTTTGCTGGATCAGCAACATCTTTGTTGAATCAGGAAAAGTGTGCAGAGCTCCATTAACATACAATCAGTTAGTGGTAACCTTACCTTCCCGAGTTCTGAAGTCATCCTCAAGGAATTTATTAAAATTGCCACACAATCCACAGGTCTTATTATAGTGCTTTTCTTGAAGGAGTATCTGAATGTTTCCACTGGCATCAGTCTTCACCACAAAGCCATGCTCATCACTGGATATTTTATAATAACCTGCCTCCTTCTCTATAAATATACCATTGGAGGCAAAAGGTATGGAAACCCTGTGGAGAAAAAACAGGAAATTCTCAGCATGTGATACACAAAACCCATCAGGTTGTTTTCTGCTAGAATAATAGTTCCTAGAGGTACCTTTTTTCTTCCTGCATCACAACTCCATCTAAAGAGAGGTGAAGACTGAAATATTCTCCAAGATACATAGAGAAACCAATTTTGTCCCCATCCTGGTAATCACCTGAGGAGATGAAACACAACCAAATACTCTTAGTTCTGGGACTCAGGAAGACAATTTTTGGCCAGTAAAAACCTATTTTAAACTATGACCAACACAAAACAGTAACTACTGAGTATAAAAACATCTACCAAAGCAGTTGGTATGAAAGTTACATACAGTTTTGGTTACATATATCATCACTTCTATGCCCAAGAATAACTCTGCAGAGGCCTATGCTAATTCCAAGGCCTTCTGTCCTAGAAGGCGGGATTTTTCTTACTGGTGTGGTTTAGAATACAGAAAAAAATTGTTCTAAAGGGTTGTATAGCTCTTATTCCTGGACTCAGCTTTAACTCAGCCACATCTCCCTGAAAAACACAAAATTAGTAAAGGTCTTCTTTTTAGTAGGAGTAGTAGCTTATTTATGGATGAGCTACATTACCAAAGGATAACAGAAACCCAGGAATCCCACTTTCCAAAACAAGCCCAAAAACCCCAATACAAACCACAGACAAACAAAAAAAACCCAACCAAGACCACTTTTTATGAAGTGGTCCATCCTATCTGATAAAGGTGAACTATTTGTCTTTTTTTCCAGTGATGGACCCCAGTTCAGACTCACCTAAGAGGGTGAAGGAGTGCTTGTGACAGTCCCCAACAAGGAGGTAGCTGCAGTACCCAGCAAAATTGTACAAGGAACCATCAAACGTTTTGATGTGATCATTCCCAAAAAGGCTGCAACGGGCAACTGATGACTCCTGAGGTGAAGCCCCTGATAACCCTGAGTATCAAAACACAACATTAACCTGCAATTTAAAGCAATCATTTTGCAGTTCAGGAATTTCTCTGCTGGAATTTATCTCCACTGGTGTCCTGGTGGCTTCCAGGTAGATGGTAAGCTTGGCATGGCAGTCCATATGATCACAGTTGTTTTTTGTTATTATTATATGCATTACTGAAATGCCTTTTCTTTTTTATTTCCACCAGCCCAAACCTTGCATGAGTAATATAAGTTCTGATGCTCTGAGGAATGCCATGTGTTCATTTGTGCGTGCCTACAACCCCACTAAAGCCTATAGGGCACTAGGAAAGCCCTATATCTTGTTCAGTCAAACATTCCTGACTTCGGGGAATGTTTGGGACTCAACACAGTGCCTGTTTCGAGGTAAACAGACAAAAGGAATGACTACTGATGCCTTCAGCATGGTGACAATAATCCCTGAGTCAGTACAAAAAGGGGAAGGGGGGCTCATATCTCACAAAAAATAGTGAAAATATATTCGAGTCCAAACCTGTTTTCTTACCTGTGATTACAGTGCCCAGCAGCAGGCTTGTTTGCAGCACTGTCAAGAGGAGCATCTGTTAAAAATCAGAGAGACAGCTTAGAATATTCTTCATTTGAGACATAGTCTGTTTCATAACTCCTCATCACTTTCTATCCTTTCTTTATAAGGAAAATTATTGTTGAGGCTCTGCAACATTTCAGAAAGCCATAATCCATGCAGACAGTTGTGATAATTCAGCTGCCCTCCATCCTGCTTTAACTAGATAATCTAGGAGAGTTATCAGTTACTCTTTGCCTGCATTTTCACTTCTCATAGCATGGAATTCAGTTACCTCCATGGGAAATGCAACCCAACACAGACACATATCCCAATTCCCCTCAGCTAACACTCTGCACACAAAGCCCTTCAACGCACAATATTATTTCTCAGCCAGCCTGATGTGAAGATGCACCCCAGACTAGCTCAGCCAAGCTGGCTCCAGTAGAAGTCCCCTCTGCAGCACAAGATTTGCACTCTGCCCAAACATCCACAAAGGGAAAGAAAGAACATAGCAGCCAGCAGGTTTGTTGGCACACCATTGTAACCACATAATCCACTGATTTCAGGGTGATAACAGGCTTGAGATCAGGGGCAAGAAGGAAAGGGAGAAAATAGTGCAGAGATTAGAGACCAAGGGTGAAAATTTTCATTCAACAAAATCAGTTTTAGCATTGCCTCCTCCTATGTTCTAGCACGAGAACGTCAGTCTTTGTTTTCCGTATGTCTATAAACTACCTCCAGGATGACCAGGCCTTTAAAAATGATAATTAATAATAGGATAGGAGAGTCATGCAGATTGTGAACTACATGGGTTCAGTGGCAAAACATCAACTGTTAAGTATGAAAGCTGCAGGGAGCTCTATCTAAGGGAATTAATTTCAGTAATCATATAAGCAACTAGAGAAGCTTAAATATACTAAAGTTAAAATATTAATGCCAGAAGACCAGACACACCTTTTCCTAAAGGAACCATCCAATTAAAGACTAGAATGCATTTTGCAAAGACAAAATGAGATATCAGGTATAGACACACACTTCTTATTGCTGTTAGTTATGTAGGTCCAACTCTCAGTCAGATAAATAAACACTGAGTTTGAGTCATACAAGACAGAAAAAGAAAGATCTATTCTATAACTCATAATGCTGCAAATCCCAAACTGACATAAGGCTGCAAGACAGCTCAGAAGTACCAACTGTGTGGGAAAACCACTACAAAGAATGGTGAAGGAAACAGTAAGCATCATTATTCTCAGAATACACACTCGCTACTGTATTTTTGGTGCATGCACAGTGCATGCAGTTATTGTGGTGAATCAGATATTACTGATCTTTGTCAACCCTTTTGTTTTACAAAGCAGGCAGAGAAAAAAGGCAAGGAATAAATCCCTTCCCATCAGCCCCCATCCACCTCCCACTCTGTTCTGAACTGCAGATGGAGTTTCCCCCAATTCTAATGGAGCAGGTGCCACTAAAAAATCACAATACAATCCAGTAAGATCTGCCAGTATAAAACCATCTACAGTTTTATTACTGGCTTAATTAGAAATGAATGTACCTTCTTCTGCATGAGACTCCTCTTGCACATGAGCAAAAAACTCCTCCAGTTTCCACCTCTAGCCTACATCATTGTTCTCCTGGTGCTGCAGAAGTCAAGACTGACTTGGAATGACTTTGGTCTGAAATCTCTTGTTTTTGTACAAGCCAGGAACTCTTGCTCATTTAAGAGGAAAGATAAAAATGCAGACGTCACATCCGCCTGATTCTCAAGACAATAGATGAAATTGCTATTGTGGAAATCAGGCACTTAATTGCCAGGAAGGTACAATGAGGGGAAATAGTTTTAAAAACTGACAGATAAAATCTCTGAAATACATTTCACATGCGTATGTGTGACAAATCTCACTGGTTGAGCCAACAGGCAGCATATTTATTTGACAGAACATTATTCAAAGGGAATAGTTGGATGCTCCCCACCTCAAAGGCCGCAGAACCATTAAGCATTTTTTCCTAAACAACTGCCTTGAAGGAGAAAGAAAAATACAGAGCTGGTAATTTAGCTAATTCAGGACTCTAATTCAGAGCCCTGAATTTATTGTCTAGGTGAAAAAATACTCAAATTTTGCCACCTTCAATCAGAGCAACACATTTGCTCCTTGAAAGTTCCTCTGGAACAGCACATCCTGCTCTGACTTGCTTGCAGAGTGGGCACCAAATCTATGGGCATATGTACAGCACTGAGCAAAAACAAAAACAAAAACCAGAGTTTGTCAAGTCTTACTTGATTTTCCATGTCCCATTCCTAACATTTTCAATAACTTCTAGGATTAACAAAGGCCTTAGGAGGCAACACACTGCACTGACTGGGAATTGTTTTCTCCTCTTGGATCCAGCTGCCACATCTCAGCAGGTCCTTCCTAGCCCTGAGAGCATGAACATGAGTGATCACAGACAGATGTTCCCTAAACCTTTCCTTATGGGAATGCCAGCACTACTCAGGATAGGGGGAATCAGATCTCCTATGACCATGGTCTCTTAATATCTTCTCAGTTCTAATCCTTTCATTTCCTGAGCCCCAGATAAGTAATTTCATTTAGCTACTTCCTCTTGCACATCTAAATCCAGCGGGGCTTTTTTTGTTTGGCACATAAGGAAGGTAGTCTGAGATTACCTGGGAAAATTCCTTAAAAATAAGAACAGTGGTGAGATAAACTCAGACCTTGTGACACTTCTTAAGTGTGTTAATGACCTTGGGGAACATAATAAACAGAATTAATTGAGATAGACACATAAGGAATAAACTTCCCTTTTTCATCCTGTCTCTTTTTTCTCCCCCCAAAAATAAGGAAATGGTAATTAGTGAGTGCATTTATTGACTGATATTGTACAATATTCAAACACAAAGCTTAGTGATGCTTGGGTATTTCTCACATGTAATTTTCCAAACAATACACCTGAGACATGGGAGAAAATATAGAAACAGCTATGAAGTGGTGCCAAAAAACATCTATAGTCCATTCTCATAAACAGCACAGGAAGGACTTCTGAGAAAAATTATCCATAATACTGTTTTTCATTGCTTTGTTCAAATAGAAGGCTGCATGCAACAAGTCCTGGCCCTGCTACAAGTATGTTTGAATTGAGGGATTCTATCCTGGGCAAAGTCAGTTTGCATGAGAATCACTTAATTTCTGCAGGCAACTGCACTGATTGATTTTATGAGACCTAACAAAAGTGTTCCCGGCATCTGGAATAAACAGAAACCCCAAATGCCACATCTTCTAATGCCACACAAAAAGTCAAATGAAGGAAGGTGCACTCAGAAATGTAGGAAAGGACAGAAAGAGAAAAGATAAAATTATGATTAGAGGTAAGAAGCAACTTCTCTGTGAGCAGACAAAATTTCCAGTCTTGGAAAGTCAGAGGAATTATAGAAGGTCCTTGTGTGTCCTATTACAAGTAGTACAGAGAAGGTAGGAAATCAGTGCTCCTCTCTTCTCCCAGGGTAAAGGCTGGGAGCAAGCAATGAAATCTTCAGGGGGTTGTTGCCTTTAAAGCACATAACTGGAAGGTATCAGCACAGGTCACTGTGTCAAGAAGGAGTCAGACAAACCAACAAAGAGGCCCTGCATCACAGGGATCAAATCTCAGGGATCAAGTGCTGAATCAAAGGCAGCTTTTGGTTTAGAAAGTCTTTACCCTGCCGTGTGTTAGAAGCAGAAATCCCGTCCTTTAATGTTACACTTCATTTCTGACTTCTCCTTTCCTAAGCAACTGCTGCTAGCCACCAGAATCCTGCTTTTTGGTCAAAAAGAAATCCAAAAAACAAGCCAACAAAAAACACCCAAATAAAATAAAATCAATTAGACACCTTTCTTTATCCTATCCCAGTCTGCAAGAAGATATGTTCCAGTGTTTTTCCACAAGTGAGATTCAAATTAACTTCCCATTAGCGATCCAACAGTGAAACAAAGCAAAAGGACCAGGAGAGGGGGAAAAAAAAGCCAAAAAAAAAAAAAAAAAAAAAGAAAAAAAACAAAAAACCCCAAAACAGGAAAGGGGGAAAAACCCCTAAAAGCAAACCAGGAAAGGAAAGGGGGTGCTAAAGCTCTAGTTCCTATGAATTGCAGGGGCTTTAGTGCGTTTTAGGGATCATCAGTGCCGAGTTCCTTTTCCTGGCACAGCTAACGATCATGGTTTAACGAAAGACACCCCTCAGAGAGGATGGGAGGCACTAACGACCCTCACTTTGCATTTGAAAGCCCCCAGCCTCCGGACATCCTTCCACAGGTTGGGAAGTTCACTCGGCAAAGCCAACACTTGAACACTCTCCCTCCTGACTGGGCAGGGAAAGGCTTTATCCGAGATAATCCTTTTTATAATCCAATTTAAGTCCTTTCCTGGTGGTAAAATCACGGGATTTCCAATTTCACAGCCCTTCCTGTGGTTATGACTGGAGTTAGCCGAGCCGTAAGGACCACAGGCTGCAGCGGGTGAAGCGATGCTCTTGGCTGCTGCTCTTCAGGCTCCAAATCTGCCAGGTGGCATCCCGACCTGGAGTTTATGAGCCAAGGTGCATCCCGCAAGCCCTGCGGTCTGCAGGATCACATCAAAGCAAAATACCCCGCCTCTATATGCAGGGAATAAGGACACTAGAGCTGCACAACATAAATTTTCAGCTGGTGCCAGCTAGTACTGCAATGCTGAGGTCAGCTGCACTACTCTACTCTGTGCTGGCTGAAGAGCCAAAAAGCCTCACACATTTGCATTACATTACAAAGAGCCGCCAGAAGTTAAACAGAAGGGCAGGGGGTGAAGATGATTTTTCGTCTGGTCTGTGGGCGATTTCTTCCTTATTTGAGGTATCACCGCGCTGAGACCCGCCCGACACGGCAACTACGCGGCATTCCCGGGAAGGGCGTGTGTTCCTAGGGCAGAACAGCATCGGCCACTTCTAGCTGCCTCCTGGAAGAGCTTGAAGACAGGCGGTCACTTCTCTCTCTCTTTTCCTTGTTAATGTCTTGTACCTCCACCCAGGGCTGAAATTCCCTGCATACAGAGAGCCAGCCAAGGCCAGTTCAACGATTTCCTCCCCCATCCCTGGAATGGTGTTTTTCCTATCACCCCCCCCCCCCCCCCCGCCCCCCACTCCCAACTAGTTAAAAGTCTATAATCTTATTGGTTTACACGGTGTTTTTACAGGCACAAGATTTTGTAAGCAGGGTACCCCATACATGTATGTTATTCACAATTACCCTGTGAGAGAATTTGGAGCCTGTTCTGGAGACAGCAAAACATTTCAAGATCTTTGTCATAATTTAACATCAGCACTGACATCAAACACAAACCACTCCACCACCACAAAATCACCATCAGGCTGCTGAAGAAAAAAAAAAAAAAGAAAAAGCAAACAAAACATAAAACGCAAAGGAGTTTTTCCATTAATATAATAATAGAAAATGAGAGCCTGTATTATGTAGTCTGATATCAAGTCAGTTTTCCAACTCCGTGCTTTAAAAGCAGTTCATCCCTCCTCTTGGGATTAAATTTGTCCAAATGCTGAAATGTCTTTAGCTGAAACCATGTAAATAATGCCATTATAAAACGCTATAGCCCAACACTTCTGGGCTGCAGGTTTGTAAAACAGCTGCAGTAACAATTCACCTGGTGACTGTAGATTTAGTAGAATAATTAATTACTAAATGAGCCAGTCACCCTCAGATACACAGAGAGATCTCCCAATCTCAGATAAGAAAAATTGTCTTCAGTTGGTCTTTTAATTTTTAATCTGAGGTTTAATCAACCATGATGAAAGCATGCATGTGAAGATATACACCAATACCTACACCCACCTGCATATATCCACTAAATAAATTTGTCCTGACAGGAAAATATTAATATACTGAGAAAGGAGGAAAAATAAACAGGAACAGCCAAAAGACGGGAAATATCCTCTTAGTGTGGGGAGACGGATGAAAATAAATAGAGGAGGGAAGCGTTCTTTGTCATGTGTGTTTTTACAAAAAAAAAACAAACCAAAGCTCTGACTTTGAATCATCTATCTCGTAAGTGCCTGCGATTCTCATCCTAAATCACAACCGATCATCCAAATGAACCCAAGAATTTCAGCAGTTTTGGCAACTGAAGCAAGAGCAACAGTTTCCCAGATGAGAATTAAAATGCCTGACTGGTTAATTTTGCAGAGCAAGGCTTTGCCGTTACAGAAGGGAGCAAACACATACCCCGTGCTGTTGCTTTGAGAAGCAATTTCACCCCTCTCCCCTTCATGCAGTAAGACAGAAACAATACTTTGTGTATTTGCATCACAAGCATGTAAGCAAGGATAAATTAATTAACATTCTCTGCTCCACACGTAGGGCTGGTCTAGGGCCCTGGGAGATTTACTAATTAAGACACAGGTTTTCTTCCAGGGTCGCAACTGTTATAAAACGCCCAACTCAGGAGCCAGGTGGAGCTTCTTTGTTCAAGGCTGACCCCTGTAGGTTTGTCCCAAATTAATTATTTTTCAAACAAGAACAGCACCAGGAGTTAATTTAAAAATTCAGCACAACTGTTAGCAAACTGTTCTGACAATTAAAACCACACCATGTTAAAAACACTCACTCTAACTCGGTTTTCTGCTACCCTAAGCTTCAGACAGCTTAATGGAAATTTAAGAAACATATTACCAGGTTTTCTCTACATCCCTTCCTGGATAATGAGTTCAAGACAATTCTCCACCACCCCCTGTTTAAGTTCAATGAACTGAGCTTCCAGATTGCCTCTCTAAAGTGCATTTCTCTCCACTTTTTGTGGTTTTCACAGCTCATCTCTAACTGCAGATACCAGAGCTAGGGCCAGGTTTAAATTTTTAACACTGTTGCTATTGCTAGTATGCAGCATCATCCATATCCCTTCCTCCCTTCACCAGCATCTCCTACCACTTCAGCAGTTTAAATAGCACAAGACAGGGATGGATACTATCAATAATCAGAAACAAAACAGAAGTGTAAATTATCATTTGGCAACATACAATCAATGTGATGAGTGCTCAGTTGTTGGTGTGTTTTCTACTCACCTAAATGACAGTATGTCAAATCTTAAATCTCAAATCTTTAGGCACCTAAGGCATGCATGATTGCATCAATACAATTTGCCAAAGTTGTGATTTCACTAAAGAGCTGTAAGGTGTGTTATACACTGTGTTTTTCATAAACCCATCAAAATTATGAATTTTACTGAACTGCAGAGAGATGCTAGTTCCCACTGAATAATAGCGTGTTTCTGAAAGTCTTCATCAGGAAGAATGATCTTGGTCCCTTAAGATTGAAATTTGGCCTATGGAAATTCCTTGCAATACCTTAAACATTTTTAGCATTATCTTAATCACTTTTGAAAAGGAAAGAAGTCATATCCATACAAAATCTATTTCATTCATTTTTATAATGCCAAGGAAGAACCAACTCCAAGAAAAAGCAGATCACTAAGACAAAAATCACATGTTTCTCCTTCTGAAAGGCTGATTTACCTCAGTACAAGACAGAGCATGTTACTCATTGTGGAGGACAATTAAGTCCCAGAAACATTCACTGCTCTGCTGGGAACAATTGACACCATTATGTGATCAACAAATCTGTGTCTTGTGTGCATTCTCCACCACCATCCTTTTTTCCTGCAGTCATCCAATATAAGCACAAGGAGTAGGGGGGAAAAAAACGGCAAAAAGCTCAGATAGTGAAATTTTCCTCATGTATTGGTATACAGTACATACCCTAAAATCACAAGAGAAGATATATCAATCATAAGACATCAACTACAATAAAAGGACTCTAAATTTCTAGAATATAAATTGTCTCTCTCATATGCTTTTTGATTCTTTTCTACCATCAAAGATTAGCACTTATAAGATTTTTCTCCTGAAATGTGAAGGGTAGAGGCTTCAAGATGAAAAACAAAGCTGAGACATTCTCAATAATTTTCAATCTCTACATTTAACATCCAAATAAAATATAAAACTCTCCAAATACTCTACAATTCCAAAACATCATCAAGCAAGTTGGCAGTAAGGATAATACAGGGACTGGAGTCATAGCATACCCTGAGCAGGAAAGGACCAAGGATCATGGAATCAGCCTGATGTCACCCTAATTCCCTATAACCCTTCATGCCCAACCCATCAGACAGATACTCACCCCTCACAGACTGGAGGTAATGGACAATGTGTGTGCCTTTCTCCACTGGACTGTTCCTAAAACTAAGGAACTTTATAGAAATTGCATTAAAAATTAAAATTACTCTCCAAGTTTGATTTTATTTAAAAAAAATGCACCAAGTAGTCCAATCTTTTTCCATTTGCCATGGGACAAGAACTGTACAAAACTACATCCTAATAAAAATTTAGTTTTTTAACATCACAAACCTGAGAGATGCCTTGAACTTACTATTTTATGAGCCCATGGCCAAAGATTTTATTTTTAGAAGCACTATAAAAAGACAGGATCTTGTGTGCTTTAATAACAAAATCATGGCCATAAATTGTTCAGAAAACACCAGTTAAAAATTAGGCTTCCTTTCTTTGTCAAACAAAAGTAATTGGAATATATTCCTTTCTCCTTCTCTTGTTTAGCAGAAAAATTCACGGTATTCAAAGGGACAGTGCCTGAAGATATTTGCAAGCATGAATATATCTGTATATTTTATTGTCTTTTTATTTCTGTTCACATCCTTTTGGTTCAAACAGTTCCAGAAATCCTCCGGCCCCAAGGCACCTACATACCTGAGCTATGGATCCAAGCAGTCTGCCAGGCTTTCTGGAAGGACAGATTCACACATGGATATGGAGAGATCTCAGGAACATTAAGGCAGATTTTACAGAATACACAGAATGGCAAAAGTCAGGTTTAATTTGAAGCTGGTGGGATGAGAGGAGAATGCACCCACTCTTAGCATTTGGTATTCTGGCAGATTACCATGGTGGCTGCAGTGCCTTTCCTGCTCTTTCCTACCCCATCTTCCAAAACTGGGCATGAAAATCATCTTCCCTCAAATTTCCTTCAGAAAATGAACACCAAAGGTTTCTAAAAGTCATCTTCAGCCATTTTACTTTAATACAGACTGTTTAATTAACATGCTGTGACACCCATGCATTCATCATTCCATGTATTACTCTTTTTTTCCTCTCGTGGTTCCCCTGGTTTAGGAATCACATCCTAGGTCACATCATCACTCTCAGATGACAGGGGGCAGAGATGCACAGTAGGCACTGCTAGAGCAGGTACCACACTCTGAAGCGGTCCAGCTGGAGAAAGATTGTCCTTCTCGGATGTCCCAGCTAGCTTTCCAGCACCGTAGCAGTACAGGGGCACTATCCCAATCTCCGTGGTTTGGGACAGCACCTAAGGCAAACGCTCTGTGCTACGACAGCAGCGCTTCCTTGTGGTAGGACGTGGCTGGGCTTATGGCTACAGTCAGCATAAATAAGAAAAGAGCGCTCTCCAAATGCAGGTTTATTGATCCCAGGGGAAACCAACAGCCGAAGAGAAAGAGCTGGAAGGTACAACAATTTATAAGGAGAGAGGGACACAAGGGAGGAGTCAGTCCTTGGACAAATAGGGTTTCAGAGGGGAGTGGGATACAGATGATTGACTTTGGGAGAACAGCAATGGGGATAAATTGAGGGTGGAGCCCCGGCCCCTGAGCCAATCACTTGACACTCTAGTTAGAAGTTTCTAGAGGGTTCCAGAGAGAAGGGTGGGAGCCCCGAGTGATGAACAAGGCACCGGGGAGGGATTTGAGAAAGGGTACATTAATCTCCAAGGCAACTGAGGAGGAGTTGGGATAACTGGCAGCACAAGGGAGGAAAGGGAGAGCCAGGGCAGAACCATTACATGATAGGGGGGAACAGAACAGTCCAACTTATACAGACACAACAATACTCGTTGCATAAAGACAATTTTATAGCCATTACAGTGATAGAAGTGCCTAAACTGCTTCCTAACTTTTTACTCACAAGTAATAAGCAGCCACTAGTTTAATTACAACTCTAAACCATAAACTAAAACAAGTTTCACCTCAGCATGAGGGAGAATTTCCTTATCTTGGGTGTGGCAGAGCACTGGAACAGCTGTCCAGGGAGGGTGTGGAGTCTTCCTCTCTGGAGACATTCCACACCCACCTGGATGCATTCCTGTATCACTTGCTCCACGTGATCCTGCCTGGGCAGGGGGGTTCGACCGGGTGATCTCCTGAGGTCCCTTCCAGCCTTAATTATCCTGTGATTCTGTAAATAAACGACTTCTTTAAGATATAGAGCCATCAATTACTCTATACAGGATGGTGGCAAAAACAGAACAACTTCCCTGTAAATAAAAAACATTGAAAATACTTTATAGCCATTATAAAACACTATAATATAGTCATTTCTTTGGGAAAACAGAAAAAGAAAGAACAATAGCTTCTAATTCTCTAAATCAGGACCACAGTCACATCTTGTTTATTGAAATACAACACGGAACTTAGTTCTCATAAACACACACTGATTTTCCTCCAGATTCAAAAGCATGGAGCCAATTGCATAAATCTCAAAATGAAAACACTTTCCACACTACATTTTATTTATAGAGAGGAAAGAAAAGGAGTTTTATTTTTTTTTTTTTTATTAAAAAGTTTCATTTATAAAGAGGAAATAAAAATACCTCAATTTTAGACCCCAGGAACACCTACAAGACCCACAGCCCAGTGCCCCACTATGTTAAGTGCTGCACAAACAGGACAAAAAACTGTCCAAACCAAAGCATCAGTAGGAGTACCACAGAAAGAAGGCTTGAGAGAGGAAGTCATGCTAAAAAAATTACACAGATCATTAAGCAGACCTCAGCATGGTGTGGGAATCTACTGGCTTTACAAATAAATAAAGCTTAAAATATTTTAACACTACTTTCAGCTATTTGTAGCTTCACAGTCTAAAATGTGTAACTTGAGTTAAAGTAAAAAGGACTGTTCAGAGAAGGGAAAGCAAAGAAAGCATTCCTCAAAGAAAAGCTGAAAAGCACTGGAGCCTGTATTTCCAGTAACTAGAACCAAAAAGAATCAGCCTAGTGTTGGGAGCAACAAAATTACTAAATCACAGATTTAATCCCTCCAGAGACTTAAAAGCATCCAGGTGCCATATTTGTTAAGCAGCAGAAAACATTTCATATGACGTTTTGTTATGCCCAAAGCTCTGTGTGCCACTACACTATAGAAGAGCTTAGCCATGAAGGTGGTTCTGGAGCAGTGAACTCAAATTCATGCTGAGCTCCTTATATGGGACCAGGTTCTTTCAAATTTCCTGGGCTCCTGGCTGACAGCAAGGAATTAACAGCACTGGAAAGTAAAATTCAAAATATCCTAAAGATATGTAGTTAAAGCCGAGTTTAAACTTTATTTATATACACATTTTATTATATATTAATTCTTCAGCCACTTTTGACTAAATCGTGAGGGTTTATGTACTCTCTCAGCAACCCTGGGGAAAGAGGGAATCTTGTTCCCAGAAAAGGAAAACCAAAGCACCCCACTCAGCAGTAACCACAGCATTGCCTCACTACAAACCAGTCCATGTTTGGGTTTTCCCTGACTGTAGTTTGTAAACAAAGAAGGGATATATAACTCTGCTACTGTTTCAAAAACTATTTTTATATGAACAGACATATTTTTTTAGTGCTTCACCTGGAAAATCTGACATGGGATTTGCAAAGTTCCTGTCCTGCCTCCTGATCAAAGAGGAAGAAGCGCAGAAGCACAAAGTCTGGAAATTCCCATTAGACCTGTAAATCTTCACAGTCTGGTGATAACTGAGCTAAGTGAGGGGAGGGGGGGAAGGAATTAGATAATTTTGCATTTCCAGAAAGTTTTCATCCCAGTTCTGGAGGCCTCCTGAGATCCCTTGGAGTTTAATCAACCAGTGTGCTGAAAAATAAGGGAACTGGGCAATTATACCTGAACCAAAAGTGCCACAGGCACATTGTACCCTCTGAAAATCTAGAATTTTCCAGTGATAATGCTAGAAAGCCACTGACCAACTCAGGAACCACAGCTCCTGTCAAACAGTGTCCCTTCTCATCAGTTAATTTGCTTAACAACTAATGCACTAGGAGAACAAGGAGGCCATTTGAAGGACTCATGGTGGGAACAAAGGAAGGCTTGTGAACTTCCCTAGAAATGCCACTCAACCATGCACGAAGATCACTCTGATACAGATATTCTGGACAGAATAATGCTTCCAGCTCTTCTCAGTCTGGTTTTATCTGGTCACTGTTGAATTGTACCAGAGCTGAGCAGTTCAGTGTCACCAAAAAATGCAAATACTACTCACAACAACAATCCTGATGAAGATTAAAACGTGTCATGGCAGGGTGATCTGCTCAGACCATCACCTCATCAGGGCAAAAGGACAAAACAGGACTGCAAGGACTGCCAAAGACATGTACAGTATTGGTTCACTAATTTCTGTGGTCCTCCTGGCTACCAGGAATTTTTGTTTAATGTTTTTCATACACTGCAAATGATTTGGAGCTGGCACCTTGGTGCTGTTTTCAGTTTGTGCAGCACTTAAAGTGGGGACTGGGTCCACAACTCTGCCTTACAAATAGCAGCAGCACCATACCACATAGGGAATAAAAAAAAAAGCCACCTAGAACAAAACAAAGTCAAAACTGAGCTCTGCCACATGCATTGAACCTGTCAAGTTTAATCCCATGGAATGGAGGGAAGGTAAAGCCTTTGCAAGTGATGAAAGACAAATTCATACCTAGGTAGACTTTACAGACACCAAGGAGCTAATCACACAAATTACATAAATCTTCATTTAGATAAAGCTTTGTACACTGAAATGAGTAAAAATACAGTGCCACAGAATGAAATACAGCTTCACACCCTTCAATAACAAAAGCTGGGACTATTTCAGAGAAGATTTTAAGCACCAGAGGTTCATGCTGGCTTGCCTCCTCCTTGTCAACACACCAAGAGCCCCTCAGATAAGAGTCTACCAAGGCCACCTCACTTATTTACAAATAGGTCATTTTGCATATTTGGGCCCCAACATTCTGGGACAATGCATTTGTTAGCTATTGCAGTGAAAACATGATGGTTCTCAACCATATTTTCTAGAAGTCCTTTCTGGCCTCATCACCAGACCAGCCAAGACCCCTGATTCTTGCTCTCTTTGACCATTTTAACCAATTAACACATCCTAGGATGTTCTGTGGGAAACAACAGAAACTGTTGCACTAAGCCAGAAGAGGGCGTGTAACAGATCAAGAAACAGGAAAAGAAGGAGCACAAAGACAAAGCACTGTGTGTCCCACACAGTCACTGCCAGGAAGCCAGAGATTCCAAAATAGTCAGCCTGGGTTAAAGAAGTATACTGAAAAGCTCCCTTCAAAAAATGCATGTCTGTACAAAACAGCAATTTTCAAAAATCCTTGTTCACAGAAAGATAAGGATAGGCAGCAGAAAGTTTTTCCCTGTGTTAAAGAAATCTCCAAACCCAGGGCCTAACAACATGCTCTAAATGCCATCTGCTGAGAAGCAAAAAATATTGAGTAGAGATTGCTTTTTGGGGAGATGGGTACTTTAAATCCATCCTGCTCTATGGGAAGCAGGAATAAATTTAAACTTCTCTTGCTGGTGTTCGAGGTCATTTCTGACCTTAATAAACCATTTCTACCAGAGTAAGAGCAGAGACAGAGCAGGAGAAGGCCAGCCCCAAGCACCCTGAGCTTTCCAGCCCAGCTGTGTTCACTGGCAGAGAGAGGAGGGAAAAGTTCTGAGGGCTTTCCCTTGCCAGGTGCCAGGACTTTTCTCCCTGACTCCTCACTTTTCCTACTCAGCAAGTCTGTTGTTACCCTTCTGCAGCTCCTGCTGCCACAGAACCAGTCTTGCTGTGGGCACTATCTTGGCACATCTTCAGATACAAGGAAAACTCCCCTTCTGACAGGCACGAGCCCCTGGAGCATCATGAGACCAAGTCCAGCAGAACCAGATTAAATCTGAGGTTTATTAATACCGATTTTGAGCAGAAGCTTTGCTCACTAGACAGCACTAAATTTGCCAACCCAGGATGTGTCAGGGTGAGGTTGCTCTGAAGCACAACTGTATTTGCTATAATCCCAGATCACATGCTGATGTATTAAGATAAAAATGTCTTTGAACTTTTAAATTTATTTCCCTGGATTTCTTTTTGGTACTGATTCAAGGCCAATACTAGGATCACTGTGATAAGAGAAGGCAAGTTACATTATTCTAACTGTGCAAATACAATTCCAGCTGGTTTGGGGGAATATTTTCTCTGCAATTTTAACTGCGAAGTTTTAAAATTACAAGAGCACACCTGGATTTCGAACCAGTGAAAAAGTACCTACTGGGCTGCTGCTAGCTGTGCTGAGGAGCCCTTGAACTGAAAACAAACCAACCACAAATCACACTAATGGGAAAGCTGTCACTTCTGGATTCAACCCTAGGAATGAAATATAATAGGAGAAAAGAAATATTTGCTTTAGGCCCAGGCACAGAAAGTAAATAATCTGCAGAGAGACTGATATTCCCCTCCTTCCTTTTATCCCAGACTAGAGATCAGATCTATTGATGTTAATGAAAGGAAGGAGAAAAGAAGGAAAAGACAAACCCATAACACAACAAACAGAACAGCTACATATTCCTTGCAGACTATACATATCCATTATACCTATTAAATACATGGGACAATTAACCAGAAAATCAGACACCTCAATCTATCCAGTGTGCCTGGCAGTGTTTGATGGTATTGGCGACTGTCTCCAAAGCCTCACAGGCTTCCAGCATTAATAAGCATGGGGAAGCTAGGTCACCATCTCCTCGTAGAAGGTCGAAGAGTGGTGCCAGTTCTTCTGTGGTGAGGCCCGGGAGAAGTCTGATCCACGTAATGATGCCGTACAGCTGTTGCATGTCTCTTAAATGTATGGGGGTGCTCGTTGATGGATAGAGTTTGAGGCACGATGGTGTCACAGACATCTTTTGTGAAAAATCCTTTCTTTAGGATTTTTCCCTCTTCTGGGAGGCTGAGGCCCCAGAGAAAGAATGTAAACAATGGTTACCTGCTGCTGTGGAATGCAACAGGTGCACCTGTGATTGGTCCATGTTGCATGTTTACAATTAAGGGCCAATCAAAGACCAAGCTCTCTCTGGGACATCATCAGCGAGAGCTCCTTTGTTTTTCATTCCTTTTCTATTCTTAGCATAGCAGCTTCTGAACTTCTCTCTCTATTACTTTTAGTATAGTTTTAATGTAACTTATATCATAAAATAATAAATCCAGCCTTCTGATCATGAAGTCAAGATTCTCGTCTCTCTTTTCACCCCTGAGGAACCCTTGCAAGCCTGGCAACACGATGGTCCTTCCTGTTATTAAAAACCTGAGGAACTTCCATGGGCTTGATAGCTGGATTTTCTCCTGAGCTATCTGAAACCCTGCGCTTTCAACAGCTGCAACAGTCTTGGAAAGTGCTGCATCTAAGTCTTGCTGGAAGCACAGATTAGTGCATTGTCCACGTAATGTAGGATTATAGCTTTGGGAAACATTTTATGCATTGGAGATAGTACTTGTGTGACAAAAGTCTGACAGAGCACCAGGGAATTTTTCATTCCCTGAGGCAAAGTGACCCAATAGTACCTTTTGAAGGGTTCTCCATGGTTGACAAATGGGACAGAGAACGTGAACCTGGGAGCATCTCTGGGGTACAACGGGATGTTAAAAAAGCAATCCTTGATATCAAGCATCATGAGCTGCCAACCCCAGGGAAGCACGGAGGGAGAGGGGAGGCCAGGTTGTAGGGGGCTCCTGTCCTCAAAAACCTCATTGACCTTACATAGGTCTTGGAGCAGGTGCCACTTGTCTTTGCCAGGTTTTTTAATAACAAAGGGTGTTCCTAGGACTAGCGGACAGTACAAGGTGTCCCAGGCACACTTGCTCTTCTACTAATTCATGGCGCACAGTCAGTTTCTCTTCTGGGAGGGGCCACTGGTCCACCCACACTGGTGTGTTGGTCTTCCAATTGAGAGGTGGGATGGTGCACTCTGCAGTGGCTCATACTAAAAATCCCATTGAGGGCTGGGGATATCAAGGTGGGCTACCCACTGGGACAAAACATCCCTACCGAGCAATTTAATGTCAGAGGAAACAACAAAAGACCAAGTGGTGGCAATCTGCCCCTCGGGCCATTCCATGCACCAGGTATTTGCTTCTCAAATAACTGACAGCTCCCTCGATGCCAGAAATTGTGCCACAAGGGGACACCAACTCCCAGTCACAAAGCCACTCTGTCTTGGGAAGGACAGTGACATCCGTGCCACTGTCTGCCATCATGTTCAGTTCAATGGATCTTCCTTTTTGGGAAATAACAAAAGAAATGAGTGAAACTCTTTGACAAATAAACATTAAAGTCAACATCATCATCTAAATAGTCATGTCCAGATAGGATATACATTTGGGCAAAGGGGGATGCTTTGAACAGAGTATATATATATCACATCATTGGCAGTGGGTTTTTTAGATCATCTAACTCCAGGCTTGAGCCCAGTTGGATCAAGCACTTGAACAACATACATTTAGATGCAAAAATGACAAATTACATTACATTAATGTAATTTGAATTACATGTGGAGACTTTTTGAAATATGCATTTCTAATCCAGGTACTCAAACAGGATGTGGGACTTTCCTAAAGGTTTTGCTTCCAAGTGACAGCTGAGAGTGGAAAATCCAGCTTTGACACACTTGTTAGTTCTGGGGTTAGAAAAGAATAGCTGTGTAGTCAGATCTCACAGCCTTCTGAAGAATATATTCCAGTCATCCAGAGCTCTAGTATCTGGCAAATCTTCAATATCACATACTTGCTGACTATCCTAGTGTGCTCCAGGATAATGCTGAATTATGAACCCAGCCTTTTGCACGAAGTGTTCCCGTATTCTTTTCAAAAGACTTCCCTCCTCCACCCAGAAAGTTAAAGAACGAATTAAAGCCATGCTGTGGAAATACAAAGTTTGTGGTTTAGCTAAGAGGAGTGTAAAGCAGGGACAACAGAATTTCATAGAGAAAAAAGGGATAAACCAGCAACTCTATAGAGAAATTAGAGCAAGGAGGGTGCTGAGGCTACATGGAAAAAAAGCTATGTCTCTCATCCTTCCCATTCAAAGAATTGAGAGTGAAATACTGAGGAAATGACAGTTTCAGGCAGAGTGACAACTACTATACCCTAAACTGCAAACTCAAGCCATACCCACAGGGAATATGCCTACTCCTGGCATGTGATAGGCATCAGGATATCCATGCCAGGTCAAAGGGTCCCATTCTGCAGGTCTCTTAATTTCAAGGTGGAACCACAGTAAATCCATTGTTACAACTCATGCCACACTCCATTGGTTTCTGATCTATTCCCATTCCTGTGTCTCCACTACCTTTTATGATTGCTAAATTCACAAAGGTAATCTTAAAGAAAATCAAACACCTTTTTCAGATTATTTTCTATCATTTTCTTCTGAATAAAGATACATGGCAGAATCTTCGAGCTTAGCAATTCCAGTAAAGCCCTTAATTCCAAGTATAGAAACTTAAATTCAGATATCCACACACCTGAGTCATGCTAAGCATTGTTAAGAGACCTTTATTTTTAATGAGAGCAAAGCCCTGTGATTTGAGGACATCTGAGCACTATAGCCTAAAGTCAACACCAAACTCTGTAACCGAACAAAATAAATCCTTTCTTGCTTTATATAGAGCTGGCAGGTTAGAAATTCCAGCCAAACATTCCTCAAGTATCTGTGATGAGTCACAGCAAACACTGGTTACCTTCATGGCAAGAAGTTTTCATGCAAGTAATGGAAGGTAAAAATTAAATCACTAAAAAAAAAAAAAATTATCAGAAATCCACAGTATTTATACAAGACCTGTATCCAGACTTAATATCAACTAGA
Source organism: Ammospiza nelsoni (assembly GCF_027579445.1). Taxonomy (NCBI): domain Eukaryota; kingdom Metazoa; phylum Chordata; class Aves; order Passeriformes; family Passerellidae; genus Ammospiza; species Ammospiza nelsoni. The sequence continues at coordinate 56,381,956 of NC_080637.1, read as the reverse complement.
CATATCAGGTTTTACACCATATTGAAGACCATACCTTGACAGGCAGAACTGAGGTTTGTTTTGTGTACAGGTGTGTCCAGGTTCAGATATACAATAGGTTACTTTCAATTTTCAGGAACAAGTTGATTTGTCTTATGAAAATCTAATATCAATGTACTCACAAGGAACCACACAAAGCCCCCCAGAGAAGTAGGAACACAGTATTCTATTAGAAAGGTGACTTACTACTCAGCATTTCTTGAAGATTTGGAGCCATTAATAGGCTAGAACCACATGCCAGTTTTAAGACACACCTCACAGTCTGCCTCTGTCTACTAGCATTTGAAGACTTGGTTGTTAGAGTTAAAATTCCACTCCTTTTTTTCCCAAGACTCTCTGAAAGGTCTACTGCTCCTATATTTTTCTTTTTCCTCAGGTCTGGGTCTATTTTATTTCAAACCCTAATCTCCTCTGTGATCTGATGAGGCTATCCCTCCTTCCTCCAGAAGATGTTTTCACAGATTTTATCAAAGCAGCTAAAATATTTTCAGAAAATAAGAATACCTAGTCTAGCTCTGAGAAAGCACACCTTCAGCTATTTCAAAGGATTTCTGAAGAGGAAATTAATCCCCCCTGCATCAGTTACTCTAATTATTGACATCTTTCCCCCTCAGTATTATAGTTATGCACAGTATAAATATAATTTCAAATTTAGTAGCGAGCTGAACAAGATGACTTCTTAAATCAAACCCAAAGGATTTTAACTGTGTCAATGCAAAAATAACCAAAATAATATAATAATGCTTATTTACAACCTCTAACTTCTCAGGTGGTGATTTATACTAGAAAATATTTTTTAAATTATTTAAAATAAGAAAATAAACAAAACTTCAGACTTAGAGAACGCAAGGCTGCCTCCTTGCAAAAGTGGAAAAAAAATCCAAAAATGCACATAGTATTTCTAAGGAGGCTTTTAGCCCTTACTTCATTTGATAGTTATAAAAGGGATGATCTTCAATTATGCCTTATCTTGAACCTTGTTTTTATCCACTAGTTTCATCAGAGGTCTAATGATGGAGGTTGTGGCACTCAGTTATTAGTACCAAATTTAAAAACACTTAGGGGTTCACCAAACAATCAAGAGTCCAATAGTTTTACTCCTCAATAAGAAAGTTACTCATGCTATGCCAGCATAGAACATAAGTAGAGCAATAGCCTTTACAGGAAGATTTTCCGTTTAACATAATTCAAGCTGAAGTTGAGAGAGGAAGAAGCACAATGCCAAAGCTTTAAAAATATCCCTTAGTCTCTGAAAACCTTCCCATGAAAACAAACCTTCTAAGGCATACCACAGGCCATGTATGGTCCCAGCTCCCTTCAGGAGGGTTTAACTAATCATCAGTTAATTAATGGTGAATTGAAGCACTTGGAGAAGTGTGTCCATCATTTCAAGGCAGTGTGATTCATAACAAGAAATATATGAGAATAATTGTAAGCTTTAGTAAAATAAACATGTTTATAAATATGTAAATATTGTAAGTAGTAAATATGTTTACTTTCCTATAAACATGTTTACTATAAATATATTTCCTTTACCCACTACATCTTGTCTTTGAGGAGAGGATGTTACCTCACCCCTGAAGGTATCATATGGAAAAGGGAAAACATGTTCAGCAACCTGTTCCTTCTTGAATATTATGCTTAGTTGCTGGATTTAATGAAAATACATTCACTGACAGAACACTGAGCAATCAGCTCAAATTTGGTGTGACCTCCTTTGTCTAAACTGAATCACAACATCCAAAGTTTCCCCATCTTGGCTTTTACACCTTTTACCTATTCTAAAGAGCAGCCCCACTACACAATATATTCCTTTTCCATGTCATTCGCTGAACTCTTAAGATTTTTCCAGGAAAGGTGGGAATTGTTTCCATTTTACAATATTTGTAAAGTGTTGTAAATCACAATCACAGATTGATTGTAGCAGCCTTATTTCTCCCTTATGCTCTGGAAGACAGATTGGTTTGCCTCAAGCAGGTCTTGATGATCTATGCTTCTCTGTTTCCATCCCTGAAATAAAAAAATAAATGCCCAAGGAAGCACAGGCAGCAAAAGAATCAAAGCAGATGGATTTCAGCAGGCAAGATCACATCCATCACCTGTACAAAGTCACCTTCAAGAGCTTCCCATCTGATTTACATTTGACAACAGCAATTGGGATTGCTCAAAGGCTCCAAAGTGCTGAGAGCAGCAAAGGCACCATGCTTTTCATAGCAGCTGGGGTGAAATAAATTACATAACATGTTGCATATACTCACTGGAGGCCCACCCACTACACTTTGCCCTCCACTCTGACGGCATTAGAAACAAACAAACAAAGATGGCAACACTGTATGACATTGGCATTGTTCACCAAAGCTTGAGAAGATACTCAAGTACCTCCTGGTAATTTCAGAGATGAATGCTCACCTACACTTTAAAAGATGGGCCCACAAAAAGCACACTTTGTCAGCTGATTTTCAGCATGTAAAATAGGTGAGATGGTTAGAAGCCTCCCTTCATTAAAAGATAAGATGCAGCCCAATACCAGTGGCAATTAAAGCTCTGTTACCAGTTTTCTTATGGATAACAACAACAGGCCTCCTGTGACATCAGCTGGGATGACCCATCCACTGTGATCTAAAGCAGCAAACCCTGAACATCATTCCAGGTCTGCAGGAAAAATTTTATGAAGTAAAAAAAGAGAACCTGGTGGAAAGGGGAAGTGATTTTTCACAGGCTTCCCAAACTATGGAGTAATCTGTGGTGTGATCAGCAGGAAATGACCAGAGACCTCACAAGGACACAAAGAGTCTGTAACCAGAAGTATGTGGAAACCCTATTCTTGCTCATTTGACCATCTCACAGAAGCTATTAATGTCAATGACCTCACTAGAATGGCAAAAAATAGACAGTTCATTTTGAAATATCGTTCCATACCACTTTTTTTTTCTCAGAGACCTCACATGACATCTTAAGAACTGACAGCTTCAAAGGAACAATATTCATTACTGCAAGTTCTATTCAGCAATATTTCCTCCTCAGTTCTCCAAACAGTTAGAAGAAACTGAAGGGAGAAAAGGAAAACCACCAAGAAGAATTTAAGAACTAAATTGGAGTGTGGAGAGTAAGGAATAAGAAGGAAAATTCAATAGAATAAAAAACAAAGTTCAATCCTACAAGCAGCTATTTTTAAATCCGCACACTTTAGACCATGCATAGCTGCTTTAATTACCAAAGAGTGAGTTTAAGAGCAAGTTTAAAACCAAATCCATGTTTGGAAAATGAAGTTGAAAACAAACCCAGAAAGCAAAATCAACCTTATCTAGTCCAACATAATTAGACCTGTGTTGGAATATATGTTTAGATCAGCTCCTCAGATGAGTGCTGGTTCAGAATTAAAAATTATTTGACTTCACCTGCAAGTGCTGTTTGGTTACCCAGAAATAAAATCCTCTCCCTTGCAGACAGGGAGGAGGTTACTCTGTGACAGCCTATCTAAAATAGCCACCAAATAAAAAAGTCCTTCTAATTTTCAAAAAGGACAGAGTTAAGGAGCTTTTTTGTGTACCAAAACAGATCTTAATATTAAACCATTACTGCTAAAATTGAAAAGCATCTAGTAGGTTTTGGGGTTTTTTTAATTTTCATGAATGACTTTTTTGAGTTTTGGATAATTTTTTAGTTCTTGGCACTTGCATAAAGAAAGCTTATTTTCACTCTGAGAGGGCAGGAGGAAAAATGTCCTGAAACACTTTCGGATAACTGAAAAATGGGGGGGAAACATTCCCCCTTTCTCCATTGTTGAACATCATTACTTTTCCTGCTTTCTTAAATTGACTGAAAGGTAACTCAGAATTTCATTTTGAAATTTCCAGAATTTCAAAGCTCAGTTCCATAACTAATGTTTCTAGCTAGGTATGAAAAATATTTATACTTATACATACAGAAGGATTTATAATACAGTTAATTGAGACTCTGCCAGAGTGTTCAGATTACTTTGCACCAGAAATTTAAATTGTAAAATTCTTAATGGAGCCATGAATCTGATTAAAAATAGTATCTTGAAAATTTCCTAGTCATCCACCTGACAGCACTGGGAAGAACAGCCTGAGAACCCCCTAACCGGTGCTCTATGTATCCGTGAAACTGGGACCGCCAGGGGAATTTGAGGAAAACACCTGGAAATCTACCTCTGGCTGGAACAGAACAAAGACCAGAAATATTTTCAGATTTGAGACCATTGTTACTAATCATGTTTAGGAGGCATTTGGACAGTGCCCTTAATACCATCCTTTAATTTTTGGTTAGCCCTGAAGTGCTCAGACCAGATGGTTGTTTTATGTCCCTCGTAAATGAAATATTCTATTCTATTCTATTCTATTCTATTCTATTCTATTCATTTGAAGAGGGAAATAAAAGCATTTAGAGAGACTATTAAGACTGTTGCAGGTGGCTTTCTTGTCTGTCAGACACAGACCTAAAGCCATCTCACTCTCTTCTGATGCTGCCTGTACTTCTCTCTCACATGTGCTAGAAAAACCAGGATTATTTTTCCACAACAATCATAGCTGAGCCTCACATACCTGATTTTTAATCTGCCACCTAAAAAGGTTTGCCCTAAGTCCCCACACACATCACAGTGCTGTATTGTGGCAAGGAGATGTGTTACATCATGGGGCCCAGTGCACAAGAACCTAACTAACCTGCCAGCACCTCCCTCGACAGCAGCCACAGCCTGTGGCCCCACTCCTGGACCCTGCTCCTAAAATAACTTCACCCAAACAGAAAGGTCTGACACATGCAGACATCAACATAGCAGTTAGATGAATCACCCTTGGAGCTGCACATATGTTACAGCCATGATTTCCAAACAGGCATTTTGCAATCTTCCATAGTTGCAGCATCTGTTTGGTAAAGCTTTGGTCCCCCGTCCTCCAGTCACAAACTTGCTCTCACACTGACCCCAGGTACTAATGCTATGCATGAGGGGCTTAAATAGTAATTTAACTTGAAAAGGAATTAAACCATGGGCTACACTTCCAGTGATGTCAAACTGCTGCTGTGAAAAATTAAGGGGCATCCAGACTATTTTTTGGATTTCACAACAATTAAAAAAGCAAGTGTGTTTCCTTCTCCCTAAGTAATGGTGACATATCCCACATCCCAGAATGGGCCAGGCTGGAAGGGACCACAGTGACTTATCTGGCCTCACTTCCCTGCTCCAGCAGGGCCATCCCAGAGCACAGGGCATAGGATTGTGTCCAGAGGGGTCTGGAATATCTCCAGTGAGGAGACTCCACACTCCACTCTCTGGATAATCTGTTCAGTGTTTGGTCACTGCACAGAGAAGAAGTCCCGCCTCCTGTCCCAGTGGAACTTCCTGGGCATCAATTCCTGACCATTCCCTCTTTTCCTATTGTCCAGCACCACCAAGCAGAGCCTAGTTCCATCCTTTTATCACCCTTCCTTGCTCAAGGAGTCTACTTTCATCATTGGTAATAGTAAGGATGTCTGAATTATTTTGAATGGGTGCTTTGTGGAGTTTTTGGAATTTTTGCTTTTTATCCCATGCATTTTATCTCAAAATTTTAAAATTATAACTGATTACAAAGCAATTTCATAAAGGTTCTTAAGTTCACATTGAGATTTTCCAGTAAAATGATAACTGATTATGAAACAATTTTCTATGGGTTCCTAAGTTCATATTGAGATTTTCCAGTTGCTCTCTTGACATTATCACTCCTCATGCATCATACATAAATGTCTTATGCCAAATATTTGCAAGGATGTGCCCAAATCACTTCTTAACTTGTTCAAATCTCAGTTAAAAAAACCAAAAAGGTGCTTTAAAAACAAGGAAAATTATGAAGTCTGGTTTTGGGTTTTCACTCCAGTTAAAGCAGAAGACCTAATTTCTCGTGAAGTCCCCCGGAGTTTTGGGGTTTCTTCAAAGCCTTTCTCTCATGGCAGAAAGCAGACACACTTCCAGGATGCACAGATTTACTCCCGGCATGAGTTCTTCCAGAATCTATCTGCTATGGATACCAAACACCAAACACACTTCTACCAGCATGGAAAAAAGGCCAGAGCTTTCCACATAGTGTTATCAGCATAAGTGACCCTGTGAGTCATTTTTGCAGTGACTCATTCCATTTTGCAATGGAATGCCAATCTTGACTCTCCAGCTTCAAGACCAGCCTCTCCCTCACAGCCCCAGATGTGGAAGGAACCACTCACCCATCACCATTCCAAAATATTGCCGTGTTGAACCAAAGTACCTTAAAGTTTGTGTGGAAAGGTGAGACCAGAAGTAAGGCACTTTGTGTTATGTTCCATGGACAAGCTCAAGAGTTTAGAATGACCCAGATGACATAAGCATAGGGTCTGTGACTTCCCATTCTTCTTTCCTCTCAAAAGCCATCCCCAACTCCCTGACAGCAGAGAAGTGATGTGTTTGTACAGCCCCTCTCTTCACCAGATAGACAGATACAGTACAGTATCACAGTCACTGCTAAAAACCCAATTACTGAAGCTAAAACGCAAGCAAAACAATCTTTAGGTTTTTTCTCTTGTGTCTGGCTTGTACAGTCAAAGGTGTTATTTCTCTACAAAAAACAACATGTTGTTATTATATTTCTCCATTAACTGACACTCAAGAAATCTATTAATCCCCGTCCTTTGGTGGGGAAAGCTTTGTACTTTCTCTCTCTGCAGTTCCAACCATTTATGCCTAGCTTTTTAAGGGAGCTGAAACCTTTTAAAAGACTTGGAATTCTTTATGCAAAGAAGGCTGAAGGTCTCAAGCCAGCTGACACTAGTCCTTCCACATGTTCTAAAGATAGTGTTATGGGGAAAAGAGGTCAAGGAGGCAAGAAATTCTGCAGTTCTTACCAGAGAATCCCACCATCCTTTAACGCAGTCAGGAGATAAATCCCTACTCTCCTTTGCCTTCCTATATTAATCAAAGGATCAGGGTCTTTTGGATTGTGCAGTCTGAGAAGAAGATCTTTCCTGGTGACAAGCAAATGCTTCTCCTCTTCACTATTGGCTCAAACATGACATTCAGTTTCACATTTAAGCAGGATAAAATAACTCAGCCTACCTGTAGAGAAAAGCTCTAGAGATAGTTAATGCTGTGTCTTGATTATTAAAAGTGTAATTTTAAAAGGGTTTTGGTGAACGCTGATTTCTTTTTATCAGCAATAGCCTGAATTTGCTTTTCTTTGTGCCAGTAGGACAAAATAACACTTTAACCACCCAGGGCAATTTTAAATGCAGATAATAAATATTTCATGCAAAATGCCTATTATCCCATGGAAATACAAAGTTTCAAAATAATAAATCAGTTTGAAGTATTTCTACAAGGGTCATGAATTTCTATTAGTGATTTCTATTATGCAAAAATTTAGTTGATTACTATCTCATTCCACTAGTCAGAGAAGTTTGGGTGTGGTCAGAGAATTGCATCTATGAGATTGCACACCCTGGAAGAGTGAAACATAAATGTTCTCTCCAGATCCTTCGTATGGAATGAAAACAAAAAAAGCCACAGCATTATTTTCCTTCCATATTCTCAAGAATACTAAAGATGTACAAATGCATTTCACTTCCTCATAACTTAATTTGCCAGGTGAATGGGGAGTGTTTAATTTTTTACAAACTCACTGGAGGTTTTTGTTGAACAGGTCCATTTCTTGCCTCTGATCAAAAGGTTACTGCCTGTGAATTTTAATGAGAGTTGCTTTAATGCAGTATAAGCATAAAATGCTTAATAATACAAAGGTGGGAGGGAAGTTATCCAAAGTTCTTCTGTGATCCTTAATTTTCGAAACTTAAGGGAAGCAATAATACTGATGCTAACTAAAAGCATAAATTCCTAATGGCAAAGTGACAAAAGAAAACCAACCCAAAAGTCACAGAGAAAACCAGTCCAAGCTCAAGACTGAGACACAAGACCTCCCCTTGCTCAGTTTCCAGTTACCACAAGAATGTAGTCACATGTATTTGTTAATTCCATCCTTGCTGGATCTATATTGGCCGCCAGCCTCCACCCCTCTACTTCCCTTTATTTTATTGGAAAGGCGTTCCTGTTTTGTAACCTCCTCTGGGAAGCCACTGCTCAAGCCAGCGGCTCCCCCTCCATATTGCCTCTGGAATGTGCTGCATCTTATAATTTATTTTGGAAACAAAAACTCCAATATGTTTTTATTTGTATTTCCGCATGGCTTGTCTGTTTTTACTGTTCTGCTTGGATATTTTTTGACTCTTGATACCTGATTAATTTCTAATCCCACAGTAGGAAATTAAGGTACAAGCCCTCAATTTTCATCCCTGAGCTAAAAAACTCAGAAGATTACAGGAATTAAACTATGCTGTAAGTTTGTCTTGTGTGAGAAAACACCTATTTAAGCTAGACTGATGTATTCATTTTAAACTAAACATCCAGCAGAGGCAACAAAGGTGATGAGGGTTCTGGAGCATCTCTGTGGGAGCTGGGCCTGATTAATTAGAGGAGCTAGAAAGGGGATCTCATTAATGCATATAAATATCTCAAAGCAGGTGTCAAGAGGATGGTGCCGCAGATGATGACTCTCTTCGGTGGTGCCCAGCTACAGGACAGGGAGCAATAGCCATAAACCAAAACTAGAAGTTTCACTACAACACAAGGAAGAATTTCTATATGGTAAGGATGGCAGAGCACTGCAACAGGCTGCCCAAGGGAGGTTGCGTGGATTCTCCCTCTCTGGAGACATTCCAAACCCACCTGGAAACATTCCTGCGTCAGCTGCTCTTGGTGACCCTGCATTGGCAGGTGGGTTGGACTGGATGATGTCCAGATGTCTCTTCCAATCCTAAGGATTCCGAGATCTATGCAAGAGCAGGTCGGGTTGGGGTGAGGGGGTTGATCAGATATTAGGACGAAGGTTTTCACCCAGAGGGTACTCGGGCACTGAACAGGCTTCCCAGGGAAGTGGTCACAACCCCAACCCTGCGAGAGCTCCAGGAGCGTTTGGACAACGCTCCAGGCACAGGGTGGGATTGCTGAGGCGGCGCCGTGCAGGGCAGGTAGCAGGATTCTGACGTTCCTCGTGCTGCCCCTCCATGCCGGGACACTCGGAGCCCCAAGGATGGCCGTGCCCGGCCCCGTGAGGCGCTGCTGGAGCGCTGGGAGCCCGCCCGGCCTGGGGCGGAGCAGGGCGGCCGCAGGTGCGGGGCGGGGCCGGGGGCGGCCCCGGGGGCGAGCGGGGAAGTCCCCGAGACACCCGGGCAGGGCCGCATTTAAGGAGCGGCGTCGGAGCTTGGGGGCCTGGTTGCTGTGTCTATAGCCGCCACCATGCCCGTCAAAGGAGGCACCAAGTGCATCAAGTACCTCCTCTTCGGCTTCAACTTCATCTTCTGGGTGAGGCCCCCTGTGCTGTGTCCCCCGCGCTGCCCGGCGGGGAGCCCGCGGGACGGGGATGGAGGGGAGGGGAAGCGCCAGGAGCCGCGTTTTGTTTGCTTTTCTGATGCCTGGTTTTGGCTGTTTTCTCCACTTGCTGCCCACCCCACCCCACCCCCCCCCCCCCTCCGCCAGAAGGAGAGAGGCGTGTGCCCGGGTGCTCACCGCTTTTTTTTCCATGTTTTTGGGGTTTATCATCAGGCGGGGAGAGGGTGCTGGGTTTGTGGATAGCCCGCCCCCACTGAGTATCCCCCAGCACTTCGCACAATCCTCGCCCTAAAACTCTGTGTGCCGGTCGGGCTCCCTGCTGGCTTTCCCGGTGCCGGGGCTGTGCCCGGGGTAAGCCGGTTCCTTGCAAACCTGTGGTTGTCGTGTGTGTGAACTCCTCGCGTTGGTGGGTGCTGTGGCTTCCCTTCGGGTTTAATCTGTCGGAGCAGACCGGCACCCCTTGAGATCACGTCTCCGGTGTGCTTACTGGCCCTACTACGCCTTGTTGGATAGGCACCATGAGAAAGGCTGAGCCGAGAGGTTTGGACTGTCCTCAAGCACTCGGGGCGTCGGCACCTGGATTTAGTGCCGGCTCATGCATGGAAAAGTACTATGGGAGCTGTTTGTGTGCCTGATGGATAGCAGCAAAGTGTATGTTTCAAAAAGCTGGTTTTTTTCTGGGTTGTTTGCCAGGTGGATGAGTCCGTGTGTGACTGTGATGTGGCTGTGTGAAGTTGGAGCGGCGGGAAGCCGCGTCTGGAGTCAGTCGCAGCACTGCCCGTGGGACGAGTGGAAGTTGCCATGTTAATGGGTAAAGTGCTCGGGATGTCTCAATGTCGAAATGGTTTGCAGCAGAGTTGAGAATACACAGCTAGGTTCTAGCTGAGGAACGTTGTGCAGAACTTGACCCAGGAAAGCTGTGTTGCCGCCCGGGACTCGCCGGAACGTGAGCAGAGCTGTCGCATTTGCAGGGTTAGAGCTGGTCAGAAGGAAAAGCCTAATAAAACACTGTCTGAAACTTACAGTCAGTGAGTTTCTAAACTTCTTGTTAAAAGAAACTGAAGTACTCATGGTTTGCCTTGTGCTTGTTTTGTTTATTTCGAAGCTGCAGACTTTCTGCAGAGTATTTTATGGGACAAAAATTCTTGTGAAAACAGCATTGCCTCAAAGAAGCTCTTAACCTGAGCTTCACCACCTTGTCTGGGGATAGGCTGAGAACAGGGAGAGGAGTTTTATTTAACTGGGGATGTACCTCTTGCTTGGGAGTGTCATGGTTATAGAGTGCTGAGGCTCCTACCTTTAGGGGTGCTCGTGAGTACAGAACTGTATTGGTGACAGTGGATGGAAGAGTGGTGCTGCTGTCCAGAGGAGCTGAGAGATGATGGCTTTTCAAGTTGGCTTCCTGAGGCTGGCAGTATCAAGCTAGGATGTGGGAGAGAGAAGAGGAAGAAAAAAGAATTAAAGGGAGATAAATAAACGCATTTTGGAGATCCCAGTAAGTGTCTGGAGGCCCCAAGAGGCAGTGAAAAGCAAGCAGCTTGGCTCAGCCACAGATAAAGGTGTTTGACCAGCTGGAGTGGCCCTTGGCTTAGGGGGGCCACCACATGTCATTGTGGCCTGCTGAAAACAGTTGGAAGGGCATTTAGGGGGTACAGTGTTAGCAAACCTTGTGTCCTCTATGGAGAAATAAAGTAGCTGGGTCTTGGGTCATTCCACACTGAACAGCATAAAAAGAAAGGTGTTCTGGATCTGCCAGCATTAAAAGGCAAGAACCATCCTAATAAGAAAAAAGGCTCTAATAGTTTTTTATGGCTTTGCAGATGTGAAAAGTCTGTGAAGTAATGGAAGTATGTTGACAAAATTTGCTGTGCCCAAGTGCAATTCTGTACCTCCTTTTTTTTTTCAAATAAGTTGCCTCAAAAAGACGGGTCAGGAATTTCAGGTCTGCACCAAACCTGCAGATGGCTATGGATGTCGAATTGGGTGGAATGTATTTCTTTCCGTCGAGACTTGAACAAGGGTAAGAGGAAGCAGAGAGGCTCATACAGCTTGGTAAAGGAAGTTACTGAAATAAAAAGAGAAACCCTCAAAGTTGAAGCTGTATCCAAAGGAAGGAGATAAAAGTTCATAAATGCTGGTGAGCCTAATAAAATAACAATAACATCAGCCAAAGGAAAGCTTTAGGAGTAATTTGCAAAACCAAACCCAAGTAACATACCCCTCTTCAGACACATGATGAAAAGGGAGTTTCTCAGGGAGTCCTTCCAGGCAGTAATAGCTCCAGGAGTAAAAGTTTTGGGAGCCAAGTTCAGCAGGACTTTATTTTTACTGGGGAAGATTTTAACAGAGTTCTGTGCCATAAGCTCTCTTTGACTCTGAATTCTGCACAGGCTTGAACTGACCTCTTGATGCAAAGGAGGTGGAACAAGAGGAGCAGCAAATGTTTGATTAACAATTCTCTATAGTCACAAAACACTTCAGAACTCGAGTTGTAATTAGGTAACTCCCCTCACCATCCCTTCTCTGTGCTGGAGGGCTGGAATGCAGTGAATTGGAGGCTGGGCTTTTGCTTTATGGTAGTCTGGGATACCCAGAGAGTAGCACATATGGAGTATCTGGAAAGAGCCAAGGAGAAGATTCTTTAAAAGCTGGTGTACATGTATAGGAGGGACATTGGCTACTGCAAGGGGAAGTCAGACTTCATGAAGCTGCTGCCTTGGAGCCTTTAAAAGCCTGAATGCTGGAGAAGGCAAGGACTGGTTGGTGTTGGTTCACTTGTTCAATGTCCTCTGGAAATCTTAGGCCTCTTGTGAAAACCAGGCAGTCCTGGAGTAAGATCCTGGCAAGAATGAGATGGCTGTTGGAGTGGAGGTGAGATGCAGCTCTGCTGTTGCAGAGAGAAGCAGTGGTTCTGGTACAGACTCTGTGATGGTCAGTATAGCCCCACCTCATCTGGAGGAGCACAGGGGGTACTGCTGGGGTGCTGGCTGGCACCCCTTGTACAGGGTGATGGAGGTGATGGCTGCCTGCTGACACAGCAGGGTGTGTGACACAGCACAGTGAGACTCTCTCCAAAGTCAGGCCTCAGGTAATTCCCATGGGAGGCACCAGCAGGAAGCTGCCTGGAGATAGGAATTAAATGATTCAGGGGCAGCTGCTGCCATGGAGCAGTGAAGCCTTGGGAGAAAAAGATCTATGATGGTTTTACAAAAGCACCAGGTGAGTGCTCAGTGTCAACAGAGCGAAACCAGCTTCAGAAATGAAGGACTGAGAGAAGATGGAATATGGTGTGTAAAACTCCCAAAATCCATCGCATGCTGGTGTCCCACAGTGCTGCAGGCTGCTCTGGTCATCTCCGTGTCTTGAGAGGATCATAGTGGAACTTGGTAATGTTTGGGAAAGAAAGAGGAGGGTTTCTGTCATCAGCAACTCTTATCTTCAGCATGGAAATGTGCTAGAGATCCTTAGAATCATGATTGTCCAGGCAGTAGGTAGGGCCTGACTGTATTGAAAGAGGGAGTGAGCAAGAGCTGTGGAATATTTAGCCAGGAAAGAGGACCTTTTCAGAAGAAAAGTGGGTACAGTGGTGATACCTTCTCCTTAGCAGATGTTGACGAATAGGTTGGTCAAGGGATAACTGGCTAATCTCAGAATGAATTAGGTTGGAAAAGACCTTTAAGATAATCTAGTCGAACCTGCTAACATGGAGTTCAGCAGCCCTTTGTTAATTTTTCTTCTCTCAAGGTGCTGTGTCAACATGTAGCCTAGGAGGTTGGTCCTGGGAAATGCTACCTTCTGTCCTGTTCTCTTAACCCTTCCTGAGGATCTTGTGCTTGATTAATCTGATGGCCTTTCTCCAGCTGGGAAGGCTGGATACTAATGTGGTATTAGCTGAAACTTTTGGGGCTTCAGAGTTGGGCTTAAAACATGCTTAATGGAAGGAAGAGGACACTTTTGGATGTTTGCACCAAGTCCAGTTAAGCATGGATCTGTAAGTTTTGGGGTTCATTCCCCTCTCTGAGGTGTAGGAAGTAGAGATGGCTGTGTTTTCTCTTGGGATGGAGTACTGCAGCAGGCACCAGGCTCCTTCCTGCTATTGTGCTGTCCTTTCTGGAGCTGATGTTCTTGCACATAGGTTTGCAGACAGCTCTGCTGTCTTGGCATGGCCAGTGCTAGCCCTGCCATCCCTGACAGTTTGCTTTCTAATAAGACAAGTTTGGGGGCTGTTTGGGGGTGTGGGAGGGAGGTGTCAACAAAATTTTGAAGTAATTTTTTTTTTCCACCAGGCTGGCTTGAGCTTGGCAAGAAGTCAATGGAAACAACACATTTTGTTTCTTAAACCTGAGCAGTGGAGGTGTCTTAGCAGAGTTGCGTTGGACCAACTTTAGTGTGAGCAATACTGAATTGCCTTGAGTTGTGTAATGAGTGACTGCCTTTAGCTGTGCTCCTTTAACTCCCTGGGTTTGCTCAGGCTTGTTGGTCCTGGTCATGAAGTCTTTCCCTAGGAAAACTGTGGGCTTCTGGGCAACTTCGATCACACCAGGCAAGTGCCTGCCTGTTCTCTGACTGGCTTCCTGCTGCTGAACAAAAGCAAGGCCTTGCATTGTTAAGTTTCAAGGCTGGGTTTTCCCCTTGTAGATTTTGTGTGTGAAGACATCTGCTGCTAATATTTATGGTTTAATGTATTTTAGGCAAGCAAGTGGTGTAGCACAGAGGCAGAGTTCATGTTGAAGTTTTGAGCCGTCATTTTCTTGCTCCTTTCCATTATTGGGCAGTTCTCTTGTCCTGACTTCCCACTCTCCAGAGCACCATGTGGTTTATGAATAAATGCATTTTTGTGTGACAGTACCTGCTAAAGTAAGATGAGCAGAATTAGGCCTGGAGAGCCCTTTTCCTTCTGTAGCTTGAAGATACCTGTGACTTTGTTCTGAGCCATAATCTCAGCTGCTTTTGTGCACTAAACAGCAATTCAGAGGATCTTTCCTCTTCCAGCAGAGGATTTGCAGGATGGGCAGGGAAATATGCGTCTGTTAGAATGTATATATGCAGGCACATATGAAAAACTCAGAAATTATTTGCTTTTGCTTTCTCTAATGAACTGATGCAGTTGCTGGCTACAGTGTGAGAATCTAATGCTGCTTGGGCTCAGCTCAGTGTATATTGACTCCGGTAAGTTCTGTGAAATCAGGAATGGAGTTTGGAGTATGTTGCCTTGAGAAATCTGATGTGAAGCTACTTTGAGTTCCACCACTCCTGGCTGCTATTTGCTATTCTAATTGCAAATGTAGTAGACTGGCCTCTGAATAGGAACTTGTATGAAATGGACACTAGTCTTGGCAGTGGTTCAGGAATTTTGTAATGCTTGTCGTACTGTACTGGAGCACCATTTTATTGCAAAAGGTGCTGTGGCATTAACATAGGCCACAACATTTTTGAAACTAGCTAAGCAGAAAGAAATACTTCCTTTCCAATCCACTATTTTCCAAACTAGTTTGAAAATAGCTGCAGTTTCTTGTATAACTGCAAGCCCACATAGCACAAGTGTTAGGGGAGCTGTTTCAAAACTCTGAAAACCTGTGCTGTAGTGGATAACACTAATTCTGTAATTGAGGGTTTAGAGTGGTATTGAGCTTCACTTGTAGTTACTGTTTATGGGGTTTTATTTATGGAGTACTAGCCAGTAAAAGGATAGAAATGGTTCATTACTACTCATAATGTTCTCGATTTCTTTGCCCGTACTTTGCACCATTATAGATCTAGTTCTGGCTTTCTTAGTTCAGTATAAAACAGTAAGAAGTAAATTCTTATGCAATCTGATTTTTAGCTGAAAGTTCAAGTGTTTATCAAGTGAAGGTGGTGACTTTTTAATGCCTTCTTGTCACATCCGGGTGTAAACCTATATATGGAACAGTAGTGTTGAGCCTGACATACCTTTTTACTTCAAGAAAAAGTTCTGTTAGATACCATACTTAGCTGACAACACTGGTAGTATTTCTTTTTGACTGACTTCTTTATTTTCACATAATGACATACCTTATGCTGGAGGTAATGCCATGAGCTTGGTAGAAGTTGTATGTAAACGTGGCCTAAAGGTGTGAAAAATGGAAAAAGGGCAAAGCCCCCCTTTTGCCCCCTTCCCCAGCCTCCTGCTGGGGGGCCATATCTGCCAAACCTCAGGAGTCAGAGCATGGCAGAAATCCTCTGGGAATTGTTTGGTAGTGGTCAGTGCTGTGGCACACTCCAAACTCCTGCTCAGTTTAGCCAGGAATGATGAGGGGAGGAAGGCAGAGTGTTCTGTGTGGCTGCTGTCTCCAGGATACACAGGTTTTCTCATCTCAAGTGTATCCTGACTGGTTCAGGTCCTTTCTCAGTCATTTCTTCTCACAGGAAAGGCTGGGACACACCCTTCGATGTACCCAGAGGCCAAGCAAGGGGGATGCCCCAGAGCAGCGGGATGGATGAGAGGAGGGAAGTCCTGCACAGAAGGCTCACTAGAGAATGTGCAGGACTATGTCAGTTATGAAGATAGACCAAAAAAGCTGGTTTTCCTGTTGTAACAGGCAGAAAGCTGTATGCAGGAGTGAGCTTTAGGAGCAAAGGGGGTGTGTTTGCACGTAATGAAAAAAAAAAAAAAACAACCTGACAAGCCTCTACAGGGCTAGGAGAGGAGTGGCCAGGTAGTTTTATCATTGTTGCAGCCGTGGAGCATCCGAGCAGAGCAGGAATGAGCTTGGAGTAGTGGTTAGCGAAAACAAGGAAGCCTGGTTTGCTGGAGCGGGGAAGTCAGTAGTGTAATTGTGCCAGGACATGCCATTACTGGAAGATCACTGCCACAAACTTCTCCAAAACAGCGAGTGAGCAGTATCCCTTTAACTTCACGTTTTGGCCAGATTGGGAAAAAAATCCAACTCTGTCTTCTGAGCTCTTTTTGCTGTAGTTGTCACTATAAAAACATACTACTTACCTGTCTGATAAGCACAAGAACATACTCTCTTCTTTGTGTGTGTGAAACCAGACAAAATTGATTACTTTCAGGAATACAGTGGTGTTTTCTTCCTACTTAATTTCTCTTTCAGTGCAGGATAGAGCTACTTAGAAACACACAGTATTGCTCAACTCCTGTGACAAAATAGATCTGTTAGATGGGGAATCCCCTTGGATTACCAAACAAAAGCCTAACAATTAGGTTGTCTGGTGATCTGCTTCCACGCAGCTGAGGTTGGGGGCTTTGCACCCCTTTCCCAGGAAGGAAAAACACAGCTCCCAAACCGTCCCTGCACAGATCCCATCTTGTTGCCATAGTGTGGGTGACAGTGCCTCAGCCTCTACTGTGCCACACTGGCCAGCAGTGCTGGCAAGTGCCCATGGGGCTGTGCTTTTCCTCAGAGGCTGGTGTTGCTGTGTCCTCGTTTCTCCCTTGTTTTGATTGAAACTTGAAGCTTCAAGTTTCTTGCCTTCTGCTCCAAAACTGCCTTTTTTTTAGTTCAGTGGTCAGTCTGAGTAGGAAGAGCACAAACTGAGAACGTCTGCTTTCCTTAAGAAACTGAGACAGAAAGTCTCTTCTTGCATGAAGGAGCTGCGTTTTATTTCTAATCCACCATGCCAAGAATTATCAATCTGTGTAATTCTACCCCATTTTTTAGTGCTGTGCAGTAGTTCACTGGCATAAAGTGTTATCACTGTTGTGTGATCCTGTAAGTCTCAGGTCTCCCTGGCACCTTCTTAGTCTTTCTGTGATTAAGTGACTGCTTTTCCAAGGAGAAGACATGCCATGTACCTCTATGGGGTGGTGGGGAAGAGTTAAAATTGTGTTTTGAAAGGACCTATATTAGGTACATCATCTCTGCCCAATGTGAACAGACCAGTTTTTTTTCTGGAGGGCATTAACTGAACCTTCTGCTTTGCTTGGAATTTTAAGATTATCTGCATGGCTACATTATGGTTTAAGAGTTTCTTTAGTTTTACAGTCCTTTTCTGTGCCCTGCTCCATTTGCAGAGCTCTCTATTCGAGCACTGTAACTTGTCAAACTGTAAATAAATTTGGTAGGTGAGAAGGGCTGGGTGTTCAGGCTTGTGGCTTCACAATTTGTGAGTTCCTAGCAAAACCAGCAGAGGCTCTAGGCTTCTAATGATGGGGATCTGGATCAGCTATAAAAGCTGACAACTGCTGGATGACCAGTAAAGGGACCCTCAAGCAGAGTGTTATGTTATTAAATACTGGATGACTTAACAGCAGTCTCAAAGAGTTTTTTCCATCACTAAGCCTTTCTGATGTTTGAACTGAAGCACTGGGGTGAGATGAGGTGGCAAAGGCTTTTTGAAGTGATGCTGCAGCCAGGAGGGCAGCAACCCTTCTCTCTGTCAGCTCCCCTTTGCGCCTCTCCCTCCCCTCAGGGTGCAGCTGTGGCACAAGAAATTGAAATAATAATGCTGTTTGGCATTCTGTGTCACAAAGGTGCTCTAGCATAGCTTAATCATATTGTCAGGGTAGCCCTAGCAAGGCAAGCAGGTGTGCCTTTGGAGTAAGCACGAGAAACACCAACAAAGGCGTTTTGCTTAGGTCTGGAATCCTCCAGGTGGGTTTGGCTCTTTGAGTTGTGTGTCACTTGATCTGTTTTCCCTGCAGCTCCTCTTGGAGGCAGGCCTGGCACTTGGGTTCCTGCTGTACAGGAAAAGCTGGTTTAGGAGAGCTGGGGCTGTTTGTGAGCAGGAACTCTTCCACAGCAGGGAGAAGGGGCTTTTGGGCTCCCACCTCTCAGGTGGGTTGGTGTAGTAGGGTTGTTGTATCTTTGGGTGCTCACCAAGGGAACACTGCCCATATTCCCACTAAAAAAATGTTATTAATTAACAATTCCCAGTTTCTTAGAGGTAAATCAGGAATGTTGTTTCTTTCTGCAAGGGCCTTGTTGGGATTTTATTTTTGCTTTTCATGTGTGCTTTGCCTGACCAAAGCACCGGACTTAATAAACTTATTGCTCACTCTTAAGTTAAAAATTTTAATGTCTGCTGCAATGTTTGGGATTTCTGTCCTCATCTCACTTTGTAGAGCTTTTTTAAATAGTTCAATGGTCTTCAAATGAAGAGCTGAGAAGCACACTCCAGCTTTATACTTTGTCCTGGTTTCTTCATTTTTTTACATGCAAGAAAACCCCATTTCTTTTCTTTTTAATGGAGGATTCAGTCTCTTCCAAGCAAACTGTTGCCATTGGCCTTACCAGAGTGCAATGCCCTCTTTCTTGCAACACTTCCTGTGGCTTTTGCCAGATGTTTCATCCAGAGGCTAATTTATACACAAAGTGACTTGCTGCAACACAGGCATCAATATTAAGAGGAACCTGAAGGCATACAGGCAGAGATGATAATGAAATAAAACTAAACATTAACTAAAATTCTATTGTATTGCTCCAGATCAGCAGCGTTCTACTGCTGCAGCTGCTATTTTCTTATTCCTGTCAGTGTGGTCATTAAATGGGTTGGTTTTATCAGGTTTGGCAAGAATGGCACTCTTCTTGAACTCCCTTCCATGGTGGACTGAACTCTCAGCAGTCTATTTAATACACTAAAACTTCTGGCTGGTCTTACAAGACACTTTTCCTTGTGATACACTTGCTCTTCAGTATGAAGCTTTAAGGTCACTAAGCCATGCAATGTCTGCATCCACCCAGAATAAAACAATGTGTGTAAGGATCAGTGAAAATACTGACACTTGGCTAAACCGTGGATATTTTCAGAAAGGAACAAGAATGGCATTGATCTCCTGTGGCATTGGAGTTTATATTATGTAAATGCCTCTGTCAACAAGGTGCCTCATGTCTGGGACTTTGTTCATGCATTGGTATTCCCATGCTTTTAAGCTTGTCCTTTGTTACCATCTCTTTATATAAAAGCTGTATCCTGTGTTTGTTTCTGATTTTGTTACCATGCAAGGCCGGGTGGATTAGTTGGTATCATTTAACAAGCCTTCCTTGTTCTTACAGCTTGCAGGAACAGCAGTGCTTGCAGTTGGACTATGGCTTCACTTTGATTCACAGACCAGAAGTGTCTTTGAACTGGAATCTGACACAAAGTTTTACACAGGTGAGCTGGGGGATCACTCAGGGGATAGGTCACACTTTTGTGACCTGATTTCCAGGCTGCTCAGAAACCTTGGCTTTTCTTAAAGAGTAAAAAGGCAAAACAGCCTTAAACACCCCAAGAGCAGCTTCCCTTGGCTGGTGTTGGGGGCAGCTTCCCCTGTGAGCTCTTGTGCAGACAGCATTGCTGCTGTGTGAGTGGTTTCTTGCCTCTTCAGCCTTTTTCCCACAATAGTTTGTCTCTGTTGCTGTCAGTAAACATTTTGTAATCCCAGGGGCTCCTGCTGGACACAGAAGATGTTTATTCCTGGTGCTCATCACCATATGCATCAGCAAAGTTTCATGCTAAACTGTGTAATTAATATTTTTTCTCCAGAGTGACCAACCTGAGCTACCCAAAACACAATTCCTGTTGCCTCATCTCTCAGAAGGAGCACTGATAAGAAATGTTAGGCTTAATCCCTTAATCACTGTTGTCTAACTCTTAAAACCCCACATCTCCTAATTCATCCTGAACTGAATGCACAAACATCTTGGTACATATAAGAATTATTCCAGCCAGTGTGGATCAATGTAGCTTTAGCTAGACCATGTGGAAGGCATTTGTAAGGTCATTAACTAGGGGGGACACACATTTTTAGTTTGTTAATGTCATGGGAATTCCTAAATGAACTGGATTTTATCTGAACTTTGATTTTGGTCTCTACAGTTGCTTTTAACCTTGGGCAGGGCAACACACATAATTTGGTTATTGTCACCTGTAGGTGTTCAGACCCTTGGAGCACCTCTGCTATGAGGAAAGGCTGAGAGAATTGGGATTGGTCAGCCTGGGGAATGGAAGGCTTTGGAGGTAACCTAACTGTGCCTTTCAGTACCTGAAGGGGAGCCCACAGGAAAGGTGGAAAGAGACTCTTGCCAAGAGCCTGGAGTGACAGGACAAGGGGGAATGGCTTCACACTGACAGAGAGCAGGTTTAGGTTGGATATCAGGAAGGAATTCTTCCATGGAGGGTGGTGAGGCCCTGTCTCAGGTTGCCCAGAGAAGCTGTGGCTGCCCCATCCCTGGAAGTGCCCAAGGCCAGGTTGTATGGGGCTCTGAGCAACCTGGGATAGTAGAAGGTGTCCCTGCCCATGGCAGGGAGTTGGAATTAGACAATCTTTAATTAGGCAATCTTTAAAGTCTTTAAAGGATAGCTTCATCTTTCTCTTTCTTTCAGCCAAAAAAATGGCTCCTGTCCTTGGCTACTCAGCTGTGACAACTCCCAGGCTGGTATCTGAAGGGTCACTTATAAGGAGGTGCAATTTATGTTGCAGCCTCCTAGTCCTAGGGTGGCCTGTGCCTGCAGAGAATACTCTTAGGAATGGTATAGAGGCCATAGTTGGGAATATTGAAATGCTCATGGGACTTAACCTGTCTGCATGCCTGCAGCTTCTGCAGCATCTGTGAGAAAATCTGTGGTTTACCCTTGATATGATGGCATCTTAGCAAACTGGGTGGTTCTTGGAGCTGCCAGGAAGATTCCCAGATGCTTCAAGTGGACCTCAGAAAAAGAACAGAAACCTAAACTTGGCTGTTAAGCTGAATATTTAACAAGTCTTATTTTGGGTTGTCTAAAACAACTCTTTTATCTCTTAAAACATGAAAGTTTTATGATGTGATGCTTAGCCTACTGGCTGGATGCAGCCAGTGGAACCTGCTTGAAATCTTTGTAGATTTAACTGAGTTTTAAAAAGAAGCTCAATAGGAATTTCTGCTTTAACATAATTTTCTGGCAGTAGTTACTGACTGCAGTAAGTTACAAAGCAAGTTACCTCAAAGACTTTCTGTACAACTCAGTCGGGAATAAGTGTTACTGATGGACTCTTTTACTTTTTCAAAATGGAAAAAGGTTAAGCTGAGGTTTAAAAGTCTGTATTGGAATTTCCTCCTGATAAGAAATGTCAGGCTTAATCCCTTACAAATGCTGCATCAAGGAGCTGGTTTTTTTGGCAGCTAATCTTATTGGTTTGCATCTAGAATATATAATTTGCAAAAGCTTACATCTAGCTCCCTTTAATTAGTATTGAACTGGTTTTGTGTCCCAGTTGATAGAAGTGTCCTGCTTGTTCCACGTGCTTTGTGCTCATTCTTTGGTGCTTCACCACCCCTCTAATATTCTTTGCCATCCTTTGGGAGTTTTCTTGCTTGCCACATCTTGCTGTGGTCTCCAGCTCACAGCTATCATGATTAGGCTCGTTGTTCCCAAGTTCAGGAGCCAGAGGATTTGGCATAAATTGAGCCTTTTACCTCAGAAATGCTCACTCTTTCTGCTTCAACATACTCACTACCTTATTCTGGGCAGAATAGTTTACAAGCTCTGACACTTTTTATAATCTGAAGAAACATCTGCTTTGAGACTTTGCAGTTGTTGATTTCTCTTTTTCCTCCCCTTTTTCCTCCCCTTTTTCCTCCCCTTTTTCCTCCCCTTTTTCCTCCCCTTTTTCCTCCCCTTTTTCCTCCCCTTTTTCCTCCCCTTTTTCCTCCCCTTTTTCCTCCCCTTTTTCCTCCCCTTTTTCCTCCCCTTTTTCCTCCCCTTTTTCCTCCCCTTTTTCCTCCCCTTTTTCCTCCCCTTTTTCCTCCCCTTTTTCCTCCCCTTTTTCCTCCCCTTTTTCCTCCCCTTTTTCCTCCCCTTTTTCCTCCCCTTTTTCCTCCCCTTTTTCCTCCCCTTTTTCCTCCCCTTTTTCCTCCCCTTTTTCCTCCCCTTTTTCCTCCCCTTTTTCCTCCCCTTTTTCCTCCCCTTTTTCCTCCCCTTTTTCCTCCCCTTTTTCCTCCCCTTTTTCCTCCCCTTTTTCCTCCCCTTTTTCCTCCCCTTTTTCCTCCCCTTTTTCCTCCCCTTTTTCCTCCCCTTTTTCCTCCCCTTTTTCCTCCCCTTTTTCCTCCCCTTTTTCCTCCCCTTTTTCCTCCCCTTTTTCCTCCCCTTTTTCCTCCCCTTTTTCCTCCCCTTTTTCCTCCCCTTTTTCCTCCCCTTTTTCCTCCCCTTTTTCCTCCCCTTTTTCCTTTTTTTTTTTTTTGCTTGAAACACCTTGGTAAAGAAACTTAAACCTTGGCAAAAGCTACCAATGCTGTTTCTGGAGCAATTAATTTCATACCTTGCTGCTGAGGTCTCAGTTGACCTGCGTGTCTTTGTTTTTCTCCTCCCTAGGTGTTTACATCCTTATTGGAGCTGGTGCCCTTATGATGCTGGTTGGTTTCTTGGGATGCTGTGGTGCATCACAGGAATCTCAGTGTATGCTTGGCCTGGTAAGTGCTCAGGGTAATGCTTAAATTTTTGAGCAGCATGATGAGAAATGAAGGAAAATATTACTGTGTAATTCAAGGTCAGCAGATTGTGGACCCAGAACAATCACAGTGTTTAAACTCATAGTCACCTACCTAATACTAAACTGTTAAATATAGTTCTAATCTCTGGCCTGGAATCCAGATGCTTCTGCTGCATTTTAACAGAGGATGATATCAAGAGGCTGGATGTGTCTGACATACACTGAAGTGTCAGACTGGGAGTATTGTGAACACAGAATGAAAATATTGATAAGAGGAGTGCTATCATTGCTAGGCAGTTCATCCTGGACTCTGAATGTGGTGCAATCTTTAATCTCTGATACCAGAACTGTGGTATTTGGTGCTTGAAACAGCAAGGCTCTACTGTTCATTATCACAGGATGAGCTCTTCTAGTTGACAACTGCTCTGCAAGCCAATTACTAGAGAGCAACCTCATTGTTTTCAGACTGGGGGTGGGCAGTAGAGCTTACTGGGTTAGTGCACATATGTATGCTTGCAAAATTAGTCATCCAAATAACCAGAAGACTTAGTTAATAAAAGTCAACTACTATATGTAAAGGCTGCTCTCCCGGGGTGTTCGGGTCCAATCCAGCTAGCTCTGACCCTTGGCCCCTCACAGCCTTTACAAGGACAAAAGTAAAAGACTGGAGGTGCTCTTCTCCTTGGGACCAAAGTCTTATTTTATTGATAGGAGTCACCTCAGGATGCAGGTGACCTCCCAGAAGAAAAGGAGGCTTGGGGATCTCCTCCCAAGAGATTTTAAGCTCAAGGGAAAGGGGGTGGAGGAAGGGGGCCACAGCCAATGGGTTACAAGTGAGGAAGGGGTGAGGGGAGGAGTACACCTGGAACAAAACCATTACCTTACCACCGGGGCTGGGTGGGGCAGGGAATGGGACAAACCATGTGATCAGTGCAAAAACAACAGCTAGATAAACTATTTACTATTTAGTGCAATACAGCAACTATAGCCACTGAAAAAACAATTTCCCTTCTGTGTCACAGAAGAACCTAAATTCAATTATTTGTTGCAAAATTATACCTCTAACCCTTTCTAATTCTGAGTATCTCTTTAAAGTGCTCCTAAATTATAGTGGTGTTTTGGGTCTGGTAGTCAATGAGAGACAGAACACTGTCATTTGTGTTTCGTTGGATATACAACAAAATGACCATTAGCTCTCTGGGAGTTGGTGGCAAGCTAGGAATTAAGTAATGACTCCTAAAGCAACAGGAGTGACAAACCATAGTAAAGAATTGGTGCCAGCTGTTGTGATGTGTCTGAATGACTTAGCTTCAAAGTTGGAGTTAACAGATGATTGGCTTTAATTATCACTGATCAAAAAGAAGGGACTGGTGCTTGGAGAGCACTGCCAGACTTTCCAATGCTCTTGGGAAGAAGTGCTGACTCAGTCTCCTTTTTCCTGGTGTTACCAATGTCTCAGACCTCCAACTGCAACCTGGTTGAGTGACAGCTCCCACAAGTCTGGACAAACTTGCAGTGTACATGTGTGACGCTGGTTTGTGGTGCTCTGGCCTTCATGAATAATATGGTCTTTCTTTTCTAGTTCTTCTTCTTCCTTTTTGTGATTTTTGCTCTTGAAATTGCTGCTGGGATCTGGGGATTTTCAAATAAAGAAAAGGTAGGTTGCTCTTTAAAGTTGGGAGTGGTGGGATGTTGGAACAGGTTTCCCAGAGAATCTGTGGCTGCTCCTTTCCTGGAAGTGTCCAAGGCCAGGTTGGATTGGGCTCTGAGCAGCCTGGTCTAGTGGAAGGTGTCCCTGTCCATGGCAGAGGGGCAGGACTTGGGTGATCTTGACAGTTCCTTTCTGACCCCAAACATTCTATGATTCTATGAATGTGCCTACAGTCAGCAATCTGCTGACATCTGTACCAGTACAAGTCAAATCCTTATTACCCAGGGAATTTGGGGGAGAGGGAAAAAGGCTGATTCAAGCAAAACAACACACAAAAAAACTAACTGTAATATTCAAACATGACTGTAGCAGGGAAGCTAGAGTCCAAGAGGCTGTTGCCTGCTAGAGGTGCCTTCCAGGGAGTACCTGATTGAGCTGTGAGGTGAAGCAGGCTGGCTGGGAGGCTTTACCACTTCCAGAGAGGAGCTGGGTCATCTGACAGCTGAGTGTATATGCACCTCTGAAGCATGACTGATATGGCCTCTCCCTCCCAAGCAGTCAAGATTCTGTCTTGTTTCAAAATCACATGCTTAGTGACCAGTGGTGCTTTTCTGCTCACATTGTGTTATACAATGGGAAAATATAGAAACTTCTGTGGTACAGTAGAATAGGGAATATTTTTGGGCAGCCAGTGGGCAAAGAGCTGGTTCTCTAGCTCCTCTTACAAGGTCAGCGGTTTGGAAGGGGAAGCAGTCTTACCTGTTCAGGTGTGGCTATTAAAGTGAGTGTACAGTTATTTCTCACCTGAAACAGGTGAGCCTTCTGTCCACCGTCTGTTTGTACATGGCAGAAGAATGGGTCTTGTAGGCTGCAGGAGTTTTGATGACTGACTTGCTGAAAGGAAGTTTTTTATAATTAATACAAGTTATGACACTAACACACCCTTAATAGACAATTCTTTTTACTTTTCCTTAGATTATTGATGAGTTAAAGGAGTTCTACATGGACACCTACAGAAAGAGAACTCAGACAAGTGCCAGAGACACCCTGAAAGCATTTCAGTTCACTGTAAGTATATGGTTCTGCTTAACCTGGACAGTAATGCAACTGCTCCTCACACTGTTCTTCATCCTACCTAGTCCCCTGTACAAATTTTTTACCAGTTAGAAGAAACCAAAGATTGCAGGGATGTTTTTGTATAGTATAAATGAATTTTGTTTGTCCCTCTGAATAACTAGTTCTGGTTTTTTTCTTGGTTTTTTTCTTGGTTTTTTTCTTGGTTTTTTTCTTGGTTTTTTTCTTGGTTTTTTTCTTGGTTTTTTTCTTGGTTTTTTTCTTGGTTTTTTTCTTGGTTTTTTTCTTGGTTTTTTTCTTGGTTTTTTTCTTGGTTTTTTTCTTGGTTTTTTTCTTGGTTTTTTTCTTGGTTTTTTTCTTGGTTTTTTTCTTGGTTTTTTTCTTGGTTTTTTTCTTGGTTTTTTTCTTGGTTTTTTTCTTGGTTTTTTTCTTGGTTTTTTTCTTGGTTTTTTTCTTGGTTTTTTTCTTGGTTTTTTTCTTGGTTTTTTTCTTGGTTTTTTTCTTGGTTTTTTTCTTGGTTTTTTTCTTGGTTTTTTTCTTGGTTTTTTTCTTGGTTTTTTTCTTGGTTTTTTTCTTGGTTTTTTTCTTGGTTTTTTTCTTGGTTTTTTTCTTGGTTTTTTTCTTGGTTTTTTTCTTGGTTTTTTTCTTGGTTTTTTTCTTGGTTTTTTTCTTGGTTTTTTTCTTGGTTTTTTTCTTGGTTTTTTTCTTGGTTTTCTGTGAGGGGTTTGGCCTTGTGTCTGTAAGGAGCACAGGCAGTTGCCAAAATGATTTTGTGTGTACTTAAGGAGATCTAGCTCTTCCTTTCAGAACCTTGTCCCTTAATTTAATAAAGGCTTGTTAAGATTAGGTTTATAGCAGTCATGTTGACAGGACTTGTCTGTAATGAAAACTAATGTAAATTATTTCCCTTTTTTTTTACCAGATTACTGAACAAAAAGATTGCTTAATCTGGGTCTCTTTTATGTTTTCTGTTGTAGCTAAACTGCTGTGGCCTTACTGGAGCTGTGGAGCAGCAGTACATGGACACCTGTCCAGCAAAGACACTGTCTGAGTCATTCTCTATCAAGGTAAAGCTTGATGTAATTTACCATCAGCTCTGCCCGGTGGGTAGAGTGAGAAACACACTTCAGGAAACCCTCCCAGTCTGTGGGAAAAGCCCATGCCACACTGGTGTGTTAGTCTGTGTCTGTGATCAGACTGGTTGTGGAAAACAAATCCACCGTTACTGTGGAAAGAGCAAGCAGGAAGTCTGACCTTGCTCAGGAAATGTGCAGTCTGTGTGTCAGAGAATCAGTGGTGGTTTGGGCAGTGGAAGATCAAAAGTTTGCCTAAGAAAAACCCCTCACAGTGCCTTGAGAGCTCTCTTCTCCTCAGTGCATCTTCCTGGTGCTTGCTGGGAGCTGTCAGCTCCCTCTTTGTTAGGGAGAAGTAGAGTTTGGGGTGGGAGCAAGTCTGAAGCTTCAGCAAGGACAGGGAGGGGGGTAAGGCGTTGGTAGCCTGCTCAGGTGAGTTGGTGACTGTGAAGGCAGTTCTGTGAATCAGGTTTCTCTGTTGGAGTACTGCTGCAGAGATGCCTGTATACCACAAAGAACAGGAGAAAACAGCTTTTGTAGTTTTTAACCACCTCTCTTCTTCTTTGCCTTACAAACATCCTGTGGTCTTGCTTTAGGCTCCAAGACAGTTTGTATGAGTCTGTCTATGGTTCTTACCATGCAGGAATTCAGTTAATGACTTGGGGTTTTTTCAATTTAATTGACAGTTCACATATCTGGCCACATGAGATTGTTCAGTCTGTATCTTTAGTCATGTTCATGCAGTCTGAGTTGGAGTGTGTGGGAGTAGCTGAGACCACACACAGATTTTGTTTGTTTTTATTCTGTGTTTTAGCTTCATCTTGTGATGCCCATTCCCAATTTTTGAAAAACAGTGGATAGCTTACAAGATCAAAGAAATGTAATTGAGTGTACCTCTAAGAAGCAGTGCTGTGTTGGTACTCTGATTGAACTGACTCATTCTTACTAGTATATCCCTTTAATCTCAGATTCAGTCTTTCTTTCTAGACTGGATAAGGAACAGCAACAAAAAAGGTAGTTCACTGATGTTTGCTTCTGGAACAAGCAGGACAGAAGCTGGGATGAGACTTCGACCAGCTACCAGACTCTTAAAGATTTATACTTCTGTAAAAGTGCCTTGCTCTTTTTATTGGTCACCATGTGTCTGTTTTGGGAAAAGGACTATACTTTTTTTTTTTTTTAACGCAAAGGTAATTCTTTGTCCTGGGAACATTAAACTGGCCCCTCTATGAATCTGCTGCTGGCATGGATCCTAGCCTAGGTGTCCTGCTGTTCCCATGAACTGTGGGTTCATGAGGTGTCTGCAAAATTACAGTAGCAATTAGCAATATCAGGAATGGCTTTAAATATCTTTTGATAAGGGATGAGCATCATCTGAAGTGCTGACATCAATTAGTAACAAGCCAAGCCTGATAAACTGCATGTTCAGCTTGAGAGGGGAATCCTGCTGTAGTCAAGGTGCTGTTAACAATTCTGAGGTACTTGAAGAGTAGATTTAAATTTCTCCACCAACTCCTGTGTGTGTAGGACCATCTCTGGCTCTCTTTAAGGATGTGACAGTAAAGGCCAGATCAAAGCAGCTTTTAAAAGATGAGTCTTCAAATGAACCTTGTGTGTGTAAAACACTAATGAGCCATCTGTTCCATTTCAGTCCTGCCCTGATGCCATTGATGATGTCTTCAAATCCAAATTCAATGTCATTGGAGCAGTTGGCCTTGGCATTGCTGTAATGATGGTGAGTTTCCAGATTATTTAGAGGGTGGTCAGAGGATACACAGACCAGAAGTCTTGTACAGCAGTGCCTTGCCCTACAGCTCACAAGGCCATTCCACTGAGGACAAGTCCCAGCAGGATCAGGGTGTGTGCTGCAGGGCCCTGAGGCAATGCAGAGGCTGGGATGTCTCTGGACTTCCTGCTTCTGCTTTGGATTAGGATCTGCCTCCTTGCACTTTCAGCAATGGTGAAATCTTATCAGTGATGTGTGTATATATGCAGTGAAGATGTATTGGTCATGTTGCTGGCCCACGTCTTTATCCTAATATCTGTTGGGGATTCTTCTTCTCTTTCCTTTATAACAATTACAGGCTCTGCTAGAGGGCTGAAATAACAGGGCTGCTAAAGAAACTTGCACTTTTGTTTGACCTCTCTGGAGAAAAGCACATGCTGGGATGATCAAAGCTTTCTTAGGAGATATGGCAGTGGTTTATAGCTGCTGGTGCTGTGCCAGGGCTTGAAGATTTTTGTGGGTCCCTTCCAACTTGACCTATTCTGTGATCTGTTTTCAAGTACTGAGGTGAATGGGATTCTTGGGAATGAGCTTTGGGGATTGGGGGGTGGGAAATGGCAGAGTAAAGTGTAAAAATACAGAATAAATGTGACCTCTGGGCTGTGAAGAGCAGCTTGTTCTCATGCTGATAAAAGCACATGCTTTGCTTTCCTGATTTCTAATCTGTTTGCTTTTTTTTTCCAGATTGTTGGCATGATATTCAGTATGGTTCTGTGCTGTGCCATCCGCAGGGAAAGAGAGATGGTCTGAGAGCTGCAAACCCAAGATTCCTACACTATAAAAATCCTCACCATTAACTTTCATGTTCTGAGAGCATTTCTAAAATGTTATCTATTTGTTACCTTTTTAATGCTTTATTTGGTACTGATGTAGGTTTGCTTTTTATGTTACAGGTTAAAATGATAAAAGTTTATCTGACTCAAGACAAACATGGTACATAAAATATCTGACTTTCTTGAAACTTACATAATTTGGTTGTAATTTATGTGGAGACAATTTGATACTTAATAAAGAGTAAGATGTATTGTTTGTGGGGGAGAGGAAATGTTATGTTGATTAATCCCACTGTTTGATGCATAGCAAGGAGTTGAAGTTGCATAACGTGTTAAGTGTTTGGGATAACGCAGGAAAGCACTCCTATGCCAGTGCCCCATGTTGGAAGGGAATGGGAGATGCTGTCAGAGCATGTCAGGGAAGGTGTGGTCTTCCTTGGTGTGTGTGAATGAAAGCATGTCTTAAGTACATTCCTAAAATGTCACTGCTGTAACGCTTTTTCTGTCACTTCCCTGGAGGGTGGCAAAGGCTGGTTGTCACACAGGTGATGTGCAGGCAGTGGTGGCTTGATGCAGCCAGGCTGGGCTCTGCCTTGGGGTCAGCTGGGCTTCCTGACATCAGCCTCTCTGCTGCCACAACTGTCCCCTGACACCTGGCATGGCCTTGGGCCCTTGGCAGGACACATTGCCTAGTGCGTGCTCAGGATTTTTTCACTGGCTGGCTTGGGGCTTTGTTTCCCTAAAGCCAGTGAGGTGCAGTCTCAAGGGCTTACAACATATGTGCCAAATCTCAGGTTTCTAAGTGGAATAAACGTAAGTTGCATGAGCAGTTAAGTGTCCAGCTCTGTAGTTGCAGAGTTGAGGCTGTCCTGTTTCATTTTAGAGAGTTAATGGGAGAGAACAGAGACACCAGTGTGGAACCCTTAGCTAAAGAATTACCAAGTTGTCCAGTATTTCTACTCTTAAATGGCTTTATAAGTGTTTTTTTTTTTTGTCTCTGAAATATTTCCTGGTGGGGGCTACCTATGGGTTTACCAGTAGGTTGATGGGCTGTTACTGTACCTGGTGCTTGCTTACTGTACAATCTCATCTGTGTTCTTGGAAACTTCTAGTCTCTGTCCTCTGGGCAATTCAAATGTCTCTGAGTAGTCCTTTCTTGTTCCCCCTCTTTCTCCTGTGAGGAGGTTGGTATTTATTATGGGAAATACCAGAATTGGTGGGTGTCAGGCTCTGCTGATGAATGCATGTATTGTCACCTTTGTGTAACCCCCTGTCACTTGTCTAAGGGAACCATACAGCTCTCCTCTGTAACATGTTGAACTGTTCTGTGTTCACAGGCCTTCTTGGAAAAAAAAAATCAAAAAAGTCAAGTGGTAATCATGCTTTTGTGTGTCTTGCAGAGACTGAAATTACTCCAGAAAGGAGTTGGTCTTATTTTCTTTTCTGGCTATATGTGACAGCCTGGAGAGGAAAATCTCTCATGGGAATTTGAGAGCAGCCATGTCCCCACTGAGTTCTTGCAGAACTGAGAAGTAGCATTTTTGTCAGCTGCATAATTCTGGAGATGCAAATGAACCTGGCACCTGGAAGAGCTGGAGTGAAACCCTGTCAACCATCAGAAAAGTTTACTGCTGACTTTTCACTTCTTTTTCACAGAATCATTTAGGTTGGAAAAGACCTCCAAGATCGTAGAGACCAACCTTTGACCAATCACCCCCTTGTTAACCACACCAGAACACTGAGTGTTGTTTCCAGTTGTTCCTTGGACACCTTTGGGGGATGGGAACACCACTTCTCCCTGGATAGGCCCTTCCAGTGACTAACCACCATTTCAGTGAAATTCCTCCTGATGTCCAACCTGAATCTTCACTGGCACAACTTGAGGTCATTTCCTCTTGTCCTGTCGTTGTTCCCTGGGAGCAGAGCCAACCCACATCCTCTGCCCCCCCAGCTGTCCCCTCCTGTCAGGGAGTTGTGCAGGGCCACAGGGTCCCCCCTGAGCCTCCTTTTCTCTAGGCTGAGCCCCCCACAGCTCCCTGTGTTGCCCCTTATCAGAGTTTTGTCCTAGACTCTTTTGCCCTTCCCTGGATATGCTCCAGCACCCCAATATGTTTATTGAAATGAGGGGCCCAAGATGGATGGGGGATTTGAGGTGCCAAGTACAGAGAGAAAATCACTGTCCTGGTTCTGCTGGCCACACTTTTTGATGCTGGTGCATGTGTTCAGATTGCCAGTATCTGCTGTGGCTGAAGTCCAGCAGCTCTTGGCAGAGTCCAAGAAATTCCAGAATACAACCTTGTAACTAGGGGGAAGAGAACACAGCTGTGGGCTCAGTATCCCTGAGATCATGAGGTTTGGGCAGTAGCTGCAAAGGCAGCTCTTGAGCTGGCATCCAGGTCAGCTAAAGGTCCAGAAATGAATGCCTGCCCCTGTTCTTGGATTCCACAGAAACTGGGGAGGGGTTTCCTGGGATGTAGTCTTTAGCTTGCATTGCTGCTGTCTTCCCCACACTGTTTATGCCACATTCTGCCTCTCTGATATCCACCCTCAATCCACATGGAGTTTATAAGTGCTATAGCCCAATCTTTTAGCCTTTTGAGCATCTCCTGCATGTGGGTTGGCATTGTCTGAGGAATCAACAGATGGGTAATTCTTACTTTATGTGAGGGGGAAGAGCTGATCTTTATTACTTGTGTATTACTTTCCTTTAGGCAAGGACATGGATTACAGATGCAAAACCTGGATTTCCTTTAAGCAAATCATGGATTATAGATGCAAAAACTCAGCCTCAGACCTGCAGGCTAGTCTTGAATGAGTACTGCTTCAGTAATGAATATTGATGACATCAAGTTTCCCCTTACTGTGGGCAATTGTGATGAAATTTCCTGAAGAATTGGGATCTAAGGAATGGTAGCCCTAAAAATCCAAGTGTGTGGCACTGACTGTCTAAGCAGGGAGCAAGTTGCTGTTTTTGAGTTAAGTCAGGAATAGAATGTGACTTGTGAGGTTATTACAGAGAGACAAAAGGGGCAAAAAATAGATTGTTCTGGAAAACAGGAATGAGGGATTATAATATTGAATGGGAAACAGTACTTAGGACAGTGTCAGAGCTGTGGCAGGAGTGACTGACACCAGTGAAATGCTTGTGGAGGGAGGGAGAGAAGGATCCCTCTGAGGAATACATCTGCTTGGATTCAGAGGGTCATCAGAGAAGCAAGTACTGATGCTGGGAAAAAAGAAGGAGCAGGGGAAAATTCTTCTAGAGATGGCATGTCTATTGGGAGGAAAAGATAGGATGGAGGAAAACATAGAAAAGTAAAACACTCTCTTTTCCATGTCATCCTTCCCCATCAGTAAACAAAGGTGCAGCTATGTCAAGACCTTAAAGCCTATCTGGAATGTGAGGAACCACTCCAGAAAGAAAAAGGGCTTAAGCAGTTTTGTTTCTAAACAAAAGCAGGTTTCTCCTTTACATATAGGTGCTGCTAATTCTTTGTTGTAAATGTGCTTAAAATAGCTGTGGTTTATGGCCAGATGTGACACTGTATATTACAGTATCTATGGAATGTGCTTGTGGATAGCAAAGAGCTGTGGGATATGAGCAATCCTGGTCTAGATATTTTCTTGGATTTGGATGGTAGAAGAGGTAACTTGTAATGTAAATCCTGTAAAGGACTAACATAAAACACTGCCTGTAAGTCTGTTAAATCATGAAATTGCAGAATGGTTTGGAGTGGAAGGGACCTTAAACATCTCCTTCCAACCCCTTGCCATGGGCAGGGACGGCTTCTGCCATCCCAGGTTCTTCAGAGCCCCATCCAACCTGGCCTTGGACACTTCCAGGGATGGGAATTGCTCTGAGGCTGCTCTCAGCTGTGCCCCTTGGCTGCTGGGAGGAAAATAAGAACAGATAAAACCAAACCACTAAAAGATGTGGCTATTTATTTGTTGTAACAGAGCACCATGCAGAATATGCGAGTTTGTACTGGGAAAAAACTGGAAAAAGCTTAAGAAAATAAGTGTTTGGCTGAAGGGAAGGATGTAGCAGTGAAGTCCTGAGGAAGGCTGTATTTTGTTATCTGCAAGGTAATTTTGCCAGAAGATTTTTAGACTTACTTTGGAAAATGAACTAGCCTGCCTTAGGAATGGAGGGAGTCTCAAGTTTGCTGTGTGGTCAGCTCTGTGAGAAGTGTACCAAGGCAAGGAGAGACTGGTTTTCCAGGGAGACAGAGTTTATTGCTGGGAAATGTCTTCCTTCTTTATAATGGAGCTAAGAAAATCATCTGTGGTACAGCATGTTGTCATTTTACAGCAGCCCTGGCACATGACCGTCATAATTGAGTACAGGGAAAACATTACAGTGGGCCCATGAAGTGGGAAAAGGGTGTGGAAAGCAGCTGGCTACAGTGGAAAGAGAGGGGTGGGCCTGAAACATTGGGAGGGTTGGAATAAATGCTTTCCTCTTGTACTTCAAAAACTTAAATCCCTATGTTTCAGCATTTAATAGTCTTACTCAGAGGGTGTAGAGATGTTTGCAGAAGGGCAGGATGCCGTTACCTACAGGGTGACTTCCAAAAGAGCTCCTAAAGGAATTGCTCCAGCTAGAAACAGCCTGGATTTACTTGACAGGCTCTTTAAGTCATGACTACACTTCTCCCTCTCCACCCACCAAAAGAAAAGAATAGCAAGTGCTTGCAGACAGTTTTTAGGAACTGCCAGTACCTCTCCACTATTTTTTCAGATAAATCTCCAAGCCCAAGCAAGCCTTGCAGAAGGCGGGTTCAAAGCAATTGTCCTGGAGGGGGGGAAAGCAGTGAGGCCTAAAATCACAGTGAAAAATGTGAGTCAGGCACTGTTTCCATGGGGGATGTGCCTGAAGTTCAGGCTGAGCCCTGCCCTGTTCTCTTGTGGGGATTTGCAAGCCTCTGCTGCCCAGCCAGCCTCCATCTGCAGGCAGTGATTAACACACTGCAAAGGCTCCCTCTGACTGCTCCAGCATCTTTTTCATCCTGAACTGCCTGAGAGGGACCTGAGAGTCCCATGAGGGATGTCCCATGGGGACGAGTGCCTGCTGTCCCTGGGTGAGAGATGCTGCTCCAGCTGGGGAGTGCAAGCACAGCCCAAGCTGGGGTTTGTTGGGTTTCTATGTTTAGGGGGTGGTTTATGCTTATGGCCACCATATAATTATGATTATAAAATAGCCACCTCTTCAGTTCCTGTCTCTTGGCAGCTTTCAGGAAATTACCTAATTTGAACTGCCAGCAGTGAGGACCTTGAACCCTATCATAAGTCAGTCTTTGAACTGACCTAGAACCTCTAGACATTTGCCAGACTCTGCTGGCAGTGACAAAGACAGTTAAGTGAGATTTTTCCACTGCTGGACACAGGCTTCCACATGTGGGGCTCCCACAAAATGAATCCACAAGGCAACTATTCATGGCATGCTGAATGCCTCCTCTTCTCTCACTGCCAATTTTGGGATCAATAGAAATTCAGGCTGGGGCTGAGAACTGACCTTTTATGCCTTGTTCTAATGCTGGCCTTTAGTCCTCGCCTTGCCATGCACGGGGCAGCTGTGCTTCTGCTCTGCCTGACTAGCACCACCCCTCCCTTTCCAACATCAGTGGGGCAGGTCCTGCTGGTTGAAAGGAACTGCCACCTCCAGCTGCTGCTTCATGGCTGTGTGTGAGGAAAGAGCAGGGTGGAGAAGAGCTGAGGAAGCTGCACCTTGGGACAGGTTTTTCGGCTTTGGACTGGCTGCACCTCCAGCTTACGCCAGCATTGCCTCTGCTTATAGAGAGCTGGGGGAGTCCTCAGCAGCCCTTTCCAGACCCACAGGCTCACCTCAGCTGCCAGTCTGTAATTACAAAAAACAGCTTTAAATATCCTTGCAGTGGAGATGCAGGGCAGAGCGAGTTCTCAGCAGGCACTTTGACATGGCTATAGCTCAGGTCCCACCATCATCATCAGCCCAGCAGACAGGTGGGGCCAGCGTTCAGCAGGCCAGAATTCATAGCTTGGTCCACTTGCACAGTGTGAGTGCAAACAGATGGAGAAGGCTGCAGTGGGAGTTCAAAAAAGCTCCTCTTCTTTTGTGGGGTTAGCCACTCCTTTGCAGCTCTCTGTGACTTTATTCTGTGTGGGAGTGAATGCAGAAAAATCAGAGGCGCCATGGGGTCTGTCACTGTTTTCAGGTAGAAGCCACATAGCTGTGCTGTGCCATGGGGGTGGGGTGGCTGCTTCACAGGTGGGGAATGGCTTTATTTGCAGTGTGAGTTTGAGGGGCAGCTGCTTATCCTGATTTTTAATACAAGGGGATCCTGCCCTTACAGGGTGGCTGCTTTGTAGCATGGGGCCATTCTGATTTGTACACCCTCAATCATTAACATTACTAGACCACCAAGTAAAGAAAATTATTTTCATTGTGGTTTTACTCCTTCTTTTTAAAAGTTTCCTGGAAGACCTATAAACATTCAGCTGTTAGGTGAGGCACAGAAATGGACTTGTTCCCCTCACACACAGTCTGTGGCTGCAGCCTTTGTCCTCAGCACTGAGCTGAAGGTTGTGCATGGTATGTGCGTCAAAAACGCTCTAGAAGAGAAATCAGGGTGGTAAATATGATGTAAATAGATGGAAGAGGGAAGACTGAGTCAAGTCACCCCCCTTCTGATTGTGCAGATCATGTTTTAATGGCAAGTGTGTGAGGTGAATGAGTGAGGCCTTTCCTCCTGTTCATAGCAGGGTCAGCCATGAAGTCAGAGCAGGTTACTCAGGGCTGCACCTAACTCAAACTTGAAAACCACTGAGGATGGAAACTGCACAAGCTCTTGGTCCCCTACTGGGCTGGTACAAATCCTACAAATCCTGATGAGAAAGTTTCTCCTCATGAGTTTGACCTTCTTTAGGTTCAACCCATGCCTGTTGTCTCACCTAAGTCTTTTTGGTTGTCTCCCCACAGCTACTGGAAGGCTGCCCTTCCCAGCCAAACCCCCTCTTTTCCAGGCTGGACAAGCCCTGTAGCCTGACCATGGTAATGCAGCCCAGGCTCTCATCAATGCCTGGTGGCCCATTAATAGCCAAGGCCAGAAGAACTTTATCAGGGGAAAACAATACACAGTTCCTTTGGTGTTTGATGGCTTGGTGAAGGAGAGTGTGTCATCTTCCAGGACTTAATTGTGGAAAAAGAAACAAAACTAAAGGTAAAAATAGGGCAGGAAAGCTGAGCAACCAACAAACTCCCATCAAGGATTGTTAATCCCACATGCCAAGGTCCCCTACACAGAGTGAGCTGCTGCTTCTTGTGAGGGCAAACCTTGCTCCACCCTTGGCTTGGCACTGCAATTAGGAAAAGCTGATTTTTGCTTCCACCAGTTCCCCTTCCTGAGCCTGTTAGTGTA
The DNA here is from genome assembly GCF_027579445.1 of Ammospiza nelsoni. Lineage (NCBI taxonomy): Eukaryota > Metazoa > Chordata > Aves > Passeriformes > Passerellidae > Ammospiza > Ammospiza nelsoni. The sequence goes on along the minus strand of NC_080637.1, from coordinate 56,345,382 downwards.
TCTCATGAGCTGCCACCTCTGTTCTTCCAGCCCTGTACACACAAGTGACCACATCCCTTCCCAGAACAGTGAGCCCCTTGTTCACTGCTGATGGCACCTCCTCCCTTGGGTCTGCTGGCAAAGCTCTCATCTCACTCCTGGGGAAGGTTTCTATTAAACAGTGTACATTTTCCTTCTATAAGTGGTTTGTTTTACAATCTAAGTCACATTTATCTGTAAAATTTGTCCTGCAGCTGGTCCTAGCAGTTCCTCCCTGCTTTTTGTGATGGGACGCTGTTGTCAGCACCTCATTGTTTCCAGAGTTCAAGTATCTGGGCTAAGACTTTCTCTGCTGCCTTCCTCGAAGTGAGTGGAGAACTTTTTTGTATGTACTGAAGTATCTTTGGCTACTGCCAAAAATTATTTTATCAGCAAAATGTTGTTTTGCCTGTACTTAAAAAAAAAAAAAAAAAAGCACATCAGCCATTTAACTTTAAGCTCAGCCTGTGTTTTGGAAGTAGTGCCTGAGAGTTGTGGATGGTTTCTGCTTTCTGTTGGAGAGGTGCCTATGGCTTTTTAGAAAGGAAAAGGCCTGGAAGTGTGAGCTTCTGTGAGACACTTTCATCCATACAGTCCTCATAGACCAGGAGGGGAAGTCTGGGCACCTAGGCACCTAAGCTTGTCCTCAAGAGCTTCCCCTATACTCAGCCTCCAGGCCCTGGAATGTGCAGATAGTCATCAGGCTCTCCCTGGGAAAAGGAGCTGTTCACTAATGCAAAACAGCTTTCCTGAGCCTGGTCAGAGCTGAGTGGCTCTTGCCTCAGACTTGCCCCCAGGGAGGAGGGGCAAGGTGAGGCCTGCCTCCCTGGGAAGGTCTCTCTGTGTAGGAAGGTGCTTCCTAGCTGCTTATGGACGGCTATGGACTTGCCTCGAGGATAGCATGTGGTGTAGATGCTCCAGAGGCAGATTTGCTCAAGGACATGGCAGGAGGAAGTGCATTTTATAGAGCAGATTCCCCTTGTCTGCCCAGGGAATGCATCCCCCTCACCCCTCTCTACATGAGCACCCAAATTCCTTCTCCATGTGCAATCAGTAGAGGAGACCAGGCTTTTTTTCCTTTTTCACAAGGCTCTGGTTCACCCAGGTGCCCTGCAAACCTCTGCTATCCGCTTTGTGTGGGGGAACATAAACTCTTCTGGAGGGACACTGTGATAAGCAACAACCTGAAAGCACCAGACCTGGCACAGCCCAACATGCAGCTGGCCTTCTGACACATATCATGAGGTGCCAGTCTCTCAGGCACACCTGGAAATAGCCCTCTGCTCTGGTACAACACCCTGTGGATTTGCTGGTTTCATTAGGATTTGCCTGGTTTTTTTCCCCTGCCACCCCTGGGCTTGTGGAACACAAACAGAATGGAGGTAGCAAGACTTAAAGCAGGGTTTTGTCCTTAGGAGGAGGAGTTTGGGAATGTAAGGTTTCAAAAAAGACAGTCCTGGCTGGTCACTAACCTTTTACCTCTCCTGGCTGGGAGTCATCTGGTGCCAGGCATTGCCCTAGACCTGGGTGCCTCACTCTGGGGTTTTTGGAGCTAAGGCCATTGAGGAATACAGGCTTTGGGGGTCCTCATTGGCATCCCAAGTGCTCAGCTCTCCATCTCAGAAGGTGCATCTGCTGTGCCAAACCTACTGATCTGGTTTCAGGTGACCTGGTAAGGCAGCCTGGAAGCTCTCTCTGCAGTCAGCCCTCCTGGTTAACTGGTTCATATCAGTTCTCTCAGCTTGATACCAAACACTCCACAGCAGCCTCCCAGACAGGTCTGCTTTCCACACATTGTTTTTCCACAGAAAAATACAAAACACCATGGTAACCAGTGACCCTTTAGTTTGTGCCAGTCCCTAGAGCTATCAAGCTGTGACAGAACCATCCCAAAAATCCTGGCAGAGAGCCACCATAACCAAAAGAGGATGAGTAGGGGCTGAGGGCAGCACATTCCCCTTTCACTCTTACTCCCCTTTCTGGAACAATTTTAAAATATAGCAATACATCATTCCCTGTTTTTGCTAGGAGAAGCATGGAAAGCTTCCTTCAGGTATCCTGCCGGGAACTGGAGCAGGATGTTGGGAACAAGATGGGACTTAGGGGAAAAGAAGCTGAAGACAGGGGCTTGGAAAGGGAAGGGAGAAATTAGGAGAGGGTCAGTGCTAGAAACAGAGCAGGGAAGGCAAATGCAGATCACAGATATGAGGATAAAAGTGAGGGAAAACAGTAAGTTGTGGGGAATAACAGGAACAGGTAATATTTAGGAGAAAACATAATGGCCTGGTAATACAGGAGGTCAAAGTGTAAAATACCAAGGGCATTCCCAGCTTGAAATGCTGGCAGCACAACAGGATCTAGCAAGTGGTTCTTTAGTTTAGATGATGAAATCAAAGACTCCAACCTTCTGATGGTCAATATGTGGCAGCACAACCCCACAGGACAAACTAGATTTTTCCATTTATTGAAAAATAGAAAACCAACAAAAAAATCCACCAACAAAAAAATATCAAAACCACCAAAATACCCCAGACAGAAGCAGAACAAAAGTGAGATTAAGACTGCATCTCCGGTGATGCTGGTATGAAGAGGAATGTGCATTGCAATTAAGATCTGCTAGATCTATGCTTCTCTTGTGCCAGGAACAAATCTAGGAATTCAAGGAAGAGATAAAACAGTTTTGTAATGAAGGTATGTTGATGTTGTCCTGCTTCAGGTCCAAAGTGATGCAAGGCAAGTCAGAGGTTCTTGAACTAAATATAGTCTTTACTTACCACATCAAATGTGCATAGGCACAAAATAAGCTGAACAAGCTAAAAAAAGTTGTACCTTCCTAGCAGCCTTTCTTTAATTTTTGAATTATTGACTGATTTTCTGCATTTTTTGAAGTGAAATGTTTACACTTTTCAAAGTGCTGTTTTACCCTCTAAAAAGTGGCTTTGTTAGGACTTCCTGTCACTGCCTGCTTCATGGAAAGTCTCTAAACTGGGATTTGTTTGCTGTCTGCCAGTTCTGTTCCAAGCAGGATATTTTCTATTTTGCATGCAACTGCCAGTAGAAAAAGTCCCAGAGAATTCCACGCACGCCTCTGCACCTCTCCAGATAACAGCTCCTTTTTATGTTAGTGCAACTATGTTGAAGCTAATTTTGTGCAAATACCTTTGAGGCCAAAAGGTGCTCTTGAGCCAGAAACTTGAGTTGGTACAGCGTGGGCTCAAGAGTTCCTCACTTGTTTTCCTCTGGCTAGGTCAGGTTTTGCAGATCCAAGAAATTAAACAAATAATTCTTATTTTAGTATTTTATTTGGCAGCATCACATTTATACAGTCACTTTTCAGAGCAGAATAGGGAATTCCCTCTTTTCTTCCTCTTCCTTCTCCTCCTATATTTTTTTTCTGTGCTTACAGTCCCTGAACCAGGGCAGGATGGAGGATGTTGGTCCAGCACTTCATTCACCAAGAGTTTTGCCCATGGGAGGAGTCCTGCCACCAGCCTGGAACTTGCTCAGGCTCCAAAGCAAACACTCCTAAAACCAGCTTTCACAAAAGCCAAGCCTGATGAAAATGCCATTGCCAAAACCAGCAAAAAGATTCTTTAAATCCCTGTAGAACTCGGCAACCTCCAGTCCGGAGGGCAGAATCTCTGTGCTCTGTGTTTTCACAGATGCAATCACCTTCTGCAATGCCAGAGGTGCTGCTGGAGACTCTTTGGCTCCCAGCAGCCAAGCACAGGAACAATGTCACTGAAGTCTGCATCCACACCTCCACAGAATCCGAGGATGGCTCGGGCTGGAATGGACCACAGTGGGGCAGCTGGTCCCACCTCCCTGCTCCAGCAGGGCCATCCCACAGCACAGGGCACAGGATTGTGTCCAGAGGGGTCTGGAATATCCCCAGTGAGGAGACTCCACACCCTTTCTGTTCAATCTGTTCAGCCCTCCATCACTGCCCAGGACAGAAGTTCTGCCTCCTGTCCAGGTGGAACCTCCTGGCCTCAGTCCCTGCCCGTTCCTCTGGTGCCATTGCTGGGCCCTGGAGCAGAGCCTGGGCCCTGCTCAGAGCCCTCCCTGCACACAGGGACACCCAGGGCTGAGGGCCCCTCTCAGCTGGGGCTCCTCTCCAGGCTGGACAGCCCCAGCTCCCTCAGCCTTTCCCTGCCAGAGGTGTTCCAGGCCCTGAATCACCTCTGCAGCCTCCACTGGCCCCAGTCCAGGAGCTCCCTGTCCCTCCTGTGCTGAGGAGCTCAGGACTGGACACAGCACTGCAGATGTGCCACACAGGGCTGGGCAGAGGGGCAGGATCACTCCCTGACCTGCTCGTCCCAATGGAACCTGGGCTGCGTGTTCTGTCCACCCATCCAGGGAGGCTCAGTGTAGCTCAGCCTTGGGGCACAAATTATTTCATTGCACAAGGAATTGTCAGAGAGAACTAAACCATTCCTGCAATTCTTATGACCAGCCACATGCTGCCCACTTCATCCTCACTTTTCCACCTTTACCCCGTTGCTTCTTAGCCACAGTACAGAAACTCTCTCTACATATTCTTTCAATTACTCACTCTTCCCCAATGGAGAGGCTCTCCCATGGGAGCAGCTCAGCACCAAGGGGCTAGTCTCACCTATAAGGAGGCAGGGAGATGGGGATTCCCTTTCCATTTCCTCCCTTCGTGCAGACAGAGTTTAAAACAGTGCTTACAATCAGTGGAATGACTCAGGAAAGAAGCTCTGGCAGAGTGGGGAACCTAATTTGAAAAAAGAAAAAGGCAATGACTTCTGCATTATGATACATTGGCCAATATTCAGCCATCAGTACACAAAGGGCTTTTCTTCCTGAGCCATTTGCTAAATGAATCAGCAGAGATTTCCAGCAGAGTGTTTCTCCCAGCAGAGTCCCATCTCCTGTCCTCTGCAGGCTGGGAGGGCACATATTCATCTGCCACTGCAGGGACAAACAGGACACAAACAGGAAGGTGTCTTTTCAAAATGTGAGGTTACTGTAAAAATAAATCATGACTCTTCTGCAGAGAACAGTAAACACAAATTATGGGAAATATTTTCAGCCTTTGCTGTTGCAAAGGGAGCAAATGTAAATAGCCCAGCTGGCACAGCAGGCTGACACAGCATTCCCAGTGTTCCCAGTGCTGCAGTGAGAAGAGTACAGCCCCTCATGCTCCCCGGGGCTCTGCTCCAACCAGCCCAGCACATCCACACTAGACCAAAGGACCTAGACTTGAGGTGGGGATCCCCCCGTGAGGATCTCCAAATAATTTCAGTTCCTTTGTTCCCAAGAGTGGCTGAATGACACAGCTATTCAGAAGTCATTGGAGCACCTTCCCTATGGAGACAGGCTGGTGAAGTTGGGGCTGTTGAGCCTGGAGAAGGGAAGGTTGGTGTGTGGACACCTCGCAGAATCTTCCAGTAGCTGAAGTCGCTACAGGGAAGCTGGGGGACAACTTTACATCAGGAACTGTAGTGGAAGGACAAGGGGAATGGCTTCAAACTGACACAGAGTAGGTTTAGATGGGATATCAGGAAGAAATTCTTCCCCGTGAGGGTGGAGAGGCCCTGGCACAGGTTGGCCAGAGAAGCTGTGGCTGCCCCTTCCCTGGCAGTGTTCCAGGCCAGGCTAGATAGGGCTTGGAGCAACCTGAACAGTAGAAGGTGTCCCTGTTCTTGGCAGGGGAAGGGAATGAGATGATCACTAAGATCCCTTATGACACAAACTCTTCCATGTTTCTGCAATTCTAAGCTCCCAAGGCACCAGGACGGTTTGGGGCACCTTCTGGAGCCTTGTGTGCTGCAAGAAAGAGGCTCTGCCAAAGTCCCCAGACAGGCAGGTGGCATTGACATGGGAACATCAGGTCTGCCTCCCCACACTCCCAAAGAAGAAAGAAAAAGAAAACAGCACCCAACTTCCCAAAGCAGCTGGGTTGAAAAGAAGTGGTCATGTGACTTCCCTGTTAAAGGTGAGAAAGGAAAGGATGAAATAATCTTCCTATAGAAGAAAGGGAGATTGGTTCCCCTCTCCAAAAACTATGGAGAGGCTTTTATCTGTCACAGTAGGATCTGGGTTCCCACAGTAGGATCCTTCTGCTGAAGGATCTGGGTTCCCTCTCTGCCCCAGCACCAGAGAGTGAGATGGACCCAAGTGGCACTTTGCTCCAAATCCCTGAAAACAATCAAGGGACAAACTTCTCCACCTTGTTTAAAGTACTGTAAAAATCTACAATGAGCACAGATGGCACAGGAAGTATCCCAAGAGGATGTCTTCTATCCTGTATATAACTGGAACTTTTAAACTCCTAGCTATTTACAGCTACCTTGCTGTAAAATCAAACACTTCTCAGCAGGTCTTTTCTCCAGCCACAGCCTTTAGGAGACAGCTATCACAGCCCTGTGCTCTGAAAAGCTGTTGCCTTAATGTTCAAAATTTACCAACCCTTTTTTCTGATGGATCAGGCAGACGTGGGATGTGGGACACACAAGATCAGGAATGTATCCCTGAAGCTGGTTTGATGACTGAGCCGTGCAGGCTCACCTGGCAGATGCATTATCAATACTGAAGGTGTGATTATCATTAAGCTAAATGAGGTCTCACAGGTGTTTTCATGCTCAAGCACTTACCTACAGAGATGGAGGGCACTGGCAGGTGATTGATTTGGGTTTGGTTTGGTTTGTGGGTGTTTTAATGTGTTCTGCTTAGCACAGCTGCATGAAGGGAAATCCATATTTACCACCCAGCAACAGATGATTGTCTCATCTGATTTGTAGCAATCTTTATAATAAATGCAAAAAATTATTCCTGCTGTTGAACTAAATTAGTCCTGATACTTTCTAATGTATCCCACCTTACAGAAACTAAGAAGCCTGTAAGAAAAGGTCTCTCTTGTAAACTGTAAACTGAAGAGTCAGTTCACACAAGTTCATGTATTCTCATCACAGGAAACAGGACTTGTTTGTAGAAGATAGTATTTTTTTGCTAGCCAAGGTTAATAGACTAAATTTACCAGGTTATACATCAGCTATTTAGGAGTAGCAGAAGTTAAAAAACTAATTATACTAAAACATGCAAATAGTGGATAGACACGCACATATGTGTACTGTTAGCTGAACAGCCACAATTTTGGCAACTGGACAAAACCTCACCATGCTTTTCTTCTGTGAAAGTAAGTTTGTGACAGTACCCTCACTCTAATTTCCAGTCTTGCAGCCATGGTACTACTGCATGAGTCCAACAGAAATACATCCACAATCAGCCCTGTCACCTCGAAAAACAACTCAAAAAACCCCCAACGACAGTTGATAACACACACAGCTTTCTCTATTTGCACCAAGTCTGACTCACTCCAAAATCCTGACTGCTTGGTACTTCCAGTTCAAATGACAATACAGAGGCAAAACAATTCTCCACACTTCAAAGGAGGTTCCAGTCAGGCAGCCATGGAATTTGGAATTTTGACCCTGATCACTCTAACAAAATGAGCCTTGTTGAGACTTTACATGAAAAGGGAGTAGCTAATGAAAGCACCCATGGTGTCTTGTCCAACAAACACCTAATTCCACTACAAATTGCAGCAGGGAGGACCGCACAAGGAGCCTGGAATGCTGGGATTCCAAGATACCAGTGCAGTGTGGATTGCAGATGCAATAGGGAGGGTCACATAAGGATGGATGGCTCTTCACCTTGGTGGGACACCTGCCACATGGTCAAGGGCTGTCACTGCTTCTTCCAGAGGCAGCACTGGGAAAAATAATCCTGTCTGTGGTTAACTCTGGTTTGGCTCCAAAGCCAGCAGGAGCACAGAGAGGATGAATCTGGCCATCCATGTACTCTCAGGTTCCTACCCTCTCCTCCTCTTTCTGATAGGAAAGAAATCACCATTCAAAAGTCCAACGCCAATTGTATCTGGCAAGTTTAATGTATGAGCATGGAAATAAAACAGACCATTCTCAGTTTCTATTTTATCCAAAAGCTTAAATATTAAAGGATTGGCCATTTCAAAAATTTCACTGTGCTCATTCACTCCCCAAACCTTTTGAGATTGCAGCACATAAAACTCAGTGCTCAGTGCCACATTCAGATTGGGAATGCTGTAGGCAGATGATGTGAGCTGGGGTAGGGACTGCCACCAGACCACATCCAAAACCCTATTTCTGAAAATGCGCATTTCTCAAAAAGCACACAATTATTTTCTTCATTCTAGGAGAAGGGGCAGGTAGGGCTGAGCAAGCTGACATTTTGTTGGCTTTGTCCTCTTCCAAACCTGGAAGGGCTGGTTTGGGATCCAGGCAAGATTCCCAGCCAGTCCTCACTATGATGAATTTTGCAGTCACCAGGAACAGCTTTCAGAGTGGCTTGTAAGTGCAATGAGAACTCCTACTCACACCTCTTAAAATATTGGTTTAGGCTGTTCAGCTGAGGATGAGTGAAACAAGTGAACTAATGCACATTCCCAACCATTCTCAGCTTATTACAGGCAAGAAGTAACTTTTGCTGTAGGAAATGGAAATTCTGGAATAGCCACACAAAGCTGTAGACACAAAATCTGTCCCTGGCTATACTGCTTAGTCTTTCAGTAGTCTGTTCAGCCACAGTTCTTTTCAGTCTGTTCAGCCACTGCCAGACATAAACCAGTGTTCTACAGGAGGAAGAAAAATGAAAGGAGCTGCAGCATCCTGTTCCGCCCAGACATTCCATGGCCAGACTGAAACAATAGGCATTGGCAGGTCTTATTTCACAAGGTACAAGAGGGACACCCACATCACAGTAAATATAAAAATGATTTGAGCACTGTCTGTGTCTAAAAGCCAATGGAAAGACTCAGGGTTAAACACAGCAAGTAACAAAGGAAATGCCTGGCCCTCTTCCTACAACATGATGGTCCTTCCTCACAAGAACAGAGCCTGACATCCATTTTAGCCACTCATATTACACATCCTACAGATCCAGGTGGTTACAGCTCCTCTGGGAAGCACAATTCCTGGGGACTGCTCTCAGAGTGAACAATCTCTTCACTGGAGTCCTCTGCTGCTTACCAGTGATTTTAGAGAAAAAGATTAAATGTGTTCCAGGCAAAGCAGGAGCCAAGACTATCAAGCCAAATTCAAACAGATCAATTGAAATGGGATGCTAAAGCAATTAATAATAGACAGAGATCTAGTTACACTGCTAGCATTTACAGTTACAGTCTTGCTGCTGTTTATTGTTATAGATTTACAACAAAAATATTTTTTTTAGAAGTAGTTCAAAGCTAGCACCAAATGAGTGGTGGACTTCCAATGACACTTCTTTTGCGGTCTGGAGTCCTAGTTGCTAGTTTCTCCTCCTGTTTTGCATATATCTTATTCCTTCTGGTTTATCTTCCTGTGTATTCCAAGACAGCAGCCACACCTTCTGACACCTGCATGATCTGAAATTTTCACCCATGGGACTCTGGCTCCTGTCTCCTCTTTCCTATCTGAGGGCTGGTCAAGATTAGAATTTATTAGAATTTGTTAAGAAGGATAAAGACAGGAGATTTGCAAAAAAAAAAAAAAAAAAAAAAGACAGGGCAGGAACTCTGATTGAGTGAAATATCCCTGCTTCTTTCTTCAGCAAGAAAATAATCATGGCAACAAGAAAAAAAAAAATACAACAAAAAAAATAAATTAAAAAGTGCATCTGTTGCAAATAATATTATCCTTGTCTCTTTTTGACTCTTGTTTTGCAGAGTTTAAAATAGCAATATTTCCTCTTCCTTTTTTTCTCAGAGTGCTGCTTCAGTCATAAGTTTCTTCTTCAGTTTCTGAAAAAAAACCCAGATTCATAAGAAAATGTGACACAAAATTACCTTGAATTTTCCAAATGTTTCATATCTCAAAATTAGATATGCATCCCCCACAAAGACACCCTTTCAAAGAATATTTATGGCATATATGACACCTTTCAACAATTCTAGAATAAGGTAATTCTGTTTCCAAGATAAAAGCCTGAGAATCCAAACAGAAAACCCTCCCTTCCCCTTCTCCCTTCTTGGTGAAGTCTTGCCTTGAAGAGAAGTGTTCATGCCTCCGGAAGTCTTAGAAATAATCAGTTCTGTCTAGCCATACAGCTCACAGCAGATGATTTCTGAGAAAATACAGAACTTTGCCACCTGTTTTACTGACTCTTCTGTCCCCATTTCAAAAAACAGATGGATCTAAGAACTAGGTATGAGATAGGTGTAACACCATGGGAACTGTCTCAGGCAGCAGCTAACAAAAAATATATGCCACAGTTTTCATCCTGCATTCAGGGGACCTACTGCTGCCTTGGAACTTTTTCCCCTCCTCCTTCCCCAAGAAAACATTTAGCTGATTACCAACCAGTCTCTCCTTTCTTGCTGCTCCTCTCTAAGTCCTCTTTTTCGGTGAGTGCTGCCAACTCTGCCTCTGTTTGGTAGCTCTGATAGGAACTTTGCTCTGGTGGTGTCACTCCCTTTTGTCTTCCAGTCTGTGGCATGAATTCCAGTACTGTTCTGTTGGGCACTTGAAGGAGATACGGCTCTGTGAAGTACTGCCCTCCTGCCATGCTAGAAAAAGTCATTTGGGAATGCAACTGATCGGAGAAAAGAGCTCCCTGCATGTAGGAATCACTCCAGGGCACAGCTGGATAGGCAGGGATATCTGCTGAGGGAAAAGCCACCAAGAAAAAAAGAATAATGAAAATAATATCTATGTAGTACAAGATGTGTGTGTCGTGCTTTACTCAGTGCAAACACAGCACTGCTGTGCAGCAGACATCACACACAGAGCTTTGCTATTTGCTATTTACACCACAGTGTATTTAACCAAAACATGGTTCTTAGGAAGAAAAGCTTACAAAGTTCATAGCATTGTTATAATCTAAAAAAAAAAAAAAAAAAAAATCCATGTCACTCAGCACTGATCCTGAGTGTATGTAATGACAGTAGAGATATCCCCCCAGTTTTTTTTTCCAGTCCCATTTTCCAAGTTAGTTCTGCCAGGCATAAGATGGATACCTAATCTTCACTTACATTTATAAAAGCTGCAAACCAGGAATGTTTTTGTTAATTAATATTCATAATTTAACTAAGCTGCTCACTTGTTATGTGCTGATGTAAGACTCATAGGTGCGTCTGCACTGACAGACTGGTTTCCTGCCCTGCACTTTGGAATCCTGGAACCTTTTCAGAAAGAAATTCTTCCCTTGTGAGGGTGGTAAGGCACTGGAACTCAAAGGAGTTGTGGCTGCCTCATTCTTGGAAGTGTTCAAGGCCAGGCTGGATGGGGCTCTGAGCAACTTGGGATAGTGGAAAGTGTCCCTGTCCATAGCAAAGGGTTAGAACTGGATGAGCTTTAAGGTCTCTTCCAAACCAAGCCATTCCAGGATTCTATAATTCTGTGAACTTGGTCATCACTGCTGCATAACAGAAAAGCCATTCACTGCTGATTGTGCTCTGGACAAAAGTATGGAGTAAGAGAATATCAACCCTGCCTCTGTTCCTCTGACAACCTTCCAACTTCACCACCTTAAACCTTTACACATCCCTTGATGCTCATACAATATGCCCCAAGGAATGCAACACACACTTGGGCATCAAGCTAGAAACACATTTAATTTGACGCAGTCTGGGGCACAGCCCTCTCATTATTTCTGGCACTTCAGACTGAAAAACCACAGAAAATAATAATTATACCTTGGAACTAGAGCAGGCAAGCAGGGCCAAATGTGTTAGATAGCATGGGCACTACCAACATGTCCTGAACAATGTCAGCTGTGAAGAGTGGGGACGGGAGCCAGCTTGCAGCCTGATGTGAGTCAGACTGAGCTAGGCTTCCCTCCCTGACAAGGTCCACAGAACTGGTACAAAAACAGCAGCAGCATCTGTGGGCGAAAACTCTTTGTTCTCTCATGTCATAAGACAAGGGATGGAGCTTTTGGAGCACGACCTTAATTTAATAAACCTGTCAGTCTAAATGAATTAACTACAACAGTTTGTCATTTGATTATACTTGGGCTTGAATAACTTCAAAATACAAAGCCCAAACACAAAACAAGGAGATCAACAATGCCATTTTTACGTAGGAGTTTGGTCTTTTTGGTTTTTTTTTCAGAAAATTATGCTGAAGTGCCTTCATCTCAGTGCTGTTGCAAATTCAAGTCAGAGGAAGAATCTATGTCCATAGTCTGTTGGCTCCTGTCTCCCTCTTCTTTTGCACTACCCTAAGATACATAACATGATTTCAGACTGGTTTCTGCAGAAGCCAAACAGAGATGGCTGTTTTTCCTCACTACCTCCAACTGTCCCATCTGCTGTGTACCTTTTCCACTTTGCACCCTTGACTTCCGCCACATGCAACAAAGGGATGTTCATGTACACAACAGGACACTCTTGGAAAACAAAAGTTACTTCTCCAGTCCAGCCAAAACCTCTGCACCATCTGACACATTCACATTTTATGCTCTTCCTGACATGTGCAGTCTGGGTAGTAACTTTTGATTCAAATGAACGGGTTACTCAGCACTTTAAAAAAAAACAAGCATACAAGGAAATTAGTGAGAGAAAGATGGGCACATCTATAGATTTGTGCAGGCATGTGGACCACTCCTTCTTTCTGTCACAGTCATTAGTGAACCCACTGATCATGCTGAATATTTCTGGGTATTATTTAGCAAATCCAGAGGAGGGAGATGCCAAAATAGTTCAGAAATTTACCTGAATTGTCACTTGGCTGCTGTGGCATGACTGATGCCCCTGCGTGGTTTTGTACATAGCCTCGTGTGGCTCCATAGGTTATGGCTCCACTGTTGCCAGGTAAGTCAGGGAAAGCTGGATGGGACTCTAGGGGTGTTGGAGGAGGAAGGTGGTCACTGGAGAACATATTGCTGGCCAGGTGACCTTGGTGACACAACTGGGAGAGCTGATAGATTCCCCCCTGGCTGCTGTATTGACAGTAGGTGGCCTCCAGGTTGTCTGCAGGCTCCAGCTGCTCCACACAAGGGCAGGAAGCTGGTGAACTGAAGCTGCAGAGAGCAAGGAGAGAGGCAACCCAGAGATTAAAGGAGGGTCAACAGCTACACCAACCTATCCAATTAACAACTGTTTTATTGCCAGCCCTTCCTCCCAAATGCCAGGCACAGGACAAGGGCAACAAAAGCCATTTGAGCAAAGTGCTTTCACAGCAGGGTTTTGAACAATGGGTATTAGTGGGAGAGTGGGGATTATCTTCCCACTCTCCAAAGCATGATCCAAAGCTTGAACATCCTCACTTTCACTTGACAGGCATGCAATTCTGAGACCACTCAGAGTACAGGTAGCACCTGTCTCATAGCAGGCACCCTGTCCTATTATGCACTTTATACAGCTTTTCATACTCCCTTTAAAGTATACCGTCACATCTGCCTCTCACTTTTCATTAATGCTCCCACCTAATTCCTCATCCCCTGTCCCACATTCACCCTCCCAAGGCTTCTCCCAGGGGCTGCTTTTTTCATCTCTCTCTCAAAGACCCTCTCATCTGCCCCTACCCTTGATTCTGATCGCTGTAAGAGAAGGATTCCGTGGAGCCATTTTCCTGACTGGCCAAGCTGCATTCACTGCTGGGCGTGTCCAGCATCAGGGGAACAATGTGGCTGTGGGGGTCGAAGGCTAGGCTGAGCGGCAGGCTGGCCCTGCGGATGGGAGGAGGGCTGGGAAGATTAGGGAAGCATTCCATGCTGCTGGGATTGAAGTGCAGCGCCTTGCTCTGAACTTGTGCTTCACAGGGTGCCAACATTCCTACCATAGAGGAGGCTGTGAATAAAACAGACTGTCACACTGTGCCATCACACTGGGAATCTGCAGGAGCAAGCAGAGGAAATGACAAGAGGATCAGGACAGAAAAACAAGATGCCAGTGAAAGAGTGGATGTTATTTATGGGAATAAAAGTAAATGAGTACCAGCACTGCTGCTGAGAAGCAAAAGGGAGTAGTAGCAAGCTCTCTGGAACACAGAATGATGTTTATTGGTTAAATAAAATTACCTTTGTGATTTCTGTCTCTGCATACTATCTTTATCCAGCTCTCAAGAAGGCAGCCAAATGAAGCAAAGTACTTCTTGGAAAAGAGCCAGGAACAATGCCCAGTCATCTTCCATTTCTATGATCCTCTGGGAGAAGTGTGCTGCACAGATCGCCCTTTAGAAAAAATGAACTGTGCTTTGAAAGAAACAAAGCTATGCCTTTACAAATCCACTGTCTAGGCTGTTTTGAAACATATTTTCACTCTCGTTTTGGCCTCTGATGAATCATGCCAAAAACAAAAATTAAAAAAGTAGAAATGGCAGCTGAAGGTCCTTGGGAAAAAGAAGATGAGAGATGGGAAAGGAAACCAACACCTTTTTGTTGGTAGAATCTTGTTTGGTGACCTGTCTCCTCTGCTGGAAAAGGAGAGTGGAACAGTTTCCTACAGAACAGCCTCTGTGGAAAGACACAATAGAAGAAATGAAATTGACGATCAGAATCAGGTATGCTGGTGATCCAGAGTAACAATTATACACAAAGCTCAAGAAGCTTGGGCTTGGTGCAAGCAAATGAGTTTCTCTCTTATTATGGCAATTAACAAATGGTTTCTCTCTTCACAAATGCAGCCATCACCTGTGCAGGAAGGTGCAATGATTTCTCCAGTGTAGCTGAACCAGCTCAAGGATGAGGAACAGAAGAGAAAATATCACCAGCTGCCCAGGTGAAGCTCTCCCACACATTGCAGTTTTCAGGGAAAGTCTGCAGCTGCACTTCACTCTTACAGGCATAGAGAGTAACATCAAATGCACTCCACCAGGTGTGACTCAAAGGCCTTCAACACAAACCTAAACATAAAGATGCCACAACAAGTATTAGCAGCCTTTAGAGAATTTTGGAATGCATTTCCAGAGAGCTGATGAGGAGCTTTCACTTCAACATCTTGCAGCACTGTTTCTCAGATTGCCCAGTGTGCTGGGCAGTTTTGTGTCTCTTAGTGTACCTTGCCACATTCTGTTTTTTCCCAACTCTCTTCAGCCATGGAGAGAAGGAATCAAATGTTTCAATGAAAACTTTTCAAGTTTTCAATAGCCCTGATTTTGGGCTCAGTCAGAAAACTGAAGTGAAATCTAGGATGGCATCTCTAAAGCATTTACATACTCAGGCAGTTCTCAGGGGTTTATTTTTTTTGTTTGATCACACTATTTATCCATGCCCGGCAGCATCTCAGGTGTACCTGTTACATTCCTGGGTTTTGGTTTAGGAACTGAAACTGAAGATCTCTTCTGATTTTTTAAACCCTTCTTTAGCACTGGTTGTCCTGACCACTGTGCCCCAGAATGCTCACACAAATGTTATGGAACAGCAGCCATGGGGGGCACAACTTACCTGAAAAGCACTCTATATCCAGGTAAAGCTCCAGTTCAGTAATGACAGCTGTTCTGCAGATGGCCCTGCTCTTCCTCTTGATGAACACAAGCAGCCCAGGAAATCACTTCTAAACCCATCTCCATACCTACTAAGAATAATTTAATTTTTTAAAAATATTTGCAACACTTAGTGCAGGTAATCTTTGTGGATCATGACAATAGGATCCCCAGGCAGTGAGACTGTGAGACAGCACCCTCAATCTCCAAAGAGCTGGTTCAGCCTTTTCTAAAGTCTCCTCTGCTTCTCTGTCCTTTCAAAGAGACACTGATATTTTGTCTTCTAAATAAAGTCACAAATGCAGTAAGAAGAAACAATTCCCAGAGAAGTCATATCTGCTGAATCCAGCATATCTACAGAAGATTCCAGAGTTGTTCCATGAAGAATTCTGACCCCTGGCTTGACATAATGCTTACATTGTACAATTCTGTGGCTCTTCCTGATGCTGATGTAGAGAGAGATAGAACCTCAGAAGGCTTTCCAGTGAACATGGGAATGTAACAGTAGGATTTTTATTTCTTTCTTCCATTACTTCTGGGTTCTCAGTCCATGAGACAACCTTGGGAACTTTTGGAAAGCAATTTAATCATTTACACCTTCACATCTCAGAACCAGTCCTGGCACTACACTTGATTGACTTAACTCTAGAATGGTTATTCTGTTTGCAGCCTTTACTGGAACATCAAGGGCCATCACAAAGCTTTTGATAGGTTCATCCTCATCTTGAAATGATGAGAAAAAGAAATTTGTTCAACATTTGTTTGAAAGCTAGAGTCATATAAGTGAAGTCATTGGAGCTTGTAATTTATTTACTGTTCTTTGACAAGCCATATCCAGCTTCATCCAATTGCTTCCAAGATTTCCATTACAATCCCATTTCTGCCAGTGAATTTAATCACCTTGCTATCTGCTTAACAGAAGTACCTGCACAGGCTGGGCTCCTGACGGGTGTCCTCAGCAAGGCAAACACATGAAACAAAGGATTTCCTGCAAAAACACCAATGGGGCAGAAAAATCCCCTCTCTACCAGAGGCACAGAAAGGAACTTTTTTTTCTAATGGGTAACTCTAAAGAAGACACAAGCCAATTAATCGCAGATACATATGTATCAGCAAGAAATCTCAGAAAACCAAGAGAAGCTTCAAATAATTGCCCAGCGTCTAAAAAAAAAGCCATTAATTGTAATCATGCTGTCTAGCAGAAGTGGAAAAAAAAACACCAGCAAAACATTTCTAAGATCAAAACAAGCTCAAAATTGAAGTTTTGAGTCACAAGAGGCTCTTATAGCAAGTAGTGTGGCTACTATATCTAAATCAGAAGCTGTAACTGCCAGCAAGGTAACACACATCTCAAATACAACTCACTGACATTTTAAATCAGCTTGTTTGGAGAACTGGTAAAAACAGTGGGACATTAAAAAAAAAAACAAGACAAGCCAAATCCACATAGAAAGAGTCAGAACTACTGGATAGAGCAAGGAAAAACAATGGAAATTGCAGCACTGAACACTCTACAAAGTCTCATGCACTTAAGTAGTTTTCTTGTCCTGCTGAATGTGTTTAAAAAGGAAAGCATCTGAATAGCCACTCCAACAGGTCACACTCTGTGGACCCAACTGTACCACAATGCAGAAATCCCAGAGGCTTTTGCTAAAACCATACATGAGCCATTTCCACAAGGGACACTATCAAGCAATTGGTTTTGCCTTGTAAATTGATAACCTTTTTCATTCATCTGTCTTCTCTTTTGTTTTGCTCCTGTTAATTTGGATTTCATCCTATCCAAGTTTTGTCTCCTTCATTTTCTGAGATACCCTAATAAAGAAAACAGGCAATCCATGGATAGCCCTGCAGATCTCTCTTCTACAAGGATTCTCTACAAGTAATATCAGTGTTTTTCCCTCAGAGAGGACACTTTTTCTTCCTTACACATTGCACCAAGAATTCAGATAGGACCTTTCTTTCCTATCAGAAAGAATTGCTTCTGTTTTCCACATGGAGAGCTGCATCCCAGTGTGCAGATTCCCCAGAAAGAAATGCAAGCAGAGGACCCAGATCATGTCCCTAAATTAAACTTTATTTCTCTGACAGACATTATCCAACAGGGCAAATAGCTTCATGCTGAGAGAGAGCAGGTTTTCCTTGGCTATTAGAAGTTAACTCTTCCCTGTGAGGCCCTGGCTTATGTTGCCCAGGGAAGCTGTAGCTGCCCCATCCCTGGCAGTGTTCCAGGCCAGGATGGATGGGGCTCTGAGCAACTTGGATAGTAGAAGGTGTCCCTGCCCATGGCAGGAGGGATGGAATGAGATGATATTTAAGGTTCTTTCCAACCCAAACCATTCTGTGATTCCCTGATATTCTCTCCTGACTAAACAGTGTCTCAGCAGAGGTACTTTAGGAACCAGGAGAGGTTCCTAAAGCATAAAAATCAGAAGATATTTGGTTTGTTTCCTTTAAATGGTCTTGCAAAACCTTGGTTTCTATCCAATTAAATACAGGGCTCAACAGACTTCACCACTTCATCACCCTGAAAGCAGAATTACTCAAACATTTTGACCATATTTACTCTGTCGCAGAAGTGGGAAAACTGGAACTGACTGAATTACAGTTAAAAAGGTCATAGGATTGACTAAAGGAGTCCTTGCCTTGGGAGGATGACAGGCAAATTTAAATGACAGAAGTACTAGATTAGGTTATAAAGAAAGTATTTCAATTACATACTTTTAGCAACACAAAGAATTCTAAATTTCCAGTTGCTTTCTACCATACCAAAATATCTCTAAGGTAAAAGCACTACCAAAAATATTTGAGTAATTCTTGGAAAATAAGTTGCAAGAACTGGCTTTAATACTGACAACTAAATACCAATATATTTAGAATACAACGAGGGGACAGACATAATGGCATGAAATTCCAAATAATTAATTACACTGGGAAGCAGGAAAACACACACAGCAGTACCACGACAGCACATCTGCTTGGGATATCCATCCCTAAGAAAGTGGTGGAGTCCTCATCACTTTGGAAATCTTTTCATATTGCGCCAACTTGGAAACACAAATGTACCTAGGAAATGCTTTAGGGAGCACTCCTGACTCTAGGGAAGGCTCTTGAACTGCACACATCAATAAACAATTAGACAAATCCTCTCTCTTTCATTGCCATCAATCTTTTAACAGAGCTCGGGTAGAAAACTGGTTGAACAGCACACCCTACTGACTTAAAACTCCACTGCAACAATGATTAAATTCAACCTTCCACTTTGGAACTCAGGTACTCTCACTCCCTCAAGGTCTTGAACAATATGGAAACCTGCTCTGCCTGGAGAAGCCAAGGAAGTTCCTTTGGATGTTTTAAGATGTGGAGTAGCTGATAGAGCCTTTACAACACCAGCAGTTCACAGAGGCACCTTCCTTACGCAGCTCACGTGGTTCAGACTGTAACCAGAATGTTTCCATCTAAAGAATATGGGGAGTGTGTCTCTGCCAGGGAGAATATCAGAACCAGAACATTCCCCTCATCCTTTACAGCAGCAGGACCACTGTCAAACAGCTGTTATGGAAGAATGCCCTGCTCACTTAACCTTATGAAGTCGTATTCAGAATTCCTTGCTGGCTTCTGCTAGGACAGAAACAAGAACTGCAAATCTGTCTCCAGAAATAGCACAGAGGCACCACCATGCTGGTAGATAACTGGTAGAGACTCAATCAGAAGTGAGCTGCCATACCTACAATCACAGAATCATTGGTAGAGACCTTAAGGACCACCTCATTCCACCCTTCTCCCATGGGTGGGGACAACTTTCACTATCCCAGGTTGCTCAGAGCCCCATGCAACCTGGCCTTGGACACTGCCAGGGATGTGGTATTCACAGCTACTCTGTGCCAGTGCCTCACCACCCTTGCAGGAAAGAATTTCTTCCTAATATCTAACCTAAATTTCCCCTCTTTCAGTTTGAAGCCATTCCCTCTTGTCCCACCACTACAGTGCCTGATGAAAAGTCCCTCTGCAGCTTCCCTGTAGGCCACTTCAAATACTAGAATGTTCCTCTGAGGTTTCCACAAAATTTTTTCTCCTTCAGGCAGAACAGTCCCAGCTTTCTCAGCCTGTGGAGTGACGTGCCACTTTTTGCACTGATGGCATAAGGCTCTGACATGGTCTTTCCTAAAGCCTTTGGGCACCTCCACCAGCTAATGCTGCAGCTGTGCAAAGCACACATGCTGGTCGGGGTCTCACCTGAGGCAGAGGTGGGTGATGCAGGGTGTGTGCTGAGCAGGCTGGAGGAGTTCTCAGCTCCAGGGTCTCCTCCCAGCCTGTCAGGCTGGTCTCCAGCAGTGTCAGGCAATGGAGGCACAGGCAGAGGAGATGCCCTGCAGCAGACACAGAGGACAAGGCAGGGCATTATGAACAGTCATGCACTCTGTCAGACAAGTAGCAAATCCTACATCACCGGCAGATGCAAAGGGAAAGCCCTGTCTGACTACAAGTGCAAGGAATGCTGTATCAAGTGTCTTTGGGGAAGCAGCGCCAGGTCACTTGAATAGGAGAGGCAGCAGGAACAGTGCAATAAAGTAAGGTGCTCTCTAATCTTCCACTTTAATTTATCCTCTTCCACTTAATTTTTCCTCTTTTCATTCTGTTTTCTTCATAAGAAGACACTCCAGATTGCCATAAATACATCCCCATGGAGATTGATTTCTCTCTTCACACATTCACTATCCCTTGAAAGACCATCTACCCTCTTACATATTCCCTTTCCCCCCAATAATGTCCTCTGCTCACATATGAGCTGTTACCTTGGATTTTCTCGAAGAAGTCCATGGCTTTCTAAGATTGATCTAATCAAGCAGCATTTCCATCACCAAGTGAAAATCCATGGAAATGGAAAGTAGTGGTGGGAGAACTGGGTTAAAAGAATCCCCAAGCACACCCAAAGCACCTGGCTGATGCATTCACAGAAACTAAAAATGAAGAGATGATTCCATAAATTTTTCTACCTCATCCCTTGTTCTTTACATGATTTCAGCCAGAGCTATTTCAATTGTTTTAGTTCAAAATTAATTTGATTAATCTGTGTTACAGGTTAACCAAAAGGACTTTTAAGAGGGTTCATCACAATTTGCCCAGAAATCTGACAGGCTACCTAGGTCCAACTCAATGCTCAGCTGTTCACTGTTAAAAGGTGAAGGGGAAATGGCAAAAGAAAATATTTAATTGCTTCAGTATCAATTCTGGAAAAATGAGAAAACAGAGTAAGTTCCTTACCCATAGCCCTCTGATCCAAAGGGGACTGACAGAGCTGATGATGCTGGATATTTTCTGTTGCCTTTTATGCTCAACTTCTGCAATTTCCTCCACTTTGCCCTGCGATTCTGAAACCAGACCTGAAAAATGGGAAGAAAGGAACACATTCAGGGAAGAAACCATCTACACATGGAGACAATGACAGTGTCCCAGTCCCTGCCCATCCCTTTTCTGCACAGAATCCACAGGCAGCACTGTCCCCCAGCAGGCATTACCAGGATACGCTGTGGTGTCACACCAACCACAGCTGCAATCTCTCTCCTCTTCTCATTGTCAGGATAGTGGTCTTCCTGGAACATCTTCTCCAGCTCTTCTAGCTGTTCTAGAAATGATGCATTGTCCAAAGAGAGAGATGGGAAGTATGTGACAAGAAAATAAGAAAAAAAATTAAAAAGAGAGGGAAACAGGAAAAAAAAAATAGAACATTTTTATTATACTAGAAATACATGAGTAACAAACAATTTTTTAAAAATAAACAAAAATAAACAAAAATCTTCTTCAGCTGTTTCAAAAGCAAAGAGCATTGCCAGTGATGCTTCAAATGAAAGACACTCAGCAACCTTTATTAGTGGAGGTCTTCACACACCTAATGGTGTGGAGTGCAACGCAATACCAGTTAGAGCACATCAGCACTGGGAAGGGAACACCAAGTGCCACTGGCACTGCAAATGTCACTGTGTGCCAGTGTGTGCCCTGGGATCTACCTGCACTATAGAAGGTGCGGGGTTTCTTCTTGACAGGTAAGGATTTTTTTCTCTTGGCCACATCACAGCTGCCTCTGGACTCCAGGACTGAAGAGGAATTCTGAGCTGCAGTCCTGGCTGGAGTACCTTTGGATTGGTGAGGGGCCAGGCTGATCTCCTCCTGCCTGCAGGCAGCTCCAGCCACTCCACTGGATGCTGGCTTAGTTTTTCCCTTCTTCGCCTCCTTTTCAATCTCAGCAGGGCAGTAACTCCCAGAGTGCTCTTGTGACCCTGACTGACCTGTGGGCTTCTGTGCTAATCCAACCTTTGTGTCACCGCAGAAATCCAATGGTTGCTCATACACCAAGGCAAAGTCATGCTGGCTATCAAGGACAACAGAGCCTTTGGAAGATGACCCAGTTGCCTGCAGGGTGCTGCATCCCTCATCTTCTTCCACCTCCTTTACAGAGCTATTCCTGTCTTCTATTCCCAAGTTGTCCTCAACCATTTCTTGTTGGACTGTGCCTGGGAATGCAGGTAGCACACTGCTCTCTGCACCACGGTCACCAACAGCATCAGCATCCACCACAAGGTGCTCTGTATTCAGCAACATGTTCTCCCTCTCATCCTGGCATTCTGCAAAGCAAAAATGAGGGAAAAAAATCCAAACCCCACCCCACATGCCCATTGCCTAAGCTGGATGTGCCTGGATCAGGAGTTTTAGTTCTGGGGTTAGGGAAAGACCACACAACAAAACCCAACAGTGACAAGAGAGCTCAGAATAAAGACAGGTGCTGCCAGGAAAGGACAGCAAAGAAGCTGATATGGTCAATATGGAGATATTCAAACGTGTGATGAGAAAAGCCTCATTTTAAAAGCAAACTATAAACTATAGAAGAGGGTAATTCCAGACACGACACAGAAATTAAAGGGAAGGTTGCATATTACAAATACAGTTGTGGGAAAACAGCTTCGGGGATAATACAGGTCTCCGGAACAAGCAACAGAACAAAAATCAATGACCTGACAAGATTCCATCACCTTATTAAAATGAGCAGAAGAAAGACAGAAGCAAAATTCTGGTCCACTTTGTCAGCAGGGATTACCTGACAAACATCATCACTTTTTTATTTTTATAGAGTTCTATCATACCAAAGCTTGCCAAGCAAAAAAACATTAATTGTACAAACTTCTAATAATTGCCTTAAATTAATTCTCTGTAGCTTCAGTCACACTTCTGAATAAAAGATTTACGAGATAGGGAGTGAAATAGGGGGATAAAGACAAAATTGGGTACAGAAGTCCAACAAAGTTTAACAAAAACCCCAAACTGTGTTACAATAAGAAAGACTAAATAGTAGAAGACAGGTCAGAAAGAACACAGCAAGAGAAATAATTAAAATAGGCAACAGAATAATACAGAAGCCTTATACTTTCCCAGCTGGCACATACATTTCCAAATAAAAAGTTCCAAAAATCTCCCAAGCGGCTCAGAATGTGTAAGTCTGTGTGATTTCTGCTACTTTTTTTTTTTTTTAGAGTGATTATTTCATATGAATAGGAAGTAGAATAATAAATCCAAACCCATGTAGTTGCCTTTGTCTGGAGAGAAGAAAGTTTGAGCAGGCTGTTGGCAGCATATGACAACACAGAAACTTGATAGTTTAATTTTTTAGGGAAAAAGATAAAAATAATTTCATTTCACTGTGCTCTGCTTTTGATATGTATTAGTGCAATGCCAAAATAAAGGATTTGCTTCTGCCTCAATGCCTCTTTCAGAAACAACTGCTGATCAAGGAAGAGACCCACAATTCCAAGCAGACCAGAGAAACTTCACAGAAATATGAGGGGATGGCAGGCTACTCCAAGAGCATCTAATTTGCTTTTTATAGGATTAAGAGAACCAAATTAGTTGCAGGGGAAAGAAACAGAAGCAGGAAACTATGCAGCTATAATAATTTGATCTTCTTAAGCAGCAACTAGTTTCTACTGCATATAATATCCTGATGGGGAGAGTCAAGAAGTGAATGAGGAAGAAGAGGTCTCTGGTCCATATAATTAATTTTTCCACCATCCTCCTGGTTATATCTGAGCTTATCTCACTCATTATGTGAGGGGGTGAATAAAAAGTATTTTCACATTATTTGAGCAGGGTTTTTACTTGTTTCTATGCAAACCCCAGTATATGTTTACATCAAAAGCGTCCAAGTCTTATGTGGGCACCTGGGAGTTTCATATTCTTTACAGAAATAGACCTCCAAGTGAAAGTAAACTGCTCTGCTTTATTTCTAGAACAGATAACAAAAATCTCACAACCATTTGGGACTGCCAAGGAAAAGAGCTGAAATGAAAACCAAGTTTGGAGAGAAAGATGGGCCTTCCTGGTAACAAAGGGAGTTATAAAACCACTCCTGTCTCCCGTAATTCAGAGACCAGAATGAACATCACTTTGTCCCACTTTTAGAAAAATAGAACGTTAAGGAGAAGGGAAGTTAACGAGTGGGTGTTCAGGAATAGGTAGTCTAGAACACGTGGTGCGCTTGCAGCAAGTCAAGCCCCCTTTTCTATCTCACAGCCACCTCCTTAGACATTCCTCGAGAAAAGCCAATTGCATCCGCAAGGTTTTTAGGGTTGTTTGGGGCATTTGGTATAAAGCCACCTGAACACACACACGGCAGGGGAAAAGGAACAGCCTCAGAGGTACCTCCACACAAAGAGGGGGAAAACTGGACAGCGAGGAAGGTGCAAATGAGAAACCCCGAAGTAGCGGGAGCCGCTCGGTATGACACAAAGAAAAGACTCCCTGCCCCCAGCCAGGTGCTTTTACTAGCAGGGAACACGAGGGCCAGGGAATCCATCATTCCCAGCCGCGGGGCCTAGGACGTGGAAGGCTAATGAGTGCCCAGATAACATCGCTGAGGAGCGATTATCCTCCCCCGAGGTTGCTCATTAGGCTCATTGCCCGGTGCCCCCCCCGGTTAATCAGGCGAGCCGGTATCACTCATCCCCCCTGCCCTCATCCACACCCTTACCGTAGCCCATTCCAAGCCCTCTGGCCGCCCGCTCCTCCGGCTGCTGCTCCTCGTCCGCCTCGTCCATGCCGGCTTCGTGGCGGGCCCGCTCCGACCCAGCCCGGTTAATGCCCCCGCCCGGCCGCCCGTCCTGCCCGGCCCCGGCCGCCTCATCAGGGCCACCTGGGCACAGCGGGGGAGACCGCCCCACCCCTCCCCCCTCGACGGGAAGAACGCTGGGCCCCTGTTCTCCACACGGAGGGAACGGGAGTGTTCTAGCCTTGGTGAGGATATCGGGAAGAATGCTCCCCGTGTGGAGCTGGCTGAAATATCGCCGTGTGCACTTTGGTGTTGCAAAACTCGCTACCCGTGGATGGAGGGGACTTCGTTGTCAGGCCTGCTAGACCTAGTTCTGCGTTCCTCAGTACGAGGACAGTGAGCTACTGGACAGGGTCCAGCGAAAGGAAACCAAGATGATGCGGGGTCTGGAATGTTAAAATGAGAGAGACTGCAGGGGCAGGGTCTGTTCTGGCTGCGGAAGACTGGGAAGGGATCTTGTAATCCATATAAATAATCTTTAATAAGTGGCATGAGGATGGTGCCAGACTCTTTTCAGTTGTGGCCAGCGACAGGACAAGGAGCAATAGTGTGAAAAACGCATGTATTTTATGATTGGCTTTTCGCAAATATTAAAATGAATATTATATGTGATGTGTTAGAACGTAATGCTGTATTAATTCTCCTAAGTACTGTGTTAAATATAGTTTTAGGTTATAAAAATTGTTAAAATAGAAACTATGCTATGTAACATGCTTTATTTAACAGATAGGGCTTGCAGCGAGATAGCAGCCACAGGACACCTAAATCTTTCAGAGAAAGGGAATTTATTGCCTTCTTGTCAGAAGAAACTAACTTCTCCCTGCCTTGGAGGCGCTGTTAGGATTAGAAGGAAGAAGTTGACAATGACCAGACGGAGTCCTGTGTTTGAATGGAATTTATGCATCATGTATGAAGTGTATGAATATGCAACGGGCTATTGTTTTTAAGGGTTAATCCTTTGTTAGCAGGGGTCCTTTTTCGGGCTCGTGATGCCCAGAAAAAAGTACCCGGACCTCCGTAACTCTTTGATTTTATTGTCTCATATTGCCTTAATTCAATTTGTCCAAATTGTTATTACTTTAATTGTGTTACAATTTTTTTTAACCATTTTATTACTATTAAACTTTTAAAAATTTTAAAAACTAATGATTGGCGTTTTTCACAAATAGCCATGAACTAAACCACAAAAAGTTTAATCTCAACATGAGGAAGACCTTTTTTTCCGTAGAGAATGGCAGAGCACTGGAGCAGCTGCCTAGGGAGGGAATGGAGTCTCCCTCTCTGGGGACATTCCTAACTCATCTGGATGCATTCCTGTATTACCCGCTCTGGATGATCCTGACTAGACCATCTCTAGAGATGCTTCCCAGCCCTAAGAATTCTGTGATTGTGTTCTTTTCCGGTGGCCTGACAGGAACACATTTTTTTTAGGTGTCCAGCAGCTTCTAGTTCTTCAGCAGCTGGGGGCTGCAAGGAACAAATGGCACTTCCTGACTTTTGAGTGCTATAATTTGTGTCCTTTCAATGCTTAACAATTCTTACTAAAAAGAAGGCTCCTAAGAGACCAGCACCAGGCAGTGCTTGCATGAAGAATGAGACATACGTCCTGATGCACCAAAACACAACATCCTTCATCCTCCTCCTGTTTATTGGCTCATCATCGTGTTGCTGGCACAGCACTGTTCTCCTCCTGACTCAAAATTCCTGTCTTCATTTCAAGGTTTACTTTTGGCTTCTAAAGCCTTGCTTCTGCACATGCTTTCACCTGAATCGTTTCATCAGGTTAAATGAGTGTAAGCTGAAAGATCTGTGCCAACATTTTGGAGCCAGTATAATTGGTTTAACAGTGCACCTGGTTCAGCCATCAGCTACAAGAAGTTGGGACTAAAATGGCATTTAATTTGTTAACAGGATTCAGCTGACAAGACACATCTTGGAGGGTCATGGGATCTCTTCAATATTAGAAAACAATGCAAATACAAAAAAACACTATCTGCTTTAAAAGTTGTTTCTGAGCAAGGTTGTTTATTTACTGAACTCTGGTCCTAATATCACCTTTTTTGTGAAAATAATTACTTAGGAAAATGCTTTCATTTATTTTCCTTGAGGAAGGACCATCACAGATCTCCAGCACTAGAAGTTTTGGGGGTTTTTTTGAGCTATACATATATGTATGTAGATATGTATGTATATATACACACCACATATATTAAACTATATGTATTTTAAACTGCTTTTTATGGAAAATGTCAGCAGTCATAAAATTTGGTTTTCAGACATACACCCTGACTTCTCAGCTTCTCAACAAAACTTTTTAAATGCAGCTCATGCTTGTACTTCATTGCTGTCCTTTTCACAAAAAGAAAATAGTGTAACTGCCCTCTGAGTGTCGTCTTTAATTATTTCTTTTTTTCAGAAATCCTGAATTTGTTTTGTCCAGATACACTTTGTGTCAGTCTCCACAGGTTCCCGGGGAAGATACAGTGCCACCCCTCACAGAATCTTTGTGAGTAGCAGGAAAGTGTTGGGATTTGCATGACATACCCTATGCTTCTGTTTAATACTTATTTTCTGGTAAATCAGGTAATCCATATTAGATAATGTGGGGAGAAATTTTGGCACAATTAAGACTGTCATAGGATACGGTAAGCATTCCATTAACTTGATTCCTGTATTGTGAATGTGCAGTTGGGAGGGATATTGTACTAGTTTGATTAAGTTTGTACAAATCAAAGATATGTCAATCAGTTTCAGTGTAGATTTGTTTATGGATTTTGGTGGCAGGATGGTGCTGGGGCTAAAAGTTTAACTAAATAGTGAGACGTTGAGGCCTGTCTGAAATGTAAGAAATGAAAGTAACCAGGGTATAAGCACTTGTTCTTAGAAGCGAAAGCTGACCTTTAAATGCTCCTCAACATATAAAGGCCTGACATCAGGAAATAAAGGCTGTGACAGGGACAAGTTAACCTTTGATCCAACTAGTTAAAAAGAGTACAGAAGTGCTGTCAGTTATGACAACAGTACCCTTGAAGATTCCTATGTCAAGTGGAATTTTAACAACATATGGACTTAAGCATAGAAACCACTTTGGGAGGCTCTAATGAACAATCTGCCTGCTTGCTTTCCAGAGCAGAGTTTGAAAGAGTAAAGAACCTGAGGTGTTGAACAAGATGACTTCTAATTTAGAATGGGAATATATATGGCTGGCTCCTCCTGGATGAAGCTGAAGTGGATGTGGAATGCCTCGACTGCCTGTGTGAGGTGACCTTACACAGCTGAAGTGATCCCATGGCAGCATTTTATGTCCCACCTGAGACACTGACAATCCTGGGGACTTGGAACTGCATAAATTCATGACAGCTTGGGACAAGCAGGCATTTGGGATATATGAATATTCTGGGTCTTGTGGAGGATTATAACCCTTCTTGTGTGAGTCTGAGGTAGAGCTCTGCTTTGGCTCTTAGCTTGGGAACAGCTACAGTCCTTCTGGGGGAAATGTGTTAGCAGATTGTTGTCTGACCATAGACTAAAAGTTGAATAACTGGGTCCTGTCCTTCTGCTCTAGTGGGCTGAACTCCCATTTTCTTAGTTCATCCCTTCAGCTTACCTTCAGTTATGGATGACTAACACCACTGTGGAAGAGCTGCAGCATCAGCTCTCTAGGGCTGGGGATAACACTGAAGAACCTTAAGGCTGGATAAACCCAGCTTTCATCACTGCCTCTGCTAAAGAGAACTGTTTGTACTTAACAGTCACTTAGAAAGGAAAATTATAGCAAAAAAATACTGCATGTATATTCAGTAAATTGAATTACTTACATTTGAGAGGAAAACCTAAATAACAAGGCAAGCAGAAAGCTTTTTAACTGGAGAAGTGCATGAGTTTATTAGGACTAAAAGCAAGTTTTCTTTTAATCCAGCAACAATTATTGATATAAATAGGCCATAATAAGCTATTCTACATTCAATGTAAATGGGATTTAAAGGCAGAATGTTACAGAGACAGAAAGCTGGAGATACAAAGGTAACTAATTCTTCAAATATATTAAACGCAAGAGGCTACACGTGGTTTTCTTTGGTGTACTGATTCTTAAACTTGATCTTGCATTGACTGAACTGAACACTTGAACACAAAAACAGTATTTTACACTTGAAGGCATATCCTCAAACAGACAGGTTCTGCACAAATGCATGTAAACTGGACTTAAAACCAGAGTCCTTAAAAAGAACAAAGACCCTGGTGCACATTTTGCCTTTATCTACAGTGGCTAAATATCTCAGTGTTCTCCATAAGTGTGCAAAATGGTGCATGCAATACCACATCAGCAATCAGAGTAGGAGCAGCAGTAAAGTGCCACTTCATTGCATGTGCCTAGTTCCTGGTTATTTTGTACAGGGCATTTACCAACACAAAATACAAATCTTTGTCAAAAGTCACTGATCTTCCAAGGGGAGACCGAGTAAAAAAAAGGTCAGTTCAAATGGCTTGGTGGGATGCTTGTTCAGAAGAGAGGTGACCTTTTGGAAGCAGATTTCTCAGCATGATACTTCTTATGTGGGGGAAATCATCATTGTAGCTTCTAAAAACTGCTTAATTCCAATGGATTTTGTAATGCTGTCAAGGACTCTTAACAGCATTTGGGTACAATGCTCTTGTACCCAAATGCTGTTATTTGCCTATCTAAACCCCTGTAGACTTGCATGATCTAAAACATAAATTGCCCTAAATGGAAATTACACTATGGAGGTCAACGCCATGCAGGTATCCAGAGGATATTCAAATGGAATATTCTCTTCAGCTCTGTTGTGCTTTGCACTTAGCACCTTCCTTCTCAGGAACTTGAAGCTCTCAGGCTGCTAATACTAGTGAATTTAGCCTCACAACATGCAGTGAGGTAGGTAAGTTTACCCCCATTTTGCAGATGGCAAAACTGAGGCAGAACTCTGAAGTGACTTTCATAAAGTCCCACAACTTGTCAGTGGCAAAACCAGGAATATGTTTTCAGAAGTCCAGACCCCAGACCTCTGTCTGATTTAAGTCCCTCCCTGCTACCACAAAGCAAGCAATACATGCAACCTTTATCCCTCCTCTTGCTGCTGTAGTTCTGCTGACACAGAGGAAGTTTTTCGTGATTGAATTCCCACTTTCTTTAGCAAAAAGCACCTGGTCCTGTCAAAGTGCTTTGTATTATGCTCTTCACAAAGGCATTTCTTCTGAGGCACGGTAGAAAAGCCATGGTTTCCCCATGGCAGGGAGACTGTACAGGTCCAAACAGAGCCTTATTTCTTGCAGAAGACCTGCTGCTTGGCATTCTTCACCCGTTGCTCCTCCTTCAGGTTCTTCTGCCGCACGTGTTTGCTGGAGATGTTTTCCACGTGTTCCGAGGGGAACCAGCCTCTCTCCCGATCTGAGAGTTTTACTCCTTCTATCCACCCTGTGGTGTGGGGAAAAGCACAACATGAGGCAAAAGTCACATGTTTTTTTCATTGTTTCCCATAAAAAAGCCCCCTGCAAAAAGACCCTAAAAGCAAAGGAGAAGATTCTCTTTCAGCTTCCAAATAAAGCATACTGAAGAAGATGAAGAATCCCTCTGCCCTCTCAATCCTACAGTTTAAGACAGGCACTGCTCATTCTGCTCACCGTCATTGCTGTACTGCATAACCATGATGATATCTGCCTTCTCCAAAGCCAGCTCATCATTTTCCCGAGCCTTGTAAGTCTTTATGCACTGAACTTGTGGTGCATCTGAAGGGGAGGAAAGATCACATTGATATCTCGGAAAGCAACAGTAAACCTGTGGGCATCAGCTTCAGAGGAGGTGGAGAATAAGGAGCTGCCCAAATAAAAAGCCGAGAACTGGAAGGGACATTGCAGGTCTTCATCTAAAATGACACATTAAAACATGTACAATAACTGGCAGCACCCAGCACTGAGGGAAAGCCCATGAGTATGTTCTTTACTACAAAACCCCAAGTATTCTGCTTTGGAATCCTTCTGGGGTACCCACCTAACAGTGCCTGTGAGCCAGCCCACCCCCCTTGCTGTAGCAGCACAGCAGTCTCACCAGGGCATTCCAGGAGGTCCAGTTCTCCCCGCGGAGGTGCCAAAGCAGAGATCCACCTCAGCTTCTCACTGCTGGAAAACAGCACAGAATAGGTATCAGCATTCAGTGTCAGGGACAACAGTCTGGTGACTGAAATGGGGTGAAGTGGAGGGGTGTTTGCTCACACAAAGGGAAGCTGAGAAAGGAGGTGGGAAAAGGCAGAAGTTCCCATTTTTGGAGGCTGATGGTATGACATAATGTGGTAGTCCTGTATGTGCAGCTATGATGAGAGAGGGGCAGGTGTTTCACAAGGAAATAATTATAGCAAGAGGATGCTTTTCAAGACTTCTGCTTAGCAGCTACATTTGGTATTTCAGCATTTGAATAGCTGAGGGACAATCATCAGGCTACCAGGAGGTGTCTGGCCATGGTAACAGGATATACCACAGGTAAACTTGAGCTCTTACTGTGTCTCTGTCCGGAACAAGAACTCCACTCTTTTCCCCTGGTTATTCTGAAGCAGAAAGAGACGGAACAGATTCTTGTTTGCCCCGTGGAGTTTCATCTCGCACTTCTCGCCGCGCACGTACGAGAAAGCAGCGTGGTCAAACACAACGAAACGTCCACCCCTGCAGGTCAACAGGAGGAACAAAACAAGGTGAGAGTTTTAAGGTGATGAGGGTTACATAGTGAGTTACATAGTCTGCAGGAAAGCAAAAAGCTTTTAGTAAGTCTTCATCTGCTTCACACATCCTAAGCAGTGCTCTTGTTAGAAGTCTCAGAAGACCAAAGAAAAGAGAGAAGAGATTTAATGAAAAGGGTAGAAATACTAAGCTCTGTCCTGTCAGATTTTTTTTGGTAGCTTACAGCTTAAAAACAAACCCACCACCCTCAAAACCCCAACACAACTAACCAACAACTCTCTTGACAAACCAGTGATTTGCACATTCACTAGTCCTCATACTGTGCTTTAGGAAGAAATTATTTACCAAGTAAAACTAGAATAAATGGTTATTGTTCAAGTATTTCACATTGTAGAGATGCAAAGGCAGAATCAAAGTGTTTTGCTAGGGACCACAAGATATGTTTTTGTATTACAATATGTAATTAAGCACTGGGACTATCAATTTCCACATACTTTCATGATACTTACATCAAGTTGGGACAGGAGAGTGACTTGACAAAGACTGCCACTTGCTGGCAGGCAGAGGGAAAGGACTCTGTCACCAAAGCACAGACCCCGAAAGAGACAGGTATTTTAGAAGGGGCAGCAAGAATTGTGTTGAAGCACTCACTCCTTGGGCCGAGACAGGAGCAGACAGTCATTGAAAAGGTGCAGGTAGATGGGCCGGGTTGTGACTTTCCATTTTGGACTCAGGTTGTTGAAGTCCAGTGCTGTCAACTCACCACACTTCACAAGTCGCCTCGACTGTGAGATGAGTGGGAATATCTGCAAGACAAAAATAAATATATATGCACAAGAAGAAGGGTCCCTGTGAGTTTTGGATTTGCATTTTTGCCTTTCTCTTGAGGAATTGTGCTTTCAGTTCTCCAGCTGGAGAGGTGTAAGTCATGGCAGGCACCTTCATGAGAAGCCTGATATTAATGATTGGTCAAGGGAAACACTGATGAAGAGGTGGCCTGCAGAGGATGCTCTGGTTCAACAGCTCTGTGCTCTCTCTGAGAGGAGAACAAAAAGTGGTTTTGTGGGGAAAGACAGAAAATACATTAGACTAGAGCAAGGCCCAGGGAATGGGTGAGCTCACCTTACACTCGAATTCAATCTTCTGGCTGAGGTAGATCAGCTCTTCAGTGCTCTTCATGCGCTGGACATTCTCATTGCAATCCTTGATGAGCTGCAGAGGAAAACAGATAAGCAGTGAGGTGGGAGCAGAACTGCATGGTGGGATCAGTACTACTCCCAGGAGCCCCTCGGGTGTCAGCATAAGTGACAATTCCTTAGGCATCCTCCTGCAAAAAAAGTATATATTACAATCAGAGAATACTCTCAGTTAGAAGAGGCACACGAGGATCATTGAGCCCAACTCCTGGCCCTGCACAAACACTCCAATAATCTCACCCTGTGCCTGAGTGCATTGTCCAAATGTTCTTGGAGCTCTGGCAGCCTTGGGGCTGTGACCATTCCCTGGGGACCCTGTTCAGTGCCCCATGACTCTGTGGGGGAGGAACTTTTGCCTGATATCCAACCTAACCCTCCCCTGACACAGCTCCAGCCATTCCCTTGGGTCCTGTCCTTGGTCACACAGAGCAGAGATCAGGGCCTGCCTCTCCTCTTCCCCTTATGACGAAGCTGCAGAACTGCTGTGAGATCTGGTCTCAGTCTCCTCCAGCTGAACAGACATCAGCCACTCCTTTTGTTTTCACCTCCAAGCCCTTCACCATCCTGGTGGCTCTCCTTTGGAAAGTCAAATCATCACTAGACAGAACAATCCACCTTATGAAGCTGTACAAATTTTAGATAACGATTTGTCCTAGAGAACTTTAAACCTTGACTCTATAATAAACAGGATAAGAGGAAGGGATGCAACAGAGTAATGCTGTGGGGTTTTTTAAAGCAAGATTTTCTTGCAGGGACAAGGGTGGGAGTTGATTAATTAGAGACAAAGGTAAGGCTGCAGAAAGGGTAGGCACTTTTACCTTTTCAAGTGCATCATAGGCCTGCGTTGCTTGCACTTCCTCCACAGACCCAGGCTGAGTTCTTTTCAGGATATTCTGTGTGAGAAAAGATGATTTTCACGATGCAAACAGGGAAAGGTGGACATTACCACCACTGAAGAGTACAATAAAAAGTAAAGCAGAAGTAGCTGATGACATGTGGAGACAAGAAAGCCAAAAAATTGAGATGCAGAATGTCACTGTTAAGTCATACTGACCAGTAATTCCTGTAAATCTATATTGTATTAATTATCACATAGAAGTTATATGGCATAGGAAGCAACCACTAGCTAAACCACAAATGGATGTATGAACAGAATAGACTTGTTGTTTTCTCCTGGTAAAAAGAAGCTCAAATAATCAAAAAGAAGAAATTCATAGAAAGAACTCAAAATTAATTCTTTAGGGACTGGCTGGTTCCCTGTCTGGATGGCTCTTTATTAGTCAAAATTGCAGGCAAAGCATAGATGCAGACTGCCTTCCAGAGGGCAGCCAAGGAAACCTTGCTTTGTTTTCCTAGCAGAAAGCCAGAAAGTTCAATGAAATGAAAATCAGCATTTTCTGAGAAGACTCCATTAATTCTTTCTTGGGGTACAATTAAAGTAGCGTCACAACAAAGCCCTAAATGATTCACAAATAGCAATGCCTCACACAGTGCCACATCCATCATTTCCTGAACACCTCCAGGGATGAGGACTGCATCATGTCCCCAGACAGCCCCCAACCCAACACTTCCAAACTCATTCTGGGAAGAAATTCCTCCTGATGTCCAACCTGAACCTTCCCTAATACAGCTTGAGGCCTTTTCCTCTTACCCTGTCACTTGTTGCCTGGGAGCAGAGCCTAACCTCCTGGGACTATCCTGTCAGGGAGTTGTGCAGAGACACAAGGTCCCCCCTGAGCCTCCTTTTCTCCAACTCCCTCAGCTGCTTCCAAACACAGCTTGAGGGAAACTTGAGGGAAGGCAGAGAATCACCACAGTTACCTGTAGGAGGAGTTTGAGTCGAGTGATGCGCTGGAAGGGCAGGATGAGGAAGGATTTAAGCGAGAGGCGCTGGCACACTGGATCGCTTTCCAGTCTCTCCAGGACTTGCTGGAACCCTGCATTTCCATTTCTGTGGGAGCGGCAAAGAAAAAAAAAGACATCCAGGCATCAGAGTAAATAAATAACCTTCCTAGTATCAGATTTCAGGGAATGCTGGAGTACTCCCAACAGTCAGGTTTTGTCCCTGGGGCAAGAAATGTCAAGAAACTTCACCACTCTGCTGCTGAAGAGCAACTATGGGTTTCTAACAGCTAGAGGATGACAGTACAGCTGTTATTATCTCTATCCTCTTTCCACAGCTCTCTGGAGTAAAAGCCAGAAGTAACATCTACATTTCAACTCCCCCTATCAGCGGTGCTGCTTTCATGGGGACAGTGGTAGTTTGCACTCTGGTTCTCAGTGATCAAGACTGAAAACCATAATCCAGGATGGTCATTTTTGCTCTCTTCAGTAGAGGGCAGACAGAGAACAGCCTGCAACAAGATCAGATATTACACGTTATTTTTCCCTCCAATGATATGGGAGAGAAGCCTGCAGGAGCTCTGTCCTGCTGTCCCAAATGCCATTGAACTGAGGAAGGTTCTTCTGGGGGGTGTAGCAAGAGCACTGCTCAACAGCCTTTTCCTGCAGTATTGCCCATCATTTGAAAGAGCAGGAAGCTATTCATGGAAGAGGGAGAAGGGTGCAGCAAATGAGAAAAACTTACAGTAATCTCTGGAAGGTTTGCTCCTGATATGTCTGGTTTGTCACATATGGCAGATACACCCGGCGGAAGTCGGGGGCATGCTTCAGAGCCACGTCACACACACGGAAGGTGAACATGTCCTCTTCAAATTTCTCCTCCAAGTCAAAGAGGAAACTGCAGCACATGCATGTGGTGCCAAGAAATGAGAGGGAAATATCAGTATCGTTTAGTCTTCTAAAACCCTGACAGCCCACACAAGCACAAAACGGCTCTTTAGGTCTAGGGAGAGTGTAATGTCTGGATAATGACAATATAGGCTTTGTATGAGCAAAGAAAAAGCAGAGGCAAAAGACCTCTATTCTTGAGAGGTCATGCTTCTACAGGCATAGTCAGGAAACAGCTGAAAACTAAGACCTTACCAGAACAATCTTGCGAATAGAAATAGAAAAGGTAGCAGCAAACCTTACCAGCTTAGTAATTTATGTAGTCAAGCCTTGCAGGAGGAAAAGCAAAACAGAATCCTACAACATACAGAATTCCTGGCATGTGGGGTCATGTCCACATTTCATGAATTACGCTCTATTGATTCACATTAGTTTCTGTCAGGTGATGATTGTAACTTACTGTTTTTCATTTTTTACCCCACTTTTCATCAGGGCTCATGCAGCTGCCCCTTTTGTCTTGTATTGGGCAGGAGCTGGTTTGGGTTGAAGTCTAGTTAGTCAAGTTCAATTGTAGTTGAAAGCAGTAGCACAAGGCTACATTACCATTGTGATCCCCTGCAGTGAGCTCTGTGCACAACTAAGCCGTAATATCTGGGATTTAACACCAGAATTCACACTGCCTTGTCACATAAAAAGGTGAATATTCCTTTCCAGGCAGTGTTGGTGTGTCATCACTAGGTGCTGTATCTGTACTGAACAGTGCAGAAGAGGAGTGAGAAATGTTCCTGATGGAAGCACCATGTTAGACCTGGAAGCAAAGGGCCACGTCTCACCTGGCACTGACATCACGCACATCGGAGAGGCGGGAGAAGAGCCACTGACGCTCCTGGTTGGTGAGCATCGCCTGGAGCTCTGCTGAGCGCTGAAAGTGATCCAC
Organism: Ammospiza nelsoni; assembly: GCF_027579445.1. Classification (NCBI taxonomy): domain Eukaryota; kingdom Metazoa; phylum Chordata; class Aves; order Passeriformes; family Passerellidae; genus Ammospiza; species Ammospiza nelsoni. The sequence continues at coordinate 56,309,313 of NC_080637.1, read as the reverse complement.
TGCCACGTTCAAACTGCGCAGGTAGGAAGCCTCAGATATTATCAGCTCAAACTTGGCCTTGGGAGAGAAAACAAGGGAGCACAACATCAGTACACTGTGCAAGTCTGTGAGGAATCTTACAGAGAGGAAACGAGGCAAAGCAGGAAAACCTCCCAGCACATCTTGCAAGGAGCGTGTAATTACAGAAGAGAGGCTTTAGAAAGGAAGGGCAAGCATGCACTTACAGACTTTCTTTAAGAAACAGACTTGTGTTATGACTTAAAAATACTTGGTCTCATTTTACTTTTTATTTCCCCTCAACACCACTTTCATAAGCTCCCATAAAGTCCAGCATCCGTACCACACACCTTTTCCCATACTGTTGTTTTCACCTCTTTCTCTGAGTCCTCCTGTCCACTTCTCAGATCCTCTCATTTTCTTTACCCAGTTTCTCTGGCCCAGTGAACCCCCCAATTATGATTCATCTGCAAGATGGATCACTACCTCTAGCATCAAGAAGAAAAGAAGGGTAATCGTAGTAGGTGATTACCTCCTGAAGGGAACTGAGGGCCCCGTATGTCGACCAGACCCATCCCACAGGGAAGTCTGTTGCCTCCCTGGGGCCCGGGTACAAAATATCACTGAGACACTTCCTGGGCTGATTCAGCCCTCTGATTATTACCCACTGCTGATACTCCAGGCTGGCAGTGATGAGATTGAGAAGAGGAGTGCCAAGGCAATTAGAAAGGACTTCAGAGTACTGGGTCAGGTAGTTGATAGGGCAGGAGCACAGGTAGTGTTCTGCTCAGTCCCTTTGGTGGTGGAGGAAAATGATGAAAGAAACAGAAGAATCCGCATCATCAACAAGTGGCTTAAGGGTTGGTGTCATCGGCAAAATTTTGGGTTCTTTGATCATGGGGAAACTTTTACAGCATCTTCTCTGCTGGAACCAGATGGGGTACACCTCTCTGTTAAGGGCAAAAGGGTTTTAGCTCATGAAGTGGCAAACCTCATTGAGAGAGCTTTAAACTAGGTTTGAAGGGGGAAGGGGAACCAGCTGAGCTATCTGGAAACAGGCCCAAGAATTGCAAGGCTGAGTTAGAGGTGAAGTCAGTAGCCCAGATGAGATGCATGTATACCAATGCACGCAGCTTGGGCAACAAACAAGAAGAGCTGGAGGCCATGGTGCAACTGCAGAGCTATGATGTAGTTGCCATCACGGAAACATGGTGGGACGACTCACATAACTGGAGTACTGCACTGGATGGATACAAGCTCTTCAGGAGAGACAGGAAAGGAAGAAGAGGTGGAGGGGTGGCCCTTATATTAAGCAAACTTTTGATGCCATCGAAATTGAAACTAAGGAAGAGGGAGTTGAATGTCTATGGGTAAGAATAAAGGGGAAGGCCAACAAGGCCGACACCATACTGGGAGTCTGTTATCGTCCACCCGAGCAGGAAGAAGAGGTAGATCACTTATTCTATAAGCAGCTAGGTAATGTTTCAAGATCATCACCCCTTGTTCTTGTGGGTGACTTCAACCTACCAGACATCTGCTGGGAACTTAATACAGCAATAAAGAGGCAGTCCAGGAAATTCTTAGAATGTATGGAGGACAACTTTTTGTTGCAGCTGGTGGGTGAACCCACCAGGGGAGGGACTATGTTAGATCTGCTGTTTGCAAACAGAGATGGGCTGGTGGGAGATGTGGTGGTTGGAGGTCGCTTGGGGCAGAGTGATCACGAATAGAGTTCTCAATATTTGGTGAAGTCAGGAAGAGCACCAGTAAAACTCTTGCATTGGACTTCTGGAGGGCAGACTTTGGCCTGTTTAGGAGACTTATTCAGAGCATCCCTTGGGAAGCAGTCCTAAAAAACAAAGGAGTTCAGGAAGGGTGGGCATACCTCAAAACAGAGATCTTGAGGGCACAGGAACAGACCATCCCTGTGTGCCAAAAGATCAGTCAATGGGGTAAATGTCCAGCCTGGCTGGGCAAGGAGATTTTGGAGGAACTTAAGAATAAAAAGAGGATGTATCAGCGTTGGAAGAAGGGTCAGGTCTCTAAGGAAGTATTCAAGAAGGCTGCTAGAGCACGCAGAAAAAAATTAGGGAGGCCAAAGCTCAGTTTGAACTCAGAATGGCAACTTCTGTAAAGGATAATAAAAAATGTTTTTACAAATATATTAATGGTAGAAGGAAAGGTAAGACCAGCCTTTGTTGTTTATTGGACAAAGGAGGGAACTTAGTATCTGAAGATGAGGAAAAGGCAGAAGTGCTTAATGCCTATTTTGCCTCAGTTTTTAGTGGGAAGATGACTCGCCCTCAAGACACCTGCCCGCCTGGACTGGTTGATGGTGACAGGGAGCAGAATGGTTCCCCCATTATCCAAGAGGAGGCAGTCATAGAACTACCGAAATGCTTGGATATTCATAAATCTATGGGACCAGACAGGATCCACCCCAGGGTAATGAGAGAGCTGGCAAACGAGCTTGCAAAGCCACTCTCCATCATTTACCAACAGTCATGGCTCACTGGTGAGGTTCCAGATGACTGGAAGCAGGCCAATGCGATACCCATTCACAAAAAGGGTGCAAAGGAGGATCCTGGTAATTATAGACCAGTCAGCCTGACCTCAGTACCTGGCAAAATAATGGAACAGTTTATATTAAGCACCATCACACAAAATTTACAAGATGGCCAGGGTATCAGACCCAGCCAGCACGGATTTAGGAGGGGTAGGTCATGTTTGACCAACCTGGTCACCTTTTATGACCAGGTAACCCGCCTAGTGGATGCAGGGAAGGCTGTAGATGTTGTTTACTTGGATTTCAGCAAGGCCTTTGACACTGTCTCCCATAGCTTACTCCTAGACAAACTCGCAGGCCGTGGTCTGGACAGGAATACCCTTTGCTGGGTTCAGAACTGGCTGGATGGCCGGGCCCAGAGAGTGGTGGTGAATGGTGCTGCATCCAGCTGGCGACCAGTCACCAGTGGTGTCCCTCAGGGGTCTGTGCTGGGGCCAGTTCTGTTTAATATTTTTATTGATGATATGGATGAGGGTTTAGAGTCCTTTATTAGCAAATTTGCAGATGACACTAAGCTGGGAACGTGTGTTGATCTGTTAGAGGGACAGAGGGCTTTGCAGAGGGACTTGGAACGGTTGGATGGATGGGCAGAATCTAATGGGATGAAGTTCAATAAGTCCAAGTGCCGAGTCCTGCACTTTGGCCACAATAACCCCCTGCAACGATATAAGCTAGGAACGGTGTGGCTGGACAGTGCTCAGGTGGAAAGGGACCTGGGGGTGCTGGTTGACAGTCGGCTGAACATGAGCCAGCAGTGTGCCCAGGTGGCCAAGAAGGCCAATGGCATCCTATCCAGTATCAGGGATAATGTGGCCAGCAGGAGCAGGGAGGTCATTCTTCCCCTGTACTCAGCACTGGTGAGGCCTCACCTGGAGTATTGCATCCAGTTCTGGGCCCCTCACTTCAGGAGGGACGTTGAGATGCTTGAGCGAGTCCAAAGGAGAGCAACGAGGCTGGTGAGGGGCTTGGAACACAAGCCATATGAAGAACGACTGAGGGAACTGGGGTTGTTCAGCCTGGAGAAAAGGAGACTCAGGGGTGACCTTATCACTCTCTTCAACTTTCTGAAGGGTGGCTGTGGTGAGCTGGGGATTGGTCTCTTTCTCCAGGCAACAACAGACAGAACAAGAGGACACAGTCTCAAGCTGCGCCAAGGGAGATACAGGCTAGAATTAAGGAGGAAGTATTTTACAGAAAGAGTGGTCGAATACTGGAATCATCTACCAAGGGAGGTGGTAGAGTCACCATCCCTCGAAGAGTTTAAAAAAAAGACTGGATGTGGCACTTGGTGCCATGATCTAGTTGAGGTGTTAGAACATGGGTTGGACTCGATGATCTTAAAGGTCTCTTCCAGCCTAGAATTTCTGTGATTCTGTGATTCTGTGATTGTGCTGAATCCATACATCTCCCAGTCTCCTCTCAGCCCTGCAGCTCACACAGGTCAATTTGCTAAACTCATATTCTACTACAGAAAATAGAATTTACTGTGGTTTTATTAGCATTTCTCACAAGCTTACGTATGGGAGAATGCTGCAAGTCTTCTACTTTTACACACCCTTTTTCATTGAGCATACTCAAAACTCCTTATCATGTTCCCACTTTTCCCCATGTCTGTTTACTTGGAGTTATTTATACAGTGCAGAGTCTGTCCTTCAGTGCTGCTTTTCTCTAAAATTCAGCACTTCAGCATTGCTCTGCTTCATACCCCATGCTGCTTCCAGGAGTAGAAGTGACCTCTGCCTCAACTACCTGCATTCCCACAGCACAGATTTTGCTCTCTGCTTTAACCCTCCTTCCAGAGACTCTTTCTTGACTACAAGACCACCCATTTACTTTGCCACATCTGCCCCATACCTCTTGCAGCCTCTGCTCCTCACGGGACATGCTGAGCAGTATTCTGCTGCCCCGTACCATGGGGATGTCCTGCCAGAGGGATGCATTAGAGGAGACTGACAGACGTTGCAAATATGAGTCCTGGGGAGACAGCACTTTCCTCCGTAGCCTCGGGGAACTTGGTAAACTTGACTCTATATCCTCTGGATAATCCACTCTCTTCTGGCTTTGGATGGCCTTGTTCAGAGCCACATCACTGTACTCCTGATACAGTAATCTTGCTGTGGAGAAAACCACATACATTTATCTTTTCTGTAGTAGCAACTCACCCTCTGCTTTCAACCTGGAGAAAACTCTACCCCAGACTGGGACAGCCAAATTCAGGCAAAACTCCTCAGCTGGCTGAGCGTACTGCAGGATTCCAGAGTGTACTGCCTTCCCTGCTCTCTATCACTACATCCTCACAACCACCACGTGGCAGAAGTCCCTCTCCTTTGTGCTCACTGCAAGGGTGAAAGATGCTGGTGGAGAGGGGACTGCCACAGCACCCCAGGCAGGAGGTACTTACAGGAGTTGATCAGTTTGGAGTGCCGACGCTTGAAGTTCTCTGTTGTGTCTGCAGACTTCTTCTCTCTGCCATGGAATAAAGATTTCAAAACACAGAGTGAACAAAGGGCACAGCACCAGAGAAGGCTTATCCAAACCTTAGAAACTGCTCTGTCACAACAGGGACCTCTTATTTTCCAACAAGCTCAAGCTCCACAAGCTTTACTTGACACAAAGGGAAAAGTCTGGCTTAATGGAAAGGCTGTCCTGAAGGCACAGAAATACCTCTGTTGCAGTAGGGTTCTCTTCAAGAGAGCATAGACTAAAACACAGGCCTATGGCATTTAATTAAAGTTTTCCACTCCTTATCATCATCTTTGGTAACTCAAAAACAACGGAGATTTCTGTGCTTCACAGGGATTGGGGCAAATTCTAAGGATCTTTGAGAGACTCACCGCATTATAACTGTTTCTGAGATGACTGGTGGTTCCCTGTGTGCCTTGTGAGCTTCCTCCTCTGAAGGAACAGAAGAAACCTCTGCATATAAGACAATTGGAAAGTAAACACATCAGTCAATTTTTAGACTTAATCTACAATCCAAATGACACACAGATACCACTTACCTATGCCCCACCTAAGTGGCAGTGTTGAATTGGAGTACAGGTGCCTTTGTGGCATTTATTTCTGGGTCAGAAACATTCTAGTTTTAATAATTCTTGACATTACTTACACTTTACATCTGTTAGCCACATTTACTTTTCACACAAAGAAAAAGGCTGATATTTTAGGCAGCAACAGTAACTCTAAGAGCTTCCCTCTCCAGTTAGGCAAGTAAAGACATTGCCTGTGTGCCTTGTTTGGTGCTGTCCTAACACTTTCAGCTACTAGGGCCAGGCATCAGATCAGTGGAGCCAAAGTGTAAAAATGGAGATGTCCTTTCGATTTGTGAGAGATTTAATCAAATAAGGTGTGAAGAAATTCTAAATCTCAAATAACTGGAAGCAGAAAAAGGAAGAAAGTCCAAAGACTGAGCTGCAGTTATGGATAAGGGGAAAGACAGTACTATTGCCTTGAATATTTTAAAATTTGGAATCAAGAAATTACAGGTCAAACATACTAACAAATCTTGAGATTCAAGTTCTTCCAAACCTTTTACACCCTTCCATACCCCTCTCCTTTTCCCTTGTGCCAAAAATACAGCATGTTTCAGAGCTTCAAAAATAGACTAAAGCAAGAGCTAAAAAGAAGTAATTATTTAAAGTTCACGTAAGGTATAGTAAAGAACATATATACATCCTGATAGCAAGTACTGCTGAATGAGCTGTATTACAGAAGATGCATGTTTTCCACTTGTGACATCAGTGATTTGACTTCTGTGCAAGCTGAGACCTTGGGTTTGACAAACTTCCCTTCTTATCTGTACTCTTAAATCTTGCGCTCATGAGAATATAATCTTTTTTAAAAGGTCAAGTGGGAACCTAAAAGTGCCAGTTGCAAAATAAGGGGAGGCAGCAAATAAACAACTGATAAGAGATATGGGCTACTGAGGGTGTGTGCATGGCTCTTCTTTACTGCCTCAGGGATCCATGAAATAAGTTTATTGTAGCAGGAATTAGTGTGGCATGGGGAGACTGAGCCCCAGAGTGCATCCCTCAAGGATGCATCACTCAAGGGAACAAACAGGATACAGAGGACAGCAGAGAGGAAAGAGGGGACAGCTGGAAAGGGAAGCTTGGGGCAGGATAGGAGACGGCTGTAAGGCTGGAGCAAGGAATATCACTTGAAAGGCACAAGAGCCATGCTAAGGTCTCTACTCTCATGCCTCTCCATCATATTATTTATTTAATTTAATCCTATGTCTTGATAACTGTTCTAAGTTGGAGGGGGGAAGAAGGAAGGGAAATGGAAGAGAGGACTCACGCTGCAAGATGTCTGGTGGTACTGACATCCTCTTCAGGCCCTGACGGTGCCAGTCCTTGGTTTTTACTCGGCTTTTTATTGGACTTTCTTGATTGCCTGCTGGGTCCTGCATAGCTACCCCGATAGTTTTTTTGTCTGGCCAACTTGATGATTTTTCCAAGGTTGCATGTTTGGCCTTTTCTTCCTTTGGCTGGTGTTCTCCTTCTTCCAGCCTTTGCCCGACTCTCCTCTCACCTTCTGTTTTCTCTGTGACTGCCAGTGGAGCCTGGATGTTCTTTGTGTCCCCACCAAAGCTACCTGTGGGCTGCTGCCATCGCAGCTCCTTGTCGTGGCAGGTTGTTCTGGTGGTCAGCAGTGATGGAGGGCTGAGCCGGAGGAAGTGAATAGGATTGGTGAATGCAAGCATTGGAAGGAGCTGTGCAGACTCTCTGCTTTTGGAGTCTGGGGATGTTATCAGGCCTTCCAATGAGGGCCAAGAAGGGTGGTCAGGTGAGGATTTTCCACTCTCTATATCCATGTCGTGATCTGCTGTTTCAGGGCTGGTGTCAGAGCAGCCAACCAACATTTCGTTTCCAAGAGCCAAAAAACTTTTGGTCAGCAAACTGACCCCTGAGTCATTAGAAGTCTCTGTATCATGGGGACCTGAGTCACCAAGATCCCACACTCCACTCACTGGAACAAGGTCATCTCTCTCTGCTAGACTTTCTCCATCGGAAGCAGAGGCCACAGAGTTGGTATCAAATGCAGAGGAGGCAGTCCGGAGGTGACAGCTTGGAGCAGGGTGAATGACTCCCAGCTTACCATCATCCATCCCACAGCTGAGGGGGGGCCTGGAGTGCAGTCCAGGAGCCAGCAGCTGGTGACCTTCAGGGACTGGAGGTGAAACAAGGTGATTTGCGTGGAGTGCAGGGGCCTGAGCTTGACTGGGCCTTTGGATATGGGAAGGAGGATGAGGAAGCTGTTTGGCATCAGGCTCAAACCCCAGAGGTAGGCTTGAGTGGGACACAGGGGACAGAAGTTGTCCTTGCTGGTTCACAGCAAGGACCAAATCTTCTTTGGAGGGCCAAGTTAGGGTGCTCAGGACACTGGAAATTCTGGATCCAGGCTCTTTTTGGTATAAACTGCAGTCAGGCTCATCAAATAAAGGCACTTGTGCTTTACGATCCACATCTGCTGCCATTTCTTTTCCTTGTATAATGGCACTTTTTTGGGGAGAGATTTGCTGAATTGTCTCTGGGTGGTTCAGGGGAGTGGAAGTCCTTCCTGGTGTTTGGGATACTTCCAGAGGTCCTGCAATACAAGCCACAGACCTCCTATCTCCAGGAATGCCCTCTTGTAGAGGAAGGGAGCTAGTGTACATGACAGAGAAAGAAGATGGGCCACTAAGGTCCTCATGATAGCTTTCCTCAGAAGTAAGGAGTTCATGGGAAGTCTTGGCCTCCCTTGCACCTGTCCTTACAACAGCAGTTTCTGCTGGCGTTGGGTTCCACTCTTGTGCGGAAGCAGCTTGTTTGGGTGGTTTCCCTGCAGAGTCTGGCAGCTTGTTCAGGCTGGTGCCAGGACAGTGCTCAAAGGTCACAGAGGCTATTCTGCCACCATCCTGCTCTGGAACAAATGGTGACACTGCTGAGGTGATCTCTGAGGGGGAAGCTGCAATGAAGTCCCAAAACTCAGCTTTTCCTGTTATAGGATGAAGATCTGTGTGATCAGGTGGCTCCAAGTTACTGATACCAGATGAAGGGTGTGCTGGAACAAGAGCCTCTGGGTTCTCTGTGCTAAAAGGTGCTATCAGCCCTCCACAGAGTGATGCATGTCTTTTATCAAACCTCTGGACAGCTTTTCCATGATCATCACTGTGCTCATTCTCCCTGCCCAGTTGTGTCTTATCATCCCAGTAAGCTTCTCCAATATCCTGACCACCGATGGAAAAGCGGCCAGAGTCCTCCAGATCTTCTGCTTGGTCAGAAACATGGCACATGTATGGCATTTCCCCCCCTGGGTTCTGGTTTTTTGAGGACAGAGGGCTGACAGCAGGTGGCTGACATCCAGAACCTGCTTCTGTGACATGAGCTTTCAGCAGCACGTCCTCACCAGGATGCTGATCCACAGAGACCGGTTCCCCAGGAAGAAATACTGATACTGTTTGCTCAGACAAGGAAGCATACTCCAAACCACACACATCCACATTATGCCTGGGAACAGAAGGTATCTCTGACCCAAAAGCTGATGATAAAGCCTCTAGTTTCAGCTCTTCCCCCAGTCTGAGCTCTTCCCTTGGCAGTTGTTCCTGCTCATTTTGTTCCTTGTTTTTCTGATCTTTGAGTTCCAAAGGTTTGCCTTCTTCCAGCAAATTCTGCTCTTTGCACTCTTCCTCCTCCTCTTCTTGTTGAAGTCCAGACACTGCCTCCTCCCAAGCTGGCTCCTTATGCCGTGAAGCATTCACTTCCTCTGTCCTTTTAGAAGTACTCTTTCCTTGGAAAGCACTCTTTGCTGAAGGGGCAGGTCTGCCCTCCATTTTTCTGTGATCATCTTCTAGATGAAGGCATTTGGAAGCAGATGAGTTCTTTTTAGGAACCATTCCCTGGTCTTTGACCATCATGGTATTCCCTGTTTCACCAGATGAGTTGTTTCCTTCTGCTTGTAGTGAACTCATTTGGCTGTCACATATTAAGGTGGAAGTGAACTGATGGAAAGAGGAAGATTCTGTATTCTTTTCCAAACCCTGGAGTGCTCTTAAGCTTTCCTGAACATCTTCAGAAGTGTAAGGTTTAGCTGTGTCTTCTACGGCTCCCTCTGAGGTAGGCTGCTCATCAGGTGCTGGTGCCAACGTTTTGGTGCTTTGCTCCTGCTCTGCACCAGCATCAACCTTCTGCAAAGAGTCCTTCAAGATGTTACCCAGAAAGGGTTCAGCCTTATAATGTCCTTCTGAAACAGTTTTACACACCAAAAAGCACTTAGGTGTGTCCCTCTGAGAGGCAATGGCATCAGCCAAAGGGGATTTTGTTTCCTGGGCCTGAGGGTCTAAGCCATGCAAAGCCAGTTCTGCTTGGCACTGAGGAAACTCAGTGCTGAGCTTCACAGCCTGCAGGACTGGGCTGCCAGGGGCTGGCTCATCCGGGACTCTGCTGTGAGAGGAAGGGCCCTGGTTGCTTTCCAGGTCAACCAGTTCCAATTGCCTAAGTTTCAGAGAATAATCCAGTCCACCCTCCTCTAAAAGCATTTCTCCTTCCAGTTCTGAGAGTCCCTTTTGAGGCTCTGTATCCCTTTGGCCTTGTTCCAGTCCTGCCGGCACTTTCTGCATAGAGTCAGAAGGTCTGCCCAGCATCTCTGTTGCTTTCCCTGGAGCAGCAAGGCAGTCCTTGGGTGTGCTGAGCTCTGGTACCTTTGCAGAGTTAGATGGGCTGGTGTTCATTTCGGCTTCTATATGAGTGGCATGATACTCTCCTGCCATGGCTTCCCCAGTGATGCTGCTGGCTCCTGGGGGAGTGGTACCTCTCTCACTGGTTTCTTCAGACTCCATTAGTGACACATCCTGCTGAAGAAAAATTAATTTTTCTGTTACTACTTCACAATGATACATGGATCTAATTCACTGCTTCTACTGCAGCTGATAAAAACCAAAACACACACCACATACCTAGTGGGTGATAAGAGCTGGGAAACAAACACAAAGACTGAGAATAGGCAAAACCACATGTAAGCTTGAAGATGAGAGTAATACCAAAATAACCCCACTGGTGTCTTTTTAGTTTGACATGCAAATGCAGAAAGTGACTTTGTTCGAAGAGCAGAGATGCTGAGCTCTATGCAATAGCCACAGGGCAACTTATGGAAAGTGGTGGCCATGGCTGGTTATCTCACACCCAAAAGGGGGTACCAGAAGGCATCCAGAGAACATGAAAATTTTCAAAAATCTCCATTGATTTTCATGGGGCAAGGTGGACAAATACTACTGGCCTCTTCTAGCTGAGTTTAAAAGTTCTCTCTGATTTTGCCTGTTCTTTGGAGCTGATGGCTCTCTTTGCAGATCTCTGTGTGGGTCTGAAATTCACTGCAAATGATCACAGAAATTAATTAACAAAACATAGGAACATACACATTAGATTAACAGGTAACTAGAACATGACACAAGACACAAGATATTTGAAGGCTGTAAACCACATGGGTTTAGAGGAGTAGCTCTGGTGTGTGTGGACTAATCTATAGACTAGAGAGAAACTACGTCATCATTTAGTCTACTCTTTTAGGGAGGGGAAAAGGAAAAAAAAAAGCCACCTCAGGATTGCTGGACAGTTTCCCAAAGGATATAATGGAATTTCCCATCCACTATTGCATTTGAAGTTCAGACATGACAAAGCACTAGGGAATGCCTATTTGGGGTATGTCTGTTAAAAGGACAGAAGAATTTGATTCACCACTTTTACCTGTCTGTCTTCTACCATGACCCACAATCCCTACCTGGAAAAAACCTGAGAAAGAGACAAACTGTTGTGGCTGCCTCTCTTTTCTTCTACGGTGATTTCCTTGTGCTAGAGTGGCTCTGTAGACACAAGTACCAACCTCTGATCCCACACAGAAAGTAAAAGCAGTAACGGCATAATTACATCTGAACTAATTGTCCCAGTTAGCTCCATGGCCAGGGCACGCCTGGCCTGAAAGCTGGTTTAGCTTCTGTTTTCCCTTACGTCAAGTGAAACAAAACACCTGCTCTGAAGGCAAGGAGCGCATGCTCTGGAGTTAGAACTGAAGCATTTATACACCTTCATCACAGAATTGTATTGTCATCACAGAATGGATTGGGTTGGAAGTGGCATCAAAGATCACCCAGATCCAACCCCCGGCATGGGCACCTTCCACTATCCAAGGTCACTCAAAGCTCCTGTGCAAAACACGGCCTTGAACATTTCCAGGGATGGAGCAGCCACAGCTTCTCTGGCCAACCTGTACCAGAGCCTTCCACCCTCATATGAAAGGATTTCTTCCCAGTATCATATCTAAATCTCTCCTCTTTTGGTTTAAAACATAACCCCCTTGTCCTATGACTACCTGCCCATGTAAAAAGTAGCTGTCCCTATTTCTAAACACCCCTTGGTGTTTAGAAATAGGGACAGCTCCTTTTTACATGTAGCTGGAAGGTTGAAATGAGGTCTCCCTGGCGCCTTCCCTTCTCCAGGCTGAACAACCTCAATTCAAAAAAACATTAGGAAAACAATTGAGTTAGCTAATTGAGTTAACTCATCAGCTAACTACTTCCTGTGTGTTTTTTCTCATGTCATCTTTAATTTTTGTTTATAGTGAAAATACAGTCTTTCTTACAAAACCAGGCCAAAACCAGGGTTTTTCAGCAATTTGGATTGTTCCTCCCAAGCACTGAGTAGTTGTAATAGCTGTAATTTTAACAACCTGTTTGTTTCAAAGAGGTATGTCCATTCAGGGAATTCCCACGGAGTTTCCAGCTGCTGTCAGCTGCTACTAACCTACCTGGATACTGCTAAACTGTCTTTTCAAAGGTTCCACATCAGATCCCTCTTGTACTACACTGCTCTTGGCTCTCCTGGCTACCCCACCTGAGTCAACTCAGCTCCAGGCCTAGAAAAGTACTACTTCTCACACCTAATACAGACAGTCTTCGAAAACAGGCTCCCCAAGAGCAGAGAGATTATTTAGGGAGACATAAGCTGCTGGCTAAGAAAGGTTTACTCTTAGTAAATATAGGATAAAGATCTGAATAGCAAAGTGCTCAAGCTCAAGCCCACACTTTGTCAGGGGAAGAACTCCTGCTCACTGTGCTGTTTCATAGATGTACACAGCCCGGAATTTCCTCTTATTAAGCTCAAAACGCTAGTTTTCATCTCCATGGCTCTGTTGCAAGGGATTTTGACAGGCGAAAGGACGAGTTTAACGCCGCATTTGGAGCAGTTCCATGATGATACTGGGAGGCAGGGTAGAGGGAGGTGCACGGCACATCAACACTGGAAGCTGCCAAGTGAGATTTGTCTTATCATAGTACTGCCAGGTGTTTTGCGGACCTCAGGGAGAGCAAGAGAGGAGCTTTGAGAAGTGAGGCAGGAGAAGGAGCAGGCAAACTTTCTGCAGACACACAAGGGGAGGACACGCATTTCACCAGGGAAAATGTTAAATTCCCGGTCAAAGGCTGGGTACACCATAGTAGAAGACACATGTCTGCAATAAAGATTTCATGGAGATGGAAGGGGAAATAATAAAACAAGACTGACAGCACCTGTAGTCTTCACATGCAGAGCAGCTATGTACAAGAGCCCAGTAAATACCAGAAGAGAGTGCCTGTGGAGCACAGTCACGTTAAACTCCCAATGCAGGTCTGCTCCATCAGAGGAGGTCCCAGGAGACCCCCAGGAGCTCAGCTACCCAAAGCAAACTTTCAATTAGCATTTTCAGCAGGGGCAATAATGTGATAGAGCAACGCACAGGACCTATCTAGCCGCTGCCACTAGGCAGGATATACAAACTCTCAAAAATAATTCACTGTTTCCCCTTTTGGGGCTTACCGATCTTTCACATCTCTAACTGGATCAGATGATCAGCTGGCCATCACTCCCTCATATGCTCTGTCTGTGAAACAAGGTAAACCAATGTTCCCTGTTGAGATAAAGACACTCAGGCTCTTCTCTAGAGAGGGCCTAGAAACACCAGACTTCAGCTCCCATGCACTCAGCTTTTAGGTGATTCGGGGAGCACAGAACCCCTCCAAGTGAGAGGGAGCAACTGGCCACATGCCAGCACAAAAACAGAAGGGCAGTGCTTGGTCCTGCTGCAGTCACAGGCACAAAATCTGAGAGGAAAAGGGTGAAGGAGGTGGCCTTCAAGAGCAAGAAAAGGACAGCAGTGAAAGCATAAGGGCACAATCCATCCACAGCTTTCCCAGATTACAAAAGGCAATATGAATGTCATACTTCCTTCCACTGTGGGTTAATTCACCTGGACAGACATGATAAACACTTTTGGTTTTAAATAGAAAGTACCTCACCTTCCCTCCCCACCTCCTCCAACAAACAAGAAAGGAGCAATAACAAGTACTATCAAGCACAGACAAGCCCTTTGGCTAGCCAGGAAGTAAGGCTACACACAAGTGGAGCCGTGAGATCTTCCTCCTCCAAAAGTGGGGAGAAATGGAGCTTTCTGCCCGCCACCTTGTCCCTCCCCGCATGGTGCCGGGTGGCGCCCGGCCACCCTCGGCCCCACTCCCCATCCTGCCTCCCCTGCCGTGGGCCATGGAATAGCCCACACGCCCAGGCTGTTGTGAACACGCTCCCAGCAGAGAAAGTCCTGCCCTGTGATGTGGGGATGGAGCTGCTCCGGCCCAGGTGAAGCCATGAGCTTCGGGCAGTGAGAAGAGAAAGGCATTCACGATAATGTTTGAGCGGCATGAGCGAGGACACCCTTTCTCTCACTGAAACAAAGGGTTTCCCAAGTAGTCCCTAGTTTGAGTTTATCCTTGCTAGTGCAGCCACAACGTGGTGTAGAAATGCCAAAGCTGGTTTTAAGGACTACAGCTCAGGCAGGAAAGAGTTTTGTATTTGGCTCTAACACCCACCCAAAAAACAACAAGGCTGCCCTGAGCCTTTTCCTGCTATCTCAGCTTGGTTTAATCATCTTGGTCACACAGTTCGGGTACAGTTCACAAGAAGCTGAAAGAGGGGAAATTTAGGTTCGATATTAGGAAGAAATTCTTTCCTGTCAAGGTGGTGAGGTTTCTGGAACAGGTTGCCCAGAAAGATTGTGGCTGCCCCATCCCTGGCAGTGTTCCAGGGCAGGCTGGATGGGGCTCTGAGCAACCTGGGATAGTGGAAGGAGTCCCTGCCCACAGCAGATGGGTTTGGGACCAGGTGATCTTTAAGGTCGCTTCCAACGCCTTATCATTCTATGATTTGAATCAGCTCAGAGACAGCCTTTCTCCTTACAAAATCCAGAGCACAGTGTGCAGGACAGCACCATCTCTCGCAGGAAGCCACGCACTGGACTTCAGTTTGGTGAGACACCCAGGAAACTGAACACAAAGCCTGCCCTGCCACAAGCCTCAATTTTGGTATTTCCTCAGCTAGTCCTGCCATGCTTAGGCTGGCTTTCTCAGCTGCATGTCCATGTGAGAGATTCCCACTGCACATACTCCCCTGCAAGAAAACAGTCACCAATCTTCACACACTACCCCAGGCTGCTCTATCACTGTACAACCCATCAAGGGAGGTGAAGGAGGGGGGTCAAAACTCTTGAGCTCAGGAAGAGATAACACAGGATGCTAGAGATAAGAAGGAAGGAGGGGAAAACTGTAACATGGAGTCAGCTTTGAGGGCATGGAAGTTGAAGGAGCTTGGTGAAGGAAAAGACTTAAAAGGAAAGTAATATGATCTAAAATAGCAAAATAATGTACAGTCTACTGCTGTGCTACACGGTGCTGGTAATGTTCTGGGAACCAGGAGCTGCCTCAGGTGTCTTAGGCAGGGGAGAACAAAACACAGCTGCCAAAAGCACCTGATCTCCTGGAAAATGCATCTAAGCTGCTACTGAAGCCTGAGAAACACAGGTGAGACCTCCCAGTCACACCAGTGCAGGGAGTTTGCCCGAGTTTCAACACACCCAGTCGCAGCTTTCACTCATCATAGGCACACTCAAAATACGCTGAGCCTATTAATTATCTAATGACTCACTAATTGAGGGGAAAAAAAAGTATACTTTTCCGTACTTTTCTTACATTGGTTGCTATTTAAGTAGATTAAAATACTTAATGCTAACAAAAAAAAAGTGTCAGAGAAGCATCATTTTGGGTTGAACACAATTTCATCTATTTCATCTTGGAAATTGCTACTGAACATTTGGCAAACAGCAAGTGAAGAATGTGGCTTGGATTGTACATTGCACTTCCCAGAGATGCAATAAAAGTGATTCATTCTTAAGGTAAAATGGGGTCACCTGTAAAGCAAAAACCCCAGTTCACTCTAAGCAGAGGTTAAGTTTATATTCATAAAAGTAATGGGTAAGCCTTGATATTCTGCAGTTTTCTAATATGAGAATAAACAAGAATAGTGTGTGATTCTCACTACTAGAGCTCAGTAGAAAGATAATTGACACTACTCGGTGAACAGCAGAATTCCCACAGTGGAAGTAATGTATTGAGTCACTGCAAGTTGCTCTGTTCAGGTCTCTCCACAAACTCTGGGGATGGAGACACAAGTGACAGAAACATCTGGAGCACAAAAGGAGGCAAGAACTTCCCAAATTACCTTCCCCATGACATTTTATGCAGAGGTGGCTGCTAGCAGCATGCTGTACACATTCCTAGATGGCATGTCTGCCATGAACCCCAGGAGTTCTCAGTTCCTCTTTGAGCAAGATGATTCAAGACTTTCATGGGACAGATTCTCCAGTTAGAGGCAGAAATCTCAGTCTCTCACTACACTATGGATGTGTGAGTCAGAATCCCACACTGCTGTTTTTGAGTCGCAGTTTAAAGAAGGCTCATATTTGCACCAAACCATTCTGACAGATGCATATGCCCTTAAGACATCAAAGGACCTGGAAACACACTTGAAATCTTGGCCTTGCCCAGCCTTCACAGTGGAGCCATTTGTGTAACCTGTACCCGTTCTGAGCACAGTTAAGCTACAGGCAGGTAAGAATGAACAACATTCAGCAAACTGAACTGGGACAAACTGTCCTGCCCTGCAGAGAGGCCCTTCAAAGTTATCCTGTCTGATGCAAACAGGTAATATAACCTCTTTCACAGCCAGATCAATTACCACCTGGAAAATTGTCAGATTTCTGGTAGCTGTCAGAGTCCCACAGAAAATAAAGCTGGAACATTTTAGTAATGTGGGATGACTGACAAGCTAAACATTGATATATAACCAGCCATAAATATACTGGCAAAATCCTGCTTTTTTATCAATAGGTAAAGCACATCCTATGCAACTAAAAAAATGGTAAAATACCCATAAAACTGCACTTTCCATGGAAGTGATAGTACAGTATCATCAGCCGTAACAACAGCAGAAAACTGTCATTCTCTGGCTTTAATATTGTACCATCAATTGGAGAGAACAATAAAAAATTGTTGGATTCAGAATCCCATGAGATAGCAATCACAACAACAAAACCACACATTTATCCTTGTGTTGTGCCCTCAGAATTCATGTTTTCAGCCTTAGCTCCCCATATCAGTTTTAATTACCTTATGACTCCAGCAATGAGATTTATTTTTAAAAGTTATGGGATTTGTATCACAACCAAATCACAAAAATACTTGGCAATACTGTAGGAGTGATAGAGTTTTGTACTGAAAACTGTAGCTAAAGAAAAAAAAAATTCATCCAAAAGAGATGTAGGGATGTATGTGGGAAAAACAGGTTTTGGTACAACCCTCCCCTAACCCAGCTTCTCAGGGAACAAACCATTTTTTTCTTGGAAATTTAACTGGTGTCTTTAGATTGAAGAAGCTACCACGAGACAAGTTTGGTACTGGAAGCAAAAAGTATTAAATATAAATAAAATGTTATAAGAAATGTAAAATGTAAATGTGGGAAAGCAACAGCAGGGACCCCTTCCCTCTCCCTTGTGGAAAAACACCCAAAGCCACAGGAACTGTGTGGTTGCTGAATAGGAAGGTACTAATGTGAACACATGGAAAACTCGTTGTTCCTCACGGTCTAAGACTTGTATGGCCAACTGGCAGAGTTGGCCATGCAAGTCTTTATTGTGCACACCACATTTTCTGTTTCTCATACAGTCCCACTTCCTAGAATCATGTGGTTATGTGAGAGTTTTGGCTTACAATTAAGAAAAAATGGATGTATAGCCTTTAATGGGTATGGGAAAGGCCAGAAAAACTAAGTATGACTCAACAATTAAATCTCACTGTCTGAGTTCATCTTAATTTCTTAATCCTAAAACTTAATTTGTAACTAAGGAGAGGAAGGGCAACTCCCCATTCCCTCTCTGCCTGATCCCTGTTTTTCAAAGGTTGGGACTCATGACAACGTAGACTATTTAGGCCTGATGCAATGAGTTACATGAGCTACCAGAAACTAAAAAAAGGGCAGTGAAATACACTGTGATATAACTGGGTTAACAAAGATGAAATATCAAATTTGTCAGGCCAAATTTAGGTATTTGCAGATATCCTGCAAAGTTCATTTATTTATACTCCATTCCTTAAAAAAAAAAAAAAGGAAAAAAGGAAAAGAAGAGTTTCCTCAATTCCTTCTGCTGCTGACTGTACAAACTATCCAATGCCACCTTGATCTTAATAAATCTCCATTAAGACCTGACATGGAACCCTGAAAATCCACAACACCTGAAATCCAGAACAGACCAATTTACTATGCATCCAGGTTTCTGCCAACATCTTCCTCGTGCCAGCGCACACATGACCATGCATGAGCCATCCCAGGGAGTTGTCGAGCCAAAAGAAACAACAACCCTGGAGCAGAGTGATGTGAGCAGCCATAAAGGTATGACACAGGAGAAAAGATAAGTAATAAAGGTAAATCTGACAGCTCCCTGCAGTAGTTATATATGGAATCAGAGAGTGGTTTGGGTAGGAGGAGTCTTTAAAACCCATCTCATTCCCACCCTCTGCCATGGGCAGGGACACCTTCCATCTTCCAGCCCCATCCAGCCTGGCCTGGAACATTGCCAGGGATGGGGCAGCCACAGCTTCTCTGGGCACCCTGTGCCAGAGCATCACTACCCTCACAGGGAAGAATTTCTTCCTAATACCCCAACTAAACCTACTGCCACTTTGAAGCCATCCCACCTTGTCCTGTCACTCCAGGCCCTTATCAAGAGTCTCTCTCCATCTTTCCTGTGGGCTCCGTTCAGGCACTGGAAGGCCACAATGAGATCACCCCAAAGCCTTCTCTTCTCCAGGCTGAACAATCCCAATTCCCTCAGCATGTCTTCATAGCAGAAGTCCTCCATCCGGCAGGCCCATGTCCTCCATGTGCTGGGACCCCAGAGCACCTGTACAAGCTGCATGAGAGGATAAGAACACAGGACTGGGCAGCAAAGCAGGAGGAGGAAAGCAGAAACATGGACTTAGCCCTATGTTCTGGTTAAACCACACCCAGGATCCACAGGCCAGTCCCTGCCGCTCCAGCATAGGTGTCTCTCCGTGTGTGACTGCCAAGCACTCCACACACAGAGCCAGGTGTTCCCTTGGCAGCCCACACACACCAGCAGCAGCAGAGCAGGGGGGTTTTACACACTCAGTCCTGGCCCTCTGCTAGGAACATGTCTGCTGCCCTCTCAGGTGAGAAGCGGGCACCAGGGGAAGCAGGATATTCTAAATGGATCCACAACCATGATGATCCACAACCATTCCAAATGAGTGATTGTTTTTTTGGTTTTATGTTTCCTTGTCTCCTTATTGCCACTGACTGTGACACTCCGGTGAACCCACAGCCAGCCTCCTTCCCATAGGAAAGGGCTGGCTCTGAGGGGATGTTGCATGGAAGAGTAGTCAATTAGGAGACAGCCCTTGTGACCAATTCTGAAAACAAGTAACAACATGTAGGAGATCCTCAGAAAAAGCCCTGGAAATCTCAAATAACCTGCAAAATTTAAAAGGGAAATAATCCAAAGGGAAGTTCCGGGAAGGGAAGGGGAAGGGGAAGGGAAGACACTCTTGTGACCTTGTCTTTCAGATCAAGCTGTGAAAAGTTGCATAAATCAGGGGTTTAAATGCTGTTATGGATATACATCCGTCTTAGAAAATGCCTTTTATAACCAGCTTTACCAATTAGTACTACCTTATTTCAAAGTTTATAGTAGTAATTATAGCCCATAGATGTTGTAGGTAAGATGTGGCATTAGTTCCTAATACTGTCATTAACACAGCATATTATAAAAATTAAAAAAAAAAAGAAAAAGGTAGAGCAGTACACCTCCAAGTGTGGATTAATTTAAAGCATTATTCCCATTTTAATAATTAAACAAGTTTCAATCCATAAGGAAAACTAGAGATATTTTTATCCTTCCTCCCTCTATTTTCATTTTTCTGCATATGAATGAGGGGGCACAGTCCGTTTCCCACCACCACCCTTCCAGATTCTCCAACACTGCGCTCCTTGCTGGCTTCATGATCTTCAGTTATTAGCTGAGCAATCAGGATCCTAAGATTACCCTTTGGGAGTCTCTGAAGACATCAACTCTCTCTCTTCTTCACTGGCCCACGGCTTCCTTTTGCTCAGCCCTGTGGCATGTAACACCACTTCTCTCTTTCCCCTCCCAGGTCCTACCCTATCAGACGGCAATGCTTCGGAATAAAATAAGGTCTGTGTGTCTCAAATTCACCCCAAGCTCCTGAATTCAGTGTGGCAATGAGAAATCAGAGGACGAGGCAACTTAACAGTGGCCTGTGAATAACAGTGTAAAGTCAAGCCGATAAAATTTCCTTCACCTTTTTTATGACATGGTCACAAAACGAAAGCTCTGAGAAATGCCAAGTCCTCTCATCCCCCGCCCTACACAGGCTTGCATGGCATATTCTAACTGGACTGGTGCGTACCTTCCCATCCATGAGATACTTCCCCCAGGAAGCTATAAGCACCAGGCAAATGAAATCAGAGACTTGGCTCCTTCACCTTCCCATTACCTGCAACACGCTTTGATCAGCAGGGCATAAATAAACACACAAATGCCTCATCTCTGCCAAGGTCAATGAGATGCAGCAGAGTTCCTTCAGTCATCTAAAGGAGTTCATTGGACTTGGGATGGGGCAAACTGTTTTGCTCTGTTTAAAAAAAAAAATCACTGGATGTGACAGCAAAGGGTATGATGTGGTGTGACCACTGTGATTTGGGAAAGCTAAGAGCAACAGAGAGCCTGAAAGGGGAAGAGGTGGGATTGTCAGCAGATCATGCCCAAGAAAGAGCGAAAAGCCAGAGCTCTCCTTCTTGGAGTCCTCTCCCCAAACATGTTCCTGTACGGAAAATTTGGTCTAACCTCTGCCAGACTGATGCACCTGAGGAACCCAGCTTTCAGCACAGATCTTTGAGGCCTATTACTGAAGCAAGCACCTCACCTCTTCCACTTGTGCCAGTGAAAGTGCAATTACAGCTATCCCCACAGCAGGACAAGCAGCATTGCTGTTTTTGATGCAAACATGGGGAATACCCCAGCATTCCAAACCTTTGGCTATTCCTGTACTTGTCCTAACAGAAGGTGGCAAAGATGCACACTGCTGTTTTAAGTCTTGCCTCTCCTCACGGCTAGGGCTTATGAGCAGTTAAACATGGGTGCAGTCACTAGAAATTTCAAGCTAGTGGGGCAAAGGATAGCTGTTATCACCAGTAACATAATCCAGGCTGGAAGGGGAACACACATTTGGATACCGGGGACTCTCCTTCCTACAGTGCCCCACTGCAGTCATTCAATAGAAGGAGTCTCTACAGAAGACTTAGATTGTAACTGGTTTTGGCATCTTTTTAGGGCAACCAAGAATGGCCCCATCCAGCAGAATTTCCAATTCTGTATTCTAGCTCTTTGCAGCAGTTTCTGCCTGTCTGAGGGTCATCTGTGCAGTTGGGGTAATAGCAAACCCTCCTACCTCCCAGCCATACTCTGAGGATTAGGCAGGGAGTGGCTGCTCAGTGTACTGAATATGCAAAGGCCTGTTATAAACCCCATATCTGATTGCAATCATAAGCAAAGTTTTATTTAAGCAATCCTTTCCCCAACAAAAATATATCAGCTGCTCACTCTCTTCTTTCTTTCCGTGTCTTTTTTGCCTCCAAATTCTTCCAGATAACAAAACACATTACTAAGATATTTTCCTTTTCTGATGTAAAGTTGTTTTCTACAAATAACAAAGATTTTTGCCATAATATAGTGTACATACTTAGTTATTTTGGCTCATTCTGTATAGCACTTGTACTGGAGGAGTCTCACTGCCCAGTCAGTGAAAGTCCCACTCCCATAATCTCACACATGTCAGATATTCACATTCTAATAGACATATCTAATAGATATGTCTATTTCTCGTTGTGCTTACATTGAGGGGAGACCCCTTCTCCACTTCCATCAATTTTATGAACTTAGGACAGAGAGCATTAGTTATTTCTTGCTCCCATTAAACACAAAACTGTATTTCTCTACCAAACCATAGTTTAAAACCAAGCTGGTGTTTTTGCATGTGCTTTGCCTGACACTTCTATATTTGTCTCCCACATCAGTTAATATCTTTTTTTTGCCTTTCAGTGCACTTTGTTCACTCTTTTTAGCAACATAACAAAACCTTTTACAATGCCACCTTTTAAATTAAGCTTTCAAAGGCAACATTCTAGTAAAATGCAGCTATAATACATTTCAGGGCAGATTTGCTTCCATACTGCCTTGCTGAACATGAGATTTCTGATCATGCCAGTTTTCCCTGCTTACACAATGCAGCACATCTCACCTTTTCTTGTTCTGGTCTCTTCTAAAGTCATCTGCTACGACTATCAGAGTAAGAATCAATTCATCTTTCCCCTTTTATACTCAGATGCTTATTTTCATGTCTGATACCACTGTTATCACCCACTCAGCAACTAGACAGGCAAAAATGACGCTGGTCGAGAACGAAGGAAGAAATGTCATTCATCTGGATAACACCCATTGGGCCATTCAGCTGTCATGATTCTTCTAGATGCACAGACACAATTTTTAGCTGCTTTTCACAGCCCAGACCCTCCCTTGTGACAGAATGACATAACTTGCATGCCTGGCCTTGCTCTTCCGGATAAGGCACATTTCATTGCTCCAGCATACCTTCAAATTGCTCATCTTCCTCTCTCTGCCCTCTCCGAAATGAAACAGCTCAGTTTATTCATTGTGCAGGGGCAGAAGACAAGGTAAACTGCAGGAGCGATGCGAGAGGATGACTGCCTTCCCAGATGGCACCAAAACAAGCAGTGTTCACCCTGTGCCTACAGGAACACCCTACAGCCTCCCTTTCAGACTTCTCCACATGCCCTGCTAGAATATTCCCTCTTCCCAGCTGTGCTCAGGGATGAGAAGAGAGTGACATACAGTCATGTATTCCCTATACACATCACCAGTTGCTATTAAGAAATTACTGTGTGACTTGGAGGGGTAAACCCATCTCCCTCAATCATTTGCACATTTAAGAAAGCATGCCACAACCTGTAATTTGTTGCAAAAATATGGGATGGTCCCACTTCCCTTTGGATGTCTCCCCACAGCATCCTCTCTCTGCCCCACGGTTTGTCACAGCACAGAGTCACAACCAGGTTGTGTACTGTACTGCAGCCTTGCCAGTGCTCCCCCCCTTGCCCATCCTGAAATTCTCCTTACCTGTACCTGGGACATGCCTTTCCAGGAGAAAACACCTTGCCTCAGAGTTGGACTTTAAGTGATCCTTGTGGGTGCCTTCCAACTCAGGATATTGTACAGTCTTGTGCGGAGGAGTAGAGAAAGGAGAGAAAAGTGCAGCATTCTCAGAGAACTCTAAGATCTACCAGATCTATTGTATCCAGACTCAAGCCTGAAATATCTTCATGTGCAAAGTAAGTCACAGAAAAAGAGAACAAACAATGAGAAGAGTTACTTGAGCCATGAGCCATACCAACCATCAGGACTGAATCCTCACTGTTCTAAATACTGTGCACTACTCCTGTCCTGAAGAGCTGGCAGCATACTCAGAACACCTCTTCTCCCCTAAATCCAGCAACAGAATGGAAATAGACACACTGCACCTTCACAACTTCAACAGCAGCCTGGCAGCCCTCACCTGTAAAACCAGACTGTAATCTTCGAGGACCTCAGAAAAAAGAGTGACTCAAATGTTGCAGATGGATTACATTTCATAGTCTAGAGTTACCCTTGGATGCCTGCACTATGGAATACCTACAGCAAAACTTCTGCATCTAAACTCAAGCTTAATCCAAGGATTTAGCCTGCAGCCCAGACCCACTAAAGACATCTGATGCTACAGCATCAGAGCTTTGCTACAGGCACTGGTATGGTATCTTTTTACTGTGAAAGGTATAATCTTCCCATCTACTCTTTCCAAGTTTCCACGAGCCCCTCATAACAGACAACAATCTGTAGTGAAGATTTAAGGGCCCAAGTAAGATTTAAGCTATTCAAACAATCTGTGTAGGCATTTTTGATCACTGCACCTGTAAAGGTGAGTGAAAAGCACACATACAATATAACTTACACATCCTGATTTTTTGCAGCTGCCCAGCAAGATTGCGGGCAAAGCATCTTCTTCTAATCCTCCCAGCAGTGGCGTTTGTGTTAGCGTCACTGCTTTGTGCACCTATTTCTATTATCCAGTGAATATGAAAGTGTAGCCATGGCAGCCACTTTGTGGCAGATGTGAACAGGGATCATGTCCAACTAGCTACAAGTCTGCTTGTAACCCACACTCGTGTCCCCTGATTATCCCTGGGCTTCTGCAACCTGAACAAATCATGCCCTAACATGACCAGGATCCTAATCCCCTCCCCTGCCTCCAGAGGGGTGTATTTTGGATTCATAAACTCTACTGCTGGATTTGGCGATGAAGCAGGAGCTTTCCCTCCCCTCACCTCCTCCAGTCACACCCTGTACAAGGCTGGGTCTGCTCACCAGTGCACAGCTCTGCTCTGCCCATGGAGGGGATCACCCAGCTAGTGGATCCCGCTTGGCACCACCCCAGCCTGGCCCTGGTGGAGATATGGGAATTTCTGTATATGATGAGCATTAGGAATCCCCGTGCTTAATGACTTAGAGCACCAGCAAGGCCGTGCGCAGTCAATCTCACACACTGAGCCCCTGCCTGCAGCTGGGTGTTCAATCTGAGATCACAAAAATGTGGTTTGGTGTCCAAATGTCACACACTTCTCTGTGACACTGCAAAAAGGATATGTTTTCAGGAAGGGAATTTATGGCCATCTCTGCTTGAATGCAGTATTCTCCCAGCAGCAGGTTCCTGTGCTTCCTCAGTTCCCTCCTTTTGTGCTATCCAATTACAGTTTCTCCAGCCACTCCTCCTCAAACTCTCCTAGCATCAGAACATCCTCTATTTTGTATACATTTATATATGTGTGTCTGCTTATCTATGTGCATTTGTACACGTCATGGTAATCACCTCCCCTCTTCTAAATTTTTCCCACTATCAAAACCAATAGCCCTCCCCCTGACCTTGCACTGAACTTGTACTAAAGTCATGGGAATTTCTTCTTCCGACTTCACCTTGCTTTTAATCCAACCTCCCCAACATGAGGTCAAAACAAGTCCCCACCACAGGCTCTGTTCCTCATCCTGCAGTGTTCTGCACAGGACTTGAAGGAATAGTGTCTAAAAGAATAGACGGGGAATGGATTTTGTCTCAGTAAACCAATTCTACTGAAAGGGCAAGAAAGCTGGAGTCACTTGTTAATGGAAAAGACAAGATTATTGAAGCTTTCCCAAAAGGGCACCCCACATTGCTCAGCACAGAGAACTCACATCTAGAATGCATGAATGCATTAACTTAGAACTTTTCTGCACCACTGAATCCTTCATAGGAAGCAGTGTGTCACAGCCAAGGCTCAGACCTTCTTCTTACACTAAACGCTCCTTCCCACACAACAAATTTCAACACGCAGTTCTTGACCAAAGACATAAAAGCAGCTGACCTAATCCCAGTCCTGGATTAACCCAGTTCTCCCATGCCACACAACAGAGTTAATCCACACTACTGAGTAAATCAGGGCAGCTGCTCTCATGCAGGTCAGCTGCAGATGGAAGGCAAAAAGATACACTGCCTTCTATGAAGATTTAAAGGTAAGGCATGCTTGTGACAACTCCTAGTTTCACCAACTCTTCACCTTGCCAAAAGGAGTTCCATCCTCTGTCCTTTCTCTCCTGGTGGTAGAGGTGCATGTATGGTCCCACAACAAACTGCACCAGAGAACCAGTAGAGATGCCAACAGGAAGGCATGACGGCTTCTTTCAACAGCAGTGCCAGCTGAGAGGATTTGTGCAACCACAGCCTGTTTATCCAAGCACAGAAATGTAGGAACTAAATGTGTGATTCCCTCTGGCATCTAATTCTGCTGTTGGAAAAGGTGGTCCCTCACTACATTTCTCATATGCAGTGTCACGCTACACTTCTTCAGCAATCTCTCTGGCCACAAGGCAGGCTAATCCAACTTCTATACTTTTTTCCTTTAGGGAGGGGGGTTAATCAGTTGGAGCAGTGACTGGACTGATCTGAGGCCACTTGGTCACCAGAGCTGACCCCAGGGAAGCAGCAGGAGCTTGCAGTCAGGACTGGATGAGAACTGGATCATTCCTTCAGCAGCATCCTGTTGTGCAGCTGGGCTGCTCATCATGTGAAGCCCAGCTCCAAGCAACAGAGTTATTCAATCACAGTTCCCAGGAAGCCCTGCCCGCACAGAGACACCAGGCCAGGCACCCTCCATCACTGCTCTAAACCACGCTGATCACCCAGACTCCAGTTCCACAGCTGCCTCTTCCCAGAAGGAAGAGCTCAGCACAGCTAACAGCCACGGGCTTGCAGTACAACAGACCATCTTTTAGCTGGAATGTGTCATCCTGGCAGCAACAGGCTTTTATGTCAACCTGACATGAAAACTTGTAGCAAGACTCTGTGGTTAGGAGCCAGGCCAGACAGATGGAGATAAGAAATTAGCAAGGGTAATCAGCCATTGGAATAATTTATCCAGGAAACCACTGCAGCCTATCACCTGATATCTTGAAATAAAGACTGGGTACTTTTATAGTAGAATTTTGGATTCAATGCAGTGATAACCAGCTGGGAATGTAAATACCTGCCAGGGGTCAGGTGAAGGTATCTGTCTCCAACTGGCTGATACTCTGAACATCAACTGTGTGATTACCTCAGGAAAGAGGGAAATATACTCTCTGTAGAGCCCAACTGTCAAAATAATAGAGCACAACTGCATTTGCACTGAAATCACTTCTGAGTACTTCAGTAAAAGATTCAACAGGAGTTCAGTGAGGAGCTGCAAAGCAGAAAGGAATTGCAAAACTTCCCAGGCATGACTACTGAAATAAACTAGCTGTGGATAATTTAGCCAAACAGTAATGAAGCAAACAACATCAACTGGAAAGATACCAGATGAAAGAAAGCAAAGTAAATACTTAGAATCAAACATCCTTCAGAAAAAAAGTGATTCCAATTAAGAATTGGAATTCCCTTGTGGGCTGCTCCTTAAATTTTGCCTGGGATAACTATGGTGAGTGAATGTAAGATGAATACAAACTAATTAAATAAAACAGCCCATTTTAAACAAGACTCTAAAGCAGATTACATTAAAAAGGAAAAAAAAAAAAGGAAATAAAAAATCATCAAAAAGCTATAGCACAATTTGACTCTTTCCTACTAGAAAGCACATGAAATAAGAGTACTATACGAAATTATAAGGTTCAACAGACCAAGCACAAGAACATCCATCTAAAGTTAACAGAATAAAAAATAAAAAAAACCCCAAAAAACAACAACCAAAAAAAAGCCTGCAGAACAGACTTACCATCTATCTAAAATCTACCAGGATGCACAAGAAGTTCCCGGAGTAAGTATTTGTGTCCCACTATTTCAGAGAGCACGAGCATCAACCTCAAGCCCAGCCACCTGCTGTCACAAGCAACTGGACCGTGTAATCCCACTGAGATTTACCCAGACCACGAGGACAGGACAAATGCCACCCTTAACCACCACCTGGCAAAACAAGGTTCTACACAGAAGCCAGCTGAGCTCTTCCCAACATGAACAAAAACTAAGAAGAACAACTCAGATTTCTTACAACTTCAAGTCTGATTATGGATGCCTCCTCCTCACCCAATTCAGGCGCAGTTCTGAAATCTGGGTCACCCACACATTATTCCTCCAAACCAAGCCACCTCCCTCCAGTGCAACCCTTTAAGCCCTTATCCAAGCCATCTCAAAGTCATTTAGGTCATGAGAGACTCCAAAACACCAAGGAATCACGTCACAAAACTTCCAACAACACATTACACATGTGGCTAGATCCAGGAGGAACAGGCACTCAGCTATAGGAGAAGCCAACACGGGCATCGATATCCAGTAGTGCTCTGGCGAAATCTGCATAAAGTCAACACCGATGAGCTGAGCTCAGATCTCTGACCCCGTAATTCCTACCAGGTTTGATGCAGTCTTAGCCAATATCTTGGAATAAACCAAGCATCAAGCAACGACAAACATGGGTGCTGGGAGGATGACGGGTCAGGTGAGAGCCGTGGGACCTCCGAATTTCCCCCCGGCAGGTTGGTTGGGGCGCTGGGGGTTGCCATCGGAGCTGCTGCGGTGGCCGGGGCTGCAGGAAGGAGGCAGGAAGCGAGCAGCAGGCAAATATCTCGCCTTTCGTTCCTCTGCCTTCCCTCCGTGACAGGCCACAAAAGTCATGAGGCAAGGAGGAAAACAAGGAGGTGTCCAGAGTTCAAGCACAGCACCCCCGCGACTCCCGGGCCGCAAGTCCCGTCGGGAGCTGAAAACCCGGCGAACACCGTGGTATCTCGCTCCTGCGTGGGAAGCACCATTTCTGCGAGAAGAGACTCCTGCTGCTGCTTGGCAGCCGAGCCTGGGATCGGGCCTGCGCTCCGGGCCCTCCCTGCTGCCGGCAGCAGGCGGGGGAACGGGGGGCGGCGGGCGGGACGGGCGTTGCCGTCGGGGCGCAGAGCCCCCGCCAAGGATGCGGCCCCGGGCTGGGCGGATCGGAGCCTCCTTCGCCGTCCCCTCGGGGAGCTCCCGCGGCGCCCGAGACGCCAAGGGGCTCCGCGCCCCGATGGCGCCTGCACCGCGCACCCGCACCGGGCCCATCGCGGGAGGAGCGACGCTTGCCTTCCCCGGAGATCCCTCCTCCCGTCCCCAACGGGTCCTAAAATGGTGGGTCGGCCGACCTCCCTCCTCTTCCTTCACCCACTGTTCCCGTCCCGTTCCCCCCACCCGCCCCACGCTCCCGGAGCCCGCCCGTCGCCCCCGCCCCGGCCCCGCGGGGCAGCCGCCCTTCCGTCCGTCCTGGCCCAGGCTCCGCGGGGATCCGGCGCCAGGCCCGCGCCTCTCCCGGGAATGCGGCAACAGCTATCCCGGGAATACGCCAACGCCGCCCCCGGCGGCCGCCCTTACCTGCGCCGGGCTCACATCGCGGGGCCGGGGCCAGCGGCGACCGCCCTCGGCGCCCCTCGGCCGCCACCTCGCCGCCGCCCTGCGCGGGGCCGCAGGTATGTCATGAGTGCCGAGCGCGGCTTCAGGTGAGCCGGGCACACCTACAGGAAGGCAGGCGGCCCGCCCTGATTGGCGTGCGGGACCGGCGGCCGCGCTCCGACGGCACCGCGGCGGGGCAGGGCAGGGTGGCCGAGGGGCTTGCGGCGGACACGGCGGCTCTGGACCCGCTCCTGGCTCCGGCCGGCCACAGGCCCTGACACGTCCGAGCAGAAGGTATTTTTTTTCTTTTTTCTTTTTTTTTTTTTTTTTTTTTTTTCTTTTAATTCAGTAGTAAGTATATGGGTGAAGGTCCTAGAGGGAAAGCCATACGACGAGCGGCTGAAGTCTCTCGGCTTGTTCAGCCTGGAGGAGACTGAGGTTAGAGCTCACAATAATTCTGCAGCTTCCTCGCAAGTAGGAGGGGCTGGCCCTCAACTCTGCTCTGTCTGACCAGCAACAGGACTCAGGGAACGGCTGGAGCTGTGTCAGGGGAGAGTTAGGGTGGATTTTAGGAAATGTTCTTCACCCAGAGGGTGGTCGGGAACTGAACATGCTCCCCCAGGTAGTGGTCACAGAACCCAGCCTGACAGAGCTCCAGGAGCGTTTGGACAACGCTCTTGGGCACAGGGTGGGATTGCTGTGGTGTCCTGTGCAGGGCCAGGAGTTGGGCTGGATGATCTTTGTGGGTCCTTTGCAGTTCCAGACTTTCTGTGATTCTGCAATAACTCTGTCCCTCTCAGGTTTGGACACAGCACTTGTTTGCTTTGCCTCTGGAGTGCAGCTGACCCACCAGCCCAGGTCTTTGGACCAGCTTAAGACTCAGAGATGCTTTTTAATTTTTAAGCTTCCTTCATTATCTGAGTCTCTTGTTTTCCCACTTCTTAACTTCACATGTGTGAGCCCTTTGTGTTTCCTCCCAGCAGGCAGCTGAGGGTTCAAGTAAAAGTGTTGGGTTATCCTAGGCTTTATAGGATCCCAGGCAGGATCACATCCAGGATCATAAAATAAATGAAAATTAATGAAACACCTGAATTCAGAAGAAATTGACTGGGCTATGGGTAGAAAAACTCTGTAGGCTGCATTAAGAAGCTGAGTCCACAGCTACAATTCCTGGGCTTTCTGTCTCTTGTAGATACACAGGTGCTTAAAGGGATATAGGATTTATGTGAGGGTGCACTTTGCCATGGTGTATTATATAGGTCTTTGCTTACCAAAATCACAAAATGTGCAAAGAATTATCTTAGACAGGTGGCTGAGGAAGGCATTACCTATATTATATATTTTGTCTCTTAAGTTGATATCCAGAGTTGTCTCTTTGCCAAGTCTGCTTTTTTCTCCTGATCATTTCCTGAGGTTTACAGGTGTTTCCTCCAGGATGTGCTTTGAAGATTTCAGCAAAAGAGAAAGAGGGAGCTTGCTCAACCACCAGAGCAACCCTGCAGCCCACACCTAGGCAGTCCTGAACCCTCCCTTGCCTGCAAGACTCATGTGGAGTCTCCCAGGCAGGAAAACTCCACTCAGAAGTGGAAGCACACTGAGAACTCTCCCCAGCCAGCTACAGAATCATCCTCATGCCTGCTGCTGTCTTCTGATTCAATTACTCCTTTCATTCATTTGTGTGGGTGCCTTTTTTCAGCAGAGTGGATGAGCTCCTGCAGCTGAGATTCCCATTCCGCATCACTTCATTTACAGTCAGATGCAAGGAAAGGGATGCTTCAAATTCCCAGGAGCTGACTCTGGATCATGTCTCTTTTTAGTTTCGTGTCAGATCTCTGGGAGATTATATAAATAGCTTGTCACTATAGGACACGAAACAACACGACACGCACACACCGCTGCTCTCAGGTGAAAAAAAGGGAAGTTTACTTTCTGACTCTAACATTTATAAATTTCTAAAAGTGACAGTGGATTGGAGGGTGAAAGTGCCAGCTCTCCAATGACACTGGACAAACCAACAGTCTATTAAATTTCTCTTCTTCCATAAAAGAATGTAAAATAATAAGCTATTTACAGAAAGTGTGTGAGAAAGTTTGTTACAAGAATGTAAACATCGGAAGATTTAGAAAATCTTAAAAAATCAGGGCGACAATAGCTAGTGCATCTTCTCACTGCATTTTCTAAGTTCCTAGCAGCTGGCAGCAGGTTGGAGTTGGTCATCCTGACTGGAAAACTGCTCCTCTTCTATCCAGAAAAGGGCAACTTGTTGTCTGACGTGGGCTTAACTTCTCCCCCTGTCCTTGGCACCTCCAGCAGCTGCAGAGGCAGTTTTCTATTTGATTTTGAGAATTATGTCTTGAGATACCTTGCTTTCTCTGCCTGCTGCACAGAGTTTGAGTGCCTGAACACATCTGGAACCCAGCAGAGTGTGAGCAGGGGAGGGCTTGTCCCATGCTGTGAGTATCCCACATGGACTGGGCTGCACTGTCTCTTAGCCCACCAAACTCTGCCCTGCAGCAGCTGAGCATGCCCCTTTCCCTTCAAGGACATACCTCCTTGGTGTGTATACATATATATGTATCTCTGGTGTGTCTCTTCCCTGCAAAGAGGCCCACCAGCATCAAGAGCAGGGCCCCGTACCCTGAATTGCTCCTGCTTCCTGCAATGCCTTGTGCTATGTCGGGCTGAAGGGCAGTTGGGATATTAACCTCCCACTCTGACATCCTCCTTGTAAACATCCTGTCCCACTCAAGTCCTGCGCTGTCACATCCTCTCTGCTCTGCCCAGACACTATTCTGGGTTTAGTTCTACATACAGAGCACACAGCTGGGCATGTCAAAATCCAGGCAAGCAGCAGGAGAGAACAGTAACTTGGTTCAGCTGCTGACATATTCTTAAAACTAAAATCATCTGCTTGTGCCCTCCTTGGAAAGCCAGTTTGCTTCCCTAGGCATGTTCAGCAGCTGTACCTTACTCCAAGCAGATGCAAGCCTGTGCATATGGCATGAAGAACCTTGGTAATAATGGAAGGGAGCAGAACAGGGAGCTTGGAAACTGCAGCCCAGTAAGTTTACACAAGCAGCAAGTAAAACACCCATCCCCTGTGAGTCAGTCCTGGCTGTTTCCTTCATTTCCTCCAAGGCTTGCTGTGAACATCCAGCGGTAGCAGCCCTTTTGAAATCCAGTCATCTCCTTTCCTGCCTCTTGTTTACAGTCTCCAGCACTGCATTTTCACTGCAGCATGCTGAGAGAAGTGCAGACTCTCCCCTGGCCTCAGCTCAGCTTTGGTACCACAGTGCTATTACTGCTTTTGTGGGTGCCAGCACATTCTTGAGCTACAGCACGTGCTGAAGTAAGAGAGGAAAAAGTGTCACAGTTGCACAATAGTTTTCTTTTTTTTTTTAATCTTGAACGCAGCTGTATCATTGACAGAGGTTCTTTATCCCTACAGCCATACCTTTGGATTCAGTCTGGTAGGGTAGAAAGAATGCAGGGGGTATTAGGTTGTTCTAAGTGTGCAAACCATCCCTCAGAGATACGGATTGGATCTTCCCTGCTTCAGATTGAGGTGTATCTCATGCTCTGATTTCCCCACATGACAGCAGCTAGGGAGGGGGACTATTTTTAGCTTTTGTTTCTTGGTTTGTTTACAGGAAGTTCTTAATTTGTGGAAGTGAGCTTGGGTCTGTCTTAGTCTGAGAATCTGCTTCAGTGCCAGTTGTGGATGCAGTTACAAGGGTGAACTGCTGCTGTTGTCTAGGAGAGGCATCATTTGTCCCAGGTGTTCAAAAAACTGTGGGTTTCACACAGACAAATACTGATTTCTGGGATGTTTTCTGAAATTTGTTCAAGGAGATGTCCAGGCAGCTGTGGCAGAAAAGTTTAGGAAAATACAGAACTGGGAAATTCTTTTGGGTAATATGGACAGAAATGCTTTTCTGTGTGAAACTAGTTATAAATCTACATTGCTGCCATAACCTGAGTTAATGACAGTAGCTCTGAGACAAAACTCATATTGTCAAAGAATGTGAACATCCCAAGACAAGAACAGACCTAAATGGGCTTCCCCCATTTCCTTCTCAAGTGCCCTCTCCTGGGAATTCCAAATAGCCTACAGCCAACAAGTGACCTAGATACAATGCTGTGTCTTATGGAGTAAAACCAGGAGCAAAATAATCCACCAAAATTATATATCTTTATAATCCTTACTCAATTCATCCAGGTTTGGTTTGTTGCTTTGGTTTTTTTTTTTTCCTTACGAAAAGCAGCAAGAATTCTTTGTACAAATGGATACCTGCATATGAAGCATGAAGGGATAGTTTTTTGTCATGATGAATTATGTACCAGTTACAGTGAAGGTGTACATTGGATGGATTAAATGTGAATGGCCCATTTTGTGTGTTGTACAAATTTTTTCCAAAGTAATTGCAGTGCCTGGCCTGACGTGCATGTCAGGCCATTGCCCTTTTTTAATAGGGTCTGCCAGGAAAATTTAAACAAATGGACAAGGCTGCAGACTGTCTTGAGACAAAGGCTATCCTTAGGGGCATGAGAGCACGGGATGGTCTGGAGAGTCCCTGCCTGTCAGCCATGAAAGGTGGTAAAAGGATGTTTTTCTTTCCACACATCCCGTAGCCTGACATTGCCCAACAGTTCACTTGGGCAATGAAAGGGATGAGGTGGTTCTGAACTTGTTGATGTCAGTCTGGGGGAGGCTGATGTGCTTTCCCAACTCAGTTTACAGCTGCAGTCCAGACTGATATCAAAGAAAATGACTGCTCATGCCACAGCTTCAGAACAGTGTGGGCTGCACACATGCAAATGTTGGTTTTGTTGACCTTCACTGATTTGGATGGAATTGAGGGCAGGAATGGCCAGTCTCAAACAGCAAAAGCAGGCAAGATCGACTCAGATGTTACTTCAGTTGTCCCAAGGATGTAAAACTGTCAGCTGGGCAGAAGGGAAGACAAAGTACTGCTCAAAGCATAACTACAAACTGAAGAAAGAAATTCCCACAATGTATCTCCTGCTCAAGATTTCACATTAACAACTGCAGGAAAACATGACTTAAAACTGCACATGTATTTGCTTGTATGATGTTTTTCAAAAGACAGAAGGAAATAGCTTAAAATTAGTCCAATTCCATTAAAATCCTTTTGTTTGGGATTAATAAAATATGGATTCCTTTCATAAGCAAGAAGCTCCTTTGAATAAGTATTGGGGGAAAAAAGGAGCTATGCTAAAGGGGTTATAGTCTCTGAAGCAGTTACCAGCGTTTAATGATACATACTGTGGTTAAAGCACCCAGTTTCCTGCTCACCAGTAGCATTTGGCAACTCACTGATGGAATTCTCAGTGGGACAGTAGTAAGCTCTTACATTTTTGGGAGGATTTCCCTCAGCCAAACTTGCAAAAATTGCATTTGATATACCTAATGCAGTATAACATCACATTCTTCTCTTCCTGTTGAATATATGGCTTCTTAAGCCCTATTCCCACCTGATTAATATATGGAGATTTATATGGAAGTGTCCATGCAGGTAAATAACACAAACCTGAATTTAAAGGGGTTTTTTTTGAAAATATATAATGCAGGGAAAGGGTGTTTTATGAGCAAGAACATTAATAAGGGTATTTTTGGTACTTTACACTGAAGTTCAGCAGTGTATTTTGCTGAACAAAAATTACTGCAGTAATTTCTGGCCTGGAGTCCACACATATCAGGAGGTCCGTGGGCTACCTGAGGAGGATTCACAAAAGATTCCCAGGAAACACAAGGCAATACCTGTAAACAAGGATCCAAAAAAAATAAAAGGCTGAAAAACCCCAGTGCTTCATGCTATTAAGATGCCTCCAAAAAAGGGCAGAAAGACATTATGGAGAAAAAAAATGTGTCCTGAGGGAATGAGTAGTCAGACAAAGAGGAAGATAAGAAAGCTTTTAGTGGGGTTTGCCTTTTCTCCATCATCCAAAGTTTTAATTTTTGGTAATCCAGGATCACAACACTGATGTATCCACACACAAATTTTGGAAAATCTTAATGAGAACTGGTTATGCAAACATTTTCAAACAGGTGTTCTTTTACAGCAGCCAATATAGGCAATTCCAAGCTCAGTTACAATTTCAAGGAAATTTTTGGGCTTATCCTTATCACCACAGGGTGAGTGGCCTACCTGAATGTGAGAGAAACAGAAAACCACAATGAAGTGTTCTAGATGTTCTGGTAGTGAGTGGATTGGTTTGTTCAGAATAATTTCTACAGAAGCCCTTGAATGTCACCCTCCCCACCCCAGCCCAACTGAAGTTATTGCCATCAACACCCATATATAATAGTACAGAGGAAGACTCTGATGAAGTTCTTGCTTTAGCATTTCCAAATGGAGTAGAAGTATTTTAAGAGTCCCAGTAATATTATCCAGGACTTCTCTAAGGGGAAAAGCAGACAATGCTCATTATCCTGGATCCTCTCTCATTAGGCTTTTTCTCACTGCTAAGGAAGGAAGGGAAACAGTGTGTGAGGTGCAGGTGAGGCTAAGACCCCAATCTAGTAATTACCTGCACAGGGATGTGTAAAGTACCATGGGCTAGGCAACAATTTACTGCAGCATGAGGGCTCTGCTTCAGATTTGCAAAGGGATTTAGCTGCAACAGAAGAATCACAGAAGGATTCAGGAAAAAATCCAGCTTTTTGCAGAGCTCAGAATCCCACAACACAGAAATGGAATACACTGCAAGAAACCAAGAACTGCCTCCCAAAGGCTCCCTGGGAGCTGCAACTGGGGATTTCAGTCTGGGAAAGGCACCTGCCAGGAACAGGCAACTTGGGGTATCCTTTGCATGGAGCATCTCAGGGCAGAAAAAGGATAAGCCCAAAAATTTCCTTGAAATTGTAACTGAGCTTGGAATTGCCTATTTTAGCTGCTGTAAAAGAACACCTGTTTGGAAATGTTTGCATAACCAGTTCTCATTAAGATTTTCCAAAATTTGTGTGTGGATACATCAGTGTTGTGATCCTGGATTACCAAAAATTAAAACTTTGGATGATGGAGAAAAGGCAAACCCCACTAAAAGCTTTCTTATCTTCCTCTTTGTCACTTCTTCCTAGCTGAGGTCCTCATATAATGTTCATTTAAGTGTTGCTTGTGGTGTAGGTCAGTAGTAATGACTCAGGCCAGCCCTTCACTTTCCTTCCTCTTGCTGGCGAGACACAAAATCCAGCCCACAAATTAATTTGTCCCATTTGCCAATAAAGAGGATCCCTTGTTCATTAAAAAATTGCATACAGAAGTCCTTAGTTTGTATTAAGGTCCTCTTCAGTAACTGTGAAATCAAGCCGTTAAAAGTTCAGAAATCCCAAATTCTCCTTGCATTCCAGATTTGTGTTTGGGAGTTTTTGTTCCAGTTGTCATGGTGGACAGAATTACACATAGAAGTGTAGCTTTTAACAGGATAAACACAGTAATTCTTCATCATCTTAGTTTTTGCAGAGGAGGATAAACAAAGCTGAAATATGCTTCCCTCTCTGTTCAGTGTCTTTGTACAAGTCCTGGAGGTGATCTCCAAGCCTGTAGTGTAGTGCCCCCCTGTTCCTGATGCTGATTCCTGGCTGCATCCAGGTGAGAGAACGTGAGCCCAAACACCATTTTGTTTGCTGTGCCTGCTCTTCTATGTTGGTTGTTGTTACACCAGCAGGTTTAGAGAGCAACTTCTCTTTTTGTCCCTCAGGTAGTTTTTGTTTTGGGCATTGGATTACTGTTAAGGCTTTCTGTCAGAATGTTCAAGAAATGTCTACCATTTTATTGTAGTTTCAACTTTTTTAAAAAAATAAATTCTCTGGCATTTTAGCCAGCCATGGTGGCTTTCCTGGAGGCCCTAAACTTACGTAACATGAGTCCTGTAATTAGATAACCAATCTCATAATAGAAAAATGAGCACATATTCCTGAATCACCTCCATGATGTTGGCCTGTTGTATACTGAGTGAGGATTCCCTGTGCCCCTCACACCTCTCAGTTCTTGAAAAAGCAACCTTTCCATAGTAGGGATTATAATGATGGATGTGAGTTTGCAAGAAATACAGTCATGCACACAGGATGGGGAAGCATTGTTTGTTTGGAGTTCTGATGCTGTTGTTGGAAGGGCAGACTGAAGCACGATTGTTTCCTGTGAGCAAAGGCACATTTTTAATGAATTGAACTTTTGTCCTTAAAACACAAAAAGGCCATTTTTTGTGATTAGCACTGTGTGATATTTTCAGTTTTCTTTGCATTTAGTTAAGAACAGCACAAGAATAATCCTACAAATAAAACATAAAAACAGAATGACCCTATAAAAAGAGTGGGGTTTCTGCCTCAGCAAAAATCTTGCTGCATTACTGTGGAGGCTCAGGGGGTAAAGTGGCTGTGGTAGAGGCCACATTCTTGTCCTGTGGTCAACATGCATTGTCACAGACTCTTCTGACATTTTCACACCTCCTGAGACACATGAGTTGAAGTCCCCAAGGAATCAGAGAATAAAGAATCAAAGACCAAAAGATTGTTTAAAAGGTACCTAGTCACAACCATAAGTAGATGGTTGATCTTCCATTCCTAGGACCTCCCCCTCCCTTGTTAGTGATTCTCAGAAAAACCACGAAGCCTATCATCTTAGTAAGGTGCTCACATCCAACCACTGCTACCCCTGGGTCCTGGAGCATTGTCACATTGTTCTCTGTGATTTGGGGGTTGTGCCTCATACTCCCTGCAGGAGTCCCCCACAGTGGCTTGAATATCTGTGCCTTTATCCCACCTCTGGTGCTGGAATGCCTTCCTGGCAGGTCTCACAGTGAGCACATTTCATTCAGGGGCTGGTTTCCTGCTGAGGTGATGTCACTGATGCTGAGTAAGGATGGCGTGAATCCTGGCTCCAGCTCTTCTCACTGGAGCAAACAGGTCAAGCTTTTCTCTGGGGTCAGAATTCCCATCAAAACCCTTTCCACATATATGCCCTACGGGAATCTGCCTAGATTGTTTCTGCCTAGCTTAGATACCCATTCATCAACTCAAAAAACCCCTAATTCTATGTCCTTTAGGTACTCCATTACAATGGAGTCCTAGTGGCCTTAATTATTCTTGATGGACTGGGAAGGTCAGAATGCCTCTCTGTCTTGGGAGTATCCTCTGCAGTGGATCCCAAAAGAACCACATAGTCTAGGTTTTCTTCCAGTGCCTGAGGTATCTTATGGCCCTATATCATCATATGGTGGAAGGATGACTCTGTGATCTTGCTGTGACACTGGCCCAGCCCACAGACATTTTAACAGGAGTAAAAGTGCTCCACAGAATATAAAATGGCTGCTGCTTCTCTACATGGGAGCAGAATATAACAGAGAAGAAAGGTTGATTGCAGGAAGGAGGTGCCATGGGACAGAAACAGCACTAAAAGGTCTTTGCAGTATTTACCTGCTCAACGACTGCAGGTTTCTTTGAGAGGAAAGATCAAAGTTTTCTATCCAAATAATGTTTTGAATTTGAATGCCTGCATTGAAATCAGTATTTGTAAATCTATGGTAGCTTTGTTATCCAAATGCAAAACTTTTTACTCATCACCCATGTGTTTAATGATCCATGTGACATGCATGGGTGGTTTTTAGTTTATTTTTGAAAAGGATGGATGGATTTTTGCTTTCCAAAGGCCAGCTTGGGGAATAGCTCAGCAGTCCATCCTCTACTGAGAGAGCATGGTGATGTCTGGTTAACTTCTGGTGCAGGGGGTTTCACAACCTCCCAGATAGTATTTTCCAGCTCTGGCTTATGCAGAGAAAGTTTTTGCAACATCTGCTCTTGTTCTTTTCTCCTGTCTTCTTTTCTTTCCTGGAAATTAAGTTGGTTAGATCTTATCTCTGTCCTTCCAGCAGTGTAATCGCTGTCTCCCTTAACAGCAACCTCTTGTGTACTGCAACTGCACTGTCATGTCTTGCCCTATTTCCAGCCTTCTCCTCTAGACTCAATAAACCTAGTTCCCTGCTTTCTTCCCAGAGGTTGTTTTGCAAACGTCTTATCGCTGCAGATGTGTTCCCACACCCAGCCTGCACCAGACTGGCTGTTAGCTGTTCCCTGTCCTGTGCCAGTGGTGGCTTCTTGCTTCTCCCTGGTGGTGTTGTGCTCCACCCCCTTCCCTGTTCCCAGTGGCTTCCCACGGTGGGGTTGGCCAGGATTCCTGAGTGGGTGTAGGGGGCCCTGCTGGGCCAGGTGCTGGGAGCAGGTGCCAGGCCCCCAGGCCCTATCAAGCACAGGAACCGGTATGTGCAGCTCACTCCTTGTGCATCCCAGTCCTGCCAGGAAACCAGAGTCCCTGTGGGGCTTTGGGGCTTTGTTCTCAATTCTCAGGTTTAGGAATGTCATCAGCTCTCTCCTCATGGGCTCCCAGATCACAACATCAGAGAATGGTTTGGGTTGGAAGGGACATTAAAGGCTCATCTCATTCCAACCTCCTGTCATGGGCAGGGACACCTTCCACTAGCCCAGGTTGCTCAGAGCCCCATCCAACCTAGCTTTGAACAGTTCCAGAGATGGGGCAGCCACAGATTCTGTGCCTTCTACCCTCACCACCCTCACAGTAAAGAATTTCTTCCTCATACTTAATCTAAACCTAGCCTCTGTCAGTGTGAAGCTTTTCCCACTCATCCTGTCACTCCAGGCCCTTGTCAATTGTCTCCATCTGGTCTCCTGTGTATATTAAAAGGCCACATAAGGTCTCCCTGCAGCCTTCTCCAGGCTGAACAACCCCAACTATCTAGGCCTGTCCTCATAGGAGAAGTTAATTAATTTCTGATTGATTTTTTATAATCTGCTTTAAAGACTCTCCTAGGGGGAGGAGGTTCCCATCTTCTAAGGAGTGTGAGCATTTCAGGAGCTCCTGAGGAGGAAGGGCTGCCAAAGAACAGGTGTAAAACATCCCTTCATTTTAGGAGCACCAGCTTCCAGGATCACTTGGAGTTATGTAGCCTCCTTGTATCAGCTATTTAGTGAAATCATTATCTTATATATATTATTATATATATGTATTATATAATCCTTCCAGTCTAAAGAGCACAAACTGCCTGGACAAGATACCACTTAAAATGCTTAAGAGCATGGACAAGGCAGGTTCTCCCTGCTGATCCTCCCATAGGGATGCCAGTAAGAATTCTCTGCTGCACCTAACCACTGATCCCTGGCTATAGGAGCATTGCTCCCTGTTTAGAGGAACATTGATTCCTGGATATAGGAACCTCCTCATCTCTGATTCCTTTACATGCTTGTATTTGATTGAAATAAGACAGTCAGTTCCTAATGGGCAGCTGACAGTGGGATAAAAAAAGCTGTATTTCCTTCAAAAACTAGAGGAAAAAACCATCCCCAAGCCTGTCAAAACTACACCATGAAATTATTCCCCAAATCTGAAAATATGTATTAAAATCAAAGAGAGCTTCTGAACTGTGTTTGATTTTGAAACTTCTTGGGAGAAATGGACACTATTAGGTGATGAGTCATCTGACCTGTTTCAGGTGTCTACCTTAGGAATAGGTGAATCATGCCCTAGAAAGGCTGCTTCAGTATTTGACAAAGGGGCTTTCCTTGTTTTGTTTGATGATCTATTCTCAATTTGTTATTACTTATAATATTTTACCATTTTTTTAAATACTCAGTTAATCTTTGCTCAGGACAAGGATGGGCTGATAATATATCTTTCTCTGAGAACTGTGGTTTCAAAAATCAGCAGTTTCACTACTGTGATTTTGTAGTTTGTCTTCTGGAAGGGATGTGTGGAATAGAAACAGTGAAGTCATAAGACCAGAGAAGACAGAAGCCCAGAGGGGAAAAAGGTGAGCAAGTCAGAATCTGAAACAACACAGTCAGAAAACACAGATTGTGGGGTTTGTCTAAAAAGCTTATTGGTTCAGTTAGAGGAAAAGAGAATTTGTATATGTATAGCTGTAGTTTTGCTAACTGTTTATGAAAAAGGCAGATTAATTTATTGCACACGCTATCCAATGTCATTATATTAGATATTATAAAATACCGGGATAAGCAGCTTTACAGAAAAGGGCCTGTGTGTGGAAAGTGGTAGAATAATTAATTTTTTTCTTACATCCAGTGATTCAGCTTTTTAAAGTTGCTGAGACAACTCTAACCCTTCAATATAGCTAAGAAACACCTGCAGATGGGACCTCACTTAAGGGACGGTCCACTAATGTAAAGATTAACTCAGTGGGATGTAGACTTGAGCTCTAATTAATGTTCCTGTGGTTGTCTCCCAACCCTAGACTGGGTTTAGAGATTCTTCATCACAGATATTTTATTTTCTCTGTTGTATTTGCTTTCCCCTTCCACTGAGCCTTTGTCAACAGCAACTAATGAGCTGCAGTCAGTGTCCTTTTTCATGTATAGGCTCTTATGAAACTTGTATTTTAAAATAGAAATGCGTTCATAAACTTTATGTACGAAAAGGGTGATAGACTGAGGAATAAAAGTAATTTCATTGGGCAGAAGTTAATTTACAGTAGATGAACATGCTGTTATTCAAAGTAAACAGCATCCAAGCTATTAATGGAATGGCATTTGTCTTCAGTAAATATTTTACGTAATACATCCAAGTTATTCATGGAATGGAATTCATTTTTCATAGAAGTTTTATGTAATGCTGGCCAATTGGGACTCCCGGGAATTAAAGATTTAATAACAACAGGGTCTCTCAACTTATTTTCCATTATTTTGATCTCAGAGCTACAAAAGTGGTTGTAATGTGAGGGATTCCATTTTTTTTTTTAAATTCCAAGCCCCCTGAACATTTCCAGTCAACTGCTGTACATCAAGGTGTATTAATAAACCTTTGCTTTCCTTTGTGACTTCTCACAAATCACTCAGTATTTGTCTTAATGCCTTCCTTCAAAAAGTCAGCAGCTTGTACATTGGGAATTTGCGATGTGTCTGTGATGACTTCAGTTTTGGGAGGTATGGGATGCTATTTTAAAGCATAACAAAACTGGGGGGGCTTTCTCTGTTGCAGGTACTCAAGACAAATTCCCCTGCAAGCTCAGATAATAATCCTTGGGAAAAGTGAGTGTCAGGAGCCTGGTTATGGAGCCATTGGGCCATTTATGGACAGCCTTTGCTGGAGGTGGGCGTGGGCTGCTGCAAACTTCAGCCAGGAGGAGCAGGAGATACTTTGCCTACTGAGTCATGGCACTAAATGTGCTTTTTACAATTATTAATAGTGAAATTCAGTGGAAGAATGAATCAGGTCATTGGTATTTAGTCTGAACCAGAGTTGTGGAACTTCAGGTAACTGTGCAGGAGGGAGGTTGCCATGATGGATGTCCATCATCCATGGAAAACATGTCCTTGTGCTGACACCTTTCCTTGTATTTCTTTTTGCTTATGTAAAAAACCTGTAGGTATAATCATCTGAAAGATTAAAAGGCTTTAAAAAATTTCCTAAATGAAATTGCTGCTTGTCATCCCTGGATGCAATTCTGAGATAAAAAAGGTGCCAGTATTTGCACAGCTTTGTAGAAATTCCTAGGATAACCCCAAAATAAGCAGTGGTTTTGTCCACATTTTCAGAGTGCTGCTGCAGTCATGATCATCATAAAGAAAGGAAAACACACAAATGGACCATGCAAACTAAGATGGTTTGTGGTTGGACTTTATGACCTTAAAGGTACTTTAGTAGTTTTGTTCTGAGTAGTTTTGTTTGACCTCATTGCAGCCTTCCAGCATCTGAAGGGACCCTATGGAAAACATGGAGGGAGACTATTTAAAAGGGCCTGAAGTGACAGGACAAGGGGAAATGGCTTCACACTGACAGAGAGGAGTTTAGGTTGGATATTGGGAAGAAATTCTTCCCTGTGAGGGTTGTGAGGCC
This sequence comes from Ammospiza nelsoni, assembly GCF_027579445.1. NCBI lineage: Eukaryota > Metazoa > Chordata > Aves > Passeriformes > Passerellidae > Ammospiza > Ammospiza nelsoni. The sequence continues at coordinate 56,266,418 of NC_080637.1, read as the reverse complement.
CTGGCACAGGTTGCCCAGAGAAGCTGTGGCTGCCCCATCCCTGGAACTGTTCAAGGGCAGGCTGGATGGGGCTCTGAGCAACCTGGGCTAGTGGAAGGTGTCCCTGTCCATGGCAGGGAGGTTGGAACCAGATGACCTTTAAAGGTTCCTTCCAACCTAAACCATTCTATTCTGTGAATCCTTTCTACACTTCTGCCTTTGGATGGAAGAATGGAACAACGTCCCCACCATTCCCTGCCCACAGCAGCAGTTGGTCAGGCACCAAGGAGCATGTAATATGCCTCAGTAAATGATTTTAATTGACTAAATAAATTCTTTTGCTTCTGAATAAATGGCTAAATTTTTAATTATACTTTCCATCTTTGTGTCAGAATCACTGTCTATTGGTAGTGGCCAGTATTTAGTATGTCTCAGGCATGGTTTTTGACCACTATGTTTATTTTGCACACTTCTGGGTAGCTGCTTATGGCTGGTGTCCTGGCAAATTTTGGTCTCTGCAGGACTTGACCTTTAAATGTACAGGCTGGCTAAACTACAACAGGCAAAGAAGCTATGAGGAATCCTGGCTGCTTTGCCTGCCAGCAGACTTGTTCAGGCTCCCTGCATTCAGCTTGCCTTGATTCATGCAGAAAGGGGCAGCTATATCAGGCAAAGGGCCATTTCCTTTCTGAGACTTGGGAAGTTCCCTAGGCTTTCTTACATAAGAAGTAAGACAGGGAGCTGTAGAGAAGTTTAAATAACTGCTGCCAGGCATTAGAACAATCATTCATGATTGTGGTTTCCCACTTGGTATCAGTGATGATTAAACTCAGCTAAGCCTCTCCTCTGCTTCCCTCAAACATTTTCCTTCTGTAACACTGATACAGCTGTTTGTGTGTCCATATAGTGAATTGGATCAGGAACTGATCCAGCTAAAAATAACCAAGAGTAGACTGGGAAACCATTACTTTTCAGCCAATGAAATTTCAATCTGCATCCCTCTAACAGCTGCACACAGACCTGCACTGACACCATGAGCAGAGCTCAGGAGGAAGTGACCACAAGTACACACAGAAGAGGAGATGAGGCTTTTGGAAGAAAATAAGGTGGAACCAGAGCTCCAATGGGATAAGCAGAGTAGTACAAACCTGGCAGCTCCACTCCTTAGATGTACTTAGCAAGAGACGAGCACAGATTCCAGCTGTGTGACGTCCACTTGGAAAAGATGCCAAAATTGAACCTCTTCTGAGGATACTCCTTGTGTGCAAAAAAGGGCACATTTCTGTTTAATGCCTTTGTTCTGCTTTCTCTTAACTCCCTGCTGCTCCCACCAGGGTGTTTGATGGCATAGATTGTATGGTGGCATTACCAACTTGAGGAATCCTGAGATGTTCGTTATCACCCACCCAAGACTGCAATTTTCCCTCACTTGTGCCAGCCTTGCTGTTTGTGGAGCTGTGCTGAACACTGGATCAGGGAAGCAATCCAAATTAAAAATAACCCAGTGGCGTGGCTGGCGATTGCAAGAGCTTTAGCCATCCAGGATAATCTGCAGTCACAAATCAGCAGGAGCTGCCTGCCATTTCAGATGTCATGAAAGCCCAGCCTCAGAGATACCTATTTAATACAAGGAATATGAACCTTTAAGCCAGTGAAGGAGCCTGGGGAATGAGGAGGCAGGAATCTTTTGCCCATGTTCATAAGGGACACAAGAGCAAATCTCACTGTGCCCAGATGGCAGCACAGAACATCTTCACACAGGCTTTGCTTTAGCAGTCCTTCACATGATGCTTTTGGAACAAAAGTTAGTGCAGTGTGTGCCATTCCACCGATGGATGTTCTTTATTCTGTGGGTTAGGGAGAAAGCTACGTGGATTTTTAAGGGTACTGCAAATATGGGCACTGTGCCATCACCAAGAAAGGGAATAAAAGAGCCTTCTTCACAGACAGCTTCATGGTACAGAGTGAAGTAACAATTTGTGGATGCATTCCAGAAGAGGATGTATTCCTCTTCTCTGCCCTAGAGAAACAATGCCGCTGCTGTGATGCACCAGCGCTAATATTCATAATCACACCAGCAGTGACATTACTGTCACCTAATGACAGACTTGGAGGAAGCATCTGTAATTAGTCATTCTCTCTTGTATTCCGAGCCATGTCTGGTTTTCTTCTAGCATCTCTCTTCAGTTCATGGTTCATGCCTCCTGGGTTGAGTATTTTTAAGTACCAGTCATTTATTTCTTTTTTCTTTCCCTCCTGCTTCCAACTTGGCACTTCACCTCTGCTATCCCTAGGAATGTTCCTGCTGGGAGGTGACTGACTTGAGCACTGATGGCGAAGGTGGTGAATTCAGAGACTCAGAACCTGAGGAGTTTCAAGATCTTCTCAGGTTACATTTCTAGAGAAAGGAATTCACTTTCTCTCCACATGCATTCATGGCTATGGTCAAAACAAGGTGAAAGATGGAGGAGAAACCTACAATCACATTGGCAGCTGCATCCCAAATTAGCCAAAGGAAAGGCTAATTTTTTTTTTCAAGTGCCTGAAGCTTAGGGCAAGATGTGGCTGCCCTGAGGCAAACCCTGAGTGCTTTCACAGTAACACCTGTCCTCAAGACAGCCCTGACAGGTAACATCAAGGCTGACCATGCCAGGGAACTTGGATTCAAGGGTCCAGACCAAATACCATCATGTTTTATCATCTTCTTTCACTCTCTAAAAATATGAGGAACTGTGTTCATTGATCTTAATTCTTCCTTCTCTAGACACAGGAAAAGTGTTCTGTTTCAGCCCCTTGATCCCTGCATTCCATTGCTGCTTCCCTTTTCCCAATAATTGTTAAAATACTTTTTTTTCAGTAAAGCATTTTGTGGTTGCTGTTTCACCCTATGTTCACATAAAGGCTTGGTCATATGTCCAAAAAATTGAGAATATGCCTGAAATCTCTCTAATGTGTACTATATGTAAACTCTGTTTTTCCTATTTTGTTAGGTATTTCTGCCTGAAGGCATCAGGAGAAATCCAAAGGTCATCTGTTAAAGAACTCAGGCAAGACAAGAAAGCAGTTGACCAGCAAAGAAGGACCTTAAGCACAACAGCCAGATGCAAAGCTGTGGGAAGAAACTTCCCAGTCCTTGTACTGCTAAGGCTGGGAAAAGGGACATGGAAGGATACATACAGGCCTGTCAAAAGCTCTGCCATCTGTAAAAGCAGGGGCATGTTCTGTGTGCTTGGAGGTGCTCTGGGGAAAGCAGGACAAGGCAGCCCTTTTGTGAGGGGAGACGCTGACAGAACAGGGATGGACACAGAGAAGTTCTGTGGTTCTGTGCTTGAAGATGGGAAAGTACAAACATCTCAGCCACTCAAACAACTCAGGCAGGCAGAGTTCAGCAGCATTGTGGGGAAGGTCAGCTGGAGGGAGAGACAGAGCAGAAAATCTCACAAGGCAACACATGAACAGCAGGGCAACTATAAAAGCTCTGGAAAGCAAAAAGAAGCAAGTCCAGGTATGAGGGATCAATGGGGGATCTGGAAAGTTGTGACCCTTCTTCCATGCAGCTGTTATCACCCCCAAATTACACTTTCCCATCAGCTTCAGGAAGTCCAACCCTCCCCCAGTCTTCCTAGTTGTTCATCTATTCTCCCTTCCTTCCACGTGATGGCCTGGTTCAGCCATTCACCACTGCAATGGCAAAATGTTTCAGGGCACCTTGACTTTGGGTCTGTTGCCTCTTCTGGCCTCCCTTTGCTAAATCTTCTGAAATTTCCTTTAGTTCCTTTTTTTTCCAGAGATGGGGGCTCCTGGTGTGTCTCTGCCTATTCAGACCAGTGTTGCTGAAGGAAAGTCTGAAGAAAAAGTCTCCTGTGCATGCAGGGACACTTTTGTTTGATACATCTCAAAAACTGTTTTAGAGAATAGGCATAAAATACTTCTAAAAATTTACTGAACACACAAAACCACACCTCTTGTCCAAGATCAAAAGAAATCTGTTTTTCCAGTCACAATGAAGCAAAATATGTGTAAAAAGCTGTCATCACTATTACATGTATTTTTTTTACTAGCAGTGGACTGGAAAACTGGATCCCATAGAACCCAAGTGGCACTGAGGTTCTTCTACCAGCAGGATGGTGTGTGGCTGCAGATAAAAAAAGATAAACCACTTTCCCTTATAAAGGAAAGGTGAGCACTGAGTGCCCTCCTCTGGCTTTTCAGATTCTTTCAGAAATGTGAGAAAATTAGGACCAATTCCAAGAATGTCCCTCAACTCCAGATTCTTGGGCTGAGAAACTGATGGGAAACTCACTCTGGGGAGAAAGAAAAATAAAGCAAGCAAGCAAGAAAGAAAGAAAGAAAAGGGAGGGAAGGGAATGATAAAAAGAAGGGAAGAGAAAGAGAGAGGGAGAGAGTCGGGATAACAACACCAGGGTGACAGATTTTATTTCAGAGACGTCATTCATCCATTTGTCTCTCTCAGGTATTTCCCAAGTGCCACAGTCCCACTGCAGGATCTGAGCACTGTTAGCACAACAGAAATTTGCAGTATTCTACATCCCACAGCTGGCAGGAGCATTTGGGCACCAGCTGGTGACCACAGGTCTGGCATGGAGTCTGCTAGGGATGCTCTGCTGGAATTAGAGTAGCTTGGCTTTTTCCAGCCTCCCACTGGTCCAGAGGGAGAAGCTGGCTGGTAGAGAAGCCAGTGAGGTGACTGCTGTCAAAGTGAACCTTCTGGTTCTTTCCTTGTTGCACATCCCCAGTATGTTCTGAATTTGTCTTGTGAGTTTATGCTGCTCACAAAGGGATCAAGTCCCAGGAAGAAGAAGAACATACCCTCTAACTTCTGCAGCAGCAAAGGTTTCAGATTCTCCTCTCAAGCTACATAGCCACAGAAAGTAAAGCGCAAACAGGCCAGGGGAAATCAATTATTTCAGCCAAGTGACACTGAAGAGGCAAAACTAACAGTGGCTGTGGAAAGGAACTCCAGTTATGTGCTTAGACTGGTGAGCAATCCCATCCTAGCTGCTTGGGAACAGCTGTGAACCCTAAGGCCACTTCCATCTGGCATAGTTCAAAATAAATTAATAAAGATCTTAAAAATAAATCCATGTCAATCCTTTTAATTTATAGAGCATTGCTAAGTATACACAGTGCTTCACAAAGCATGGGGAAAGGAAAATAAATGCCCTGAGGGTTGATGTGAAGGGGCAGACACCTATAACAAGGAAGGGTGAGAAAACATCTGCACCTTGATCATTTGGCAAATGGCATCTGATTCTGGTACCAGGGAAAGAGGATGGTGGGGCTTTGGGATGCAGAACTGCCCCCTGGAACCCCCTGTACAATTCCAGTCCATGCTGGGGGTGTGTTGGGACTGAAAAGCACAGTGTGAGCTAAGGCCATCACCATGTCCAGCTGTCTGGAATCCAGGCGATCTGGTGTGGTCACACGCTTGTACCCCCACCTTGTACCTTAGACCTGGACCAGGAGCTGCACCTTGGCTCACACCCAGACCACACCCAGGGATGCTGCCAGCACCCTTGCCCCTCTGGTGTGACATAAGGAGAAGTTGTGACTGAAGCCCTTCCTGCAGTGGCAGCATCTGAAAGGTTTCTTCCCCAGTGGGTGAGGGCAGAGCTGTCACTCAAGCAGGTCTCACCCTTGGCTTGCTGCTGCCCTGCAGCACCCCTGTTCCTCTGGATCCTTTCTGGGACCAAGTCTCCTGCAGAAGGGACATATTCCCGTCACAGCTTGGAGGAGAAGCTGCCCTCATGAGAAAGTCCCCACAGAGCTCCCCAGCCCATCTTGCTGGAGACCAGGCACTCCTTAAAGCTCCAGTTGACTTCTCCTCCCTGGGCAGCCTGTTTTAGTGCCTCATCACCCTTTCAGTGAAGAAATCCTTCCTGATGTCCAACCTGAACCTCCCTGGGTGCACCTTGAGGCCATTTCCTCTAGTTTTGTCCTTTGTTACCTGGGAGCAGAGCCCAACCTCCACCCAGCTGCTCCCTCCTGTTAGAGCCTGAGCAGAGCCAGAAGGCCCCTCTGAGCCTCCTTTTCTCCAGGCTGAGCTTCCCCAGCTCCCTCAGCCACTCCTCATCAGATTTGTGCTCCAGACCCTTCCCCATCTTGGTTCCCTTCCCTGGACATGCTCCAGCCCCTCAATGTCCATCTCACAGTGAAGGGCTCAGGACTGGACACAGGATTTGAGGTGTGATTTCACCAGTGCCCAGTACAGGGCTGTCCTGCAGCCCCGCCTCTGCTAGGCAGCCTTCAGAAGCTCCTTTGCACTGCCACATTTTTCTGCTGTCTCACCTGACACTCCCTGGCATCTCTTTATATCACAATTGTCTCTGATTGGGCCCTCACAATTCTTCGTTCCACCTCCAGAAAAAAGAGAAGGCCCTGGAGAGACCTTACTGGAGTCTTTCAATATAAATAGTTTCCACCTTTCATGTAGGCTCCCTTTAGGTATAGCACAGGGTAAATCTTACCTGTCTTTTCAGAATTTGCCAATGTTTTAAGAACCCTCTGGCTTTTCAGGTGGGGCATTTTGCACTTATCCCATGGCTTCATTGGGTTTTATGCTGCCAGCCAGCCCTGACAAGACTGCGATGGATGTTGCCTGCATTTGAGTGCAATGCAGTTTCCTTGAGTACCCAGTTGGTGGCAGATTTGGAGTATATAAAATCAGTCCTTTCAACCTGTTTTGCAATGGAACCAATTTTTTTCTACATGGGCTAAAGATGAAATTGTTACTCTTTCATTCCTCTGACAACATTTAAATGGCTTCCATTTAAAATGGTAAATCTCTGCTTTCCAGTATAATTAGTCTCTAAACCCAAGTTATCTTCTATCTGCTTTTCTTATTCAATTTCTGCTAAATCAAACTTTATTGACTAGACTTCTTGGGGAAGGGCTATTTTTGACTTTGTTTGAAGTAACCAATTAAGTGTTATTGATTTAAAGCATCTGTGTGTGGATTTAATTCCTGTGTCTGCTGTATGATGCAAAATATCCACAGTATTTATTAAGGTTTCAATAGAATTTGGGGTGGTACCAGCATATTAACATGGGGCTTTCAGAGGGAGGGTGGGCACAGACGATGCCTATGATAGCTTGATTTCTCGCTTTCATACATGCCAAGGAACTTCTTGGGTTTAGTTCTTTCTTCAAACCCAGCAGCTAAGCTGTGACTACTGTACAAATTTTCCTGGATGACAAATACAGGGTGAATATTTTGAGTTTCTTTGGGTTTGTGCAGCGTTCCCTGGTTTTTGCTCCTGTGGGCATCCCAGCAGTACCACTGGAGGTTTTGTTGTGCTGGTACTCACCATGGCTTTTGAAGTCTTTTCCTGAGTCTGTGCTTCCCATGATAGATTCTCCATTCCTGTAAGTGTAGTCTACCATCACAGAAAATTAAATCCTCTGCCTCTGAAAAAGTCACTTCATTATCCTTCCTTGAAAAACAAGAAAATCCTCAAAACCAGGGAGCCTGCCAAAGTGCAAAATGCATCTACAATGTACTACCCAAATCAAAATGCATGGAGTAAAAATAAACATGGTAAATTAAGCTTTAATCCCAATCTTAGACCCCTTTAATGCTTTTCTAATAGTTTGTTCATCCCAATTTTTCAAGTGTTTCCAGGAAGCATCCATTCCAATAGCCATACTATGTGTAACCATGCTTTGTGCAATTCCTTCATTTCCTTGGGAATATGGTGGGCTCTTTTGTCCTGGAGATTTTGGAAAGCTGAAATTTGGGCCATATTCAATGACAAAAAGGCAAAACCATGCAATAAATCATGCTAGAGTTTATTCTCTATAAAAGTGCTTCCCATTTGAGGGAATTGCATTAATGCTGCTCTAGACTGAAAAAACTGTTTGTGATAGGAAAGACCATTGCACTTTGTATCTGTACAATATTTAAGTGCAGCTGCCTCTGCCCAGTTCAAGGTCCCTAAGAAACTGCTGTTGTATAAATAAAATACAGTTGTAGATCCCCATCTGCTGGGTTTTTCACATATTGCTGCTAAAATTAGACTGAACTGCTGAATTTGAGAGGAAGAAGTTTGGCCATAACTCCTGCTTGTTAAGGAAAGGAAGAACCGTATATAATATTCAAGCTGATGAATTTGTTATCCTCTGCTGACCACGCCATTGAGATCTTGCGCACATTCCCAATAGCTCTGCTGAGATGTAAAAGCAACCACTTTGGCCTGGGTTGGAAGATCATCTAGATCCTGCCATAGGATCCTCATCAAGGAAGACAAGCTGCAACACGGCCTCTGTTCTCTGTTTAAGCTCTGTGTAAGTGAAGGCCAAATGTGCAGCTCCTTCCCTTGCTGGTGTTTCAACTTTTATGATTCGGCTCAATTTTTCAGAGAGATTAACAAGAGAAGAATATGATGAATTAGAACCAAGGCTGCCTAAAGAAACAGTATCTACTCTCTGAGTTGGAATCCCTACACAACTAACTTGACAAAGTGCTTGTTACACAAGGACCTGTTTATTAATCCTGACTGAGGATTTGAAAGATGAAGCATCTCAAATTACCACAAAAGGTACCCCATATACAGATACTGAATTTTATGAAATTGGGAAAAGGGAACTGAAAAGGGAATATAGCTGGGAATATGCTGAGTTTATCTGGAACTGCGTGTTGCATTACCATCCGTAGTGCATTATCCTCCATAGAGGAGGCATGAGCTAAGACGAACTAAGTGATCAAGCTGGAGAATTATTTCAGTCTATGCAACCAAGAGCCTGGTTTAATGGATCAGAACCTGGATCATGGGTTACTACCCTGCTAAAGCCTTTAGGGCTTACAGGCCAGAGAAAATGGTTAGCATGAGTTGGAATTGCAATTGTCATTGGAGTTGTATTTTTAAATATTGGCATTAGCCTAGTTAAATGCATGATAACATGCTTATTTATCCTTGGCATTTTCTACTTTTCTATTTTTTCCCTTCCTTTCCTCCTTCATGAAGAAAAAATATAGGTGAATAATTGCTTTGGACCTCAACATTTAATCTCATTTGTGTTTGAATGATCACTTTTGCGTGTGTTGAGAACCTAACTCCTTTCAACAGCTGTGGATTCAGGCAAAACTTGTGGTTTTTCCCAGTAGAGTACCAGAAAATCCCAAAACTGATGCAGAGTGGAGGTGTCTTCCCCATCATCACTAATAAATTATCATTTTCAGCCCTAAAAATTCTGCACTGAAGACCTTTGTAACTTTTAGAATCTAATTAATTAATGTCTTATATGCAACCACATCACAAAAACCACAATGTAACTTAGCTGAAGTTTATATTATCCTTATTTTACAGGATTAAGAAATCAGGATCCAATCCAGATTAACAAGGCTAAAAACCTTTAAGGACTGCTGGGCCACCAGCCACATCAACCTTTAAATTTATGGATCCACGTTATGACCTCCTAAATGTCATCCAGGATTAATATTTCACACTGGCTGTCTCTTTTCCAGAGTTATCGTGCCATAATAAATTGTGTGATTAGGGTGTAATATGGGGTTATATGTTAGTTCTTTTTAAAATTATTCTAGCTGTTGACCTCCACACAGCTAACAGCTTCAGAAACTTCCACTCACAACAGAAACACCTCAGCTACCTGCCTGAGTGCATAATTTCTTCAGATGCACTTTAATCGGCAAACTTTTTCAAAATTCTCTCCTGCTACCAGCTTAGTAACAACTTCATGAGTTATTTTACTTTTCTCTGATGAGAAGAAAATGCTTCTGAAGACTGACAGGTTAAAAGCAAAACTGGGCAAATTAGTGCCAGTTTTACAGATCTGGAATTCCAGCTGCTTCTCAAAAAACTACCTTCAATCTCCTGTATTTTCAGATCATTATTTCTTATACTTGTACCAATCCATTGTTATTATTATTATTATTCAAAGAGAAGAAAATGGAGCCAGGACATCTCCAGATTTGTGATGAGCAGAGAAAGGGAAAACCCAGACAAAAGCGGCCAGGACCAACAGCTCTGGCTGCCCTTAGATTCCCAGGGGCCACATCTATGTAGTATTTTAGGAAGGACAAAAATTCACCAAAGATTCATTTCTAACAGGAGTGGAACATTTAAATAATGAACGCCATAAACCCAACTGAAATACAAACTTCAACCATAGATTTCATGAGGGAATTCTTCTTTATGCAGAATGACACTAAACATCAAAAAAAGTTATGAACAGTACTCCTGAGTTTCCAGGATTCTGAAATGCTCAACTGATGGAAATCACAGCTCAAAGATACTAACACAAGATCACATCAAAGGGATGTCCTTTAAGACCTCTTCATTTGGTTTAAATTAATATCCTGATGAATTAAGACTAATCCAGAATTCCACACAGTAGAAACAAGTGTGTGATTTTCACAGTCTGTAGTCACACAGCAGAAGTGACAGACCTGGCCGCACAGTTTTAGCCTTGGGACAGAATGTGACATTCTGCCAACAAGAAGACAACTTGTTAAGAGAACTAGTGTTTCCCATCCCTAAAATCTAAACCTTATTTATTAATTACTAGGAGTGCATCCTTTTAACAAGGTAATATAAAAAATAAAACTACAAACCACAAAACCAATCATGCACAAACACAGCATCAGTTCAAGAGATAAGACTTTCTGGCAAAGGTACAAGCTCAAAGTTTTTTATCCCAGTTGAAGGGTAAAGGAGCTTTTTTTTTACACTTTTGAAGCTTAAAGGTTCTGAGACTGCCCCAAGTCTGTCACTGATGGAACAAGATAGACCAGATGAACATGTCTTAAAACTCTGCACTTTCCAACCCTGACAGACCCAATGTCAGAGTCCTACAGGGGAAAAAAAAAAGAAAAGAAAAAAAATTGTTTCCTCTGCTATTTTCACAGGATGAGGCACCTAAGCCTCTCAGTCTTCATTATTTACCCCACTCCTACGCTAATTAACACATAACAGCCAAAACGACGTAAAAATCCAGATACTATATGACAAAGTAAACCCTGGCTCAACTGAGTATACTTTTGAACTAACAAACAAGTTAAACCAATAAACCAATTTGGCTTCTCCTCATGAACTCTTGGTAAGAAAGGTAGACCTGAAAGGTGGTATTTTGTTCAGGGCTTTTTGGTTTGTGTTTACAGTTAAGAGCTTTTTTGGGTGATGGTGGGGGGGGTTGTTTGTTTTACACAAAAAGCAGAAAGTACTTTTTTCTATTTTGAGCAGTAGTGCTGGCCTGAAAATCGGCTAAGTCAAGGACACCTATTATAAAGACTTCCTAAAGGTAGGAAGCTTTTGCAAACAGATGTCGGGAACAGGGGTGCTGTTAAACTGAACATCTTTACATAAGCATCTTGCTTCCCTCTATATAAATCATACTTAACAGGAGATACTTGTATCATCCCTGAGGACTTTATCCTTAGATAGTTTCAACTCATTAGGAGACGTATAATTGCCCAAGTACATGCTGAAAGACATACCAGGTAAAAAATAAACTCAAGTTCGATTAATTATCTTGTATATGAATGTTGCACTTCAGTGCATCCCAGTGATAAGAATCTCTTGAGCTGCCACAACAAAGGTCATTCCTGGCCAAAATCCCTGCAGGCTCCAGGGCAGGGATTTAATCAACTGCTGCTTGTTGATGCATCTGAGTGTACAATCAGCACCTTCACAGGTACAACAACTGCAACACCACAGCCCAGAGGTCACCTGCCCCGAGTGACAGAACGGTTGAGAAGAGTCACAGATGTTTACACTGGACATGTTCACAGCACATTGCTGAGCAAGCTGCAGAAGCCACAGGGTTTTGAGCTGGGAGCTGAGGTGAAGGCAGAGCTCCAGAGACAGATGAAAAGGATAAGGCACTGGCACCTTCACAGGAGAGGAGACTGCTGGGATTAAGAAGAGGGCAAGAAATTGATGCTGCAGCAGCTGCCTGCTGTCCTAGCAGGAGTCCTAAGCTATAAACGTTGGAATTCAGGAGAGCATTGCCTGGGAGCAGTATATTCAGTTGCTTCTGAATTTCCTGAAGCACCTGCAGCTGACTTCGCTGATTCAGGAGAAGCATATCCATGTTTTCCCTTATTTTCTTCACTGTACAAAGAGAAAGGAATGTTAATGCCTGCTATGTAAAAACACAGGCAGTTCAGAAGTGTTTTTCTACTTACACTCTTGAGAAACAAGATTCCAGTGATCCATCTCCCTTTCCTCTGCACCACATCTATGCTCTTCTTTCTGATGCAGAGATGTAAATTCAGGTTGATTTGCATCTAAAAGGAAGACACTGCAAGTCAAAAGTTGCAAGGTTTGCATTCCAAACATGGCAGCTCAGCAACAACCCTTCCTCTCATCCACATTTTAAAATTCAAATTTCATTCAAGTCACAGGTGGTCCAAACCCAAAGATTAGGTAGATACAGGGTGTGTTTTTTTTTGTTTTTTTTTTTTTTTTTTTTTTTTTTTTTGTTTTGTTTTGTTTTTTGTTTTTTGGGGTTTTTTTTGGTTTTTTTTTTGTTTTTGAGGTGGGGGCACAGGGGAAGGAGGAAGCAAAGCTGGAGCAAGGGATCTGCTAAGGAAAGGGGAAATTGAGATTTAGTAAAAAAATATGTTTGTATTTGCATGCTTTCTTTAGAAGCAGATACAGTGTTAGACTAATCTGATACTACTCAGTGTCCAACTGAAAGGGCAAAAATGAAACTTTTCTTCAAGAATATATTATAAACTCATCTGAAGAAAAACCAAGGTTTAGGAGTGTAAGGTTCCATGCTTAGGTTTCTTAGGCCACTCCTCTGTATCTATGGACTGATAGGCCTCAAACCCTACGTAAAGAATTCAGTTTTGCCATTCTAGCACAAACCTGATTATAACTTGTCCTGGTTCAAAAAGGAAGTGAGTTTTTTTGAGATGTTGTGGTCAAACCAATAGGTGCTCAGATTGGAATATTGGCACCTGGTGTGGCCACTGAGGACATGGATACACCTCTGAGAACACAGGGGGTTAAAAGCAGAAAAGTCTCAGGGGGAAGCTCTCTTGGCTCTCTTGGGTTCCCTTGGTGAAAGAGGTCAGAGCTCCCCTGCTCAGCTGCGGGCTGGGTGGGGAGGGGAAGCCATGGGCTGGGTGAGGTAGGGAGGGAGGTAGGGAGGGAGGGAGGGATGGTGCCTGTGCCACCTTGAAAGTTGATAGCACAGCCGGCCAAGGAAGAAGGTGCCCAGCAGGGCAGCATTGGGAGTTCTGGACAGGCAGAGCCAGAGATTTTTAACCCTTTTCTTGGATGATGGAAACCTTACAAATGAGGATCCTCCTGGAGTTGAATGAGAAGAGAGATTGAGATAAGAGGAAATGGGTCACGAGAGAAGTTGAGAAGAATCTTAGGTGGGAGGGATGATGGAGTGGCCTTTGGCTGGACTTTTCTTGTATAGCCATGGACAGAACCATTTTTCCTGTGACACAGAGACTGCATTTAGGGGGAGGCAATGGCTTGGAGCCAGGAGAGTGGAGTGATGTGATGTGAAGGAGTGCGTGAACAGAGGCGATGGGTGAGGAGGGTGGTTGGTGCCCTCCGTCTTTAGGGAAGGAGAAGATCTCTGTTCTCAAGACCCCTCGACCCCAGGGAGTGAATTTGGGGGGGACTGGTGTCCCGAAAGTGAGAGACTGTGGAAAGTGGAACTGGGCAAGGCATCCTTAAAAGGGGAACCCTAGAAGCAGCTCTGGTCCATGCACAGTGGTGAGAGCACTGGGCATGGAAGGAAGATGTCACGATGGCAAATGATCTCTGGGCGGTGCCACGTGTGACATGGAAACACAAGAGGTCTCAACTGTGTCTCCAGGGGAAGCCTATGGCACAAGAGGGACTCCTCTCTCCTTGATGAACTGAGAATTGATTATCTAAAGGCTTGTGATGGACTGAGAGTTGATGATCTGAGGGGCGGATGTATTGGAAATTTTGTGGGGGAAGAAGAAATGTTTTTGGAAGGTTTTCATTCTGAGTTCTGTGTGTGTTTCTTTCTATGTATAGTTGTAGGTTAATAAAGTTTTTTCTTCTTTATTCCTAAGTTGGAGCCTGCTTTGCTCTATTCCTGGTCACATCTCACAGTAGACACCAAGGAGAATGTATTTTCATGGGGGCACTGGCACTGCACCAGCATCAAACCATGACATAACTTCATCATTATTCCCATTGTTAAGGTGAAAGGCTCAGGGTTGATTTTTTTTTTTTTAAGAAACAAACAAACAAAACCAAATAAAACAACTCCAAACAAACCAACCACAAAAACCGAAGAAAAACCTCACACACAACACACCTGCTTCTCATGCAAACACCCACGACAATTCTGTGGGTGTCTAGGCAAGACACAAGATGAAAACTTAGAATATTTTTGACCAAGGATAAAGGGACTTCACAAATAAAGGTACAACAACAGGAAAAAACACCCCACAACTCCAGTTTTTTATCCCTGAGTTTCAGGTCACTATTAGAACACAAAATATTGCAAAATCCAGAAAACTCCCTACTTGAAACAATCCACTGTCTGTCAGCCTGTGATATGCTAAGAATATTCCAGAGGCTTCCCACTGCAGACAACAAGAAACTAGGTTTCAATATCCTCATATAACAAAATTTGGCTGCTAGAGATGACCAAGTCACTGCTTACAGCCTTTTGCAAGTCAAAATTCCTTACATCTCCCTAAGCTTAGCATTTTGGTGGTTGAGCTTAGGTCTTCTGAAGATCTATGGTTAGACATCAGGCAACATTATGAAGCTGCAGTTAGTGAGATCTTTATTATTAGTGGGATCTGAGAGCTTTGGGGAGTCTAAGGTGCCAGGCAATCTTTGTGGTAACACCTAAATTTCAACTTCAGCTTTTTCAAGTAACTTCCTCAGATGGCAGAGATAAATATTAGAGATGGGAAAAAAAAAAAGTAACAAAACCAAATCAACAAACCCCCAACACTCATATTCAGAGCAAAGAGGGAGAACTGTTTAGGAAGAAACAGAGCAGAATATTTTATGTATCCTCCGAAATGTTGTGTAACTTGAAATAAAGACAATTAATTTACCTGCTGTGTGTTCACTGGATGTCTCTCTCAGATGTTGGTATCTGATGAAGTTTGAGCTCACACTGAAGCTATTTCCATGCTCTGAATGCCTACAGGGCTTCTCCTCTGTGTGGACTCTTTGATGCTGCAGCAGAGCTGTGTTCCCACTGAAGTTCTTTCTGCACATAGTGCAGGAAAAGATTTTCTTTTTCAGATGGGTTTTGTGGTGAGCAAGGAGACTTGAGGCACGGCTGAAGGTTTTCTCACATTCCTTGCACTTGTAAGGCCTCTCCCCTGTATGGACTCTCTGGTGAACCACCAGGTTGGCCTTCCTGCCAAAGCTCTTCCCACATTCTGCACACACAAACACCTTCTCTCTTGTGTGGATTTGCAAGTGGGTCAGGAGCCTGCAGTGCCCCTTGAAGCCCTTCCCACATTCTGGACACTTGAAGGGTTTCTCTTCACAGTGCAGTGTCTCGCCATCAGCATCAAGGGTGAGCTTCCTAGAGTCTCTTTGCTCATGAGGAGAAACATCACAGGCTGCCCCCCTCTCTGGGCTCTGGGCTTCACGTACCTGAGGCAGCTCCTCTTGCTTAAGGTCTTCAGGGAAGCTTCTCTCCTCCTCATTGTCTCCCAAAACGCAGTCCCCTGATGGAGTAGGAGACCCATCTTAACACTCCTCTTTCCTTGAGGCAGATAGGCTGCTCCTTGCAAAATAACTCAGTTTCTCAGGCCTACCTTCAGCTTACACCAGATTCCCTTTTCCCAAAGAGGAACAGAAATTCTAAAGACTGAGACAAGGAGATGGAGAAAAGTGGCAAAGGGAAGAAGAGAAAGGTAAGAAATGTTCCTCTTCTCTTCCTTCCTCTCCCCATTTCCTTGTACTTCTTTCCTTCAGGGAATGGCAAAACAAAGACTGCCAAGATGAAGGAAGGAAAGGAACATGCTGAAGCATCTCACACATCCGAAATATCTACTTTTAGCTATTTGTTCCCACAGACTTAGCTCAAAAGCTTTCTAGCCTGCTAAATTATCATTAACACACTGTTTCAAAGCCGGGCATTTGGGTGGGGATCTTTCAGCACAAAAGAGCCCATGCAACCTTCACTAGCAACAGGGAGATTTAGGTTCTCACTCGTGCTAGTTCATATTTATCAGAAAACAGTTAAATTATGTCTTTTGTAGGCTGGCACACCAGGTTTTCTTCTCTATCACAGCAATAGCTTTAAGTACTATAAAGATACTGTATATTTATGCATCAGAAATCAAAGGGCTCTTTATTGATTTAAAAAAAATCAGCTAATTCCTAATTACTACTGGGAGTTATTCCCAATAACTATTACAATCTCTTTTCATAGCAAGATCTAGCACAACATTTACTTTCCTTGCAATGACAAGCCAAAAATTGCATTTTGAAGAAACACACCACAAACATTCAAACATGTCCCTTTCTTTCCTAAAGAGTGCAACCTGTTTATTTCACAAGGGTATATGCACCATCATACACCCCACAGTAAGCTCTATGTATCTTATCCAGATGAGTAGATCTTAGATGTACAGCTGTTCAGCCCTAACAGAATTATGAGGATCACCTAATAGACAGTTAGTCAAAGCTGATTTTTGCAAGCAACTTCAGGTGTTTACTATTAATTCAAGCAGAAGCTTTAGCAATTGGCATCTCTGAATACAGCATTAAAACAGTACTCATACATTTGACACAAAAAAAGTTTGTTTAGTCCACTAACAAAACCAAATGAGGCTTTCTACATTCAAGATAAAACTCTGAAGGGCAATTTCTATGATACAAAAGAATAAAGTTCTTATATAATGTGTCCTTGAAGAGGCAAAATGCTGTTTACATGGACAGGGCCACCAACATGTTAACCCTCCATTCTCACACACACCCAGAGCTAGGCACTCACACACTTTGTATTCAGCTCCACAACTCCCTTAGATCTGCCTCGCCTGTAAGAAGCCCTGGAAAAGGGGAGTGTGCTGGCTGCCCATCACTCCTAATGAACTATATTGCCCTATTTTAGAGGAGATGCTAGAAAGCTGCAGCAGAAAGAAACCCAGAATGCCACTGCAGCCTTGCCTCGGCCTGGCATGGCATCCCGGGGATGGAATACTGGCACCATGCTTCCCTGCAGGATTTAACTAGCAAGAGTTTACACCTCACCTGGATATTCTGCAGTATCGCTCCTCCCGGGGCTCTGGAAAATGGAAAATATGGACTCCATTGCTGGCTCCATCTAGAAGAGGAGAGGACAAGGGGCGTATAACCTTTCCCAGCACATGGGAGAAGAAGGGGAGGGACAGACGCTGGTACAGCACACTTTGGCACTGCCCGGCCTAGGAGCCCCAAACGTGCCCGAGCCACTGAGCCCCCCGGGACAGCGAGGGCAGCCCTGCACAAAGACCTGAAGCTGGGTGAGCCGTGAGCTTCATCCAGAACCCAGCGTGATAAGGAGCACCATTCTCCAAACTCAGTCTCCCTGGAAAGCACCAACCGACCCTCAGGCGACAAGGCCTTCTCATTCACCTCACATCGTGTTTCCTGCCACGCTTTAAATCCCGGCCCGCGGGCGCTTCTCCCCTCCCGCGGCGCCGCTCCGCCCTCTCCCGAGCCCCGGGTCTACTCTGCTGGGCCCTCGCCTCGCCCCGGCCCCGCTGCTCCCCGGTGCCGCCGGCTCTTCCCGGCACAGCCCAGCACTCCTGCCCGGGGCTGAGACCCGGCCGGGGGGCCAGTGCCGCTCCCCTCGGCCCGCGGGAGCACCTCGGGTTCGCCCTTCGGCATCGCAAGCCCCTGGAAATGCGGCGGGAGCGCTTCTTCCGCTGCCCCGCGCAGTTCCAACCCGGCGCTCCGGCCACGTTTGCTTGCTGGGTTCCCCCGCACGGAGCGTCCGCGGGTCTCCGTGGCCCCGCTGGGCACCAGAAGGCTGAGCTGGCAGGGGGTGCAGCTTGGCAAGGTGAGTCACGGAATGGTCATCGTCCTACCCCTCTGCTGAAGTGGTGTCATCCCAGAACACACAGGATTGCATCTGGATGCTTCTGGAACATCCCCAGTGTGGAAGACTCCACACCCTCTCTGTACAATCTGATTGTGTAGTGTTAGGAATAAGGTGTAGTGATTGGCTCATGCAAATGAGGAGAGGTTATTAAATATGGGGGTGTCTTAGGTTCCAATAGAAGATGTGACCAGGGGTGTGTGTTGTGTTGCTGTCCAGGTGGGGCAGTTATCATCTGTTAATGGGCCATCCAGTCTCACTACATTACTGGTAAAATCACATCATCCCATTGTGAGATACTCAACCCAGTGGGAGGAGCCAAGCATTCCTACCTGGATAGAATCTGAGACTTGAAACACCACAGGCAGCATTTTCCCACTGGATTCCCAGAGGAGCAGCTTTCTTTTGCCCTGGATTCCCAGAAGAAGACCAGACCCATCTACACCACCACTGGGCCTTCAGAGGAAAACTACACTCTTCTACAGGATTACTTCTTCAACAGAACCACACCTGTCACTCTAGGAGGACTGCAGCCACCATTTAATCAGACTGCTACCAGCACCCTGACCAACAGGGTGTCAGGTCATATTCTGACTCTGTCAGTGTTGTTTTGTATTACTGCATTTTTTATTTTCCTAATAAAGAACTGTAATTCCTACTCCCATATCTTTGACTGAAAAGCCCCTCAATTTCAAAAATATTAGAGGAAGGGGGTTTACATTTTTCATTTCAAGACAGGCTCCTGCCTTCCTTAGCTGACACCTGTCTTTTCAAACCAGGACAGGTGGGGAGTTCTGTTGAGATTTACAGCTCTTTCGACATGTAATTTCATTGTTCCAGTTTGGTTTTGTTTTTCTGTTCTCCCTTCAATCTTCCTCTCCCTTTTGTGTGGTTGCAACCTGTGCCAGGACCTCACTACCCTTACAGGGAAGAATTTCTTACCAATATCCAATCTAAACCTGCTCTCTGTCAGTGTGAAGCCATTCCCTCTTGTCCTGTCACTCCAGGTCCTTGTCCAGAATCTCTCTACGTCTTTCCTGCAGCCTCCCTTTAGGTCCTGGAACATCACAATTAGGTCACTCCATAGGTTCACTCCTCCAGGCTGAACAATCCCAATTCTCTCAGTGTTTTCTCGTAGGGGACGGGCTCTAAATTTGTTCAGGGAACATTAAATATCTGGTTTATTAACAGATCCTAGGGACTGTTAGAGATAAGAAACTCCTAAGACAAGACCTCTGGGCCAGTGCTGGCTTTCCAGCTGTGTCCTTTTGGCTCCCGGCAGTTGTTAATGAAGTTGTTTAAAGGACTGTAGAGGGACTCACAGTCTGTATTTCCCAGTTTCAGAAGCCCTCCTTTGCTGTGCCAGCCCTTTTCTGCCCTGTGGAATCATGGCTGCTCCTTTCAGACCTCTCTGCTCACACACGCCAGGGCTATGGAGCAGCTCTTTCACCGTGATATCCTGCAGCTAAAGGCACAGGTTTAAATCCCATGTGCTTTCAGTAGTAGCCACTCCTTGGTGCTGCTCTAAACAAAGGTGATTCTTTTGTTTAACTTCTGGTTTTCAGACCATTTCCCCTTATTTGTCAGGATTAATTTTGGTTTGGGAAGAGCCAGATTCCATGATCCTTGCGGGTCCCTCCCAACTCGGGATATTCTGTGATTCGATGATGTGACCTTGTTTTAGGGCAGTTTCAGGTGCTGCTCATTAAGCAGGTTGCACTTTTCCCTTTCTGCAGTTGTGTGCTTTGGAGGGTAGAGGTATCCCATCCACAGTACCAGCCAGTATTTTGCAATAAACTGGATTATTTTCCCTGGCCTTCAGAATCCATGATATAGATGTGAATGAGCTTGTTGCATTAGATGCTGTTGGTTGTCAAAGACGTTTATGCAGCATCCTAATAAATCACACTCCAGCAAGGTCTGTTCTTCCCTGCAAGGAAAAATGGAAGCCTGGATTCACCGACTTCAACATATTGGAAGTTGGTGAAAGAATAATATTCCCACTATCTAAATGAATCTGCCTAGACATCGAAGTGATGGGTGTCATAGAAAAATGAATTAAGAAATGAATTATTTTCTTGGCTCAGCAGAGCTTGAACTGTGTGGCATGACAGCTTGTAAGCCACCAGGTAATAAAGGCACAAAAAAGATGGTGAAGAGTTTTCTCATTTGTCCCTCAAGTTCACTAAAGAAAGCAGTGGGTCTTCATGCAAAAATAGTGTGCAAGTAATAAAGAGCTTGTTATAATACATGAGTAGGTTAGAACACTTAGCTATGGCATTTTATAATTTTATAATTTAAAATTCTTGAGTTTGGGAAACTAATAAGAATAATTTATATAAATTTCTTTCAAGACTGTCTCAAATTAGACAAGTCCATGTTAGATGTCCATGCAAGTATTTTTAATTTGAAAGACATAATTTTCACTTACTTAAGTAGGAGCCTTGGGTTTCAATTTAATATTCTGAGTTCTAACTAGCCCTGTCCCCTGCACTGTTCACAGCCTTCCCACCCTGACATCAAGGTTTTAAAGAGCCTACTCTCTATCCCAGCATTCAGCTCCTTAATGAATCTATTGAATCCTCTCATCTGGGGTTACACATAATATAATTTCCCAGGTTAACACTGAATTGCAAGTAAGTATTGTGATTTTCTGTCAGGTTTTCCATTAATTTTGCAGTGTTCTTGCCTCAACTTATTTGTGACAATGATCATGTGAGATAAAAACCTCTTAAAGCACAAACTGTATGCCATCTCCAACTCTTCTGCTTTGAACAATACCTCTCACTCTATTGTAAGAGAAAATTTGATGTGACATAATTTGCCTTTGGAATTCCACACTATTATTCTTTTCCTTTTTAACTGCTGTGTGACTGCTGAGTATTGTTCTTTTACTGAAGTCAGGCTCACTAAAAATAATTCCCACATTCTTGTGCTCTTGTATTTCCTTTGTCTTGTGCAATTTTGTCCATCTTTCCTGAGCTCTCCAGGATATCTACCAGCCTACCTCAGCTTGCTCTAGCCTATAGGTGACAGTAAAAAATCTATGTTAAGCACTCTGTAACTTCTTCTCTGTCTGCTCTGAGTTCTTACCCTTTTGATGGTGATCTTATGTTTATTACATAAATTATACTAATCTTTCTAGCAAAGACACAGATTTTTTTGTTTGGGTTTTTTTTTTTTTTTCTGTTGTCTTCCAGTCAATAATCTTATAGAATGTTTCTGGACTGTTCTGTGTTCCAGTTGCTTAGTTGTTTGGCTGTGCTTTATTTATTTATTTTAATACATTATTTTATGTAATCTGACCTACTTGTCACCTCCTGTGCCATTCCCGTTCATGATTTCCAACCAGCAGGGAAATTTGTGGCTTGTCAAATTTACTCTCTTAACCTTTTTTTTTTTCCTTTCTTGGAGACAAGACATTTCTTTAGCAGTTCCTTAAAGGACATTTAAGTGTCCATCTTCCCACAAGCTGTTCTCCAGCGGATTTTCCTGCATTAGGATCTTACTGCTGGTTCTCTGAGTCTGCAGACACCCAACTTGTGGAAATACAGTCCTTTCTTTTGTGGTGGGTATCCATTTCTCACCATCTCTTCAGCAGAAGTGAGGAACAGGATTTTTACTTGCTTTTTGTGTCCTGAGGTAGTGGATGGTGCCTGGGATCTTTTCTCTCAGTATTTTGTCTAAATTCTGATAAGGTAAAATCCTTGTATTTCACACTTATCAGAGGATCACTAATGTTGGAAAGACGTCCCAAGGAAATAAGCAAAACTTATCAATATTTCAAATCCATATTCATCACAGGACACAGCACTTCCAAATAAAATGCCAAATACTGTACTAGAGCAAACTGTAAACAAAACCTTCTCAGCAGATAAATTCTTGGTTTAAATACCAAAATGTATTTACCATTTTGTATTGATTGATTTTTTGCTTTCTAAGGCCAAACAGAATCTTAATTAGAAGAAATACTAATAGACGCTAGTTGGAATTTACTGCATAATAAATTCTAGCTAATTCCTTTGCTTGCTTTCACATTCTATTTTGCCAGTCATTATGAAAATGAAGACTAGGAAAACAATTTAATTTTTTTCTGGAAATATTAATCTCACCCTAATGCAAAAGATTAAAGAATGAATGAAATAATGTAACTGTTGCTTTTATCCCACCACTGGGACTGTCATCTATTGGATGCCTAAACTCACATCCTCTCTCCCAGCTTTGACTGCAGAGTACCAAACTTTTGCCTCACTTGCCTTTTCAAGCTAATTTACCTCATTAGTCTGCTCACTGCTGAATTTGCACTTGCTGACTCAATCTTAGTTTATTTTTTTGGAATATCCTTCCCGGCAGCCCGTTATTTATTAATAAAGCTTTCCCAGAGGTGTTAAGTGGTAGCAAACTTTCCATGGGCAGCTGACATTTCTTTTTCCCCAGACCAACTGTCACATCACCCTCAGCTGGGGGGAGTAACAAAATGTGCTAAAATGATCAATAATCATGCATTGTGAAGAAAGGACAAAATTTTCCCTTAAACTCAGTGTTGCATAAACACAGTCATTACGTTAATGCTGTTCACACTTTCAAGCAGCCAGTTTTATTTATTACTCTGCAGTTACAGTTGTGTTTTTACTGTCTGTAGCTTTAAATTTTTCATTAGTTCCTCAAGTTCCACAATGCCTCCATTTCTAAAAGCCTGAGGCAAAGAGAAAGATACATTTAAATTCACCTGCCTCTCTCTGCAAGATTGTGCCATGCTATAAACCTTCTATTAGTTTCTGGTCAAAAAACCTAACTGCCAGAGGCACTACCAGTGGTCTGCATTTTGGGGTCTTCAGTGTCTTGCACAGCAAATACTTGGTGACAAATGTCAGTGGCAGAGGACCTGTGTTATCAGCAGCAAAATATCAGTCTTTGTGTGTCTCAGATCTTGCCCATTTACTGATCCAAATACACTTACAACCTCTGTCTACAAACATTTTTGCTGGCATTTTCACTAGCCCTGATTTCTCTGGCCAGTTTTTATAGGTTTAATCCAATGAATTATGTTTCATTAAGCCAGTGGTTCTCAAAGGTTTGTATTCTGTTGAGTGGTTGTGAATTCCAGTTGGAGATGTGGTAAATAAGTATGATTCATGCTGATAAAATTGAAACAATAATCGATATAGTAATTAATATTTGGAAATAATAAAACAGTTAAAAGTTGTAATGCCAAAGAAGAAAAGGAGAGGAGGGGCTCCACCCCCCCCTCCCAGCAGATGTTCAAGGACAGGAGGAAAAAGCAAGAGATAACAGTTACTAAACATTAACAGAAAGAAGGAAAAGTCTGGTTGTGTCCCAGGAAAATGCCAGCTATAAGAGATTTATTGCTTTGATACTAAAATGTAGTAATATGTTAGTTTTAGCTTACATTATACTGGCTTGGTGCGCATGTGTAACCCAAAGGCGAATTAAAGGACAAAGAGGAAGAGGAGAGCCTTCATCAGTGACGACCCCCAAAGACTTGTGCGACCACCAAACCGAGTGGTGGTGCATGTGCGGTAAAGGTGGTGATGAGGGCGGAGTTAGAAGTGTGATGAATCGAAAATGGGAGGAGATGACATTGACATATGGCATAGAAGGGGAGAATCTTCACTTGGCAAGCTTGTACGTGAGCTGACAAGGGTCCAAGAGCCCTGCACTCCGTACCCTGCGGTTATCTTTTGCTTATGCACTATTATTGGAACCAAATTATCCCTTATTTTTAATCAAATTATATTGTCAATATATATTTTCTAAACTATTCAATTAAAATTGCCGCTATATCAAATATTGTTTGGGTTTTTTTATGATGGGATAATTGGGCAAACATAACAGAGAGAAAGAGCTTGCAGTGAGAACTGAATCAGAAATACAAAGTCAGGGCACAAGCTGAGGTGGGAATTCCTGTTTGAAGGCCCTCTGCAAAGCTCTCTCCATACCTTGTTCAGGGAAGACTGCGAAAAGATGGATCACATTGGCAGCTCCAGAGCTATTACCTTGATCCCCTCTTGCCTAATCTTCTTTTACAGAAGATGCATTTCTTTTGCTGTGCGCGCCTGTTGTGTCTTTTTCATTTGGGGCTGGGTGTTACTTGCTGCTTCCCTGGAAAGAGCAAGTCACCCCTGAGACTGCAGTGCAGGCAGCTGCAGGAATTTGTATCATCAAGGCAACTGTGGCAAGAGAAGTAGATGAGTGTGTGGCCCTCTCCTGGCTCTGGATGGGTTCAGGGTTAATTCAGCTTCCACTGCTGTGGTATCCATTCCATTGGTAGGGTGTGAGTCCAGAAATCCATTTTATCCACAGCACATTTCACAGCCAAATAATCCTGGGAGTTAGGAACCGGGACCTGTGGGCTCAGTTCTTAATGAACACCAGTTGTCGTTAACTGAGGGAGATGGGGAAAATTGGCTGGGATGCCTTCCCTTGAGACCTGGTGCTTATACTGTGTGACCTGTGGTATTATCAGCTAAGGATTTATCCTACTTTACATAATTTTCTTCCCCCCCCTATTTCTGCTTCCCTTAAAATATGAAAATTAATGCAATTTTCCTTATTTATTTATTATTTGCCTTGATAATACTGGGCAATTTAGAATGTCAGAAAAAAACCCTTAAATACTGAAGAATGCAGGTTGATGTTAAAATCTGTTCCTTGTAAAGAATTTGAACTTTCTTGCTGATGGCTTTCGTTCATTGATGCATCTTACTGGAATTTTTTTTTCTCCATAAAGATCACATTTACATATTAAAAATGGAAAATTATATTTTAAGGAAAGATTTGCTAACAAAATAAAAATGGTATCTTTGATATATGCCCTGAATTTCAGGATTGGAAATAATTTTCATTAAGCAAAGGGTCATGATAATGCTGTGTCTTTTCCACTCATTGAAGTATGCTATATATATGCAAGGAAGTGAGAGATAATTACTAGATATTATCTACTCTTGCTTGACAGAAAACTAGTATTATGAGGTGAGGTCTCTATACTTAAACTAAAAATTTGCGGTAATATACTCAGGTACAAATGGGATGTTGTTCAGGGAAATTGGCTGGTTACTCCCAATTTTTCTTTGCTGCCCCTCTGAGTTTCCATAGGACACTCATCACAGTAGGACCTTTCAGTCTTCTCTATCGGGGTTGAAGTCTCACTACTGCAGCCTTTAAAATTTGTTTCCCTCCTGTAGGTGGGGCTGCCGTTCCACTGACAGCTGTGCTGCAGATGTGGGCAGATGTGCTGGAGAGGCAGCCTCTGCTCAACTGCAATGGCCAGCAAGTAACCACCTCCTCTATCAAACCAAGCAATGCAAAATGACCATAGCTTTAAAATATTTTGTTTTATTAAACGTTTCAAATAACATAAACATCATATTAACAATTTTACGGCTGAGGTTCACACAATTTATGGTTTGACCATTTTATCTGATTTGAGAGCTCAAAAGGTTACACCTTAACATTAGAAACTTTGTAATTAAGATTTATAACAGGAAATTGTCTTGTAGCTAACAAGAGGATAGAAATAGCAGATAGAACTGTAGAAACTCTGGACAGTGGAAGAGTAAATATTTTACTATAAACTGGGGTCAGCCAAGATCATGTAAGGACAAGAAACCTTTTCTAAGTGGCTTCATACTCCTCTGAAAAAACAAAGCTAGCTTTTAAGCAATAGAGAAAAGTGGGATAGTACATCTTTAATTATTCCCCAAATATGCTTTATTTTCTGGATTTTAATTCTCTTTAAGTAAATCTGTACCACTTTCATACCAATATTTAGAATCATGTAATGGGGTGTTCACCACTTACCTTCTGGGGAATGTTATTTGCTCTCTGCTAGAATAAGGGGTCCAATTGTACTAAAGTTGTACTGAATGTTCATCCTTGCTTTCAGCGGTAGTCAATGCTGGAAGAACAACAGCATGCTTTCAACCATGAAGCTGTAGCTTATTTACAAACAAAAGGATGCCCCCTCCCTCTTTTCACAGTTGCTTATTCATGATAATGACTTGATTAACAGCTACAGGTTAGGTTCCTTTTACACTGGAAACGATGGTTAATCGCTTTGTGGTAAACTGAAGTGTAACAGGGCACTCCAAACAAGCACAGCCTCGCATTTCAGGATGAGCTCCACAGCTTTTACCATGTTGTCTGGTGCTGGAAAATGCAGCTGTACACACAGGCAGATGTACTCATGTTTCCTTAGAAAATGTAAAAGAACACATTTCTGCAGGAGCTGGGTAATGGGCCAACAACCTGTAATTTATCAGTGGGTCTGTTAGCTCTCCCTCCCTACTGTGGAAAAATTGTTTCTTAACATAGAGCAGAGGAGGGTGGAGGGGTAAGAAATTTAATTTTTTTAGTAACAGACATGCTGACAATAAACAGCTTTGGTTGTTGTTCAAAAGGCAGTTAAAACACAGATTATTTGTCGGGATTTGTTGTGGTTTGTTTGTTTGTTTTGTTATCACCATTTAATTAAAAAAAAAGATACTTGTTAATTGCAAGCTTCGGCCTGTTGCTGATGGTGAAATGATATTCAGTTTTTTCTTTCAGATATCTTCCCCAAGGCTTGGGTTTCTTCAGAGCACAAACAAATCCACCGAGGAGCACAAAGTAAACCTTTGAACATCAGCCACTGTTTGAGGTGAAAACAAGTTCTTAGGCCCAGCTCCCCATGATGACAGTTACAACTGGCACTCAAGGGCCACTGCCACACATCAGCCCCTACACTGAGGCTTTCTGAAATACGTCTGTGCGTCAGACAATCAGCTGGAAACATCTCAGGCCACAAAAAAAATGGATTAAGGATTCAAGTTCCCCTTCATGTTACATGTGTGTTAAAACAAACTAACAGCTTGATCTGCTCCGGGAAAGGCCAGAGCTCTGGAGCCAGCTGCTGGCAATGCCGTGTGGGCTATGAAAGGTCTCCAGAAGAGCAGACACCCTCTGCAACAGCTCTGTTTTTCCAACCCAAACAACTCCTGCTGTTTTTCTGGGGCTGAGTAGCTTTTCTGCAGCTGTTTCCTTCAGCAAAATGCTGAAGAGCCTTAAAATGTCACACCACCACTCTTCTGAATGCAGCACCTTTTTGTCTGTTCAGAAAACCAGGTCTGGATATTCCCAGGGGAGCAAAAAATAAACTTCAGACTTGTGGAGACAATACAGCCAGTGCACACAACTGTGAATGCCTACAGGCATATTGGGAGGAATTCCTGGCATGAGTAGGGAAGGGGAAGGAAAGGTGGGGCACTTTACTCTCAGGAGAGCTGACTGATGTTGTAGCAGCTCTGCACCTTTGACTTTTCTGAGACCCAAGCTTTTGTCTACCATGTGCACAACCCAAGACTTATGATCCCCTTCAGTGTTGCTTCTCTTTGTCCATAAGGCAGGTCACTTAAAAAGACTTTCAGGATAAGTGTTGAAATTATCTCCTGATGTTTGAGTGGAAGTTTGTTTCAAAGTGATTGACAGTTATGGTTTGCTTTGTGTTATAGCCTTTCCTATGAGGACTGCAAGCTGCCTGATGACCAGATGATGTAACTGAGGGAATGCGCTCTTCCTGGAGGAATCTCTGCAGCAACCTGTCTCAGCCCCACTAAGGTAGCAAAGTACAGTGCCACAGTCTTCCCCAAAACATTGCTGTGGCAGCACTGGACAGGGAACGTTGGTCCCCAGCCCCCCAACACACAGCTCCAGGTTTCCCAGGTGGTGACACCTTGCACAGCATGCCCTGAAGCTGGAAAACACATGCCCAACAACCAATTTCACTACAGGAAGCACATTTCCAAGGCAAGAGCTTCAGAAATTTGCATCTTTGTAAACTGGGTGCTTGACCTATTTAAGCACAGATCAAAAGCAGTGTGTGACAAATGCAAAAGTGTGGCAGGCAATGTCAGAGCCCTGCCATCCTGGACACCACATTTCTGGTCAGGTCCTGCTGCAAGCACCCTTTGGCAATTGCCTGAAATCAGACCTCTGGGGCATAGGGGGAAAGATTGATTCCTTGAACCTCTAGAAAGATTTCTGAACCAGCTTGAAGTGCTCAGATATAAATGCACTGTCATAATTTGCTCCTACCTTCAGTACCAAAACCAAGTATAATTTCTGAGGAATTCCAGATTTGTAAATTCTCTGCTCTTCTCAGCTCACAAAAGAGCAACTGTGTTACTTTGTTGTGTTTTTTGTATAGCATTACTTTTTCAGACAGCTGGCATGACACAGGATTAGAGAAACTGGGTGCTGCAGTGAAGACCGATCATCTTAAAAGTGCTTATTCACTGTTATCTGAATAAATAATATTTCGGTGTAAGATTTGACTCTGAAATCTGACAATGCAGTAAATTTGTTGCTGTTGTTGCACCTGCTACTCTCTCTGCCCCCACAGGAATTTACAATTCACTGTAAGAAACAAGGATCTCCAACAGCCATGAGCATTGGGAAGGTCCTTGGCTTCCTTTCTAAACTGCAATTTAATTCTAAAACTCTGAAAAATCAAATTCTGAAAATTCTAAACTGCAGGACAAAGTGCATTACATTCACAGTTGCATGACTGTTCTTACAGAGAAGTCAAAGAATCACAGAGCTGCTTAGGTCAGAAAGGACCTTTAAGATCATTAAATCCAACATTTAACTATTCTCAAGAAAAACAAATTTCAGACTTTTTAATGCCTCCTGACAGGAACGGCAGCAGAACAGGCCAAATGATGTTTCCTTCATGTGTGTCTTTACACTTTCTTTGCCACTGGAAATGATCAACTGCAAAGTGATTTAGCTGTAATGAAAGCCCAGTATCAGACTGGTTTTGAGCTACAGGGAGAGAGATTTCCTGCAGGGGAAAAAAAGACCCATACTTCAAAAATAACGACAGGTTTCTGTATTCTTCTGATTTTTATAAAGTCTTCTCTTAATTCTCAGGGTTAATACAGCATTTTTCGAGACCTCCAAAATGTCCCAAGCAAATGTGATAAATACAAGACCATGAATTTTTTAATAGACTGAAACCTTAACCACAGGGAGAAAAGAAGACCTCTTTGTAAGAAAGCAGCTTGTGAATGAGCCGAGTTAACACAGGTGCATGAATTTTACGTGTGTCTTCAAGTATGGCTTGAAAGCATCAGTCCTCAGCAGCAATACAAGATCTGAAAACTGTTCTGTGTGTTCACTGGCCTCATGTGACTGATGTTTCCACCTCCTAAGTTTTGAAAAAGTGAGAAGATGTAATCTTGTTTTTTAAGTAAGGTACTATTTCACTGAATGAGAATGAACAAATAGCTTCTCTAGGAAGACCTCTTACAGGTTCATTTCCTCAGCGGTGGCATCCTTGTCTTCCAAGGTTGTGCTTTAAATTTGCCTCCTTTGAGGAAGAAGATGGGATTAAGATAGCCTAAGGAGTAGTACATGGGAGGACAATGACTTTGATTAATCCTTACTCTTGTATATCTGACTTTAGATGGGAGGGTCCCAGCTTGACCTGTTCCTAAAGCTTCAGTTATGGCTTTAAAAATTGGCCTGGTCCTATGGAAGAAAGACCATATATTAAAGCACTAGTTAAAATTAAAAAGGTAAGCATGTAACAGTGTAGAATAAGTGCCAGCTGCTGTTGGAGGGAGTGGATTTTTCTGCTACTTTCAGACCTCAATGCCCACAGTTGCTGATTAGAAGAGATGGAGGTCCTTTTGGAAGAGGCTGGCTGCTGATGGATGGCTTCAGTGCCTGAGGGTGCTGGATGCCCTGAAGTAGGACAGGAACTTGTAGCAGAGGCTCACCACAAAGTACCAGATGTTTCGAGCCATCTGCGACCTTGCGATGAAGATGCGCCAGATGATCACGAGGAGGGTGGTGTTGAATGCGTATCGGATGTTCCTCAGCCTGGGAAAGAGGCATCTTATCAAGAAACACACAAACTACAAGAAGCTCACCAGCCCCCTGCATTTCCTACAGGTAATTCAGGAATAAATCCTATTTACAAGTGGCCCTTGGGCTTTTTGCTATTCCTGTTTTAGTGGAGATGCTGTGCTAGAGTCCTTGGTCTTGCCAAGGACTGTGCTTAAGCTGGAGCACAGTGAATAGTTCATGGTGTAGGTGGAATAGCTGTACTGGAATTCACTCTTGTTCTTCTCTCATTTCAAACCAGAGCAAAGTCATATGGAAAGGTTTTTCTTTAGGACAGTCTGTCTCCAATACTTTCTACTTCAGTTTCATATATTTGTTATCTATCACTTTGCAGTAACTGGGGCAGCCTAGAGAAACTCACAGGAGTTGACAAGCAGGGTTCTCTTATTTGGGTGAAACCCCATCTTTAGAGTTGTGAAATTATACAATGATCATAAATGGTCTTCACTGTTGCAATACTGCAGCACTGGGATATTTTATTTTTTGGGGGGAGCGGGTTAATTTAAAGCATCAATTTCAGTGGTATTAATGAATTTTTCAGATTGTAATGATCCAGTCCTCTTTCTGTCAAGCAAAAGTTTCTGCAGTTCTCTAATTCTCATTTTCCCAGTGCTTGACCAAGGGAAAAAAAGACACCTAAAGACCTCAAAACTTGGTTCATTTTTC
Organism: Ammospiza nelsoni; assembly: GCF_027579445.1. NCBI lineage: Eukaryota > Metazoa > Chordata > Aves > Passeriformes > Passerellidae > Ammospiza > Ammospiza nelsoni. The sequence continues at coordinate 56,235,827 of NC_080637.1, read as the reverse complement.
TAAGAGCCCTTTTAAGGTAAACTTTATCACTGCATCACAGTCCACAGTCTAAGGCAGTCAGCAGTCCATTCCTGAGGTCCCTATAAATTTCCTAAAAATGATCCATGATTAATGAACTTGTTTAGGATTCCCGGCTATGGCCAACTATCCCCTTATTCCATGTTTGTAAATACTGACAAACCGCTGTGGTAAGAGATAAGTTATCTCAATTGTAACCAATAATAACAATAATGATAATAATAATTATAATGATAATACTATTAATATTAATATTAATATTAATATTAATATTTTTGTTTTCTTTTTTTGCAATGTAGTTAGACTTATTTTCCCCAAAGTTAGCCAGGAGCTCTTCTCTTTGTCCCTGGATGTGACTTACTTGCGTAGATGTTGCTTTGCTGCTGGAATTCCAGCCATGTCCTCATTTAGCAAGTACTTCTTTGCACCTATGCAGTAGCTCTCAATGTACTCTGACCAGTGCAGCTGGCGAACATCAAAGTTGTATAACTGGGATTTAAAGACAAACAATGAAAGCTGAACACCAGAGTTCAAAGCAAGTTCACTTGAAGCATCAATTCTTCATTGATCTCTCTTCCTGACAAGGCCCTCTCTCTGAAATACTCAAAGCCACTGAGCCCCAAGCACTGACAGACTGTGTTTCACAGCTGCTGATTAATGTCCCACCCAGCTGGGAATCTGGGCAAAGCAAGCAGTCAGGTAGCAACTTGTATACACACACACACACACACACACACACACACACACACACATACACACAGAATCATGGAAGAAAAATGGCATTCCACACAGGCAAACAGATTCAAATTAAAACCTCCATGCAGTTTTAACATGTCACTAAAATTATGTGTAAATAAATTAACTGGACATTGAGTCAACAGGTGCCTCTGCATCAGTGTCACTCTCAGCTGTGCTGCATTCTCTTTTGGCAGCTAGATCAACAGAAGTCCAAGAAATAGATCACTCTGGTGTTTGGCATAAACAAAATCTTGTTACAGCAAACTACCCCAGTTAATTTTGGGTGCTCATATTGGACAAATTGTTAGCAAATTCTCAGGCAGCTGTCTCTTAGAGCAAAGAAAGGCTTTGTAGAGAGGAAGAAGTTTTCATAGAATAGGCTGGGTTGTCAGTGACCTGAAAACATTCTCCTGTAATAAATGGAAAGCTCCTGAAATAAATAATTTCATATTAAAAACAATTCCAATCATCCAGATATTATTTAAATGCTCCACAATACACCAAAAATAATTGCTGCAGATGAAAGAATATGAGATTAGCAACCCATATTCAAGACATATTTACCTTTCTGTCTTCTGTGTTAAGGTGACTCATTAACATATTCATATTATCTGAAGACCAGTTCCAGGACTGGGTGGAGAAATATTGCAGGAGTGTCATAGACTTGTGCAGCCGATTGATAATCTTCATCATTCTGAAACAAAGGGGGAGCATCAGAGATGAGCAGGAAGTCTGACCTTATGTAGAAGCTGCTGATTTGTGTTTCCACCAATCCAGGTGAATAAACATGCCAATTCCTCCTGAGCACTGCCCTGCTACTTGCTAGGCTGAGAACTTGCCCAGCAAATCCCAACTGCTCCAGCTGAGCTCAAGCCTAGCGCTAGCCAGCTTTTATTGTTGGCTCCAACATGGGAGCCAACATCATTGCCACTGATGTCCACCTCACTGGTCTGACCTATGCAAGGGTTGGAAGCTGTGTCTACCTCATGTTCCACCACTATGGAGGGAAGAGCCCATCTGAGCTGGTATGAAGCCTGCACCACAAGGTTGATGTAGAGTGTTGCTGTTCTCAAGGTGGGTACTTTTCTTTCTGGAATTTTCTTCTACTCCCAAGCCTGAGTTGTGTACTGAAGCAAGGCTCTGATTTTTGGCATTAGCCCCAGTATTTGGTGACCACATCTGCAGTATGGACACTGAGATCAGAAGTCATTTGCTCAACTTCAGTTTTCAGACAGAACCAAAGAATCACAGAGTAGTTTGGGTTGGAAGGGACCTTGAAGATCATCTCAGTTCCAACCCCTGCCACGGGCAGGGGCACCTTCCACTACCCTAGGTTGCTCCAAGTCCCATCCAACCTGGCCTGGAACACTTCCAGTGATGGGGTAGCCACAGCTTCTCTGGGTAACCTGTGCCAGGGCCTCACCAGCCTCACAGGGAAGAATTTCCTCCTATATAACCTAAATGTACTTTTTTTTCAGTTTGAAACCATTCCTCCCTATCCTATGATTATGCTGCATGATAAGAGTCCTTCCTCTTCTTTCCCACCCGTCTGCTTAAAGTACTGAAAAACTGTTACCAGGTCTCCCACATGCCTTTTCTTCTCCAGCCTCAACAGTCCTGGCTCTCCCAACCTGTCCTCATTGGAGAGGTGCTCCAGCCCTCTGACCATCTTTATGGCTGTCCTCTGGACCCCCTCCAACAGCTCCACGTCTCTGCTGTCTTGCTTCAGAGGCATAACTGCTTAAGGACTTGGGAAATGTAGGTTTAAGTCCTCTGTTGTGTCTTGGCCTTATCTTACTAATTTTTTATACAAAAGTGGATGACAGTAATGCTGTCCTACCCTGCAGGATTATTTTAGTTGTCCCAGTGTTCATGAGTAAAAAAGGCCACTGGCAGTTGTTTTTAAAGTATGATGTACAGGGCTTGGTCAATTCTGAAAGGACACCATGTCCTCTCAGACTGGGTAAGGGCAAGAGAAAGCATTAAAAGGCTGATTTTTGTGGAAAAAAGAGCTGTTTTCATGCAAAATATTGAGCTGCCCAGGGGGTAACACAGCTGCTATGACAAATAAAAGGTGGCAGTCTGTAGGAGAATGGTGCTAGGCTGGCCTCTCCCTACGCGCATATGAATGCCGCCAGGATAAGCACTCAGTACAGCACAGCAAGACACAATGAGTCAGTTTAAAGCAGAACTGTGCAGCTCTCCCAAAGCAACTGGAAAAAGCACTATAAAACCTTAGACAGGCAGTCCTTTGAGAAGTGGCTTTCATTTTAGAAGCAAAGCAGACCATCACATTAAAGAAACCTTCATTCTGAATAATTGTGTGCACCTTGACTGAATACAGTTTAACTGAGCTGCTTTAAAATTATTTCAGAATAATCCTCTTGTGTAGGGCAAACACCATGGGGCCAAGCTTTGTGAATATTTTAATACATTTTAGGAACTTGGGAGGAAGAAAAACTTTAGATCGGAAAGATCTAAAGCTCCCCTCAAGCTAACTCCCTGAAATCTTTAAAGTGCTTAGGACTAATGGAGAGTGACAGAAAAAAACAAAGGGTAAGAGAACCAACTCTTTAATATGAGGGAAAAAAGCTTCCCTGTGAGGGTGGTGAGGCCCTGGCAAAGGTTGCCCTGAGAAGCTGTGGCCGCCCTATCCCTGGAAGTGCCCAAGACCAGGCTGGATGGGGCTCTGGGCCATCTGGGATAGTGGAAGGTGTCCCTGCACATGGCAGGGGTGGAACTGGATGATCTTAAAGCTTCCTTCCAACCCAAACAGTCTGTGATTCTATTATCTGAAGAGGTGTGTGCAAAAACTGCATTTCATGTCAACTGTCTGAGCTCAGTTGATGTGACCACATTCAAAACATTGACTAATAATTTGTATGAAGGAGAGGTCTTCTGCAAAACATCAACTGAGTAGAAATATGACAAAGGTTTCTTACAGGAAATCTCATTCTCCACTATGAAGGAACTGAGAGGAATAAATTGAGTATTAGCTCTCACTGTGGCCACAGTTCAGACATGCTTTTTTGTCTTCTAATAAACTGTTTACAGCAATTATTTCTTTATTTTCTCCCATACAGAGCCTTGCACGAGAAGATCCTCAGGTGAGACAGGATTGCCCCAAGGGACTACTAAGTCATAGATGCATCGGCAGCACTCACAGGAAACCACTTAGGGCAGTTTTGCTTGCTATCTGGAAATTTATGTGAAATGAGCTTACACCTAAAAAGGTTTCTTTTTTTTATTTCATGTGGTTTACTGTCCTTGGACCGTAAAGGTCTGATATTCAGGTATCTAGGAAGAGAAGAAACTATGAGCTGCTACTGTGCTTTCTTCCACATTGCAGCAATACCTGGATGAGCTGAAGTAGTGTATAAAAAGAAAAGGAGAACTATATTAAAAAAAAAAGACTTAGAAAACTCCCAACTTCATTGGGGAGCCATCTTTGCTGAGGCTGCAAATCTTAAAGTCCAGAAGATGATGCTGAGTTTTGTTTGACATTTAACTACAGCATTTTTTGCAGGCAGTGTCCACTGGTTAATTATGCCAATCAGTTTCATGAAAAGAAACGTCACTTGCAATGGCAGTGCCAAGATCTTACTGCTGCCCCTTTCAACAAAGATTGGAGATTCCAGCCTAATTTTCAATTTACCTCTATTTCTAGGGTAATTCTTTCCTTTGCGATAACTGGAAGTCTTTTTATGGACCAATCTGCCTCCAAAGCAGAATGTCAGGGATAAATCAGAGCAGCTGACATCAACACAGTGCTGTCATCCTGTTCTCACACTGCCCAACAAATCCTCCTCTGTGGTGTCAGGGTAGTAAAGGAGGACAATGTCTGGAGTAACGTTACTTAAAAGAGGATTCCTTCCACATGGGACATAGATATTGCTGTTCCTCCAAGCCCTACCACTGCCAGGGCTCAAATACCACCCATAATGGTGAACTGCCCTCCTAAATACAATTAGAATTTAATCATACTCAGAAACAATTGCTTCCTAGATTTCAGACCAGTGCTGGAAACAGCTACTTAGGGATCTGATTTATGGGAAAAAAAATGTATTAGCTGGTGTGTTCTAAACCTTGTCAGACTCAAGTCCATATGCCAGATAGGGGTGATCCCATTGGAAAGCTGAAATGGTAGAGATCTGGATACAGAGAAGACAAGACTACCAGCCCTTGTCTGCCTTGGGAACCTCTGAAGTCTGTAAAGCAAAGTTCAAAAGATGTGCTGTTCTCCAGGTGGTGGGAAGGGTGCGAACTCTAGGCTGTGTTTAACTACAGCTACGCATTTCCTCATTTTCCTCAAGAGAAGGGGACAGGAAGAGGCTCAAGGACTCCAGTTCTCATCACAGGTTCAAGCTCTGCTCTCCACTGGAGTGGCGGGTATGCAGGAGGCTGATGGCACCATTCCTTACCTGGGCTTTCTCCCTGTGAGTCTCATGTACAGGTCGTACAGGATGGCGGGTGCCTTGTGGCTGACAGTGATCCAGTACTGGTTAATCAAGTAGCTGGAGGTCATGTGAGCATTGGGTGTTCGGAAGGCCTGCTCCAGGGGGTTCCTTTTGAATGTGGACATGACATACTGCCCTGCAAGGGAACAGGCATTTTTCACTGGCAATCACTCACTTCCAGATGGGCTGGAAGCACAGTGTAGCACAGCCCAAGGTGCTGTGCTTCACACCTCCAGCCCACAGCTCTCTGAATTGTGTCACCAGAGCTTGGACCAGGTTGTCCCTTCTGCCATGAAAATTGACAATTCCATCTATTGCCTATTTGAAACCCAATCCTGCTCCACACTTACCACTGGTAGACAAAAACCTCCTTGTCAAAGCACCTAAGCATAAAGGAGGAAAAGCAGGCAGCTTTAAGAGCTTCAAGAAGCTGCATTTCTGCTTTCACCTGCAGCAGATGTAAAAGAAATTGGTAAGTGCTAAAATTTCATTAGATCACTGAAAACAAACTTTGATCTGCTACCCAAAAATAAAAGTGACATTTCTAGTTTTCAGTCAGATTTTCCAGTGGGCTGATGTTTGAGTTCGTCTGTTGCTTATACAGGGTGACAGCTTTAAAAATACTTCATTATGTCCTTTCAAACCACATCTGACCCACAATATCAAATGTCTGTCTGTTTTCAAAACACCTCTGGATGCTCTAAGGCAGCAAACTGTCTTGCATTCTTAACCCAAAAACAAATGATAAGGTGGGAATCTTCCCTTCCCTCTGCATGTTAAGGCACAAAATATGTTGGGTCTGATTCTGAGCTCTGGCAATGGCACAGTGCCACAAACTGGTATCTCGATGTGCATATCTGGGACATTTGCATATTGCAGAGGCTTAACAGAACTGCAGTAACTGAGTGTAAGACTATCACCCTAGGGACTGATAAACAGATGGTGCTCCTACTCCTGAGCACCAGCAAGCTCCAGAAAGAAGAATATGTAGGCTTTCTTCACTTTCTAAAAAATTTATTTGAGAGTTAACGACGTCAATCTGTGCTCATATTATCGTTTAGTCTCTAAGCTTATGTTACAAATAGAAAATCAGATGAGAATTTGCAAGCCTCGAGAAACATCCAGATCATCCTCAGATAAGCAGATTCCGATCGTAACATTCAGACAGGACTCTCCAGTATCTGTGCTCAGCTCATTACTGCACTTTAAGCAGTGACTTTTGCTGTACTTCTACTAAGAACATCAAACTAGAAATTTGTCGCCTCTAGGAGCTACTGCAAAGACTTAGTGGGTAGGTGGTCCTTCCCTTCCAACCTCAACAAAAAAATGCAGCAGCGAATCCTACAACTCAAAGGCGGGTTCTGCAGGGGGAGAATTGGACACAGGTCTTACCCAGGTAGACTAACAAGAATAAACTGAATTTAATTTTTGCCACACTGAACATCATCTCCAGCCTGTTTTACGGTTTAGTTTTGAGGAGAAACTGCAAAATGTACTTCACAAAGTCAGACTAACCAGATTCACATTGCAGCAAAGCAGAATATGCTTCATCAGATAAAAATTTAGTTGTTTGACCACATCTTTGTATAAGTAGGCAAAGTACTGAGAAAGTAAGGAAAAAGAAAAACATTATGTGGAAAAGAAATAAATCAGTTAAGGCTCCTTTTAACACTAGGAGTTTTTATCTGTGTCTGAGGAACTTTAGAATGAACTGCCTTTCAATGGGTGTTTCCTCCCTCCCTCGCCCCCTCACTCCCTTGCAGCTCATCACTCAAAGTGTACTCAAAGCATCACCATCTCTGCCACTTCTGTTCCGAACCCTTGGTATCCTAAGCCTAATCCAGCCTCAATTTCTCTGTTTGATCTTTCTCCCCTTGGAAAATCCCTACTCCCTTGTGTACACCTGTCACTCCTACAGCAGGTCCTGGTGTCACCTGGCCTAACCAGATAGCCGAGACCCATACCTCTGCAAAACCCATGTTTGCTTTGCACTAAAATGCTCAGTCCCAGGCAAGGTGACTCCCACTCCCTTCCCTGGTTTCTCAGCAGCTGCCAGACACTCAGAACCCTCCATCCTGACGACCAGTCACACAGCCTGACTCCTTACACAGAATTATGTGTATTTCCCAAAAAGAAATTGGTAGGAGTCTGAATAAGGATTCAGATTGGATGCCTGCAGTCATAACATTGTGATGGAGTAAATCTTTCCCAAACTCATTCCTTCAGCCATGCAACATCTTTGAAGGCAAAATTTTGCACTTTAATGCTCCATCCTAATTCTCTGCAGCATGCTGCTGTCTCACAGGAAAACTGTGGCTACAACATGGGGTAGAAAGAGCTTCATAGCGTCACCTAAGGAGAAAATTTTGCCTTCAGTTCCACCACACAGCTCAGCTGCTCATGGAAGGTGCCACTGCAGCACCCAGATGACTTCATGACTAATTCCACAGTTACAAGCAGAGGAATAGAATAAAATCAATGACAATGCACTAAATACTTGGCTGTTTTCATCAGCAAATTTACACTGAAAAAGGGTTAACAAAGGCAAACCTCAGAAAGTGGTGCTATGGTGGCTTTTGCTGAAGTAGCAGCCTGTGAAGAGCTTTGCATTCACTCCTGTGAATAAGCCACAAAAGATCTTGACTAAGCACAACATTTCATCTCTCACTGAAAGAGGGAAAAAAAAAAAAAAGCAACCAGGAACTGGATATGATGCCCTCAGGACTCAGCCAATTGCTGAAACCTCTTCCCTGCTAGGCCACGTGATCAAATAATGGTTAAGACATTTATTCTGTAAATGCAATTATGGTCTCATTCTCTGCTGACTTACTTTGCCATGTAAATAAAGCAAGGGGCAAAGCAAAACAAAGGATGAGAGATGGAATAGCCAGCCTCCTGTATTTAAAGCACAAAGATATAAATGCAGGGGTAACAGAAAGTAAACCAGGCCCAGTACATCTGTCCATGAATGTACTACCTGTACACAGTATTTCACAGTACACAGCTGAAACAAATTCTGCTGCTTGGCTTCAACATGAGTTTTTCTCTTCAAGGGTGTCAGGATGTGTCTCCCTTTCTTTCACCCCTGCCTTGGAAGTACATTCACTTGAAGAAAAGTCAGCCATGAAAATAATTTGATTTTTTTCCCCACAAAACTCATGATCAAAATACAAACTGTTCTTGAAGCCCACCAGTCATCTCAATGTTTTCCTCCTGAAGTGCACACCTCTTAATTCTGTTCAGAATTTTCTTATGGACAAGAAAGACCACTTCCATAATATCATAGAATCATAGAATAGTTTGGTCTGGAAGTACCCTTTACATCACAGGACCCTCACCCAAAATACAGTTTGAATGGCAGACTCCGAATGCCACCTAAACTGTGGAAACCAATTCTTCAAAGTGTAAGGAACACTATTGATGCTCTCCATTTAAATAAGACCTTACCCATTTCTCCCCAGAAGAAAGGGTTGATTCCCCCTGTTGTACAGTTGTACACCAACAGGTTTTTTGGTCTGGAAAACAGAAAGAAGTATTATTTTGAGATGTGAAGAAACTCTATTTTTTAGAGATGGGATTACAAAAACAATCCATTTCAAGTAAATCCCCAGTTTAATACCAAACAAAGCTTGCATTTTCTAGTGTGGAACTAAATATGAATCACACTTGTTTTATTTCTTCCTTCAACATAAATCAAGAATTAATCAAACAGTTTTCTTGATCTAAGCATGCTTTGCCAAGGGTGTCAAGTGATGAAACAATTTTTCTTACTGTATACTTGAAAACTGCAGAGTTTTAATTTGGTGGATATCTTAATAATGCTTTGAGGGGAAAGCTGGTGAGCTGCTCTTCAAGGTCCTTTTAGGATCCTTATTTAGCTTACTGGATGTAGCTCTACTCTCAGCTCAGAGGGCTTACTCTGTCTTTCAAAGGAAAACACTTCTGCCTTTTATTTGCCTGGATTTGATTTCTCAGAGTTGCATAAACCTCCAGAATAATTAATGTCATTTATTCTCTGTAGTCCTACCTAATGATTAAAGGCCAGGACAAAGGTTTACAGGAAAAGACCTTAAATCCTTAATATCACTTCTACATACTCTTCTCAACAATGCAAAGAAGGGAGATTTTTTTAGATCATATAATGTAGAAGCCTATAACATATTTCCATTGTGCAGTGCTTCCCAAGGAAAACATACAGAGCTTTTTTTACCAAGAAAGCTCCAGAAGACACTTGAGAAGCAGCTCAATGAAAAGGAGACCCAAAAACCACCGCTGCAAAACTCTTGGCCTTCAGAATAGTGACTTCTGAGATGCAAGAAACAGGCCTTACCCGTAGCTGTAGAGATTTCCTAACTCTAAACTCTACCTTTATTGCGTGTCCTATGCTCTCAGTCCTTTCCCATCCACAGGGAGGAAACACCAACCAGAAAATCAATCAACCAGCCTCTTGCACTGATTTTTAAACAGTTCCAAGTTCCCTGTGAAGTGCTGGTGCAAGGAGCAAATGTTCCAGGTGCGTGGCCAAAGAGGAATGCCACGAAGAGGGATGCCCTCCCACCTGTGCACGGCCGTGTACCACCCGGCTGCCAGAGTCAGGTTGATGGCGACGTCGACAGGAATCATGTCTGCCACCGCTTCGTTGTTGGCGATGACGGTCCGCAGGATCCCTTTGCCTGCCTGTGGGACAGGGAGACAGGGAAACAGTCACCCACTACAGGCTGGGCTGAGATTTAACTGGCAGGACTCCAGCAGCATGCACTGGGCACAGGCCAGCACTGCAGCAAGGTTCTTCTGTTGCAGATTATTTGGTTTCTGTGACCACACAATGGATCTCCCATGGATCCTGCTGTCCTGCATTTCCAGAGGACGCCTGGAAACATGATGATGACTGTGCTGTGTACAAGAAAAGCTGGGACTCTTAATTTAACTCAATATGAAAGAAAATACCCAAGGAGAGAAATGTATCTGTATTTGCTGCTGTTAATTTGTAAAGTGCATGCCTGAAAGTTACATTTTCTTGAATGACACAGGAAGACAGAGGTCTGAATATACCTCAGAGACTACAGTCACTTTGGAAATGACACCTGTAGGATTTTTGAAAAGGATTCTGACTACCTTTCCTTTGGATGTATTCACACTCTCCTCTTTTCCAAAGCTGTCTGTTAAGCACAAAGATACAAAGGATGGCCCCTGCATTGAAGAGCACATCACTCACCAAAACACAGTGCAAATAAAAAAACACTGACAACCAAAGAGAGGAAAGAGGCAAGAACAGAAAATTTTCACCTTCCTTCAGTAGGAAGTGCATTTTTCAGGGGATCAGGCTCCCCAAAATATGTACATTTAACCTGAATGCTTATCAGGGGGCTTCCATGATGACCAATGAGACTTTGGAAGTTCCACAGGAGAGATATGGCAACAGCATGGCAGACTGGATCAGAGAGGACAAGGCAAAATACAGAAAGGTGGGGTGAAATAACTTTACTTGGTGTGTCACAGATGAGGGCTCAACAGAGCACATAAGAGAAGAAACCAAACATGGCAGAGTCATGGTTGCAATCAAGTTCTTTCTTGTGTGGGAAACAATGCAGTGAAGCTGAGGAACAAGGGAAAAAGCTGAGAGGATAAAAGTGATGGTGAAGTATGGAAGGATAAAAGCTCTTGTAATTTAGATCTGTGCAAAAACAGAGAGAAGGACTGAATGAAGGAGCAAATGAACATTTGCTACAGATCCATCAATATTTAAAAGGTAGGGCAAAGGAAATGTTACAGCTTTTCTTAAATTATTTTCACACAATCTGAAACTTGAATTTCATTATAAAATAAATTTTTCTACAACAACTAAACAGGAAGTGTCTAGTTGTGGAAAACCCCTTGCCTTAAGTCTGAGGAGAAAAAAAAGTTATTAAATACGCATTTAAGACTGCTATTAACTTGTAAAGCACATACCACTGTCTAGTGGTCATTGGTGAATTTTAAGGGACACTGTATCCCCTCTTTGGAAGGTGTTTATCTTTTAGGGTCTTTTGCAGGCTGTTCACCTCCACCTTTTCCTGTCTGCAATCAGATGTGTTTGTTGCATTTCACATCTTGCAAGTAAGGGAATAACACTTATGACTGATTTAATTTTCAGGAACTAGGACTTCTGAGTAGTCCCATCTCATCCTTGGTGCATCAGTCAGAGGGATCACAGACTCTGACACAAACAGTGCAAGATTCCCTACATGGCTCACTCCATCCTCCTCAAACCTGTGTCATGCATTGAATTCTGCTGCCCTAAGCTGAAATATGGTTAGGCTCAGACACTAAAGCTTCAATTTGCAACATCACTATTATTTTCTTTGTGTTCTCACTACTGGGTCTTTTCAAGGGGAAAAAAAAGGCAGAAGGAAACAAAGGAGGCAACCAAGCACAGCTCTGAATTTTCCACTTCTATGAACATGCTCACTAGAGACTACTGTGTGATTAACTATCTCATTTTCACACTAAAAACTTTTCTGAGGTCTTCCAAATGAGGATGTTTGATGGATCTGCTGCAAAATGTGGTCAGAGCAGCATGTGATGGTCATACATACATGAATGGTTTCAAGATTTCCTATGTTTTGCATGTAACAAAGGCTTGAGGTTTAAGTTTTTTAGGTTACTTTTTACATCAAAAATGGTTCAGTGGTACTTCCATCAGGTATGGCATGGTTTCTATTTATAGATACTGACATTTTTCTCTTCACTGAAATAAAAGCTACTGCAAAGTGAAGCCTCCAAAATAATTTCCTGGCCAGAGTCTGATATTTCTGGACATCCTCTCAGCTGAGGTGCTTTGGACAGTCACAAATTAAACCAGATCACAAATTAAACCAGTGCCCTACAGCTTCACTACTTTGCAGGGAGGAAGGTCACTGCATGTAATAGGGAACAGCAAGACAAAAAGAGTTAATTACACTCCAGCGGAAATGTACTTAATTTAATTTTGTTCCTCAATCAACAAACACAGCTCCCCACAGCAGCTGGAGCAACTGTAGGGGAAAGAAACATAATTAAATTGTCAAGAACAACTTGGATTCCCATATTTCATGAATATTTAAAAGAAATGTGTCTATTTAGGGAATTAAATGATCAGACTCAAACACTGCAACTGAGGAAAAAAGTCTTTGCAAGGTTTGGAGTCCAGATTCTGCCCAAATGACATCAAAGATCATCTGAACCAAATCTGAATCTAAGGAACGTTCTCCCTGTAGGATGAGCTTGGTTAGAAGTTGAAAGTGAGTATTTTGGTATGGAGGGACACTTCAAATGCACAAAACCAAACCACCAAAACCACTTCCCTTTTGATTTTTTCAACACAATTCAAGCAAATAAAGCCATTCATCTAATAATCACAGTTTAAAATACATTTGGCCAGGAGAGCTGGTTGTACTGACACAATTTTCAGGTAATCAAACTGATCCATCACTCAGATGTTTAAGGGTTCATTTTCAAACAACTCTCCACATTCAAGAACATTAACTCATGTACTTATTGGATGTATTCACACTCTCCTCTTTTCCAAAGCTGGAAAATTATTAATTCCCCCCCTTCAGAAGAAAAAAGTCTTTTGGGTCCCTAATAATAAACATTTTTACCTTCTGGAAAACATTCCAAACAAGTTTGTCTCTACACCCTGCATCCTTGTCATTGTTTTTTGTCTTTTTGTGGGCCAGCTCTCAATGTAGTTACAGACAATATTTCATCCCCCAAGAGCTCAGTGTAGATGACAAAAATTTCATGGTCTCTTCCACTATACTGAAAAATCTCAGAGCTTCAAACCTGGACCAAAACATATCACCTCTTTTTCAAATCTCAGTGCAAGTCTAATATTTTTATATAAAAAAAGAAGCCATTTTCCATAGTGACCCTAGAATCTCATAATCTTTACTCTCCATGGAGCTAACCTGGATCTAAAGATACAGGCTATATCTGCATACAAAACCTGGCTCAAGGTTTCTTGCAAACCAGTTCTGGATAAATGGTGTGACAGACATAATTGGAAGTTATGATTAAAAAACCAAAAAACCAAAAACTCTACTTCAGATATAAATGAACTTTTTTTAACGAGATCATATTTGGATTTTATTCTGATCTCCGATGATTGCAGACCACTAATCCTTTCATACACTGCACCAGGCTGATTAGAACATAGTTTTGACAAAGCAATGAAGTTGGACATACATGAACATAAATATCTGCCCAGAGCTATACAGCATTATAGATTGACAGAGAGGCCTAAGGCAGTGATTTTAGTTCAGAAAAAAAAATTATAAGGCAAGAAAAAAGGTATGCAACTTTACTCCTTTCATGTACTAATTGTAATGATAATTTTCATCTTACAGGAATATTTTATCAAGTTAGGAAAAAATATAGTGAATTATCCATGTGACTGGCAGAGTCTGAATCAATCATACATTTTATTTAGGTGTAGTCTGTAGAGGGAGAAATCCTGTACAAAGCAGTGGCAAGTGGGAGCCAGAATCTTTGGTATTGTGGAAGTATGACAAGTTATAGCAGTAGATTTGGAAACAATACAAACAGAGACAAATGGAATGATAAATACTGCTGCTTGTATTGACAGAGTGGTAACCTGGCCTGGAAAATAAATTTGTGTTAAAAGATTCAAGCTGTGACACCCGTGAATTACCCTCATTTCAAGGATACATCTTTTGCCTTTTCTTTGAAAATTTGGCCGAATGTGTCCAAACCTTTAGTTTTTTTAGAGCTTTTAGGAACTGCAATTCGCATTTTAGCAAACCAGCATCATGAATACTCTCTCAATGTCCTTTTTTGAGCTCCACAAAAAAGGCTATCCTCTGGGTCCTACCAGCTGACAGATGTGTGGCAAGTGGGTGACATCTTTCTCCCAGCCTCAGAAAATTCCCGTGGCCCTTTACTGCATACAGTTTCTAAGTGGGGCTGTAGAGTAACATCAGAATTATCCGAATTACTATTTTAGTAACTCAAACTCTGCTTTAAGGGGAGCTTAAATAGTAACTAGACATACCGCAATAAATATTCCACTGGTCCCGTTGAAGTTGTCAATCCAACCCTGTGGAAAAGAAGAATGATTAGTGTTCCTTTCAATGATGTACTGCTTACACAGACTTCTAAATGATGACAGTGGTGTGGTGTAGACAAAAAAGAAAGGAGACACCAGTTTAGATGGATGCCAGCCCATCTGGGACAGCTGCCAGGATGCCAGCCAGTAGCCAGGGATGCATTGTATGCAATTCACTCATCATCAACAGAATCTAGGTTTGTTCTTAGAAATCATTTCTTTCCTATTCCCTGGCCTCAGGAATAAACTTGCTGAAAACAGCTGGACTAATATTTACCCTTGACAGAAAACATGCAGCTGTCAGCAAGGATTTGCTCTCTCCAGCTAATTTCTAAAGCAGGGAAGAATAAAACCCCAAAACGAAAACACAACACTCCTTTTGAATCCCATCCTACTTCAGGACAGGGAAGCTGCCACTTGTGGGAGCTGGAGTTCAGAGCAGTGATGAGCTGTTTAACCTGGAACAGGTTGTAACACCAAACAGAGCTCTTTATCTTTGCAAGATGGCGAGCTTGGCCCAGAGCCTTGGTTGCATCGCAGCCATCTCTGGCATACATCAGGCTACATGAAAGCCAAAGGTTACTTTGTGCTTTCCAATTTGGCTGCAATGTTAGGGCATGTTATTTCTCTTGGTATATTTAGCTTAACGAATTATCTCATTCCAAAGTACAGCTGCATTTAATTACTGAGTCCCTGACATTTGTACCTCAACCACAATGCACAAGGAGTACGACTGACCCTCAGATCCCATGTTTCGAGCACAGAAACTCCCCTGGTGTGCCTGAATGGACAATCAATTGCAAGCCCAGCATTCTGCACTATAACTATCCCAGCTCTTGTTATTATTGCTTAAATGTGGTCTTTTCACAGGTGTTCTAAGGTGCTGAAGAAGGCTTGCTGTTCTACTCCAGCACAGGATCTCTACCTCTTCCGCACATCTCCCTATGAACTGTGGACATCTGTTTCTCAAGATACTGATACAAAGAGTGAGAGATTCTTGACAGTAACACAGTTCCAGCTGCATCCAAAGGCTCTCAGTAGGGAATTGTGTATGCATGCTTACTGGGAAAGGCTCATGCCAGCTGGCTCCCACGATGGATGGCCTGATGATAGCAATGTTCAAGTTTCCTTTCTCTTGCTGAATCAGGTACTCTGACAAGGCTTTGGTGTAGGTGTAAGTGTTGGGCCACTCCCCAAGCAGTTTGGGTGTGATGTCTTGAATGATGGATTCATCCAACCACCTACAGGAAACAAGGAGAACATTATCATCCACCACAAAGGGAGAGAAAAAGATTCAGGCAAAACAGACCAGTGAGACAGGAATCCTCACCTGAAACAGTGAATAAGCCAGTCAAAGATATTTAAGGTTTGGATTTAAAACTGCTCTGTGGGAGAAAGTCACTTTTGTCTTCAAGGTGCAAAATAAACCCTGGTGAGCTTCATGCTACAATGCCCTGCTACAATTCAGGTACCTCTACAAACTCACTTCAGAGCAATCTCTTGCATAGGTAATGCTTCACTGCAATCTGTAACATAAATGCTGCCATCATCTACAGCCTGATGGAGCTCTCCCAGCCAGGAATACCACTAGGCAGTTCTCATCCTCAGCCAACACAGTCCCTGTATACTCCCAAATATGTTTCAGGATATTCCAGGTAACCTTGAATTAGCAAGTCACGTAACAACACAAAGGTCTCAAAAGCTGGAAAAATGTCCTACAGGGATATTATTCCAACAGTGGATTTCCATAATTTGCAGGGTTATATGTTCCTCCTAGCAGGGTTACCATGGGTTTGCTCACACAGGAAACAGCTGGTGCTTAAAAAAAACCAACCAAAACCAAACCACCAAAAAAACCCAAAAGTACTCTGACAAGTTGTTTTTTATTTTTTGAAGGTATTCAAGCACCTAATCCATCAGAAGCAGTTATGCAGATAGCTCTTAAAAAGCAGCCCTTACCACAATAGAGATGCATGAAGGGCCTAGCATCCAAAGGCTCTTCCCTGGCACAGCACCAGCACCTCACAGGTCCTGCCAGCATCTGGGTGCAAAAGACAAGAACTGGCTGTGCTTCCAGAGCCCTTGCTGCCAGTCCCTGACAGGCTCCCAGTAGCCTGGTGTTACACCACAGAATCAAAGATTAGCTCCTATAATCCAATATGCAATTAAATCAATGGACTTACAGTTCAGCCTGAAGGCGTGGACTCTTCCCAGGGGCACTGCAAGGATACTGCTTCCTGCAGATCCTCACTTCACCCCTCCTTATCTTGAATTTCAGAAAAAGGCAGAGGTCAAGGGGAGAGAAATATGATGCCAACTGTCACACCTGAAAAACTGCTTGATCCTGTCAACCTTTCAAAGATATGGGGCTCAGGTTGCACAGCACTTTTCAGATGACTCTCATTGGGCACAGATGGGAAGTTGTATGAGAAAGCACTGATTCACAGGGGAGGGCTGGATGCACCAAATTTCTCAGTTTTGGAGTGCATTAAAAATCTGAAAATTTGTAGTATATCAGAATTTTTTCTTTAAATAAAAAAGCCCTATGGAGGCACAAACACCTTCCTTTGCAAGCCTGGTCCCGTGCAGCAGAAACAAGGTAGAAGAAAGCATTTAAGCATAAGATATTAACTACACAGAAGTTACAAGCAGCACATAATATTGACATAATTTGTAGAGCCACTTAGGCAGTCACTGAACCTCAGGGTATCAGTAAACTGCTATTGTTTAAATCTGTGAAGTAGCTAATTACCAGTCTACCACGAAGAGATGCCTATTTCTGTAGAGCCTGGAGGAAGACTAAGTTAGTTTAGGAACTCAGGTTAAGCTGTGTGCAAGTCTTTTTCCCCTTCTCTCTTTTTTTTTGTTTGATTTTCATATAGAGGGTTGCAGGTTTGCATTCTCACAAAGCAAAGACGGGTGTAGAAGTACAAGCAGAGGTATTTCCCCTTGTCCTCATCCTTCCAGAGAGGTCTCTGTATTACTTAAGGAGCTGTTCCAGGGGCACCAGCCTGCCAGGTGATTTGATTGACCAATATTCCCATCAGGGAGGCAGAGATAACACTTCAGCAAGAATTGCTCTGTGACCTACTTGGAAGATTCTGGAATGCTAACTCACAAAAGCTACCTGCTTCTGCTCACTGCTGCTGCATCTGGCCCTTCCAAGCGAACAAAGCAAATTAAACAATTAATAACTTCTCCATTATATGCACCAAATTACTCTGCCACAGGAAAGCAAAACTTTCTGTGTTAATGGCTTTGCATTAATAAGACTCTTTCTTGTAAGCAACAATGGATCTGTATTTTCTGCAATAACCAACCCACATCTTCAGCCACAACTTTGCTGTGTGCTGTGTTCCTTACCTCAGCACACCCTTCAAAGCTGATTTCCTTCAGCTTTAGATTAAGGCAAACCATGCTTGATGCAGCAGATTGTATGTTTCCCCTATTGGCCTGGAAGCACTTAGAAGTGTGACTTTTGCTTTACACAGCTTTAGCCTCAGGGTTTACTTGCAGATTAAATATCAAAAAAACTGAAACAGCAAGATGTAACAGGAGGATAAGAGCATCCTTAAGATTTCAAGTGAATAAGAAATCATAAGCATATATCAAGTGCATGGCCACAAGCACTGTTAAATGGATCTCTTATTGCATCTAGTTCTTTGATTATCCCTCTTAAAGCACTTGCAAAAGCAGCACCTTAAGACAAGAGTTGGTTGCGAAGGGAATCATCCACAGCTGGCTGATGCAAAATATAATCTGTATTTCTCCCCATTTTTGAGGGTGGTTTATATTTCCTAGTCTGCTTCCCCTCCCTCCCCATCAAAGGTAAAATTCTGATACCTGTCACTCTCTTCTCTCTGAAACCTTCTGTACCCTGATATCCCCACACTATTTCTTTCACTTACACGGCAAATATTAAAGGTGCATCTCAAACATCATCCTCTCTGCTGTATTTTCAAGCTATGATACATAAATTCTTAGTGTTTTATATAAAGCAGCTGAAGTAACAACCTCTGGGGTAGCCAAGCCCTTCTCTACTCTTCTGACTAGCAATCAGACCTTTTTTTTAAATCTGAGCCCTCAACACTAATTGTTTTCAGAGTTGCAAGTGATGGTAAGCTTTTTGGGACAGTGAAATGGAGTCTTGACAGTGATGAACACCAAACGACATAAAACTGAGTCAGTGGGCAAAAAGAGGACAGAGCAGCCCCACTTTTAGGGAAAAGCAGTTTACCAGAACTGGTGTTAGAGGCTGTTGAGCTTAGAACTGGTAACTGTAGTTCAGCAAAAGCTCTTGAATCACAGCTCTGAAACCTCCATGTCAGTGAGTAGCAGCAGGCAAAAAAAAAAAAAAAAAAATCAATGAAATGCTGGCTATCATCAGGTACTGAGAATGACCAGTGGTGTAATTTTGAAGCTGGTTAAATAAAACTTTAAGTGACTGCAACTGGAGTACTGCATGAAGTTCTGTCTGACCCCCATACTTCAGGGAGGGAGTAAAGTTAAAGAACAGGTAGAGAGGAAGGGCAACTAGCATCAGCACCAAGACAGATCCATCAGCACATGAGGAGACAGTAAAAAGGCTGAGACTCTTCAGGTTTCTGTGAGGGGAACAGAAAGGAGTATCCAGGCTGGTGTAGTTACCCTAAGTAACATCTCTCAGTGACATTCTTGAGGGCTAGACACTGGACCAGGGAGCCCACTGCTCTAATGCACTAAAACATTTCTCAAGTTTTTTATCATATTCCTCTTACTGAATAAAAGCTAAATGATTGATGACTACTAGCTGGAAGTAAACATATCCAAGAATATGGGCTACTACAGAAATTCAAATAGAAAAAGTAGTTTGTACTAACTTTTTTGAAGTAGTGCTTAGACAGTTAAATTATTTCTTAAGACAAACTTATTTTATTTTAAAAAAATCAGTGGTTGTCTTAGTGGGCATTAATTAATTTCATCTTCCATTACCCTAAATCAAGAAGAATAAAAATTTTATACCAGCTCTTTGTGTTAACAGATCACAGATCAGTTGTTTATATCACCCACTAGAAAATTAATGCAAACACATTAACAGTTGTGGGAAAATTCTTTTAAGGAGAATGTCTTCTAGGACCTTTATCAGCTGATTTTGTTATTCTTTCTAATTATTCTTTATTTTGGTAAATTCAGATAACCAAGCTTTTTTTGGTGTTTCATCAAAGCCCTGTATTCCTGTCTGG
The DNA here is from genome assembly GCF_027579445.1 of Ammospiza nelsoni. Lineage (NCBI taxonomy): Eukaryota > Metazoa > Chordata > Aves > Passeriformes > Passerellidae > Ammospiza > Ammospiza nelsoni. The sequence goes on along the minus strand of NC_080637.1, from coordinate 56,216,307 downwards.
GTTGAGAGGACATTGCCTTGTGCTGTGCCAGGAGAGGTTCAGGTGGAAACCAGGAAGATTTTCTTCACTGAAAAGGTGGCCAGGCATTTGAAGGGGCTGCCCAAGTGGTGGAGTCACCAATTCTGTAAGTGTTCAAAACCCAACAATATGTGGCACTCTGTGCTCTGGTTTATTTGACAAGGTGGTGATCAGTCAAAGCTTGGACTTGGTGATCTTAGAGGTCTTTTCAAACTTAAATGATTCACACTGAACTATGTAAAAAAGCCTGTTTCTTACTCATCCTCATATAACTCCAGTTAAATACCACAGGATTTCTGAAAGAAGTGGAAACAATGTTGGGAAGCTGAAAAGATAAAAAAAGGGTGTATGGAAAAAAAATGAATTCTTACAAAGGCAGCAGCAGAGCTGAGCATTACAGAAGGCAGCAACTCCATTCCTGGGAGAAAATACACTCCTGCAGAAAATACTGGACTCTCATTAAATCAGAGTCTTAAAAAAACCACAAAGAAACAGCAGTAACAGCACCTCTGACAGAAATCCCACCCGATCCTGGGAACAGCTCCCAAGTCTGCCGCAGGATGAAGGGAAGCCAGCACTGGAAGGGACAATGTGGTTCCTACTTACTCTACTAAATCAAAGAGCTTCTGGGGTTCGGCTGGGGGTGGGTAGATGATCTCCTCGATGCATTTCCGGACGCAATTTGCATAGGCAGTGGAGATATGGATGAAGACCTCGAGGTTCCGCATCTGCCGGGCCAGCTCGAGGAGCCGCTGCGTGCCCATCACGTTCAGCTGCAGGGCATGTCTAAGGAATGCAGGGGAAATAAGCAAAAGGCATTTCAGTGGGAAGAACGTATAAAGGCTGAGCTTTATCCAAACCTCACCACAGAAAGGAAAGTCAGGGAGAGCAGGGGGCACGGTGGAGCAGAAAGTGCCACTGAAATGCAAATGTGAAACCAGCTTTGAAAGCAATGCTGTTGGATTTGCTGTTCTGGACATTGAATGTCTCTCAAATACTTTTACTCAATTTGAACGGTCAAAATTAAGACTTCACTAACATCTCTAAATGTGACATGTTGATCACCCTTCCCTGGAACATGTATTTCTAAGCCCTGAGGCACTGGGGCTCCTATGGTACACATTCACTGTTCTCTGGAGGGACTGCTGCTAAACCAGAACACATGGTTTCAGAAAGCAGGAAAGGGTCATTGGGCCCAGAAAAACAGATTCATAGCATCACAGAATGGCCTGGCTTGGAAGGAACCTTAAAGATCATCCAGTCCCACTCCCTTGCTATGGGCAGGGATACTTTCCACCATCCCAGATTGCTCAGAGCCCCCTTCAACCTGGCCTGGAACACTTACAGGGATGGGGCAGCCTCAGCTGCTCTGGGAAACCTTTGCCAGAGCCTCAGGAGCCTTATAGTACGGAATTTCCTCTTAATATCTAATCTAAACCTACTCTCATTCAGTCTGAAGCTACTCATTATCAAAGAAGACACCATTAAAGATAACAGCTTAAGTTCCCAAGGAATGGAGATGAGAAGTGATAAGCATAAGAATGTCCTGGTTAGCAATGCTGGCCTTTAAGCACTCAGCATTGCTAGAATTTGTCCTAGAGACAATCTGTGACACATTTCAACCAGCACACTCTGTTGCTTGCTTTGTATTGGAATAGCGACACTTTCCTGCACAGGAGGGAGAAGACAGGCATATGCAATCTGCTCAGCCCAGGAGTAGAAGCTTTCAAAGACATGTACAATGTTAGGAATTATGCCATCAAGCACAGTGTACAATAAAAAAACTTACATTGAAGAGAAAATATAAATAGCCCAGAGGAATGCAAACATCAACTGAAGAGTACAATCAATATTTGGATCACTGTATCTAAAGCTAGAGATATTTTTCACACACTGCTATTAAAGTGCAGCATTTTCTGTAGATTTTTATTTCCTCCTGCCCTTCTATCAGGATGAATACTTTTATGTGAGCTACCCTTCAGATAAAATTTACTTTTCCATGCACATTTCTGTTTGACTGCACCCCTTCTGAGAAGTGATGAACAGAACTGTGCTTATAATATGGGCCTGGCATGGATTTTTGCTGAGTTGCTCAGAGTTCTTTAGCCTTTGTTATAAATGATTAAGTTGTGAGCCAAAATTATCAAAAATTTAGCAAAGATTTATTAATTTGTCTGCACGACCGAATTTCGGTCTCCGAGACCACCACAGCCAAAGAGACAGCGTTGAGTCCAGCATGAGCACTGGGTGGACCTGGACCTGACCCCTCGAGTGTCAGAGTCTCCCACGTTCACAAATTCTGCTTCGTGCGTCGAGGTTTTATGCAGTTTATTGTGCCTGAGGCAAAGATGACTGAATTTCCTTTGTGTCTCTTCTCATGCATTGCTGTTTCTTTCCATGTGCAGAGCTGGACAAAAGCCGGTTCCAGGTGTGTAGTCAGCGTCAATGGGCTCCATGTATTCAGATGCATCAGGTTGGCGCCGCTGACTTTCTTGATAGATGCAATCGGCAGGGTGATAATCGCTCTTGGGTGGCTCCCAACGACTCAGAATACCGGTGATCATCGCCCTGGAAGCTTCTGTTCTTATGTTAAGGCGTCACTCGTTATCTTAACTTGTGTCCGAGAACTCGTAATCTGAATAGATAGCAGCTCCCGGCCGGGATGGTCAGAGACATAGTTTTTGGATTTTACAATATTTTACATCACACATTAATAGCATGAATTATCCCTACCATATATTACAGCCTTCAAAGGGAATATCTCTAACACTGGCAGTTTGTTGTTTGCTTTATCATTATTTACTTCTACTTCTATGAAACCAGCATCTATTAATATTTCAATATAACACCATTTCTGATTTCTGCCCTCAAGAGTTCCATCTGGAGAATTTTCTAAATGTACCGCATGTTGATGCCAATAATTCATTTGGTGTCTCCACTGCTGTTTCTCCAGTATCTTCACAGCAATGTTTTTGCCCCCCTCCTTATCTATTGGCTTTACATATTCTGTCATAATCTTCGAGCTTCTATCATGTTGAAAAATATTTTTATTTGTGTCATCACCAAGTTTTTGCTTAAAATTCGTAACTAAGCAGCAATATTGTGCTTTCACATTTAACTTGCTAAAACTTTTACCCATCTGATATATTTTATTATTCAGTCAGAAATAATTTGAGTTGAATAACTTCTCACATTTTGCCTTCTAATCATAATTTTCCTTGAGAGATTGGAGAGATTTTGACAGATCACATACAATAAGTCTTTAGTTTTTCCATTGCCTGTAAGCTGATGACCTTTTCAACTTTTAGCTTCTTTCTAGCTATCCTCCATATTAAAAATGTGGTTTCCCTTTGATGTTTCATGCCACTGAAACTTATTTTTAAAGTGTGTTCATTTGTGCATTCATTTAACAACATTTGTGGCTACTTACATACTGGCTCAAGATCACATCAAGAGCTGCCTTCTTTCTGGTGTTTCTCTAATTAGTTGTTCTAAAAAGCAAATAATTATGGTGGACATAGTGGATATCTCTTTAGCCTATGAGCAAATAAAGATTGATATCACAAATTGTTTTCTACTATGATAGCTTTAGTGTTTTTTCAGAAGACTATTAGGATCTGGCAGTGCAGATCATCTACCTTGGTTTGCTGAAATGGATAATCTGCACAGAAGCATTTACACATCTAATCTTGTTTCAGTGGCTTATTTCTGCTGGTTTTTTTTAATGGAAAAGCCTCCCTGGACAGGCACTCCCAAGGGAACTCCTTCAGAAACCAAGCACTCATTGTAAACAGTTAATTACAGTGGGAGTTGGGTATTTTAAAGGTTGTGATGGGCTGTTTTCTCAAACCACAGCTCATTTTCCTCTCCAGCTACTCAGTGACAAAGAAAGGCCATTAACAACATCAGCTTTAGAGGCAGACACAACACAGTTTCTCTGTCTGCAGCTCTGCCAAAACATCTCCCTAACAACCTCAACCACACTTTTCCTCACCCCAGTTTTAGGTCATACTTAACTTCCTTACAGTCTTACAACCCAATCCCGCAGTTCTTCCATTTGTTCCCGTGGGACTGCACCAAGTTTGACGTGTGTGCACACGCACACACACACACACGGCATTTTCAGAGCACACTCCTTCCATGTTCAGCACAGAACCATGGGAAGCACAAACATGGACAGGGGAATCAGCACTGCAGCCATGCAAGGGATGCTCTGGGCAGTGCCATGGTGCACTCTGATCCCGCTCAGCAAACATAGAAAAGCAGAACGTACTTGAGGGGTTCGTCAAAGCGAACTGTGGCTGCACAGTGGAAGACAACATTGACCCGGGTCAGAAGCTCCTCCTCGTCTTCAGCACTGATGGCCAGCTTGGGCTGAGTGAGTTCAGCATTAATAGGCTTAATCTTCTCGTGGAAATTAGGGCAATCTTCTCGGACCCTGTCAAAGACCTTGAAGCACAAACAGAGAGAGATCAGGTACAAAATTAGGCTGCTGAGATCGCTTTGATTAACAGCCAGTCTGATCACATCAATCAATGCAACTGGCACAAAAGAGAATTCCTGTCTGGAGAATGACACAGGTGAGATGGTTAAATAATCCATTCACTTGTTCCCTCCTAAGGGAAACAGAACAAAAATATAGGTCGTAAAGCATTGCTCTGAAGAGATTAATGAATCTTCTCTGCCACCACTCATTTCCTCAGAGAGCCACCAAAACTCCTCAGTATCCACATCTCTTGCAACCACTGGCTACTTGACCTTGAGGGCTGGCTGTAGGACCAAAACAGGAGCTAAAGAGCAAGAGGGCAGAGTATGGAGTGGGAAAGCCAGTGCAGCTTTACCCAGGCAAGATGGTTCTACAAATGACTTGCAGAGAGGAGGGGAACTGGGCAGGGTTGCTCCTCCTCCTCCTCCTCTTCCTTTGCTGCTCCTTGTCTACTGTCACTCTTTGTTCATGTCAGAGAAGTCCAGTGGGAACCTGCTTTTGGGATGCAAGGATGGGGCATCCCAATAATCCCCACTGCTGAAGCTGCTGAGTGCCACCAGCAGTTTTGCATAAACTGAACATGTGTGGAGCTGGTTAGCCTCTAAAGACATCTTCCAGCCCTTTTCTTCCAACAAGTATGATCCATAGGTCTCTCCAAGATACATTTCTGCAATATTATATTTGAGCCATTTCAACTGAATTAATAGAAACCGTTAAGTACAACAAGATCCTTTGTAAGAATTCATGCCTAGTGGGCTGTTCAGATCTAATACGGCTAGCTATGGACCCTAGCCCTTGTGATCTTACATAGGACAAAACTCATGATCTTACATAGGACAAATGGCAAAAGACAGAAGGAGCTCTTCTCCTCTCGGGAACAGTCCTGTTCTATTAATAGAAGACATCAGGTGGTCCAGGTGACTTCCCGCGTAGAAAAGAGGGGGTGGCCTTCTCCCGAGGTGGGGGGAAGGGGGGCGGAGGAAGGGAGCTACAGCCAATGGGATACAAGTGAGGAGGGGTGATGGGAGGGGCAAACCAGGAGGAGACCACCAATGCTGACACTTAGGGGAGGAAAGGGGAAGACCATGTGATGATAGGATACAAATAATGTAAACAGTGCAAATTACCGAACACCCAGTGCAAATAACTAATTAACTATTTCGTGCAATACAACAATCCATCCCTTTTTCTTTTCTTTTCTTTTTTTTTTTTTTTTTTTTTTTTAGAGGGAGTGTGGAGCAAAGTGACATCATGAAAGGTAGAAAGAATTAACAGAAAATAGAATAGAATGGCTGTGGGATCTGAAGAGGTATTATCTAGATTCCAAAGGATAATCACACCTCCAAGGTAACAAGTCTACTATCAGGAACACCTAATACTGAGAGAGTTTACTGAGGGATACAAAAGATGAATCACACCACCTTTGGACACCTTTAAAACCTGTCTAGATAAACAGTGCCAGTAAAGGCAGGGAACAACTGAACATTGGAGAAGGAGGATGGACCAGCTGACTTTTCAGCAGTTCTGTGTTTTTGGGGTGTTTCCCCTCTTCTGTAGCCTATACACCAGTAATGCCGAGCTTGGAACTATCTTTACTACCATGGCCTCTTCTTTCTTAGAGTTTCTTCTGCCTTTGATGTGTCCAGTGCTTATGTACAAGCAGAAATTGTGTGACACAAATTAAACATTCTAAGAGACCCAAGAAAGACTAAACTTATCCTAATAGCAGTACTTTTTCTGTTTGACTAAGGGATTATCATCTTTCCGCTTATCTGACAAGGAAATCTAGATAAACCTTGAGGTTTTTAGGGATAAAGAGGTGATAAAAGAATCATTAGCCTTCTCTATTATGTACCACGGCTCTACACTCATTTTAAATTGCCCCACAGCTGCATATCCTTCATAAACTTTAGCCCAAGTTAGGACAAGACAAAGCCATTTCACTGTTCTCATTGCACCTGAGTGCACACATCTTTTATCAGTGTGGCTAGGCCAGAAAATAGATCTCTAGAGAGAGTTATTAATGGGCAAAGGTGTTGGTGACAGCTGGCTGGACTGTAGGAACTGAATTCCCAGGCACTGACAGCTCTAATGTCTGCAAAAAGCTTTTTTTCTAACAAGACGCTACACTGGCTTTCCAAACACGCATCATCTCGTGAGAGATGACAGCAAACCCTAATAGGACACAAATGGAAAGGTTTCTCAGAGAACACACATGAGACCAAAGCTAAAGAGAGATGTACCAAAGCTTCTGAGAGTCATGTGGGACTCTCAGAAATAATCATTTGCATTTGTTCTGTTGCAGAGAGTACAAAATACCACAAAATGAGAGTTATTTTCTACTTGTTTGGCATATAATACAAATAATGCAAAGGCAGAGAAAGAATGAATCTGCCCTTTGTCCATTTCCGTCATGGCATATAAAGTAAGAGTAGTATTTCTGCACTACCAGCCTTGGACAGCTAAATTCTTCCTACATCTCCTCCTGATATTCCCACTGCAGTTAATATCCCCTTCAGCCTCTGTGCCTGCTGCTACCACGCGCCACTCAGCTGCTGCAGCTTTTCATCCCTCCAATGATTCACTGCATTCCTCTGAAAGATGAAGGCAATTTCCAAATGCAAGCACACAAGTCAGCACACTGCTTTGGAAACCTTCTGCTCCACAGGAACATTCGGTATATTGTCACCATTAAATCAGATAATGGGAGCAGCTTTTTAATTGAGTCTGCTGCTTCTTTTATGGAAGCTGAAGGGTTCAGACTTTTCAGTGCTTTACAGGGAAATGAGGCAAGATTTAAAGGCAAAATAAATGCAGCTGATTTTATACTGCTTCCTACACTCAAGGAGTACTTAATATAAAGATGATGCTTAGTCTGAAGGTAAGTAGTAACTGCATCTCTAAATCCTGATGAACTCACCAAGAGCATAAATAATACAGCCCCAGTAACTGTGTGAGGCCTAAGGATTGTTCTGTCTTTTTTTTTTTTAGAAGCCAAAACTTTTTAGAATGTAAAACTAGCCAGGTCAGCAGCACTTCTGAAGGGATACAGGAATTGTTACAAAATCAGTGAGAGAGAGAAAGGAAATGCCTTTGACTGTCAAGTTATCCAACATTAATGAAATTCAGGGAAATCAGTAATAACGTTACCCTGATTTCAGTGTCTTTTTGAGCATCTTAATGCTCCTATTTTTAACCTCAAAATAGATGTAAGTTCAGCATGGGCTGTGCTGCCCCTCAACAGAGGGGAGAATTTCTTATTTCTCATTTTATAATCAGGCAATTCCCATTTATAATACTAATCAAATCTCTGTGATTTCACTATACATTGTCAAAAATGTGAAAACAGGACATCTGGAATTTCTCCCAACATTCTAGTTGAGTCTGTCTGATGGACACTTTCCCTATTCCTGCCCTCCTAAGTTCAGACTTCCCTTTCTAAAGGATTTTTGCAGCTCTTGGTTTTCCCTGCTCTTACCTTAAAGGATGTAATAATTCAGAGAGGTTTCTGCCTACAAATCCTTCAATCAGAATTTTTTCCATGCCACAAAGATACAAAAACCTCAAAAAAAGGGTGAATTGCACATCTGTGGAACAGCACAGTTGAAAAATAAAGGAACCACTGTGTAAAATGCCAAAGGCTTTGCATCAGGAGGCATTTTCAGTGAAGTAAATACAAAGTAATGAAAAGTAGAGTGCCTAAGCCATGGTCCACTTTAAAAAAAGAACTTGCAGTAATTTAGTCTTGTCAAAGCCTTCTCAAGGGCCTGGGTAGTCCTTTCCTTTTTGGACAGTACTCCTGCATCTCCCTCTACCCCACTGCACTGGTGGACAGTGGTGACTGGTGATTGGTGAGTGATCCAGAAAGTGTCAAGTTTTTAAGTGTGGCCAAGATAGGCAACCTTTTTTCCTCGGGTGTGTTTAATAGGTGCCAGGAACTCAGGCTTCTCTAGGAAGATTGATAATTTACATTACAACATGAACATTTCAAGGCATTACTGTATGACAACCTTTAAAGTGGAGAAAATCCAGAGAATTTCCACAAAATGGAACTCATAAATGGTGAACCAATGAGAACATAAAAGTTGAGAGAGCTCAATTAAAAAAAAAGAAAGCAAAAAAAAAAGAGCACCAAAAGTTTCTACCTCTCATATAAAGAAATGAAAGGGATTGCTTAGCATGATTCAAAAGAATATAGGCAAGAATTGCTCCTTGTGAAAGAAATATATAATTTATCCTAATAGAGACACAGGCCAAGGAATTAAATATCAGGGCAAGAATTTCTTCAAAGAAAAAGGTATTCACTGGCTGTGTAGAACAATTTTAAACCCAGGGTGTTTGAAATCCCTCTTCTGAAAAGAGCATTGGTGTACAAATACAGGGGAGCAGCCTATATATAAACACAAAATAACACCCCCCAGGGTGTACATCCATACCTCGGTGATTTCAATCAGCATCATAAATATACAAGTGATCATCACAAATTTAAACTACTGAAGGCACCAAAGTCATGCAAACAACTCTTAAAAAACCACCTGATGTCTGTAGTTTAGTCCTGCTAAAAGGGTTTATCAGACTTGTGTTTGCCATTGATAAAATCCTCCAATACATTTACGGAAGGAGGTACCCAACTATTTTAGAATTGCCATTGTAGCAAATTTGAGATGTAACTGGGCAGCTTCAAAGTAATTAGCAAGCAATTAATCTTTAGCCTGGTAATTTCCAGCAATAAACACCAGGATTACTCAGTCAAGCAATGTGTGAAAATGTAGATCAGAGAGCTTGAACTGGGACAGAGCCTTTTCTTCCCCCCTTTTTGCATTCTGTCTCATTTCCTCTTCAGAAAATTGCTTTAAAGTCTCATTTCCTCTTCAGAAAATTGCTTGAAAGTACAGTTCTTCTCATGGCAAATAAAGCATAACTCATATCATCAGTGGGAAAGCAGGCAGCAGAGCGTTCCTCATTACAGAAAAACGAACGCCTTATGCTTCAATCCAGAGCTATTACTTTCCCCTGAGTAGAGCTAATGTAGTGGAAATACAGATCCCACCACCAACACCTAGTAAACAAAACAGTAGATTACTTAAAAGATGTAGACTACAGAAACAAAGAGAGGGACAGAGTTTCAGTAAAGGTCAGACAAGACTAATAAGTATATCCAGCTATTTGAGATGTGGTTTCGAATAGCCAGCTTTCTTAAAAATTGGCTGCTGACCAAGCCTGCTGTTTTCTACAAGAATACTTGAATTACACAGCAGTGAATCCGGAACACTTTCCAAGTCAGACACTGTGGAGAGGAGCATGAAGGATTTGAGAGACATGGAAAAGCTTTCCATGGTCTCTAGTGCCATCTTATATGTGGGTGGACAAATCATGGATAGAACAAGGGGGTTTTCTGTTGTTTATCACAGATATTCCTGGTGCCCCTGGGAGGTACTTTGAGATCAGCACTGGTATTTGACAGGGAAGAGTGTAAGTGCAGGGAAGGAGAATAGCAACACTTGGAGATTTTCCTATAGGAACCACTGAAAATGTGTCTTCCCACTCATTTCCTAGGACTAGTTTCCTTCTCACCTGTCCTAGGGTGACGTTATGATGCTTGTATCCCCATTCATGTATTCTGTCAATGCTGGATATTATGTTCTGTACCTTTAAGACTGGCTCTGAAGAGTGAAAATGTTGCTTTGGTTTTCTTATCAGCTTGGCTGGGACACAGAGACTGCGGCTTTTGCTTTCACTGCTTTTGCTTTTCGCTTTGCTCTCTTGCTCTCGCTTCTGCTCTGCTTCTGCTTGCTTTTGCTTCTGCTTGCTTTTGCTTCTGCTCACTTTTGCTTCTGCTTGTTAGCTAGTTTAGCTAAACAGTCCAAATTCTTTCTGGACTGTTTCTCCTTTCTTTTTTTGACCATCTTGAACCTGCTCCAGACTGGGACCTGGAAACACCGAGAATTTGCACCATGTGGCCTGCAGCAGCTGCCCCAGCGCCAGAAGGACTGAGAACAGAGCGACCACTCCTGAGAGAGACTTTCTGAATTTGTCATCTTTTTTCAGAGTGGTGTCATCCGTATTGTTCATTTTGTGTGCCGGGGGGTGCTGTGCCTGTTAATAAACAGGTTCTTTCCACTTCTCTCTGAGGAATTCTTCCTGAACGGGTTGGGGGGAGAAACCATGTGGATTTGCTTTCTGGAGGGGCCCTCCTTTGGAAATTCTCTACCAGATTTGCCCTAAACCAGGACAAAATCTTGGCACCCAACGTGGGGCTGGAGAGAGTGCAAAAAACCCTGTTTTTGTGCATTTTGGTTGCCATTACTCTGTGTTTGTTTAAAGCAGCTAATAGCCATGCTCTTTGAATTCATAATGTCTACTGAGGTGAAGGTTTGCATGCATTTCTGGTCCCTAGGGTTTTTTGAAATTTTAATACCTCTATGGTCCCTAGGTTTATTTTCTTATCCAGAAATAGCTTTAGTATTGTCCCTAATAGGTGGTTTTTATATCAGAGGGGCAGTGACAGGAATAGCTATCCTGCTGGGCTTAGTGGCAATGATTTGTAAGAAGTTTATAAACATGCTGGGGTCCGCTCCAGGTATGAATGGTTCATGGCTATGGTTATGCATCCAGTTTGTTAGAGGAGGAGCAGGGGGTGAGGCTTTTCAGGCTTTGCTTTCCTTCTTCTCCTATGAATTGGTTGCATCACTATTGAAGGATGTTCAGTTTCTCCTGAATGTTAAAGAAACCATCTTTCTGGTATTCATTCTGATAACCTTCCTCTATACAGTCTGCTGCTTCTCTAGAATGAGGGCTGAGATTTCTAGATGGGCTGATGAGACCCCTCAGGAGTAGACCCAGGTGTGGAAAATCCTAATTGGTGTGGCAAATGGGAGGATAGGGGCCAAATCCTGAAGGAATTCTCTGACCCTATAGTTTGGGATTTTCCCCATGAACAAATTCAAAACACAGCAGAAGTGGGGAAATACCTAAAAGAGAAGTACCAGGATGAGCCTAAGGAGAGGAAGGTCATTGCAGTGAGCTGGGCCCTGGCTTGTACTTATTGCACACTGCTAGATACTGTAGGGCAGCAGACAGAGGCAGGGGGGCAGGGAGATAAATCAGCAACTATCCCAGTGACTCAGGCTGAAGCCAACACCCCAGGCTCGAAGCCAGCAGCCAAACCAGATAGTGAGCCTAAGCCAGCAGCTAAACCAATGGCTGTCACTACCAGCACTAGAAGTGGGAAATGCATGGACAAGACCAATTGACTACTGGATGATGATGACAATGCAGGAGAAGGAACCTCAGTGACTCCTGACATAAAAACAGGAGTCAATGCAGCAGGTGCAAGATCAAATGCAAATATTGAGTCTTGTTCCCTGAAGGACCTTCGTGGCTTACGGAAAGATTACACCCAACGACCTGATGAATCTATAATTAGTTGGCTGGTCCGTCTCTGGGATGCTGCAGGCGAGGCTACAATTCTGGATGGCACTGAAGTGAGGCATTTGGGATCCCTGTCACAGGATCCTGTCATTGACCAAGGAATGATGAGGGGGGCTAACCCTCACAGCCTCCTGGCATGGGTCTTGGAAAGGTTGCACAAAGATACCTGTGTGCAGATGATCTTTATATGCAACAAACCCAGTGGAAGACCATAGTGCAAGGGATCCAACGCCTGAGAAAAATTGCAGAGGCAGAGATTATCTTCTCAGATGACGTAACAAGTAGGAACCCAGACTTCGTACCATGCATGTCTGTGATGTGGCGAAAACTTGTGCGACTTGGGCCACATGAATATGCTTCTGCCTTAGCCATAATGAAGAGGGATGAGAGGGATGAGACTGTGCTGGATATGCAAGGAAGCTCCGAGCACATGCAGATGCTGTACATGGCCCAACACATGCCAGAATCGCAGCAGTAGAAATACATCTGTAGAACTTAGAGGATAAGATAGAGGAGAATCATAAGAAGCTCAGAGAAAAGATTAAAGAAAACCTTCTCCAAATCTCTGCAGTACAGATCAGAGGTTCTGGTATCCAAGGCAGACGTTTCCCAGATGGCGAGAGAAGGTACACCCCACGAGCTGAGCTGTGGTTCTATCTGCATGATTGTGGAGAAAACATGAGGCGGTGGGATGGAAAACCTACTGCTCTTCTGGCATGATGGGTGTGTGAATTGAAGGAAGCCACCAGAAGGAAAGCAGCCCCAGCTGCCCATAGCTGAACGTCTAGGTATGATGATGATGACATGTCTGATCCCCTTGAAGGAACATCCAAGACATATGCCCAGGGAAAGAAGGATAACCAAGCTTAGAGGAGCCCTGCCTCTAGCCAGGTAGAGGCTAGGGAAAATCATGTTTTCTGGTCTGTGTGGATTCGTTGGCCTGGCACATCTGAACCACAAGAATACAAAGCTTTGGTTGATACTGGTGCTCAATGTACATTAATTCCGTCGAGACATGTGGGGACAGAGTCTGTTTCTATTGCTGGTGTGACAGGGGGATCACAGGATTTCACTTTGGTGGAAGCTGAGGTGAGCCTGACTGGGAATGAGTGGAAGAAACATCCTATCGTGACTGGCCCAGAGGCCCCATGTATTTTGGGCATAGACTACCTTCAAAGTGGGTATTTCAAAGACCCAAAAGGACTCAAGCGGGCATTTGGGATAGCAGCTGTAGTCATAGAGGGCATCCAGCAATTGAACAACTTGCCTGGGTTGTCTGAGAATCCATCTGCAGTAGGACGCCTGACGGGAGAAGAGCAACAGGTGCCAACTGCCACTTCCCTAGTGCATCGACAACAGTATAGAACCACTCGAGATGTGTGATCCCCATCCATAAGATGATCCGAGAACTGGAGAGCCAAGGGGTGGTCAGCAAGACCCACTCACCCTTCAACAGCCCCATTTGGCCTGTGCAAAAATCTGAAGGAGAATGGAGATTGACTGTGGACTACCGTGCATTGAATGAAGTGACTCCACCACTGAGTGCTGCCGTGCCAGACATATTAGACCTCCAGTATGAGCTGGAGTCCAAGGCAGCAAAGTGGTATGCCACTATAGACATTGCCAATGCATTTTTCTCCATTCCTCTGGCAGCAGAATGCAGGCCTCAGTTTGCTTTCACATGGAGGGGAGTGCAGTATACCTGGAACCGACTGTCCCAGAGGTGGAAGCACAGCCCCACCATCTGCCATGGACTGATCCAGACTGCACTAGAAAGGGGTGAGGCTCCAGAACATCTGCAATATATTGATGACATCATTGTGTGGGGGAGCACAGCTGTGGAAGTGTTTGAGAAAGGGAAGGAAATCATCCAAATCCTCCTGGGAGCTGGTTTTGCCATTAAAAAGAGCAAAGTAAAGGGAGATTCAGTTCCTGGGAGTGAAGTGGCAAGATGGACAGCGTCAGATTCCTACAGACATCATCAACAAGGTTACAGCAATGTCTCCACCCACCAATAAGAAAGAAACACAAGCTTTCCTAGGTGCCATAGGCTTTTGGAGGATGCACATTCCTGAGTACAGTCAGATCGTGAGCCCTCTTTACCTGGTCACCTGCAAGAAGAACAATTTCCAGTGGGGCCCTGAGCAGCAACAAGCCTTTGTCCAGATTAAGCAGAAGATCGCTCATGCAGTAGCTCTGGGCCCGGTCAGGACGGGACCAAATGTGAAGAACATGCTCTACTCTGCAGCCGGGAACTATGGCTTGTCCTGGAGTCTTTGGCAGAAGGTGCCTGGGGACACTTGGGGTCGACCACTGGGATTTTGGAGTTGAAGCTACAGAGGCTCTGAAGCCAACAGAGAAGGAAATCTTGGCTACCTATGAAGGAGTCCAAGCCGCCTCAGAGGCGACTGGTACAGAAGCGCAACTCCTCCTGGCACTCCACCTACCGGTGCTGGGGTGGATGTTCAAAGGCAAGGTTCCTTCTACCCACCATGCCACCAGTGCCACATGGAGCAAGTGGATTGCTCTTATCACTCACCGCGCCCATATAGGTAAACTGAATTGCCCTGGGATTTTGGACGTAATTACAAATTGGCCCGAAGGTGAGAATTTTGGTGTCACAGATGAAGAACAAGAACCAGTGACACGGGCTGAAGAGGCTCCTCCATATAACCAACTGCCACCAGAGGAAACACGCTACGCTCTTTTCACTGACAGTTCCTGTTGCATTGTAGGGATGAACCAGAAGTGGAATGCAACTGTATGGAGCCCCACATGACAGGTTGAACAAGCTACCGAAGGAGAAGGTGGATGAAGTCAACTTGCAGAACTCAAGGCCGTTCAACTGGCCCTGGACATTGTAGAAACAGAGAAATGGCCAAAGCTCTATCTCTACACTGATTCACGGATAGCCAATGCTCTGTGGGGATGGCTGGAGAGGTGGAAAAAGGCTAACTGGCAGCATAGAGGAACACCAATTTGGGCTGCTGAAGAGTGGAAAGACATTGCTACCAGGGTAGGGAGGCTACCTGTGAAAGTCCGCCATGTAGATGCCCATGCCCCCAAGAGTACAGCCAATGAGGAGCACCAAAACAATGAGCAGGTAGACCAAGCTGCAAAGATAGGGGTGTCCAAGATAGACCTAGATTGGGAACACAAGGGAGAGTTATTCCTAGCTCGATGAGCCCATGATGCCTCAGGCCATCAGGGCAGAGATGCCACCTATAAGTGGGCAAGAAACCGAGGGGTGGATTTAACCATGGACAGTATTTCACAGGTTATCCATGACTGTGAGACGTGTGCTGCCATCAAGCAGGCCAAGCGAGTGAAGACCCTGTGGTACAGTGGGTGGTGGTCCAAGTACAAGTATGGGGAGGCCTGGCAGATTGACTACATCACACTGTTCCAGACACGCCAGGGCAAGCACTACGTGCTGACCATGGTGGGAGCCACCACTGGATGGTGGAAACCTACCCTGTGTCTCATGCTACTGCCCATAACACCATCCTGGACCTTGAAAAGCAGGTCCATTGGAGGCATGGTGTCCCTGAGAGGATTGAGTCAGACAATGGGACTCATTTCAAGAACAGCCTTATCAACACCTGGGCTAGGGAACATGGCATTGAGTGGGTCTACCATATCCCCTACCATGCACCAGCTGCAGGAAAAGTAGAGAGGTATAATGGACTACTAAAACCCCAGTTGAAAGCTTTGGGTGGGGATCTTTCAAAAATTTGGAGCAGCATTTAGCAATGGCCACCTGGTTAGTTAACACCCAAGGTTCCACCAACCGAGCAGGTCCTGTCCAGTCTGAGTCCCTGAATGTAGTAGATAAAGTCCCAGAGGTACATGTCAGAGGTTTGTTAGGGAAGACTGTGTGGATCAATTCTGCCTTGAGTACAGACAAACCCATTTGTGGGGTTGTCTTTGCTCAGGGACCAGGTTGCTAATGGTAGGTAATGCAAAGAGATGGAACAACCCAATGTGTACCTCAGGGAGATCTGATTGTGGGGTGAGAATGATATGCAATATCACTATTCATTGGATGTTACTGCCATTGTCTGTATATTAAACCATACAGACATGAGATAGAAGGAAATGTGTAAGTGTTGAAGGTCTGGGCAAGTGGAAGATGGAGAAGGAAATGTGCAAGCGTTGGAGGTCTGAGCAAGTGATAGATGGAGCTTTGAGTGCATAATGTGAAACGAGGAATCCTGCAGCTCTGTAGTATAGGGCCTGGATTCAGTGGTCCAGCGTGGGGATATGATGAGGGCATGATGGGTATTGCTTGTAAATTTTGGGGTAACAGATGGAAATTTTGTGCGAATAAATGCATGATGTGTGCCAGTATGTTGATGATATGGGGAGAAGGGGTGGAATGTTCTAGGGTAACATTATGATGCTTGTATCCCCATTCATATATTCTGTCAATGCTGGATATTATGTTCTGTACCTTTAAGACTGGCTCTGAAGAGTGAAAATGTTGCTTTGGTTTTCTTATCAGCCTGGCTGGGACACAGAGACTGCAGCTTTTGCTTTCACTGCTTTTGCTTTTCGCTTTGCTCTCTTGCTCTCGCTTCTGCTCTGCTTCTGCTTGCTTTTGCTTCTGCTCGTTAGCTAGTTTAGCTAAACAGTCCAAATTCTTCCTGGACTGTTTCTCCTTTCTTTTTTTGACCATCTTGAACCTGCTCCAGACTGGGACCTGGAAACACCGAGAATTTGCACCATGTGGCCTGCAGCAGCTGCCCCAGCGCCAGAGGGACTGAGAACAGAGCGACCACTCCTGAGAGAGACTTTCTGAATTTGTCATCTTTTTTCAGAGTGGTGTCATCCGGTATTGTTCATTTTGTGTGCCGGGGGGTGCTGTGCCTGTTAATAAACAGGTTCTTTCCACTTCTCTCCGAGGAATTCTTCCTGAACGGGTTGGGGGGAGAAACCATGTGGGATTGCTTTCTGGAGGGGCCTTCCTTTGGAAATTCTCTACCAAATATGCCTTAAACCAGGACATCACCCTTCTCCATAACTATGCCCCAATGAGGCCACGGGTAAACAGGAGTCAATTGCCAAAGCATGTCTGTAGCAGCCAAAGGGCCTGCAAGGCCTCCTCTTATCTTAGGCAGTCAGTTGCCTAAGATAAGAAATGCCTAGTCATGATGACTGGACCAAGAGACCCCTTTTCCGCCTTGGACCCTCATTATCTCTCTGTAAGACCACAGGTCATATTTACTTTGACCCTCACTATTGGACTGTTTCCCAAAACCCATATATCCTATATAAACCCCTGCCTCTGCCCAGTTCAGCAGAAGAGCTGTCACTGTCACCCTTTGCAGACGCTGCCAATAAAGACACATCTCTGGAACCTCACACAGCTCTTCTCCTCTCTCATCCCTGCATCCGCCAAGGCACTTAGCAAGAACTGAAATCACTAAAGAGCTGAACTCACCAAAGAGTGATCTCACTTAAAGAGCTGAGCTGCTTGCTAAGTTTGCCTGCAGCTGGGAGCCTGCCTGAGACACCCGCACAAGTTGTGCTTAGCGGTACTTCGCTACTCGGGACACTTATGGCAGTCGGGGTTGGACAGACCACGAGTACTCACAGACGATTATACATGTCAGCAGTCCCATCTGGAGTCAGATCCCTGTGCCCTTGCTCAGTTCCTGCTTTGCAGAATTGATTACCTTTCATTGGCTGTGAGAATCACTGTATGGACTTCGAAATATCAGTAAGTATAAAGTTATCCAGACGCAGGATCTTTATCTGCTTTTCCATACCCATTGCCTTTAATCACAGATCTTCAATGTTTCACTGCCAGATTAGCTTGGACACCCGGGAACTTCAGGAGTGTTTGCTGAATTCCTGAGGATAACCAGACAGGACTAAGGGTTGTGTCAAACACAGACTCCTACTTTTTGGGGATGCTTTCAGAAATTACCAAGAAAGACTTGGGAAGATATTTTAAAAAGTTACCAATATCTACTTTCTAATTTGACAGCATAATGGCTGTCACACAGACACAGAGGAGGCAGCACTGCATAAAACACAGCGCTGGGATGCAATTCCAAATTTTGCTTCAAGGACAAAACGTGGGTCATTCAGCTCCTAGGCAAGTCTTGAGATGCAAACTTCTCAACTTGGGCCCCTCTGAAGAGCTCCTCCAAAGAAATGGCAGCCTAGGGTGGGTGTCCTGCACTTCCTCACCATGTCCTATCAGAAAGCACAGAACACCACCATTAAGAGAATCAGGGGTAATGTGGGCACACGTCATTAATTAAAAGGCTAAAGGGAGTTAAAAATCCTTTAATGCCACACACAGCAGAAGCTGAACAAATCAAGAAAGATGCATCAAATATTTAAAGCTACTCAAATAAAAGAGAAATTCTTCAAATATTGCAGTGAGAGGGCACTCAAGTGCAGAGAGCTGAACATCTGGGAAACGAGTACAGCAGAATAATAGCTTCTAAATGAACTGTGCTACAAGATTACCAGAAAAAAGAAAAGTCACTGGTCACAAGTGAGGAGTTACCCTGGAACCACATTTTTTCCCAACAGATATCTTGCCTACAGATATCCTACGATGTCTTGGAAGGTAAGAAAGCTTTCTGGCATGAGTGCGAGCCACTTCCTGCCAGATGGTCCCAGTGACTGAAATTCATGCTAAAGATATTGAATTTGTGGATGTGTCAAACGGTATTATGGATGTGTCAAACAGTACAATCAATTAAAGATGGAAGTTTTGCAGGAGGTTCCTGGAATGCGTTGATGAGAACTTCCTTCTCTAGGTGATAGAGGAACCAATGAGGAGAGGTGCTGCATTGGACCTTGTTCTCAGCAACCTCTTGTTCTCATCAACAGGTTCAGATGGGATTTTCTTGGAAATTCCTCCCTGTGAGAGTGGTGAGGTTCTGGCACAGGTTGGACAGAGCTTGGAGCAAGCTGGTATAGTGGAAGGTCCATGAAAGGGAGAGGAACTGGATGATTTTTATGGTCCCTTTCAACCTAAACCATTCAGTGGTTTTGTGATTTACCTAGGACAATTTGTCATTTCAGCAGTTTTCTTTTGTGCTCACATCTGACACAAATATTTTGTCAGATATGTCATCCCACATATATTTTTGTTATCTTCATCATGACAACATAATTTTTTGAGGGGTGCTTTAAAGTACAGCACTAAGTTGGGGTATGCCAGCCCGTGAAACACCTGTCTTTTTTCCTTCCTATCCCTTAAGTAGGACCATATTCTGACAGTAAGGCTACAGGCAGCACACAGAGTGAGAAAACAAATGGGAAAATCCCTGAGAGATTATCAGAAGTTAATGCAATTTAGAAAACTGAAAGGAAGAGCAGGGACACTACTAGAAGTGAGTGACCTTGTGAACAAGAAACCAACCCAGTGAAGAAGAAAACAGTTGATATTCTAAGAAAACGTCTAAGAAAGGATGTCTTAATTGTTGTAAACCGATTTTCTGTACTGTCACTATTCCAAGCAAGCAAGGTAGTAAGGCGGTTACAAGTAATCCTTGATTTCCATCCAAGGAGCCTTCAGCTTAGGGAAATTAAAACTTCTTTAAGAAGATAGAACCATCTGTCCAAATAGAGTCTGCTACTTACAGCACAATATGGCTCTGCAAGTACCCCTGCTACTGGAGACAAACTGTAACCAATGCCTCTAATTATGGCCAGTTCTCAGAAGAATCCATAGAAACCTTTTAAATATGGTTGCAGAAGCCCCTCTAGAATCACAGCTCAAATCTTTTCTCTGAATCCAACTTGTTTGCATGTTATTCAAAATATGGGCTTTTTTTTTTTATCAATGCTTGGATCAATTAGTTCTGCCCATAATGAACATTCTTAAAATTCACCAATTCCTGGCCATGGGTAAAAACAAAACAAAGCTATTAAAAAAACCAATTCCACTGAACTTTGTTGAATTATCTGGATGTGAGGAAAAGGCAGAGTTGTCCCAGGAAGTCTGTAGCAGCCTTTTGGCACGCAGACTCCCTTTTCCAGTTGCTTGGGTTTCATCAAGCAGGAGGTGTTGTCTTGTTTCACAACAAAGATACCTGTTGTCAGGAGGGCCATTTCCCCTCAGTCTGTGATAGTAACACGTCTACCAGAAGCAGATGTCACTCACTTCCCTGTACAAAGATCAGAGTGTTGCCACAGACGGCTCAGCTACACCCTCCGAAGTGTTTCTCCCTCTCCTGCTATTGCAATTGCACTCCCCTAGAATGTTCTGACAGGCTTGATGCTAAAAGGTAAGTCAGATGATGTTTCACACACCTGGCAAGACTGCTCCTCTTTAAGGCTGGGAAAGATGAGTTTTGTCTGCAATCAGGTAGGACTTTTATCTGTGTGTTGTTGGGTTTTTTATTTTTGGTTTGGTTTTTTGGTTTTTGCTTTTTTTTTTTTTTTAATCAAGAAATCCAATTACTTTAGTATGGAAAGAAACACACACATGTTTTAAACAGGATCAAGAAAGCCATATCAAGTGTCCTTCAGCCAGGCTCAGGTTTTAGCTTGCTTTGGCACCTCAGAGAGTACTTGCTTTGGCACCTCAGAGACTACTGAAGGGTAATCAACAAGCCTAACTTGTCATCTCTGGCACTCTACTAATTCTTCCACCTAAAGCCAGAATATTAAAGCTTTCTGAGCACAGGATTTGTGGCTCAAGATATCTTTCATGCTTACATGCATTTTTCAATACACTTATCAAGAGAAAAGTTACTTTTCTCTGTAAGTATATTTTCAACTCATACTGCTTCCAAGGGAGACCAAAGAGAATAATCCATGTAAGCTGAACTGGAATTCATGCTCTCTGCCTTTAGATTCCAGCTCTAGGTTGCACCAACTAATTTTATGTTACCCAGCCCATACAAGGCAGAAAAGTGAATACTTGGGCTAATTATGCTTCAGGTGTAAGAAATCACTTGACCAAATGTCACCAGAAAGAGCAATGTTTCCAATCATGTTAAACCGTGGAGGGCCAGAAGTTGGATTTGATGATCCTTCTGGGCCCTTTCCAACTCGGGGAATTCTATGATTCTATGAACAACAAAAAGCTTTTTGTACACAAAAGCCTCCCCATCTGTCTGAGCAGGGATTACCAATAACGAGCCTGTATCCTTGGCTGTGGTCCCATAAGGTTATAAATACTTTTAAAGTTTTAATCTACTATTGAAAAAAATGTAGCAGAAGGAGTAGAGGAGAAACAAACAGAATATACCTCAGCCAACCATCCTGAGGTATTGAAATGCACCTCTCAGCCCACACAAGTAAGAAATACACAATGTTTGCAAATACTACTTGCATGAGGCTATCCTATATATCCTAACTATGTATTTAATTGAGGCAAGTACAGGTAATTTCTCTACCTGTCTTGCTACGGGGTAGGGGCAGCCTATTGGTTTTCCAAATTCCGGGGGGGAAAAAACCAACCCAATACTTAATGATCTGCTCCAAACTACGTGGTTGTAAAGTTAGGACCTCTAGGGCATACAGTACAGCTACCACAGTGTGATAAGATCTATGCAGAAGGTCCTGATGGAGCACCAAGAAATATTTCTCCTGAGAATGAGAAAAGCCAGTAAAACTAGCTCAAGGACAACAAGCTGCAGGAACACAAAACCAGAGTGTGACGAATGGGCTACTCTGGTGCTGTGTTATGCAGACAATGCACAAGAGGAGAAATGGCTTGTGTTTAATTAGAACTGAGTAGAAGAGTCAAGAATAAAATAAAATTGTCTTAGTGAGTTAATATGGTCAACAATATGATGCCAACATGCACTGGATGCTGGCAGGGCTAATTTTGTGGTGCAAAGTCTTTGAAGTCACCTGTACCCAGGCAACAATGTAAGTAAAACTATACAAATCAAGACTGCCTGAGGAACAGCACTGAAAAAACCCACCAAACTTGAGTATGAATACAGCAGTAATGGGATCAACTAGGAAAAAAAGTAACTGGGGATACACTGTCTAAAAGGAGTTTGGATAGAGAAAGTGATGTGCAAGCATGTTCCAAAACCCAAACATCCAAAAATAGAAAATGTGGAAGATATAAAATCAGGTATAAAATAAAAGAGGACAGAGCTCTTTTTTTTTTTTTTTTTTTTTTTTCTGGAATGTGGACACCTACAAAAGGTGATGAATCCAAGTCCACAGTGATGTCTAAAAGACCCCTACTGGATAACCACCTGGAGTTGCCATCATATCTTCATCTGAAAAGAGCTGGTGTGAGACAGTGGAGGAAGACGCGGTAGACTTGAAGTGGTTAGGGAGATAGAGTTATAACTCAGCAGAAGTTGGATGTGATTCATAATAATTGTAATGATAATTAGTATCTTTATAGTTGTGTGTGCTTCTAGCTTAGTTATAGTTTAATTGCTGTATTGGTCTCTTCGCAGTGTACTGGTTAATTTAACATCATCATAATCTCTTAATTCAGGTTATGTCTTAAGCCTGGACCCTGAAGGGCAGAGCCAGGCTCATAAGTTAACCTATGGCTATCTGCTTTGGCTCACCAGCCTGAAAGACCAGCTCTATCCTTCAATCAACAGCAACAGCCTTCAACCCACCTCCAGATGGATGCTCAGCCTCACACCCAGCCAGTCTCAGTCTTCATCCTCCCACCAAATCACACCTGCAATTCCAAAGCACTTGTAACAGAATGAAAAAATACTAATCTCGGTGTTCTCAAAATTTTTGTGCTCAGCTCATGACATTTCTGCTTCTCACATTTGTACAGGAAAATTACAAGCACACTGGTGTGTTTTGATGGAAGAGATTCTGGAATTGTTTTGTGGTGTCATCCCTGAGGGAACCATGACAGCACAAACACACCTTCACTGCTCAAGTCATAATTGTGATGGGGCGACTCGTACTCCACTGGCCCTCCACCCTCCTCTATGCTTTTCTTTTGCAGAACCCATTTTTGGTGTTGCCATACCACTGAATCTCCAACTCTCTGAGACCCTTTGTACCACCCACAAATCGGTATCTGCTGAGCAGCTGTATGGGGTGCCCAAGAAAGAAAGGAGAAATACTGCTGTGCTGCAGCTGCAGAAAATGGCCTCTGAAGTGGCATGCACCCCAGTGGTGAATATGTGTTTTGTATTCTCCAGCACTATTTGAGTTAACGGCCAAGTATCTCACAAACTGAGTGTTCTAACTGCACAGGTAGGCTGATTCAAGACTCATTTTCACAGCAAATTGGTTTTGAGTCACCAGGTCAGCAGAACTAAGACAAAAGGACAAGGAAAATCCTATTCCATGCCATTTTCCTTATGTAGAACATTTTATGGCAACTCACCCCTTTCAAATGAAAGGCATTCAGTCTTGGCATCTCCTCTTCGGGGATAATAGCACAGCTATTCTCTCCACATCATTTGCCCAAGTCATCACTCAGAGCATTTCAATTTTGTCTAATTCAGAGAGAGTAAAAATGTACTAAACTAAGAATATCTTCTTCCCTTTTACACTGGAAGAGATAACTCTCCAAAACACTCTCTTTCCTTCCCTCCCACATGCCTAAATGCATCTCTTGAAAAGGCTCAATTTATATAATAATATCTGATCATCACTCTCTGAACCAAGAAAAATAACAACTAATATACAAACTGACAGTGCTGGAGCCATCTGTACCCCACAGGGTATGAAGATCAGTGATGTGCCACCACATAAAAACGGCAGCTCAGGAGATCATCTCCAAGATGAAAGCCCAATTCCAGAAGAATGCAAATCTATGTTCAGCATTGCAGCCATGGAAATCTGTTATTTCCTTGCATGCTGCTCAAAAGACCTTGCCAGCTTAGGTATGATTTTACCAGGACAGCTTCTGAAACATTATTGCTGGCTGTTTTGTACTTAACGATAGCCATTAGCCCTGTAGTTTGATATCAGTTATTGATACTAAGAATGGTTTAGAGCATGTACAGTCATTTATTTTAAAAATTGACATTTTTACTGTAATGCCAAAGGGAAGGAGGATTTAAGTCTCAGACTGCTTAGCACTCCTTCTATTAAACCCAAGTGACATTCTGTCTTGTCTACTGTATTTTTAGTAGCAGCAGCAGAATATCCTGGACTACTGGTTAACATAAGAGGTTGGGAACTCTCTCCTACACTGCAGTCAGCCCTAAACTGAAAAGTCTGACATAGATATGGACTTCTAAATAATTTCCTCTGAGCTGTGCTGAGTCTGCAGGCCTAACAGACCTAAAATTGCATTTCAATCAATGTAGCAACCAAAGACGTCCTGAAAAAATATTGCCATATAAGAAAGGGCCACTCCATTGAACTACTTTAAGTGTCATGCTGATAAAATTGAGATGCTAACTCCTAGCTGGTGGGATTGTTAAACACCCTGAAAATGAAACATCAGCATATCAAATGGCTGACAAGGAGTTCTTAAGAGATTACTCACGACTGAGCAGTAGCCCACAGTCCTGGGTACTTCTTTTGAAGAGGAAAACCTGTTTCATGGGGAGAGACTTTAATCCACACACTCAGACATTGTTTGGATTGGTCATGAAAGTCATATTTTTTAAGCCATGACCTTTAAGGGACAAGTGTGTTTTTATCAACATTAGTGGACTGAAATGAGCTTTACTAAAGAATTTGTCCAACTGTACATATTGGTGGGTCTTCCATCCTTAATGGTTTCCACCTTCAAGCAAGCAGACACAAATGTGTGGATGCAAAGTTTCTCCTAGTGCGGAATTATTTTTTTTCATTCTGAGTTTTGAGTGTCTGGTTTTCTGGCCTCTTGTGCTCAATTGCAAATACATTAAGATTTGAAAAAGAAACAGCTTAGAGACTCCCTTCCGTAAGGGAGCTTTTAAAAAGCAATTTCTTTATCAGGGAGAAATACCGCTGTCAAACATACCACAGGCAGCCCTCCTTCATCGTTCATTTTTGCGCTTGTATTATGGTCATTTTTCCTATTCCTGTTCATCAGCAAATCAGCTTGATAGATTAATTCTTTTTTGAGAGTCGGTCTTAGTCACTAGAGTCTGTTCACCAAGAACCATCTGTTTCCCAAGATCTTCCTCCCACACACCACAGCAGAATTACGCCTACAACCAGTTTCTTCTATTAGGAAAGAAACAACTGTAACAAGCTGGGTGACATGAGTCCCGAGGGTGACATGACAACACACAAACCCGTAACTTTGTTCACTATTATTATAAAGCAATATCCATTGCTCAAGGACTAACTCTGGAGGACAAGTGAACCTGTGAAACCCACTTCCTCCCACTCTCTTGCTAGAATACCAAAAGGTTAAGACCTGTCCAAGAAGTGGGAATGGGGAAAAACTGGATCATGTGGCAGCCCTTCTTCCCCTCCCACAGCCTAGACCCTGATTTCATGGAGTATGTTTATGTGGGAGTTAGGGGTGATGCTCCTCAAATACTTCCTCTGCCTCCAGCCTTTTCCCAATCATACAGATGTCTCCTAATCTTTCTGACTCCGACTCATCCCATCTACCTTACCTAAGTAGGTGACTGGGAGAGTTTAATCAGATTAAACTGAACCAGCTAACACATCTATTATGAAGGTATCACTTCACATCAAATCCATTACATCCGCCAAATAACAGCAATGAAGTAGGAGCCCCATCCCAAGTGCAGGACACAGACAGGCAGAAGCTGGACTGTAGCCTGTGCCAGGCATTCCAAGACCAGGACCAAGTGCACCCTTGGGTAGCTGTCACCTTCGCTTCTGTCACTTGAATTACCAAATTGCAGTGGAGGAGAGTACGAGTAAATGCATGCCTTGCCTTCCACATGAAAGACTCTCTCCTGAGAAGGACTGAGAAAGAGAATTGCTGGTTTCAGGTTAAAGATAGCACTTCTCTTCCCTCTCACCTTATACAACATATTCCTTCAGTCCCTAAAGTGACCTGCTGAACTGACTCCCTGGAGGTGTGCTGCCGGCCTCAGAAAAAATCTCATCTCTTTTAACAAAACACTGATCTTTTCAGAACAGAAGTGTCATTCCTTCCCACTTCGTCTTTTCACTGCTGCAGCTCAGAAGTCCTGGCACCTTCCCAGTTCATGGGCTTTGCTGTGCCTTTGCAGCTGGAATCCATCTATCCTTGCTGGCACAATAAAAACTATTGAAAAGAAGGGAAAAGGACTGATGAGTTAATTAAATGCAGCTCCTGTCAGAGGATGGGAGCACAAAAGCAGGTGTAGGCAGAGAAATTATCCAGGGGCACAAGAACTATCACACAGGAGCAAAGCAAAGATGTATTTGATTTGAGCCACCATCTGACAAGAGCTACACAAAATGTTTTGAAGAAAGATGTAATTCAGCAAATTACATCCACCCAGTCAAGTCTCATCGTCGTTTATAGAAGGAAGGGAGTGGTTTAAGTGTTTAATTTACAACATTACCATATATATATATATATATATATATATATATATATATATATATATATATATATATATATATATATATGTATTTTTAGCCATACAAATGTTGAGTACAGCTTAAAGCCTCATTTCATTGACTAAACATCATACATAATTAATTTTAAAATCTAGCTATTATTTAGTAAAATACTCTCCTCCTTCAGTGCTGAATTACTTTCACTGAACGTTGCCTTTCCTGGACACTGAGCTTATCTTACTTTGGGTTTATTTATTTTTAGCACAGGTTTCTATCACCACTCTGGTTTCATGTTCTACTGATTCTGCTGATGCCAGGGATTTGAACATCTATTAGTACCTGAACAATCTGCAGACAAGCACAGAAAGCTGACTGCTTTCCTAGAGAGCACCTGCACTCCAAGGAACTCACTGCTTCCATGGGTGCACACAAAAAGCAAACTGAAAAAGGATGGTCTCAAAATTGTATCAGTTACCAGGGAATGACACTGATTAAATGTCCCTCAACCTCCAGATTAGATATTAGGCATAAGAGAGAGAAGGGTAACTAAAGGTCTCCAGACATGTGTTTTGGATTTCAAACAGGTTTTTTAATCAAATATTTCACTAATACCTATTACATAGTCTTCTTCATCAGTAAGTTCTTTATAAAGAAGAGTCACATAATTTTTCACAGGAAGAAAGAGACACATAAATTTGAAGTGACTTACCCAAGGCCACACAAGTGGAAGAAGAACCTAGCTATTTTAAAGCCCTTTAGAAGGCAATATGCCTTCCTTAACCAAGTGCTTCTCTCCTGAGAGCTGCCATTTGAGGGTCAAATTAACATCAAAATTTTGGCACTAACTCAAACCCTGATCTATGCTTTAAAAAAAAAAAACCAAACAAAACAAAAACACATGTTTAGGCTTGGGAATATTATCTCTCTGTAACTGGACAATAAGAAATTTTGTGTAAGAAGGACACAATTCATTAGGATGAATAGTAGAAAACTTGGGTAACAGGCTTGTGGAAAAATCTTCTCTTTTAGTAGGTTCCATGTGCCCTCCTCTGACATTTTTTATTGCTTTTCAATCCTGTGAGAGAGCACAGGCCCCCAGGGAGAAGCAAGGGAGAAGCACACAGGTGAGGCAAGGAATGTCAGTCCCAGAGAGTACCCACCAGCCCTGGGAAAAGATGAAGTTAACTGGAGAATGGTTCTTGCCTCCAAGCAGGCTGGGAACACCACTCTTTTCAGCTCCAAGCTTACTAAGAAAAGATACAAATAACTGCTTTGCTCCCCATGCCTTTCCTACCCACCATAAATTGCTTTTGACCAGTTCTAATCAGAGGCTAACGTTTATTTGGAGTAAACTGCCCAGAGGTAGCAATCCTGATGTGTCCATGGAGTTAACATGGATAGGAAATACAGAATTTGCTGTTTGGTGATCTGGGGATTTCATCCAAACCAAAGGAAAGCAGTAAAACCTGTCCTCAGAGTGTCACTATGATATTTTTTGAAAAATCCCTTTGGCAGGATTTTTCTCCTGAGAAGCTGAGAAGCCTCAGAAAAAAAATGTAAACAATAATTATCTGATTGCCTGGAATGTGATTTGGAGAACTGTTTACCCAGCATGTGAATTTTTTTTTAATTAATGACCAATCCCAGTCCAGCTGTGTTGGGACTCTGGTCAGTCACAGGTTTTTATTATTCATTCTTGTTTTAGCCTTCTGATGTCTTCTCTCTCTTTCTTTAGTATAGTTTTAGTATATAATTTTCTTTTAATATAATATCATAATATAATAAATCATCCTTCTGAGAATTTGGAGTCAATTCTCATCTCTCTCCTCGTCCTGGGGACCCTCACAACACTGCAACATCAGAGGACACATCTGAGAGAGACCAAGGAATGATGTGTGACCAAAGCAGACACTGGTAAATGGAAAAAATTGATGGATAATGACTAAGTAGAAAATCAAAGTAATCTTCTTTGCAATAAACAGATGAGCACAGAGGAAACTGTATCAACTCTTGTTTGATGCAGCACAGACCACAAATCAATGCTGGAATAGTACATGAAAAACACAGAGTCATAGATCTCAAAAGCACCTATTCCAGAGCTTTTCATAGAGTCCATTTTGTGCAGACGGATGGGTATCACACAACTGGATGAAGCTAAATGTATACCACCACTATAAACAGCAGCAAGGAGTGATGCCTTGATTGCTGGTGTTTGATTTTCCATGTCCACCTCAGCATGAGGTTAATTTTTATGACAGACATAAGCAAGGCTTCAGTTTAGCCACATCTTTGGGCTCTAGCACAAAAATGTTTGGTCTTACAATAGTTGTTCAGTCATCCCCTGTTCTTATTCCAAATAAGCAATCTATCACATTCTCTAAAATCTGGATCCTCCCAGGAAAATTAACATTACATTTTATTTTGACAAAGTACATACCAGTGCATTTCTTCTAAAACTGGTTCTATCCAGCACAACTTCCTTGTAATGAACACAGCCCAGCAGAGGCAGAACAGTAAAAGCTAAGGGATGTATAATAAGACTAGGAAAGTTATCAGCACTCAGGAGTTCAGAGACCCAGATCCTGTTTCCCTTCTCTAGCTTCCTAAGTTAGATATGACTTCTGACAGCACTGCCAGTTACCAGCAGAGCCTGTGGCATAAAGAATGCACTACAACCTGGAGATTTTTTCCCTTTTTTAAGGTACTAAACAGGGTAAATTAAATTCCCAGACAAATTCTTAGGGAATTCTGCTTGTAAGTGACCTCCAGGCAAAGCATGAACCATTAAACCCTTGCAGTCTGAATGTCCAGCCAGGTTTCTTTTCCCCACCTTGACTGTAACATCCTTATCTGCATGCTGGCAATCTGATGGAGACAATGCTGAAAGCTTTGCCATTGCCCAGGAAAATGATGCCCATGGCTTTCCCTTCATCCACAGATTCAGTCATTTCATCCCAGGACCTGACTGGTGTAAGCTAAGTGTACCAAGGGTAAGTCATAAAATCATGGAAGGGTTTAGGTTGGAAGTGACTTTAAAGATCAGGGATCCAGGGGCAATCATAGCTTCTCTGAACTTCCTGTGCCGGGGCCTCACTACCCTAAAAGGGAAGAATTTCTTTCCAATATCCAATCTAAATCTATTCTGTTTCAGTTTGAAACCATTCCCCCTTGTCCTGACACTCCAGACCCTTATCAACAGAGTCTCTCTATCTTTCTTGCAGGCTCCCTTCAGATACTGGAAGGCTGCAATTAGGTCACCTCTTTTCCAAATCCATGCTGACCTTCAAGTCACCTCCTTTTTCCTTCACGTACCCAGAAAGTTATGAAGAAAATGCACACCATAATTTCCTTTTTCAGGGACAGGAGTGAAACTGCCTGATCTGCAGCTGCCTGGATTGACCCTCTTGCCCCTTCTGACAAAAGGTGAAGCATTTGCCCTTTTTTTTTCAGCCATTAGTGTTCTCTAGAATGTAGAAATACTGAAGGCTTCTGAAATAAATGGAATTTTCATGCTCTCTTTAGCCCCCTGGCAAAGAAACTGGCTGCAAAACATACCCACACACAGAGTTCTCGTCAAGTCAGCTTCCTGGAGATCAAAGCAAGGGCAGCAGCTTGGGAACTGCCCACATCCAACTGGGAGTCAAGCATCAGGGAGACAGCATGCCTCTAGGCATGGATATAGCACAGTAAGGAGCACATCAGCTTTCTGAACAGGTTATTGCCTTTCTGCAAGCAACCTCCCCAAGAAGAAATCTAGCCATTAAATTGTTTTTCCCTCCTCCACCACTGAGAATTTTGTCACACTTTGTATGGAAACGCCCTTCCTAGTGCTGAAATTACCTGTGGGTGTATACTTCAGGTGCTTAATTCCTTGGGTGTGGGCACACATACAATGCTAGAAGCTGCATAGTTGTATTCATCTGGTCTTCTGAAATGTGAGCTTATCACTTGAAGAATGATAAGCCCTTTTCTTATCCTCCTGTGTCCCTATTGTTGCATTCTCACAGCCTGCTTTATACCTGAACATCTTGAATAATGAGTGAGGTACTTCTAAAAAAGGTTTAAAGAGGTCAGACTGAGAGCTGTTACAGAAAGTATCATGAAACTTTTGAGTGGAGGTGTAATTACCCATACTTACAGTGTGTGTGTGTCTTAGCAGATTTTGATACATCTTTAATCAATAAAATATTAACATAAACTTCAGACAAGTACAGAGCCGTCTGGACACCCTAATTTTTCAAGATGCATTCACTAAAAAAAAAGAAAATCCAAATAACTTATTCTTGCTTCATCCAAAGGGGAAATTTTCAATGTCACAGAAAAAACTGGCCACTGACTAGAAATTTTTACTGTAATTTAACAAAAATTTAGTTCTAGTTCTGCAATTATAAAAATAAAAACTGAAGTAGTGGAAAAAGTAAATTGTTACTTTGGAAGAGTATTTTGGGGTTTGGGGATTTCTTTACCCTCTTTTTAGGGCCCTGGGGTTAGAGCTCTACCAAAGCAGTCAAGGTAATTCAAGAAAACCATCCACTTTGCTTGTCCTTACCCATATTTTCTTTGCCAAAAAAACATATGGGAGACATTCTTTCCCCCTCCCAACTAGGAAGGTACTGACTGTTCATTGTAAACATTTTATTATACAGATGAAGTACTCATAGTATTATACATGACTATAATCCCAGTAATGCCCAGCTTAGAGCCAGATCCAGGCTCCTGTTTTGCTGAGCTCAGCAGTAGATTGAAGGCTTGAAAACACATTTTAGTGTTTGGAAGATACAAAATCAAAACAAGAAACCCTTGTTCCTAAACTAAGCTATGAAATCCCACTTTTAGGACGAGATGGCAACACAAGGAGACAACTTGCAGAATAGACAAGAAAGATGACAAGAAGACACAAAATAATGGAGATCAAAAGTACACACACAGTTAGTTAGTATCAAAGGTTTGTTTGGTTTTTAAACAAGCCACAAAGTGCTTGTTTTTGTTATTCATATTTGCTATTTCTACTGCAGCAGTGCCCAGAAGTCCCATCCAGACATCCCACGCTCAGTCCCTGTTTTTAAATCTTGATGCAATCAGACACTGATTATCCCAAAGCTTCATGTATGAGGAGATCACTCTAATTTTTCTTTCTCATCTAAATCATATAAATAATAAGCCACAACACTTGGCAAAACTCATCCAATTCACATTGTAATGACATAAGGCAAGTTTCTGTTAACTCTTCAGTGGCATCCACTTCAACACAATCTCCTTGAATTTAGGATAAGCACAAGAATGATGCACCACTGAAGACACACCGACCTTCTTCAAAGAAATTAAGTGGAAGCTTATAGTAACGGAGCATATATAGGGTCAAAAACCAGTCTAGTGATAATTTTCAACAGAGTGAATAAAGCATGCCTTGATTTTAAAAACATTTATCTTGATTAGCAACCCTTTCCCTTCACCAACTCAAAATCAAATATAGCTGAGGCCAGAACAGCAGGCTCTGGACAACCACCTCCACAGTCCTGAGTGCAGCAGTGAATTGTACCTGTTCCCAGAATTAATAGGGTTTCCCTCTGCAGAGTCAGACCAGCTCATTCTGGGAGTCTGGCTGCGGTCAGTTTGTGCTGTTCACAGTCACACCATCATTCACATAATTTAACTACTAATGGGAGAGCTGTTTTGTTTCAAGAAGCAAAATTAATTTACAACACTAATAATACTCTCACTCCCAGCTCCCTTAAAAGAAAACAAAAGGCCTAATACACACCCCCAGAAAATTACCAAAGCCCAATTTTCAGGCTTAGGTTCCTTGGCAGAATTCAGACATTTTGATTTATGTATGCAATATTATGACACGAGTCAGAACCTCACAGTTTTTTTAAACAATCTCTCTAATATATTTGGCAGTTCTTATGGCTCTGGTAAATGTAATAAAAACAGCGGTTGGATTTGTCAGAGTAAACTGCAGTCAAGGGTGACCTCCAGACAACTTTTAAGCTGTGTGATCCTCCTGAAGATTAGATTTTAGGATCAATTGTGGGACACCCAGAAGATCAAAAGCTCTGGATTTTGAGTATCAAGATGCACCCCTGTGTCACAAGCAAGAGCTCTCTCAGAGGCCCAAAGGACCAGAGTACTCCCCCTACTTCTCCCCAGTATTTCAACAACTTTTGTTTATCTGTGTACTAGCCAGGGATCAGGTTTTGAAAGGGAAGTAAAAACAGAAGTTTAAAGATTCTGCCCCACTATGTTTAGGATTTCTTTTTAAACTGCTGTGTTTTGTTGACAACAAAATTTATTTCTTTCTTTCCAGGGTGTCTCACTCAATCCACTACACAGGGTCTTCTGACAAAACTGGTCCTTAGGTTTCATTATTCAGTCATGGTCTGCTGCTACAGAAGAAAAAAAATACTGGTAAGGAAGGCCAAAGTTCAATTTAGGAAAACAGAATAGCTTTCTTTAAGAAAAAAATGAAAGAAACAGCTGAGCATAGAATGGAATAAAATCAGACACAAAGGATAAAATCTAAGTTCATTTGAGTTAACTTTACATTGTATTGAATGACCAAATAGCCAATTCTGCTCTTTGGGTGCTGACTGATGGCTCCATTGCCAACTGACTGCAGAAAGAGATGAGCCTGTGTTCTAAGCTATGATTTTCAGGCCCTCAGAGGGTGTCTGAGGTCAGACGTCCTCATTCAGCCCCTATTCCAAGCAGAGAACCCATACCCACAGATGAGCTGTGGTACATGAGCAGATCTGCTGGTGTCCACAGCAGTTCTGAAGTGCAACACTCCAAAAAGGAATTGTGCCAACTCACACACATCAAGAGCCAAGTCCCAGGCTCCAGCAAAATGACAAACATTGTTTAAAAACATGTTTGCTGAAGGCCTTGCTGGTGAACGGGTCACTTGGCAAAACTGTGAACACAAGGCATGCTGTGCAGCTGCCTAAAAGCTCAGCTCTCCTGCATGCCTGAGCAAAACCAGGATCCAGAAGAAACCAGCAGCTTACAAAGGATGCCCAATATGACCTCTCTAATGATGTTGCTCCATGGCCTTGCTGCCAGCAAAAGCTGCTGGGAAATGGCTCTTATTTCTGCTACTAATGTAAAACTCTCAAGCCTGCACAGAAGAGCTTTTCTCTTCAATGCTCTTTGCTCTTTTCCTTTCCTCTTTGAAAATGCCAAGCTGAACTCCTCCATGCCTGTCAGCACACTCCCCCACTTCCTTGACTTTTTCCTTTAGGATATGTAGACAGGAATGGTGGTGATGCTAGAAGTTTTCTCCTGGCAAGGAGACCTGGAAAGATTAAACTTTCCAGATGGAGAGATCTCCAACTGGCATAAAAGTAAATTTTGTGCATTAGAGAATCTAAAGCTTCCCTTTAGTCACATGAAAAAAAATCTAACATTAGGATGCTATTTCCATCTCACACTTGACGCACAAGGCTGAGTTTAGATACAGTCACATGGGAAAAGAGGTGGATGAGAGCAGTATCAATAAAGGCAGATGGTCAGCACTACCAATAAAACAATTGCTTCTTGGGGTTAGTAGCTTGCAAATCCAGAAATTGTCTAGCTTGCTTATGTTCCAAGGCTAGAATCAGACGGTACTGGTTTCCACATTTAGAAGAGTGATGAACTGAATTCTTATCTCAGTACCAAACACTTTTCCCTGTGTTTAAATTGCTATCATCTGAAGCTGAAATACTGGCAGGGAAATCAAACTCATACATGTAATTATCCAGAACAAAAAGAAAATCACCATAATGCCACAAAATTAAAAGGACAGCTTGTAACTACTCATGTGGGCCCATCACACCGCTTTGAAATCTACCTTTTAGGAGATATTCAACCAAGGCTAAATGAAGTTACCAAGAGAAATTCCACTGATTCCAGGAACTGGGCCTTGGCTGCAAACCAGAAAGTACTCAGCAGAAAGGCAAATTTAAGCAATGTTACTAAGATTCTTTAGAGCTGTGACTCAACTGCAATCTTAGTTTGCTAACTTCCTTATAAGAGTCCCTCTTTCTTCTGTATGATACCCTTGTACATTGAAGAAAAAATACTGTGAAATTACAGGCTGTAAGTGTCTCAAAATATCACCGCTTATGGAGCACCTAAAATGCATTTCATTTTACAGATGGCAGCAAATGCAGCTTAACCACAACCTCTATGCTGTTACTGGCAGGAGAAAATCTTATTGTTGATTTTCTTTTTAATTGCATCATTCTCAAGATACTGCATGCTCATTTGCTTCAAGGGCTGAACTTTTATTTTGTCATTTATCAGCTAGTGGAATCTTCACTGCAGAATCTTCACTAACACACAAATCCCTTGGGATACCCACCACTAAATAAAACAAAAATGGCTAGCTTGAAAGACAATCCCCCTATGCATATGTGTGCATTTGTGTCTATATAAATGTGTATGTGTTAATTGGGCTGCAAAGCACAATGCTTTTGTGCTGGCTGCATAAAAGTTTGTCCGTAACATTCCTTGGACAAAATGAGGTCTTTGACCATAAGAGTTGTCAGACAGCAGCATACTGTTAACCACAGTATCTTTACAGATTTAGCAGAATAACTGAGTATTAATATTTAAACATGTGCATGTCTGCTGTCAGATATCTTATGTGAAACTGAGAAAATTCTCCTTTGTTCTCAGCTTTTTTTAAATTTTATTGCATGAGCAGCACATGCGTTAGCATACAGTTGGCTATAGGGATTTTTCTGGAATGCTTCTATTTGAGGCTCTGTATTCTCTCCTAGAGGTGTTGCTTTTTAGATCACCATCTACTTGACATCACAAAGTGATTTTAAGGGGAAAAAACCCAGACAAACAAAAAAACCCTTCTGAAATCTGACTGATTTATCATGATGCCAGCCACAAAAAAGTTGCATGAAACCAAGAAGTAAAGAAAAAAGTGAGGGGTAGCTTTTACAGATTGCTCTGCAGGTGGTGGGTATGCATATAGAATGATATGAAGACAGAAATCATTAACCCCTTTGCTGGTGCAGCTGAGCAAGTAGACACAGAGAAAGCTAAGGTGTACAAAATGATCTTGTTTTACCCTTCATACAAGGCACACACACATTGCGAGGATCAAGACTGCTGAGCTGGCAGCTGCTGCCAGGCAGGTGGCCCCTGGTTGATGTTGGACTACCCTGATTCATGCTGGGTTTCTATTTCCAGGGGAAGATGAGGAAACTGATGTGTCAGGTTTTGACACCAAAACATTTTTCTTCACAGAATGATGAACACACTTGAAATGAACTGAGAAGCATTTTTGCTTTCAATTAATTACTAATTTCAGAGTAATCCACCTAATTTCTACAGTTTCATATCATACTGTGCTCTTGTTTTTCATTTAGAATTGTATGTCATTTAAACATCCTTAATTTCTTGGAGATTTACTGCGTACCTTTGTACAACTGGAGGAAACTGAAAACTGCAGTGTATTTTAAAATAATTGACTTTACTACTGTGAATACCTGCAGAAACAGAAGGACTGAAGACAGTTTGCAAAGCTGGAGCATTACACTGTGACCTCTCCTTGACAGCAATAAAATAGGTTTGAATTCTGTACCATCTGGCAGAGCTTGAGATCTGGGGACAAACGGCATCCCCAAGGCTTCCCTAGGTTTCAGAAGCATTGTTTCTTTAAATAAAACACAATGTACAACACCATTAGGTCATAATCTTTCCTAGAGCTTCCAGTACTGCAAGTTCTGCTTTTAAGGGGTCAGATCAGCAGAACCATGCTGATAACACCACAGAACTGCATTTCTAAGTAATTTCTAAGTTTCAGGGAGAGAAACACGCAGGAGTACAAGAAGAAGCTATGTAATATAAGGGGGACAGCTTCTTGCAGTCAGAGATGCCTTTGGGAAGGGTCTAGAGCACAAGTCTTAGGAGGAGTGGCTTAGAGAGCTGGGGTTGTTTAGCCTGGAAAAAAGAAGGCCCAAGCCTTCTCTCATGGCTCTCTACAACTACCTGAAAGGAGGTTTTAACAAAGTAGCGGCCAGTCTCTTCTCCCAGGTAACAAGTGATAGCATGAAAGGCAATGGTCTCGAGTTGTATCAGGGAAGGGTTAAATTGGATATCAGGAAAAATTTTTTCACCAAAGGGTTATCAAGCATTGAAACAGGCTGGGAGCGGCTGAGCCACCATTCCTGGAGGTATTTAAAAGATATGAAGATGTGATGCCTAAGAACATGGTTTAGTGGTGGACTTGGCAGTTCTGGGTTAACAGCTGGACTGACCATACGAGTTTTTTTGCCAAGATAACTGATTCGATGGCTCTATGATTCTATAACTCATTTGTTCTTCAAACACTCAAAGATAAAAAAAATATTATTTTAGTTCTGGCCTTGAACACTTCAAGGGATAGGGCATGTACAGAATCAGAGAATTGGTTAGGTTGGAAAACATCTCTGAGATCACTGAGTCCAGCCTATGACCTAACACCACCGTGTTCCATCAACCTAAAAACTTCATTAACCCTGATCCAAGTACAAGCCCCTCTATAGCAGTTACAGCAGATTTCAGGGATGCTGTTCCAGATGGAGTGACACTGCACTGGTTTGGCATGGAGAGCCTTTACTGCTTATGGTGATGAGTGAGGGGGCAAAGTCATAGGAGGGAAAGATAAATCTCAAATGATTTGCTGAAATTTACAGGGTCTTGCTGGATATTTACTGATAAACACAGCACACTTCATGAGGAAATACTGAAGAGACAAAGGTGTCTGACAACATTGCCCATCCCAATGTGCAGCTCCAGTAAAAGCTTTGTAGGGAAGAGAAGGTCTGTCTGTAGCATGCACTTTAACTAGAAGGGTTAACTGTGGTTGGACAACAGGAAAAAGCAGCAGCATTTTACGGTCACACCTAATACCCCATTTTCAGCAGCCTCATTCACAGCCTCCCTGTTTTCTCTCTGAATTATCAGAGACATTATCAAGAGCCTTTGCCACTCCCCACTTTGTCTGATCTTTCTAATTAGGAATACTGAACATATCTGAGAAAGAGCCTGGCAGCAGCAAGCAGACTTAGTTCACTGGATGCAGGGCATGGAAAATGTTCTGCTCTCCCAGGGTCAACAGGAAAGCTACAATCAGTGACTCAGCATTAGCGCAGTAACTGCTCTCCAGGGAATCCAAGACAACCCCTTCAAGCATTCCTGCCTGTTTCTGTGCACAGAGGGATCAAACAGCAAAAAATGCTCCTTGAAGCAATTCCCTACCTCCAATAAAGACATCTCTCCCATCAACTAACAATTGTATAGCCCTGTCAAGTTTTGCCTCATGATTCACATCTCTGGCCACATCCAGGCAGCAGCCCATACTAAAATCTGGGGCTTTTTGTGGAACAGCTGCGCTCTGTGAAGGCAGACGTAGCATTTCATTAAGGACAGGGTAATAGCTTGATTGCCTTAGGGACTTGCCGCTGGGAAATAGAACATCTCCTTTCATAAACAGACAAGGTCACCATGCTTGTTTTGGATTTGATGCTGAGATAATTGAGTATCTGTTCATTATATACTGAATATTAATGCACTAATGCACCTGCACGTAAAACTAATTTACTAAGGAAAGCAGCCTTATATTAAATTTCAATGCCTACTCAGCTACAGAATGCAGTCAAAAAATTCTGACTGATGCAAAAACTATTTTCTGTATTTTACTTTCCATGTTGGATTCAGAAGTTGAAAAATTCCGAGTAACCAAATGTTGAAAAGCACAAACTAAGTTATTTTGCCTGATCATACTGTATCACCCTTTTGTAACCCACAGCTTCTTTTCTATTTAACAGGAGTCATCATCCAGCAGATTCACACATACACACTGTGAAGAAGACAGGACACAAATGTGACACTTCAGTATTCAAACCCCTGTAGATATAATGATAAAAGCCACACAAATTTCAAAGAGATACTTGAAGAGGGATCAAAATTCTAGGCAAGTTCTTTCTAAATATTTCTAAATACTACCAAAAATCAGGAGTCCCCAGAGGACCTTTCCTGAACAACCTAAACATTATGCAACTAATTTTAACCAATCTGCTTCACTCTGATCTTACTTCAGCCCAAATACCCATTTTATCTCTTTGCCCAGAATATTTAGAAGTTGGCAACCTGTATTTCTCTGTTCCTTTGGTTCCTGGAATACTTACTTTCTGGAGATGCAAACAAGAAAATCCAGAGGCCAACACTAGGTAAAAGCTAAATGTAAAAGGAGGAGTTACTTGCAAAGTGAATGTGTCATGGGACAGTACACAGGGTAGGATATGAAAGAAGAAATAAAGTATGTTCTCCTAAACCCAGATACAAACACTATTCTGCATTAAATCAGTAGTTTGTGGGGAAAAAGAGTAATTATTCACTAGAGTTTAGAAATTATAAAGGTACATGTAAATAACACACATAAGTAAGAGAAAGGATTTTATTCTGAAGCTTCCTGTGCTTACTCCAATATATCTTATCAGAGATCGTGATCAGAAATTTCAAATGCGAATGTTGTCTGAAGATTTGGAACAAAGTTTTGCTGCATTTTTATTTGTTATATACCTCAGGGATTTCCCAAACTGGAGCATGCAAACCGGAACAGTAAATGAAAGGGCAGTCTCAAGATTGTGATCAACTAGAAGAAGTCTGCAAACATGTTAAGAATAATGTTTCCTGCCCTCCTCGTCTGTCATTAAATTAACATCTAGTGGAATTAACAGTTTCATTTTTAGAAAAAAAAATCTCCAAGAGTGTCAACATTTGTACATGACAAACACCTTTGAGGAGTAGGGTTTCTGCCTTAGGCAAGGATTTTTGAGTAATTTTAAAATGATCAGCATCAGAAAGACAACTTCTTCCTTAAGAGGACCTGGATGACTTGTGTAAGTTTTTTTAATTCCCAAGGCTGCAGCAGCCTAACTTAGAGCTCTGCCTTCTTTTCTTCATTTGAAACACATTGGAGCAGGCTGCCAAAGGTTCAAGCAGAGGTTATCATGTCCTGTTTGCTGTTGACAATCTTAAAACTGCTGAAACATCCTAGGAAGAAAAATGGGTACATCTAATACAGCTACAACAATAAAACAGCTACTAGGGAACCCCACCTAGAGCTAATAATACCTCCAAGTTGTGCTGCTCAACTGAAAAGATAAGGCAGCAGCATTTATACATAAAATGCAAACAGAACTTACAGAAGTCTTGATAAATACCTAGGTTTATCATTTCCTCAAGTGTTTTAAAACACAAAAGGGAAAACCACACCACACTTGGGATTGTTTCACATTATCCATTGTGATGAAAGCTGGGGGTGGACTTGGCAGTGTGAGGTTAAGGGTTGGACTTAAAGACCTTGAGGATCTTTTCCAACCTAAATCATTCTATGATAGACTTGCAAAAAGTAACTAATGTGACTGTTTCCTTTTATACTACTCACAAATTTTCCTGAATATGAAAACAATCCACCCTCTGTTAAAAACACAACAAAACCAAACTAACTCTGTTCTTGGACATATGTAAGATTTTCCTAGCTTAATGCCTCAAAACATTAAAAGGAAAAAAACATGTTTTCTGCCAGACCTACTTGTCTCAAAGTCACCTATTCTACCTCTAACTTCTGCACAGAAGGAGAAGGATTCTTCCAGTCAAGTCTTGCTCAAACTTTTAGACCAATACTCCATGAAGATATGTTGACAATTCTCAGGTTAATTCCTAGTAATTCCTTGCCTGCTAGGGCCAGATCTGTCCCTTCCTCTCATTTTACATCAGCTATGTACAAATTCTCACTAGCATTAGGCACGAGCTTGAACACTGACATTTATCATAGCTGGAGGAGTCTGAGCAAGTTCACAACCTCACCACTGGCTTAAGATCCAGAGGATCTTGAGAGCCTCAGGCCAAGTCAGTGTCTCCTTAAAAATGTTTACATTTAATACAGCAAAGGGCTTTGACACCCTTCTTGTCACTATAGATTTTTTCACTGGGATGGCAAACTAAACAGGATCAAGACACACAGGTGGAGGTCATGCAAAACAGGAAGTAAAAAGATTACATCATTACAGTGTAAAATGCTGTGGCACCCATCAAAATCAGACATATACAGGTTTGTTCATGTACAATTCTTTTTGCGGTTTGTTTTAGATACAGGAAAAATACACAGCTGTTACAGCAGATGTCAGCATTTTGCTGCTCATGAACTAAGTAAAACAGAAGCCCTTTACTTCACACAGCTAAATAGATTTCAGATTAGATTCCAGAATAAACCATATGAACTTACCTTACATTTCAACATGTTGGCCACTCTCTCTTGCATTGACTGTCCAGCCTTCGGCCTGACAAGAATATAAACTGCTTTCACTTCAGGGCTGGAGCGCAAAAGTTTTTCCACCAGTACTTTGCCCATGAAACCTGTAGCTCCTGTGATAAGTACAGTCTTTCCATTGTAATAAGCTGAGACTGAAGACATGGTGCTTTC
Source organism: Ammospiza nelsoni (assembly GCF_027579445.1). Taxonomy (NCBI): domain Eukaryota; kingdom Metazoa; phylum Chordata; class Aves; order Passeriformes; family Passerellidae; genus Ammospiza; species Ammospiza nelsoni. Next base: position 56,175,511 of record NC_080637.1, on the reverse strand, counting down.
TTGTTCTGTCCCTTCCTGCAGCAGGTACCTGAGAAAATGCAGAAATAAAGTTTTAAAGGCTTTTGGGATAACCTTTTTAGTCACCTAGGTAAACTCAAATTGGTTCAGTCAATGGCAATTTTAAAAATGATTTTTTTAAAAAAGGCTTTATTATGAAAATAAGCTACAAAAATCTGAGAAGCTTAAAAAAATCAAGCTCAGCCTTATCCACTATGTGACACCACAGCTGCACACAGAGGTCAAACACAGCTCGTGCTGTCCAAGGCTCCCAGCAGGAGATGCTCACTGCAGTGCTGAAGACTGTTTATCTGCTACTGAGAAGTGGCAGCCATGAAGATATGCAGCTATTCCTACAAGACAAAGGAGAAAGAAATTTCCTCACAAACCCTGCTGTGTTTTTCACTTCAATTCCACTGTGCCTGCGGCATTCCTTGTCAGCCATCACTCATCAACATGCTCAGACTTTTCCTGCTGCCTTGGCTTGGAATAACACCATGAAGAAAGCCCACAAAAGACACTGCAGTGACACTGCTCTGCACAACTGCAATACCATGCGCAGGTTACAACCCTTCACAAGCTGTTATGGCTAGAATTCATCCCAGTTCACTCTAAGGAATGTAGACATGATAGGCTTCCCTTTGGAGATTCACTGACATGGACTAGGTTCCCACATGATGTGTCCCAGTTAAACATTTTAATTAGATGCAATAGTTTCAGGCCTGAATGTTCCCAGTCACCCAGATTCAAACTCTTTAAGTTGATTAAATGCAAACAAAGCTGGACTGAATCCTCTTAGAAAAGCCCTTCTTCCCCTATTAGCCTAACAGAAGCCAAACAACCATCTTTGAAGTGGGGCAGACCACAGCAAGAACAAAACACACTGCAAGGAAAGGGCTCATGAAAAATACCAGTAAATGTTTTGAAAAAGCCTACTGAATTTGAAACAAAAAGAAACAAGAATTGTAGAATGCTGCCAATCACGTATTCAAGAACCAGAACAATGATCTTCAAGTATCCCAGAAAAACTCCTCCAGCAGAAACTTCAGAGACACAAACTAGGGAGTCAAGCCTAACAAAATACTACTTTTCTTTCCCAGTGCTGCCTGGGACCACAGCACTCAGCATCGAACAAATGAAAATCCCCAAATTTCTTTATCCATGACAAAACATCAGATGTAGAATCCAGTTTAGAAAGTGGGTCAAGCAGAATAACCTCTCAGGGACACTATTTTACAAACTAATAGCTGTGGGTATTCTGGCTCAGTGAATTTGGTTATTAGCCTACTTTCAGATGTGGTCAAGATTGTAACTTAGATGACTACAGAAGGCTCATCTAGGCCTATTAAAAACCTGTTCTTATTAAAGAGCTGGCCACTTGGGAAGTTAAATCAACAGCTTAAAACTACTGGATAATTAACTTATTTATAACAAAATGTCATGTCTCATTCCAATTCAGAAAAACTGACTCATACTGGAAGACAGGAACTTGCAGAGCCAGGGAGCATGTGAAAAGTGTGTACGGCCAGAAGAAGGTTGTAGTTTAGCCAGATGAAGGCAAAAGATCTCAGAAACCTGGCATGACACATGCCCTCCAATGCAGAAAAATGAAGGAGAGAAGTCCTTAGTCACTAGAGGCCATACCAATCCCAGTGAACAACAGGAAACAAACAGATTAAATATAAGGACCACTTGCAGCCACTGGATGGATACTTGCTTTGAATTTGTATCCAGAGGATCATATCTGCACAAACAATGGTACAATTACAGAGTACTTAACACCACAAACTTGGAGATTACCAGAGGAATTACTCTGCTTCCCACACTTCAGAAGTAGAGAGCATTTCCAACCTGCATCACTAAGTACTGCTGATTTGCCTTAAGAGTTGTAGACTACTGCACAAAATAACTGTGAAAGGCTTCCATGTGCAGACATCAATTTATTATGTTGTTTCATTTGGATTCCCTGATTCAGTTATCTAAAAAAGGCCTCATTTGTTGTGGCCAGATGTTCAATGCCTGTTAGAATAGTAAAATAAATAAATCACACTACTTTGAAATGTCCCTGTAATTAACCGTGCAGCCATGTTTCACAAAGCATTTCTGACAAGGACTACATGCACATAACTGACAGTTCTTCTCCATCTAGTCTGAGACCATTTAGAGTGTCTGAGTGCAAAAAAACCCAAAAATTTAATCTCCCAAGCCATTCTTGTATGATGAAAATGGAAGTACCAAACATAGCCACTGAAAAAACAAACTTTCAAATCAACAAACTTTGATTACTGGCTTATCCTCCTAGGATTAAAAGAAAAGGGAAGAAAAATCCCATCCTTTCTATTTTCCATAATAAAGCAGTCCAAGTTAGGCAGCCTAGACTTAGTAGGGCAAATTTCAGAGTTGGATCCAGTTACTCAGCCTCATCCATAATAAAAAGCCATGAAGAATGAGATGGTGTTTGCCTGTTATGGGAGCAGATTCATGTTTCTTTGCATTACATTTATTTTTCTATTTCCTAAGTGAGCTTCAGAAGAAATTATTAAAATCTTGTACCCATCTGATGCATATTAATTATCAGGAAAGAAAATATGTGGATTTTTCTAATGCACACAAACAAATTCATGTTTTAAGATCATGACACAGAAGCTAGAATGCTGCAATTTGGTATGTTCAGACAGATCCCTGAATCTCCACTGGTCAAGCAAATTTAAAGAGGATTTTATTACATTCCAGGTTCAAAGGCAGATTCCACTTTATATTCAGGATTGCTAAGATATTTTCCTTTCAACTTAATCTTGAATTTTTTATTTTGTACAACTATTTTGCATTTTTTAATATTTTTAAGAGTGTGATTGATTGTTTTCTGCTTTTATTGATGTTGCTTGGCCTTTGCAAAGAAGTACTGAAAATTATATATGGAGATTTTAAGGAACCAGAGGATTTATGAGGTCAAAGGGTGTGACCCAAGTAATGCCTGCTAACCTGACCCTTTGGAGGTCTACTTCAAACCAGGGAGAACTACATGCATGCCTTTTTGGCTTTTTACACTCAAATTGTTTTGTGCAGAAGGTTATACTTGGCCTTTCATCTTCGGGAATAAACAGCCAATACTGAGTACTGATGATTTTCCAGTCAATTAAACTACAAGGCATTAAGTTACTGGTAGAACTACTTGAATTATGGTCAGAAGTTGCAGAGACACGACCCTTAGTGAGGTAAAGAAGGATAAAGACTATTTCATAGGCTGAGGCTCCTGGCTCTTCTAAATCTGGAGGTGAGAAAGGCACTGAACTGTGGAGGAAAGCTCATGCAAGAGCTTCCTGAAGTCTAGTTCAACTGAGTATATAAAGGCAACTTAGAGGCTTTAGGCACTAATTGGAGCAGGAAAGGAATCTCTGATGCCACCCGAATTACTGAGCGCAGCATCTTTGCAGCAACACAAATCTCTCTGATGCTGACTCATCTCCAGAGCAGGAAAAACCCACAAGCCAGGAATCCCACTGAGCACCTCTGAAGACAGAAGTACACAAGGTGTTCTGAGGGTACTGCTGCCTCTCACAGTCTCCTCTGGATCAAACAGAAAGGACAAGCTACAGTGCTTTGTTACAAACAAAGCCACGATCTTGTGCCAAAGGACAAGCAAAAGGAAAGGTGAGAATCCTAATTCTACCAACCTAATAGTTCCCTCCTGCAAAAGACAACCCTCATATCCTCAGCTGAATAGCACAGGAGAACTTCCCCCACCAAGAGCAGGCACAACTGAGCTGATATTTAATAAAACAACTGCTCTACGTTCTCATCTGTCATGTATTTTGGTGAGGCCAAATCTGCATCCAGATTGCAATGGTGTGATGCAGAGTCAGCTGCTACCAGATCCAGAAGGGTGGGAAGGGAAATGTGGACCTGAACCTCACTGAATTCTGCCACTGCCACTGCCCATGGCAGCCCCATGGCTGCAGAGGGTCACGGAGGGGCAGCAAAAGGGAGGATGAGCAATGGAGGTGGACTGGAAGAGGTAATATTTCAGCATGGTTTGGATCACTGCCCTGTTCAAACAGGACAGCAGCCATTTCAGAAGCTTATCTGTTGAGATATTTTTTTCTTTTCAACTCAACTGCATAAAATTAAAAAAATATTCATTTTGTGCAAGAGCGAAGGACCATATGCCTACAAATGTACATCCAGGTTCAAAAATGGTCTCTCTGACATCTCCTTGTACTTAGGCTAGTTTTGATGAGCTTTTTCTTGCACAATTTTATGCAGGGATGTAATTTCCATAAAGAAGAGGATCAGCTTCTTCAGACGAGTCTTTCAGACATGATATTCAATGTAATGAACTGGCTTCAACCAAAATTACAAGCAATGATTTTGGATTTAACCTTCAGGCTAAATGAAGGTTAAATGACAAGCAATAGGTTTCGGAAAAAAGCTACAGTCAGCAAGAGTCCTTTAAGACGAAATAATTTTTGGCCACTTTCTGAAAATAAATTTTTCACATTGGGTGAAAATAGCCAATCATACATAAGACAGTTTTCTTTAATCAGGATTCTAGAAGAGTTATGATCAACCTGGAACACACAAAGAAAGAAAAATTCCTGTTGCTTCAGAGAATTTGTATAGCTGAGGTCAGAAAGAGCAATGTAAAGTGGTCACAGACTATTTCTGTCTCATCAATTTACTTCCTCAGTCTATTAATTATTTTATGAGTTTTAAATGGACTGAACACTGGGGATTATGAACAATACATCTTCATAAAATTATTTTCTCTTCTACATTTTGTCCCAGGATGTATTACAGAGACTCTCCAAAGTAGGCAAGTAATTATAATACATAAAAGTAATTATTTCCAATACGTGTTTTTTGCCTGAAAGCATCTATTGCTTGTTTGAACATCATAAAATAAACACACCATGCATGCTAGAAATAGCTGAAATAGTGACTTGTTTTACATCATACTGACTTAACTCTTGGCTCCTCAGTAACAGCAGGAGAAGGTCACTCTGCTCCTTTGATTTCATTTTCTGGGCCAAACTCACAACCAGAGAAGTTCCAGTGCAATGACCAATGTTTCAACAAGGATTAACGTGAATTAACTTAGATTTGAGCCTTTGGATTTAAAATATTTCCTGCATTTTCAGTAAGAAGCAACAGCGAATCAGAGCAGAAAATGGCTGTAGTTCAACACTGCACACCATTTGAGACAACAGCGTTGCTGACACAAACAAGCAGAAAGTACCAGCAAGGAGGCACTGAAGTTACATAATGCATTTCCAAAGGTCTTCAGGCGTAGAAAGATTTGTGTAGCCTGTGAAGTCAGGGAGATTTTACTGGAGACAAAAAATGAAGCAAAGAGGATGATAAAATGGCCTTTCTACAGAAAAATTAAAAGTTCCTTCCGGTTTGTTGAATTTCCACAGTTATTTAACGTAACCTAACAACAACAATAAAGAAAAAACTCCTCTCATTTAGCTACAGAATTAAAAGGAAGGTCATAATCCACCCTTTGTGCAGGCACTATGGAAGCTAATGTAGCATAAAGAAATAAAACCCTGCAATTCAAAGATGGGCACATTTACAGCCAGACTGAACTCCTGATAATGATCCTCTTTGCAAAAGAGATTTTTCTTCAAGCAATTTACACCAAATATAAATGTTGTTGTTAGAAGCCTGAAGGTTAAATCACTTTTCTCCAGCTAATACATTTTAAATCATTTTTTGTTTGCCAACAGTAGCAATTTAAATCCATAACAGCATCCCCAAGTAGCAACATGCAAGGAGAAACTCATTGCTCCCAGAAACCCTTCATGCCTTGAAAAACCGCACCAGTTTCACAATCCATTTTAATTTATAGCAGTTAAATCTAAAGAGACACAGAAATGTGACAGCATAATTAAGAGCTGGAGACAACAAGCAGCGTGCACAGCTGGATCCTGCAAAATGCTGAATGCTACATGACAGGCAGACGGACAGGGAAACTTCTGGGAATTGTGGCTGCTGGGTCAAAGACCAGCCACCAGGACAGATGTGGGCAAAAGCTGAAACTTCCAGCTTAAGCATTACCTACACAGCTTCACAGATGTTCTGTTCTGACCCTCCCAAGTAGTACAAAGTGTTTGACAACCATGAAGAAATAGAGAAAAAATGAAGAAAACAGAAAGGCCACTGATGGAACACAATGCAGGAGGAGCCTCCTGATTTTTTAGTGAAACCTCTTTAGTCTCACTCAGTCTCACTATGTTTTTTCTCCAAAATTAAAGAAAAAGGCCTGCAAACATTTTAGAGCTGAGACAAGGCAATGGTGTTGAGGACATACCTATGCGTGTCAAGTAGGATTTTAAAGAACAAATATTTTTCAGTAGCCCCAATATCAATGTATCCTGCCTCAATCCTATTTAATTATCCACCTGGTAAGAACAGTAGCTACCAGAGACTTCAAAGGCACAGCTTCTGCAGGCTCCTTTCTGCATCACAGAGTCCAGCATATGTACCCACTCCCCCCCCCCCTTTTTTTTTTAAAGCTAGTTGTTGCAAAGCCATTGAGCAGGTTACAGGATCAAAGCATAGATCAGAACTAGAAGGGGGTTTTGCTTTGCCTCAGCATAATTAAAGGCAGACGTCCTACACCAGAGCTTTTCTGCAGGCAATCCTTTCCCTTATCATTTCCCCAATTCACACTTCACAGCCATATTCTTCTTGCTATTTCTCCTAGGATCTCTACAACCAGCAGTCCTGTCCCAAAACCCTAAATCAAAACCCCTGCCATACCCACTGCACACCAATCACTCTGCACCCCAGTACTGCACAAGGGAGGTCTCAGTGAGGTCGGGAGTTAAGTCTGTGTGATAACAGGCTTGTGCGGCAAATTAATTTTATTTTAGACATCTCCATTGATAACTTCTTATTAGCATGCTGCAGCTAACATATTAACAAAGATTTTCTGTCCTTTTCCACTATTCGTCTTTGTTCCCCATCAAAAATAATGGCACCAGCATTTATGACATTTGTGATTTTTTTTTCCTCTGAAATTATTATCAAGCACTGCAATAGGTTTTCGGGGGAAGTGGTAGAGTCACCAACCCTGGAGGTATTTAAAGATGTGTAGATGTGGCACTTGGGGACAAAGTTAAGTGGTGGACTTGCCAGTGTTAGAAGCATAGAATCACAGAATGGCTTGGGTTGGAAGGGAACTTACAGACTGTATCATTCCAACCCTCTGCCATGGGCAGGGACACCTTCCATTATCACAGGTTGTTCAGAGCTCCATCCAAGCTGGCCTTGGACACTTCCAGGGATGGGGCAGCCACAGCTTTTCTGGCCAACCTGTGCCAGGACCTCAACCACCCTCATAAGGAACAATTTCTTGCTAATATCCCATCTAAAGCTACTCTCTGTCAGCCTAAGGCCATTTCCCCTTGTCACTATCTACCCACGTGAAAAGTCCCCCTCCAGGCTTCTTATAGGCGCCCTTGATGTACTGAAAAGCAGCTTTAAGGTCTCTCCAGAGCCTTCTCTTCTCCTGAGAGAGAGGGCTGAACCATCACAATTCTCTCAGCCTTTCCTCACAGCAGAGCTGTTCTATCCCTCTGATCATCTTGGTACCAGTTCTGTACTGGCTACAGCAGCTCCCTGTCCTTTGCTAGACCCAGGGCTGGAGGCAGCTCTGCAAGGGGGAGTCTCATCTGAGCAGGGCAGAGGGACAGAATCCCCCTTCCCCCGCTGCCCACACTGGGGGCTCAGTCCAGCACACAGGTGGGGTCACTGCCCACCTGCACACTGCAGAGACACATGGAGCTCTGCAGCCACCAATACCCTCCAGTCTTTCTCCACAGTGATCTTTAAGGTCTTTTTCAACCTAAATGATTCTGTGGCTGACGCAATTTAAGAACACACACATACAATTTGAGGGTGACCAGTGGCTGAGGTGTTTTGGTGTTTTTTTTTGTCAAGCCCCATTTTTGTAAAAGTCCAACTAGCACAGCTGCTCTGAAGGACAGCAGCTGCAGGATTGCTACCTCCCCAGCAACTTCCACATTACAACACTCATGGAAAACTATCCCATAATGGCTCCAAAAAGGACTAGGTGCCTAAAAACGCATTTCTGTAACAAATGGAAATGCAGTGGTGATTGACAGCAACAGTGCAAATACTTATGTGATTACAGCAATCACATTCTTCACAAATGCACTGTCATGACATAAAGAACAGTCTTCACTCACGATTTAGAGTCAACAGCAATACTGATACAAGTAAACCAATATCACTGATCATTATCTAGTAAGTAAATTCATGCTATGGAATGATGGAGAGACTGCCTTCCTAAGACTTTTTCTACTCACTCCATCCAGCACTCCTGTCAGGTAAATATCCAAGCACAATGCTCCAAAGTCTTAATGAAATAAACTGAAATGGAATTTCTATGCTTTCATAAGAAAACCTAAAAAAATCCCTTCCGAAACCAACAAAAGAAGAAACTGAGGACAATGTATAGGAACGTGGCCAAAATGATGACCCTCCTAATGACCATGCATTTAAAAACAAGTATCTAAGACATAACTTTTCAATTTTTACAACTTTTTTCCCACAGCTATGTCCAGTGGAAGATGTAAATAGAAAAGGCAAGTTGCTTTGTACTCCAGTGCAGATCTATCACTATAAATGTGTATTTTTGTTTGTATTAAGCTTCAAAACAAATGCAAAATAATCAATAATTGGCTGAATAATACAAGCTGAAAGAAAGCAAGACAGCTGCAGGTGACTGCACTAAGAAGTCCTGTAACAGCAAGCTAAAATGACATTTCACACCTCAGATCTCACACTAACAGAATGGAAAAAATCTGCTCTGTTCAGACACAGATTTAAACTTAACTAAGTAACTGCAATTATTTTTATTTCCAATAGGAAGCCAAGCTCAGCAGTCTGAGTAGTTTATATTGGGGTTTCATTAAGAAGTACAGTCTAGAACCCTACTCTTGTCTTAGAGCTGAAAGACAAAAATGCCTGAAATATTTCCCACTAAGAAGAGTCTTAAAAGGATGACCAGATGAATGTGAAACCTATACTATTAATTTCATACCAAAGCATATATATATAGACATATACTTTCAAACCCAAAGATTTAACATACCTGCATGTTGGGTTTCTTTTAATTGACCTGAAAAAGTACATTATCAATGGAAAGAGCACAGCTTTTCCTTTTCTCTGTCCTTCAGTCTTTGAGGATTTGATGGCACCTGGCAAAGTTGTTCTGTCCAGAGCAGGACTGAACCCTTCAGGAATGGGGAAGAAGTGTGACCATAGCCCATTTAATTCCAGGAAGTCCATAGGGAATTTTACACTGGTAATATTGCACACTGCTAGCTGGCTTATTCTACACCAAGCTGGGAAATCAGCACGTGTGACCAGCTCTCCAGTAATTCCCTGTATCTCCTGTTTTGTTGAAGACAATTCTGGCATCAGAATCAGAACCACAATACACTGACAGATTTGCTGTTGGAGTCCCTGGCACTGGAATAACGAGGCAGCGCAAAGTGCAGAGACTAGGGCAGCTCCAGTAGCAGACCTGAGGCAGGTCCAACCTTGTTATTGCTTTGTAATGACTCTCACTGTGCAGATATGATGGACTGACAAACACCTCATTCCTCCTTTGGAAAAGCAAAAAATCACAGTGAGGAGAATCTAGGAAGCTGCTTCCTCCTACAAGGATTCAGAGTTGGAGTGTTGGGAAGGGGCAATGGAGACACCGGTATGGGGCTTGTGGGCTTCTGGAGAGAGACTAAGAAAAAGGCAGCAAAAAAATTGGACTTTATATGTATAATGCAGAAGAATTAGAAAGTGTACAAGTTCTTAAGATATGAGCCAGTGAGATACAAGGCACTTTATCATATTTCTGCCTCCCATTACACCTCACCACTCTGAGTAGACTTTTCCCACTGCTTTGTCTGACTGTCCGTGTCTGGATGCGCTCCCAACCTCTTTAATCCTTGATCTAGTACTTCTAGCAAGAGAACCACAGAGTTACACGCACAGATGATCCCTGCTGCTCCTCCTGAGGATGTGGGATAGCTCAGGGCCAGAGAATGAAAGCTTAAGAGATGACACGTCCAGCGAGACTACTGATTTCACCTCAGCTCCTTTCAACAGCAAACATTATCCTAAGAGTTTGCAAGTTTTGTTTTTCATTGGGCTCTCAAGCAGAGCATGCAGACCTTCTTCTCTGGAAACTCTGACAGGGAATACAGAAGCATCCCAACTAAGCCAGAACCTTCAGTGGCCATATCAAAGCAAGCCAGGTATTAATGGAAAGCTCCAAGGTAGCTGCTAGGATTTCCAGAGCAAAGCACTCTTTGATCAAAGTGGAAAACTGAAGGAAACCCACTGAGCATGGACAGGATGAACATGTCTTGGATGCTGTGATTGCGAAATGTACCTTTGAAAAAGAGAAGAAGAAGGAGGAGGAGGAGAAGGAAGAGGAGGAGGAGAAGGAAGAGGAGGAGGAGAAGGAAGAGGAGGAAGAGGAGGAAGAGGAGGAAGAGGAGGAAGAGGAGGAAGAGGAGGAAGAGGAGGAGGAAAAGGAAAAAGGAAAGAAACCAGCAAAGTGGAGAGTTTGTAGGACTCTGTGATTAGTATCTGAGTCAAGGTGTTTGGGAAGAACTTTTCCATTCAGCTTCTACCAGGAGGCACCTCACAGTGAACTGGGAGTGCCAATCCAAGAGATCTCCTCACCGAGCTACACCCAGAATTATCCACACCTGCTTCAAACTTCAAGTAGTTCTGAGATCTCTAAACACACAAAGCCAAACTACTCCTGGGAGATATCCTGGCAATCTGCAACATGGATGTATGTAAAAGGAGTTCTTCCAGAAAATAATTTCCTCAACACCAAAACCAATAGATGAATGAAATGAAAAACCACCTATAAGAGTCTCTTCACATGCTTTGGAAAATTCACCTTTTTCATGGAATTTGCAACTGGCCTGCTGTGGATAGCTGGCAACACAGTCTGCTAGCACGGGTGCTGATCAAAGCAGGCTTTGGTCAAGCAAGACATAGTTCACTAGGAAATGGACTAAGAGCCTCTCATTTCTCAGCATCTGACAGCCACTGCTACAATATTTTATGACAGATTTTAAAAATTTTTGACAGATTCTAAAGAAGGTATCAACAAAACACAGAAACCATGGTGTTACTTGCAATTATAAATGTTTTAAGACTTCTTTTTCTAACCATCAGCTCTTCCCTTATTTGAAACTCAGCTAGGAGTATGCAGAACTCATTCTACTGAGAACATTTTCATAAAATCTTTCACCAGTAAGACAGCAACATTTATCCCTCTCTCCTGCTGCTAAAAATGCTTTTTTAAATGCAGTACTGTATTTGTGCAATTCTTGTTTTATACACCTTAATTAATGATGTGTCCAATACCCCAGAGAAACAATGTAAACATGTATTTTATTACTACCTTTATCAGAAACACAGCCATTTAAGGGGTTGGTAATGAATTAATTATTCAAAGCCAAACAAACATCTTCCTGATGTTTTGGAAAGTTATGTTTAATTCCTTGAGATTGTTTAGGTGACATTACAACAGGGGTCAGAATCAACATCCATTTCACAAGCCAAAGAGCACAACAGCAAGAAAGACCATATATACTGCAAGATACATTGATTTCATCAAAGTTGTTGTTACAGTATACAATTTCATCATTATTGACCACATACGTTAATTTTAAGAACTATTTTGTTGTTGTTGTTGTTTTGATTTTTGGTGGGTTCTGGTTTGCTGCAAGTTTGGGGTTTTTTTGTTTGTTTTTTTTTTTGCCATGCAATTACTCCTCTCACTCGAGCAAAAAGACAAAACTGTGGATTCAGGAGGGAAATTATAACTATAGGTGGAAGAAGCCAAACTCGAAGACCATAATTATATCCTTCCAAATTAGATTTTCTCACGAACTGCAACGAAAACATACCTCTAAAACCTCCTTGGTTTCTGTGGAAAACAGGCAACACAGCCTGCAGATTCTTCTGCCCTAAGTTCTCCAAGAAACACAAACATTTACTCTTCAGATAAAGGGAAAAGAGCAGGAAGAAGAAACTAAAGAGAATTCCCTGGAGTTAGTGAAAGCTGCATTAAGGAAGTTTTCCTCTTCACATCAGCAGCTCTGAATAATGAGGCAGCAGAGAGCTTTGCAGCACTGGAAGCCTTTGAAACACACTTCTCCAGAAAGAAGAGACAATAAAATGTCTCTTGCCTGGCACACACTGGCACAGTAAAAACTTTTCCTCCTTTTGCACATAAAGGGACCAATTCTTTTCTCCTCTTCTTCTCCAATATTTAGAAGACAAGCTGATGAGAGATGACAATGTACATTTACAGAAGTTCAAAAAAAACCAGCACTGAATAAAACATAAGTGCAGCATCAGAAAAGGATGGTCAGACTGTACCAATGTCAGCTAATACATTCCCTGTGCACTGAAATTCAAGCAGGGAATCAAAGGAAGAAAATCAACAATGATGTGGTTCTAAACATTTGAGAAAAGTCTGAATTAGGTTTAAAGTACTTGAATAATCAGTGCAGGATTCAAGGTAGTGTACAGGTTTGCCTTAATTACAAACTTCCTTCTCACCCTTAAGAAGCTCTACATTCAAAATTTCCATGTTCTTATCAGGAATAAAGTTTTTAAATTACTTTTTAATATATTTTACAATATCTTAGTTATCTGATAAAGAAAAATATCCACAAAGTTTGCTGCTGGCTCCCCCACCCTTCAATCTCATCCTAGCCTGGTCTATGAAATAAAGAATAAATAAAAGAAATAAATCTTCCTAGAGAATGCCACATGGTCCTAGTAAAGTTGACTCAGTTTAAATTTTGACTTGAAAATGAGGTATGCATACTGACTTCAGAGGCTGCGGGAAGCCAAATCCCATGGAACAATGCAATGTCAATCCCTGCAGTCTATCTGGTGGTAGTGCCTCTGGAGAGACTAGTATGTGCATGCCCTGAAAACTCATGGGACCACACAAAGCTGGTATATTAGCATAACTTCATGGACAACAGAGAGGTACCAAAATAAATACACCTCCTGATTATTCCCTTTTTTAAGCCCTTTCCATTCTCGCAGGGATAGAAAATTACTTTGTGTTACAGTGAAGGTACTTAGGACCCACCTAAAGGGAACAATTTATCTGTATCATTTGAGAAAAAATAACTCACTACTTAATTTTTCTAAGTAATTTTTTATTTTTCCAAGAAATTATGCTCTCTTTAACTTTTGTATGACCTCATGATCTTGGAGACAAAGCCCACAGTCTGAAGACAGAAATATCAAGCAAATAGTACTAGTTCTGAAGCACTAGCTCCATCACAAGAAGACGTGCAAAGCAGACATATTCTATTTTAAACCTCTCTGTTCTGTGTATTTTAAACTTTGATATTCAGAACAAGCCACACCTCCCGCTCTTAATTAATTTGTGCCAAACAAAATACAAAAGATCTGCATCTTAAGCAAGGTCTCTTGGCTCCCTGGGCATCTGCAATCACAGGATCAGTTGATCCTAAGCCCAAACTCCAGAAATGCTGTAAAAATAAACATTAGGTGACCTGGTGTAGCAACTTAAACTTTTATAAATCCTTGCTTCTCTGAAGAGCAGCCAAAAGGCTCGTGCTGGTGTCACCAACTGAATTATTGTCTGCATTCTCCAAGCTTTGTGACATTTGTTGGCTATCCCTCATCTTGGATTTCTTCCTGCTGATCTTAGGTCCAGATAAGAGTCTTAGGAAGGACTGACATGAGGTACACACAGATTGCCAGGTTGGAAAGCTGCTGCCAAAATACACAGCTCAACTGGGCAAGGATGTAAAAAGTAGCATGTAACCCCACTAGGCTTGCCACAAGAAAGAACAAGTTTCTTATTAATAGCCAAAAAATACACTGACCTTGACAGAGTAGTCTTCAAGGCAGGATTAGCGGTGCAATACAGAGAGATTAACTAAAATCTGCACACAGATTAGGGCTCTCACTCAGCTACATCTCTTAGGAAAGTAGTAGGTGTTAGTACATGGTAGCAACAATATTTTTTCTACAGTTTAATAGCATAAAACAACTTCTCTGTTGTCATGAGAACAAAGAAAAAACACAGCAGGAGAGGTGTTTCATTCTGCTCAAAATTTTAGTTCTTGAAATCTCTGCAGCACAAAATGCTATTTTAGGAAAAACATATTTCCTCCTCCCCCTTCCTACCAGTACAAAACAGCCTGAAACTCTGCCTATTTGGCTTCCTCAAAATTTTTCCTGGCTGAGTACTCACAGCATACAGAGATCCTCTGTTAAAATTGTTGCCAATTCTCTTTCTTGACCCCTTTCCAGCAGGATAAGAACAGAAAAAAGGTGGCAGTCAGAGAAACAGTAGAATCCAAGTATACCTGTTTTATCTGAAAGGTGTTTGAAGCTACAGTAAACAGTGCACCAAGGTGGCCTTAATTTGCACTGGAAGCCAGGGAGATTGCCACCACATCCATCGTAGTTTTTGCCACGACTGAACACACACCAAGAAACCTGGATTTTAACAACTGAATGGCAAAGATGTCCTGCAAGACAGTCCTTAATGACCAGACGGGAAAAAAATAATGTCTGGAAATGCAGCATGAGCCTTTTGACAGAAGGAAGTTTAAGCATAGATACAGGAAGGAGATGGTAGGTGATTAGTGCTGGGGAAAAAAAATCTTGTTTAGATGATACTTACTCAGGAATTATTTGATCTAGCTGCAATCTCCCAGAAACACAGGGTAAAATGGCTGTTGTCAAGACATACAAACTGAGGGGCTGAAGAATAAATGGAATAGAGTGATCTTGTGTGTTGGGGAGGATGAAACAAGAAAGCTTTTTAAATATGATTGCTTGGCAAAAGATTTTGAGAATATAGAAACTATAAGCGAGATTGAAATGAAAGCAACTTTTGAGATACTTTAGTTGTTGAAAAACAATGATGTGACTAGTTGAATGTAATCTCTCTTAGAAGAAACAATTTCTTCTGCAAGCAGGCCTTGCAGCTTGGCAGATGGGGCTCAAAGGATAAGATTTAGAGTTTAACACGTAAACATAGTATAGTAATGTAGTGATTCTTATAAGTTGTGTAGAAATGTTATAAGATATGCATGCTGTAGTAGATTGGTGAATGAGAATCTAAATATTCAACACTGAAGATGATTTATTGTATTGTAACAGGAGCTTCGCGCTCTTTTTGCTCTCTCTTTTCGTGCTCTCTTATCTCTCTTCTCCTTTATCTCTTTGCTCACTCTTGCGCTCTTCCTTGCGCCATTTTCTTTCTTTGTCTCTCCTCTGCACTTCTTCACCCCCTCCTTTCTACATGCTTTCTACTCTTAAACCTTTGCTGTTAACTCTCTTACACTTTAAGCTTCTCTTCTCTCAGCCCTGCTCCGAGCTGCGGCTGGCAGCTCGCAACAGAGCCCTTCACCCATGGCCTTTGTAATAAACTACAAGTTATACGACTTAGCTTCAAAGAGATCTCGTCTCCATCCGTCCCAACCGTGCAACCCCAAGCAATTCCTACACTTGTGTGCCTCAGCTTCAAAGAATATAAAGAGATTGAGTCTAAGGAGTCTGGATGATCCATTTCTTACAAATTGAATCAGGCATTTTTGTAGATTTTCAAGCCCTTCAGTAAACTTCAGCATTCAAATTCAGTTAGAAAGTCACAGTGTTTAGGACAGAAAGAACTTAATGTAAGTATTTCACAGAACAAGCAGATAATCTTAGAAACAGTGACAGAAGATGAAAACTATTACCTATGACCTAGAAGTCAAATTATGAACTGAAGGAAAGGTACAAGATAGACACCTTTGCACTGCCAAGCTTCCCAGCTGGCTGTGGGACATCAGGCTTGCCAGGTGCCCAACACTCCATAAAAGCAGCTCAAATCACCATACCAAGCAGCGATGCCCACAGGTGACAAGGAAATTCTTAGATCATCTTTACACTACAGAAGAAATTTTCTTATAGCAGGTTGATTCTTACAGATTTAGACTACCTGTAGTTTAACGCCGAGTCAGAGCCTGGGCCAATTAATTTTTTAAATGTGTACACTCATAAGCCTTAATTTCAATACTCTTCAGGTCTGACAACAAGCCTAAGACAATCAATGCAGTGTATTCACAGGGGAAACTCATCCCAGTCCTCTGCTTTTCTCTTTTATGACACCCAAACTGCACTATGCTTAAACACAGACGTTAGGCAATAGCTTTAAGGTTTTCTAGAAATTCTTACCTTTAGCAACTCAGGCCATGTTTTTCTTGTCCCTTTACATGTGCAGGAAGAAATCTTGTGGGATCATGTTGTGAATTAAACAAATACACTGGACTGGTTTATGATGTGGCTTGGGAAACAGCTGTGTCAGCACTGCTGAGGGTGTTGTGAAGCAGCAGTGGGATGAGAGGCAGGGACAGGAAAGAGCAAGAATTCGCTGGTCCTGTATCACTGCCAAAACTTTCATACAGAGAAACACTGGCCTTCCAGCAGTGTTTCATCCATGCATCTTTTTTCATGCATCATTTTTCAGCAAGTACTTGAGTGTTAGTATTTGAGAATTGTAACAGTTACAGCAACTTTCCCCAGGATTTGCATGATGCCTCAAACAATTTCAAACTATCTCTTCATCTCCTTATGGATGTTTTGCCAATACACTGTTAATTCTCCTTCAAATACTTTCTTTTCTTTCCTCTTATTTCTAGAATCACAACTTTGTTTGGTATGGAAGAGACCATTAAGTCCAACCTGCAGTTTCATCTTCTGAACTGGAAAACTTATGGTAGGAAAAGATCCTCTATGGCCACAAAGCAAGAAATAAAAGAAATCTCTGATAGCTACCATCAGCCTAAATCCATCCCTTCTATGAGAGGGTCACAGCTGGTAGTGGAGAAGTGAAGACCAAGGATCACTTAAAAGGGAAAATCCCAGTCCAACACTGAAGAGGAGGTCTACTATCACTTACAGGATAAGGATTTAGGAACATGACTCACCTGAAAAAATCAGCTACCACCAAGCTTTATCTGCAAGCAGTTAGTTTAGACCAGAAAGTTACCCAAACTCTCAGGTAACATGGGAACATTTATTGCATAGTGTGGGGATCAGCTAGCCCCTCCTTTCTCTTTGCCATGAGGGAGGTACTGGGAGGTTTGCAGTAGAGAAGCTATTAGTTATTAGGAAATAAAACAGCTCTAAGGACACATGCAATCAGGGCACACCATGTAATCATGATGCACCACGAAACACACAAAAACAATTGCAACATCAATAGACAAGTTCACACTATAGGCCAGGTGAGCTTTTTCTTTGACAGCTATTTCTAGAAGACATACCCTGTTCTTTCCACAACAGGTTTAACATTTTTCAATTTCAGCTGAATTGAAAGGTAAGTCACTTTATCACAGAACAACTCCAGCACAGCTCAGGTTTCAGCCTGTGAGAGCAGAACTACTGCGCACACAATATAATCTCTTAAGACAATTTGACACTCCTTTCCTAATGCCTAGGAAAAATAGCCCCTTTACTCTAGAGTTTATCTTTGCTTTCACTGAAATAGCCTAATATGATGCTTTTGTGTTCTTCTCCACATATCAGAGCAAACAGATCTCAGGCTGTAAATCTTCCCTGTGCCCTATCTTAGAGCAAAATCATTCAGTTCAGCAAGAAAGCATAAGAAATAGGATAAAAATAAAAATTCCTTTCTCTCCCCACAGAGAATATACTTAGCTGTATCCAACATATTTTCTTGAAAAGCATTGTAAAGTCCAAGTGAAAAAATGTATGTTTTACTCATGCAACTTGCCTTCCCACTAACAAAGGACAATATTGACACAGTCAAGATACACAAGAAGAGCTTACTGCTGTTAGTATAAGGACCTTAAACCAAAATCCTAAGAAAAAAGACTGAGCAGCTTTTAACCTCCTACTGAAACCAGCCTCCCTTGACTCCCAGGGCGTTGTTGTAGGGAGGAAGGTGGAAGAGAAGGGCATGAAACCCCTTGAAAAGAAAGATCTTCTCTACCCTGTGTCTCTTCTCTGCTGGCATCAGTGCAGGGAACCTCCTCATTCCAAAGCCCAGCAAAGGGCCCTTGTTTCCAAAGAGGCTTCTCAGATCTGCTGGAATGCTGGACCACCCAAACACAGCTGTGGACTGAGGGACCAGCCCTGAGCTTCCTGCACTTCATTATTCCCTACCCACTGAAAACTTCCATTACCCTTGCAGGAGTCACTTTAGCTCACAGGCAAAAAAATAATCAAGTAATAGTTTGATTACCTTTGTAGCACGACACTTCAAATGAGCTAACTGTGGGTTTTTTTCCCCCATTATTGTGACCACTAGGGCAGGTGTTTTATAGACTCTCAATGAAGAGAGAAAATTGTGTGAGCTCCTATGGAGGCCTTTTCTCCCTGAAAAATTACATAATGAGCATCCCAATTAAATCCTATTTCACATGAATAAATACCCCTTTCACAGAAGTATTTGTTGCAGAATAACAGCTGATGGCTGTTGTAAAGCCAATGGGTGAAGCACACCTACTGATCTGAAGATCTTCATGGCAAAGATGAATTAAACATGAACTTTATAAAGATTTGCATAAATGTCCTGCTTTTCTCTCCCATTATAGAACCTACTGGTCATCTCAATAAGCTTCCAGAAACAATGTATCTTACTTTCCCTTTTCTACACAGAACAGCACGTGTCATAGTTTTCCTTTGAGAGCACACATCGACTTCCTCCTTTTCTTACACACGACATGACAACATTCCCCCTTTGTCACAACCTACAATCCATTATCACAATCAGCTGTGCTTCTTGACAGTCTGTATCTCCCAACAGAGACACCCTCTTGCAAAATCCTGGCATGTGCTGTTCCTCCACTCTGCCAGTGCTCTCCGGATGCAGAGCAGGAGGTGCATCAGTATCACGAATGAGGGCAAAATGCTTGGTCAGTGACCCCAGCTCAACAGCGATCAATGTAGAGATCTCTGAATTGCCATTCCCAGGACTCAAAGTGGCGGGGGAAGACAAAATGTCAAAATTGGTCCTTAAAAAAAACCCCCACCATCCTTTTGAAAACCAAGATTTGTCATAACCCTCCATTCCAGCACAGAAATTAGAATTATTTTTTTTTATCCCTATCCAACATAAAGATAAATGCTGAAGTTAGGGAGAATTCCCTGAGGGAAGGAAACACCAAGTTTTAAATCTGCTCTGGTTATTCCTCCTCCTCATTTCTTCTCAATCAGAGTTTGCTATGTCTTCTACTATTAAACTGTTTCTCATTTGTCTTTCCCAGTCAAATCTTTCTGTTCAAGGTGTTCTTTAAAAACTCTCACAGATTTGCTGACTTTATCAAAGCAAGATGAGGCACAGAATTACAGTCCTCCCTCACAGGGAAGCATCACAATGCCTTCCTAAACACATGAAACTATATTGGGTTCATCTCCATTTCGTATTTCAGCAGCTTGGGGGCTTCTCCTGACTCACCACAGAGCAGCATCTGCTTTTTTCTCAGCCCTCCCTGCTCCTCGCCATCATGCCACAAAGGTGGACTTTATTTTATTACCTTTTGTGAATCCTTAATTCCTTTGGACTGCCTGTGCAGAAAGTAAAAATTGTCTTAGGCTGCTCATAAAACCCATTCTGTCAGAGTGGGACATCACCAGTTAGACAGGCAGGAGAATCTTAGGGCAGGACATGCTCCAGGCACTGCACTCTTCTGGCACTGCACAATCACAGAAGGAAAAGTAGTCAGAACTGCAAAGAGATTAAGGTAGAAGCCTTTACCTAGGAAGTAAAAAAAACCAAACCCAACCAACCAAGCCCTCACAAGCTTTTTAAAACCACTTCTGGTTTCCTGCAACTTGAAGGTCAAATGAGACTCTCCATTTTTCAAGCTGCTTTAGATCAACTCCACATGGAAATCTCTATATTTAAAATACGACATTTTAAATGGTATATTTTTATACAGTATGCAAAAGTACTTGAAATAGGTATTTTTTTTCTAATTATGACTATTTTGTTTTTTCTCCATTTTGCCTTCTCCTTCCCTTTTTTTATGCACTGTGGCAAATCACATCCTATACTCCAGTATAATTAAACCTTTGAAAAAAATCTGATGAAGTAACAGCTGGTTTTGTCCACTTAGAAGGGAGTAAGTCATTATATGCAAAAATGCCAAACACTGATGCATGGGATGTGAGAAAATCAGGGTTCCATCAGTTAGGCTTTTTTTTTTGCTGCTAAATTACCTAAATCCTGATGTCCATTCACAGGTATTTGGATAGAAATTGTAACTTTAGTATAGGAAATTATCTTAATTTCTGCTACATCTGTGTAGAAAATATAAATTTGTAAGTCTGCACTCTAGACTTCTCAGGTGTATGTGTCTCATAGAGACACATCTGATAGAGAAAAGTGTTACCCTGTACAGGAAGATTGCACTGGTTGTGAAGCATCCAAGGGACCTGAATGAATTTGTTGATGTCATTGGAAGTAAACAATCTGGTATTTTAGGAATGCCATGGAGACTGAGAGCAGACCCAAGGACAATAAAAGGCGTATGTCAAGACCATCTTCAGGATGGGCAAGGAGAAAGAAACTTCCAGAGGTGGAAGATGAACAATTTTGTATTTCTGTAATTCTGCGTTCCGTATTATCCGATTGTAACCACATTTTATAGCACTTTTTTCTTCAAAAAAAAACAAGGAAGAAGAAAAACACATAAAAGGGGAGAGAAGAGCTGAGGTTTAGTTACTTTTCTGGGCTGCCATTCAGTTTTGCTTGCCGTAAATGGTATCTGGCAAGAATTTCCAAATACAGGCCTTAAAAATAGCCATTAGCACTAATGAAGATGACAGAAAAAAAAACCTCAATACAAACAATCCTGTAGCTTAGGCAAAAACAACTTAGACATTATAGACAGACATAAATACAGGTAATTTTTCCATGTAGCTAATTTTTCCAAGCTAAATAAAGAACTCTATTCAGAAATAAATAAAAATATTCTAAAAACCACTGAGTTCCACAGAGTTATGCAACTTCGCTATAGTTTTTTGGGGTTTTTTTGTTTGTGTATACTAATCAAATACCTGGATTCTGAGTATAACAATTTGTGGTTTTGAACAATAGATTACCATGGAGCCCAATAATTATTTTGGCCAGAAAGGCTTTCCTGAGATGTCTCAAGTCTCCTGCCTCAACCTGCTCCCCAGGAAACAATTTCTTTTCATTGAGGGAATGCTGTCTGCTTAATGACAACCAAAACCAAATATTTTTATCTTTCCCACATTGGGAAAGCCTCCAAATAGCTACTGAATGACTAAAACCAGGGAGTGTCCAAGCAGGAAGACTGACTCACAAAAAAAGGCTTTGTCTCTGCTTTCTGGAAGCCACAGCCTGTAAGCTGGCTTATTCAACGCCTTTTACCCTGGGAGCAGATTTTTACACCTTTCTGAAATGTTCTTTTATCAGAATGAAAACCCCAAACATAATCTTACTATTATGATTTTTCCAGTGATATTTCCCTGAAGGTTTCTGTGGGAAGCTGGGACAAACAGCGGCTCTGTTCCATGCACAGCCAAGTGCTCTTCCTGCTGGCTGCTGCTGTCACTCAAGGTCAGAAATGTGGACAGCCCAAATTAAAAAAAAAAAAAAAAAAGACAAAAAAACAATGGAAAGAGACTCTGACTCTCCTTGCTGGACACCCCTCTTTCTGCCCACTGAAAACATGAGGAGCAAGAAGTATTTGGCCCTTAACTTTGAGGTCTTAGATGCAAGAGCTGAGTAACTACGTAATACCACTTTATTGTTACTGACACTAGCCCCAAAAAGGGCTAAAAAGTGAAAAGACTAAAAAGTAAGAAATAAATCAGCACCTAGAGCAGAGAAATTATTAGAGATGAAAGAGTGTTTCAGATATCATATAAATAAAAGAAAATGTTTAATTGAGGATGTTCTGGTGTGTGAACAAAGCAAAAGGAAAAGGTATTGGTCAGGAAGTTGTTTTTTGAGAGGATGTCTTGAGAAGTTCTTTAAGGGAAAATATTTTCCTGACCACCAAAAGATAAATAAATTTTGTCTTTGTTTTGTGAAATATTTATTACTTGTCTTCATCACTCTCTGTCTTTCCATGATGCTTGTGCTGCTCCTTTTCTCCTTTTCTGCAGATCTCTTTCCTTCTCCCTTGAGTGCTTTTTCCCTTAGCTATGAAATTCATTTTTAAAAGAAATATAGAAGATCTGCTGCTTCCCTAGAGCATTTTCAGAAGCAGCTGTAAAGGACTTTCAATGTAATGCTGCTTTCTGGGTCATCCACCTGACCTGGCCTTTTCTACCTTTCTTCATTAAGTCAAACCAGGAAAGATGTAACATTTAAAAGGCCTGTGAAGCGGGAAACCTGCATGGCTAAAACTTAGAATTCTTGGATTCTCTGCAGAAGACTGCAGAGAAATGGTACCATAATATAACTGCCTGAATAGCTATGATAGATTGCTGCTAAGTGAGCTATTTCATATCACCCTGCAGCTTTTGACTTTCACCCTCTGACTTTCTCACATAAAAGTTAATGAATAAAGGAAGGTATGTCCATCTACTTTCAGAACTGTTAAAGGTGCAGGACAGCTGGTAGTATTTATTCCAATATGCACTGTAATAATTCATTTAACTTCATGATAGGGCTTTTGGTTCAAGAATGGCCTCTGGTAGACTAGACCCAACAACAACTGGACTACATTTCTAGTCACTGCATTCCTTCTGGACAACCTTCCACACAGTCAAATCCAAAAAAAACTTTATGATTTTTAGTAACTTCTCTGCCATATTATTGTTTTCTAATCTAAGGCATACATAGCAGTTTCCAGCTCACTGCATCATTGTAAGGTGGAGAAATAGTGCTATATTTAATTTAGATTTCTTAGTCTAACAAAACAGTAAGGTACTTGATCAAAGGAGACAGAAACCACATTGGGGAAAAAAGGAGCAGAAAAGATCTGCTCTGGTGGATTTCATTCTTCTATAGTGTTCATTCAGTGACTAGTAATTCAGGCTGGAATGTGGATGCACCTGGATTTGAGTGCATTCCCTCTGACGTAACAGGAACACTGTAAAACAAGAAACTTCTAACAAACTGTATGCAAAACAGTTTTAATT
Source organism: Ammospiza nelsoni (assembly GCF_027579445.1). Lineage (NCBI taxonomy): Eukaryota > Metazoa > Chordata > Aves > Passeriformes > Passerellidae > Ammospiza > Ammospiza nelsoni. Next base: position 56,152,321 of record NC_080637.1, on the reverse strand, counting down.
TTAGCTGTTGCCCAGTTATGAAAAAAACCTTGTTCTTAGCTGCTCAAATAAAGAAACTGAAAACAGCTGTTGGGAGTCACTGAAGATGCTGAGTAATTGCTGAGTGAAGTTGTTATGGCAATTGACAAAATCAGACTGCATCCTGCAGGCTGCAGCTGTCACAGGGAGGTTTAGGCTGGATATCAGGAGAAGTTTCTTCCCCTAGAGGGTGGTGGGCAGGCTCCTCAGGGAATGGTGATAGCCCCAAGGCTGCCAGAGCTCCAGAAGTGTTTGGACAACACTCTCAGGCACAGGGTGGGATTCTTGGGGTGTCTGTGTAGAGCCAGGTGTTGGACTGGATGGTCTTTGTGGGTCCCTTCTAACTCTGGATATTTTACTATTCTAAGGTTCTAAGGAAGGATTCCAGAGAAAACTGAAGGAGGAACAAATCTGAAGTGAGAAGCAGATGGAGCAGTTTAACACATCAGCTGTGTCCTCCAGGGAGCTGTGAACAGTGTGCAGAAGGTCACGTGGCAAGAGGAGAGTAAAGGAGAGGGTGACTATGAGTTCAGCCAGAGCTTGCTGAGGACTAAAAGCAGGTTGTGGGTCAAAGGAGGACAAGTAAAGGCACTGATCTCTAAAGAGTCTTCAGAAAAGAAAAGGTATTTTCTGTGCACTTGAAATACTGATTTTCTAACTGTACCAGTATAACCAGTTAAAGACCCTGGCCTGCAAAGTTAATAACCTCAAAGGATATCATTAAACATCCAGCTTCTACATCCAGCTTCTAAGCATGTTAGATCACTCTGGAGTCAGGAAAACAGAACAGGGTGATAGCATGACTCATGACTTTCCACTATTAGTTATGACAATTCTGTACCTGTAGAGGCTGAGACTCAAATAACTTCCTTCTTCCAAATCCAAAACTGAAAGAGCCAAAATTGCCAGCGCAGCTGCATACTGTGTGAACTGGTTTGTCCATTCTTTCCCCAAAACCCCAGTTAATTTAGACAGGTAACAACAGAAATCACTGTTAAAGTGAAACCTACACTTCATCATCATCTGAAACAGGATTTCCTCACCTATTCTGGTTAACATGCCATAGACAGAATTACACTTCAAGCCATCTTAAAAAAAGCCTTACCTGCAGTTCCTCCTACCCAAAGAGGCTCTTGGTACTCCCAGACAGCTTGTATACGAACAGACTGCATCTAATTTAAGAGTGGCAAATTAAAAATCGGTGTATCTTAAAAATAGTATTAAAGCATACTGACATCAGAGTGATGTTTCCTTCAAATCCCTCACTCAGCATCAAATCTGTTCTTAGGCTGCCTCTCTCTTCAATGATGGACAATGGGGTAAATCTGGCTGAGTGTTGGAAGGAAAGCTTGCTGTGCAGAATTAAGCACTGATAATGCATTAAGTCCAGGAGTGGGGCAAGAAGCATGGAAGGGTGAGGAACACAGGATACAAGCTGGGGAAACACATAACAGACAGGAAGCAAGTGGTTAATAGCATTCACCTGAAAACTAGATTAATTAGATTTTAAAAGTCTGACATTTACTGGCAGCAAAGCTGCTCTGGAAGCACTAAACTCCTCCAAGATACAGGAAGGTCTAGGAACACTGCTGATTCAATCAGTCCAACTAATCCAAGTCTAGACTTACAGTTCTTCTAATTCACAAGTCAGAAAGGCATCTAGTTAGAAATAGAATTTGCTGGATAACCGCTGGCAGAACCTGTACAAGCCTCAGACTGTCTTCACTTCCACTGAGAAACCAAGCTTCTTCTCTGTCACTAAGTATATACTGGTTTTAATCTTTTGGCACTGTTAAGGAAACATTTTTGCTTTAACATCCGGCTCGTTTATGGTTTTATATGAGAACAGTTAAGTAGGGAGCTCTTTGAAAATCCTGATACAATGTAAATATTAAATCCTTAAATAAACACATTGGACCTTGCTCCTCTGCTCTCAAGCTTTGAATCTACCAAAGGCAACAACAGAAATTACAAAGTTCTATTTTAATTCCTAAGAAAACAAAGGAGCTCCTCCACAGGCCAGGCGTTTAGGAAGCACATTCAAAGACAGCAATACACACTGACATGAGCAGAGGTTACACCCACACACAGACACTCGTGGGACTCAGGGGATGAGAGCTGGAGTCAGAATTCACTGCAAAGGTTTGGGTGAAAGCAGCATGTTTAAGTCAGTGAGGTATTGCTTTTACAACTACTTTCAGACATACAAAAAAAAGTCAGCTTTTAAAGAAATACTTCAAATGTTGGAAATGTTAAAAATTTACTTGTTTCATAATGGTGCAGTATTTACCATTTAAATATCATCTGGGCATATAGTCTCAAAATTTTTCATTGAACTTTTCTACTCCAAACATCACTACAAAGTAAAATACTCATTACTTCATTAAAATAATCTTCTTGCTGTGTCTAGAAAGGGATAGAATTAGGATAAAAACCTGTGAATTGCCTATCACTTTTAATTATTTCATAGCTGGGTGCTTTTTGTATTTCTCATTGATTTAAATTAGAACAGTAAAAGTAACTTTATGAAGTTTTCCATTCTCAAAATATATTGATTTCTCTGACATAAAAGTCAGAACTATTAAAATGGTGATCTGATATACTCTCCACTCAGAGGAGCTTTCCAAACCGTTTTTTGCGAAGGAATATCTGTTCAGGCAGGGCAGCTTTCCAAATTTGCTCGTCTATCTCGCTGCCCTAACAGCTACGTTGCCATCCGTCATCTGCCACCAAAGCTGCAAATGATAAGGAAGTTCATGAGGGAAAGTAGTTCTTATCTTACAGCTACTCATGGACAATTCTCAACTATAACTGCAAATATTAGCAATGCTTTCTTTCCCAGTCCCAGATCGTAAAAGACACAAAATCCAAAAAATCCTGGCTCTGATGCAGACATTGGTGAAGGATTGCTCCTTCCAAGAGAAGTGAGAGTTCAGGCCCTAACTCCAAGCAACCTGACCATCCTGTCACCATCAGAGACACCTCCTCATTTTATCACAACAGCCTGGAAAAAAAAAGGCATGGATTTGCCTATTTTCAATTACAATGGTCATCTAATTGGGAGATGACTTGAAGTCTTTGCTGCCCAAGACATCTTATATGTCACAGAAGGTGTTACCCCCTTCTCTTCATCAAGAGAACAAGAGAACGGTAACACCCTCATCTCCCCCCTTCGTCCAGGGGCCTTCCCTCCATGCACATCTTTGACTGGTCCTGTCAGAGGAAGCACTTGTTTTGCCGAGCACCAGTTGCAGTCTTCAGAAATCTGATGTCACCAAAAGTGACTGAATTACTGCTACTATCTGCTATGAATCTCTTGTGATCCCTCCCAGAGCAGGGTAAGGCACGTCCCAAGTCACCGCATGGGAGTGACCATCGTGTTGACCATTGTGTCACTGGCCAGTTTTAAAGTCTTTCACACAAATACAAATGAATAAAATCTGTCCCCTTGCTGCTGGCAGCCCTGCCTCCTCCGACTGTATATCTGTAACCTTCCTCCTTCTCTCCCAACTATAAGGCCTTTTTTCACCTGTTTCAGCTCAAAATGTGGTGGGGTATGGAGCAGAAGTAGCAGGAATCATCCAGAAGTCCTGGGTAACTGCAGAGCTAAGAAGGAAAGCACAAAGGTCTCTGGCAGTAAACAATGAATATTCTAAAATATTTCTAGATTACAGGAAGAAAGGAAAAAAGAGAGATGAAAGCTGACCTTGCTTCTTCAACTGAATCAGCAGATTGCAGCTAGAGAGGAGGGGCATATTTGTTTTCAAAACAATAAATGCAACAAGCACACGTGATTCTGCAACTACCATTCTTAATAGCACTCTTCAAACAATGCTCCTCTGTCACACACTAAAACAAGATCCTTTGTTTTTACTAATAATGAACCAAAACACCAGTGTAAGAAAACAACAAACCAACCACCAAAAAATCTCTTCTTTCCACCACAAAACAAAAATGCCCGAAGGCAATCCCAATATTGTCAGTACTCTACAGATATGATACACTCACCAAAGCAGAACAGATAGAGATGTATTTACCAAATCCTTTCATCTGTAGCATCCAAACCACCAGCCAAAGGAAAAGCATTCTGAAATCACCCTGAAGCAGCAGACGACTGTAAGGATAACCTGGTCTAGCTGTGATCAATCTGCTTTCAACACCAAGAGAGCTAAAATCCCCTCCAGACAGCACTGCTCCTCAATTAATTAACTCTACTCCTTTAACTCACATGCCAGCTGACACTCTGAATGTCCCTTTGAGCCTCTCAGCTCACACCATGCTGCTGTGCTGCCAGACTAAGGTGCCTCATGGACATGCCCTTACCTGACCCCTTAGCTCACTTTTTTTTTAACATTTCCATCTAACAGCACCAGCAAAAGCAACAGGCTTGGAGCAAACTCATCCTGCTGCTTACCTCAAGCCAAGCAGAGCAGTGGATTTGAATGCTGGCATTTTGGATCTGCATGAATAGAACCCCAGGTGGCAAGCAAACACATGTGATTTGAAAGAGAGAACACAAATACAAGTATGTGTAGCATTTAGGGTTGCAGAAGACTTAGAGCTGTAGGTAATACCTTCTTATTTTGACCATTTTACATTAAGGGAATGGGTCTTTGCAACATGGAGACAATTCCTCTTCCTCACCAGGAAGACTCTTATTTTTTAATTAGTCAACCATATTTTGACTAGATGAAGCTGTTACAGTTTGAAGGGTCCAAATGAGAATTCATGACTTGGCCATTTCCTGTGCCTACCTATTGATTGCCAGCTTGTCCTATTCACCAGCACCACCAAAGAGCAGAGTTTTATAAAGACAACTTTAAAAAAACAATAATACACACAAAAGAAATACCCCAAAACTTGCCAGATTCTGCCAGGAATTTGTCAAGACAATAAGCAGGGGGAGGGGGATGGTTCCTCCTCTTTCCATTGTCAGAACATATTTTGTCAGCAATTCAGAGAAAGTTTAAATAACAAAACTTCTTTTTGCTTTGTCTCAATTTAGTTTGAACCAATGTTCTGAGGAAAACTGTGTGACTAGAGGAGTAAATTCTGCCTACTAGAAGTCCTTCCACGTGGGTACTATGGCAATGAGACAGCAACTTAAGATTCTCCCAAGGAGAACAAACACAGCTTGGTTAGGGGAAATGCAACCAGAAGAAAAGATAAGATCCATAGCATTATTAGAAACTGCCAAACAACTGAGTTTTACTCAATGCTGATACATAAAGCATTTTGAAAAACATGTAATTGCCTTTCTCAAAGTCTATGATATTTTTAGATAAATATATTAGAATTTTGGTGGTTTTCTCATAACAAAATGCAAGGTAGAAGGCTTGTTTCATTTCTGGAATATACATTTAGGAAGAGTTTTCCTATGCTAAAGGCTGCATTCCAGTTGGCAGCAGTGTGAGAAGTTAAATGTGTTAAGCCTAAGATAATGTCTACTGTCTTATCAACGGCAAGGTGGCAAGAGGCAGTAAAGCTTGTCATTACTAGTCAGCCCTCATCTTGAGCTGTCGCCAGCTTGATCCACCTGGAATCAGGAATCTCAGCTATTGTGTCTAATCTAGATGGATATAATCTGATTTTGGCTACAGAGACTGAAGTGCTTTGTACCCACTGCAAACTGATACTTCACCAAAACTGACCTAGGACATTCTTCCTAGCTTGATTCCTTTAACAGGAACTAGTGCTCTCCTGACAAGACAGAAGAAGGAATCCCAAGCAAATGTGAAAGGGACGTGAAGTTTTGCAAGAAAAAAGGGTGTAGGAGCAGGAAGGCATCTGTGATGCACTCTGTAATGAAACATCACTGAGGTGCAGGAAGTGAGACATATGCTCCAATTCCCAGCTGGCTGATAAACATGTTTCCAGCCCTGAGGCTTAGGACTGTTGCAAAAGCAGCTGGGCTGGCAATACAGGACGTTCTCCTAAGGTGAGGAGAATTTTTTCAGAACTGACCAAAGACTAGGACTGATGCTCCTTATTACCTTCTGGGAAGGGTCAGGTCTACAGTCTTGATTTAATGCAAAACCTAGGTGATGTATTTACTAGAGCAGCCACAGCACTCTCCTGGTGTGGAAGGAAGACAGCCCAAGACATAATGCTCCCACAAGACTTGGTATCTGCTCCTCGAGCAGAAATTGAGAGGCATACCAGAGAAAATCTCAGTCACAATTTCACTTGCAAATCCAGGTCAGACAAGCAACTGAATTGTCACTGCTGCCTCTGTAAAATGAAGAGATATATGTCATAGGTTTAGTACTTCCGGGTGATGAGCAGACTTTCAAAAGGATAGAGAACCATAACTTTTTATTTCAAAATTTAGAAAGTGAAACAGCTTTGCTTTAAGTATTGTCACTTTGGTTTATCACTTGGGGAGAGGTGGGCTGACAACCTGGACAGTTTAACCAGAACAGTTTTCCTCCTCAAATTCACAGGCCTGTAATTTTTCCTCTCTGATTTTTCAGATAGCACTAAATTCTAATGGGAAAGGAACTTTATCCAACAACTCAACTGCACCTTCACCTGTGTAAACTGCCCAGAGACGGTCTGTTTTCTTTCATGTTTCAAAATACTGCAGAAAAGCAACTAGTCCTTGCTTAGGAAAGCAAAGAAGAAAGAGAACTTTTAGAAAGAGCTTCTTTTTGTTCTGCCCAGCCCCCACCTGCACTGCAGACAAAATTCAGGAGCAGAACCGGGGAAGCTGGCCCAGAATGAGGGACAGAAATGTTTCCAGCCATCCACATCTGAGTTGCAATGTGCTCCCGTCCTCCTCACCAGACGGGTGTGAAAAAACAAAATGTGAACTAACTGCTCAGGTTCTAGCTTCTCTCTCCCAATCCACAAAGGAATGCAGCCTCTTTGTTTATCTCTAGGCTTTTCTTACCTGCCAGTGCACGTGTTGTGGTGCAGCAAGGTGGAGGACACTTAATAAATGCACTATTATCTGCAATCTTTACAAAATGCTATCAAGAGCAGGCCTCTCCCTTTCTGTATCTCCTGTATTAATGAAACATTTTGTTAAACAATGGAAAATTTAGAAACTATACAACTGCTTGTGCTATTTTAGCTTATATCACATATGTGCCTTCAACGTTAGTTTAAGACCACAGAGACTCCAAAGATGCAACCATTTAAATAACATTTTTTAAAATGCTCTTGATTCCAAGAATATTATTCTTAAGTATCATTAACACAGCCTCAGTGACACTTCCTGTTGGACATAAACAACCAGAGAAAAGAAGGACAAGACTCCCCTCCACTTGAAGAAGGTGAAGTGTAACAGGTACCTATCTACAGACACTGATTTTGCCTTTTACACTGCAGCACATGACTGCACACGCCACAGAAGAAACTCATTTTTCATGTATCTTTCACTGACAGGACTGTTGAAAGATGAACTATCTGTTCCTAATTGTTACCTTCTTCAAATTCTCTTAGCCTCCTACAAGAAAAGGCTAGGAGAATTGGGATTGTTCAGCCTGGAGAAGAGAAGGCTTTGAGGTGATCTCACTGGAGCCTCCTGGTATCTGAAGGAGATGGCAGGAAAGATGGAGAGAGACTACTGACAAGGGCCTGGAATGACAGGACAAGGGGGAATGGCTTCAAAATGACAGAAAACAGGTTTAGGTTAGACAGTAAGAAAACATTCTTTGTTGTGAGGGTGATGAGACCCTGAAAGAGAAGCTGAGGCTGCCCCATCCCTGGAAACATTCAAGGCCAGGTTGGTGGGGCCTGGAGAACCTGGCCTAGTGGAAGGTGTCCCTGCCCATGGCAGGAGACTGGAACAAGATGATCTTCAGAGTCTTTTCCAACCAAAACCATTCTATGATTCTTTGATTCCATATCCAGAATCTGGGAAGCATCTGCTGAGCAAAGCAGATGGCTGGCTAGTGAGACCCTCAGAATAATACAACAGTTCTCCCAACAGTGTTCTCCTCACTTGGCATTACAGGATTCCACAACCCATATTTGGTAACAAGAGCAGCATTTCCCCAGGAGGCTGCAGGAAGAAGGTTCCCTGGCTGCATTGCTTCTCCATGGCATCACACCTTTTACACAAACCTGGCTGAACCCTTCACATTACATGAGCAAGGGAATGATTGTGACACTGCCCTCAAAAGCTCCAGAGAGGCACAGAGAGTACTCCAGAGCTCACCTGCAGTTCACGTAACTTGTCTGGTCTGCACATATCTTGCAGTCTTTGTTACATCTTCCAGTGTTTCATAGGCGCACCAAATTATGTTAGGAACTTTGCCTTATCATGGGTGCATGCTGCTGCACCCACAGGATGTGGATAGACAGAAAGGCAATTTTTTTTTCCAAGCAATCCCAAGGTGAGCTGAGTCCATGCATTATCATCTTTTTAATGTAGTTTATAGTGCACTGCCCAGTGAAGACATCCTTGCCTTGCTGGTGTGCAAGGATGAGCAGTTTCTTTCTGACAGCTATATCTATATCACTTTCTCTCTTCATGGAAAAGCAGGATAACAAACTCCTGCATCACACAAGGATTGTAGTTTCAATTCAAGAGCTGCCTTGGGGCTCTTGCCTGAAGGAACAGCTGTTACCCTCACCTACTCTAGCAGGCTTCTGTATGGCAGAATTCACTTGGCAAAAGGAAGGCACTGTGGAATGGAAAATGTAAGCAACCAGTACATCAAAGCTGCAGATTACCATTTTGAGGCCAATACAATGGCTCTGATGACAGCAGCTGATAAAGCAAGAGCATTAAAACCATGTGTAGCAACCAGTGATTCTTATGGAATGGCAGAGGATGATGAGATGAAGTGTTTATCACTTTGTTATTGCTGTTGCCTGACCTCAAGAGGGGAAAAAAGGGTGGAAGAATACATTACAGGCATCTGATACAAGATGCATAGTCCTTCCCACCGTACACCTCCAACAAACTTAATTTTTAATTACAGTCTTACTACTAGATTGATCAGATTGGAGAGGAAGAAGAAAAAGAGTCGGCAGGCAGAGGTTTTTATACTAATACATATCTACTGCTATTTTAAGAAAAAAGGACAGAGAAAACAACAGGAAAAATGTCAACTAAGTGCACAGTGTTCATTAAACATGAACTAGCTTTTTCTAAATGAGGACCTTTAACTTGTAAAAGTTAATAATTCCTATTTATCTGCATCTCATCCTACAGCAGGGACAGGTCAGAAAAAAAAGGTCTTTCTTGGAAGAAACAGAATGTACAGCTCCAACCTTGTTGCTACTATATTTTTCAGTGATTTAAGAAGTCTCCCTTGGTATTTCTGCAGTTTGGTATTCTGTGGGCATTTGGGCTTCAGTGCCTAACAAATGGAGATAACTGTGAACCAGGTAATTTCCTTTGTGTGATTTAAGACTGCAGTTTCTTTACAGGTACATTTATAGGAGTGAAACTATCCCTCCCAGGGTGAAAAGGTGGAGGTCCCAGGCTAAGAACCCATACAAATCTAAAAAACAAGGAGGTCACATCATGGCTGGCAGAAAACAACAACCTGCTTTTTATCAGCAAAACAGTAGTTTTCATTCTAATCTATTAATCTATTTCAGAAAGTTTACCTGCTTGGTTGAGAAAGCTACAGAAAACCCTGCTTTCCAATTCACATCACTAAATTGCAGCCATAAGCCAAGAACTCATTATTTGAGTCTGCAACAACATAAAGCAATGAAACCGTTCTTGACCAAAAAAAGCCCAACTGTTTAAACCAGTACCTGGAAGGAAGTATTGACAGTGAAAGTATGCATATATGCATATCTGGAAGAAAATATATTCCAATTAGTTCCACTAAAACCATTACAGCAGGAACAATAATTTATGTATAGCAGTTTTGTAATTAATGATGTCTACCTATCTGACACACCCCGTGTGACACAGTATCACATGAACTTCTATAATAAGCTACCTGGGGGGGAAAAAAAAGCATACCTCTAAATATCATGCATGCATTTGTAATCTTTTGCTGATAGGGAAACATGCATGGAAATGAAAAATCTGTTTCAATATTTGCTATTAAAAAATTTAAAAAGAGGCATAAGCTAGTAATCTATAATATACCATCTTCTGCTTATTTTAGGATATTGGAGTGGAGGTGAAAGCAAAGAAAAAATTTTCTGTAGATCTCATTTATGGAAAATGAGGCATTACATAAAAAGCCAATCACAGGAGAATTCATTCTATTTATCAGATACCTTGAAATGCTTCCAGGAAGCCACATTAAGTGTTATTTTTAAGGAAGATTTATGACTTGTTAAAAATTTCTAATTAAGCTTCCTACTCTTACATGGTATTTCTGTGAAATATCTTTAAATAGCATTGAGCAAATGCCTCCAGCTATCCCTGTCTGCCTGCTTTTCAGCTTCCATCCTTTCAGCTCCTGTGGAAAAGGAACTTAGTTTATCTCCAAAATTTAAAAAGCCCTCACACTCCTTTTCCCTTCCCACAGGTGGATAGGTGATGAAAACAGTTAAATTCTTACCATCTCCAGCTCATAGATTTGTTAGATGTACATACCGCACACGAATGACAATAAAACTCCAATTAGTAGCATCTGACCTGCAAAATCAGTGGCTTTGAAGCCAGAAGACCTAGGAAAGGAGCAGCTGCTCAGTCTTCTCTGCTGGAAATCACTCTTTGCATGGTTTACAATAAAGTTGTTCTCAGCCTGACACTATCAAATTAGCAGGCAACAAACACTATTCTTTCTGGACATCTCTCTTCTGATTTCCTGCAACTGATCCAAGTCCCTGATTGTGGCCACGGAGACTCCTGTGGGGGTCTATAAATCACTGCCAAAATCTGCAGGTTGAAGAGACAGAGAGATATATTGTAATACAGGTAATATATTGGAATGCCTACAAATAAAATTTAATTTCCACCAATCAAAAAAGGTTCAGAAACACTGCTTATGCCAATTCTACCAATTTATTGCTTGGGAAAGGAAGGGGTTCATACTGTGCACCACACTGTATGAGACTGGAAGGCAGGGAGAGTAACATCAGGTCCCAGGCTGAAGATTTTACACATGCTGGTACCTTCTGCTGTTTTTCATGCTATTCTAGCTTGGGACAGTATGAAACACATAAAATAGTCAGGAAATTGAGTAGATTACAAGTCTTGGTACTTATCTGAATTTCCCATGCCTTTTCCCTTAGATTTGATGCTGTAATTCAAGACTGCTCTCATCTTACCACTCCTACATACTTTATCTAAATCTAGCCTCACCCCTTGAGGCTTTCATGTTAGCATTTATCAATAAACAAAAAAAGAAAATACTCTTTTCTATATTGGTAGATACACAGCTTAAAGAAAAATACAAGATCAAACAGAGTGCAAGACGAAAGAAAAACTCCCAGAAAGCCAAAGAAATAGCAACCATAAAATATAAACACAGTCATCTTTTTAGGCTCTCTGAGAGAGAGGTCACAACAATCCTGATGTATTAGTACCACTGAGACCCAAGATGAAGTTCCTGTGGTGTTCCTGTTGTCAGAATGGGTGTACTTCTCTTTGAGCCTGTCATATTGGGATGCTGCATACACATCAAGAACGATTGTTCTCCACCAGAAAGGTAAAATACCATGTCTGCTAGAAGTAAAGGCAGTTATTACTGCATAAGGCTTGGTTAAAAAAAAAGAAGATAAAAAGAAAAAAAAAAATCCTTCTCTTCTTTCCTTTTCCTTTCTGTGGTGAAAATTCTTCAAAAGATGGTAAAAGATGCTAAAATTCTTGTTCATCTTTCCTTACGGTTATCAGTACAAACAAGATAATTCCTTAGTAAATAAATAAAATGTTTTGGGAAACACATGACATACAATAAATACGGAACAAACCCAAATGAAAAAAGGTGTTTACACCTTTTCTAGTTTATTCACCTTTGACTGTGCAGCAAGTACATTTCCATCCCTGAGATCTACTAGAGGGCAGAACATGTGGGAGGATAATGGGACAATTAAAGTTTTATCAGGATTTAAAAAAAGAGAGACAAAGAAAGCAGTATGCATCAAAGAAGACAAAAGTAGTAAGTCAGTCTGAACAGAGAGTCATGATTGTACTGTGGTTAAGAGGCACATTTATCACTAATTCCAAAGATCATTAATTTTAACAACTGTTCAACTGAGCCAAATATCTTTAGAGTTAAAAAATGGTTAGTGCCCTGGCAGGGATGTTAAAAAAATCTCACCTTCCATCCTGTTACAGATGTTAGACAAATAAGATAAGCACCTCGTTCCTGATATGAAGGGTACATATGTATGGTCATAAACTCACAGAATGGTTTCGGTAGGAAGAGACCATAAAGCCCATCTCATTCAATCCTCTGCCATGGGCAGGGGCAGCTTCCACTAGCCCAGGTTGCTCAGAGCCCCATCCAGCCTGGCCTTGGACACTTCCAGGGATGGGGCAGCCACAGCTTCTCTGGGCAACCTGTGCCAGGGCCTGAGCACTCTCAGAGGGAAGAATTTCTTCCTGATATCCAATCTAAGCCTGCTTTCCACCAGCATGAAGCCATTCCCCCTTGTCCTGTCACTCCAGGCCCTTGTCAAGAGTCTCTCTCTATCCTTCCTACAGGCTTTCTTCAGAGACTGGAAGGCCCCAATGAGGGCACCTCAAAGCCCTCCCTTCTCCAGGTTGAACAATCCCAACTTCCTCAGCCTTTCCTCACAGCAGAGCTGCCCCATCCCTCCGGTCACTGTGGTCCCTCCTATGGACTTGCACCAACTGGTCCATATCCTTCCTGTGTTGGGGACCCCATATTCTCTGTTCAAGTTTGCAGCACTACTGTGCTCCTGTTGGTGGATAGTCAGTAATTCCTAAAGACTTCCTTAATTATTTGGAATTACTATTTTTATCAGTATTGGTATTCAAAGATGCTACTGCTTATTCACAGCAAGATGCAAGAAACACCCAGCAGCTCTTGGCTGCACTGTCCTTCCAGAAGACTACCACAGCTCCAGGAGTAAAACAACCCACACTATACTTTTTAAATATTTGAAAAAGGACAACAACAACAAAAAAAACCACTTAAATTATGCCAAAACCTGTAACTTCAGGTTTTGACACCATGCCCTTCCCATGAAAAAACCACAAATATCTTTAATGCACAGGCCAAAGATCATCAGGAATGACCCTCACAGCTCTCTGCTCCAGAGAGCCTTGAGGGCTGAGGTCAGCTCCCATGAGCTGAGGCTCCCAGAGTTTTATCCCTTTCCCTCTCCAAACACCTTATTGTCCTGGGCCATGTGCTGCCCATAGAGCAGCAGTGTTTGGGCACTGCAGATCCTTTGGAGGCAGGCAGAAATGTGACAGAGCACAACATTTGCAGAAGTTTTTTTATTGGAATTTTTCCAACTACATCTGATTATAAGATCCCCTTCTGCCATATACATAAATTGATTGCCTGAAGCTGTAAAACACACGCTTGGATGTCTGGCCAAGTGTCAAAACAGTTTCAAAGGCACAATTTTGAATAATAGTGACAATGTGGTTGTTTTGATTCTCCCTGGCACTTAGGGGGAGCAGGTTTTGGTCAAATTAAATGCATGACAAAATAATTGTCCGATGTTCATAAATTCAGAAACAGTTCAGAGCCGAAAGTCAGAAATACAGCATGACAAACCAAGTTAACAAATTCTCCAGCCAGTTTGAAAACTGACTTTCCTAAGACATTTTTCCTTCTGCACAGTTCCACTCAGAATAAGCAAACTAAAAATTCCTAACTTTTCCATCTCTATTCTGAGCCTGACTTGTGAAATGAATTTCAAACAGCAGCTTTAAAAAAACTTTTGTCTGAAAGAAAACCTGTTAGAGAGATAACTGTTTTCCATAATGGTATTAGGTTTTAGCTGTTATCGTGAATCAAAGAAATTATACCATGAGTGCTCAGCTCCAAAGATAGTTAGAATTTATGGAAAAGGACTGCCTTTTCAATTTTCAAATGCATATCTATCAGGTCTTGTGGGCCTTTTACAGTCTAGTGCAGCTTTAATTCTAAAAGATACAGGCATACAGCTGAGTGGAAGTGGCATCTTCAGTCTCTGTTTCCTTATCTTCACAAAAACAGCTCTGAGAGTTAAGCACATGGATTTTGCAGAGTGCCACACTCTCATCCCCCATTTTTATCAGCTGTTCAGCTTGGAATAGCAGTTCGTTATTCGTCATGTCAGCAGTACTGCCCTCCAGGAGCTGCATCCCCAGCCAAACCTCAAAAGAATAACTCTTTAGCATAGGCTAAATCACAAGCTGCTCTGTTTCCTGCCAACCACTCTGGGTGGAGGCTTAGCTTCCAGCACCCAGCCACAGAAGATACTACTCAACAGGAGCACAACTGATGCTCTCGACCCACCTAGTTCCTCTCATCTCAGAGCAGTATCCAGAAATAGTGCAAAGATCTGCAGTGGCTTAGGAGAAGAGCCACTTGTACTCTGGCAGGATTTTTAGGGCACAACTGGAAGGCATCTTCTCAGCGTGAACTTTTGCCTTGGAGGGAAATGCTCAATGTAAACTGGCTTCTTTTAACACCATTCTAGGATGTAGTCTGTAGCACCTGAAGTTTAGCAGCTCCACAAGCATGAAGCAGAAATTCCTCTTGGCTGTCAAGTATTTGTCACACGGAAGAATGTTTAGCATGACTGGGATAAAAGAGGCTTTACTTTAATGTATCGCTTAGCAAGGGGAAAAAAACCCTATAAACAATCAAGAAGCCAACCACATCCAAAACTAGATTTAATTGTAAATTAGCAAGGACAACTGAGCAGCGCTTAATGCAGGGACAAATCAAGAGAGGAGATTCAATGGTTCACCAGAGACTTCCCAAGATACATAATTTTGTAATTAATGACACTGTTTTCTGTACTTTAGGGTACAATGTGTATCACCCCTCCTGGTGAGAAACATCAGTTTTGTTTTGGGGTTTTATTTAAGCACACTGTTGACCACAATTAGAGGAAAAGAAATAATGCATTTATATGTCATCTAAATTAATGGTTTTTTTGAGAAGTCTTTCAAATCTCCCAACTACCAAATCAAGTCTAAAAAAGTAATTCAAGTATGCTGTAGGCCATACCTACATAACAATGTGCCATTTCTTAGAGTAAAACCAAGCAAAACCAGAAAAACCTCATCATCAGGTTAAATAACTCCACTAGAAAATCCCCCTCAGAAGCAAAAGGGTGAGCAGGAGCAAGCTTCTCTCAGGAAGGCAGGTGAAGGCTTTGGGGCATGAAGTGCAAGGAGTCTTCCAAGTGCATCATGAAGTTGTAAGCTCAGCACTAATAAAAGCTCACACAAGTAGAAGATGAAGAAATGAGGCAATTAATATGGGGATAAAGCCGTCAGTGGTCTATGTTTTGAGTAGTACTGAATTCCCACAGCTGCTGCACCAAAACTGCAGCATCCCTCACACAGCTTGGCCATACCTTCTTTCTCCTAGGAGTGCATATCCTTAAATTATTTCTGGGCAGACTGCAATAATCTGTAAAACAGGTGATGTTATACACAGCTGCTGTAAATGCTCCTTAACTGTCAGGATGGCTTTTCATTTCAAGTACAATTTTCTGAACTCATTTATTTTATAAGAAACAGTAAATCCAAATTTCTTACATCTAGAATTCATGCTAGACCATATTTTTTAAGCTTTCTATGAGCATAAACAGGTTATTTAAAAAACATTACAGAAATTAGTCCGTTGTTAGGAAACCTCTTGAAAACATTTACAGAGAAATTTTATAACACTAATTTTTGGAATATACTCTGCTTGCTCTACTACATTTCATAAATTAGAAATGGGTTTTATTGGCCTCATCTGAAAAATCATTAAGAGTTTTATAATGAATGAGCTCGTAAGAGAATTACAAGGACATAATGCATGCTAACGTAGTAAAGAATAAGACAGGCTGACTTCATTAAAGTCATGAATTTGTAAAGTTTTCCTGTTCAGGACAGCATCTGAAGCAGTTTTTTCAACTTGACACAAATGATAATATTCTAAAATGTTACCACTTCAAAGAGATTTAGGACTATCTGTACCTGTTTAGATAAAACGACTTTAGTTGAATATGAATCACAGAAGACACAAAATATTCAAAAGCCCAAGATGCTTAAATGCAAAATATTAAGAAATAAAATATAACAATATAACAGTCTTTAACTCCTATGATAACTCACACCTTAAGTGAACTTCAGATCTTTGCACTTCACTATCAGATGCAGACTGTAAGTACCTGCACAAGTCTGCATGAGAAGGACACTCATTGGATTGTTGTTGTTGCTATGCACGCCACATTTCCTTTCCCTTCCTGCTGATGAACACCCATCTGCTTTCACTTAGAGGAAACTTGCAAGACAGCAAAATTAAGATGTTCAAAATATTTAATTTCACTTGGCCTCTGGCAAATAGTCAAAAGAAAGATCACAACACTACATGCCCATCCAAATTTGCAACTAAAACCACTACATTCTATGATACTTTTAATGAAAATTAAAATGCAAGTGAATTGTTTGGTAAATCAAAATGCAACATACTAAATGTGGAAGTCCTTGCAACAGAGACAAATATTCCCTACTCAAGAGAACAAAAATCAACAAAACAAACCGCTTAGGAGATGCTTATGTATAGGACTGCTAGATCCTAATTTAAAGTTCACCATGACTGCATTGAGACATAATTCCAGGAGCTCTAACATTAACTAAGATTAAATCACCAGCAGCTAAATGGTGCTTATTAGATAATAAAACTGCACAATGCAGTTGTGGGGAGAAACTTGTTTTATTTCCCTCTTCATCTTCAGCAATATCAAAAGACAAGCTCAAAATTAAAACCAAGGAAAACAAGGGGCTGTAAGATGACTGATAAATTAAAATTCTTGCTCATGCATGAACCAGTTGGTTCTCTTGTCACCCCTTTTTACTTCTAAAATACAAGCACCTGAAGTCTAGGGAGCAAAAAAGCACTTGACTGCATATCACCAAAATTTGGTATTCTGGTAAAAGCTTTGAACAGACAACCACGGACACAAAGCACACTGTGCCCAAACAAAACAGGGTGCTTAAATGTTCCTCAACCAAACAAACCAGAAAGATCAAACTGAAAACTATAGAGTTCAGTCAGACCTTGTCACGATTTTTTTGGGTGAGCTGTGACTGTATTTTGCATCAAGAAGAACAGAGAAGATTAAAACTGTTACATTTTCCGGCAAGTTTTGTACCCACAGCACAACAAATTTTGCAGTAAGTAAACCCCTATGTGATTTTAGTGGCTTCTTCCTTCAATTAAGTAAAAGAAACACTGCTCTGCTCATAAGCAAATTGAACTGACACCTTATGTATGGAGAAAGATGAATCTAGAAGAACCAGCAGACATCATCCAACACATCATATATTGGTTTTAGCTGTAGCTAAAATCTTTTACAGACCATGCCCGTATTACAGTACTACCATGCTTAACAATACCAGAACAATACTTGCAGCAATATTTTTGAACAGCCAGCTCCTGGACTCCCTGATAATATGTGAATTTTGCTCTTCTAGCCTTAATTACTGCAGTGAGAAGACTAAGGCTCAGGAATGCAAATTTGCTCATTTGTCCAATTATTTTCTTATTCAGTGTTTTCTCATGGTTTTTGAGGACCTGATTTATGTTTCCTGAATAGCCAAGCTTGGTAAAACTAGTGCCATTTGAGGATAACAGAATCTAAGGAGAATCATCCCTGAAAAATAAAATGTCTATGAGTCAGGCACAGAGGAAGGGTCCCAAGGTTACCCACTCCCAACTCATCTGCTCGGTTTATAGGCTTCATTGAACAAAACTAAATTTATAGCATACAAATTTAAAAAGAAAAGTGACATTTCATTGCACAGTTGTATTTACACTGCCTTTCATAAGACTTTTTAGCAAGAAAATGAAGCATTTTTAACAACTTTAAAAAAATCTAAACTAATACAGTTGACAAGCCTCATATCTGAATGAAAACCACTTACTTGAGTTATTTAATAAACTTACATTTAGCATGATAATGCATTTCCATTTCAGTCTGCAGCAGACATGAACTAATATCCTCTGGCATTTGGAGGACACACAAGGCAGTTTTGAGGCATTAGATCTACCCAAGTAACTACCATGTAGGACAGTACTCTCCCTTTACTGAGCCTTTGAATTATTCTGGCTCATAAAATCATGCTGAATGCCTTCACAATTAGGAGATTTACTAAGACAGTATAACACAGAAAACCAAAGAAAGCTTTGCCTTCAAACTTGGTCAAACTGTGTTTCTGCAGTTTGTAGCACTTGCAGCACGCAGGCTGACTTCATCCCACGGCAGGAGGCCAAAGAAATGCAGACTGCTGTTCTGGTAATGCCTTGTGGTTTGGGTTTTTGCCGTTGCTTAGCAGTTATGAAAACAAACCACTTGACAAGGTCAGAATTCATGACAAAGAAGTGTGGCAAATAGAGCAAAACTTACATATAGAGCCCTGTCTTTTGAAGTACCAGCTAAGGCCTTAGAAAGAAAGTTGCTGTAGTTATGATACTAAGGTTACAAATAATGTATTGTCTAGTACAAAATCAGAACAAACCTTGACACTTTTTTGTTTCCCTAAGTTATCCCACACTGAAGCACAAAAAAAGATTTCTGCTGGTTACCAAGTTCTCCGCAATTCTAGTTTAGTTAAACACCTTTTTTAACCATGAAAAAAGTAAATAAAAAGTCTTCAGTGCAAATCACTCATTCTGCTGGAATTCCATTGCAAATCAAATCAATATTAATAATAATAATAATCATCATCATCTAAAAACAACAACAAAATATTAAATTACACCATCCAAGTTATTCCAGCATGAACACAAAAGACAGACTCTGCACTAGCACAGTGGAAAAAAGTGATAGATCAAGGTTTTGAGGGCACATGTTGAACTTTCAGGTCATGAAGAAAGTGAGCATTCCATACCTAATATGTTACAGGTAGGTTTGGCTGGGACGCAAAACCTGGCTTGCAGCACAGTCCCACATAACACTGCCTCTCCAACTCTACCAATTCACTATCAGCAGTAGCCTGGAGCCAGAGAGAAATCATCCACAAAGACAGAATTTTAGAGAAGAGAAGCCAATTAACTGAGTCTTACATGTGAAGCAAGAGACTCAACAAGCCTGTGACAGAAGTGGCTCACAACCTTTGGGACCCATATTCACACATAAAAAGTTCTACCTACAAATGTCATGTTATATTTTGTAATCTCATGCCAGTGTTCATATAAAATTTCCATTAGGAACAGCATTCCAAAATCAGAACAGACTGTATACTTGTCCTATGTATAAAGTTCATGCTGACTCTTGGGTTAAGTAGTTTGCAACCAGCTTAACTACAAGATTTAGAGGCACCGGTGTGTTTCTAATAACTCTCAGGTGGCCACACGGTGATGACAACAGTCACACATCAACAGCTTTGTTTTAAACATGTTTGGGTTCAAAAAATCATCTGTGCAATGTGACAATAAAGCTTTAGCCAGATGCTTCACTCCTCCTCTCCAGTGACACAAGTGATTTTACCTCTACCCTACATGCTTTTTATGGTGTAACAACAATGTCTTCATTCCTTTTGGCTTAGGGCACCAAGCACCCAAAGAGAGGTATTAGCAGGGCTCTTCTGCAGGGGCAATTTCAGGAGAGGGGCAACTAAGTTACAACCTGAGGTAGAGATGAGCCTGCTCTCAGAACTCCCTGAAAAATAAAGAGAAATGGTGGGATGATGTTAACACCATGACTTTGGTACAAGGGGCCCAAAACCATTTCTCACCTATTCTATGGAAACAAAGGCCCTTCAATAAACTGTATTTATATCACACCTCAAGAGCCTTGAATCTCTCAAATAAAATCCAGTCTAAAGTCTAAGCACAAAGTGGAATTTAAAATTAACAAGCCACTTACTATACATGACAAACAGAACCAAGAATCCCAGGTAACACTGCTATTTATTTCAAAGCTATGAGACTGCAAACTCAGCTCAGAATTCCCAGCAGGGCTGCTCAAAGAACAAAGACCAGATCATATCAAAGAAACTAAAACTGATTTATGCTTTTGATTTCATAACAATGACCCCTCAGCTTCTTGAGCAAAATGCAATTACACATGATTGATTGCACTCTTACCTTAGCTACTGTCACTCTGTAGTTCTTAAGTTCATTTCATAAATGCTCTTGCATAATCTATGGGGTTTAACCAGAATCAGGTTTGTATATTCTAATCCCTGTGTGCTTGTGGGTTTATGCAAGTAGCTCAACAATGAGATTTGCTGGCCGCAGTCACAGTTCACTTTCAGGAAGGACACCCAAGAAGACAGGTACTGACCTTCCCATCCTGTCTTCTCAGATACCCTTCGAGCATACCCTTACTTCTGACTGCTGCTTCTGCTTCTGGACTGAAAACAAAAATGAATATGCACATATTCCTAATACATGAATAATGTAACTTGCACAATAAATGTTTGCCAGAACATTTTCTCTTTGAAATGTATTTTCAAGATATTCCACATGTAAATTTCCCTTTTTTTGTATATCTCCTCTGAAATCTCTACTAGGTCATAATTAACCTCCCCAATATATCCAGCAGAGGCAGAGACATTCCTAACAAGAACTTTTCCAGTAAAATAACCACAGTGAACACTGATGCTTAAATTAAGCTACAACAATTAAACATATTAAAATAAACACAAAAAATAAGCACAATAAACATATTAAATCTAGAAACTGAAAAACTGTGTTCACATCCAAAAACAACTTACTGAAAATCTGAATTCTTAAAAATAAAATTATTTTGTTGAAATGAAAATTGAGGCTTGGTAGTGGATGAATAGGAAAAGCAATTATTTATTTCATTTGACATTAGTAGTTCATTGCTAAATACAGATATCATTTACTACATATAAGATCAATGGCAACTTTTGTAATTACAGTCATGGCTTGGAGGGATAGAGGGAAATGTTGCTATAGCAATATCAACCATAAGAAGAAAATCCACATCTACTCAGAGCATTATTTCTACGTTGCATTGTTTTTATAGCAAAGCCCTTCAGCACAGAAGAGTGCAGTAAATCAAGAGTAATACCAATTTTCATTACATAGACATAGTCTGGGCAAGCATTTCACAGAAATATCCTGAATAAGGAAATGATGACCACACATCAACTAAGACTACGTTCAGTTTAGTACTTTCATTCAGTGTATGTCAATTAAAGTCAAGATTTTAAATCCAAGCATTTCTAAGCCAACTTCTCATAAGTTGATTCAGAAAACAAAATATTTAGGGGTTGGCTGGATGCTTTCCCCCTGTTCTCTACATAATTCCAAGCAGCCTAAATGAGAACCAATCCTCCTTAAACTGGCTTGACCTAGGTCTGCAGGGTTTCTTGGCTCAGGCAGCAAGAGAAAGAAAAAAAAACTGGTTTGGAACTGTAATCAGCCCTGAAGTGAATACAGGCACATTTGCATGCTCCTACCCCTGATGCAGCTGGAATCAGTGTTTATCTGAGAGTCAGATAAAACATGAAGGATGACCAACATACCATTGCAACACCTTTTCCTGGCCAGCCTCAAGGGAGGGAATTCCCACCCACGGGTTTCTGGCAATAGGACTTGGCCTGTGGGTTTGGGGAATCAGGGCTTTGGGTGTTTCTTTCTAGCTTGTCAAAGGTTGACCCCATTCTGTCTGTCTTCTGCTCCTACCCTGAATTACTGATAAAATCATGCTCCCAATTATCCTGGCTTTTAACTGACTACTTTTTCACCTTTCCATGAGCTGGCCTCTTCAATTAAATCTTGCAGCATTCGCAATCAATCACAGTCATTTAAAACAAGGATCAACTCAACTGAAAACAATCATCAACACCCATTTGTGAAAACAGATCTATTATGATTCTGACAGCTGATTTTCTCATATCTCTTTCTCTCTTACTTTTGATAAATTAAGTTTCAAAAACAGATTTCTATACATTTCTACAGTTTCTAGAACCCCTACAAAGAGAGAAGCAATAACTACAGTACACATAATGTTCAATAAGTAATTCAAATTAAATAATTCTGATGAAATACAAATTACCTGGCTTCTAATGGTCATGTGAACATTGGGTGTTTATTCCCAACGTGTGTCAAAAGAGCACAAAATTTGAAAATGGCTAGGCAATATAAACATACATTTCACACAGAGCTAAGGACTCCTAGTACATGGATATATTTCAAGCTGACAGTAAGGAGGAAATCTTTATAGAAGGACTTCCACTGTCCACCATTTCAGATTCACCCTTGTGGACACAGGAATGTCACAGCTGTACAAAATTCTTCTTCTGTATTGCTCATCCCTGATGTCCTGGGCAGAATCACAGAAAAACACAAAAAACCCCAGTGCAATTCTTTGCAGATCAGCAGTTCGATTCTCCATTTGGAGAAGGGCTCTCATCAGTACTAGATGAGGTCTGCCACAGCCTGGTCCAGCTGAGTCTCAGAAACACCCAAGGAAAGACTTCACCACCTCTCTGGGTGGCATGTTAAAACTCTTGTGCTACTCAGCGGTGAAAAACGTTTTCGTAATGATCAGTCTGAATTCTGAACTTCTCCTAATGGTCAGCCTGAGCTGCAATTTGTGACAGCTGTTCCTTGTTTTAACGATCTGCCCCAAACAAGAGTTAATTTCCATAGTAATTAGAACTTATCTTTAAGAAGCTACAGGCTTCTATAAGATGGCCTCTTCTTTTGGGCAAAGTGAAACAGCCCAAGGACCCTAATCTCTCCTCATTACCTATGGTTCCCATGGTTCAGAATCACCTTGGTAATCCTCTCTCCATTTCTAAACATCGTGCTTTGCATTTGAGGAACCTTGGAACTGACTGAAGAACCAGAGTACTCAGCAATGCTGACAAGGACAATTACTTCCCCAGATCTACTGGTCACAGAGACCACCATGCTGTCTGCCTTATTTGCAATGAAAATGCACCACTAGGTCATTTCCAACTTGGCGGCAATCATTACATCCCATAGCATTCCCACAAATGTTCTCTTCAACCAGCTGCCTCCCAGGCTACATTGCTGCAAGGAGTTGATCTGCACTTCAAGAGCTTTCTGTTAGCCAAATCCTAGGCTTCCTAAGACCCAGCTGAATTGTTTTTCTACCATTTCATGCACTAAACTCTCTCTCATGCCAATTTAATGTGATCTGTAACTTTTCTCTGGGTGCATTCCATCCCACCATCTAAGTAATTAACAGAGAGGTGACATAACTGGCCAAATCCCTCACAGGCCACTTATTTGCCTTCAGTGAGACACTGAGCCATGGAAGACTACACTTTGAACTCCAATATCCACACAATTTTCAATTAATCTAACAATCCATATACTTCCTCAGTGAGAGATGGTAACAAAAACTGGAGCCAGAGAGTCACAGGATGGTTTGGGTTGGAAGGCCCTAAAGACCAGCCAGTTCCCACTCCCCTGCCATGCGTAGAGACACCTTCCACTAGACCAGGTTGCTAAAAGTTCCATCCCTGGACTGGGCATTCACAACTTCTCTGGGCAACCTGTGCCAGTGACTCACCATCCTCACAGCAAAAAATTTACCCACCAATATGCCCACATCTACATATTTGGTCATTTATTCACAAAAGGCATTCAGGTTCATCAAATACTTCTTGCCCCTGGTACTTTTGGGTCAACTATTCTTGATTATCTTCTCATTCTTCTCATATTTGAAAATAAATTCCCTGGAGACATGATACGTAACATTTCTAGGGATTGCAGAAGGCTAACTAGCCCTAAATTATCCTTCTTTCTCTTCTTAAAAAGATGGGTATAATAAATAATGCCTTTCCCTAGTTTTCAGGAACCTCTCTGATACGTTTTCATGGAGAACTGCAACTGCAGAATTGCAATTGCATCACCTGTGTCTTTCAGCATCCTAGCATAAATCCCATCCAGCCTGATAGATCTGAACATAGTCAGCTTTTAAAAATAGTTCTGAGTAGTAAAATATTCTGTTTCCTATGCTGCTCTGCTTAAGTTCTAGGCAAGCTTTGCTTTCGCTTTTGCTGTGTTTGGAACAAGAACATATCATGACTCTTTGCTGGTGGGACAAATTGCAAGACAGGCCCATGCACTCAATCCCACACTGCTTGGGCTCTGAGGACACAGCATTTATCCCCACCCCACTCTTATAAAACTCAAGAGGGCTCTCCCCTCAAGCTCCATGAGCAGCTATCTACCAAAAAGCGCTTCTCACAACTAGCCAAAAGCATTTAAGAGAACCCAAATAATCAGAGCACTAGCCTGAAAATACTGATTAAAGGAGAAGAACAGAGAGCCAAGAAATACCCACAGCACAAAGAAAACTTTCAATCCAGTTACTTCCCTTCAAAGTAACTGAAGGAATGAAGAAAAAGAGTAACTCACCTTTCTGACACATGATATTAAACTTACTTAACAGGACTAAAATTACTAGATTGCACATGGATTCTGCTAGGATGTGGTTACCACAGGGGTGAGACCCAGTGAGACTCTCCTTCACTGACATTAAAGAATCTCACTGCTGCCTTGACAGACCTACCAGGCTGACTTCCTGAATGCTCAGTGCAAGAGTGCTACCTACCCTTTCCCCTGCCTTTACCAGGGACCTGCAATCTGCTGCAGACTTGTCACTACTTGTTTCTGAGTTGAGAAACCGAAGGACCCAAATGCTGTCTAATGGTAGCATTTCCAGAGGTCTTCAGACAAAGCCATCTGTGCAGATGCCAATTCTCAGTACTCAGAAGGGAAGCTGTTTCCATCATATGCAGTTTTTGAACACTACTCTCTACTCCACGTGTTTAGACAACACATACACTCTGCTACAGAAAGCAGGATGGCTCAGGCTGGAAGGGACCACAGTGGGGCAGCTGGTCTCACTTCCCCGCTCCAGCAGGGCCATCCCATAGCACAGGGCACAGGATTGTGTCCAGAGGGGTCTGGAATATCCCCAGTGAGGAGACTCCACACCCTCTCTGGACAATGTGTTCAGCCCTCCATCACTGCCCAGGACAGAAGTTCTGCCTCCTGTCCAGGTGGAACCTCCTGGCCTCAGTCCCTGCCCGTTCCTCTGGTGCCATTGCTGGGCCCTGGAGCAGAGCCTGGGCCCTGCTCGGAGCCCTCCCTGCACACAGGGACACCCAGGGCTGAGGGTCCCTCTCAGCTGGGGCTCCTCTCCAGGCTGGACAGCCCCAGCTCCCTCAGCCTTTCCCTGCCACAGATGCTCCAGGCCCTGAATCATCTCCACAGCCTCCACTGGCCCAAATCCAGGAGCTCCCTGTCCCTCCTGTGCTGAGGAGCCCAGGACTGGACACTGCTCTGCAGATGAGTCACACATGGTAAAGCAGAGTTAATCTCATGTTCTTTCTAACAGTGAAGTGGGAAACAAGTGCAAAAGACTACCTTGCTCCTCTTCATTCAGCCTATGTCATGCTAGCAGACCTCTGTATCTGATTTCAAATCTACCACGTTTACCTAATTTTCACATACTTTGTACCACTTATTATCACTCGTGTGCTTTGCTATGTTCCCTTTGCTTTCCAGTACTAATGCCACACTCTCACAAAGAAAATGCACATCTCCAATGAGTGTGCAAGTAAACACTAACTGCAAACTTAATAGGATCACTAAAATCAATGTTTTCTGGCAGAAAACATTCTCAAGAGGATAGAGACCACACTACCTGTGGCCCAGCACACCTTGTTCTTGTAGTATACAGTCCTGGTGAAGAAATATTAGTAGAACTTTCATGTTTATGCTAAAACATCAGAAGGTATGTTCCCCTGCTAACAATACACCAGATATTTATTTGTATTAAAGAAGTTATGTAATCAATGAAGAAACACTCCAAAAAAACCCAAAACTAAAAAACCTCAAAAACAACAAAAAAAAACACAAACAAAAAAACCACCCACAAACAAAAAAAGAGTTCTACAGCTGCAGGCTTACAACTTATGAATAGCAAAAAGAGAAAACTGATACATTTTATCCTAAGACTGCACTCAGATCAGAATTTGCGCTTTAAAGGAATGAAGGTAAATTTCCATAAAGTATGAAAAATGTGGCATTTTAAAAAGCTAAGGCAATGAAATATGACCTTTTCATCATGGAATTAATTATCCTTACTGTATTTTCCCAGCCTTCATCTTCCTGAACTTTCAAAGCAATTATCAAATAGATTCAATACCTCTATTAGTGCAAGTGGAACTTTCTTGTTTGCTAAGATTTTTGCACAGCACTGTAAAGAGTAAAAACCCATCTACTTATGGGACACTCCAGTGAGAATCTGTAAATGATTTAAAAGAAGCTGCTGCTAGCAATTACGAGCACTTTAGATAAAAAGCATCTTTGACAGGACATTTTGGGCACTACAGTTTGCATGGAAAGAACATAAAGGTTGCACATAGCAGGTAGGATTTTTGAAGTCTAAAAGACAGAAAAAAAAAGAAAAAATAAGAGCAAGGAAGTGCCTATTTTATTTTATAAATGAGTCAGTAGTACTAGGTGATATTTTTACAGAGCTGCATGGAGCAAAGCACCAAATGCTGCCAATGCTACTCTAGAGTGATAATATAGTCAACACACTGAAAATTATATGTTTAGAGTAAAAATCCATATGAGGAGTTGCATACATTTCACAAAACCAAATGCTACTGTCTTAATTAATTCCAACAATCAGATGTAATAAATTTAGCTTAGTCTTCTTACCCAGGAGACAAAGTACAAGTTTCCTGCTCTGTATCTAGGAACGCTATGAGACCTACTTCTAGAATTCCATTTGTTATTTAAGGGGTCACAGTCACAATCACATTAGTCACACTCAGTGTAGGTGTATGCAGAAACTAAGAGAGCTACTCTCTTTGAAAGCATCCTGTCATTTAATGAAAGACTGTGACTGTTTTAACATTTTGAACACATGAACCTCAGACCAGAAACAAGATCCTATGAAGGGCCCCAGATCACCTCACTTCATCTCTCAGAACAAGACTTACCTAAGCTGCCAAGGAAATTAAATGTTAGTGACAAGCAGAGAAACTGGGTTTTGATAAACAAAGATTATGTCACTTCAGAAGGCAAGAACTTCCCCATCTTCAAGGCTGCAATCTATGGTCAGCAATGGAATCTCTGGCATTGTGTATTATTTTTTCTTTTTTTTTAATGTGCTTATCTAATTTTTAACGTTAAATACCAACAGCTAGATGTGCCAACCTACAACCTTTAAGACTGGAAGTTTAAAATCATATTGAATGTCAAGAGCAAACCAACCTGTCCTCCTGCTGACATCAGCATCCTGGGCTGGGGGAATTCTGACCTTCCAGAAATGTGACAAATGTGTTCAGTATTAATGCAACTTCAGCCTGCTGATGATTCGCCAGCAGAGGGGTGACTATTAAAACACAAATATTCATTACTTGAAAACCCATGCTGCTGTAAATGTAGCACTGACAGGCAAAAGTTTCGAAGAGGAACCTGAGAATTAATACACACATCCCCTGTGCAAGTGGAATAGTATGAGGAACTGATGCCTCTGTAGGCTGTGATTGACTTGCTGTCAGATGACAGTTAAGTTTTGCATATGCGGTTGGTTCAACAGCATTACTATGTTGGCAGAGTCCAGAGATGCCATCTTTAAAATATGGGTGGGGTGTCATCACATCATCTTGGAAGCACACAGTTCCACTTTCTCCCTGATCTGCTTGCTGGGAATTCTTTGTGGACAAGTTTATCAGCTGCAAGCAATGCCTTGAAAAGTCAGTTCTTGAAAAACCCGCACCCAGCCAAAGCAATAGGCTTTCCCCTTGGTGGAAAATTCAGTCCTCCCAATGGCAGAAACACAATCTCAGCTGTATATGGGCCAATACAAACATCCAGCAGAAAAAAGTGCTGGGCTGAAACACCTGAGGCCACATTTATGAAACATTCCAGTACCAGGAACTGATACTTCTCCACAAATCAGCTGATTTGGACCCCATAGCAAACAGCACAATTGCCAGATTTGAGACAGGTGGCTGTAAGGCACTGATTTTAGAGTGAATACAGACAGCTTTAGAACACTGTGGAGATGAGTGCCATTCTACTCTTAGTCAAAGAGATTAATACACAGCTAGCAGTCTGCCTGACACTACATAGGAATGAGGGGTCAGGAGTAGGCCAAAGCAAAGGTGAAGGGATACACCTCCGGCAGGAAACGAGGCTCTGTGGTCACAGCCTGAGCTCTCTCAGCTTAGTGAAGTGGCAGCAGAACTAGGTGAAGGAACAAACCAAAATGCCTGGGAAAGGACACAGATATTAGGAAATGGGAAATGAGAAAATATTAACTGAGAAATGAATCAAGGATCCAACATTTCCTATCAAATCACTATGTTGTTTAGGGTACCCTGAAACCTTAAATTCAAGTACAGCAGAAACCCACTGGCTGCTTTGAGGATGCACAGGCCAAGGCAATACCCACTGAACATAAATGTAAGAATAAAGAAAAATTAAAATCATAGCTAGACACTGTTATGGCAAATGTTACTGGTTATCTGCAGAACCACAAAGTTTTTTCCACTGAACTGGCAGGTCTGAGTACTGCCTCTAGGTGCAAGATTCAATGGTTATTTTGCTACACACAACAGAGCATGGCATAAACACCCTCCTGGGCTCCTTGCCCTCTCATCTGTGCAAGTGCCATCAGCTTTATTTCAGATTCAAAGAAAGGCACAAAGAAATGCAGAGAGGATCACTGACATTTTGTTACATACTAGAAATGTACTGCTCTGGAGTGTCTAATGAAGATAGCAGCAATAAGGGCCCCAAGGAAGTGTCATTCAATGTCTGTAATATTTTGACCTGGGATTTCACTTCTTCCTGCAACAGGGCTCCACAGGGAAGTAGAAGCATAATCACATCAAAGCATAACGTACATTACTGGAGAAAGGATCACAGGGGATGTAAAAGAGCTAGGCTGAGAAGTTCCAGCTACTCTCACAGGAATAAAGGAAGAATCTACTGCACACACTGTATGGCTACCAGAGCTCCAAGGCTGCATAAACAGATATTTTATCACAAAAGCAAGCAGGTTGTTTCTTTGCAGTCTGCAGGGTGGTAAGCAAAGCAGCAAGGATGCAGTTATACAAGGTGAGGGTTAACTAAGGGTGTAATTCTGTCACATTCAATTTAGAAATGTGAATACATTTCATACAAGTTTGGATGTCTTACAAATGGCCTGGAGAGCAGTAGCCTTAGGCTCTTCAAAAATTTTTTGTCCAACAAAGGAGTTGAGTCCTTTACAGCAATGACATTTACTTCAACAGCCAAAGGCAATCTAGAAGCAGTCCTGGACTGTGATGTTCTCCTTGACTTAAAGCCAGAAGCAATGAATAAGCTGATGTCAGTATTTGCAATAGTTTTGCTAAGGGCTCCTTCTGGAACAAAATTTCACCCTCAAAATTGTCCTTAAAATTAGGTTGAAACAGTCATGCCATGCATTTCAGACCAAGAGATACCAAAAATAAAAGAGCTCTGTGAGCATGCACTGCATCAGAAAGTGCTTTAGGTCAGGGAGGCAACTCCTTTTATCTCTCTCCCCCCCACACTCTCCCTCACAAGAGAGCACTTCTGAAATTCCTCCATTATATACCCACAGCTCAAGCATGGGACTGGAGAAGAAACCTATCCATTTCTGTCCTTACAGAGAAAGATTTTTAAAACTAATGACCAATAACACCACATGTTAGTCAATAAGTAGAGACAAGATGGTAAAAGCAGATGGTTTTGAAAGGATTTGCAGCAGACCCTGGCTCCACCATCTCAGAAGCTCCACAGGGTACTGGCAGAAGAAGTGGTTCCTTTCCTTTTCTTTCTCCCGAAAACAAGCAGCTGATCTTGCTGGTTGCCACAAAGGCAGGAAAGGACAGGCAAAATTCACTCCTGCTCTCCATCCTACCTCCAAACTGCTTTTGCCTCTCCGCAGAAGCTCAGCTAAACACAAGCCGCTGCTCTAGGCCAAGCAGCCGGGTGCCCACCTGACAAGAGACACAAATTCACCCCCATGTTTACTGGTCCCAGCCAGGACCAGAGTGGGCAAAGCTCCTGGGTTTGGCAGTCACTCACCACAGACCATGACCATTCTGCTTCTGACCACGCCAGACGATGGTACCTAAGAGAGCACGCCCCAGTGCTGAACCCCCGCCCACAGACCAGAGCCCTGCTTAAAGCACCAGCACCTGCTTCTGAAGGCCCTAGTGATGAAGAAGGCACCTTAGATGCTGCAGCCCCACACAGCCAGAGAAATGGTGAATGACTTCATGTCACAGAGTGATATGGCAATGGGAGCAAACCTCATGGAAGCACAGCTATTCACATTACACCTCAAAAGAGAAAAAGTGGGCAAAAAACCATTATTTCATGTGTAAATAATAGCAGTGACAGAAAAATATATTTCCACTGAGCGTCATGTGTTTGGCCAAAGCAATGTTGCTACAGGTGCAACCTTCTCCAAGTCACTGCTATTTATGCTCAGGGAACAAGAACCCGCTAAAGACAAAGAGACAGCATGAGTGTCATGGTGTCATTTTGGGCACACTGCCTCAGCTGGAGCACAGCACCAGCTCCAGTCAACTGTAACTCTCCTCTGAGCTCTCATCGCTAAACACCTTATCACACCTAAAATCATGACTCAGACCATTTCTTATTCTGCCAATGAATCATTACATGGTGCCACCTCTGGCTACTATCAAAATCGCCTGTAAGCATCTCAGCCATTAACTCCAGATTACACTCATTCCAAAGAATATTTTAGAACACTGCTCTGCTCTATTAATGCCCACATATTTTGTGAGTAAATAAAGAATCTCCCTTTTAGCATTTACTAAAGTCTAGGATAGGAACTACACTCCTGAAAGGCCTGGTACATTTCCTACACAGCATATCCATTTTTCAGATTTTCCTCAGAAAGAGGAGTTATTGGCTCACCATCAACAAAAGACTTATTCTTGCTTTACATTTCTTAAAACAATACAATTGTATAGCTTTGTAAAAACCTTTTTCTTGTTGTTTATCTATCCCACTGTTTACAAAATTGCAGTCAATTAACATTTCCATTCTGAAGGAATATTCTAGAGAGGGCTGTAACACAATAGTGCAATTATATTCAGCAGCCCCAAAATAAGAAAAGGCCTTTTTGAACCATCTACAGCAAAAAAAAATCCCCCTTCTTTATAATAAATCAGGGAACCTTTCTTTCCTTCAAACAATTACGTTTATGGCTTCTTTCAGGAATGTAAAACAGAAAACAAACAAACGAACCAAAAAAAGAAGATGTCAGTCCAGCCAATCCCAATTTTATACAGCACTGCAGAACATCACTGAAAACTGAGTCTGCTACAAAGGTAAACACAAGCCATTCAAAACTGGAATCAAAACTTTGTATTTGTTTACAGAGAGCACCCCACAGTAAAATTGCTTCTTACCTCTGGACACAATAAAACATGGATCTGGGCTTGGACAAAGGCATGGCCAAAAGATGGCTTTAGAAATTATATTGTAAGCATCCAGGTTTGTGACCAGTCTTGCCATTCTTGAATGCATCAATCAGTCATCAAGTTTTATATTTTTTCTGTTAACCCCACAAGAGAACCACCTGCTACTCAAAGCAGGTATGGAAGATGGATATTGGTACAGAGGGTTAAAAATTAATTGAAGTATGAGGAAAACCTATTATAATCATATTTTATGGGCACAGTTGCACCACAATTACATTGTGGAAGGAGAAAAATCAATTAGGAAGGAGAAAACTTTGGAGTCAAACACAACAGCATATTTTTGAGGCACAAGATACCTCTTCCTGTGAGCATGAGTGGAAGAACAGAACCCCATGCGATTTCCAGCCACTTGAGAATCCATAAGCAGGGGTACACACAAAGAGAAACAGATTCAAGCAACTCCTGCAAAACACAGCTAATATTAGCTTAGAACAGAACACAATTATAACTGCATTACAGGTATTTTTGCCAAACCTTCAATATGCCTCATGCTTTAACAACAAATATAGTCACAGATTTGAGGGAGAAAGGGTTTCCAGTTTTTAGTAATTATCCACAGAACATTAATTACATACCTACTATTATTATTTCACTATGTAAAGATCTAGTTTGCTGTAATTTTAACACTACACGTCACTCAAAGACAGCTAAAGAAAGCCTCAAAGCACTATGAAAATAAGAATTTAAAAAAAATACAAAAAATACCACAGACAAAACGTCTGCCTCAGTTGGCATTAAAAATGGGAAACATAGGCTTACCATTCAAAAACAGAATGGAAAAGAACTGTAATAAAAGAAAAAGCATCTGCTGTAGTCTTATCTTGAAGGACATAGTTTCCTCTTTGACTCTGGTCATCAGACCCTTGAAGGATATGTCTACACAAGTGACTGGAGACAGGCACGCACCTCTCCTCCCTCTCCAGACTGGCCAGATCAGAGTCAAATTAAATCCGGAGGCCATGCAGAAGCATCAGTACAGCACCAAGCAAGCTCGTGATGGCGAATATCCCCTGCTGCAAGGAGCAGCGTGCTCTTCCCCCAAGTGCACAATCTCCACTGATTCCTCACAGTGTTTTAGTCAGGCATTGAGTCACACCCAGGAACTCATCCAACTCAAAACCAGGCCAAGAGCAATAATAAGAGGAGATCTGCATTTGGCCAGAAGTAATAGTCCCATCCCAAGCAGGAGGTCAGGAATGAGTAGCCAGAGGTGAGGCAGGCAGGCAGACCCCCTGGTCAGGCAGGAGCCTACATTTAGGGAGCAATGTTTTGGGGAGTTGCCAGCACAGCTCCACACAGGCCAGGTGAAGAGCTCCCAAACGAGGACTGCCTTTGTGAAATAGCTGCCTGAGCCAGGGAAGTCAACGACTTTCGGATTATCCTTATTTCCAGACACATCTGGTGATGTCTGACTCTTTCCATGACCCACTGCTAATAATTTAGATAATTTTAATCTCGCTGGATAGTATTCAAACTTCCATTTCTTAAGCCTCCTTTGTGGATTCACCCTTAGGGAAACAATGCTATAATTTTTCTTAGTGATAATGCAAAATAATTAAAGGACTACGAAAAATTATTATAGGACAATGCTAATACTATCCCCTGCAGCTGTTATTCCCGATATTTTCTTCCAAACATAGCAAAACCAAAAAACATATCTTCAGAACTAGGAGCTTTCTATGTGAAATGTACTGGGGGGGGGGGGGGAAAGCTTTTTTCCAATGACTGTCTAATTATTCAGGCTGCTCCTCTGGAGCAAGGATCTACACTCTGCCACAGGACTCAAAATCATCAGTATCCAGAAGATTTCTGAAGGCAATGACCACCCGTTTGTGTTCTCCACTGCACCTTGCAGCCAAATGACAGTTTCTGTGCCTTTGGTCAAACTGCCAACAGTCCCTGACACAATCCTTCTGCCCTGTCATCATCCATGTTTCTCTCCCTGCCAGCCCTCCCACATCTTCCCAAGTCACGCACTTCCCCAAGATTCAGGTTGGTCAGACCTGAACTGACTTTGGGGAAGCCACAAGAAGCTTATCAGTCAAAGCTGCTTCCTGTAACAAAGCCACAAACCTTGCGCTTCTGTTAACAGGCCATTTCCCATTACTTTCCTAGTAGCTGATCTCTAGATATATTTTTCCCAGCTTTGGGTTCTATTTACTCAGTCTTTTCTCAAATGGTCTTCAAGATGTTTTAGAACTACATTTCCCCACCACTAATTTAAACAAGCCTTGACAGGAATTAAACTTGAATCCTGAATTGGAAGAACTGAAGATTTGCAGCTTTGTTACAATATCAGATCCATCCTCAAACATACTCCAAATATAGTAGAAGGCTGGCCTAAATCTGTTATTCCTTCATGTTTAATTCAGATACCTTTGAGTGAATGCATCCCCACTCCCCTCAATTTTCTCATCCCCAGTTCTCATCACCCATGTACTGAAATTTATGGTGACTTTAACTTCAAAAAACACCCCAAAACACAAAGGAAATGTTTTAAAACACTATAGTTATGCGGAAACTAGTTGTCAGAACAACACAATAGATCTAGAGGTTAAAGCACTACATTGCAACAGGCATTTTACAACTTCACTAAAGCAACTACATGTAGTTCCTTCCAAGAGAAGACGAGTTCCTAACTCAGTAATAAACAGAACTTGGATTTTTCTAGTCAAGAACATTACAGCTAAGCAGGAAACTATGATGCTTTTGATACAGCAGTGCAAATCAAAATAAACTCCAGTAGCAGATCTCTGTGCCATCAGCTTCTTAACAAGTGGGGATGAAGATTCCCAGAATGTCAGCATGCACAGAAAATTACACTCTAAACTAACACGCCAAAACAATGTGAGCTTTGGTATTAAAAGTTTCTGATAGGTCTTGCATTTTGTTATGTTTCTGGGATCATCTAATAGTTCAACAGTACACTTGTTTTAATACAAATTCAAGTGAACCAGGATTAGAGCTGACATGGATTTTGGAACACATTTTTCTAGCCTAAAAATGACCTTCAGAGATAGCAAACTTTCAGTCTAAATAAAGATGCAAAACTAGCCTTTTGACTGAATTTATAGTGCAATATTTCTGGATGAACTCCCATTTAGTTTTACTAGTTCCCCCCCAACAAGATAATGGCCTGTCATTAGTTATTTGTTTCTCTAGCTATGCCCTTAAAAGGCTCCAAGGCAAACACGAAAAAACAAATTGTTCTGAGTAACATTACTGTAAAGGACTGTATAAGACAAGACAAGGTCACATATCTCTAGTTCCCAGAGAACCGAAGATATCCTCACAGGATCCTGTACCAAAATTTATGTTTGTGGTGCCCTGCGGGAAGGGGGCAGCAGGGATATCCAGTCATTTCCCAATCAAGAGACAGAAAACATCACTAAGGCTCTGAGTAAGGCTCTTTCCTCATATGAATAAAACTCCATCGCTATCTAACACTTCTATTGAAAAAGAAAAGCCAGAAACAACGTATGGGCCTAAGAGCAGGAAAACAAAAAGGCAACCCTCCCCCAAAAATTAGATTAGATCTTTCTTTATTTTGAACCGTATGGCACTGACGATTTCTCCTCACCGGCAGCCAGCCCTGCGGCGAGGTAGGGCGGGAGCCGTTCGCCACATCCTCTCCTCATTCACAGAGTCTCACCCCGGCATCAACTCACCAAGGAAGAACCGAAGCACCAGCGGGGCTGGGCCCGCCGTCGTCCCCGGGGTACCGCCCAGTGCCAGGGGCTCGACCCCGCCGCTCCCGGCTCCCCATCCGCGGTACCCGCCCGGCACGACCCCGCCGGAGCCTCCCGGCCCCGCGGCAGCCGCTGGAGCCGGCCCGGCCCCGCCGCCTCCCGGGCATCCTCCCTCTCCAGCGTCGCCTCCTCCTCTCCCTCGCCCCCACACCATCTTCTACCTTCTTGGGTGTTCTGGGGTTTTTTTCTTTTCTTCCCTCCGCCATGCCCCAGCGGGTTGTTACCTTAATTGCCGCTTTTCCGACCCTGTTTCCAATTCCTGTTTCCAAATCGCTGCCCCCCACCTTCCCTAGCACGCAGACAACTCCCGGCAAAGAAGAGGCGGAGGAAAAGAGAAAAATCAATCAAGCAAGCAAAAAAAAAAAAACCAAAACAAAACAAAACAAAAAAAACACAAAAGCAAATAAAACCCACCCAAATAAAATTAACAAACCTCTCGTGGCGCTCCGGGTGTGACAATATGTATCCGGCCGGGGGAGGGAGGCAGGCAGGAGCAGCGCCTGCCCCGCTGCGCCGAACCGGACCGGGGGAGGATGCGCGCCCGCCCGGGGTGCGGACTGGGGCCGGCTGGCTCAGTGCCGTGGGCCCTGCAGCAGAAGCCGCCAGGCACCGCCAGGGCGGGAGAGCGGGCCCCCCCGGCAGCGCGTGGCTCCGCGTGTGCCCGTGAACACCCGCCTCAGGCCGCCCCTTCCTCCACGGCCGCTGCCGGCGTCGCCCCTCAGCTGTGGGGCACAGGCGTGTTCGGCGGCCCGGCCGCTCCCCGCCGCGGCCGTGCCGCAGGGGGTGCGGACTGCCGCGCCAACCCTGCAGGAACCAGCAAGGCAGACGAGAAAAAGCTCCCTCTCTCCCTTCCCTTCTTCCTCCCGGAGGGCTCACCTCCTTACCGTGCTGCCGGGGCTCCTCCGCCGCGTCCGGGCTCGCTGGGGCCGGAGCGAGTGGCGGCGGTGGCGGCTGCTCCTCGGCGCCTCCCAGAGCCCCTTCCCCACCCTCGTCCTTCCCCGCTCCGCCTGCGCCGGCGTGAGCCGGCGGCCGGGAATGCGGGAAGCGTGGTCGGGCTGCGCTGGAGCCCCGCAGGGATCCAGGCGAGGGTGGGGGAGCCCCAAAAGCTCCTAAATCCGTGGTGAAGGGGCAGGGCGAGTGGTCCCTCGGGCGCCCTCCAAGGTTATTACACCTCCTTACCCTCTTCAGCTTACAGCAGAATTTACGGCTGCGATTAAAATGGTCAGGAAGAATGCACAGAAACAGAGTTATAAAATAGGCATATTAATTACGCAAATTGTCCTATAAGCGTTAGGGAAAAAACGAGATTTGCAGCATACCTATTCAGCCTAGAATACCTGCTTTTAACACCAATATTAATTTTCTCTCTTTGGCAATAGAAGGTACACCCTCTGATCTTTTCAACTCAGCATCAGAATCAGCAAGATGAGACATTTTTATAGTCTCTTATTGCACTTGCAGCATGTATGAGCATTAATTAATTTTACAAGGTTGTGTTTATTTCATTATTTCCTTCCATTTATTAGTACTGGGGAAAGGCCAGCCCAGGAGAGATTGGGTAAGCTGTTCACTGACAAGTGAACCGGTATGAGAGCTATCAGCAGAACACCCCACACAAAGGGATTAAGTACTGCACCCACAACTTCAGCTCCCCCACTTCTAGCTCCTTGCTTGGGGAGTTTATAGGCTACA
The DNA here is from genome assembly GCF_027579445.1 of Ammospiza nelsoni. Taxonomy (NCBI): domain Eukaryota; kingdom Metazoa; phylum Chordata; class Aves; order Passeriformes; family Passerellidae; genus Ammospiza; species Ammospiza nelsoni. Next base: position 56,115,298 of record NC_080637.1, on the reverse strand, counting down.
GGTGCCTGCCACTTCCACATGAGACCTACCAGTGCCTGTTGGCACATCTGGGCACAATCTAAGGCTAGCTTTGGAATCTCCAAAGCTTCATTTCACCTCATTCTGCCAGGTGTCCTTACAGTACATGTGCCAGTCACCTTCATGTGACACAGGACATAGGGCTCTAAGACCCAGGCAGACCACCACAAAAATCCAACCAGGACACAAGGTCTGTGTCACCTTCTCTCTACATTACAGCTATGGATTGGAGTAGGGTCATACAGAGCTGAGCAGGTGATTCATCCCACAGAAATGGGTGGGAGGTAGAGAATTTTGCCTTCATCATTCATACAGATGGAAGAAAAGCTTCTGCCTTCTCCAATAACCAGGTGTTGTCCCAAAGGTCTGGAGCACTCAACAGGAGAGTGGAAGCTCTGTTTTAATCTAATTTTTTGCATTTACAGGGAAAAACAACCTACAGCTTCTTTTACATTTTGGCTTGGTGATCTTAAAGATCTTTTCCAATCTCAGTGATTCTGTGATTCCAGCAAAGGAGTTTCAGATTTCATTCACTGGAAGTGTAGCAGGAGGAAACTTGCAAGGAAAGAAACCACAGGAAGTGGTTCTACCGGAGGAGGCCCCAGCTGTGTGCAGAAAGTGACTGATGGGATGTTTCCAAGTAAAGAGAGTTTTGGTTGCCTGCATCACAGGCATATTCTTTAACATAAACATCTGCCTTGACAGGCTGGCCAGGCCTCTGTCAAGATTAAAAAGGCCATACCTGAACTGATGCTGACTGACACCAAAATGATGAAAAAGTAGACAAAGACGTCACTTAAAAGAATAGTCAGTGAGGGATGGCTTTTTCAAGGACTGTGATCTTGCACTTTGAAAACTAACCGGAAGAAAAGGTTTTGGGAAGCTCAAATGAGACAGAACTATTGTAATTATTATCTTTCAGGACACCAAATAGAGAGCTTGATAAGCAATAGTTCCTTCAGAAGCTCTTCCAAGAGACATTGTATAGGAGATATACAAATCTGCAAACTTAGTGAAATTTCTTCGGGAAATTTCCAAAAAGCAGGCAGGCTAGAAGACCAGTTCCCAACTAAGAACCAATTAGGACATTAAACTGCTAGTGCGTCAGAATCCGTTCATGACAGCTTCCCAGAAATCTCTAGGGGAAAAAAAATTGCTGAGAGCATAATTCAATTGAGGAAATGAAGAAACAACAGGGAATTGCGCCAACCTGAAAAGGCTGCCCTTTGAACCCAGGAAATGAAGGTAGCAATGAAGCTCTCAAATGTGTCAAGGGCTAGGGAGAATGTGGAGGCTTCAGCTTGAGAAGCAATAATAATCTGTCTGAAGTTTTGTGGAAGTCTGTAGGAAAAAACTGATACATGCTTTTTTGGAATGAGATGGACAAGGATGAACTGCATGAGAAAAGCACCGAGTCAAAACATCTGCAGTTTCCGCTAAAGAGGACTGCAAGTGGTTTCATACACTGGGAAATATGCTACAGATCCTCAAAACTCACTCTGGAGCATCTATTTTTTGTTGTTGTTTTTTTTATTTCATTTAATTAAAAGATAAGCTCTCCTAAGCTCCTTCCCAGATGTCAGTTTCTCTTTGAATTCTTGCTAATGCAAGCAATTCAATCTTGGTGAGGCACTCTGAACAAAGCAATCATTTATCCATTAAGCATCCAGAGGGGAAAAGAAATATAACAGAAAACATGCAAAAGTAATTAACCTTGGCTTTTCCCCAAAAAATTTATACCCGTATCTTCACAAAGTAGCAGCTTGACCTATGAGATTTTATCTTTCTTTGAGGCTGATTAAAAAAAAGGTCAAATGCAATAACTATTAAGTTTATTCTATGCAGAAAATCATGTTTCTATTAAGATGATTTTTACCTACCACTCACTCCTACTCATGGCTGCCCAGCTTCAACAATCTGAGCAGTTGAATTGAAATATTTTCTACATAATGCTTGTTCAGCAACAAAATGTTAAAGAGACACCTGTTACCTCTATGGCTCCCAATACCCACTTCTTATAATTCTGATTTAGCAAGTCAGCTTGCCCTTTAACCTTTTCTCCAATGTGGTTGTTCCTCTGGATTTGGAAAGGGTATATCTTCTGCAGTTCTTAGATGCCCCAGACTAAATGATTCCATTATTTTATAATACGGACCAAGTGAAGGAAACTGAGACATAATGGAAGATGTTGATGATTTTTGAACCATCTGTTAGACAAATACTAAAATTCTGATTAATGGAGTAACATACACTGAAGAGTCATAAAAGAGTCAAACTCCAAACAGAATATTAATTGCCACATATTACAAACATGTTTTAAAAAATCATTTTGCTACTGATAAATATTTATTTGTTTTTCCTTGTGAGAGGGAGGGAATTAAGTAGTGTTGCATTTTTTTTCTTAATACAAGGAATTTGCATTTCACCATTTCACTTTTTTTCCAATGATGTGTTAGCCTTCAGCCAAGATACAGGTGAAGATTAGGGACTCTGAGAAGAAAATTTAAAAATTAAGCCTAGAATTAATGCAATTAATATTTAAAAGTAAGAAGATGTAATTAACAGATCTTGTCATCTGTCAGCCTGATCAAGTTGTATCAAACGTGGTGTTTATGATGAAGGAAAATCATAGCTATGCATGGAAAGCTGCCAAAGAGTCTTTGGGCAGGTTGATTTCTTAAATAACAGTAATTTAACCCACTTACAGCTTCCTCATGTGAACCTAATATCTGAGGAGAAAGAGAAGGTGGCAAGTTGTTGAGTGCAAATAAAAAAAAAAAAGACAAATGTTGATTTTTTAAAAAAAGGATCCCAGTAGTGCAAGTGTGCACAGAAGGGGTCGGGCTCTGCTCCCAGGGAACAAGAGACAGGCAAGAGGAAACAACCTCAAGTTGCACCAGGGGAGGTTTAGATTGGATAATAGGGAAAATTTCCTCACTGACATGGGTATTGAGCATTGGCACAGGCTGCCCAGGGCTGTGGTGGAGTCACCATCCCTGAAGTGTTAAAAAAAATGTAGATGTGGCACTTGAGGATATGCATTAGTGGTGGACTTCGCAGTGCTGGACTAAGGGTTGGACTTGATCTTTACAGATCATCAAGTTTCCAACCAAAACAATTCCAAAATTCTGTGATTTGAAATTCATTGCCTCTTTTCACCAATTAAGTCATAACACTGTGTACTGAGTAACCAGAAGTGGAATGTCATAGTGCTGCAAATAATTAGTAAAATATCTTATGTTTTCAGGTCAAATTATGCCTAAACATAATTTGTGCACATAACAGTCTGTGCATGTCTGAAGTGCCTCACATCTCAGAATGCCAAGCCACTCTGCATAAAGTGATTGATGCCAGACACAAATAGGCTTCTTGTCACACAAGCCTTAATCTTGCTTCTTTTAACAATAGACCTCACAATGCTTGTACTGTAATCTTTCAACTTTTTAATGGGAATCGAAAGGTAGATTGGTTGTTTCCTAATTGGCTGATCTCTAAACCTGTAAATCTACACCTGTGAGCAGTTTTCTGCTATGGCAATTTTTTTTGTTCTTTTGATCCAAACAGTTCAATCTGGAAATCAGAACAGACATGTGAGCTGACAACATCCCAGTATTTCCTGCGTTTAAGAAATGAAACTGAGCTTCCAAAACCTTACTTAAGTCAGGGCAAAATGCAGTTCTGGGGTATGCAATTAGAAGACTTTTTCATTTGTATTGGATTTTCCCATCCTGGAATACAATTGGAGAAATAGTACCATGAGAGGGTACCAAGTAGTATTTTGCAGAAAGTCAGAAATGCACACTACGTCTTATGAAGGCACTCAACTTTTTAATATGAGACCATGCTATTCATTATTCCCTACTGGCGTCATGATATTCCAGATATTCCTCAAGAATAGTGGAGAAAATGCACACACCTTGGCAACTCCTCTAAAGAAAACACAAAATCAGTTGATTAATAAAATTACTACAGAATATTGTATCATCATAATAATAATCTAAAATATTCAGGTTGTTATTTCTACATCTCATTTGGTAGTATTAACTTTTTACAAGTGCAGATGTTTTGTCTTTTTTGCAGTTGGATAGCACAGGCTCTTCCTTTAGGTATTTTCAATTCCTTACTGACATTTCTTTCTGATACAATCCTTGCTATAAACTGTCTTTGCATGACTAGGGAGTTTCAGCATTTCAGCAAGAGATTCACAGTGTGGCAGAGTCTTAGCAGACTATTAGAAGCAGACTTAAACACCAAATGGCTTGTAAATATTATCAATTAATTATTAAATTTTGGGCTTCAAAACACTTAGAACAAATGACTGCGCCATGATTTACTGTACAGGAGTTCACCTATCCCTGGCCACTGCCCACCTTCTAGGCTGTGTGATTGCAGCAAGCTTTGAAAGATTTTTTTTCTCAGTTTTTTTTACAACTTGTGCAATGTAAGAAAAGACTGAAGTGAAATTGAGGCAGGAACAATGAGAGAAAAAGAGAATCAAGAGAAAAAACAACATGGAAAATAACCTTAAGCTATAATACTGTAAAGTTAGAAGTCAACTCAGCAAGAATTAGGATAATCCTGTTTAAATAGTACAGGGCAATAGTTTCCCAATGGATCATCAGCTGCACAGCAAGCAGCTCAATATTTGTGTGCATAGGGCTGGTAGGCTTTTAGGAAAGGCAGGACCTGGGGGGTAGCCTTCTCAAGAAGATTTATAGAATTCCTTTGCCTCTAAAGACCTCTGTTCCCAGCATTTGCTCAATCTAATTCATCAGGAAGAAAGACAGGAACGTGTTTGAGCAGATCACCTTCTGTTAAAAAGTAATCTAAATGAGTGAAAAAATATGTGTATTTTATGAAAGCTGCACTTCCCAACATCCTCAGGCTGTGTGGAGAACTTAACAAAACAGAACCCTGTAACAGCAAATGATTCAGCCTAAGGAATCAAATTTTCAGGCAGCCTAAATTGCCCTGATGAGCTTCCTTCAAGCATTATTTCCACTGAAGGAAGATATTCAGATCACAGTAAACATAGCTGAACTAAGGTAGCCATAGTTTAATAAAAATGATCCTTAAATTACTAATTATGCAGGAGAGCAGAAATGAGTTGTCAGAAAAAAATCAGGATCAAAGGTTTTTCAGTTTTCATTTTTTCAGAATTCTAAAGAACCCTCAGCTATTTTAGCTATTCCTCTTTCAAAGGGCTGTGATTGGGAACTGGCAAAAATAAAAATGAGGGCCACAACAAAAAGAAGACACCAAATGCAACTGAGACAAAGATCAGAGAGCTCAAGTACCTGTGGTAATCTGGGCAGTTGGACTAAGATGTTAAAAGATGACTGGATGGTTTTGTTTTGTTCTTTCAACTACCATGTAATAGCAAGACTGTTTAAAAAAGAATATATGTATAAAAACATTTAAACACAGACACAACCTTCTGAGCACAAAGAAATAATAGCTAGATATTTATTTCTCATAGGTGACCCAGGATCTATTTTCTTTTAGTCTGGTAGGAATGTTTTTATCATATCAACAGATCAATATTTTGCCTTCAGAAAATCTCACTGATAGCTTACAGTGATAGTCCATTTCAAACAGGCTGCTGAATTCTCTTCTATGCTGCTGTATTTAGTTACTACAGCATGGCATGATCTGGGGTAGACAATACTGCATTTATAAACAACAACAATTTATTGAAGTATGAGATTATATTATTCATTTCCATCTCAGGCCATGTGCACACATGAAGTAACAGAGCACTGAGCCCAAAATACCTCAGAAGGTCGTGTGTGTGTGAGTGTGTGTGTGTGTGTCTGTATTTTCAGCAATTCCATTGTCTGCTAAATCCTTCCACCTCTTCAGCTTCCAGTGATGTGATCAGATCAGTGATGAGCTTTGTTGCTTAAGCCCTCATTTTGACTACCCTGTGTTGAAATATTATGCCAACAAAAGCTGATAGGATGGCACATCCAGTCCAACCTTGTGGGCAGTACAGCAAAGTACTTCCATAAAGCCATTTCATAAGGCAAGAAGAGAGAAATGCATCAGCCTCCTCTATGCATAAATACTCTCTTAGCAAGTGCTTTTTGGGCAATCAGGATGTTTCACTCTTCCAGTGGAAACAACTTCACTGATAATTGTGGTGATTGTCAGGCTCTACAATTTTTACTCTGCAGGCATGGCTCTCAGAAGGTTTCTGAGTAGGTAAGTCTGGATTGAGTTTTAGCTCTTAAAAATGTAAAAGAAAAATAAATTCAAAGAATGTCGCAGACATCGTTTCACTAAAAATCCTTTCTTGAGATTTTTTTCCTTCTGAGAAGCTAACGCCTCAGAAACAAAATGTAAACAATGGTTATCTGCTGTTGTGGAATGCATCAGGTGGATTTTTGATTGGGCCATCTTGAATGTTTACAATTAATGGCCAGCCACAGACCAGATAGCTTGGACTCTCTGTCCGAGCCACAGATCTTTGTTATTCATTCTTTTCTATTCTTAGCTAGTCTTCTGAGGAAACCTTTCCTTCTATTTCTTTTTAGTATAGTTATAATGTAATATATATATAATAAAATAATAAATCAATCCTTCTGAACATGGAGTCGACATTCTTGTCTCTCCCCTCATCCAAGAACTCCTGTGGACACTGTCACAAAAGAAAAATAAAACAAAAAGGAACTCCAAGGTGCTTGTATGATTTTGTGATTGGTGACTTTGTGTGTGATTTTGAGAATGCTCATTTTTCTCACATGAGAAATATTTGTTTATGCGAAAAAGAAAGAAAGCTTGAGATAATGGTAAATTTGCTTTTCTAACATTATAAAGAAGGGCAGAGGGAGGAAATCAACTTTTAGAAATTACAAATAACAAGTATAGAAAGCAATGAAACCAACAAAGCCATTCTCTACTGACTTCACTACTCATGTGGTTAAAAAATTATAAAGAAAAATATATTTGAAATTAAACTTCAAGAAAATTTGTTATTGTTTCTTGCTCTTTTTGAGTTTAGAAGTCCTTATATAATGTATTCTAGACAGCAGAGGCAATTTCAGCAATCTGGGCTTTTTCGAGGATTGCTTTTCCTGCTTCTGAATTAACTCAAGTAAAAAGATCAGATTTCATAACAAAGATGAATATATGTCCAAATTTTGGGAAGGGTGACAGTGCTGGAGCTGAATCATTCCATCATGTCCAAGAGGATGGTTGGAGGGAAAAAAAATCACCAAAACCTCCAGGAAACACTGTTTGTGTGTGGAGTAGGAAAGGCGAAGGCTTAGTTTAATTAAAAGATTTAATGGGGGGAGAGGTTGAAGAGATCCACAGAAGATGTTAGGCAGCATCAGGGATGCCTGGTGGATTTCTGGATTATCTGACATGGACAGAGCATCCCATGTCTATCCACTTGTTTTTCAAACGACACCTAAGCTAAGCTTAGCAATACATGGTTTAGAAACTGCCCCCCTTGAAACCTGCAATGCAGGAAGCTAAGTGCTCTCCTTGCTGAAGTTATGAGGTCTGATGTAAAAGGGAGATTTTGTTTATCATCCAGCTGTGAAAGAAGCTGGAGAAAACAATTCCTTCCCCCTTCCCCTTCAGATGGACAATGCATTGCATGATTCAGCCTCCCTGTTTGGAGCAGTTTGGATCTGAAGGCAGCAAGGCTGAAGAAAAGCAAAATGGGTGTTGAGCAACCTTACAGGTGTCACTAAATCCCTTCTTGTAGCTGCAGGCTCTGAGTCTTCAGGACAAGTGCAAATGTCTGACATTTATTGGACTGGCAAAATTGTTTAAAAAGCATTGTTTGAATGTTCATCAACGTTAGGCAGAAGAGAAGGGAAGGGAAGGAAAATCCTTATGGAGGCAGGATGACAGGTTTCCACCTTGAGGGGGGGAGATTTACTTGGCAGCAGGAGCCTCTCTTTTCCTGAACTCCTTGCAATCCTCATCCATACCAGTCATCTGGCTTTGAAACCTCCAGTCATCATTACTCACTCTATTTCTAGCATGACATTTTCTTCAGCAGAATTTCATATGGCTTCTCTGGCATGTTATTGTTTCTTTTATGAATGTTAGTAAGATTTTCTTGAAGGGAATGGGGAAAAATAAAAAAAAAATTTAAAAAATGGACCAATTGAACTCCTGAGAAAAACTGAAATGAATAAAACAAACAAAAATCAATAAATAAAAACAGCTCTAGGTTTTAAAAAAATTTCTTCATCATTCTTTACTAAAAGATTATCCTAGCAGCTTGAAATGGTAATATGGAGGAGTAGAGAATTAGTATCATGCTGACAATTGAAGACATGGGTAACAGAGAGAGGTTGTTAAGATGCTTAGTATGAAATTTGTCTTCATTCATACTATTTTCAAGACTGAATTTCCATGCAAAAAACAATCCCACTGCTAAATACGTGCTATTACCATTGTGTTCTGGTTTGAAAGCAAAACCAGTGAGAGACTCCAAGTCAGAAATACAATTTATTAGAAAAAGGGAAAAAAAAACCAAAATACATGCAATAATACAAAAGAAAAAGCTCTGACAAAGTCAGAATGCAACCTGACACCCTGTTGGTCAAGGTGTTGGTAGGTAGCAGTCCAGTTGAATTGGTGACTGCAGTCCTCCTGGAATGGAAGATGTGGTTCTGTTGGAGCAGTGATCCTGTAGAAAAGGGTGCATTCTTTCTCTGAAGATCCAGTAGAAAAGACAGCTGTTCCTCTGGGAATCCAGTGAAAAGACTTCTTGTTCTGTCCCAAATCCCAGATTATATCCAGGTGGGGGTGCTTAGCTCCTGCCCCCTAGGCGGAGCATCTCACAATGGGTTGATACCATTCTATGAAACATGTGGTGGGTCCATTAAACAGAAATGGCTCCTGGAAGGAGTTATCTCCGAGTCATGGAAAGGCATTGACGGGCCTATTAGCAGGAGATAAGGAAAAAATTATGCCCCTCCTGGTTTCAATAGCTCTTGAGGATAGGAATAGAATACATCTTTACATTGTAACCTAGGACCCATTTCTTCAGTAAAACTGTGAAAGTTCAGGGGACATATGTGGAATATTGCAATCCAGGGAGGAAAGGAAGAAAAATATAACATAATGCTCCTGGGGTTTTTCTGAGGAAAAAGAAAGAGCACTCTTGTTGCAGAAATGATCTGTTTGTCGCGGATGAGCCATTTGTCAGGTGCAGGGAAAACTCGGGGCTCAATATGAGACATCAGCAAGTTCCGTTTATTGAAGAGAGCATCAGACACTTATACAGCAAGTAATAAGCTCATGAATATTCTGTAATTTACACCACAACATCACAACCACAACATCAGCTCTTCCCCATTCCTTAGGGGTTACATCTCTCTTTTCTCATGTCTCTTTCATTATTTGTTATCATACTACAGCTAGGCCCAAGGACACACTATCTTGCAGGTGCAGGACTTGGAATTAGCCACGGCCTTGTACTTTTCCAATCTCTAGTCAGCTAAAATCCCAACACACTCTTGCCACAACTTTAAACTGCACTGAAAATATATGCTGTCTATTAATCACTGCAAAGTCCCACGACATTTGAAAAAAATATCTAAAACTTTCTGCATAAATCAGCATTATTCATTGCTGTACAGAATATCAAAAATGCATGTACACAACACTGACTTGTAATTGTGCATCAGGTGGTGCAGCATTAACTCTGTTTAATAAGGATTCTGCCAGAATCAGTTCCCTGGGGGACATGTACCTCTCAAGCCTTCTGCTCTTTCCAATGCAGCACCTCTGATAGGGGATGGGGCATTTCTTTCTCAGGTGATGTGCTGCCAGTGTTTGGTACTGCAAAGTGACACTGACTTCATGCTGTGATGAAAATATACTTTTGGGGGTTTGTGTGCTGACATAATGAACTGCTCCTAATATATATTGTCTTACTATTACCCAAAGCTTTGATCATTCTTGAGCACAGAAGAACCTTTTACATAGTGAATGATGAGGCAAAGTACCCAGTTGTTTATTTTTGACTGTTGAACATTAACTATGATCTCTTCACTTTGTTTTATTCAAGCCTCAGCTTCTCCCCATAGAAAATGAATATATTAAAATCTGTCAGCCTCATAAATATGGCAGGAGAACGAATCAATCTGCTTTTACAGGAATCCTGAGAGACTAGGAATTTTTGTAGCTGTTTATTTCCAGAAATTTTTTCTTCTTCATCTGCCTACCATTTTTCAAATATGTTGCTCTAGCTTTCCAGAAACATTTTTTTTTTAGCTACAGATCATTTAAAGCAGAGGAAAGTTCTAAAAATACTCTCAATGTGTGAATATAGTCACTCAAATTTGTATTCTGAGTTGTATTCACTAAAGCCACAGCACTTCAGGAATGATGTAAAAATAAACATGAAGACTTGCAGACATTTTTCTAACATGCACTTTTTCTGACATATAAAAACTGCGAGCCTTTACCACTGTATTAGCTAAAACTGTACACCTGGGCACAGTTTGAAATATGAGGATGTAAAGGTCTGTTGGATCAAGGTCCATATTCTTTTTGAAAACAGATGTTGCTATAAATAAGTAAGGCTCCTTCGATCTTGTAAGAAGCAAGTCTGTGCATATATCTGACCAAGCAGATTTTCAGCTTTTTGCAAAAAATGTGAAAGATCTTGTTTATATAAGTCTTTCTGAAATTCCAAGGAATTTGCCCAGGAGACAGTATATCTTTGTGGACATGCACATCCCAGCAGCGTCCCAAGGAAAGATAGGTAAAAATTGTCTTATTACTTCAGTGGAAATATTAACAAAAGCTAGATCTTGAACATGACTTTTATAACTAGGACTTTGAAATCTCTGCCTAGTGGTAGATTTGGCAGCTTTAAAAAGGAGACAGCTTATAAAAACTGCTTCAAACTCATTATTAAATGTATCGAGGAAAAATACGTCAATCAATTAAAAAAATTTTTGAAAAGAGGCATGAAAAACCATCATTGGCCACAAGATGCCCAAATATCTTGATAACAGGGCTCAAATAAAGAAGCTTTTGAAATCTTGCTGTGAGTTCAAGGGAAGCAGAGCAAATTAAACATACCACTTGAGGGATGATGTTTGGCCATACATTTTGGCAACTTCCAGCTACCACAAACTGCATCACATTTTCAGAGCCTAACTTAATACTTTGGACTGGGGTACCTTCTGCCCTTGGAGCCCCATTATTCTGGATTCTCTAAGAAGGACTTTCCTTCTCTAGATTAATATTTGAATGACTTTTTCCCTAATTATTTTGCTTGTTGCTGTGAGTTAGATTGCCTGGAAGCAAAATTTGTGTGACTCAATCATTTGTATATTCTAAATAGAGATGAAGAGAGGGGAAGGAAGTAGCATGAATAAAATATGAAAATAAAATGCATTGCTTTGTCTGATCTGCTTTAAATGCCAGATTAATGTCTGCTTGATTTGGTTTTGGGATTTTTTTCCCTTGTTCATCTAACAAATGGTTTCATAGCACTGTGTTGAACACAGTTTAATTTTGCCACTAAAGTCCTGGATCCCTATAGGGGTTATTCGTACTACGACATGAGCTCTAAAAGCTCAATAACTTGAACACAAATCTTTTTAAAGAGAAAAGATTTCATGCGCATTGCTCCTGAATTAATTTAACTCTAAAGCACCTTCTCTAAATTGGAATATGGTTCCTATTCATTTCTTGAGCTATTGTGTTTAAATAAAAGCCTCCTCATGGTCCCTTTAGTTTTACTACCTGTACTTTAACCACTGGACCAAGGAACACAAAGACTTGGAAGTCATGATGCCTGCTCTCTGTACCCAGCTCTGTTATTCTCCTAGCACTCCCAGCTGTTTCAATTTCTCAGTAGAGAGGGAGGAGGTGATAAAATTTTCAGATACTTAGAGCAATTTATACCAACACTGCAGCTGTTATTAAATTCTAAAAGGTTGGCTTGTACCTTCTCTCTTATCATAATAAATTCCAGTGCAGGAACATTTTCCAAATGATAAAGTTATTGCAGCCCTTCTTTTAGAAAAAAGCCAGAAGGGATCCCATCTTGTCAGCTTCTTTTGCCCAGAGAAGCTGAGGCTGCCCCATCCTTGGAAGTGTCCAATGCCAGGCTGGATGGGGTTTGGAGCAGCCTGGGATAGTGGAAGGTGTCCCTGCCCATGGCAGGGGGTGAAACAAGATGAGCTTTAAGGTCTCTTTCAATAGAATAAGGTTTTATTATATAATTTAGCTATAAAATAAAATAGAGCCTGCTGTGGAAATTCATTAGTGGAACTGATTGAAATTTGCATTTCTGTTTTTTGGGTTAAGTTTTGAAATTTGTTTGTTGTCTTTTTTTAAATGACAAATGAAAATCAGTTTGTGGAATCAGTTTTCCTTTGGTTTTGTTTAGCAGAGCTCAGAAAATGTCATTGAAGAAAATTGCTTTGGGGAATTCATAATTTTTAAATTGCACTTTAAAATATGAAGTGTCAACCAGAACATGGCATTAGAAAGAAAAAGTATTATTTAGTGATTTTTCACTACTAACAATAACAACATTAGAGTAATAGTGCTGCTAGTAGTCTACTTTATTATGAAATAAAACATTTGAAGGTTTTTAAAGTATTATGGACACTAGTCTCTTAATGAGAACTGAGATTTCTTAAGTAAATTTGACTGGGTGTTACTTGTATTATTACAGCATAAATGTTCAGGTGTTTGAGGGGAGGATATTTCACCTGATACAAATTAGCTACTGTATCTATTAATTTTGTGAAGAAAAGTTATTTTTTAGTATTGCAAGAAGACACTGAAATCATGCAATACATCATGAAATTACAAATTGTGCAAAAATTAAAACCCCATGCATAATCATGAAAGCTATTTGTAGATAACTGTTGAATAAACACTTTTTATCTGATTTTCCCAATCCTCTTGAACCACTCTGATCATTCATCCCTTTCACTCCTTGTTTAGAGAGTTTCTTTAGCTGGGGTGCGTGGCATTGTCAGCAGGATTCACACATGAGATTGTCAGATGTGCCTAAATAGAAAAGCAGTAAAACAAGTTGGAGTCCTGGCCTTCATCTACAGCCACCTGATCTCATCTCCAAATTTCCCTTCAGCCACTCCTGATGCCTCTTAACACACACTGACTTTGTAAGAAAATACATTTGTCATTTACAGAACACTGAGGGAACAGCAAGGTCACCTTTACTACACATATTTCAGAGAGAGTTCAGAGGTGCTTAAAATGTGTTTTAAAAATTGACGAGTAAAGGGAACAGCTCATGCAAGTGTTTGTGGTGTTCTGTGTCTGATCTGAGTAAGGCCAGATGAAAGAGAACAAACAAATGAGAAAAACAGAGTAGGATAACCCTCATCTCTGCCAGTATTAATTAGATGAATAAGAATTTGCACTGAGATAATTTGTGAGCATGTTGTTCATTCTCAGGAACGGAGAAGGATGCGGGTCATATGGGGGTTGTGTGTGTGTATTAAATTTCTGTGAGGTGCACATTGTGATTAGAGTGAATGATTAGGACAGTAATTAATACAGCTAAGCTTCCTCCTCCAACGGGCAGTTTCAGCCAGAGCAAATCTGTCTTCACAGAGCCCTTCTGCAGTCCCTGAAGAGAGGGAGGTTCATCCAGGGTCTGATACAGCATATCCCTTCAGTCCTAAAAAGCACACAGGGACAACTTTTCCATTTTTCCTCAACCATAAAGCAATAATCTTACCCTGTATTCCACGGGTACCTCTAAGTGCACTGCAAGGTGTACCTCAGAGCAGCAAACCTTTTCACAGTGTATTTGAATTCAGCTTACAGAGTTTTTCACCTGCAGTAAGAGATTGTTAAGGACTGCAACAAAAAGAAATTGAAAATCACTGCTCTGGATGCAGCCTAATAAGATTGTCTGTGAGGATCTAAAGTTAGATGCTGTGAAAAAGCCTTATATGCTGTTTTCCATTTTCAAAGCTGTGCAAATGTGAGATTTAATCCACTGAATGAGCTCTGTGAAAACTTAGATCTTCCTGCAGCATTGCACTGCGTGGTCTGACACACTTACATAGCAGTTCTAGGATGCACCCAATTACCTATGCCTTGCTCTGTACTCTGATTTCAGTTTATTGCCTGCATTGCTTTGGCACATTTTGTCCTTTTATTTTTCCTCTCAAAAGGATGCTTTGCTGCCCTCTACTTGTCACAGTCAATTACAGCAGCACAAAATGCTATCGAAGCATAATAGTAACATCCAACCCTGACTTGAATAAGGTGTAAAGAAACTATACGAGTATTCCCCTGTGTTTTTTTCCTTTTCTTGAACATCTTTTAATGACAGTCAAATTCTTTCAGCAGAACACTGAGGTGACAATACTGCTGCTGCATAGTTCATCAAAAGTGGTATTGGGAAGTGCTGGAGCAGAGCACAGCTCCTTGGAAATCTATGAAAATTTATAGTGGCATTGTGCAGTTGAGTTTGGGGAGATTTATTTTCCATTTTGCTTTGTTGTGTAGACAAGGGATTCACCAGTGAACTAATTTCTTCATCCCAAGGCCCTGAAGGTGAATCCAGGAAATGCTAATGAGAGATGAACAGGGTGTAACAACTCCCTGACTCTGGTTAACGCAGTCCTAGCCCAGACAGATCATCAGTAACCTGGCTCTGCTACTTTTTGCAGTGAGCTCTGAAAAGCCTGGATGTAGCAAGATACGTCAGTTGAGGAAACAAAGACACCTTTCCCCTTGTGGGTCTGTGTTTGCAGAACACCAAGCACATCAGAACAGCCCTGCATGGTGGCTGTGGCTTGTTCTGTGGAAGCAAGAGGATGAATGGAAGGCAGTGTTTCAGTGTATGTCTGCTTTGGAAACCATCCAAGCACCCAAAAAAGAGCCCCAGACAGAAACAGGAGTGTCGCAGACATTTCTCCACAGAAATCCTTTATTTCACATTTCTGTGTCTTCGGGAGCCAGAGGCCCCCGAAGAGAAGGTAAACAATTATTATCAGCTGCTGTGGAATGCAATAGGATTCACCTTGATTGGCTCATTTTCTATGTTGATAATTAAGGGCCAATCATCAGTTCAAGCCAGGGGACTGAGTCCTTGGCCACAACTTTGTTGTGGGTTCTTTTCTATCTATTCTTAGCTTAGCTAGCAGCTCTGCAAACCTCTCTCTATATTCTATTAGTATAGTAATAATGTATTATATATCATATATTAATAAATAAGCCTTCTGATCAAGATACAAGATTCACCGTCTCTCTCTCACCAACTGCGACCCACACAGGTCGCGGTAATACAGGAGGTGTTCACACTACATGGCTTAGTAGCCAGGTCACGTTAAATGACAGTGATCAGGCAAACCCCTGTATTATCAGAGGTTAAAAGCTTGAGCTATCACAATTAATTTGGTATCGTTGATGGGTGGTGAGAGAAGTTGTTCCTCATATCTAAAATTATATTCAGGAGATTGTAGGTTTTTTTTCAACAATAACTCTCAGCCTAAAGAACAGGAATAGCAAGAGAGCAGTGTCATGTGAACTGGGTGTATTGCCTGTTGTATAATTACCAGGAATGGATTTGATGCATGCTATCACTAAGCAGCACCAAGCAATGACAAGTAACTGGTTTTGAAATGTTTAGGCTGACAACGAAGATTTGAAGAGTTAAAAAATTATTTTAGCAGGGGATATAAAGGGTGCTGTCTCTTTTTTTTTTTTTTTTAAGTATTTAAATCAGTATTTTCTGTTCACCTGGTCTGTTCCTTTCTTAGCAGGGACATTCTACATTCTATGCAAAGATGGTGCTTGTCATCATCTATATCTGTTGTATCACCCAGGTTGGTGATATCCCACAATAAACTCCAGAGGGTGTTCCAGAAAGAAAGCTCTCAGACATCTCAGTAGGTTGCTGAACATTTTTACTTTCCTGATTTGAGCTTCATACCTGAAGCATGGAAGACGACAGACATGACCAGCTTCTTTACATGATTTGTGTGTGAGGAGGCTAAGAAGAAAGAGGGAATGACAAAATGCCCACAAAATGATAGTAAGAGAAAAGCCCCACAAAGCATGTAGAAAAGCCCTCAGAGAAACAGGAAAGGTGAAGATGGTTAAGAAGCATGAATTACTTAGGGACTGGCAGGAGGAGATTCTTGGACAGCATACAGGGTCGATACAACCTGTGAAAAGCTGACATACAAGTAAAGGTGTTCTATAAGGGATGTGCTGTTCTCTCTCTTCTCCTGCACCAGATTATATCACAGGTGGCTGACTAACACACTAGTGCTGGTGTCAGATCTCATTAGGCTTTTATCCCTCACTGCAGGACCTCTTCTTTGCTTCTGGGGTTCCCCAGAGTCACAGGGGCTCTACAGCCTTTCTCCAGACATGCCTTTGGAGTCCAGGGCTGAGGAAGGACATGGCATGTGCCAGGTGTAGGACTTTCCGGCAGCTCAAAAGATGCTCAGAAGATGGACCAGAATCAAATCCTGACTTCAATGTTGAGTACAGAGCCAGATGCTGGCTAGATCCTAGAGGTGTCTCCAGATGTTCCTCAGTGCTCTTGTCCTGGAGGAAAGCGGCTTCTTGATGTCTCTGTAGGCCTATAAGGTGTTGACCTAAGACCACTGAAAAGCTGAGAGAGTATTTTCATGTGACCACAGTCTCTGAGCTGTAGAGAGGCTGGAAAAATACACAAAGAGGATCCTGATGCAGTTTTGGGGCAGGAGCAATAGAATATGCTGCTGACCCAAAAATTCTCACCCAGTGAGGCACTGCCAGGAGGATGAGCACCATGGCACTTCTCCTAGTTCAGGAACAACCTAAAGTTGGAAAGAAGCCCTGGAAGAGGAACCGCACAGAAGGTGGGGGCAGGAGAAAAACCAGGATTTCTGCTGAGTGAACCTTGACATTCAGCACTTGCCTGACCTTCAAACTAGGTGAAATACCACTGAGGAGTAAGTCTCAAAAAAAACATCTTGTACTCCACAGTAACTCACAGCCTCTGCACAGCCTCAGTGCAGTGATTGAAATAAAACCATGCTTGAAGCAGTCAGATAATGTTTTCAGCTGCAAGGCTGGAGAATGCCAGGTCTGCTCACTTGGCACAAGTGTCGAGTACATGACTTCCAGATTTGTGGAGATACATACAGGACCTTGCTTTTACAAAGAGAGTCCTAAAATTGCCTTTGGAGCAACAATAAAATAAAAATATATTTTCTTTTTTTTTTTATGGAAATTAGTAGCATCATGTACTGTACTATCTTTTCCTGCTTAGTTTATAGCTATACAGAAGACAAAATAAAATCTTATGCCACCAAATAGTATGGAAAGAAACATATTGGAGCATAAAAGTGAGTTTTGAGCTTTTTAGTGTGATAATTAGAAGACTATTCTTTATATTTCTGGGAATATTAGAAAAATAATCTTCATACTTCTGGGAATATTAGAAAAATAATCTGAGCCAATACAGCAGAAATAAACATTTGGCTTGTGCTTATGTAAAGTAAAATATGTACATTAAACAAAGACAAATATTACTTTTAGCATTTGTTAAAAAAGACCAAGCTTCAGTATTAACTCAAGAAACTGGACAAGTAATGAAATTTCAGTGACAGATCTACCTCTGTTTTTAATAACAGTGTCCCACACCCACGTCTACCCCACCACATAACAAGTGATGAAGATGAGTGATAATCACTTGTAAAAGCTCTGGAAGTGAAACCAACACAACTACATCAGTGGTGATTTGCAGATCCCTGGCGGATGCTAAGAAGCAAGGCCTGACACAGCCCAAAGTTTAAAAGTGCCAGTTGCTCCCAGAATAGCTTCAGCATGAGTTACCCAAGAAAAGCCTTCTCCTTGCAAGGGATAAGTAGCTCTGAAACGCAAATGCCAGGGCAAGAACAACAGAGTCATGCTGAAGATTGGATGAACTCCCTCGTCAGCAAAAAGGGCAGGGAAGGGGGGGGGGGGGGAAGGGGGAAGAACAAGATGTGAGAAACAAAAAGCTGCTAAATGATCAAGATGTGAGATTAAGACTTTTCTGCTTCAAGTATCCTTGTTTCTGCAAAACCATCTCAGTCTCCCTGCCACTGGTAATCAGAGTCAATTTATTCAAATACTAATTTTATAAATGGAAAATTAAAACCACGATGATTGTAAATAGCTAGGGTGAAATAAACAAGGGCCAGGAGACTTCTTCTCCTTTTTAATGCCTTTATTAAAAGTGATCAGCTCAGGATTGGGCGGCTCGACGGGTCTGCAGCGTCCGTCGTCTCTCCCAAGGCGACTCAGAGGAGGAGGATATGCACAGCTCTGTCCACCAGGGGCAGAGCTGGGCAATCAGATCCTCTTGGGAGCCTTTAGGGCCTGCTGATCCCGTCAGATGGTACCCCTCCCACTCTGTCAGCTTGGTCTGTAGTAGATAGGGTCAGGCGCTCGGAAAATCTCGCGATGTTACAGAAAGCAGTAGAGTTCCTCTCCCCCTAACTCCTAGTGATAAGGGATCACCCAAGAATGTAGTCCCCCCTAACATTAGTAACTTTCTACTCCTTACTAACCAATTACAGTAAAGTAAGACCCCCTGACGTAGGGAAAAACTTTCCCGGTATAAAACCCGACGAGACGGGACAATAAAGGTCTTGAACCGTCCACCATACTGGTGTCTGTGTGTGTTCTTGGCCCGAGTGACCCTGGAGAGTTTGGGTTGCTGTGCCGTTTCCTCAGAACCAGGTCACCTCACCTTGCATCAGAAGGCGACAAGTGGTGCCGAAACCCGGGATCGAACCAGTGCCCGGGGAACGGGGATCGCCTGGACAGAGGACGGCGGCTGTAGTGGTGGGTCCGATTACAGCGGAGGGGACGCCCTCGAATCATGGAAGCTATAGCAAAGGTCGTAAGTGAAGTGTGCACACGATGGGGAATTGATTGTAAGCTTAAAGATACGACTCTCGCATTGTCGAGATTGATTAAGCTGGGGGCTATCGAGAGCCCCGGGAATATTTTACACACGGAGGTGTGGGATAATTGTATGAAAACTCTGGCCGAGGATACTATGTGTTCAGGCTCGGGGAAAGCCCTAAAATCGTGGGGCAGAGTCATCCGGGCTCTGCAAAAAGCTCGAGAAGAGCAAGAAACCTGGAAAGCTGCCAGAAGCTGCTTAATAGCTACTCCGCAGCTACACAGGGTGGGGGCAGCGACACAGACCACCCTGGAAAGTGATCAGATTGCAGACGGGGATGTGCGGGGGCTAGGCGCGTCCCACCTCCCCCCGAACCCCAGCCCAGAACCCCCGGGAGACCCCCCAACCCCCCCGTGGAGCTCGCCAGATCCCAGTCCCCCCTTGGAGCCCCTCGACAAAACCGCAGGCCCTCTACCCGTCCCCCCCCGCCGATTGCCAACCTGACGCAGGAGGCAGAGCAACGGGCGCAGTGTTTTTGGGGGGGGCTGGCAGAGGAGGCGCGGGAGGCAGCGGGACGGTCAGAAACCGCCCGGATCGATACAATCTCTCTGCCGCCGTATGGGCTCGAAAATGGCGACCGACCGCATGGTCAGGGCGGAAGAGAAGAGGGGGAAAAGGGCGGAAATGGAGTCAGCCTGCTTAACATCGCATGTGCGGGCGAGCAGGGAGGGGGGGCGTTCCCCGCGGTGGGGGGTGAGACCAATCAGAGCGCTCTATTCAAATTAAGCCCGTATAGGGCAAGGACCTCCCCCAGCAGGAGGCGGGGAGACCCCAGGGGGAGGGAACGGTCCGCCCCCCGCAGGTGGGGGCGGGGTTGGAGCCCGAGAAAAAGGCAGAGCAGCCCGGAAGTGCTCGGCCATTCCACATCTGACTCCAACTCAGACTCGAGCTGGGACAAGTCCGAGAGGGAGTTGGGGAGCTCCGGTTCGGATACTAGCCTTAACAGAGGGAGAGCAACAGCATATAAGGTCTCTAGTCGCAGCGTTCCCGCATGGGTGAAGGGATCATCGGAGAACGACCGGACCCCGCTTACAGACTGGCGAAAAATAAAGATAGCCTGCGCCGAGTACACCCCTTCAGCCAAGCTAATGTTCCCTGTCTGTGTGGGGGGGGCAGGCGAAAACCAAAGAAGGACCTATTCTCCAGTGAATCCAAAAGAGGTACAGGCGATTATTAAAGCGATTGCAGACAAGGGAATTAATTCTGCCATGGTTAACACACTCATAGACGGGGTTTTTGGGGGGGATGACATGCTTCCCTTTGACATCAAACAAACGTGTAGGATGATTTTCGATGGTGCGGGGATGATTGTTTTTGAACAAGAATGGGAGGACAATTGCATTAAACAGCTAGCCTTGGTAACAGGGGCAGACCACCCACTGCACGGCTCCAGCATACAGAGGCTAATGGGCACAGACCCCACTATGATCACCCCCCAGCAACAGGCTGAGGGTTTGCGGGCCCATGAGGTCATGACAACAACCCGTGCTGCCCGAGAAGCCATCCGTAACACTTCTAAAGTGGTAGCTAAACCATCGCCGTGGTCTTCCATAAAACAGGGTGAGAGTGAGAGCTTCACTCAGTTTGTGGACAAACTTCAGGCCGCATTAGATTCCTCTGCCTTACCCCCAGAGGCGAAGGGTCCCGTGCTGGCAGAGTGCCTACGCCAGCAATGCAATTCAGCCACCAAAGACATTTTAAGGTCACTGCCGCAGGGGTCCAACATAGCTGCCATGATCAGACACGTTGCAAAGGAGGAACATCTAGTTCCCATTCAAGCAGCAGTTCACACTGCAATAACCAGTGTGATGGCGTGCCTTGAGTGTGGCCAGGCAGGCCACGTGGCAGCAAACTGCCCCCAGCCAAGGTGCCTATCAGCAGCTGCTCCACCACAAGAAGGAGAACTTAGGGGACCGTGCTGGGCATGTGGGAAGAAGGGACATTTAGCTAAGGAATGCAGATCCAGGCTCCAGGGAAACGGGGGAGGGAGGGGGTGGCCGGGCCGTGTTCAGCCCCCTCCCATCTGGAATGTGCAGCGGCCCAGCTACAGCAACCCCCAGTGGGGCAGGGGGCCCTCGTACCCCATGCCCGCACAGGGAGCAGTCAATTTTACATCCCCACCTACAACGCAATGCCAGAACTGCACACCACCACCAGTAATGCTTTCACACCCCCCACCGCCACAAGCCGCGCCGGTGCCACAGGACCAGCAGGGGACGCCCCAGCGCGGGATCCCTGGGTGGCCTTGGCCATTAGAATAGGGAAGGAGCCCCTGATGGTGTGGGGGACATGCCGCCCTTACGGCAGCCAGGATCCCCATGTCATAGGGTTTCAGTTCTGGGCAGACACGGGATCAGACTGCACGATTTTTTCCCCAAGCACATTGGCCCGGGCATTGGCAATTCAAAGAAGTCCCTCCAGTGAACGGAGTGGGAGGGCAGTCCCGGGCATGGAAAAGCACCCAGCTGGTGGCTTCAACACTTCACACAAAAAGAGGACCAGGAGTGTCAACATCAGCAGCAGCCCTAATGCTGGAAGAAGCACTCTCCTCGCGACAGGGCACCGCGTCAGTCATTCACATCAACAGCCACAACCCAGTCAAAGGCCACTTCCAGATCGGCAACAACAAAGCGGACACCACAGCGAAAGGCGTCTGGATGTTGCAGGAAGCCCTGAAAAAGGCCCAGATCGAGGAGCAGAGAAAGGCAGAGCTGGAGGATGAGAGGGACCGCGGGAGAGACGTAGATGAGGAGCAGGGGAAGCAGAAGCTGCCGCAGCGAGCGACAAGGATGAAGCTGGAGGAGGAGGAAGATGTGCGGGAACTGAACGCGCTGTTCCTCAGTGCCAAGTGCAACATGATGATCTGGGACAAGCAAGTCCTGGAGAATCAGATGATCCTCGAGGAACTGACGGAGGAAGAGAAGCGCCTGAACAAGATGATGGAAATGGAGCGAGAAAAGGGCATGGAGGTCCAGGAAGAGCTGGAGCGCCAGAGGAAGCAAGAGCTGATGAGAGCCCGGCAGGGCATTGTGAAACAGATGGAGCAGAATGTAGAGGAGCGGGCATTGAGGGCTGAGGAGCTGTACCAAGAAGGCCAGAGGCAGCTGGAGCGACTGGAGCAGATGAAAAAGGGAGGATCGGAAGGCCTGGGAGCAGAAACAGGAGCAGGGGGCCCACAGGTGGTAATTAGAAACGAGCTAGGCGAATGGGAACGGGGCTGGAGGTTGATGCTCACGGGGAGAGGGTACGCAGCTGCCAAAAGGGACGGCAAATTAGGTGGTGTCCACTTAAGTCAATTAAGCTGGACCTCCATAGTGAGCAGAATGAGACTGATGAGAGTTGTGAGTTTCTGTTTACAGGACATGCTTGTGGGGCATCCTTGTGACGCGTACATCCCCATTCCAGAGGAAAGCGACAGACCACCAAGCCGCCAGGCAGCACCCGAGAGACCCGCACGGGTGAGACCCAAGCATCAATGGTGTTTCTGTGTGATTTTGCTGTTGGGGCTTGTTGGCAGAGGGCAAGCCAGCCCAGATCACTACCCCCATCGGCCATTCAGGTGGGTCACGCAACACCTTAGTAGTGACAAGGTGCTCAAAGAAATCACCACGCCAAACACCCCATCCTTCATGCTCCGCATCACCGACCTGTTTCCAGGACAGCCAAAGGTAGACCCCCATTCCCCACACTCCACACACATGTCCTTTCAGGTAGACCATTTAGCTGAGTCAGATTTAGATCCAATTCTTCGTATGTTAGAAGCTACCTTCCTATCCCTGAACGAATCCAACCCTTACCTAACCGAATCCTGCTGGCTCTGTTACAATGTCGAACCTCCCTTTTACAAAGGAGTCACTTTAAACACTACCTTCAGTTACCCCACAGCAGATGCACCCAACCAATGTAGAGGGGACACCCCCCGCAAAGGAATCACCCTGAGTCAAGTCACAGGCTGGGGCAGATGCTTTGGCAATGCAACCCTAGCTAGGCGGAAAGGCAACGTCTGCACCGAAGTTGTCAAACCCAACGGGAAAAACAATAAGTGGCTAGTCCCATCCGCGTCTGGGATGTGGGTTTGCCAGCGATCCGGAGTGAGTCCCTGTGTGTTCCTTGCCAAATTCAATGACTCTAACAACTTTTGTGTCCAAGTTCTGATTGTTCCTAGGGCCCTGTGCCGCGCAGATGAAGAAGTGTATCGCCATTTCGAGGAGCCCAGCCGGCTCCACAAAAGAGAAACAGTAACAGGTGTAGCTGTCGCAATGCTGCTGGGCCTAGGAGCAGCCAGAACGGCCACAGGAGTCTCAGCCCTAGCGACCCAACATCAAGGACTGTCCCAGCTGCAGACAACAATTGACGAGGACCTGCAGAGGATCGAGAAACCCATCTCCCTTTTAGAGAAGTCGGTCTCCTCACTCTCGGAAGTGGTCTTGCAGAACAGGCGAGGACTAGACCTCCTGTTCATGCAGCAAGGGGGCCTGTGTGCCGCCTTGAAAGAGGAGTGCTGCTTCTATGCAGACCACATGGGAGTCGTGAGAGACTCCATGGCAGAACTCCGAAACAGACTGGCTCAGAGACAGAAAGACAGGGAAGCCCAACAGGGTTGGTTCGAGTCCTGGTTCAATTGATCACCATGGCTAACCACCCTAATAGGTCCATTGGCAATGCTACTTTTAGCTGTCACCTTCGGACCATGCCTGCTGAACAAGCTTGTCTCTTTCGTTCAAACCCGCCTAGAACGGGCCAACATCCTGTTCATAGGCCGGCAATTAACTGCTGTGAATTCGACCAGGGAACACTGCCAGTCACAAGATTTTCTACCCAGGTTCACCAAACCTCTTTCCTTGTCGACAACCCCATGCCTCAGCCCAGTACCTATATATATGACTACTTCGTTCATTTGTAAAAAAGGGGGGCGAGATGTAGTAGATAGGGTCAGGCGCTCGGAAAATCTCGCGATGTTACGGAAAGCAGTAGAGTTCCTCTCCCCCTAACTCCTAGTGATAAGGGATCACCCAAGAATGTAGTCCCCCCTAACATTAGTAACTTTCTACTCCTTACTAACCAATTACAGTAAAGTAAGACCCCCTGACGTAGGGAAAAACTTTCCCGGTATAAAACCCGACGAGACGGGACAATAAAGGTCTTGAACCGTCCACCATACTGGTGTCTGTGTGTGTTCTTGGCCCGAGTGACCCTGGAGAGTTTGGGTCGCCGTGCCGTTTCCTCAGAACCAGGTCACCTCGCCTTGCATCAGAAGGCGACATTGGTCTCACCACCGGGGTCAACTCTCATGGTCAGGGCGAGAGGGTCCGAAGGTGTTCTGCGTCTCTGCAGGTTCAGCACTCGGCTCCTCACGTCCAGACATCACTCCAGTCTCTCAACTCTTAGGTGGCTCGTTGTTTTTGGGGTTTCTCCATGAGTTTGGAGATGGGGGTCCCACAAAGCATTCTGGTCTTGGGAATCACTTTGCATAACCCCCCCACCTTCTCAGGTGTCTTCCCTATTCTGAGAAAGGTAAAACTTAGCCTCGGGCAAGGTCCCCACCCAGGAGAAGGGCCATTACCTCGCCCCAGCCAGGGCTTTTACTAATACAAAAACAACCATTAACGACAACGACCCGTGATTACAATAACAAAGGCAGCAGCCCAGCAGTAGTGGTAACTTTTTCTCACAGAAAAAAATATTAACCGAATTTTTGTTCATAACATAGGGTGCTGCCTGCTGAAACATATGAAACACTAACATACTCTCATTTTCTGAAAAAAAATCATAAAAATTCTAATTTGAGCACAAAATTATTTCTTTTTAGAATTGCTTACAATGTAACCAGTGGATGAGATACTATTCCTTAAACTCATTTTTATGTGAAAGTACAGTCCTGACCCTGATGCCTCAAGGAGCTATAAAAAATGCTAAATAATAGTCAGAATCTGCAAAACCAAGTACATCTGTCATTAATCCATAGCCCAGCAATAGTACTTGAAAAAAAAAAAAAAAGAGAAAAGGACTTAAGACATGAAATGAGAAGCCACATTAACCTGATGAAATCCATATGTTCAGCCAAAGATCTTTACAGTCTCTTTACGTCACTCAACTGTCATTGTGTCAGATGAGCCTACACAACAGCAGCACTGTCAGCTACCAAAACCAACATAGGTCTCAGCATCTGTATTTATTTTGATTGTCTCTTTTTCTCAGAGACCTTGTTCTTCTGCAGCTGTCTTTTATTTCCAGCGCTATCAGGGGTGCATCAGGGGTGCAGAAGTGTGCATCCAGCTCAAGGGAGACATTCTTTAAAGACAGCATGAACAGAGACTCAGCTCACTGACAGCACTCAGCCGGGGCACCCAATTTGCCAAAGAAAACTGGTGCTTTTATGATGGATTGCACTGGGTTTGCGTGGCCAGGTTTTGGTAGCAGTGAGACTGCAGCAGTGGCTTCTGTGGGAGCTGATGAAACTTCTCCCATATCCAGCACAGGCAATTTCAGACAGCTTCAGGATGGACCCATCGCTGGCCAAGGCTGAGCCTATCAGTGACGGCAGGATGATGCATTTAGAAGGGGAAAAATGTTGCTGTGCAACATCAATTGCAGCTGGAGAGAAGGCTGAGAACATGTGAGAAGAAAAGTCCTGCAGACATTCAGGTCAGGGCAGAAAGTGGGGCAGGAACTGCTCCCACAGCTGAGGCTCCCCTGCAGCCCATGGAGGGCACAGCTGTTGCAGTGCCTCTCCAAGTGTGGGCTCGGAATCACCCCGGCTTGCTCTGGCACAGCGATCAGCAAGGGACACTCTCCTGTTCCTCGGGAGGTCAGCAGAGTGGCTAAGGCTTTCACCTTTTGGACAAGACAGCAGCACGACATAAGTAGGAGAGTGGACTCCAGTTGGGGGCAAAGTCCAGGTTTATTCTGGAGCTCAAATAAAGTCCCTAAAGCAAGAGATCGAGTCAACTGAAGATTCCCAAAATGCAGTCTGCAGGGTGTTATAAAGGGAGGAGTAAACCAGGGAGGGGTTTGTTCGCCTGCCGATTGGGATATACAAGAGGGAGTGGAGAGCAGGGAAACAGGCAGGTAGGGGGACCAATAAGAGCCACCTGAGGGAGGAGCCCCAATGCCTGAACCTATCACTTGATGCCCTTGGTAGAAGTTTCTAGAAGGAGAGGATGGGCTGTCAAGTGAAGGACAGGATACTAGGGAGGGGTTAAGGGAAGGATTCAGCCACTTTTGTGGAACAGGGGGAGGAGCTAGGGAGATTAACATTAACAAGAAGGAAGGAGGCAGCAGGGGCAGAACCATTATAACAGGAGGGAAACTGGGATAAACCAAAGTACAACTTAATGCAACTAAACCATGTAAGAACACAATCAACACACAGGAGTGCAGAGATCCACCTGCAGTTCATGGAGGAGCCCACACTGGAGCAGGGGCATGCCCACAGGATGCTTGACCTGTGGGAAGCCCACACTGGGGCAGGTTTGTTCAAGACTGTGAGTTTGTGAGGGACCCACTGTGGAGCAGCCTGTTCCTGAAGGTCTGACCCTGTGAAAGGGATTCACTCTTGAACAGTTTGTGTAGAACTGCAGCCATTGGGAAGTACTCACACTGGAGAAGTTCCTGGAGAACTGTCTCCCTTGTCAGGGACCCTGCACTGGAGCAGGGGAAAAGTGTGAGGAATCCTTCCCCTGAGGAGAGAGGAGTGGCAGAGACAATGTGTGAGGGACTGGCCACAACCCTCTCTCATCATCTCCCTATACTGCTGCAGCTAAGGAGCTGGAGAAGATCAGGAGTGAAGCTGAGCCAGGGAAGAAGGGAGGGGTGGGAATAAAATGTTTATAAAATTTGTTTTTATCATTGTTAAAAATGATCAGTCAAAGGCCAAATTATCAAAAATGAGAAAAATTTATTTATCTTTTTCCACAACCAAAATACGGTCCTCAAAACCACCACAGCCAAAGAGACAGCGTCGAGCCCAGGGTCAGCGCTGGGTGAACCTGGATCCAACCTCTATCACATGGAATCCCCCCTCGTTCGAAGAGCTGCTTCTAGCAGGGATGTTTTATACAGTTTAATATGCCCGAGGCAGAGGAGTCCCAGTTTCTTTTGTAACTCTGCATAGTTGGTTCTTTCACTGTGCAGAGCTGGACAATTGCCGTTTCCTGGTTGATAGTCAGCGTTGATTGAATCCTGAAGTCACATATTCACATGTATCTTTCTGGCAACTTCAGCTATCTTGATCAATGTTATCCACAGGGTGATGATCACTCTTAGGCGTCTTCTGATGACTCGGGATAACGGTGATCATCACACTGGGCACGTCTATTCATAAGCTAAATGCCGATCATTATCTGGCCACCTTCAGGAATTTCAAGTTTGAATAGACATCCGTCTCTCAGGCTGCTTGTGGTCAGAGACTCATTTGGATTTCACAATCTTTATAAAATACATTTTTTTAATAGCATGAATTATTTCTAACATATATTACAATCTCTCCCCTTTAATATCAACACATTAATTCATGCTCCCTCTACATCCCAAATTACAATTATCTATTTACTTCCTACATCTACCCTCCGCCTTTAAGGGTCTTCTACAAAAAGAAGGCTGTATTAAATTCTCATGCCATGCTCTCCTTGCGGGATTCCCCGATAACCATTATAATTATTCCCATTTGTTTTGACCTGTTTCTCAGATTTTGCCAAGATCTCGGCAGCATTTCTTGCACACTTTCCTTCTCCCAGGCTCATGATCTTGGACATGTTGTTTCCAGAAGCCAACTCCGGGTCCAGCTGTCTGCATACCCTGTACCACAGAGTGTATCAGTCTAATAAAACAAGGTATTAAGACACGGGAGGAATAGGACTCCTGCTACTGAACGCAGCACAAAACCAATTATTTTGTTCCACCAGGCCCCATCAAATAATCTGTCCCACCAAGATGACTGCAAGATCAAATTCAATTTCTGAGCTGGGACATGGGCCACTTTCTTAATTTCGGCTGCCAATCCTCTTGTGATTTCCCCATAATCATCAATTTCAATACAACATTCTGATTCATTGAATTTTCCACACACTTCCCCTTCTTTGGCCAGCAAATAGTCTAAAGCTATTCAATTCTGGTGCGCAAAAGCTTGTACCTGAGTGTGCTGCCGACTCAACAAATCCAGGGCCTCTGAGGTGTGATTTGACGCAATTTCCACCACTGCCTGCAGCCTGATCAACCGGTTCAGTAGATAGATTGGAGTCCTATAATCATAGCTTCTGGCCTGAGCCCATGTGGCTGGCCTATAATAATCAATTATCCTTGCTAACAGCCACTCCTCCTCCCCCCAAATTTGCCTGCCACTTATGAGAGGTATCATTTTCTTCAAGCTTCTTTGCTCCCTCCTCAGGGTCTCATACAGAGGAACCCCTAGTATGGTACTTTTTGTTTGGGGGAGAGTGAAGAAAACTGTCCAGATCATGCTCAAAGTGCATGATCCTTTCCATCTTGGAGGTAACTCACTGTATGCTTTCTTTCCACAAATCCAATAAATTCAATCTGGGGCTTTCCATCTGATATTAGTTTTCCCTGGGTCTCCCCAATATTCTCTCAGTCCTGCCAAGGATTGGTAAGGATTAGCTCTGGGACTCCTGACCCAGCAAAGTCCTATTTGACCGTTCCAATCACAATTTGTTTCGTCCTTCTGACTGCAGTACCCTGTAGGAGGTTCTGGTTGCCAGACTTTGCTCTTCCTGTTATAATTTACCATCACAGTGGTTATACATGGCATGTATCCCACCATTTCAGTATATTCTTTCCCTTCTCGACTGATGCAGATCGTCCCAATCACTCATTGATCCAACACCCATCCCTCAGGTCTCTGTGCCAATTTTGAGACCCTTGGGTTGTCCCATTTCAAAAGCCATTTCGGAGCCAAACCTTCGCCCTTCCAAGGCCTCTTCTCTGCCAATTTCAGCTCCCTGCAAATCCTACAGTTTGACAATCCCAATTCCGTGGCAATTTCCTGCATTAAATCAATGCAGGAATGAGTAAGTTTTGGTCTGGGGAAGGTAGTTCCCCATCAGCATATTGTTTCTCAAGCTGTTCATACTGCTCGCCCAAGTTTTCAATCTTTCCTATTCCACCCTTTTCTTTCTCAGTTCTGACTCCCTCCTTTTCAGCTCCTGAGTAATCTCTCTCATTTTTCCCTCAGGATCTATTCCATCTTTGTTCCTTGCAAAACAGACAGCCCTATCATATTCCAGGCAGTCTCTATCATCATTTGCCTGTGCTAAGTCCTATATGATCAGCTCTCTGTTCAGGGTGAACTTGCTATCAAATTTTATATTTCTTCCCACCCGGTACATTTTTCTGTTCATCATGCACATTCCCAGTTTTGAATTGTCATCTTTGCTTCCTGAACTGTATTTTTTTCTTTAGGACGCAACTGTCTCCAGACTGAAAGATATTTAACAAAATGATAGATAAATTTGTTTTGTCTCATGTAAGGAATGCCAGAGCGATGCAAAGAACTGGTAGAAGCAGGATATGATGTTGGACAACCAGACAAAGAAAATGTGACTCTTCTTCACTGGGCAGCAATAAACAACAAATTTGAGCTGGTGAATTGAGCTGGCAGTCCCTGTGACAGTAACAACGTACTCTGCCACTGTTACCTATAATGACTATGTTGCTTTTGTACTTGAAGACACAGGAATGCTTGAGAAGAAAAGAGTAGAATTCAAATTTTAAGGCATTACCTTTGTGAAGATGTCTCTGAAATATAAGATAGCCTGGTTTCTTTATATGTGAAATCATGTAGAACATGAAATAATGAAATTTTCTCAGGTTTCATTTTTTTAACAAACTGTCTTGTTTTAAAAGGGAAGATGTCTGCTAAGGAAGGTGGAAATCTTCCTAGAATGGAAAAGGACCCCTCCCTACAAATCATTATAGCTTCAAAAATTATGGATGTCCCAAGCAAAAATGCAGAAATAGGAGTAAAAGTTGTTTAGTATAAAATATGTACAGAAGAGAACAGAACAAGCAACAAAACAAAGACAGGAGTTTCCCCCCACTGGGCGCTATTTGCCCTTTGGTACAATGATGACCAACCCTGACAGGGGGCGCTGCTGGCTGCAGGGGCAGGGGCCAGGGCCAGGGTCACTCGCTGCCGGCAGGGGATGGGGCCCGGGTCACAGGGGCTGACAGCTGGTGCTCCCATGCATACTTGGACCTTCAGACTCAGCGGTGGTGGCTTGGACAAAAGGGAGCAAAGGGAGCAATTCCTCCGGGCACTCAGGTGACGGTGGAGACTGCCCAGGCTCCAGGTGGCACACCACGTGCTGGTTCTGCATTCCGGAGCGCCAGGGAGGCCAGGAAAGCAAGCAGATTTGCTTGCATTGCCCAATGGCAGCGTAGCAAAGTCCCGAAGCCGAATGAACAGAAGTTCCCGTATGCAACCAACTGCCTCGATGCGCCAGCAGAAGGGAAGCAGGTAGTGTTACACCCCAGTCACTGAATTCCAGGATTAAACCAGAATTATTTTGCTCTGGGTAGACGCAAAGGAGAAAATCTCAACCAGATATTCTCAAGAGGTAAAAAGCACACAAAAGTTTACTGGCAAATTACAGAAAATTAAGGAGCATTTTCAAAAGAGTAAACGCAACCTAACATCACTTATCACAGCATAAACTTAGCCCATTGAACACAGAAAACCTTTAAACTCATTCAATGTTACAGTCCTTGAGAGAGAAGAAGAGAAAACCAGAAAGGCAGGAAAGATAAGAAAAACAGACATATATTTACTGAATCTTTGTAGTGAGGAACCCAAACCTGACCCCAAGATTCAAGGCGGGGCCTCAGCAGTGCCCAGAACAGAGGGGCAGTTACTGCCCTGGCCGTGTGGCCACACTATTGCTGACCAGGATGCCATTGTCCTTCTTGGCCACCTGGGCACACCTGGACTTGTGTTTGGCAGCTCTTGGCCAGCACCCCTAGGTCTTTTTCTGTGGGGCCACTGGAAATTGCACAGAATGGTCAGAGGAATGTGCAGAGTTTAGTAACAACCCCAGGGGGCCCAGTCTGACTGAGGCGCTCTTTGGCCGCTTTGGTAACAAGACAAGTCGGCCCAGTCGCCCTAAAGAGCTCTTTGGCCGCCTAAAGTACCAGTCCAAAGCACTGCAGGGGGATGTTTTGACCCAAGTGCAGGATTAAACTATTTCCTTGCACACTGGTGCCCACTCTTCCAGAACATTTGGGTTTATTTAGTGATCCCTCGTGCCTGGCAGCCGAAGCTTCTTCTGCCCCTGCATTCCTGGTGGAGCTCTCAGCGCAGCCATGCAGTAAGGGCGACTGCACCAGTTCCAGCCGAAGCCTGAGCGCAAGTACCGGGACAAGGGGCGAAGCCTGCACCCCACACCCTGCTCGGCCACCAATGGGGAGCCATGGAACTGGCGAGGCAGGCAGGGATTGGCTGGGGCCATTGAGCGCAGCATGGCTCAGAGGGGCCCGTACTGGCTGATGGGCCGTTGGTGTGGCAGAGTTGGAGCAGTGGCGGCCGGAGTGGCCCCGGGGAGCGGGCTCCAGCGAGGGAGGGACCAGCCCCTGGCAATCGACTGACTGACTCTGTGCGAGGGACTGACCCCCTGTGAGTGGCCCCAAAAGAATGCCCTTTGCTTTGTGGTCTTGGTGCCATGGATGGGTGTGTTCCTTTCCTTATCATGTGTGGGACCGTGCCTGGAAGGGAGCTAGCCATGTTTGCAGAGGGGAGCAACGAGCCACCTTCTCGTCACATCACTTCTGAAAAGAAGCATACAGGGCTACTGGAAGAGGTGCCTTCAGATGAGAGAGTGGACATTCAGATTACATATGATAAATTTGGTTTTCGCTGTTGGGGTGGTCAAGCGTTGGAACAGGTTGCCCAGGGAGGTCGTGGATGCAGAGGGTATGGCCAGGCTCAGTCAATGTCCAGGTAATGGATCAGGTTTGCAGTGATGAGGCACATCGAGCAGGGGAGTCACTCCACAGTTCCGATTATAGGATGATGATCTTTACCGTAAGAAGTGTTTGATCAGACCAAAAGAAAGCTACAGAGCATGTTCCACAGAGAGAATTAGGTGTTGCTGAGTAAGTCATTCTCCATTCCCACTGATTTTTGACTTAGATAGGATTATAGATTGTTTTCTATGGTGTAAATGACATATATGGAGCAAGGACATCTGGGCAAAAAATTGACAGGTCAACTACAAGTAATGTTACAGCAATAGTAGTTTCTCAAATTCAGAAAGACAGTTAAGTTACAGAAATTTATTTTCAGAGGTTTATGATAATGTGGTGAGACTTGTTTATTTTTCATTTTGTTTGTCAGTGTAAGTATTAAGCCTTATATTATCTATGCATCTTAATACAAATTTCCAGATAGCAAGAACTTCAATGGATTCCTTTGATATGAGTGTTTTGATTATGTTTTGCTGAATGTAAGTATATAGGGAATTGGTAAAGGTATTTTGCTGCCTGCACCCCCAAATTTCATGTGGTCTGAAGGCTGTATAATAGATTTTTATAACTTTTATTTGTGATTGTCTTGCAGAGGCATTAGAATTACTGAGAAACAGCTGGAGTAATAGGACTCATGTTTTCTTTCCTACAGCACATCATGGCAACCCATCAAGAGAATGGGTTGATTCTCTTGAGAATCAAGAGAAAAAATTTGCTGAAGAAAGAAAATGCCAAAACTTGCAAAATGATACTGTAGCATCTCAAGGGCAATGGGGAAGAGCATGGTGGGAGAAGCCGATGTCCCGAACTAGTCCTTGTTTAGTGATCCCCAATGCCCGGTGGCCAAAGCGCCTTCTGCCCTTGCATTCCTGGCGGAGCTCTCTGTGCAGCCATGGAGTAACAGCCGCTGCACACGGGACCGCATAGCCGCTGCTGCCCTGGTTCCAGCTGAACCCTGAGTGCGAGTACCAGGACAAGGGGCAGAGCCTGTGCCCCACACACTGCTTGGTCACCAGTGGGGAGCCGTGGAATGGGCGGGGCGGGCAGGGATTGGCTGGGGCCATTGAGCAGGCAGGGTTCAGAGGGGCCGGTACTGGCTGAGGGGCTGTTGGTGCAGCAGAGTCAGACCAGTGGCAGCCAGAGTGGCCCCAGGGAGTGGGCTCCAGTGAGGGAGGGACCCCTAGCGATGGAGGGAACAACCCCCAGTGAGGGAGTGGCTGACATCCAACGAGGGAGTGGCTGATCCCCGGCAAGAGAGGGACTGACCACCGGTGAGGAAGGGACTGACTCCATGTGAGGGACTAAGCCCTGGTGAGTGGCCCCTACTGAGTGCCCCTTGCAGCGTGGTCTCGTGTCCTGTGCCCAGTACCAGTGCTCTCTGACTGATCCCCATGTGTACTTGCTGATAGGGAATAAGCAAGTAAACATGGGGAACATCTGGAACAGGACTCCCATGCTGACCTATGGGGCTGCTGGCATTTATCCCCTTTCAGTCACTTTCCAGGTACAATATTGATTTATGAACTGGATGCAGTGTCTGGTTTCTCACACAGATGTTAGATGAATCCTTTTGCACAAAGGGTGGTGGAATGTTGCACTGACAATTACTCTTTGGTGTTCCTCACTTTCCAAGGCATTTTGGAATCCAAATTAAGCTTATGTACATTGGAAATAAGTATGTAGGGAATATACAGAAATAGTCCTTGTGTGACATAGTCTTTGATGAGGTTTTTAAGAAAAAGCAACTATATAACAATGACACCCGTTTGTTTTAAATTAACACACAAGAAATAGATCAAAATAAAAGGACAAGGAGCTGAATGTAGTTACCAACTGTCCTGTCTCCCACCGAAATAGGATGACACCCTTATCGGGAAAGTCCTCCTTGGAATGCAATGCACACTGAGCAATCTTCTGAAATTATAGTATGGCTGTTCTTAGAATCTTTAATAACCATTGTGTAGCCAGAGAAACATGGACATGTATGTTCTCACCTTCCTCACTGATTCAGTTGAAACAAAATAGAAAGTGATGAAACAAAATAGAAATAGAATAGAAAGTTTTGAAACAAAAATAGAAAGTGATCTATGCAATCTTTTAGAATAAGTTACAGCATTTCTCTCTCTTATAATTAGTAAAACTGTTGATCTTGTAGACACCACACCATCAATGGAAAAGTACTGGTTGATGGTTTTGGCACTTAAAATTGTCAGGGGACTATTGCTGGTATTTGACAAGATAGTTTTACTTGCTCAAGCTCCATTAACCCAAGGGACTTGAACAAAATGTGTGATGTGAACCATTAGAAAGGGTACTATAATTGTTACTAACTTGTTACTGTAGTTACTAGGGTTTGAGAGAGAGAGACTAAATTCAGTTTTGTGAGGAGAAAAACTCAACCTAATAAAGCCTGATGGGTACAGCAGAGTCTAAAGGAACATTTGGAAAAGTGCCTCAGGGTATTTAACTGGGAGGATGAGGAGAGAGAATTCATTTCATGAGCGCTTGATGGTGCTTCTGTGTATTCTGTGCATACCTGCAGTCTCGCTTCCGCGGCCACTGGAGCTGACAGGCTGGCTAGCCACTCTCAGAGTGACCAGTGGAGACTATGAGTCCTGCCACTCCCAGGTTCTCTACGAGAACCCCGAGTAGTGGCTCCGTTTGTGGCATGATGACGCAGGTGAGAGCAGGACTGCGAAGAACTCAGGTAAAGGAATGAATGAGTGGACACACGTGTGGATGCCAAGGCTCTTTATTTTACCCAGGTGGGGCCAGTAATGGTGTCAGGTAAAAACTGTTAGGGAGGCACTTATAAAGGAGAAGGATGTAACGGACGGGGACACGAGGGACCAATGAACAAAGCCCAGGGATGGAGCGAGAGACACACAGAACCAATAGGAAGGGCCCAGGGGAGGGAAAAGGCTCAGGGGACAAATCATATGTTAGGTGAGGGATGATTGACACAGAAGATTCTCGACATGAGAGGGGACGGTTACAATGATTGACAGCTAACAGGTGGGAGGAACAAACCATTAGGAGGGAGAACGGAGGGGGAACCTAGGTTCAAACCAAATTTTTAACTTATAAAAAATAACCAACTTTACAACAAAGCCCAAATAAAACATATAATACTACATCTCCCCCTTTTGTGTTTTAAAAGGAAGAGGGGGAAACTGCAAAAAGGGACAGAGTCCAGTTCATGAAGAGGCACTGTAAAAGTGTAAGGTCCAGTTCTTTATACTTCGGTGCTGTGTGCCTTTTGGCTCTCCCACCAGCTATCGCTCTTTGTAACAATGGCAGCAGAGGCGATCTTGCACGCTTGAGGAAGGCTTTGTGGTGGAGGCAGTGATGACTTGCTTCAAGACACCAAAGCACAAGGATGGCAAGAAATGAATGACAGCAGAGTAAATTATGCTCTTCATGCAGGACAGCATCCACAGTTGCAAGGAGCATTGTGGGTGCCTGAAATGAAATGAGAACAGAACACATAATGAATACTAAAACATAACAACGGATCTTCACTAAGGGAGAGGCAAACAAAATAAAAGTAATATCAGGAGTCTCTTCCTCTCCTGCGGTGTTTTCTATTCTGTGTGAATGTGCCATCATTGTGGACTTTCTGCCCATGGGGGGTTACTGCTAGAGGTGCGATAACAGACTCCATTGGTTTGATTAGTTTCTTAGGGACCCATGTGACACCTGAGGGCGTGGACATGCAGGCATATCCACGACCCCAAGTTATAAGCTGGAATGGACCTTGGATTTCTCTGGAATCCGGGTCCCTAATAAGGACAGGTGGTTTGTCTTTTAACCCATCGTGTTGCTGCTGATGGAAATGTCTCAGGACTGGTGGCTCCGGTCTGTCAAAAGAACAGTTCAAAAAATTGAAAGTAAAGAGCGCTTTACAAAGTCTGAGATGTGGGGACAGAGCTTGGACATCTCCCCGTTGGTGGGTGAGGACTTGCTTTAGAGTTTGGTGAGTGCGTTCTATTACAGCCTGACCAGTGGGGGAGTGTGGAATTCCCATCCGATGTTGTACCCCCCATTCCTGCAAAAACTCACCAAATACTTTGGAGGTATAAGCTGGGCCATTATCTGTTTTGATGGTAGATGGGATCCCCAAAACTGCAAAGGCGTGAATCAGATGTTTTTGTGCATCTACTGCTTTTTCCCCAGTGTGGGCTGAGGCAAAGACTGTCCCCGAGAAGGTGTCCACAGATACATGGACATATTTGAACCGCCCAAATCTGGACATGTGGGTGACATCAGTTTGCCAGACTTCGCAGCTGCAGAGTCCTCTAGGGTTCACCCCAGAACCCAGTATGGTAAAGCCGTCTTCTGGCAATTTGGGCAGATGGCCACAATCGCATTGGCTTGGTCTCGCCGCAGGTGAAATTGTCGGACCAGCCCTGGGGCATTCTGATGAAATTGCTGATGGCTTCATTTGGCCTGCTGGAAGATGTTAGGTAGACCAGCCAGCTGCAGGGGTGCAGCTAGGGCGTCGGCCCTGCAGTTTCCCTCGGCAATAAACCCAGGGAGGTCGGTGTGTGATCTTACATGCATTACAAAGAAGGGTTGCTCTCAGTGGGAAACCAGATGTATTAGATGCGAGAGCAAGCAATAGATGGCAGGATTGGAAACTTCCTTGAGCACTACCTGTTCTGCCTGGGACACTACACCTGCTACATAGGCTGAATCGGTTACCAGATTAAGAGGTTGTGGAAACTTCTTAAAGGCCCTGACAACTGCATCTAACTCAGCAACTTGTGGAGAACCCTCCACAATCTGAACATCGGCTTCCCACTGCTGAGTCTGAGGGTCCTTCCAAGTAATGACTGACTTGTGGGATCCTCCAGATGCGTCTGTAAAAACTGTCAGGGCTTTGAGTGGGCGGCGACTTTGAATCTCTTTTGGAACCAAATTCAATTCAACATTAAACAATTTGTGCCCTGGATGGTTGATTGAAATTTGACCTGTGTAGCTGTCTAGGGTGAACTGCAAATTCTCATTAGACCAGTATAAATTTTCCACAGTGCCCAAAGATATCCTCCCCATGGATGTTTGGATAGGGAGGTGAATGCATGCAAAAGCACACCCCGCCAAAACACACAGGCGAGCCCTAGCTGTCGTGATCAGCTGAGCCATCAGCTCTTGTATCTTGGTAATGTTTTTGGACAGCTGATGACCAAGGAACACCCACTCTATAATTAAGAGGGGGTCCTTTTGGTCCGTGCCCCATGGAAAAATTAACCCATAAAGATGTGGTAGCCTGCCCAGAATGACGAAGCTGAAGGGCAGATCCTCATGACACCGATGGACGTGTCGACTTGCAATGATGGATTGGACCTTCTCAAGTGCTGCCCTGGCCTCCGGTGTCAGAGACCTTGGGGAATCCAGGGTCTCCCCCCCTTTTAACAAGTTGAATAGAGGTGATAAATCTGTTGTGGTGAGCCCTAACCAGGGACTGATCCAGTTTAGGGATCCACAGAGCTGGTGTAAATCTCTTAGTGTTTTAGGGTTAGTGTGAATTAGGATTTTTTGGGGTGTAATGGTACAGTGGGTGATCTCAAGGCCCAGATACTTCCAAGGCGGCAGGCGTTGGACTTTGTCTGTTTGCACCTCAAATCCTGCCACTAACAAGGCTGTAATAGTGTCCTCTAAGGCGCATGCAAGCATGTAGTTGTCAGGGGCACAAATAGGGATATCATCCATGTAATGGTATATTATGCATTTTTTCTGCCTTGCGCGCACTGGGGACAGAACCATAGCAACATACCACTGGCAGATAGTAGGGCTGTTTTTCATTCCCTGAGGAAGAACGTACCAGTGGTAGCGCTTCATGGGAGCTCCTCTGTTGATGGAGGGCGCAGAGAAAGCAAACTGTGGTGCATCATCTAGGTAAAGGGGAATATGAAAGAAACAGTCTTTGATGTCAATAACTGCCAATTTTCAATTTTGTAGGAGCATGGATGGGGAACCTGGTTGGAGGGAACCCATGTCTTCAATGACATCATTGTGGAGAAGATGCCACCTGTCACCTCCACGTTTCCTGATAACAAAAACAGGAGAGTTCCGGAGGCTGTTGATTTTGACTATGTGGCCTTTGGCCAGTTCCTCTTCCACAATCTGAGTGAGCGCCTTTAATTTTTGTTTGTTCAGCAGACACTGTTCTACCCAGACTGGTTTATGTGTAACCCAATTCAGTTTTAGGGTAGGGCGCTCCACAGTAGCTGCATGTAAAAATGCTGAGGAGCTGGCAAGTCCAATTTCGCCCCCCACTGTGACATGGCATCCCTCCCCCACAGGGTAAACTTAGAATTCAGAACAAATGGGCGTACAGATGCTAATTGCCCATTCGGCCCCCTAATTTGCACTATGCTCTTTGATCTGCATGCCAATTGAAAACCCCCAACTCCCAGTACTGAGCTACTCATGTTTTGCAGCTCTCATTGTGATGGCCATTTGTGTGGAGGACTGACCATCACATCTGCTCCCGTGTCCATCATCCCCTGAAGCTGAATAGATTGGCCCCCGCTCTTAAGGCCACACCACACAAGGGGCTTTTCCTCTTCTAGCACCTCAGTGTAAAAGACAGAAAGGTCCAGGTCATCGCACATAAAATGTGGTATAGGGACAGCTTGCGTGATGGTCTGGCCTTCCGGCAGGGAGGGACAGGGGA
The DNA here is from genome assembly GCF_027579445.1 of Ammospiza nelsoni. Taxonomy (NCBI): domain Eukaryota; kingdom Metazoa; phylum Chordata; class Aves; order Passeriformes; family Passerellidae; genus Ammospiza; species Ammospiza nelsoni. The sequence continues at coordinate 56,076,692 of NC_080637.1, read as the reverse complement.
CACAGCGCAACATGAGGGTGAAGCACTCTGGGTGGAGTGTGAGGACTGCTGGAATGACTTCAAACCCCAAGGGAGTGTACTTAGTGTCCCCAACAATGAGATACTTGCAATCGAGGGATGGAATGTTCCTGTAGGTCTCCGCCTGTTGAATGCGTGGGAGAAGTCCAGGCTCTGCGCCAATCTTGTGCCAGTCCTGATTGGAATAAAAGATAAAGTGAGTTAGTCTGAGTCTGTATCATTCAAGACTATCCAATGTGGTTAATTGACAAAGGTTATTATGATTAGCTGACCCCCCCAGACTACCCTATTTATATCATCACGAGGGGCTTGGACGCGCTGCGCGTTCAGTTTTTTTTTACCATGGTGACTAGAAAATTCGTCCCCTTGTCCTCCTCCTTTATCTCCCCCTGCACTCGGGGGAGCCCTCCCAAGGAAAGGGCAGCGGTGAATCAGGTGATCATGCTGGCTGCAGTGGAAGCAACAACGCTGCTGCGAGATCGGCATGCTTTGAGCTCGTGGAGTAAAGCTGGGTCATGCTGGGGCTGAGAAGGCTGCGGCCATTGCTGTTTTGGGTGATGGATTGGCTCTAATGGGAAACAGGAATCGAAGGGACGGCACCCTGAGGGTGAGGGACAGAACTCTGGGCGGAGGCCGTGTGGAGCAAGAGCAGGGCAGATGGTAAAGCCGTGGGAGGAGCAGATAGTAATGCTGTGGGAGAAGGGGAGGGGTAAGGTGATGGGGGAGGAGGTGTTACATAATCATACTTGGGAGGAGACAATTCAAATGCCGCAGAGGAAGAGGAGGGGGAAGAGGCAGGGTTATGAGGCAGGGCGGGAGGGAAGGGATTGTGGGAAGGAGAAGCTTCTGCCAGGAGGTGGCAGCCATTTTGTAGCACGGGAGCAGCTGCCACGAGGTGGGGGCCATCTTGTGGCATGTCTTGGGATCCTGCGAGGGAGGGGATTTTGGGCACTAAAGCGACCTTGAACTTTTTTGGGCTCAGAAACTGGGAAAAAGGGATTGGAAAGAGGGTTAGGAGCAGATTCCCCGAGAGTGTGGCCACCACTGTCGGGGCAAGGGTACTGAGGGGACTGGGGGAAGCCAGGGAGATGGTAGCAGCCCTGTGTCTGCTCTGGACGGGTTGCTTCCCCCCCTCCCCCCGGTGTAGGGGAAGCGAGAGTAGGGAAAGAAGGCAGGGACAGGGGTTGAGGGAGAATTGGGGAGCTTGCCGCACAACATTTTCTACTTTCCCATTCGCGATTCTCAGCATTTTTTTTACAGCTTTGATAATTGAAAGAAATGTATAGAAGCATATACCCTTCCCTGACAGTAGGATCACTTTTCTTGGTACTTTCGGTTAGCTCGCAACCTACTGCCTTCCAGAAACGCTCATCTTTGACCTCTTTAGCAATCAATTGTGGGAATTTAGAAAATACCATTGGACAAAGCTTTTAACCAAACCCTAAGAAAACCATTCACCCCCCTCCCGCAGGAATCCAACAACTTGGAAGTATACCTCCTTCTGCTGAGTCGACAGCCTAATGCCCATGCTGCCAACCCAGAACACTTCCACCCACTAGCTGCTGGAAATGGAAAACTTAAAGCTTAGAAAAGGGTCCCAAAAGCTGCAGCGGTGACTGCTCATGCTGTGCACAGCGTGTCCCCTCTCCCTGGGATCAACAATTGCCTAAAGGGAGCCCCCCCCAGCCAGGTCCGCCCCAACGCCACCAGGGGAAAACTCACCAGACCCCTGACTTCAGGAAAGAAAACAGCAGGAGTGTTAGCGTTCAAAAACACATAATCACAGAGCGATTATATGCGGTGCTTTTTATTAAGAGCTCTGGGAATCGGGGTATATTCAACCCAAATCTGACTCCAACCATACATCCGAAATGATCATGTTTTATACTCTATCGTTACATAACTTTCATGTTAATTATTAAACTTATATTGTTCTATTGTATACATAAATTTAGCCCCTCTCTGAATTTCCAACATAGTTTCTCACTATTCTTCTGATGGTTATATAATAATTACATTTAATTACTAAACAATCATCACATCTAACAATTATATAATTTATCATACTGCTTACGCAGGTGCAGTTGATCTGGGAAAGCACAAAGCCTAACATTTTAGATTCTATCTTTAACTTTTTCCAGGGTTCCACTATCATTCTCCCCCCTTTGAAAGCATTTTCACTTCACTATAGGTGTAAATGTTTTCACTTGATACAGTCCTTTATTCCTCAGTTCGTACTTGGTTCTTCAAATCCAGGGTTGATGTAAACGTTGTCATGGATGCTGTTACGAACTGGAGAACCAGAAGATGGTGGGCGTGGATCTCGTGTTAGTGCCTTTATTATCCTCTGGTTCCAGGATATTTTCTTCTGTACCTCTCCCTTTAAGATGCTGTAAACTAACCAAATTGCTAAGAATACAATTTGTAAGATTATCACATTCTCAATGATAGATTTAATCCATGAACTCACATTCCACCCTAATCCTTTAAAGATTTTTCCTAACCAGCTTGTAGCCAAATCCTTTTGCTCTTCTTGTGCTTCATGATCTATTTGTTTCAACTGATTGATGTCATATTCTACATCTGCAGTTACATTTGAGATATGAACACAGCAATGATCAACTTGTCCCTTTAAAAATCCACATACTCCATGCTCTTTCAGGAGTAACATATCTAGAGCCAATCAATTTTGTAAAGTCATTTTGTGGTGGCTTGTAATTGCATATTTAATTCTTTAAATCCTTCCTGGGTGACTCTTGCCAGTCTACCTACCTGACCTGTAAGTTTGTACAGCATCTCTCTGCTCTTACAGTTTGCTATAGGACCGAGCAATGACTCTAGGGCCCATCCAAATATCACTCCACTAGAGGGTTCTTGCCAAGTGTCATCTGGATTTTCATTGTCTAGAACTTCTCGTCTTGCTCTTATCTGCAGAAGTTCATGTTTTCCATTAAATGGGGACTTTTTCCAGATTGGACATAAGGTTGGGAGGCCTAAAGTAATCTCCTTTACTTTCCCGTCTATAGCCAGATATGTTGTCCAGGTACCATCACTTGCTGCCCATACAAATTGTCCTGGACCTCGGATTGTAATCCTGGTACACCCTATAATTACTTTATAATTCACTCTACCTTGTTTATGTTTGATCCCTCTGCAAGCACAACTAATTTGTAGGGCTATTGCCAGGGGTGGCATCTGTTTTATCTCTTCATCATCTGAAATGCAGTCGTAAATTTTATTACATGCCCACCAACTTACTTTGTCTGCCCTTGTTCTGCTACTAGTGTCAGTGTTCATTATTGCTGGATCTGTTTCATTCTCGGGGCCTTCCCACTTAATACACCAAGGGGTGTTTGCCATATATTGGAATCTTTGAAGAATACTCACAGACCACGCACTGTCCCAAGGTTCTATCTGATCTTTCTTATCCTTGGCCTCACATTCCCATACCAGAGTTGTTTCTGTAACTTGCCTCGATTCGGGTACCAGTTTACATGTAATTGTTTTGTTCTTTGGTATTTCAGGTAGTTTTGATGTTATGATTCCCCAGTTTACTGGGTCTCCTGCTGCCTTTGGTATTGGCAGACAGGCAGTTATTTGGCTGGTGTTTTGCATTTTGGCAAAATCTTTGACTAATCCAGTCATTACATTCTCAGCCCGAACTGCATTAGAAACCTTTATCACCTGTGTTTCCGTTTGTACTTCTCTCTTCATTCTAGAATGAAGAGTGGTTAGTTGATCATTTTGCATTCCACATCCCAAAGATATTAATAACCATAACGTTAGCACAATTACTGATAGTATTCTGAAAGCAATTAAACACGTCTTATCTGCAGCCTTTGTTCATTCCAGAGTTTATACAGTCTGTGATCCAGGATGAACTTTCTTCACTCGGGTATAGTGAATCCAGGGGTCCACGCCGGCTACTTTGACTGCTGTGAAGGTGGTCAGTAGTACCTGATGGGGTCCACTCCACTTTTCTTTCAGTGGTTCCTCGTTCCAGTTCTTGATGTACACCTTGTCTCCTGGATGTATGTTATGAACTGGGTTCTTGAGAGTCAGTGGTCTATTCCACACGAGGATACTCCGGAGCCAAGCTAAAGTTTTCCCAAGAGACAGAACATAATTATATACTTCCTGCTTTCCTGTGACATGTACATTAGGGTTAGGCTCAGGAGATTCATATGGTTTCCCATACAATATCTTATAAGGACTGACTGACATCCCACTCCTAGGCTTTATCCGAATTCTCAACAGTGCTATTGGCAAAGCCTGGGGCCACTGCAATTTGGCTTCTTGGCATATTTTACTGATTTGCCTTTTTAGTGTCTGATTCATCCTCTCTACCTGTCCACTTGACTGGGGTCTCCGCGTGGAGGTCCCAATTTATCCCCAGCAATCTACTTACCTCTCTTAGTACTGTAGCTATTAAATGGGGTCCCCTATCTGATGATACCCCTAGGGGTACCCCGAATCTGGGAATAATCTCCTGTAGTAACCACTTAACCGTTTCCTTTGCTTGGTTCATGCAACAGGGAAGGGCTTCTGGCCACCCAGAGAATGTGTCAAACCCCCACTAACAGGTATTTGTATCCTCGAGTTCTTGGTAGTTCTACAAAATCTACCTGCCAATAGTCTCCTGGCTCTATTCCTATCCAAATTCTTCCTAACTGTGCCTGTCGCCTGGCCACTGGGTTGTTTTTCAAGCAGATATTACATTTTGACATTACTGATTTTGCCATTGTTAACATCCGTACTGAAATTAAACTCTGCTTTAATAATTTTAACAATGCCTCTGCTCCCCAGTGACATTCGTTATGTTTAATTTGTAGAACTTCTCTCATTATCAAGGGAGGTACCACTATTTGTCCTTGTGCAGTTACATACCATCCCTCTGAATTTCTTTGTGCATTTAGCAAACGTGCCAGTCTCTCATCTTCTACTGAATATTTTGGTTTTGGAGGCAAATTGAATTGGGATACGTTAAGCTTCAAAGGTATCAATGCCATTGTTGTTTGTACCTCTCGAGCAACCTGTCGGGCTGCCCAGTCTGCCTTTCGATTTCCCTCACAGATTTTGGAGTTTCCTGATTGGTGTGCTTTGCAGTGTATGATTGCCACTTGTTCAGGTTTTTGTACTGCCTTTATCAATTGCAGGACTGCATCCTGATGTTTAATGTGCGTACCCCGAGAAGATAACAGTCCTCTTTCTTTCCACAGTGCTCCGTGTACATGCACCACTCCAAAAGCATATTTTGAGTCAGTCCAGATAGTTACTTTTTTCCCTTCACTTAATTCTAGTGCCCTGGTTAAAGCAACCAGTTCTGCCTTCTGGGCAGATGTATTTGGTGGTAATGCCTTTGCCTCCACTACTGTATTGACTGTTGTTACCGCATATCCACCGTATCTGGTTCCGTTTTCCACGAAGCTGCTCCCATCTGTAAACAGCTCCCACTCCGGCTGCTCTAGTGGGACGTCTTTCAGGTCTTCTCTTGCTGAATAGGTGTACTCTATTACTTCTACACAGTCGTGTTCTAATGGGCCTTCTTCAGTTGTGGTACCTAGGAACAAAGCTGGATTCAAAAGGTTAGTTGTTTTTAATGTGACATCATCCTGCTCAGTCAGGACTACCTGGAATTTCATCATCCTGCTGGGAAATAACCAATGGCCCCCCTTTTGTTCTAAGACAGGGGTTACCATGTGTGGTACATAGACATCTATGTGCCTTCCCATAGTAAGTTTCCTGGCTTCTTGTATCAGGATCACAGTAGCTGCGACTGCCCGCAGACATGGGGGCCACCCGGCACTTATGTTGTCGAGTTGTTTGGAAAAGTAGCCTACCGGCCTTTTCCAACTTCCCAGACGTTGGGTCAGGACTCCTAGTGCTAGGCGCAGCCTTTCATGTACAAACAGCTGAAAATCTTTAGACAGATCAGGTAACCCTAGTGCTGGAGCAGTTGTCAGTGCTTCCTTTAATTTTAGGAAGGCTTCTTTCTGTGGTTTGCCCCAGGTGAATGGCTGCATCTTCTGAGCTTCATACAGGGGGTTTGCAATCAGTCCATAGTCCATGATCCACAAGCGACACCATCCTGCCATCCCAAGGAAGACTCACAGCTCATGTAAATTCTGGGGCTCTGGAATAGCACAAATAGCTTGGATACGGTTAGTACCTAGTTTTCGTTGCCCTTGTGAAATTTCACATCCCAGGTAAATCACAGTCTGTAGCTATTAGTATATCATCAACATACTGCAACAATAAGTATTGGTCTCTTGGTACTTGCCCATTTTCAGTCCAAATCTCCAGTTCCTTTGCCAGTTGGTTTCCGAATAGGTTCGGCGAGTTCTTTTCGTGTCCAGGCGAGCTGGGTCTTTCTTCCATTCCCTGGGTTTTCCCACTCAAAGGCAAATAGTTTCCTATTTTCTTTGTCAAGGGGGATGCAGAAAAAGGCATCTTTTAAATCAATTACGGTAAACCATTTATATACCTCCTTTATGGATGTTAGCAATGTATAAGGATTTGTTACCACTGGATAAATGTCCTTTGTTATTTTATTTATTGCTCTCAAATCCTGCACTAATCTATATTCAGCATTTGGCTTCTTTACTGGAAATATTGGTGTATTAAATTCTGATTCACATTCTTCTAAAATTTGGTATTTCAAGAATTTCTCAATAATCTTTACTATTCCTTGCCATGCTTCTGGTTTTATGGGATATTGTTTGACTTGTACAGCCCTTGCCCCTTCTTTTAACTCTACATGCACTGGTTGTGCCAATTTAGATTTCCCTGGTATATCTCTCTCCCATACAGAGGGAATCACTGCATCTTCTACCTCCCTAGGGATAGAGGGAACAGGTTTTTCTTTGATCATTAATATCTGTCCCATCTTTGATTCAGGTATTTTCATTATAAGCTCTCGATTTTCAAAGGTTATTGCCGCATCAAGTTTTGCTAGCAAATCTCTTCCTAAAAGCGGAATTGGACACTCAGGTACATATAGAAATTCGTGTGTTATAACCTTGTTTCCAAAACACAAGTTTAGGGGTTGCAGGAAAGGCCGTTTTTCCTCTTTCCCTGTAGCGCCGACTATTGTAATTTCCTTGTCCCCAATTTGTCCTTGCAAATCATTCAATACAGAAAAAGTAGCTCCCGTATCTATTAGAAATCTGACCTCTTTATGCCCTAACAGTATATTTACAACAGGTTCCTTAACTTGTTCTACCGGTTCTACGTCTAGTCAGCTGGTGTACTCCCCCAGGACCATCTCCTTGGTAGCCTGCTGGAACTGATTGCCCTGGTCAAACTGGTTATTCAAACTTGGGCAATTTCGCTTCCGATGTCCCACCCCCTTGCAATATGCACATTGATTCAGGCTTAACCCCTGGGTAACTGGTCTCCTACCCCGACCATTCCTGTTACGCCCCCTGAAATTTGGATTCCCTCTCCCCTGTATTACTGCCAAAAGATTCTGCTGCTGCCTTTTACTAGCTTCTTTTTCCCAATTGTTATATACCTTCCAAGTGACCTCGAGTAACTTATCCAAATTCCTTAATTCTTCCCCTTCTAATTTTTGCAATTTTCTAGGAATGTCATCCTGTGATTGGCCCAAGAATATGAGAGCGAGCTGAACCTTTGCTTGCTCTGTATCCATTTGAAGGTCTGTATATTTCCTTGCTACCTCCTTAAGCCTCTCCAAAAACGCAGTGGGAGATTCCTTCTTTTCCTGTCAAACCTCATATAGTTTGGACCAATTTATAGTTTTGGGCACAGCATTCTGAACTCCTATTTGGATCCACTCTTGATATTTCCGTAATCTCCTCATATCGCACAATAAATTAGGGTCCCAATTTGGATCCTCAATAGGGAAATTCACATCTAAATTCCCTGTTACCAGCCCATTTCTAATATCTTCTCTTGCCCTCTCTTTGGCTGCCTTAAGTACCATTTGTTTTTCAGTAGAATCCATCAAAGTATCTAATATTACTTGTATGTCATCCCAGTCAGGATTTTGAGTTTACATAACCATCTTTACTACGCATGCCACTTTATCAGGATTTTCTCTATAAGTTCTGGCTGACTGTTTCCAAATAACTAAGTCTGCCGGGAAAAAGACACTTTTACAAATACTGGCCCTTCCACTCCGACACCTTGTCGCAAGGGGGCAATCACAGTCCGTTTTTGTTTCCTTATGCCATCTCTATGCACAACTGGAGCAAGCTTTGCCCGACCCTGGGTTCTATGGGCTATTGGGGTCACTGATTCATTACCATTGCTATTTTTTCACTCGCATACCTCTTTCCCCTTTCTATCACAGTTAGATTTTGCTCATCTTCCGAAGAAGAGGGATCGGGTGATGATGGGAGAGGAGGATAAAGAGGGAAAGGTGTACTGGATGAGACGGGTTCAGGGGTAGGTGGGTGAGGAGCAGGTAGTGGGATAGGGACAGATGAAACAGGTGGGATAGGGTTAGGTTCTCTTGTTCCTATTGGAGCTACTTGTAAATCAATATCTGTATAATTTTCCCTACTCAAGCTTTCTCTTAACGCCAAGTGTTCTAAACAACGTTCCTCACAAACCCCACGCTTTGCAGATGTTTTAACCATTAATAATCCACATTCATTCTGCCATTCTGGCTTTCCCCATCAACATATGGGACTTCATCCCATTTTCCTTCTTGTTTACAAAACGACATTAACTGCAAAATAGTGTTATATTGCAGAGTACCGTATTTTGGCCATTTTTCACCATTCTCCAAGGCATATTCTGGCCACCATGAATTACAATAATCAATCAACTTAGTTTTACGTAATCCTTCCCCAAAGTTTCCTTGTTTCCAATGTGCTAATAAGCACCCCAAAGGAGAATTTTGCTGGATAGGGGTGTTACTGCCCAAAATCCCTTTAAGTTTCTCCATTTCAAAAATACCACAAATGCTGAACCCACAACATTTTTGCGATTGTCTTACGGAACGGCGCCTAGGCTTACACCAACAGGAATTCCTTTAGCCCAACCAAGCGTAGCTTTTGCTGCGTCTTATTGGCAGGCATCCAAACCAAAGTAAAAAGCACCTTACCTTTCTCCTGGGGACGTTTGTGAGCGGCAGAAGTGGTCGTGGCTGATGGGCTCCCTGAGAATCCCTCGGTGCCGGCTGGAGCGTGATCCAGTCGCGAACTTGCTCAGCAGCACTCACAAGGGTCCCATCTGCGGGTCGCCAAAATGTTAGCGTTCAAAAACACATAATCATGGAGCGATTATATGTGGTGCTTTTTATTAAGAGCTCTGGGAATCGGGGTATATTCAACCCAAATCTGACTCCAACCATACATCCAAAATGATCATGTTTTATACTCTATCATTACATAACTTTCATGTTAATTATTAAATTTATATTGTTCTATTGTATACATAAATTTAGCCCCTCTCTGAATTTCCAACATAGTTTCTCACTATTCTTCTGATGGTTATATAATAATTACATTTAATTACTAAACAATCATCACATCTAACAATTATATAATTTATCATACTGCTTACGCAGGTGCAGTTGATCTGGGAAAGCACAAAGCCTAACATTTTAGATTCTATCTTTAACTTTTTCCAGGGTTCCACTATCAGGAGCAGTCCCCAGTCCAGGAAGGTATCCCTTTATCTGCACGCTGCAAGAAAGGTGTGTGCCCTCGCTCCCCCGGGAGCACCACTGGACAAAAATCGGTGTGCTCATGCGGAGGTGTTGATGCTTCCAGGAATGGATAATTCCACAAGGGCCGATGCCACAGGACAAGTCCAGATCCATTGGGCGGCTCCCTCTGATCCATGACGCCTTCAAAGCTGCGTCGCGCTAACGACGTCTTCAAAGCTGCGTCGTGTTTGGCGCCAAATTTGACAGGTTCAGCCGAAGCTGCCACACAGTGGAGTGCCAACTGCAGTCTTGTCCCATGGCCACAGGAGCTGATGAGTGCTGGCTAGCTGCTCCTGGAGTGACCGGTGGAGACCACGAATCCCACCACTCCCAGGTTCTTTGCGAGAACCCCCAAGTAGAGGCTCCGTCTGCGACATGGTGATGCAGGCGAGAGCAGGACTGTGAAGCACTTAGGTGAAGGAAGGAAGGAAGGAGCGGACACATGTATGGGTGCCAAGGCGCTTTATTGACCTAGGCGGGGCCAGTAATGGTGTCAGAGTGTCACAGACATCTTTTTATGAAAATCTTTTCTTAGGATTTTTTCTTCCTGAGAAGCTGAGAGGCTCCAGGAACAAAATGTAAACAATGTTATCTGCTGCTGTAGAATGCAACAGGTGGATCTGTGATTGGTCTTGTGTGGATGTTTGGATTTAGTGACCAGTCACGGCAGAGCTGGCTCACTCTCTCTGTCTGAGCCAGCTGCCTTTGTTATCATTCTTTTCCATTCTATTCTTAGCTTAGCTAGCCTTTTGAGATGAAGCTTTTCTTTTTCCATTCTTTCTCAATGATACATATACATGCATCAGCACATTCTCTCAAAGTGGCAGAGACTATTGTTACAGCCAAGCGTTTTCAGCTGACTGACAGATGTGCCAGGACAGAAGGCATTTGCCAACCTACCCTCTTTCCTGCGCAAACCGACGTTGTCAGCACAAATATTTTCACATTCTTTCATTGTGGCCATGTCCAAGCAGCTAGAGGTCACACAGGTGGAAGTGTCAAGACAGAAGATGTTCTCAAAGTACCTCCTTTTTTTTTCTAAACAGGTTTTAAACTGTGCACAATGCTCTGTATCTTCTTTCCCACAAAGACCTGCCCTCAGTTTTTCACTCTCACATCTTTGTTGCAAACGTCCAGCAACAGTTTGCATAGGAAAAGGCTCTAGAAATAAAAGCGAGCCTTGGGCTGCAACCTCCCCCTGCCCCACATAAGCCACATCAAACTCACCAGTGCACTCTTGTCCTTCCCTTCTTCACTGCAACTACCATTGTGTTCTCTGGATCTCGGAACCTAAAGGTAGGCACAGTTGTTTCCACAGAAGGGTTGGAAGGGCCATAGGTAGCACCACAAATAGCTCTCACTGAACTTTAATCCTTACCACTGCCACCATGAGTTTGGTTGGTAGGCCAACCAGTAAGAGTCATGCTCCTTTTACAGCCGGTATGCTGCAGCCACCAGTCCAGTGCTCTTCGACTCTTGTAACCAGTCCTGCTTTTACTCTCCTGGAGGGGAATAGGCATCTATTTCTCACACAGATCATTGTGGAGGCAGCCAAGGGCTCTAGTGTACTGCTGCCAAAAGACACTCGGGCCAGGCACTTACATTCTCAGCACTACGTAGCCCCTGTGTATTCTGCATCTCTTTCCGCCCAGATGATACCGCAAAGCATTTCACAGAGAAAAAATGTGCCAGGACAACAAGCGTGGCTGAAACTGGTGGAAATTTGTATTTGCACCACATTCAAGGGGCAGTCCTCTTTCCTATCCAACCTGTAAACCACTGTCAGATCACAGTGCTCTCTGCCTGCTCCTTCTTACCTTGAAGTACCGATGCGCACGTTACAGCCTCGCAAGGACTAAAGATTCGGAGGTATGTCACAGTGATTTCACACAGCACAGATGCTGAAAAGTGGCAAAGCTGAATGCCTTCGCTGAGCTTCAGTTCTATGCAGATTACAGAATGAAGTAGCAGAGTACCGGGATGTTGTGCGCAGTGTACCTCATTGCAGAAGTCAAGAAAGCTCATTCACAGTCAGGTGAGAATACACTTGTAGCCATAGAACTTTCTAATCCAATGGACAGTCACCAGAGAATATGTCTTGCTTTTCTAAGCTGCCACCTTTACTTCTTTCTACTGCAATGTGGATACTTTTGCCCAAGAAGGCCTGATTACATGCACACATATGTGACCGTGGTCACAGAGGTTTCAGGTGAAAAGAGAGACAAGAATGTTGACTCCATGTTCAGAAGGCTTGATTTATTATTTTATGACATATATATATTACATTATAACTATAATAAAAAGAAAAAGAAAAGGAAAATATTTCCTCAGAAGCCAGCTAAGCTAAGAATAGAAAAGAATGAAAACAAAAGGCAATTCTCTTGGACTCTGTCCGAGATAGCTCCATCTTGATTGGCCATTAATTATAAACATCCAAGAGGGGCCAATCACGGGTGGACCTGTTGCATTCCACAGCAGCAGATCATAATTGTTTACATTTTGTAGCTGAAACTGCAGCTTCTCAGAAGGAAAAATCCTAAGAAAGGATTTTTCATATAAGATGTCTGTGACATGTAACCTTTTTTAATTTAGTTAAATTAGAAAGAAAAATGTTTGTAATTTTCTCTGCTGGGCTCATGCAGAGGAAAGGACAAACACTTGACAGGTTATCTTTTGCCAATCAAAACCTCAATCAAGTGTTCCTGTGGATTGAACAGGGAATTTCTTCACCTGTAGAACATAAAATTCTATCATATCACTAAAACAATTTTACAATATAAGAAAATGCAAAAACAATGCAAAGAAAATTCAAGTCCAAACAGCCGAGTTTCGGGAAAAGCCCATGGACTGAAGATGTTCCTCTTTGCCATCTCTGAAAGTCCTTTTTGATCCTGAAACAGGCTTGCTACAGAAAAGTCCATCAATAGTTATCAAAAGCCCATTGACAGTCATCAAAAAATTTCAAACAATTTTGAGATTTTGGAATGTCTTGGCCACAGCCCTTTATTGAACAACTTGGGCTGAAGCTAGTTTTTGGCCCTTCAATGCTTTTGAGCTGCTGCCAGCTCTTTCAACTCTTTTTATTTAATTTTTTTTTTGTTTTTTTTTCCGGAAAGAGCAGCAGCAGCAGCAGACAGCCTGAGAACTGAGAGGCCCTGGGGGGCCCTGGCCCTCGTGGAAAGATCAGGAACCCCAGACCTGCCCCACAAAACGGTGGCCCAGGACCTGAAGGGGGAACTAAAGCCCCCAAAGCAAACACAAGGCCGGGTAGCGCTGGCCCAGGGACCCGAGCCAAACAGCCCAGGCCCAGCCCACGAGGCAGGCTCTGCATTGTCACAGACCTGCACCCTGCTGCCAATGCAATGGCAGAACAGGTCACCAAATGCTTTTTCCCCCCAAAATCACCGAGGCATACCGACAGCTGGGGGACAGAAGCTGTCCCGAGAATCTCCATCTCAGGTCTGGGGATGTATTTTCCCCACAGCAGACAAGCGATGGTTGCTTCCCACTGTGCCCTCTGCCTCTGCAATGCAAATGCAAAAGGCGTTCCTCTCATCTGCCTCCCGGTACCACCCCCACCCCCTCTGGGCTGGGGACCAAAGGCAGAACTTTCAGGACCCACCTGCCCCTCCGCTGGCACGCGAGAGGGGCGGGAGGGATTTCTGGAACTCCCAAGGAGAAACCCCCGACCAAACACCCCCCACCCCACCAAGAACGCTGAGTTTGAAAGCAGGCAGCTGGGCTGCACCCACACCCAGCCTCCTCCATGGAAGGAGAGGCTGATGCCCTCTTCCCCTGTCCCAGCTCTCCCCACAGGGGCAGCCCCAGGACAGCCCAAAAAACTTGAGGGGAAGTCACACTGGGTGCAGGAGCCGCCACGGCAGCTGCCGCCGTGGGCGGGGGGATCGTGGGCAGCTCCGAGGGTCCCACAGGCTGGGCGTCGTTTTCAGCAGCATTCTGAACTGGTACTGGTTTGGCGGAAGGCGGTGAAGCCGCTGGGGGGGCTTGCAGGGGCGATGAGGCCGGAGAGAATGGATCCCCCGTTGGGCCGGAAGCAGCAGCCACGTCATTGTTGCCTAGCAACACTGGTGCAGCCACGGGAAGTGGTGTTTTGGAGGTCAGCTGCGCAGGTGCAGAAGCCAGCGAAGCCGCAGGCGGGGCAGCCCAGAGAGGCGGCCACAGGGAGAGTTGGAGTGTCCCCGCAGGCTCGGGAGGCAGCCCCGTGAGCCCGGGAGGCGGGACTTTGGAGACTGGTGCCACCCCCAACTCTGAGATGGGCCGGGTCCAAGAGGCCAGACGGGTGGGGCCTGCAGGGCTTCCAGGGGCGGCGCCCCCACTCTGCATCCCCTCGAGAGAGATGGGGGGGGGGAAAAGACGACTCCGCCTGAGCATGCTCCCAAAATGCAGGAAAAAATCTGCTTTGGCTGAGGGAGAAACTTCGCCCCCCCTGCTGCAATTCAGGGGGGCCGGATAGCAGAAGATTGTCCCCCTCCAAAAGGTCTTCTCCCATGGCAATGAAGAATGGGGCTTCCCTGTGCAGTTAGCAATCCAGGGAAAAACAGCTGCTCTCCGTTTCAAGACCGGAAAGAGTGCTCTGAACACTGGATAAATTCAGGGATACCCAAATCCACGGTCCCAAACAGCTCTGAAAATGGACTCCATGCATTCCCATACAAACATATCAAGGGCATAGAGCATATTAGAAAAAAACACAAAGAGCTTTGCCCATCGAAAAGACTCATAGAAATGTCTCTCCAACAGGAGAATTCCATCCTCTTCACTCCATTTGTGCCAGAGGGAAATAAGACTCTCCTCTGAAGGGGAGAAAGGAACCTCTGCCTCTGTGGGAGGGGTCCTGCACATTTGCAGCCACAAACTGCGAAGGGCAGCATTCTCAGGAGAGGAAAAGCTAACAGTGTCTAGCACTCTCTGGCCAGTGGCATGGTGCTGCTAGGCTTTCTGGACATCTTCCTGGAGGGCTTTTCAGAAGGTTCTCTCTGTGGTCAGCCTTGCTGTGAACTCTGTCCAAATCAGGATCTTCGGTTCTTCAGCTCCTGGCTAGAATCCACTTCTGTGGTCACTTGTGAGGTGACCATCAATGCCACATACTCGGGGTTTACCCAACTGTAGCAATGCTCCTCTGGTGTCTCACCAAGTCATGATTTTCCTCATCAGTCACTCGGGATCACCAACTGTGACCGTGGTCACAGGGGTTTCAGGTGAAAAGAGAGACAAGAATGTTGACTCCATGTTCAGAAGGCTTGATTTATTATTTTATGATATATATATATATTACATTATAACTATACTAAAAAAAAAAAAAAAGGAAAAGTTTTCCTCAGAAGCCAGCTAAGCTAAGAATAGAAAAGAATGAAAAAAAAAGGCAGCTCTCTTGGACTCTATCCAAGATAGCTCCATCTTGATTGGGCATTTATTATAAACATCCAAGAGGGGCCAGTCACAGGTGGACCTGTTGCATTCCACAGCAGCAGATAATTTTTTATGTTTTGTTGCTGAAACTGCAGCTTCTCAGAAGGAAAAATCCTAAGAAAGGATTTTTCATAAAAGATGTTTGCAACACACATATGTTTCTATTATAATAGCTTAACTCTCAGTTTATTCTAGTACAATCACATGACTGTACTATAAAACCCTTCCTTATCTAATACAGTTTCTTACTTCGGTAAGGCCAATTCTTACTTATAACTGAAGAAACATAAGTTGATGATTTCTCTGTTCAGTGTCTGTGTCTTGCTTTCACACCAATCTAGGCTTCTTCTAAGGCTGTAAATCAAACCCTCTTGAGTCTGTGACATTTCTGTCTTTGCGATTCCCACACCTCTTCCAATTCTCTAAGGAAACTCCAACTGGAGTGTTTTTCAGTGTCTTCATAAGTGGACTTTTTCTGGCTAGATAATGCAAACACTGCCTGTCTAAGGAAAAATCAAATGTCCCAGCTATGGAACATGTAGACAGAGGTTTGTGTGTCATCAATGAGATGCGTGTGCTCACACACGCAGTGAGAGCAAAGCGGTGTTATGGTGAGGGCTGTGGCTTGCAGTCAGAGATGATACACATTCCAAAGGTCCTTGTGACAAACAACCTGTTTTATTGTTCAGGTCTATTGTTTATAGGGAGTTCAAAATTCCTGGCTCCAGACAGCTCCTTTGGTCTGATCCTCACACAGCCCAACTCTGACTAATGAGATACTTCAGCCCAGGCTGGAAGGTGACAGGTCCCTGCGGGTCCCTGGCTATCAAGCCAGGAACTCCAATGGCACGGAGCAGAGTCTGGAACCCCTGATGCAGAGCAATGTAACAGCAGCCCCCAACCAAAACTAAGAAGAAAAAGTGTTCCTCAGTTAAATGTTTGGACAGTAAGGCAGAGACACAGAAAGAAAGGAAAATCTCCTGCAGAACGGTTGTGATTATGCAAAGAGTGGCCTCTTATTGGAATATTAATCTTCACAGGGGGGAGTTTTTCCCTTTTTGGAATAACTTTGCCTTTCCCACATATTTATAGCTCCTTGGAAAGAAGAAAATGGTATTGACAGGGCACATTTCAATAGCACAACAATTTCTTGCTTTATGTCTTAATCTTTCACAAATGAAACAGTGAAGAATGGTTGAAGAGGGAAGACTTTGCATGGGTAGGGTGTTGTCTAGAAGCTGATACTGCAGTGGGTTTGTTACTGGCATGAGAAGCATCTGTGTCATCGGAGACCTAATAGCAAACTAGTTGTCAATGATGGGTAACTATCAACTGGATTAAAACCACAGGAGTGTAGATGTCTGAGTGAGGAAAGCAACCATTATTTTTATAGTTAAGGTTCTTATAAGACAAGGGGTAAAAATGTAAATGAATAGTTGATATTTGCTACACTTCACAGAGTATCTTCATACAAGTCAGTCCTATAGAAGAGAGAAATTCACTTCTGGGGACATTATAGGATTTGGATGCAGAGTCACACTCATCTTCTGTTTCTTTGTTGTCTGCTTGGCATGGAACACACTGCTTTGAAGAGGGAAGTGCCTAATAGACATTCCACTTTACAAATACATCTGCTTCTCTCTTCCTCTGAGACCTTAGCACAGAGCCCTTATTGGCATGGCAGTTTCCTTCTGTTCGAAGGAAAACTCTTCTAGCCAGGCTTCATCACCCCCGGCATCTTTTGGGGTAGTTCTTGGAAGAAAATAGCAACTTTTCCACTCCACATGATTCAAGAGAATGTTTCATTGTCTTCCTAATGTACTTCAGGGAACAAGATATCAATTCCCTACTGTTTCTATGAAAAGTCATGAAGCTAATAATTAAATTCCCATCGATATAATAAGGAATCCAAGTCTTTTATGCCTGCAAGCATGTCCTTATGATATGAAAAGTATGGATTGTCAAGGGTGGAAGAAGATCTGTATGAAAAGGGAGAAAACCCAGAAGCACGCAGGGGTTTTCAGGTATGAAAGGGAAAACAACATTAAATTGTCAATGGAAAGAAATTGAAAGAGGGAGGAGGGAGGAGGCAAATGCTGCCTTTGAAGCAGCTGACACAAGGACTGTCGGCCTCATGAGCAAGCAAGAAAACCAAATGAAACTTCACAGCAATCTCATCAACAGCTTAGTGGACAAATGTGCAAACCCTTTTGTTCATTTATTATGTATATAATCTATATAGAGATGTTCTTCATTCTGACTGAATTTTCAGGGAGCAAGCTAGTGTATGGCACCTGGAACCAGTGGTGTATTGGAAATGGCCAACATGCAGCACATGCTCCGTCCTGAACACTACCACAGCAGAATCACAGGATCATAGAATGGCCAGGCTTGAAAAAGACCTTAAAGGCCATCTAGTTCCAACACTCCGACATGGACAGGGATGCCTTTTACTTCCCCAGGTTGCTCAGAGCCCCATCCAGCCTGGCCTTGAACACCAGGCTGGGGTGTCCATAACTTCTCTGGGCAAGCTGTGCCAGTGCCTCACCACCCTCACAGGGAAGAATTTCTTCCTAGCATCTGATTCCAACCTGCCCTCTTTCACTTTGAAGCCATTGCCCATTGTCCTGTCTCCGCAGTTCCTAATGAGGAGTCCCTCTCCTGCTCCCCTTCAGATACCAGAAGGTGTTGTGAGGTCTCCATGCAACCTTCTCTTCACCAGGCTAAACAGTCCCAATTCTCTAAGCCTGTGGGATGTGCTCTTGTCCTGAATACTGAACTGCAGTACTGAATGATGATTTTTTGAATCCTTTGAAGGCGTGTTCTTTTTCAGCCTTAAATTAGGCTAAATAGCTTTGATTTGAGGGTATTGCAAGTGAGCAACAGAAATCATTGCCCTGGCTTGCCTTTTTTACAGCTTCTTTCCATGAGAGACTCCGTGCAAACATCGCAGCTGTTGAGACAGTGGGCACACCATCATTCTGAAAGAGCTTTACACAGTAAACATAGAGGAGGATTAAATACTGAAATGCAGATGATAGAAGCTGCCCAATGGACTCTGCTGGTGGAAATCAAATACTAGTCTAGTATTTTGAATGCAATTAATTCCTCCCAATGAGGCCAGACAGGATTGTTTGGCTTTGAACCTGAGCATGTGGACAGTACGTGCAGGTCTACAGGTTGAAAACAGTGTAGATACTTCTCCTTTTTTTCATTAGTGGCTCAGAAACTAAAAAGGCAGCTACAAAATGGTGAATACATCCCTACAGATTCAAAAATGGTTGTTTTTAATTTGCATCTCCACCATAACAACAGATCATTAGACCGAAATTACAGATGGGAATTTTATAGCTTCTTAGAGACGAAGCAGGAATTGACCAATGGGCCTTAGCACTAGCTACAAGTTTTTCAGCATGAGGCATCTCAAAAGTATTTTAACCGTAGAGTACTTTTCTGTACTTTTGGCCTTTTATCTCAAGGGTGCATTAAAAAAGAAAGACAAAAAAGGAAAAAGAAAACAAGAAAAAGAAAAAAGAAAAAAACCCCTACCAAATATATATATATTACATGACTAAGATAATAAGCACAATCAGTAACATATATAGAAACAGAACCCATGGTTTTCAACTTTCAACCTTGTCTTCTCAACACACTCTCAAAAATGGAATTATTTCCCTATCTGCCTTGAAACATTTTGAAGCAAAAACCACTCTAAGGCCCTAATAGTTGCTTTGGTCAAAAATCACTACTTCTGGTTTTCCATCCATAAGCGGAGTAACGGAGGGGAAAGCTGGTAGCTGGTCAAAGGAGGTGGGAAGAGTAATCATCATCCACAACACTGGGGCTAAAGAAATTTCCACAGAAAATTACCTGCCCTATTACTTGTTCATGTGTTGGGTTGAAAGTTCAGAATATGTTTCCATTTTTCCCATCCCTTGAATGCTATATTTCACAGAATTTGAGCCCCTCAAGCATCAGTCCTGCCAGACCAGCCCGCCATGTGCTATCATAGGGGCTCTGCTGACTCCCGCTGACTCTTACTAGTCTAGTCCTTGCCGCTGTTGCAGATCAAGAACTTCTGAATAGTTTTGATTGATGCTTTTTGAGTGGTTGAAAACAAGAAAAGAATGACTAGACATTTGCATGATCAAATTCCCTGATGGAATAAAAATAGGAGCATAATAAATGTATTCATTGTCATAAGAAGGGAGATGAAGGGTCCAAAAGATTACTTGCATACTTACTGTTTAAATCCCTTGATATCTGGCAAATTGCAAAAGCTGCCAGGCTTTCACCAAAATGCAAATCAGATTAAAATGATTTATATCCAGTAAAGTGAAGCCTTACACTTTACTGGATATAAACTTCATCATCCATTTTTAAATGTTAGAGATTGTGATGTATTTCCTATTAATACCTGTCGTGGGTTGACAGCCTTTATCCCAATATCGTGTGTTGTGTCTGGCAGCTGTGCCTTTTCTCTCTTCCCCCCCCCCCCCCCCGCAGCCGTCTTGCCGCGGCGGGGCGGGGAAGAGAGGAGGGAGGTTTTGACCAGGCCTCTTTAGCTTTTTGCTTTTGCTGCTTGGCTTGGCTAGCCGCTTTGCTTGCTTGCTTTCTGCTTTTTGCGCTGTTTTTTTCTTTTCTCTTCTTCCCCCGTTCTTACCCTCCCCTGAAGATACTGGACCAGCTCCGGACCAGACCTGAGAGCTCCAGGACACCCGAAGCTTGCAAAGAAGAGTGGCGCCCTCTCAACACAGTCTGTTTTTTTTGTTTTCTTTTCTTTTCTTGTGTTGGGGAGTGTTCTTTTGTTACTTGTAAATAAATAGGTTTTGTTTTCCACTTTGCTCCTCCGAGAAATTCCTTCCCGAACCCGGTATTGGGGGAGGGGTGGTTGGAGGTTTGTTTTGTTTTGGGGGGCTCCCTTTTGGAGATTTTCCCTAATTTGTCCTAAACCAGGACAGTATATTTTTGGTGCGTTGGCCGGGAAACGAGGCCAAAAAAAAAAAAAAAACAGTGGAAAAAAACCCTATAACAATAATATTTTGGTTTTGGTTATTTTGTGGGCATATTGGTGATTCATAATGTCATTTGGAGTGGAAGTTTGCCGGTATTTCTGGTCTCTAGGGGTTTTTGAAGTTTTGCTACCCTTATGGTCCCTGGGGTTATTTCCTTACTCAAAAATAGCTCTGGTGTTGTCCCTAATAAGTAGCTTTTGTAAGCGGGGGGCACTAACCAGAATGGTCATTGTACTGGTCTTATGTGTGATGATGTGTCGGTCAGGAATGTATGGACTGTTGCTATGGCTGTGTACTCAGTTTGTTTGGGGAGAAGAAGGGAAAGGGGTTTTTCAGCCTGTGTCTTCCTTCTTCTCCTCCAAACTGTTGACATCTCTATTAGAAAATACTGAATTTCCCCTGAGTTTGAAAGAAACCATCTTTCTGGCATTTAATTTATTAAGCCTTTTCTATACTGTCTGGAGTGTGTATAAAATGAAAGCTGAAATTTCTAGAGGGGTTAGAGACACTCCTGACTGAGGAGTAAAACAAAGCAGGAAAAATCTTGACTGGAGTGGGAAATGGGAGGATATGGGCCAGACTTTAAAGGGATTTTCTGATCCTATAGACTGGGACTTTCCATCTGATCAAATTCAGAATCCAGTCGAGGTGGCAAAGTATTTGAGGGAGAAGTGCCATGGTAATACTAAGGAAGAAAGGATTACTGCAGTGAGCTGGGCCTTGGCATTTGTTTACCGTACTCTGCTAGATACTGTGGAGCAGCAGATAGCAGAAAGGGAACAGGGAGATAAGTTAGTTACTACCCCAGTGACCCAGGCTGCAGCTAACATCCCAGGCTCCAGGCTAGCAGCTGAATCAGACAGTAGGCCCCAAACCATGGCCGTTGCAGCTAATACAAGAGGTGGAAAGTGTAAAGGCAAGACTGATCGAAAGGTGGAGGATGATGATGATGATGATGCAGGAGAAGGGCCCTCACCAAAATCAGAGGCCACATCAAGGGGCACAGAATCTGGAGCTAATATTGACTCCTTTTCTCTGAAGGACCTCAGAGGCCTAAGAAAGGATTACAGACGACAACCTGACGAATCTATAATTAGTTGGTTAGTCCGCCTTTGGGATGCTGCAGGGGAGGTTACGATTTTGGATGGTACCGAAGCGAGGCATTTGGGATCCCTGTCACATGATCCTGTCATCGATCAAGGTATGATGAGGGGGGCTAACCCTCACAGCCTCTGGGAACGGGTCCTAAGAAGCGTAGCAGAACGATACCTGTGTACGGATGATCTCTATATGCAGCAGACACGGTGGAAGACCATAGAACAGGGGATCCAATGCCTGAGAGAGATGGCGGTGGCAGAGCTCATTTTCTCAGATGATACAACAACTAGGAATCCGGACCTGGTACCATGCACACCTGTAATGTGGAGGAAACTTGTGCGACTTGGGCCACCTGAATACGCTTCTGCCCTAGCAATAATGAAGCGGGATGATACATGTGAGACTGTGCTCGATATGGCAAAGAAGCTTCGAGCGTATGCAGATGCTGTGCATGGCCCAACTCATGCCAGAATTGCAGCAGTGGAAACCCGACTGCAGAAACTAGAGGATAAAATTGAGGAGAATCATAAGAAACTCCGGGAAGAGATTAAGGAGGACCTTATTCAAATCTCAGCTGTACAAATTAGAGGTCCTGGTGTCCAACGCTGGCGCTCCTTTGATGGGGAGAGAAGATACACCCCACGGACTGAGTTATGGGCTTTTCTGCGTGAGTCTGGAGAAGACATGAGGAGATGGGATGGAAAACCCACCGCTGCTTTGGCACAACGGGTGCGTGATTTGAAGAAAAGAGAAAGTATCACCAAAAGGATAGCAGCTCCAGTCGCTCGTAGCCGAGATGTTAAATATAATGATGACGATGACATGTCCGATCCCCTTGAAGGAACTTCTAAGGCATATGCCCAAGGAAAGAAGGACAATCTGGCTTAGAGGGGCCCTGCCTCCAGCCAGGAAGAGGCACGGGAGAACCGGGTTTTTTGGAAGGTGTGGATCAGATGGCCTGGCACATCAGAGCCACAAGACTATGAAGCATTGGTTGACACTGGATCACAGTGTACCTTAATGCCATCGGAACACGTGGGGACAGAACCTGTTTCCATTGCTGGAGTGACGGGGGGATCACAACAGTTGACTTTGTTGGAAGCTGAGGTGAGCTTGACTGGGAAGGAATGGCAGAAACACCCGATTGTGACTGGTCCAGAGGCTCCGTGTATTTTGGGCATAGACTTCCTCCGGAATGGCTATTACAAAGATCCTAAGGGATTCAGGTGGGCTTTTGGAATAGCTGCAGTGGAGATAGAGGGTATTAAACAATTGAATACCTTGTCTGGACTATCAGAGAACCCATCTGCAGTAGGACTCTTGAAGGTAGAGGAGCAGCGAGTGCCAATTGCCACCTCAACAGTGCACCGCAGGCAGTACCGGACGAATCGAGATGCCGTGATCCCCATCCACAAAATGATCCGAGAGCTGGAGAGCCAAGGGGTGGTCAGTAAAACCCACTCACCCTTTAACAGCCCTATCTGGCCTGTGCGAAAATCTGACGGAGAATGGAGACTGACTGTGGACTATCGTGCCTTGAATGAAGTGACTCCACCACTGAGTGCGGCTGTACCGGACATACTGGAACTGCAGTACGAGCTGGAGTCTAAGGCAGCAAAGTGGTACGCGACCATCGATATTGCTAACGCATTTTTCTCCATCCCTCTGGCAGCAGAATGCAGGCCTCAGTTTGCTTTTACATGGAGGGGAGTGCAGTATACCTGGAACCGACTGCCCCAGGGGTGGAAACACAGTCCTACCATCTGTCATGGACTGATCCAGGCTGCACTAGAAGAGGGTGAGGCTCCAGAACATCTGCAATATATTGATGATATCATTGTTTGGGGGAGCACGGCAATAGAAGTGTTCGAGAAAGGAGAGAAGATAATTCATATTCTCTTGGAAGCTGGATTTGCCATTAAGAAGAGCAAAGTCAAGGGACCTGCCCGAGAAATTCAGTTCTTGGGGGTGAAGTGGCAAGATGGACGGCGTCAGATTCCTGTGGATGTTATTAACAAAATCACTGCCATGTCCCCACCAACTGATAAAAAGGAAACACAAGCTTTCTTAGGTGCTATAGGTTTCTGGAGGATGCACATCCCTGAGTATAGTCAGATTGTGAGACCCCTTTATCTGGTTACCCGCAAGAAGAACGACTTCCATTGGGGCCCTGAGCAGCAGCAAGCTTTCGTCCAAATCAAGCAGGAGATCGCTCATGCTGTAGCCCTTGGTCCAGTCAGGACGGGACCAGACGTGAAGAACGTGCTCTACTCTGCAGCCGGGAGCCATGGTCTGTCCTGGAGCCTTTGGCAGAAGGTACCTGGCGAGACCCGAGGCCGACCATTGGGATTTTGGAGTCGGAGCTACAGGGGGTCTGAAGATAACTATACCCCAACAGAAAAAGAAATCTTGGCCGCCTATGGAGTCCAAGCCGCCTCGGAGGTGATTGGTACAGAGACACAACTTCTTCTGGCACCCCGACTACTGGTGTTGGGATGGATGTTCAGAGGAAAGGTTCCCTCTACCCACCATGCCACCAATGCTACTTGGAGTAAGTGGATTGCCCTCATTACGCAGCGCGCTCGAATTGGGAAGTTAAATCACCCTGGGATCCTGGAAATAATTACAAATTGGCCTGAAGGTGAAAGCTTTAGTGTCGCAGATGAGGAACAAGAGCCAGTGACCCGGGTTGAGGAAGCTCCACCATACAATCAGTTGCCAGCAGAAGAAACACATTATGCTCTATTCACCGATGGTTCTTGTCACGTCATAGGGATGAAACGGAGGTGGAAAGCAGCTGTATGGAGTCCCACTCGACGGGTTGCAGAGGCTACTGAAGGAGAAGGTGAATCCAGTCAATTTGCTGAAATCAAAGCTATTCAACTGGCCCTAGGTATTGCAGAGAGAGAGAGGTGGCCAAGGCTCTATTTGCATACCGATTCCTGGATGGTAGCCAATGCTCTATGGGGATGGCTGAAGAGATGGAAAGAGGCGAACTGGCAGCAAAGAGGAAAACCAATTTGGGCTGCGGAAGAGTGGAAAGATATCGCTATTCGGTTAGAGAAGTTACCTGTGAAGATTCGCCATGTAGATGCCCATGTCCCCAGAAGTAGAGCTAATGAAGAGCAGCAAAACAACCAGCAAGTCCATCAGGCTGCAAAGATAGGGGAGTTGAAGATAGATCTCGACTGGGAGCATAAGGGAGAGTTATTCTTAGCACGATGGGCCCATGATGCCTCAGGCCACCAGGGTAGAGATGCCACCTATAAGTGGGCACGAGACCGAGGGGTGGATCTAACCATGGACAGTATCTCTCAGGTTATTCGTGACTGTGAGACGTGCGCTGCCATTAAGCAGGCCAAGCGGGTGAAGCCCCTCTGGTATGGGGGGCGGTGGTCTAAGTACAAATACGGGGAGGCCTGGCAGATTGATTACATCACACTGCCTCAAACCCGCCAGGGCAAGCGCTATGTACTAACCATGGTAGAAGCCACCACGGGATGGTTGGAAACCTACCCTGTGTCTCATGCCACAGCCCGTAACACTATCTTGGGCCTTGAAAAGCAGGTCCTTTGGAGGCACGGTACTCCTGAGAGAATTGAGTCGGATAATGGAACTCATTTTAAAAACAATCTTATTAATACTTGGGCTAGGGAACATGGCATCGAGTGGATATACCATATCCCCTATCATGCACCAGCTGCAGGGAAAGTGGAAAGGTATAATGGATTGTTAAAAACCACCTTAAAAGCATTGGGTGGGGGGTCTTTAAAAAACTGGGAGCAGCATTTGGCAAAGGCTACCTGGTTAGTTAACACACGAGGTTCCACCAACCGAGCGGGTCCTGCTCAGTGTGAGCTCCTTAATATAGTAGATGGGGATAAAGCCCCAGTGGCCCATGTCAGAGGTTTGTTGGGAAAGACAGTATGGATCAACCCTGCCTCGAGTACAGACAAACCCATCCGTGGGATTGTCTTTGCTCAAGGACCAGGTTATACATGGTCGATAATGCAGAAAGATGGAACAACACGGTGTGTGCCTCAGGGAGATCTGATTGTGGGATGAGACTCATATATGAATGTCATTGTTTGTTGAATGTGAGACAGAAGGAAACGGTAAGTGTCAAAGGTCTGAGCAAGTAAGAGGAGAGGAATGCGTAAGTGTCAAAGGTGTGAGTAAGTGAAATGGAAGTTTTTATTGTATATTCACGATATGGGATAAGGGGTGGAGTGTCGTGGGTTGACAGCCTTTATCCCAATATCGTGTGTTGTGTCTGGCAGCTGTGCCTTTTCTCTCTTCCCCCCCCCCCCCCCGCGGCCGTCTTGCCGCGGCGGGGCGGGGAAGAGAGGAGGGAGGTTTTGACCAGGCCTCTTTGGCTTTTTGCTTTTGCTGCTTGGCTTGGCTAGCCGCTTTGCTTGCTTGCTTTCTGCTTTTTGCGCTGTTTTTTTTCTTTTCTCTTCTTCCCCCGTTCTTACCCTCCCCTGAAGATACTGGACCGGCTCCAGACCTGACCTGAGAGCTCCAGGACACCCGAAGCTTGCAAAGAAGAGTGGCGCCCTCTCAACACAGTCTGTTTTTTTTGTTTTCTTTTCTTTTCTTGTGTTGGGGAGTGTTCTTTTGTTACTTGTAAATAAATAGGTTTTGTTTTCCACTTTGCTCCTCCGAGAAATTCCTTCCCGAACCCGGTATTGGGGGAGGGGTGGTTGGAGGTTTGTTTTGTTTTGGGGGGCTCCCTTTTGGAGATTTCCCCTAATTTGTCCTAAACCAGGACAATACCCCAAGGTTTAGAGCTATAATTCAGAGAGAAAAGAAAGCTATTTTGAATTCATTCTATTCAATAATCTTGTCTGCACTCTCTCCTCTTGCTTTTCACTTCTGAAACTCTGTATGAAAGGCATAGAGTTCTGGATTAATTCTTTTCAACAGTTTCTCCTGTAATTCTTCTTTTAAGGCAAACCTGTACAAATCCACACTTTCTTACCCCACCACTTCTAAAATTCCATTGAGAAGCAAAAAAACCCCCATCAAGCAACTAAATCTCTTCTCCAATTTGTAGAAAAAACCCCATCCTATTAGCTGCTTTCTTAACATATTCTTTATCTTGTATTACTATGGCAACCTTTTCTTGCTTTTATAGATTAGAACCAAATTCTTCAGGCTATAAGGAAACACAGGTTTACTGGAGTTGATTCTGAGATACAGAAGTCCAGCAAGGAGTTCAGATGTCAAAAGAAGTGTCTGTACAACAAGATTTAGCACAACTTTGAGACATATTAGCTATTTTTCAAGAACAGCTGCCAAATTGAAACTTTTCAGACTTCTGTACTATCACGGGTGCCTGCTTCCTGAACCTGACCTAAGTTGCTGGAAACTAGCTGCAATATTACTGTAAACAATGCTGTGAATGTAGGACATTGTAATTCTTCTCTTCCATTGAAAACAACAAGTGGAGTTGCATCATTGTCTTCAAAATTCTGTATTTCCTTGCAATCTGGTAAAATAATGATAAATAAAGTCTTCTGTTCATACGGTTTAAATCTAATAACATTCAAAATGAAAAAAAAATCCATTCACAAATGGTCTGCAATAATAAAGCAGAGAGAAGATTAACCAGTCTGGCCTACAAAATAAAGTCAAGCAGAATTTGGAAAATCTTAAAATGTAATACTTAAAGAAAAAAGAAATAAAATGTAACCTTCACAAACGCAATTAGTGAGGCACAGACAGAGAAAAAGAACTAATTACTACTAAAATTTCATTCATTCTCAGACCAGAAGTTAAATGATCCTCTTGAATACATGGAAGATTGTTGGGAAAGACAGCAGCCTTCTTCTTGACAACATATTCTTCAGAACTGCAGGAGACAAATACTTAGAGCTATGAGGATCTTTCTCTGTGTAAAACTCCTAGAGCACAGCCAGTATTATATTCCTTTAGAGATCCTCACCGCCCTGGGCGACTGGTGGATAGTGTACAGCCCCAGTACATCAGCCAGACACTCTGCCTCATTTAGCATGGCTACTGCAGTAAGGACATCATCTATACTGGCTTTCTATCCAAAATATTCACTCTGTGTAACTTCAAAATAAGAATTCTGGGCATCTTCATTCTATTATAATTTATTTTCTGCCATGCTGATATAGTTTTCTCTCATTTTTACCAATACAAATATTTTTCCCTGACAGCTATGGAAAAGACCTATGTTTACTCAATAGCAGAGAATCAGTACATTGTTTAGAACTATTTCAACATGGTCCCAAAATCTCTGACAGCTAGACAGCAGAGGTTAGCAACAGTGAATGGGAATAACTTCTGAACCATTTCAGTCGATTTCCCAGGAAGGGCTTCCTTTCTGCCACTGCAAATTTTTCCACAGATATTGTCTAGTTAAGAGTTGAATCAAAAGAGCCAGAGAGTGGCAGCTTTCCAAAGGTGAAGAACGAAGACGCACAACACTGGGATAGTGTGCGCAGTTTGCAAACTGATAAAAAACAGTACCTTACCACTCTCCTACCTTTTCCAATCACATTAACATTCGAATGGAAGGTGTTTTGGTCAACTTTCTTTTGCTTCTTGCTAAACCCTCTGCAGACCTACGTGTAACCTCTAGAACACGATCGGAGATGTTTACTGTCCTGGCACAGTTTCTCCTCTCAAGACATAGTAGAAAAGCTTTTTGCAATGATGTAGGGGACAAGAGATGCTAAAGACGAAGACACAGAACTCTCCAAAGCTAAGCGCTGGCACCGGGCGTCTTTTGGCAGAAGCCGCGCTTGGGAGCGCACGGCGACCGGCACAATGCTCTTCTTGCAAAGAAGCCGCTTCTTTGCCTCCGTGCGAAGGAGAGAGCGGCAGCTTCCGAAAGATGAAGAACAAAGCCACACAACACTGGGATTGTGTGTGCAACCTGCAAGCTCATAGAAAACAGCACCCTACCACTCTTCTGCCTTTTCCAATCACATTAACATTCAAATGGAAGGCGTTTAGGACAACTTTCTTTTGCTTCTTGCTAAACACTCTGCAGACCTCCATGTAACTTCTAGAACACGATTGGAGATGTTTTCTGTACCGGCGCAGTTTCTCCTCTTGAGACATAGTGGAAAAGCTTTTTGCTAAGATGTAGACGACAAGAGTCGCTAAAGATGGAGATAAGAAGCTCTCCGAAGCTGAGCGCTGGTCCCGGGCCTCTTTCGGCAGAAGCCAAGCTCCAGAGCACACTGCGACCGGCACAATGCTCTTTTCGGAAGAAGTCGCTTCTTCACCTTGGTGGGAGACGGAGAGAATAGCAGCTTCTGAAAGGCAAAGAATGAAGCCGCACAACACAGGGGTTGTGGATGCAGCTTGCAAACTCATAGAAAACAGTGCCTTAGTACTCTCCTGTCTTTCCCATCAACTTTACATTTGAATGGATGGCGTTTTAGACAACTTTCTTTTGCTTCTTACTAAACACTCTGCAGACCTCCGTGTAACCTCTGGAACACGATCTGAGATGTTTCCTGTATTGGTAAACTTTCCCATTGTGAGGCATAGAGGAAAAGCTTTTTGCTAAGATGTCTAGGAACCATCCTGCATATTGCGGAATTTCAGGAGCCAGCCAGCCACTCAAGTCATAGGCCCCTGAAAGAAAACCTCGCTCTTATTTCCTGGCACAGTAAACTCACCTGCTCCATGTTTTGATGGCAGATAGAAGGAGCAACTTGGCACTGTCAAACAAACCAGATTCTTCACTGCTTCCAGCTTGGGTCTGGGAACCATCATACATATTGCGGAATTTCAGGAGCCAGCTGACAACTCCAGCCTCAGGCCCCTGGCCCCAAATCTTGGCCATTTTCCTTTGAAAAGAAAACTCCCCAGCCTCAAATCTTGGTTGCAGATTGCAGGACCCAATTGCCACTGTCAAACCAGCCCAACTTGGTACTGGTGGCAGCCTGGGTCTGGGAACCATCCTGCGTATTGCGGAATTTCAGGAGCCAGCAGGCCACTCTAAGCCACTGGACCCCAAACAAAAATGCTGGCCCATTTTTCCTGGCAAACTAAACTCACCAGCCTCGGTTCTTGATGGCAGATTGCAAGAGCCACGTGGCACTGTCAAATCAGCCCAACATGGTACTGGTGCCTGCTTGGGTCTGGGAACCATCCTGCCTATTGCAGAATTTCAGGAGCCACCCGACAACTCCAGTCTCAGGCTCCTGAACTCAAATCTCGGCCATTTTCCTTTGAAAAGAAAATTCACCAGCCTCGGTTCTTGAAGGCAGATTGCAGGAGCCACTTTGCATTGTCAAACAAGCCTGAGTAGGGACTGGTGCCAGCTTGGGTCTGGGAACCATCCTGTGTATCGCGGAATTTCAGGACCCAGCTGACAACTCCAGCCTCAGGCCCCTGAACTCAAATTTTGGCCATTTTCCTTTGAAAAGAAAACTCACCTTTTCTGGTTCTTGATGGCAGATTGCAAGAGCCACTTGGCACTGTCACACTAGCCTGACTTTGCAATAGTGCCAGCTTGGGTCTGGGAGCCATCCTGCCTATTGGGAAATTTCAGGAGCCAAACGAGAACACCAGCCTCAGGCCCCTGAACTCAAATTTCGGCCATTTTCCTTTGAAAAGAAAACTAACCTGCCTTGTTCTTGATGGCAGATTGCAGGAGCCACTTGGCACTGTCAAACCATCCCGACTTGGCACTGGTGCCAGCTTGGGTCTGGGAACCATCCTGTGTAATGTGGAGTTTCAGAAGCCAGCTGGCCACTCCAGCCACAGGCTCCGAACACAAACCTCGGCTCTTTTCCCTGTCAAACTAAACTCAACTTCCCCGGTTTTTGATGGCAGATTGCAGGAGCCACTTGGCACTGTCAAAGCCCCCAACTTGGCACTGGTGCCAGCTTGGGTCTGGGAACCACGCTGCGTATCACGGAATTTCAGGAGCCAGCTGACAACTCCAGCCTCAGGCCCCTGAACTCAAATCTCGGCCATTTTCCTTCGAAAAGGAAACTCCCCAGCCCCGAAACTTGATCATCGATTGCAGGAGCCACTTGGCACTCTCAGACCAGCCTGAGTAGGCAGTGCTGCCAGCTTCGGTCTGGGAACCATCCTGCGTATTTTGGAATATCAGGAGCCATCTGGCCACTCTCAGACACAGGCACCAAAAGAGAAATGCTGGCCTGATGAAAGTGAAGGGAGACTTGCACATCCTATTGATGGTCATCGGTCTCAGATTTATTGATCCAGCTTACATACTTTTATAGTAGTGTTAATTAAGCTCATACATATTGCAAAAACCGAGCTCATCATTGGTTACAGATTACATGCCAACCCCTCCTTTGTTGCTAATACCTGTGGTTTCTTGTTGAGGCTAATACTTGTTTTTCATATCTTGCTGTTGACTGTTATTGATTACCCTCAAGGACTCCATGTTTTTCACTGTGTTTTTCTCATCATTTCACCAAGGACACAGTGTTGTTGTTTTTCTCGTAAGGAAAAAGTCTGAGAACTTACTACTTACAGCTACTTTTTACTGCTTAACCAGCTGTATATGATCATGGCCTTTTTCTATAAGCTATGTCTGAACAAAACTCTCCACACTTCCCCCGTTTACTTTTTGCGCAAGGAGGTTAGTCTGCCAAGTTTTTTCTATCATTCTACTGACCATATTTTGAATACAATTTAAAATACAAGGTAAAATAAGCAAAAGCATTAAAAGCACACCTAGTATCCCTATAGCATACGTCACAAGGTTCCTCAGCCACGGCCCAAGTCCCAAACTTATAAGCCATTCATCAATTCCCAGTCCTTCTTCTTCTTTGAGATTGTGAAGTCCCTGCTGCAATTCTTTTATCTTAGCATGAATAGATACAGAGTGATCGGACGAATTCATGCAGCACATCCCTTCAAACTCTTCACATCCGTGCCCTTGTGCTAAAAGCAAAAATTCTATAGTGGCTCTATTTTGCAAAACAGCATGATTAACACTTTGTACATCTGCGGTTAACATATCTAAAATTTGTGACGTCTTGTTTAATTCACCCTTGGCCCAGCATCCCAGTTGTTTTGCTAGGTTCATAGCTTTGTTTGCAGCACCTCCTGGCAAGATAGTTGAAACCACTACATGCTTCAGTTCACTCCAGAACCATGGGTCTTCTATCTGACTGCAGTCTAAGTCATGTAGGCTACGTCTCTGTCTGCTTGCATTTTGGCTTAGTTGCATTAATATAGATACATTGGGGTGAAATAATGACAATTTTCCCAAATAACAAGGTCCACCCTGTGGCCGGGCTAGTATACCATTCCAGGCTCTGTCCCCACAAATTAAAAATATCCCTGTGGGTAATTTCATCGGTGTCACGATGTTAGTGCCGTTACATTGGCTGTAAAGCTGCTGAGACACTGTGTCCAGACTCAGAGATGAATCTAAGGTAGCCCATGTTCCTCTATGCTGATTCAACTTCTGAAGATTTAAGGGATCAAAACTGAACCATCTGCCATTTGAGGTGTTAGTCATACTGGCGTTTGCACTTTGGAAAAGATCCAATTCCTCTGGAGGAGAGTGCAAGGTAGTATTAAGTGATAAGATTATTAAGCATTGGCGGTAGCCATCACTTTGACTTGCAGTATACCCTTGTTGCGCGGGTAATCTAATGTTTGTCATATTATGCATGCATAGAGTTTGGTTATTAATCAGACTGCAAAATTCCCGAGGAGACCACACTGGGAGTCCCACCAAGCATGTTCGAAATGGGTTAGTAACCCCTCCAAGGCTAAGACAAAGCGATGATTGGTTAATTTGATTAGCAAGCGTTATCCATATATTATCTCTTGGTTGATTAAAGTGTGTTACCCCTACTATTCCAGCCACCACTGTACTAAGTGGTATAACAAAAATAAGTCTCATTTTTCTGTTCTTTCTTGCTTTCTTTCTCTTATCAGCCTTTAACTTTACCACTCCTGACACTTATAGTCTCCACTCCTGTAGTTCCTTAATGCAGTGATCTAATGCCTTATCAGGATCTCCTTTAACGGGTCCTACAACAGAATGCTGTGTTAAGGACATCAATTTTCTACACCTTGCGGAGGCTATGTATGACCTACTTTGAGCATTAACCCCTTTTAAAATATACTGGACCTCCCACGGATAGTAAGCCAAAATTTTCTGTTCATGAGACTCATAAAGATCTAGAGCTGAAGCTGTATTTAGCCCTGTCTCCTTAGTTCCCTTTGCCAGTCATTGCCCCATGTGTGTTCATGGTCACAGGTGTTACACCACAAGCGCCAAAGCAATGACTGGTCTACCCAAAAGGTCCTACCACAACCCCCACAATATGGTGCTAATCCCACAATCCGGGCTGCGACACTCAAGGCAGTTCTCCCTTGCCGGTCCCCTTATGTGGAAAGATGATAATGATTTGACGGTGTCAATCAGTTCCTTGGCCGTCTGGCAGCGGCGTGTCATGGCCCTGTCGACCGCTTTCGAGTGTCCCTTCAGCTGTAGCAGTAGTGGTCGTAGGATCAGGGGCAGTTTCTTCTCCAGACGTTCCTTGTCCCCTCCGTGAGGCTGTCCACCAATCGCTGCATCAAGAACAGGTTTAGTCCACTTGGCAGGTACCCACAGTGCTCCTGCAGGGGTGGAAATACAGAGATATCCCCTTCCCCAGAACAGGACCTTAGCAGGATCCTTCCACAACCCTGTCTTGGGGTCCCTGTATCTTACCCATATTTCTTTTTTCTGCTCAGTAACCTCTTTTGGCTTATACTGCAGTTCTGCCAGGGGTTGCCCTGCATCCCCAAATACACACAAGTGATTGATCACAAACAAACTTTTTAGCAACCTCGCCTGGGGGTCAGTTACTCCCTCGTGTTTGGCTAAATACCTTTTCAAGGTACCATTTGTCCTTTCAATGATGGCTTGCCCTGTCGGGGAGTTTGGGATACCTGTAACATGTTTGATTCCCCAATTTCTTAAAAATCTCCCTATCCTCTGACTGATATAGGCAGAACCATTATCCGTTTTAATTCTTTTTGGTGTACCCATTACTGCAAAGCAACTGTACAAATACCTTTCCACATGTATTGCTCTTTCTCCTGTCTGAGCCGTTGCCCAAATATATTTGCTATAGGTATCAATAGACACATGTACGTAATTTAGGCTGCCAAAACTAAAGACGTGTGTGACATCCATTTGCCATAACTCATTTGTTTGCAGGCCTCGTGGGTTTACTCCTAGGCCTAAACCACTACCCCCATTATGGTGACTACAAGTTGGACAGGCCCTCACGATGGCTTTTGCTTCCGTGAGTGTTACCTTAAACTCTCTAATTAAGCCTTTTCATTTTGGTGAAACATTGAGTGAGCTTCTTGTGCCAATTGGTGATTTGACAGGGGTGTTTTTTGTGTTATAGTAACCAATTTATCCGCCCTATCATTCCCTTCTCCTAAACCAACATTCCATTTGTGGCTCCTAACATGAATTACAGCATAAGCGTGATCCCTTGATCTTGTAGCTTTCTTCAGCTGCATTAAAAGTTCATACAGTCTCTGATTTTTTACCTCCTTTATGGAGGCATTTCAATTCTTGCTACAACTCCTGCAACATACAAAGAGTCTGTAACAACATTCAATGGTTCCTTAAGCTGTGCAATTGCCCATACCGCTGCTAACAGTTCCATGGTTTGTAAGCTGTCCACTGCCTCTGCTTGCAAAATCTGATGTTTCCATACTCCCTTTTCTTGCCAAGTTATTGCAGGAGTTCTTGACTTCCTGCCAGCATCTGTGAATGCAGTAATAACATCTGGTATAGGGGAGTTTTCTCGCTTTGGGTGAGTTATCCAGTCCCAGTCCCCTATCCACTGAACCAAAGCTGGTCAAAGCTTGTCGTTTCAATGGGGCAACATGCACCTAAAAGAGCTTCCTGTAGTTCTTTTGAATTATTCTGGTACCAATCCAAAGTGTCCTTTTTCATTGGCATCCTGATGATAGCTGGTTCCACCCCAGCCACCTGTAACATCCTTTTTCTGCCTTTCTTTATTAGATCTGCTAACATTTCGACTTGTTGAAAAAGAGTTTTAGTTTGCTGTAATGGAGGGGAAATCCATTCTAGTATCTGTGTCTCCCCTGTTTTCTTTTTAAATTGCGTTATCACTCCAAGAAGATATTTTGGACCATTCCAAATGGTCAAGTCTATGGGTAGTTCTGGATCCCTTTGGTAAACCTGCCCATGCGTGACACAGTCCAGAATTTGCTGAATGACCCGCTGTTGTTTGTCAGTGATTCGCACCGGACAGGTTGGGTCAGTTCCTTTTAGTAGCGGGCGCAACTCATCCAGTAGTTCGTTGGGTATTCCCACTATTGGCTTTAGCCACTGCAAATCACCCAAAAGTTTTTGAGCATCATTTAAAGTTACCATCTTTGTTTTTAACTCCAATTTCTGAGGTTTTACTGTTTGCTCCGACATGGACCATCCCAGATATTTCCAGGGGGCTGTTGTTTGAATTTTCTCAGGAGCTATCACCAAAGAATACTGTGCCAGCGTGGTCCTTATTTTCTGGATTTGTTGTTCTGTAAAAGGCACGGGCTGAGCAAATAAGACTTCATCCATGTAGTGATATATCACTGTGCACGGCCATTGTTTTCTTAATGGTTGCAATGCTGCATTAACATAAAGCTGACACAAGGTGGGGCTGTTGCGCATACCTTGCGGGAGTACGGTCCACTCGAACCTTTGATCAGGCCCTTCCCTGTTAATCACAGGTAATGTAAAGGCAAACCGTCGCATATCCTGTGGATGAAGGGCAATAGTGAAAAAACAATCCTTCAGGTCAATGATTAGCCGAGGCCGATCCTTTGGAATCATTGCAAGGTTAGGTAATCCAGGTTGTAATGCGCCCATAGGCTCCATTTGATCATTAACAGCACGCAAATCGTGGAGCAACCTGTACTTCCCGGATTTTTTCTTTATCACAAAAATTGGAGTATTCCAGGGACTGGTAGATAACCGCAGGTGTCCCTGTTGAAATTGTTCTGATACCAGTTGATGTGTGTGTTGAAGACTTTCCTCTTTTAAGGGCCATTGCTTAACCCATACCGGGGTGTTCACAGTCCAGGTGATGGGAATCGGGAAAGTCCAAGCAATGGCTTTTACTCCAAAGGGTGTTCATTAGTTAAAACCACTCCCATCTGAGCCATAATGTCCCGCCCTATGAGGCATTGCGCAGTTGGTGGTAATTGGACTACTGAAAAAATAGCTGTTAGCTGTTTTCCATCTATGCGAACCCAGAGAGGAGGCGAACGGCTAGCCAGGGTAAGGCCTCCAACCCCGGTCACTGTGGTGGCTGCAGGCTGCATAGGCCAGTGTCGAGGCCAACAGCTAGGGCTAATGATGCTGGAATCTGCTCCAGTGTCCAGCAGGCCTCAAAATTACCTTTTTTGTCCTTGGAATTCCACTTCCACCCTTTTCTTGGGTCTCTCAGAAAGGTTTAAAGTCAACAAGGTAAGTCCTCCGGTAGATCCAAAACCATTTTCCCCCCTCTCTTGTCCTTTTATAGCCTGTAATCACTTAGTCATTTGCTCAAGTAGTACCAGCTGAGCAATCCTCCGTCCCTTATTGATTTGGAGTGGGGGAAAAGGGGTATACGCTATCACCATAATTTCTCCCATATAATCCGCATCAATGACGCCAGGCAAAACAAATAATCCCAACATAGGCGCGGATGATCTTCCGAAAAGCAAGGCACCCACCACTTTATCCTGTATAACAATAGCTCCATGAATCCCTGTCGGGATTTTTTGTGGGTGCGAGGTCATCAACGTAACATCTACTGCGGCTGCCAGGTCCAAGCCGAGGCTCCCTGTTGTGGTGGGTTGGAGGCAGGAGGGGGTGCTGCTGCTGCAGCAATGACTTGTGTCAGGGCATGGTCACTGCGGTTCACGCTCCTGTGGAAGTTTCCCGACCTCCGCCTGCAGGCGCCCGTATTATGGGTGTCCGAGCGGCATTTTTGGCACCAAAGCCCTGTGGTTTGGCATTCCCGGCACATATGACCCATGCCTCCACATCGATAACATTTCATGCGGTTCCCTCTACTTGTTGGTGCCAGTGCAGCTGACACTTGAAGCGGTGCAAGAGCAGCTAACACCTGATTTTGAGAGGTCTTTGCCTGTTCTTGTAAGCCTAGCCCTAATTGTTTGATTGCATCTACTACAAAGGCTTGCGATCCTGTTGGCATCAAAGCCATTCTCTCTAATGCCTCCTCTATAGTCCAATTGGCACCCAGAGTATTAAGCATGCTCCTAGTAGTAGAATTACAATTTTGAAGAGCACACTGCTTGAGTAATGCCCCCCTCATATATTCTGGTACCCCGGCCCTTTCGATTGCAGCAGCAGCTTTATCAATAAATGACCCGAATTATTCTTCTCACCCTTGCTTAATTCCCATATACACAGGTACCCCTCCTGGCTCTTTTACCCTCTCTGTAGCAAGCCTGACCAACCTCATCACTTCCTGGCACTTCTCTTGCCCCAACAAAGCTTGTGCTTCGGTACGAAGAAAAGGTCCCAAGCCCATAAGCTCGTTCACAGTTATACCATGGAGAGGATCTCCCTGCTGTCGCTGTACCGCTACACATTCATTTACAAGCCCTTGCCAATGAGCATTGAATAACAACTGCTGATGTTGAGTAAATATCAATTTAGCTATTCCCCGACAATCATTTACCAAGAGAAGACTGGTATCAAAAATATAGTCTAACATTTGTTTGGCTGGCTCACTTTTTACTCCAAATTGACTAACAGTAGACCTCAGCTGAGACAGTAATTTCCAATCAAGGGCTGTAATGGTAGCCTGCATGCCCCCTTCCTCCTGCGGATTGAATACAACAGGACAAGCCAGCTGGGCAGCAGCGCTGATAACCTCATCATCCCATTTCTCCATGGCTTCTCTTGCCAGTGCAGCGCAAGCCCCCCTGCACTCCCTCGCAATAGCCTCCGCTAGGTCGTTCTCCACCCCAGGGATCAGCTCATTGATTTGCGGGAGCTTGTCGGGTGGTCTTGGCCACAGCTCCTGTTCTTCAGGGGATGCGGAAGCCTCAGAAGTGCACTCTATACCTGGTCCCGGCAAAGCAGGCAAGAAAACCGTCCTAACTGCAGGCGCTAGGGGAGTACCTGCGTCCTGATTATAATCTTTATCATGGCCATGTGCAGCTGTTGCCTGTTCGACTGGTTTTCTCTCAGCCTGATGCTGTAACATCTCATTGTGAACCACCCTCCATAATTTACCTAACTTCTTGGCAGTTTTATCGTTCTCTAAAGTGGCCTCCCACAATAAATCACTGAATTTACGCCACTCTGTTAACTCGTGAACAGTATGGGGGTTAATAAAAACTCCCTTAGTGTACCCATAAGCCAAAAGCCCTGGTAAATCCTTTTGCAAATCTATTCCCCTAACCTGCCTATTTTGTACAAAGGCAGTAAATAAATCATATGCTGCTTGCCTCTTCATACCTAAATCGTCAGCGCTGTTGCAGCTCTTCAAGGTCGTGGCAGCACGTATTAGATGGGCTCGCCTCTACGATGCCCAGGGCATGGCGCGTCTCAGCTTCTTTTTCCTCCTTTTTTTTCTCTGTACTTTTCTGCCATCCCGGCTGCTTTCAGGACCCGACCCGGTTCTTCACTCCTCTGTGGTGTGTCGCCGTATCATGATCGGGGGTCACCATTTGACAAAAGTGAAGGGAGACTTGCACATCGTATTGATGATCATCGGTCTCAGATTTATTGATCCAGCTTACATACTTTTATAGTAGTGTTAATTAAGCTCATACATATTGCAAAAACCGAGCTCATCATTGGTTACAGATTACATGCCAACCCCTCCTTTGTTGCTAATACCTGTGGTTTCTTGTTGAGGCTAATACTTGTTTTTCATATCTTGCTGTTGACTGTTATTGATTACCCTCAAGGACTCCATGTTTTTCACTGTGTTTTTCTCATCGTTTCACCAAGGACACAGTGTTGTTGTTTTTCTCGTAAGGAAAAAGTCTGAGAACTTACTACTTACAGCTGCTTTTTACTGCTTAACCAGCTGTATATGATCATGGCCTTTTTCTATAAGCCATGTCCGAACAAAACTCTCCACACTGGCCAATTTTTCCTGGCAAACAAAACACAACTGCCTTGGTTCTTGATTGCAGATTTCAGGAGCCATTTGGCACTGTCAAACCAGCCTGACTTGGCACTGATGCCAGCTTGGGTCGGGGAACCATTCTGCCTGTTGTGGAATTTCATGTGCCATCAAGCCACTCTCAGCCACAGGCCCCAAAACAGAATTGCTGGTCCATTTTCCCTGGCAAAGAAAGCTCACCTTCTCAGGTTCTTGATGGCAGACTGCAGAAGCCACTTAGCACTGTCAAAACAGCCCGACTTAGTACCAATGCCAGCTTGGGTCTGGGAACCATCCTGCATATTGTGGAATTTCAGGAGCCAGCCGCCCACTCTCAGCAATAGGCCCCTGAATGAAAACCTTGCTCTCATTTCCTGGCAAACTAAAGTCACCATCCTCGATGCTTGATGGCAGATAGCAGGAGCAACTTGGCACTGTCAAACGAACCTGCTTCTGCACTGGTGCCACGTTGGGTCAGGGCACTATGATGTGTGCAACGGAATCTCAGGAGCCAACCAGGAACTCTAGCCTCCGGCCCCTGAACTCAAATCTCAGACATTTTCCTTTGAAAAGAAACTCACCTTCCCTGGTCCTTGATGGCAGATTGCAGGAGCCACTTGCACTGTCAAACCAGTGCTCGGATTGGCACTGGTGCCACCTGGGATCTGCGAACCATCCTGTGTATTGCAGAATTTAAGGAGCCAGAAGTCCACTCTCAGCCACAGGCCCCCAAAGAAAAGTGCTGTTCCATTTTCCCTGGCGAAGAAAACTCTACTTCCCCAAATCCTGATCGCAGATTGCAGGAGCTACTTGGCACTGTCAAAGCAGCCCAACTTAGTACCGGTGCCAGCTTGGGTCTGGGAACCATCCTGCCTGTTGCGGAATTTCAGGAGCCAGCCGGAAAATCCAGCCACATGCCCCGAATAATAACTTCAACTGTTTTCCCTGGAAAACTAAGCTCACCTTCCTTGGTTGTTGATGGCAGATGGCAGGAGACACTTGGCACTGTCAAACCAGCCCGAGCTTGGGTCGGGGAACCATCCTGCGTATTGCAGAATTTCCGGAGCCAGCGGGCCACTGCAGCCACAGGCCCCTGAATAAAAACCTCACTGTTATTTCCTGGCAAATGAAACTCCCCTGCTCCGGTTCTTGCTGGCAGATTGCAGGAGCAACTTGGCACTGTCAAACCAGCCTGATTCTGCACTAGTACCAGCTTGGTTCTGGGAACCATCAGGCGTATTGTGGAATTTCAGGAGCCAGCTGGCCACTCCAGCCTCAGGCCCCGAACACAAACCTCAGCTCTTTTCCCTGGCAAACTAAACTCACCTTCCCCGGTTTTTGATGGCAGATTGCAGGGAGCAACTTGGCACTGTCAAAGCCCCCGACTTGGCACTGGTGCCAGTTTGGCTCTGGAAACCATCCTGCGTATTGCTGAATTTCAGGAGCCAGCCAGCCACTCTGAGCCATAGGAGCCCAAACAGAAATGCTGACCCATTTTTCCTGCCAAACCAAAGTCACCATCCTCGATGCTTGATGGCAGATTGCAGGAGCCACTTGGCACTGTCAAAGCTGCTCAACTTGTCACTGGAGCCAGCTTGGGTCTGGGAACCACCCTGCGTATTGCGGAGGTTCACTAGCCAGACGGCCCCTCTCAGCAACAGGCCCTCAACCAGAAATGCTGGCCCATATGTCCTGGCAAAGTAAACTCACCCTCCCTGGTTCTTGAAGGGAGATTGCAGGAGCAACTTGGCACTGTGAAACCAGCCCGACTTGGCACTGGTGCCAGCTTGGGTCTGGGAACCATCCTGCCTATTGCAGAATTTCAGGAGCCAGCTGACAACTCCAGCCTCAGGCCCCTGAACTCAAATCTCAGCCATTTTCCTTTGAAAAGCAAACTCACCAACCCCAGAACTTGATTGCAGATTCCAAGACCCACTTGGCACTGTCAAACCAGCCTGAGTTGGCACTGGTGCCAGCTTGGCATTGCGAACCATCCTGTGTATTGTGGAACTTCAGGAGCCATCTGGCCGCTTTCAGACACATGCACCAAAACAGAAATTTTGGCCTGTTTTTCTGGCAAAAAACACAACTGCCTCAGTTCTTGATTGCAGATTTCAGAATCCATTTGGCACTGTCAAACCAGTCCGACATGGCACTGATGCTGGCTTCGGTCTGAGAACCATCCTTCCTGTTG
The DNA here is from genome assembly GCF_027579445.1 of Ammospiza nelsoni. NCBI lineage: Eukaryota > Metazoa > Chordata > Aves > Passeriformes > Passerellidae > Ammospiza > Ammospiza nelsoni. Next base: position 56,036,123 of record NC_080637.1, on the reverse strand, counting down.
TGGAATTTCATGTGCCATCCGGCCACTCTCAGCAACAGGCACCCAAAGAAAAATGCTGGCCCATATTTCCTGGCAAAGTAAATTCACCTTCCCCGGTTGTTGATTGCAGATTGCAGGAGAAACGTCCAATGTAAGGCATCCCAGCGGCATTGGTGCCAGGTTGGGTGTGAGAACAATCCAGAGTATTGCAGAATATCAGTAGCCAGTGGAGAACTCTAGCCTCAGGCCCCTGAACTCAAATCACGGCCATATTCCTTTGAAAAGAAAACTCACCTGCCTCGGTTCTTGAAGGTCAATTGCAGGAGCCACTTGCCACTGTCAAACCAGCCTGACTTGGTACTGGTGCCAGCTTGGGTCGGGGAACCATTCTGCCTGTTGTGGAATTTCATGTGCCATCAAGCCACTCTCAGCCACAGGCCCCAAAACAGAATTGCTGGTCCATTTTCCCTGGCAAAGAAAGCTCACCTTCTCAGGTTCTTGATGGCAGACTGCAGAAGCCACTTAGCACTGTCAAAACAGCCCGACTTAGTACCAATGCCAGCTTGGGTCTGGGAACCATCCTGCATATTGTGGAATTTCAGGAGCCAGCCGCCCACTCTCAGCAATAGGCCCCTGAATGAAAACCTTGCTCTCATTTCCTGGCAAACTAAAGTCACCATCCTCGATGCTTGATGGCAGATAGCAGGAGCAACTTGGCACTGTCAAACGAACCTGCTTCTGCACTGGTGCCACGTTGGGTCAGGGCACTATGATGTGTGCAACGGAATCTCAGGAGCCAACCAGGAACTCTAGCCTCCGGCCCCTGAACTCAAATCTCAGACATTTTCCTTTGAAAAGAAACTCACCTTCCCTGGTCCTTGATGGCAGATTGCAGGAGCCACTTGCACTGTCAAACCAGTGCTCGGATTGGCACTGGTGCCACCTGGGATCTGCGAACCATCCTGTGTATTGCAGAATTTAAGGAGCCAGAAGTCCACTCTCAGCCACAGGCCCCCAAAGAAAAGTGCTGTTCCATTTTCCCTGGCGAAGAAAACTCTACTTCCCCAAATCCTGATCGCAGATTGCAGGAGCTACTTGGCACTGTCAAAGCAGCCCAACTTAGTACCGGTGCCAGCTTGGGTCTGGGAACCATCCTGCCTGTTGCGGAATTTCAGGAGCCAGCCGGAAAATCCAGCCACATGCCCCGAATAATAACTTCAACTGTTTTCCCTGGAAAACTAAGCTCACCTTCCTTGGTTGTTGATGGCAGATGGCAGGAGACACTTGGCACTGTCAAACCAGCCCGAGCTTGGGTCGGGGAACCATCCTGCGTATTGCAGAATTTCCGGAGCCAGCGGGCCACTGCAGCCACAGGCCCCTGAATAAAAACCTCACTGTTATTTCCTGGCAAATGAAACTCCCCTGCTCCGGTTCTTGCTGGCAGATTGCAGGAGCAACTTGGCACTGTCAAACCAGCCTGATTCTGCACTAGTACCAGCTTGGTTCTGGGAACCATCAGGCGTATTGTGGAATTTCAGGAGCCAGCTGGCCACTCCAGCCTCAGGCCCCGAACACAAACCTCAGCTCTTTTCCCTGGCAAACTAAACTCACCTTCCCCGGTTTTTGATGGCAGATTGCAGGGAGCAACTTGGCACTGTCAAAGCCCCCGACTTGGCACTGGTGCCAGTTTGGCTCTGGAAACCATCCTGCGTATTGCTGAATTTCAGGAGCCAGCCAGCCACTCTGAGCCATAGGAGCCCAAACAGAAATGCTGACCCATTTTTCCTGCCAAACCAAAGTCACCATCCTCGATGCTTGATGGCAGATTGCAGGAGCCACTTGGCACTGTCAAAGCTGCTCAACTTGTCACTGGAGCCAGCTTGGGTCTGGGAACCACCCTGCGTATTGCGGAGGTTCACTAGCCAGACGGCCCCTCTCAGCAACAGGCCCTCAACCAGAAATGCTGGCCCATATGTCCTGGCAAAGTAAACTCACCCTCCCTGGTTCTTGAAGGGAGATTGCAGGAGCAACTTGGCACTGTGAAACCAGCCCGACTTGGCACTGGTGCCAGCTTGGGTCTGGGAACCATCCTGCCTATTGCAGAATTTCAGGAGCCAGCTGACAACTCCAGCCTCAGGCCCCTGAACTCAAATCTCAGCCATTTTCCTTTGAAAAGCAAACTCACCAACCCCAGAACTTGATTGCAGATTCCAAGACCCACTTGGCACTGTCAAACCAGCCTGAGTTGGCACTGGTGCCAGCTTGGCATTGCGAACCATCCTGTGTATTGTGGAACTTCAGGAGCCATCTGGCCGCTTTCAGACACATGCACCAAAACAGAAATTTTGGCCTGTTTTTCTGGCAAAAAACACAACTGCCTCAGTTCTTGATTGCAGATTTCAGAATCCATTTGGCACTGTCAAACCAGTCCGACATGGCACTGATGCTGGCTTCGGTCTGAGAACCATCCTTCCTGTTGTGGAATTTCATGTGCCATCCGGCCACTCTCAGCAACAGGCACCCAAAGAAAAATGCTGGCCCATATTTCCTGGCAAAGTAAATTCACCTTCCCCGGTTGTTGATTGCAGATTGCAGGAGAAACGTCCAATGTAAGGCATCCCAGCGGCATTGGTGCCAGGTTGGGTGTGAGAACAATCCAGAGTATTGCAGAATATCAGTAGCCAGTGGAGAACTCTAGCCTCAGGCCCCTGAACTCAAATCACGGCCATATTCCTTTGAAAAGAAAACTCACCTGCCTCTGTTCTTGAAGGTCAATTGCAGGAGCCACTTGCCACTGTCAAACCAGCCCGACTTGGTACTGGTGCCGGTTGTGTCTGGGAACCATCCTGTGTATTGCGGAATTTCAGGAGCCAGCCGGCCCCTCCAGCCACAGGCCCCCGAATCAAAACCTAGCTCTTATTTCCAGGCAAAGTAAACTTACCTGCTCCGGGTCTTGATGGCAGATAGCAGGAGGAACTTGGCACTTGTAAACCAGTGTGATTCTTCACTGGCCCCAGCTTGGGTCTGGGAACCATCAGGCAGAATTTTAGGAGCCAGCAGGCCACTGTAAGCCACAGGCCCCAAACAGAAATGCTGGGGATTTTTTCCTGGCAAACTAAAGTCACCAGCATCGGTTCCTGATGGCAGATTTCAGGAGCCACCTGGCACTGTCAAAGCCCCTGACTTTGTCCTGGTGCCAGCTTGGGTCTGGGAACCGTCCTTCATATTGTGGAATTTCAGGAGTCGAAAACTCCAGGCTCAGGTCCCTGAACTCAAATTTTGGCCATTTTCCTTTGAAGAGAAAACTCATCAGCCCCGAAACTTGATGGCAGATTGCAGGAGCCACTTGCACTCTCAGACCAGCCTGAGTTGACAGTGGCGCCAGCTTGGTTCTGCAAACAATCCTGCATACTGTGGAGTTTCCGGAGCCAGCCAGGCACTCCAGCGATTGCCTCCAAACACAAACATCGGCTCTTTTCCCTGGCAAACAAAACTCACCTGCCCCGAATCTTGGTCGCAGATTGCAGGAGCCACTTTCCACTGTCAAACCAGCCTAATTCTGCACCGGTGCCAGCTTGCTTCTGGGAAACATCCTCCGTATTGCGGAATTTCGGGAGCCAGCCGACAACTCCAGCCTCAGGGCCCTGAATGCAACTATCGGCCATTTTTCCTTGAAAAGAAAACTCCCCAGCCCCGAATCTTGATGGCAGATTGCAGGAGCCAATTGCCACTGTCAAACCAGCCCAATATGGTACTGGTGCCATCTTGCTTCTGGGAAACATCCTGCGTATGGCAGAATTTCAGGACCCAGCCTGGCACTCCCGCAATAGGTCCCGAACACCAACCTCTGCTCTCTTCCCTTGCAAACAAAACTCACCCTGCCAGGTTCTTGATGGCAGATTGCAGGAGCCACTTGGCACTGTCAAATCGCCCTTAGTTGGCACTGGTGCCAGCTTGGGTCTGGGAACCATCCTGCCTATTGCAGACTTTCAGGAGAGAGCCGGCAACACTCAGCCAGAGGTCCCTGAGAGAAAACCTCGCTCCTTTTTCCTGGAACACAAAACTCACCTGTCCTGGTTCTTGATGGCCAATTGCAGGAGCCACTTGGCACTGTCAAACATGCCCAACTTGGTACTGGTGCCACCTTGGGTCTGGGAACCATCCTGCATATTCTGAAATATCAGCAGACAGCCAACCACTCTGGCCACAGGCCACAGAATAAAACACTCGCCACTTTTTCCTGGCAAACTAAACTCATCTTACCTGGTTCTTGATGGCAGATTGAAGGAGCCACTTGGAACAGTCAAACCAGCCCGAGATGCTACTGGTGCCATCTTGGGTCTGGGAAACATCCTGTGTATTGCATAATTTAAGGAGGCATCCAGCATCTCTCAGCCACCAGCCTCAAAAAAGAATTCCTGGCCAATTTTTCCTGGAAAACTGAACTCACCAGCCTCGGTTCTTGATGGCAGATTGCAGGAGACATTTGGCACTGTCAAACCAGCTCGAAGTGGCACTGGTGCCAACTTGGGTCTGGGAACCATCCTTCATATTGCGGAATTTCAGGAGCCAGTCAACAACTCCAGCCTCATGCCCCTGAACTCAAATCACGGACATTTTCCTTTGAAAAGAAAACTCATCAGCCCTAGAACTTGATGGCCGATTGCAGGAACCACTTGGCACTCTCAAACCAGCCTGAGTTGACATTGGTCCTGGCTTGGGTCTTGGAACCATCCTGCGTATTGCGGAATTTCATGATCCAGCCGGCCACTCCCGCCCCATGCCCCAGATAAAAACCTCGCCTGTATTTTCCTGGAAAACACAACTCACCTGCTCCAGTTCTTGATGGCAGATTGCAGGAGCTACTTGGCACTGTCAAACCAGCCCGACTTAGTACTGGTGCAAGCTTGGGTCTGAGAAATATCCTGTGTATTCTGGAATTTCGGGAACCAGCCGGCCACTCAAGTCACAGGCCCCCAAATAAAATCCATGCTCCTTGATCCTGGCAAACAAAACTCACCTGCTCCAGTTCTGGATGGCAGATTGCAAGAGATACTTTGGACTGAAAAACCAGCCTGACTTTGAACTGGTGCCAGCTTGGGTCTGCGAACCATCCTACATATAGCGAAATTTCTGGATGCAGCCCGCCACTCTGGCCACAGGCCCCCAAGCAGAAATGCTAGCACATTTTTCCTGGCAAACTAAACTCACCTTCCCCAATCCTTGATGGCAGATTGCAGCAGCAACTTGGCAGTGTCACACAAGCCCTACTTGGCACTTGTGCCAGCTTGGGTCTGGGAACCATCCTGCGTATTGCGGAATTTCACTAGCCAGGAGGCAGCTCAGCCATATGACCCAAACAAAAACTTCGGCTCTTTTCCCTGTCAAACCAAAGTCACCTTCTTTGGTTCTTGATGGCCAATTCCAGAAGCCAATTGGCACTGTAAAACCAGTCTGAATTGCAACAGGTGCCAGCTTGGGTCTGCGAACCTTCCTGTATATTGTGGTATCTCAGGAGCCAGCCAGCCATTCCGGCCCAGGGCCTCAAACAGAATTACTGGCCCCTTTTTCCTGGCAATCTAAACTCACCAGCCTCGGTTCTTGATGGCAGATTAAAGGACCCACTTGGTAATGTCAAACCAGCACGACCTGGCGCTGGTGCCATCTTGGGTATAGGAACCATCATACATATTCTTTAATAACAGGAGAGAGCCGGCCAGTCCGGTCACAGGCCGACGAATAAAACCCTTGCCCATTTCTCCTGGCAAACAAAACTCACCTACTCCGGATCTTGATGGTAGATTGCAGGAGCCACTTGACACTGTCAAACCAGCCTGACTTGGTACTGGTGCAAGCTTGGGCCTGGAAACCATTCTGTGTATGGCGGAATTTCAGGAGACAGCCAACCACTCTCAGGCACAGGCACCCAAACAGAAATGCTGACCCATTTTCCCTGGCAAAAAAAACTATCCCCAGTTCTTGATGGAAGATTGCAGGAGCCACTTGGCACCATCAAACGAGCCAAACTTGGTACTGGTGCCATATTGCGCCTGGGAACCATCTTGCGTATTGCAGAATTTCACTACCCAGCAGGCCACTAAAGCTTTAGGCCCCAAACACAATCCTTGCTCCTTTCCCTGGCAAACTAAATTTACCTTCCCTGATTCTTGATGGCAGATTGCAGGAGCCACTTGGCACTGTCAAGCCTGTTAGAGTATGTACCTGTGCCAGCTTTTGTGTGGGGATCATCCTGCATATTGCAGAATTTCACTAGCCAGAAGGCCACTCTCGGCCACAGGTCTCCTAACAGAAATGCTGGCCCATATTTCCTGGGTAACTAAACTCACCAGCCCCAGTTCTTGATGTCAGATTGCAGGAGCCACGTGGCACTGTCAAACCAGTCTGACTTGGCACTGGTTCCAGCTTGGATCTGGGAACCATCCTGCGTATTGTGGAATTTCAGCATCCACACGACCACTCCAGCCACGGCTGCTGAATTCAAACCTCGTCCATTTTCCTTTTAAAAGAAAACTCATCTGTCCTGGTTCTTCCTGAAAGATTTCAGGAGCCACTTGGCACTGTCAAACCAGCCCCATTTGGTACTGGTGTCAGCTTGGGCCTCGGAACCATCCTGCGTATTGTGGAATTTCATGAGCCAGCCAGCCACTCAAGCTATAGGCCCCGAACACAAACCTGAGCTCTTTTCCCTGCAAACTAAACTCATCAACTCTGGTTCTTGATGGCAGATTGCAGGAGCCCTTGGCACTGTCAAACCAGCCTGAATTGTCCCTGGTGCCAGCTACGGCTTGGGAACCATCCTGCATATGGTGGAATTTCAGGACACAGCCAACCACTCTCAGCCGATGTCCTCTGAACTCAAACCTTTATACTTTTTCTTGTAAAAGAAAACTCATCTGTCCTGGTTCTTAATGGCAGATTGCAGGAGACACTTCGCACTCTCAAATAGACCCGACTTGGAAATCATGCCAGCTTGGGTCTGGGAACCATCCTGTGCATTGTGGAATTTCATGAGCCAGCCCGCCGCTCCCCCCACAGGCCTCCAAATAAATGCCTCGCCTCTTTTTTCCTGGAAAACAAAACTCACCTGCTCCGGTTCTTGATGGCAGATTGCAGGAGCAACTGTCAAACAAGCCCGACTTTGGGCTGGTTCCAGCTTGGGTCTGGGAACCATCCTGCGTATTGCAGAATTTCAGGAGCCATCCGGCCACTTCAGTCACAGTTCCTGAACAAGATCCTCTGCTCTTTTCCCTGGCAAACTAAACTCAGCTTCCATGGTTCTTGATGGCAGACTGCAGGAGCCACTTGCCGGTGTCAAACCAGCCCGACTTGGTAATTGTGCCAGCTTAGGCCTGGGAACCATCCTGAGTATTGCGGAATTTCATTAGCCAGGAGGTGGCTCAGTCATAGAACCCAAACAAAAAGCTTGGCTCTTTTCCCTGGCAAACTAACCTCACCATCCCCAGTTCTTGATGGCCGATTGAAGGAGCCACTTGGCACTGTCAAACCAGACCGACTTCCCACTGGTGCCTGCCGCGGCACCTATTTACAATCGAACGAGATGGTGCAGATCCAGACCAGTGACATGAGCCATTTATTCAGCACATCAATCTCAGTACATTGTTAGGACAATGGAGACAGGATGGTAACAGCTCGCTGATTCACAGGAAATGCCAAGGGGGTGTTACATTACAGCATAGCATAAAATCATCTCGGCCTAGATTTCAGCCAATCACACATAGAGCAAAACATATTGACAAGAATTCTATCCAATCATATGAAACGCACGTAATGGTACTTAAAACAAAGACTTGTTCATAAGAGACAAAGCGCAGAGATCCATTCGTACTAACCTTCTAAAAATATACATTAAATAACCTTGTTGCAATCCATAAGCCAGTTCTACAGAGGTCTATTGTGGTATTTGTCATGTCTGCTCTACTGCTTAGAAAACTTTTCACTGTATTTGCAATGTTAACAAAACTTCTGCCTGAGGCCTGCCCTTTTTAGCCATTTTCTCAAAACCCTCTAACTTTATGAATCCCAGCATTTCCTCCTCTCTGTTGACTCAGAAACTTTCATTTTCTTGTCGTTTACTACTTGCGTTTCATAGCTCTACTGTAAAATTTCTGCTTATTATCTGCTGGAGACCTATTCGCGCTGATCCTAAGCATTGCTATTTTACAGCACAGCAACTTAATGCTGTGAAGGCCCAGTCCTTGAAAGAGATATGAATCACATTTGACAATAGTTAAAAGTCATTGTTCAAAAAACTCTGGTCGATTCCAGGGTCTTAATTCAAAACCTTCATCCTTGTCTATACCTTCGTCTGCTACATTCGTGAGATTTCGAGCATTCTCTGTGTTTCTGCTTCCTAATTCTCCTGCTTGTATGACAAAAACTTCTCGGACCATTTTGTTCATCATTCGCCGTACACAATAAAGTGTACAGGGTATCACTATCAATATCAATACCAGAACACCCAATACATAAAGACCTATCTTGCAAAGTTGCCTTAGCCAAGGTGCAAAGCTCCATTTTTGAAACAAATCATCTAACCAGGAACCACTATCTTCTTTAATTTGAGCTGTCAGATCCTTCAATTTTTGTATGCTTCTGTGAATGGATTCAGAATGATCGGACAAATTCATACAACACAATCCTTCGAATTCCTCACAACCATGCCCTTGTGCTAGTAAAAGAAAATCAATGGCTGCTCTGTTTTGAAGAGTAGCATGTCTAACATGATCAACATCAGTTAACATATCACTGATTGCAGAGGATGTGGCATTAGTTTGTTTGCACAGCCAGCATCCAACTCGATCTAATTGTTTCAATGCCCCTGCTGAAGCCAATTGGGGTAAAAACAAACCTGCTGAAACCCTTCTGGCAGCATTCCAAGGCATAAAATCACTCTGACAGTTCTCCCCATAATTAGGAACAGCTCTTGTTCTCCTTTGTTTCTTTTTCAAAACTGCTTTGGCAGTGGGGGCAATTATGGTGAGCATCCCAATGCTACAAGGGCCACTTTCAAGGTGTGCTGGAATGCCTTGCCAAGCTCTGTCTCCACAAATGAACCAATACCCTTTCGGCAATTGCTGTAGATATTGATCAGTCTCAGAAAGCACATCCCAACTGTTTGAAACATTACACCAAAAACTCAAATTCCTATATGCAAAATAATGAGGGGTAACATTGTACTTTGGGGGATCACCTTTTCGCCAGGCACAAGCCATGAAAATAAAACAAAAATCCATGGTCAAAGAGCCAAGGATTTCTAATTCTTGAGGTTCAGATGCTGCCCTGAGAAGTTTTTTGGACCAAACATTCCAATTCAATGAGGGATTGTTTCCACTGTCAATTCCACCTGGCCTACCATTGGATTGTTTTTTGACCAAAGGCAACTCTTTCACTGGCACGCCAGCCAGGTTGAAAAAGGCTTTTCTGGTTCTGAGTTAGACAAACATATAGTATCCGAGCCAGCAGCCTTGGCTAAGGTCACCCAAACATTTGGTTTTGGTTGTTCCACAGGCAAATCTGCACGACAAAAAACAATTAAAATCTACCAATACAAACATACAACTTGAATTTGCTCCTTCTTTTTCATGAGCTAAGTTTTGGCAAAATCCTTTCTCCACAAAAACAATAACCTAAACTTTTGTCAAAATTTAGCTCTGTTAAGCAAACATTCAATATATAATTGGCATACTCATAAATAATATTAGCACAAAATCAGAGTTTGTAGGTTCCACCGATGCACAAAGTACATCAGGCACAAGGAACATCAGGCGAGACCCGGAATACCTCTGTACGGCTCACGTCTGCGTACTTGCTTCCTCGGTTCTGGGCTTGTCAACAGGTTCTGAAGTGTGATATGGTTTGACGTTTTTGGCAGAGACCGACTTAATTCCAGCACCTGTAGAGACAGAAGCATACCCTTTGCCCCACGTTATTAATCGAAAAGGACCTTCCATCTGTCCAGATTCAGGGTTTCTAATTAGAACAGGAGGATTTTCTTTCAGTTTTGCCTGCGTGTTATTTGAAATGTTCCTAAAGATTGGTGGATCAGGTTTTGCACTTGAACTGTTTAGAAAATTAAAAACATACAGAGCCTTGCTCAGCCTCATTTGTGGTGTGATCTCCGTTCCCCCTCTCTGTTGATCTAAAATGCATTTTAGGGTTTGATGTGTCCTTTCAATAATTGCTTGGCTTGTGGGAGAGTGGGGAATACCAAAGATGTGCCGAACACCCCATTCGTTTAGAAATGTGGCCAATTTTTGAGATATTTATGCGGGACCATCGTCAGTTTTTACTTCTTGGGGTACACCCAATGAAGCAAAAGCTTGCAGGAAATGATGACAGGCATGATTGCCGGTTTCACCTGTGTGAAGGGAAGCAAAAATTGCACCAGAAAACGTGTCCATGGAAACATGAATATTTTTGAATTTACCAAAGGAGGGGTATTTAGTGATGTCTGTTTGCCACAACTGCAGGCTTTGCAAACCTCGGGGGTTGACTGCTCCTGTAGAAGCAGGAGTTTGCACAAGCTGACAATCAGGGCAAGTACTGATGATAACTTTAGCTTGACTTTTAGAAATTTGAAACATTCACATAAGTGCTTGTGCATTTTGGTGAAAAAAAGCATGACTCAATTTTGCTTGTTCAAAAATATTTGGCAAAGTTTGAAATAACCATTGTGAGTTTGTCTGCTCTCGCATTTCCTTTCTCTAAAAATCCAGGAAGCGAAGAATGAGACCTGATGTGAGAAACAAAATATGGATTACTTCTATATTGCAAAGCTGTAAAAAGACATGAAAGCCAACGATATAAAATTTCATTGCTAACATCCTTTAAAATTGACTCTTCTAATCCATGGCTAATGTAGCCACATTAGCAACATAAGCAGAATCTGTGATTAAATTAAAAGGTTGAGGGAAAAGCTGAAAATCCCGAACCACTGCAGCAAGCTCAACAATTTGAGGAGATCCCTCTACTGTTTGAATATCAGACTCCCAAACACTAGATTTTTGATTCAACCAAGTTACAACGGATTTGTGGCTTTTGCCAGAACCATCAGTGAAGAGGGTCACTGCATTTAAAGGTTCTTCACTTAATTTAGGTTTTTCCCTGAAACTCAGTTTTGCCTGCAGTAGTTTGTGAGCTGGGTGGTGTACAGAATAAACACCTGGGAAACCCAAGAATGCATATTGTACATCATCTGAATTTTGCATTGCCCAGTTGAGGTAATCTGTTTTCAATGGCAAATGGACAACTGAAAATTCTTGACCTGCTAAAGTTAACAATCTGGTCCTGGTCTTAATTACAATGTATGCAATCATTTCTAAAACTGTGAAAATGGTCTTTGGAAACCTGTAGGGAGGAAAAAATCCATTCTGTTATTAACAAAGGATCTGGCTCTGAAGGGTCCCACTGGAAAATGACACCACAAAGTTGCATCTTCTCTCCTAGAACTGCAAAAACGAAAGGTTTTTTCAGGAACACAGCGATGAGCTTGTCTTCTTTGGAGAGCTTCTGTGATCTTGTCAAGGGCGGCACGAAGTTTTGCAAGAAGAGAAAGAAAGTTGTCCAAAACAGCTTCCAATCGAATATTCATGTGATTGGAAAAGGCAGGAGAGTGGTATACCATCCTGTGTATATAGTGGAATTTCAGGAGACAGCCGGCCACTCCGGTCACAGGCCCTCCAACAGAATTTCTGGCTTATTTTTCCTGGAAAATTAAACTCACCAGCCTTGGTTCTTGATGGCAAATTGTAGGAGACACTTGGCACTGTCAAACCAGCCTGACTTGGCAGTGGTCCTAGTTTAGGTCTGGGAACAACCCTGCAAAATGCAGAATTTCAGGTGCCATAAGGCCATCCACAGCCACAGTCCACAAGCAGAAGTGCGGGCCGATTTTTCGTTGCAAACTAAACTCCCCAGCCTCGATACTTGATGGCAGATTGCAGGAGTCACTTGACATTCTCAATGAAGCCTGACTTTGTACTAGTGGCAGCTTGGGTCTGGGAACCATCCTGCGTAGTGCGCAATTTCAGGAGGGAGCCGGCCAGGCTCAGCCACAGGACCCCAAATAGAATTGCAGACCCATTTTTCCTGGCAAATTAAACTCACCTGCCTCTGTTTTTGATGGCAGATTGCAGGAGACACTTGGCACTGTCAAAGCTGCCTCACTTGTTACTGGTGCCAGCTTGGGTCTGGGAACCACCCTGCATATTGAGGAATTTCCGGAGCCAGATGGCCACCCCAGCCACAGGCTCACAAACAGAATGGCTGGCCCATTTCTCCTGGCAATCTGAACTCACCAGCTTAGGTTCTTGAAGGCAGATTGCAGGAGCCCCTTCCCACTGTCAACCCAGCCCAAGTTGAAACAGGTACCATCTTGGGTCTAGGAACCATCCTGCGTATTGAAGAATTTCACTAGCCAGCTGGCCACTCTCAGCCACAGGGCTACTAACAGATATGCTGGCCCATTTCTCCTGGATGACTAAACTCACCAGCCTCAATTCTTGATGGCAGATTCCAGGAGACACGAGGGCCCTGTCACACCGGCCTGACTTTCTACTGCTGCCAGCTTGGGTCTGGGAACCATCCTGTGTATTGTGAAATTTCAGGAGCCAGCCGGCCAGTCCAGCCATAGGCCCCAAACAAAAACCTTGGCTCTTTTCCCTTGAAACTAAACTCACCTTTCCCGGTTCTTGATGGCAGATTGCAGGAGCCACTTGGCACTCTCAAACTAGCCCAAGCTGCAAATGGTGTCACCTTGGGTCTGGGAACCATCCTGCATAATGCAGAATTTCATATGCCATCCTGCCACCCACAGCCACAGGCCCCCAAAGAGAATTGCTGGACCCTTTTTCCTGGCAAACAATACTCACCTGCTCCGGTTCTTGATGGCGGATTTCAGGAGCCACTTGGCACTGTCAAACCCGCCTGACTTGGTACTGGTGCCAGCTTGGGTCTGGGAACCATCCCGCGTATTGCGGAATTTCCGGAGCCAGATGGCCACTCCAGCCATTGGCCCCCAAACAGAATGGCTGGCCCATTTTTCCTGGCAAACTCAACTCACCAGTCTCAGTTCTTGATGGTAGATATCAAGAGTCTCTTAGCACTGTCAAACCATCCCAAGTTGCCACTGGAGCTGCTTAGGGCTGGGAACCATCATCTGTATCGTGAATTTTCACGTGCCATCCGGCCACTCTCAGCCACAGGCCCCGAGCACAAACCTCGGTTCTTTTCCCTGGCAAACAATACTCACCTTCCCCGGTTCTTGATGGCAGATTGCAGGAGACATTTGGCACTGTCAAACCAGCTCAAGGTGGCACTGGTGCCAGCTTGGGTCTGGGAAACACCCTGCATATTGCGGAATTTCCGGAGCCAGAGGGCCACTCCAGACACAGGCTCACAAACAGAATGGCTGGCCCAGTTTTCCTGGCAAGCTAAACTCACCAGCCTCGGTTCTTGATGACAGATTGCAGGAGACACTGGGTGCTGTCAAACCAGCCCCACTTCCCACTGGTGCCAGCTTGGGTCTGGGAACCATCCTGCGTATTGTGGAATTTCTGGAGTTTGCTGGCCACTCCAGCCTTAGGCCTCAAGCACAAACCTCGGCTCTTTTCCCTGGCAAACAATACTCACCAGTCCCGGTTCTTGATGGCAAATTGCAGGAGCCACTTTCCACTGTCAAAAATGCCCGACGTGGTATGTGGTGCCAGCTTGCATCTGGGAACCATCCTGTGTATTGTGGAATATCAGGAGCCAGCTGGCCACTCCAGCCACAGGCCCAGAAAGAGAAATTCTAGCCCATTTTTCCTGGCAAACAATACTCACCATCCCCGGATCTGGATGGCAGATTGCAGGAGGAACTTAGCACTATCAAGTCAGCCTTACTTGCTGCTGATGGCAGCTTGGGTCTGGGAACCCTTTTGCATAGGGCGGAATGTCATGAGCCAGCCGGCCACTCCAGCCTCAGTCTGCTGAACGAAAATCTTGGCCTGTTTTCCTTTAAAAAGGAAACTCACATTTCCCGGTTCTTGATGGCAGATTTCAGGAGCCACTTGGCACTGTCAAAGCAGCCCAAGGATGCTCTTGTCCCTGCTTGGGTCTGAGAACAATCCTGCGTTTTGTAGAATTTGAAGAGACAGACGACCTATCCCTGCCACTGGCCCCCTAATTGAAACGTTGGCCCTTTTACCTGGCAAACTAAACTTACTAACCTCCATTTCAGATGTCAGACAACAGGAACCACTCGGCACTTTCAAACAAGCCTAAGGTGGCTTTGGTGGCAGATTGGGTTTGGGATCCATCCTGCATATTGCAGAATCTCAAGAGCCAGCCTCCCACTCTAAGCCCTGAACTCAATCCAGGGCTCTTTTCCCCTGCCAATTAAACTCACATACCCAGGTTCTGTGTGGCTGGGTACAGGAGCTCTGGAGCTAAGCGCCGCAACCGACACCATGCCCTGCAACGGGCACAATGCTCTTCCCGCAAAGAAGCCAATTCTTCGCCTCCGGGAGCCGGAGAGAGCAGCAGCTCCTGAAGGGTGAAGAAGGAAGCCACACAACTCTGGGATTGTGTGCGCAGCTTGTAAAGTGATAGAAAACAGCACCTTACCACTCTCCTGCAATTTCCAATCACATTAACATTCAAATGGAAGGCGTTTTGGACAGCTTTCTTTTTCTTCTTGCAAAACACTCTGCAGACCTCTGTGTAACCTCTAGAACACGATCAGAGATGTTTTAGCACTGGCACACTTTCACCTTTAAAAAAAGAGTGGAGAAACTTTTTGCTAAGATGTAGGTGACAAGAAACTCTAAAGAAGAAGATACAGAGTTCTCTGAAGCTAAACGCCGGTTCTGGGCATTTTCAGGAGAAGCCGCGCTCCGGAGCTCACAGCGACCGGCACAATGCTCTTACCGTAACAAAGCCGCTTCTTCCCTACCTGTGGCAGGAGAGAGCGCCAGCTTCGGAAAGGTGAAGAAGGAAGCTGCACAACACAGGGATTGTGTGCGCAGCTTGCAAACTCATAGCAAACAGCAGGTTATTACTCTTCTGCCTTTTCCGATCACATTCCCATTTGATGGAAGGTGTTTTGGACAACTTTCTTTCTCTTCTTGCAAAACACTCTGCAGACCTCCCTGCAACTTCTAGAACACGATCAGAGATGTTTTTGCACTGGCACACGATCTCCTCTAGAGACATTGTGGAACACCTTTTTCCTATGATGTAGGCGGCAAGAGCCACTAAAGACGAAGATATGGAGCTCTCCGGAGCTAAGCACCAGTCCCGGGCGTTTTTCGGCAGAAGCCACACTCCAGAGGGCACTGCGACCAGCACAATGTTCTTCGCGATGGGCAAAATGCTCCACGACCCCCACAAAGCTCTTCATGTAAAGAAGCCACCTCTTCGTCTTGGGGAGCCAGAGAGAGAGGCAGCTTCCGAAAGGGGAAGAAGGAAGCCACAAAACACTGGAATTGTGTGCGCAGGTTGCAAACTGAAAGAAAACAGCACCTTACCACTCTCCTCCCATTTCCATTTACATTAAATTTGAATGGAAAACGTGTTCGACAACATTCTTTTGCTTCTTGTTAAACACTCTGCAGACCTTTATGTAACCTCTTGAACATGATGGGAGACGTTTTCTGTTTTGGCAAACTTTCTCCTCTTGAGACATAGTGGAAATGCTTTTTGCTTGAATTTAAGCGACAAAAGACATTAAAGACGAAGATACAGAGCTCTCAGAAGATAAACGCTGGTTCCGGGCATCTTTCTGGAGAAGCCGCGCTCTGGAGCACACAGCGACTGGCACACTGCTCTTATCACAATGAAGCCGCTTCTTCCTCTCCAGGAGCCCGAGAGAGCAGAAGCTTCCGAAAGGTGAAGAATGAAGCAGCACAAGACTGGGATTTTGTGCGCAGCTTGCCAACTGTTAGAAAACAGTACCTTACCACTCTCTTGCCTTTTCCAATCACATTAATATTCGATTGGAAGGTCTTTTGGACAACTTTCTTTTTCTTCTTCCAAAACACTCTGGAGACCTCTGTGCAACTTCTAGATCATGATCGGAGATGTTTTCTGAGCTGGCACAGTTTCTCCTTGCCAGATATAGCGGAATAGCTTTTTGATAAGATGTAGACGACAAGAGACACTAAAGAGGAATTTATGACGCTCCCGTTGGCTAAGCGCCGCTCTCGGGTGCCTTTCGGCAGACGCCGCACTCCGGCGAGCACTGTGACCGACACAATCGTCTTTAGGTGAAGAAGCCGCTTCTTCACCTCCGGGAGCCAGAGAGAGAGATAGATTCGGGAAAGGTAAGGAAGGAAGCTGCACAACACTGGGTTTGTGTGTGCTGCTGGCAAACTGTTAGAAAACAGTACCTTACCACTCTCCTGCCTTTTCCAATCACATGAACATTCGATTGGAAGGTCTTTTGGACAACTTTCCTTTTCCTCCTGCAAAACACTCGGTAGACCTCCCTGAAAGCTTTAGAACACGGTGGGAGATGTTTTGTGTTGGCACGGTTTCTCCTTGCCAGAAATAATGGAAAATCTTTTTGCTAAAATATACAATACAAGAGATGCGAAAAACGAAGGTAAGATGCACTCTGGAGGTAAGCACCGCTCCCAGGCGTCTCTCGTCAGAAGCCACGCTCAGGAGAGCACTGTAACCGGCACAATCGTCTTTGCGCGAAGAAGCCGCTTCTTTGCTTCCGGGAGGCGGAGAGAGCGGCAGCTTCGGAAAGGTGAAGAAGGAAGCTGTACAACACCGGGATTGTGTGCGCCGCTTGCCAACTGATACAAAACAGTATCTTACCACTCTCCTGCCTTTTCCAATCACATGAACATTCGATTGGAAGGTCGTTTGGACAACTTTTCTTTTTCTTCTTGCAAAACAGTCTGCAGACCTCCATGGAACTTCTAGATCATGATCGGAGATGTTTTCTGAGCTGGCACAGTTTCTCCTTGCCAGACATAGTGGAAAAGCTTTTTGATGTAATGTAGACGACAAGAGACGCTAAAGACGAAGGCACGGTGCTTCCCTTGGCTAAGCGCCGCTCCCGGGCGCCATTCGGCAGAAGCCGCACTCCGGAGAGTACTGGGACCAGCACAATCGTCTTTGCGTGAAGAAGCTGCTTCCTCGCCTCCAGGAGCCAGAGATAGCGCCATCTTCAGAAAATTGAAGAAGGAAACTGCTTAAGACTTGGTGGTGTGCTGAGCTTGAAAACTGATAGTAAACTGAATCTTACCACTCTCCTGCTTTTTCCTATCACATGAACTTTAGATTGGATGTATTTGAGACAACTTTCCTTTTCTTTTCAAAAAATTCTGCAACATCTAGAACACCATCGGAGATGTTTTCCGTGCTGGCACAGTTTCTCCTTGCCAGATATTGTGGAAAAGATTTTTGCTAAGATGTAGACCACAAGAGACGGCAAGGACCATGGTACGGCGCTACCCTTGGCTAAGCGCCGCTCCCGGGCGCCTTTTGGCAGAAGGTGCACACCGGAGAACACTGGGACCGGCAAATTTGTCTTTGCACGAAGAAGCCGCTTCTTCGCCTCCGCGAGCCGGAGAGAGCGGCAGCTTCGGAAAGGTGAAGAAGGAAGCTGTACAACACTGGGATTGTGTGCGCAGCTGGTAAACTGATGGAGAACTGTACCTTACCACTCTCCTGCCTTTTCCAATCACATGAGCATTCGATTGGAAGGTCTTTTGGACAACTTTCTTTTTCTTCTTGCAAAACAATCTGGAGACCTCCGTGCGACTTCTAGAATATGATCAGAGATTTTTTCTGGGTGGGCACTGTTTCTCCTTGCCAGACATAGTGGAAAAGCTTTTTGCTAAGATGTAGGCAACAAGAGACACTAAAGACGAAGGTATGGCGTTCCCCTTGGCTAAGCGCCGCTCCTGGTCGGCTTTCGGCAGAAGCTGCACTCCGGAGAGCACTGTGACCGGCAAATTCGTCTTTGCACGAAGAAGCCGCTTCTTCGACTCTGATAGCTGGAGAGAGCGGAAGCTTCGGGAAAGTTGAAAAAGAATCTGAACAAAATTTGGATTGTGTGCGCAGCTTAGAAAATGATAGAAAACAGTACCTTACCACTCTCCTGCCTTTTCCAATCACATGAATATTCGATTGGAAGGTCTTTTGGACAACTTTCTTTTTCCCCCTGCAAAACACTCTGCAGAACTCCGTGCAACTTCTAGAACACCATCGGAGATGTATTCTGTACTGGCAAAGTTTCTCCTTGCCTGACATTATGGAAAGATTTTTCTAAGATGTAGACAAAAAGAGATGCTAAAGACAAAGGTACGGCGCTCCCCTTGGCTAAGCACCGCTCCCGGGTGCCTTTTGGCAGAAGCCGCACTCTGGAGAGCACTGGGACCGACACAATTGTCTTTGCATGAAGAAGCCACTTCTTCGCCTCCGGGAGTCGGAGAGTGCGGCAGCTTCGGAAAAGGCAAAGAAGGAAGCTGCACAACACTGTGTTTGTGTGCACAGCTGGCAAACAGATAGAAAAGAATGCCTTACCACTCTCCTGACTTTTCCAATCACATGTACATTCGATTGGAAGGTCTACTGGACTACTTTCTTTTTCTTCTTGCAAAACACTCGGCAGACTTCCCGGCAACTTTTAGAACATGGTAGGAGATGTTTTCTGTGCTGGCACAGTTTCTCCTGGCCAGAAATAATGGAAAATCTTTTTGCTAAGATGTAGGGTACAAGAGATGCTAAAGACGAAGGTAAGATGCACTCCTGAGGTAAGCGCCGCTCCCGGATGGCTTTCGGCTAAAGCCGCACTTGGGAGAGCACTGTGACCGGCACAATCGTCTTTGCGCGAAGAAGCCTCTTGTTCACCTCAGGCAGCCAGAGAGTGCAGCTGCTTTGGGAAAAGTCAAGAAGTATGCTGCACAACACCGGGTTTATGTGTGCAGCTTGCAAATTGTTAGAAAACTGTTCCTTGCCACTCTCCTGCCTTTTCCAATCATATGATCATTTGATTGGAATGTATTTTGGACAACTTTCTTTTTCTTCTTGCAAAACACTGTGCACACCTGCATGCAACTTCTAGATCATGATCGGAGATGTCTTCTGTGCTGGCACAGTTTCTCCTTGCCAGACATAGTTGAAAAGCTTGTTCATATAATGTAGACTACAAGAGACGCTAAAGAGGAATGTACGGTGCTCGCCTTGGCTAAGTGCCGCTGTTGGGCACCTTTCGGCAGACGCCGCACTCCGGAGAGCAGTGTGACTGGCAGAGTCGTCTTTGTATGAAGAAGCCGCTTCTTTGCCTCCGCGAGCCGGAGAGAGCGGCAGCTTCGGAAAGGTGAAGAAGCAAGCTCTACAACACTGGGATTGTGTGCGCAGCTTGCCAACTGATAGAAAACAGTATCTTACCACTCTCCTGACTTTTGCAATCACATGAACATTCGATTGGAAGCTGTTTTAGACAACTTTTTTTCTCTTCTTGCAAACCCTCTGTAGACCTCCGTGCAACTTCTAGAACACCATTGGAGATGTTTTCTGAGCTGGCGCATTTTCTCCTTGCCAAACATATTGGAAAAGCTTTTTTTAAAGATGTAGACGACAAGAGACGCTAAAGACGAAGGTATGGCTCTCCGCATGGCTAAGCGACGCTATCGGGCGCCGTTCAGCAGAAGCTACCGTCCAGAGAGACCAGTGACCGGCACAATCGTTTTTGGGCAAAGAAAACGCATCTTCGCCTCTGGGAGCCAGAGAGAGCGGGAGCTTCGGGAAAGGTGAAGAAGGAAGCTGCAGAACACCGGGTATTGTGTGCACAGCTGGCAAACTGATGGAAAACAGTACCTTACCACTTGCCTGCCTTTTCCAATCACATGAAGAGTTCAGTGGCCACTATTTTGGACAACTTACTTTCTCTTCTTCCAAAACACTCTGCAGACCTACCTGCAACTTCTAAAACACCATCGGAGATGTTTTCTGTGCTGGCACAGTTTCTCGCCGCCAGACATAGTGGAAAAGCTTTTTGCTAAGATATATACGACAAGAGACGCTAAAGACGAAGATACGGCGCGCCGCTTGGCTGAGCGCCGCTCCCGGGAGGCTTTCGGCAGAAGTCGCACTCCGCTGAGCACTGTGACTGGCACAATCGTCTTTGTGCGAAGCCGCTTCTTCGCCTCTGAGAGCCGGAGAGTGCGGCTGCTTCGGGAAAAGTGAAGAAGGAGGCTGAGCAACACCGGGTTTGTGTGTGCAGCTGGTAAACTGATAGAAAACTACCTTACCACTCTTCTGCCTTTTCCTATCACATGAATATTCGATTGGAATGCCTTTTGGACAACTTTCTTTTTCTTCTTGCAAAACACTCTGCAGACCTCCATGCTACTTCTAGGACATGATCGGAGATGTTTTCTGATCTGGCAGAGTTTCTCCTTGCCAGACATAGTGGAAAAGCTTTTTGATATAATGTAGACAACAAGAGACGCTAAAGACGAAGGTCCGTCAGTCCCCTTGGCTAAGCGCCACTCCCAGGCGCCTTTCAGCCGAAGCGGCACTCCGGAGACCACTGTGGCTGGCACAATCGTCTTTGTGTGATGAGGCCGCTCCTTCGCCTCTGGGAGGCGGATAGTGCGGCAGCTTTGGGAAAGGTGAAGAAGGAAGCTGCACAACACCATGTTTGTGTGTGCAACTGGCAAACTGATAGAAAACTGTACCTTACGACTCTTCTGCCTTTTCCAACCACATGAATATTCGATTGGAATGTCTTTTGGACAACTTTCTTTTTATTCTTGCAAAACACTCTGCAGACTTCCGTGCAACTTCTAGGACACTATCAGAGATGTTTTCTGAGCTGGCACTGTTTCTCATTTCCAGACATAATGGAAAAGCTTTTTACAAAGATACACACTTCAAGAGACAGTAAAGACCAAGGTACGGCGCTCCCCTTGCCTAAGCGCTGCTCTCAGGTGTTTTATGGCAGCTACTTCTAGGACATGATCGGAGATGTTTTCTGATCTGGCAGAGTTTCTCCTTGCCAGACATAGTGGAAAAGCTTTTTGATATAACGTAGACAACAAGAGACGCTAAAGACGAAGGTCCGTCAGTCCCCTTGGCTAAGCGCCACTCCCAGGCGCCTTTCAGCCGAAGCGGCACTCCGGAGAGCACTGTGACTGGCACAATCTTCTTTGTGCGAAGAAGCTGCTTCTTCGCCTCAGGGAACCAGAGAGAGCGGCAGCTTCGGAAAAGGTGAAGAATGAAGCTGTAAAACACCGGGATTGTGTGCACAGCTGGCAACTGATGGAAAACTGTTCCTTACCACTCTCCTGCCTTTTCCAATCACATGAAGATGTCATTGGAAGCTGTTTTGGACAACTTTCTTTCTCTTCTTGCAAAACACTCGGCAGACCTCCCTGCAACTTCTAGAACACCATCGGTGATGTTTTCGTAGCTGGCAAAATTTCTCCTTGCCAGGCATAATGGAAAAGCTTTTTGCTAAGATGTAGACAAGAAGAGATGCTAAAGACTAAGATACGGAGCTCCCCAGAGGTAATCGCCGCTACCGAGCATCTTTTGGCAGTAACCGTGCTCCGGTGAGCACTGTGACCGGCACAATTGTCTTTGCGCGTAGAAGCCTCTTCTTCGCCTCCGGGAGCTGGAGAGAGCGGCAGCTTTGGAAAGGTGAAAAAGGAAGCTACAAGACTCGGATTTTGTGTGCCGCTTGCAAACTGATAGAAAACAGTACCTTACTACTCTCCTGCCTTTTCAAACACATGAACATTCGATTGGAATGTGTTTTGGACAACTTTTTTTCTCTTCTTGCAAAAGATTCGGCAGACCACCATGCAACTTCCAGAACGCGATGGGAGATGTTTTCTTTGCTGGCACTGTTTCTCCTTTTCAGATATAGTAGTAAAGCTTTTTGCTAAGATGTAGACCATAAGAGAGGCTAAAGATGAAGGTGTGGAGCTCTCCAGAGCTAAGAGGGGATGAAAGAAAATGACACCCATCTTCAAAAAAGGCAACTAGGTGGACTCGGAAAAGTACAAACCAGCCAGCCTTTTTTACATCCCCAGGAAGTTGATGGAGCAGGTAATCCTGGAAAGCCTTTCCAGGCACATGAAAGAGGACAACATAATGTAGTCAGCACGGGTTTGCCACGGGAATTTCATGCTGAACAACTTTTGAAACTCCCCTGATGAATCAACTTGACTGGTAGATGAAGGCAATATTGTCTGCCTGGGCTTCAGGGAGGTTTTTGACATTTCTCTACATGGCAACACACATACATACCAGAAGCTATAGTGGAAAGGGGAGGGAACCAGTGTCTTTTCAATGATGTTCAGAGAAAAGACAAGAGGCAGTGGGCACACACTGAAATACAGGAGATTGCCTCTGAACATCACCAAATGATTTTTTGCTTTGAGGGTGACTGAACCACGGCAAAGACTGCCCAGAAATATTGTGGAGCCTGGATCATTGAAGACATTCAAAGTACACCCAGATAGACTCCTGGGCAAGAGGCTCTAGGGATCCTGGTTTAAGCAGGGGAGTGGGGCCTGGTTAGCCCCACCAACCCCTTCCACTCTCATTCATGCTGTGCTAATGAATTCGCTTTGAGATGCATTTCAAGCACTGGCATGACAAAGTTCCGTGCAGACAGAGATCCAAATGGACATGGCATCTAAGTTCCTTAAGCAGTGTTCAAGAAGAATGTAAAACTCTGGGACAAGTGTCTCTTCCCTAACTGAATCCCTTTCATGGGAAAATTCCCAGCTCTAGAAAGATCTTCTGATACGCATGCTTAAGACTGACACTGGCTGAGCAAATTTCTCCCTATGTGAATCTAAGACCAGTTAGGATCTTCACCAAAAGTGTTGTCAACATAGTCACAGAATGTCTATTGTTAAGAAGTGACAACTTCCATCAGCATGGCAACTATTGGTCCACACAATGGATGAATGGATGGGAATTATCTACTTGGGTTAAAAACAAAAAGAAAGAGTTGGTCTTTATTTATCAATTTCATTGCAATATTAATAAGGGAAGAAAAAGACCTAAGTCCTTGACTTTCTTGACTCGAGGAAAGATTTTAACAATTCCTTGTAAAAATGTATTATCATGATCAGACTATTGAAGCAACTGAATTGGGAAAAAAGTTCCAGAATTGTCTAGACAGTGGCAAAGAAGCCAAGAAAATAGGAAAGAAACAAAAAGAGAGCAAAAGAGCCTGCTTCATTCTACAAGCTCGTTCTAGAAGTAGTCTGCTGGGAAAAGGAACCCCCAGTTGAATTTCCAATGTATTCCTGCTCTTGATTCAGTAACTGGTCAATGTAAAAACCAATCCTTTTGTACACCTTCTCCCAGCAACAAAAACTCCAACAGGTTGACACTACCATCATGCCTGTTCCAGACATATTTCAAAGAGAAATGATGATTTCCTCGAAAAACTACTTGCATAAAAGTTGCAAGGTGGTGGAGGGATTCCCACATCCTCCTTCCTCCATCTGGCTTGAAAGTATATTTGATAAAATATGCATCAAAGCACATGATTTATAAGGTAGAGTCAAATGGAGGATTTGGGAATTGATCTCTTGTTGATAGTAAACTTCAATATCCACTCTGTGTGACCTTTCTAAAACAAAATGTGGAGCTGAGGCATGAATCTGCCACAACAATTGTTAAGCAAACATACACAGTCCCCTTCACATGCCCCCCCTTCCACACACACCTAGGCACACACAGAGATCAGCATAGCAGATCATGAACACCTTGGAAAAGACTGAAATGCTAAATGCCTCTCTTGATGGGCAAATGAGCTGGTGCAGTAATTCAAATGCCTGGTACAAAACTTCTGTTTAATATTTAGCTCCTCTTTAAAACACAGCTTTTCATTTCATTCTATTTACAGAATATTTTCATTTCATTTGTTTCTTTAAAATTACTTAGTTCTCACGTGTTGTATGTCTAGGACTATTTTCTTCGAAAAATAGAAAAAAAAGAGATGCTATCTTTGCAGCAGAAAACATTGGTTGATACAATTTTAAACCATCATGATATGGAAGAATTGTTCTGTCCCTCTCTAAGGTGGAAGAAGCATTTGGATCACAGCTCATCTACAATGAAATACTTGACATGTTTAAGATGCTTTCAATCAATTTTGATCATCAATTGCTTCTTCGTTGTAAACAGTAATTTTTCAGTGAAGGGAAAGTGTGTGTGGTATATCTACATGATGTGGTCAAACCCAGTTCCTACGAATGGCCAGGCTGAACTCCAGTAAATAATGTCCCGAATGATATTTTGCCGCCTTCTTTGGCACTTCATGAAATCTTACCACGATGAAGTACTGAAACACAGAGATTTTCTCTTAGAGAGTGTCTCATGTTGTAACCCATCCCATGGATTTTATGCTGTAATTCTTATCTCTTTTAAAATTTGCTATCTTCTGTACAGTTTTCATGAACCTTTCTGTTACAGTAGCGAAAATCACAGATAAATGTCATTTTGTACAACTTTGAATTTACCCCAAGAGCTGAGAGAAAACTTGCTCCTATACTTCAATCCCAGTTTCTTCTATAGTCCAACTTTGTTTCTCTACCATCAAGCTTCTCCTTTGTTGCTGCTCCAAGCCCCGTCCAAGCTGACCTGGAATACTTTCAGGGATGGGACACCCACAACTTCTCTGGGCAACCTGTTCCAGTGTTCCAGCACTCCCACAGTAAAAAAGGCCTTCCTTTCATCTAATATGTGTAGGAAATCATAAATCTAGGCATAGAAACTTGGAGTGCAAATTTGAAATTCTTTTGATTTGAAGCCCATTTTATATGAATACTGACTTACAGATGACTAAAAGATGTTGATGGGCATTTGAGCTGACAAGTTTTGAAAAAGTGCACGGAAATTAAAATTGAAACCACTAAAATTAAAAACTTCTTGCCATTTTCTTTTTCCTCTCCTATTCAAAATTCCATATGTCAGATATCAGTGCTTCATGCAAACCTCTCAGATGCTCTCAGAGAAAAAGCTTTTCTTTCAGACTAAGTTGCGGTTGACGTAGAACACTAGCAGTAGTGAAAGATTTTCTGGGCATCGGGGCAGCCCCTTCTCCTTGGATTTGTGTGCAGAATGCATTTTATCCAAACTGGAAAATTGATCCCAGCTCTGTTCTATTCATCATTCTTACTGCATCAGGCCTGAAGATTCTGTGAAAAGAAGCCTGTGGACCTTGAAAATAGCGCATGTGAAACAGATGAGAGGTGATGGAGAAGTTGAGGGAGAGAAGAAAGAGCATATGGCCCAGTACGGACACCAGAAAGTATTTCTTCATGTGATCATGGCAGATTGCAGGAGCCACTTGGTACTATCAAACCAGCCCGACTTGGCCCTGGTGCCACCTTGGGTCTGGGAACCATCCTGCGTATCGTGGATTTTCAGGAGCCAGACGGCCACTCCCAGCCACAGGCCCCCAAACACAAACCACAGCCCTTTTCCCTGGCAAAGAAAACTCACCTGTCCCGCTTCTTGATGGCAGATTGCAGGAGCAATTTGTTACTATCAAACCAGCCGGACTTGGCACTGGTGCCACCTTTGGTCTGGGAATCATCCTGCATACCAAAGAATTTCAGGAGCCAGCCTGAACAATTGTTTAGCACCCTTTAAAGGTGGTGTTTGACAAAAAGGGCTGAAGCAGATCTTCCAGATAGCCAGGAGATCAAAATCCATTGAAGCAAATTCTCCTGGCCAGTCACCTTGCTGCTGCTACTAATTCACCCTCCATACCAGCTGATCAGGTCTAACAATGCTGCTGCAAAAATATTGTGAAAAAGGTAGGCACATTTTCACAGATGTAGGGAAAATCCCCTTGGATGATGATTCCGACGCATAACTTGATGGAGCAACCTGATGGAGCAACCTTGTCTACTGGCAATATCTAAGTTGGTGAGTTCACCATCTGTCAGCCTCACTTTAGAAATAAATGTTTGATCCACAAAAACAATATTTCATATGTCCTGTCTACCTGCTTCATTTCAACCAATGAATAGGCTAGATTCCATCAGCAAAGGGTTTATGATCCTATCTTTCTTTCAACTGTGATAATTCTTTTTTTTTTCTAAATCAGACACTGTCTATTCATAAGATTCAGATGCCCATGGTAGGGGTGTAATTAAATTCACATGTTAAAAATATCCTTCTTGTTATCCTTTCTTTTAATTACCCACACGTAATATCAGTCTGAGAGCTGAAGAAAACCCCTTCATTTGCTGTTTGCCAAGTATCACCTACGTGATACAAATTCTACTTGAGAAATCACACCCATTCATTGCCATGTAAACAACCTTTTCTTCATCATTAGGTATTTTGGTGAAGTGAATGATTAGAACACAAGCAAGGGCATTTGTTCAAGATGCTCCAGAAAGAGCTGTGGTCTGTTCTCTTCTTTGCTGCCTATGTTAGCACTGAGCTGCAAAAAATGAAAGACTACTAGGAAAAGTGTTACTTTTAGTCTAAATTCGTAAATTATGTTTGAAATACCCTATTAAATGAAAAGGTGCTCTTTTAAATGATGGCATCCTAAGGGAAAAAGTAAGCTTTAAAGAGGTTTTGAGACAGTTGCTTCTGGAAAAAAAATATAAAATAAAATTGGAGGCATCTAAGGTCTTTAGCCATCCCATCTTGAAGATTGGTTCAAAACACAGTTCCTTCATAGAGGAAGAAGAGAGGACCATAGAGGGCAACCCATTTGAAAATGGAGTTCTATTTCTTTCTGGTTGGGATTACCGGACACCATTTCTTGTGAAGTCGAGGGACTGCAGTTAGCTCTCCACTAATTTCCTTCCCTGAAATTCATCTGCATTTGCTCCTTTGTCTGGAGTCCCCATTTATTAGTATGCATAGATGGTATACTCCATCGATGCATGAATAACAGAGGGGATAATGTGCCTTTTGCTGCTATCTTCTTTTGCTGCTCCATTTTGCTTGCTTTGTTCTTGCTTTCTGTCAAAGAAATGCTAGCAAAAGCCCTCCTCAAGTCTTGCTGTGAAGACAGACTGCCAGAAAGGTAGAGAAACTTCAGACATTTCCAAGACCCATGTAGCACGTGTCTTGGTCAATTTCTATGCAGATCCTTTCTTCCAGCAGGACTTTTTTGCACCGTTAGCGAACACTGAACTGAATCCAATACAAAAGCAGTGGCTAGAGGAACCGTTCTCTTTTAATTTGAATGGTGATAAAAATGCGTATCAAATCAAAGCATTTTAGAGCAGCAGGAAGATTTTCTATGCAGCTAGCAAATCATAACAAGATGCCTATTCACCAGTTGGGTTCCTTTCGGAATTTACAAGAATTGCCGACAGAAAACACAGCTTAGTAAACTACCAATCTAAATCACAATATCTAGAAAGGTGACATGAAAAAGAGCAAGAGGAAGAAAACCAAAAAGAAAACCAAAGGAAGCCAGAAATAAGGCACAACCTCTCCTCCTTTTCTGCTTACTACAGTACCTTAGAAGTACCTTCAAGTTTCCTAACAGTCACATCAGTAGAAAACCGTGCCAAGAACAATTGTGGAAAACTGCGGAAAACCCTTCTATCACAAGAGAAACATAGGGTTTGCTTTCACGACCATTAAATCTGCATGCAATGCGTACGGTAAGGGTATGTTTTGTATATTCAAGAACAATTGAAAACTATTTCTGAATTGAAGGGACTGCTTTTTGTTTGTTTTGAATGACTTGGCTAAATATGGCGCATGTTAAAATACTGCAGACATGTGGTTCATTTTAGAGATGCCAACTGCAAAGGAGGGAAGCATTTTGTGTGCTTAAGAAAGTCAAGTATTGGAGAGTGCTTTTGTTACTTCTTTAGAAGGTTAGAATATGCCGAAAAGATGCTAGCTGGGGACTTGCAATTAACGAATTATTTGCTGTAAGTAGGTCAAATGACATTAGCTTTCAAAAAGGAAAAGTAGTCTTCTTCCACCTGCCAATTCTAAAGTAGATTAATAAGCCTTAAGCAGAAGATGGATATGAAGAGGGAGATGGCATGAAAGGTTAAGCAACACTGCTGACAGCAAAAGGCTTACCTGCTGCAGATACAGGAGACAAAATACTATTTGGACACAAACATTGCTATTCAGACGACAGTAAAATTCTGAGTGACAGCAAAATTTACTCAGTCATGACAATAAAATTTGCTCACATCAAAATGTGCTCATCAATTCTTAGTGTAAGCTAAGCACCTTAAGCAAAGGGTAGTTCAAGCCTAACTGGTATTTGAGGGCAAAAGAGGCAATTTGGCCTGCGTTTCTCACTTCTACTCCATTCAAAAGCTTACTCTGTCTCAGATTCCTTTGGAGGGATACCAACGCAAGCCGCGAAACTGCACGAAAATGATGATTTAAAGAAAGATAGATGAGAAAAATGGAATAATGGTTCATGTTCTTTTCCTTCCAACTGCTTTGTTTGCCCTTTGAATTTTTTGAAGTCCTTTCTGGTGTCACCATGGTTGCACTGCAGCAAGTGTTGGGCTGTAAGCTGTCCATATTGCCAGCTTCTGGACTGCCTTCAGAAAAGTTCCCACTGGTTTTGTCTAGAAATCACAAGCAGTAGAGATGACAAAGACTGCAGAAACCTTCTCATCTCCTTCTAGAGCAAGACCATGTCTTTCACCCACTCTTAACTAGACAACTTTCATCAGTCATGAGGGAGTCTCATGTTCAAGAGCAAAGCAGTGACAGCTGTAAATGACAAAAAGCAGACTGAAATTCTCTTGGGACTCCAGCAGAGAGCAATGAAGGAGGTTGAATTCACCTTCTTGGGAAGTTCTAAAATGCACGTTCACTTGAGCACAGGAGCTAAGCCATCGTAACCTTTGTTGAGTATGTCTGCGTAGACAGAGTTTCCATCACTGCAGGAGCAATGTTATTTAAGCCACGTTATAATCTCTAGCTGCTAAGCTGCACTTCTTGCAAAGTATCTGCAACGTATTTTACAGGGTGGGCTTTTATGCATAATCCCTGAGTAATATTGCAAAGAGAAGTACTTGGGGTGTGGGGTGGCGGGGGAACTGCAACTCTTAGGTTTTTCAACTAATGGTTCCATTTGAAAGTCAAACAAGATGTCAAACCTTTCTTTCCTAGACCTATTACCAGCACAAACTGTACCAGAATTTATGACCTGTAACTGTACCGTGGACGCTCTTTCTCTGGACTATTCCTTAAGAAACAAAGTCCTCACTAGAAATAAAACAAAATTAGCCAAGTATTGGCCTGGATTAGTTCCAAGGCTCTGTACTAAAGGCCAAAGACGTGTAATAATAGTAATGAGTGGACTAAAAGTTAAATCAATAGAGCATTACTCAGTTCAAAGACATCTTGTGTCCTAATGTTCTCACAGAAGACTGTAAAAACCTGTCTATTTTTCTGGGTTTATTTCATCCATTTAGCTGTACCTTCTACTTCTCTCCGCTGTCTGAGAACATTGATGATTGATGATAAGGTTGGATGACGTCATGTCAACTTGTAGAAGTAAAGAAAGAGAAGCCAGTAAAGAAAGGCAAATTTGTTAATTGCAGGTGGAAAGAGGGAGGCCAACAAAAGAAAACAAAAGAACAGTACTAATGAAATGCTCCCCTGTCTTCTGTGAAAAGTAAAGGCACAGACAAGAAAGAACAAGTGCAAAATTCTCACTAGAGAAACGCACTTGATCTGACTCAAGTATTTTGCGGTACATTTCTTGCTGTTTTCTCATGCCAAACATATTAACCATTGAAGGTGTCCCTTTCCTCTTTCTGGAATCCAGCTAGGAAGATGGCTGTGTCATTGCTGACAAGCAGCTATTCTCAGAGGTGTCCAGCTGAAAGTCCTAGATCAATTGATTTGCTCTGTCACTTGGATATGGCATGACTTACAGTTTCAGCACCTGAACTTGCCAGCCCTACAGTTCATTGCCCCTTGAATGGTTAGATAGGCTCCTTGGCAACTGGCATTTGTAAGGACTTGAAACTATGCAGAATTTGCACCGTGAGATGATGCCAAATGAGTCACACCGGTAGATTAACTAGGGCATGCAAGGCAGAGAGAGGGAAATGAGAGCACAAGAAGAGAGTACACAAGAAGAGAGTACACAAGAAGAGAGTACAATCTCCTTTTTTCTGAAACACTGTAGAGATCAAAGTGAACACAAATCCTCCTAGGGGTAGTTCTTGCAAAAGACTAAGAGTTCTTTTTGTGTTCACAGGCCTGGAATATTTAGCTTTGGATGACGGCAAAATGCAGATGACAAAACGAGGCCTTGAAGTCACATCCAGTATGAAGCAGTAGGAAAGAGGAAAGCAGCTGAGAGCGTCAACCCTGCTAAGTAGTCTCAGTATTCTTCTTGACATGAGCAGAAATTTGAAATGAGTCTCTGAAAATGACAAAGGAGGCAGAAGAAAAGGGAGCGATGACTCCTCTGGCATAGTGTTTCCTAACGGGGATCTTAAAAACGTAAAGGTTGGATCATCCTTTCAACTGAAGGAAGGTATGAAAACAACAGGAAGGAAATGGCATCAAATGCTAGGAAGACTCTGGGCAGTGTGCTTCTAGACAGAAAGGCCACTGATGGAAAACCAACTAAACTGGCACCAATGCAGCAGCATTGTACTAAAGCCAGAAACGTCCAGCGCTTCGTTCTCTGCCATTCCATTCAGATGCACACAGCAGCTCTGCAACATTCCTACTGATCGTCTCCTTGGCAAAGTGGGAGTGAGGGTCCGTGGTGATGCAGAGTCCCCAGGCAGATGCAAAGGAGAGCTGCTTTCTTGCAAAAACCAGGCTTTTGAAACACTCAGGCCTTTCTCAGTTCCATAGCTTTAAGCCATAACAAACACAATTCAACCAACCACCATGCACCACGCTGTGAACACACGACGCTTCTAGAACTTGTTGATCTACCTCGAAGTCAGCTGCCTCACCTTCCCACAGTCCTTTTCTACTTAGCTAAAGTAATGGGCCTCAGCCCAAGGCCTTCCTTTTGTAAGCTTCTAACACTGTGCAGCAGCAAACCACTACTTTCTTCTGTGCCAAGACTTTAGGTAGACGATTTGCCCTTCCAGTGAAACCTAATGGCGAGAGAAAAGCCTCTCAGAGATGTTCAGTCATTCCATTTTCTAGACAGGCCAAATCCAAAGAAAAGCAAGCTATGGCATTGTGTACTTGCTCTTACAAAACACCTGCTGCCCTCTGACAATCAACTAGCAGAAAACCAGCCAAACTGAGACTTGAGGCAAACAACCCTTTGAAGGGAATAACGATGTGATCAATAAACACAACACTTTTCCATGCTACCGAGATATTGGAAATGTCAGCAAAGGCTTGAGAGCAAAGTCGGAACTAATGGGGAAAGGCTAAAAGAATCCCAAGAAAAACATGACCAAAGGTTAAAACAATTCCAAGAAAAACATAGGCAACTCACCTGTTGAAGCCTTCAGGAAATCAGTGGCCGCTGATTTACATAGGCCATTCAAATTAATTGACCCGTGCACCTTCCAATCCTTTTTCGGCACCTTTCGGCATTGAGACCATGGAATTGAGACCATGGAATCACAATTCCTTGGATTCTGTTCTTAACTTTAGGAGAGAAGTACAGCAGCTGAAGTGCCTGTTACTGATGTGATACCCAGGAACACCGAGTTGACACATTTAATTCTTGGCCAATCACAACAAGCAAGACTAAGAGGATAAGGCTGACTCATTTTCATGACACTTTTCTTGTTTTGCAGCATGCTCTGATTCCGGTGAAACATTTTCATTAGCTTCTCTCTAAAAGGAGAAAGTCCAGTTCAAGGTCCCGCCCTACTGCTGCAAGTACACTATGTGGTTTCTCGAGCCTAAAAATTGAATTGGAGGGTACGCAGACCCCAGAGCTAAGAGCCGCTCCGGGGCGTCTTTCGGCTGAAGCCACGCTAAGGAGAGCACTGTGACCGGTACAATCGTCTTTGCGCGAAGAAGCCGCTTCTTCGCCTCCGCGAGCCGGAGAGAGCGGCAGCTTCGGAAAGGTGAAGAAGGAAGCTGTACAACACTGGGATTGTGTGCACAGCTTGCCAACTGATAGAAAACAGTACCTTACCACTCTCCTGACTTTTCCAATCACATGAACATTCGATTGGAAGCTGTTTTGGACAACTTTTCTTTTCTTCATGCCAAACACTTACAGACCTCTGTGCAATGTCCAGATCACGATGGGAGATGTTTTCTGTGCTGGCACACTTTCTCCTTGCCAGATGTAGTGTAAAAGCTTTTTGCTAAGATGTAGACGACAAGAGAGGCTAAAGACTGGATGAAAGCTAATGACACCCCTCTCTAAAAAAGGCAATTAGGAGGACTCGGAATAGTACAAACCAGCCAGCCTCTTTTTTATCCCCAGGAAGTTGATGAAGCAGGTCTTCCTGGAAAACCTTGCCAGGCACATGCAAGACGACAAAATAATGTAGTTAGCATGATTTTTCAGGGGAATTTCATGCTGAACATCTCTTTGAACTCCTCTGATGAATCAACTTGACTGGTAGATGAAGGGAATATTATCTGCCTGGGCTTCAGGGAGGTTTTTGACATATCTCTACATGGCAGCATGCATACATATGGAAGCAATAGTGCAAAGGGGAGGGAACCAGTGTCTTTTCAGTGATGCTGAGTGAAAAAACAAGAGGCAGTGGGCACTCTCTGAAATACAGGAGATTGCCATTGACCATCAGCAAATGATTTTTTACTTTGAGGGTGACTGAACCACGGCACAGACTGCCCAGAAAGATTGTGGAGCCTGGATCTTTGAAGACATTCAAAGTACACCCAGATAGACTCCTGGGCAAGAGGCTCTAGGGATCCTGGTTTAGGCAGGGGGATTGGGCCTGGTTAGCCCCACCAACCCCTTCCACTCTCATTCATTCTGTGCTAGTGAATTCTCTTCAAGATGCATTTCAAGCACTTGCATGACAACGTTCTGTGAAGACAGAGATCCAAATGGACACGGCATCTAAGTTCCTTAAGCAGTGTTCAAGAAGAATGTAAAACTCTGGGACAAGTGTCTCTTCCCTAACTGAATCCCTTTCATGGGAAAATTCCCAGCTCTAGAAAGATCTTCTGATACGCATGCTTAAGACTGACACTGGCTGAGCAAATTTCTCCCTATGTGAATCTAAGACCAGTTAGGATCTTCACCAAAAGTGTTGTCAACATAGTCACAGAATGTCTATTGTTAAGAAGTGACAACTTCCATCAGCATGGCAACTATTGGTCCACACAATGGATGAATGGATGGGAATTATCTACTTGGGTTAAAAACAAAAAGAAAGAGTTGGTCTTTATTTATCAATTTCATTGCAATATTATAAGGGAAGAAAAAGACCTAAGTCCTTGACTTTCTTAACTCGAGGAAAGATTTTAAAAATTCCTTGTAAAAATGTATGGTCACAATCAGACTATTGAAACCATTTGAGTTGGGAAAAGAGTTCACAAATTGTCTAGATAGTGGCAAAGAAGCCAAGAAAAATAGGAAAGAAACAAAAAGAGAGCAGAAGCGTCAGCTTCATTCTACAAGCTCGTTCTAGAAGTAGTCTGCTGGGAAAAGGAACCCCCAGTTGAATTTCCAATGTATTCCTGCGCTTGATTCAGTAACCGGTCAATGTAAAAACCAATCTTTTTGTACAACTTCTTCCAGCAACAAAAACTCCAACAGGTTGACACTACCATCATGCCTGTTCCAGACATATTTCAAAGAGAAATGATGATTTCCTCGAAAAACTACTTGCATAAAAGTTGCAAGGTGGTGGAGGGATTCCCACATCCTCCTTCCTCCATCTGGCTTGAAAGTATATTTGATAAAATATGCATCAAAGCACATGATTTATAAGGTAGAGTCAAATGGAGGATTTGGGAATTGATCTCTTGTTGATAGTAAACTTCAATATCCACTCTGTGTGACCTTTCTAAAACAAAATGTGGAGCTGAGGCATGAATCTGCCACAACAATTGTAAAGCAAACATACACAGTCCCCTTCACATGCCCCCCCTTCCACACACACCTAGGCACACACAGAGATCAGCATAGCAGATCATGAACACCTTGGAAAAGACTGAAATGCTAAATGCCTCTCTTGATGGGCAAATGAGCTGGTGCAGTAATTGAAATGCCTGGTACAGAAATTCTGTTTAATATTTAGCTCCTCTTTAAAACACAGCTTTTCATTTCATTCTATTTACAGAATACTTTCATGTCATTTGCTTCTTTAAAATTACTTAGTTCTCACCTGTTGTATGTCTAGGAATATTTTCTTTGAAAAAAAGAAAAAAATAGATGATATCTTTTCAGCAGAAAACATTGGTTGATACCATTTTAAACCATCATGATATGGAAGAATTGTTCTGTCCCTCTCTAAGGTGGAAGAAGCATTTGGATCACAGATCATCTACAATGAAATACTTGACATGTTTAAGATGCTTTCAATCAATTTTGATTGTCAATTGCTTCTTCGTTGTAAACAGTAATTTTTCAGTGAAGGGAAAGTGTGTGTGGTATATCTACATGATGTTCAAACCCAGTTCCTACGAATGGCCAGGCTGAACTCCAGTAAATAATGTCCCGAATGATATTTTGCCGCCTTCTTTGGCACTTCATGAAATCTTACCACGATGAAGTGCTGAAACACAGAGATTTTCTCTTAGAGAGTGTCTCATGTTGTAACCCGTCCCATGGATTTTATGCTGTAATTCTTATCTCTTTTAAAATTTGCTATCTTCTGTACAGTTTTCATGAACCTTTCTGTTACAGTAGCGAAAATCACAGATAAATGTCATTTTGTACAACTTTGAATTTACCCCAAGAGCTGAGAGAAAACTTGCTCCTATACTTCAATCCCAGTTTCTTCTATAGTCCAACTTTGTTTCTCTACCATCAAGCTTCTCCTTTGTTGCTGCTCCAAGCCCCGTCCAAGCTGACCTGGAATACTTTCAGGGATGGGACACCCACAACTTCTCTGGGCAACCTGTTCCAGTGTTCCAGCACTCCCACAGTAAAAAAGGCCTTCCTTTCATCTAATATGTGTAGGAAATCATAAATCTAGGCATAGAAACTTGGAGTGCAAATTTGAAATTCTTTTGATTTGAAGCCCATTTTATATGAATACTGACTTACAGATGACTAAAAGATGTTGATGGGCATTTGAGCTGACAAGTTTTGAAAAAGTGCACGGAAATTAAAATTGAAACCACTAAAATTAAAAACTTCTTGCCATTTTCTTTTTCCTCTCCTATTCAAAATTCCATATGTCAGATATCAGTGCTTCATGCAAACCTCTCAGATGCTCTCAGAGAAAAAGCTTTTCTTTCAGACTAAGTTGCGGTTGACGTAGAACACTAGCAGGAGTGAAAGATTTTCTGGGCATCGGGGCAGCCCCTTCTCCTTGGATTTGTGTGCAGAAAGCCTTTTATCCAAACTGGAAAATAGACCCAACTCTGTTCTATTCATCATTCTTACTGCATGAGGCCTGAAGATGCTGTGAAATGTAGCCTGTGGACCTTGAAGATAGCGCATGTGAAACAGATGAGAGGTGATGGAGTAGTTGAGGGAGAGAAGAAAGAGCATATGGCCCAGTACGGACACCAGAAAGTATTTCTTCATGTGATCATGGCAGATTGCAGGAGCCACTTGATACTATCAAACCAGCCCGACTTGGCCCTGGTGCCACCTTGGGTCTGGGAACCATCCTGCGTATCGTGGATTTTCAGGATCCAGGCGGCCACTCTTGGCCACAGGTCCCCAACACAAACCACGGCCCTTTTCCCTGGCAAAAAAAACTCACCTGCCCTGCTTCTGGATGGCAGATTGCAGGAGCAACTTGGTACTATCAAACCAGCCCGACTTGGCAATGTTGCTACCTTGGGTCTGAGAAACATCCTGCATATCGTGGATTTTCAGGAGCCAGCCGGCCTCTCCCAGCCACAGGCCCCCAAACACAATCCACGGCCCTTTTCCCTGGCAAACAACACTCACCTGCCCCGCTTCTCGATGGCAGATTGCAGGAGTCCCTGGGTAATTTCAATCCAGCCCGACTTGGCAGCGTTTCCACCTTGCGTCTGGGAATCATCCTGCATATCAAAGAATTTCAGGAGCCAGCCGGCACTCTCAGTCACAGGCCCCCAAACACAAACCATGGCCCTTTTCCCTTGCAAACAAAACTCACCTGCCCCGCTTCTGGATGGCAGATTGCAGCAGCCACTTGGTCCTATCAAACCAGCCCGAATTGGCACTGTGTTGAAAGCGAAGGGAAGCCAACCCACCTTGTCGTTTATCAGCATTGACTCCAATTTATTGATTAAATCAGCCCCTTTATATAACAGTGTTAATTAACTTCATGCATATTGCAAAATCCAAGATCACTATAGGTTAACAGAGAAAACTCTAACCCCTCCTTTTGTTTTACCATACCCATGATTGTTTCTTGAAAACAGGACCAACGTTCCCACTGTGATATGAAAGTCAAGTATTGGAGAGTGCTTTTGTTACTTCTTTAGAAGGTTAGAGTATGCCGAAAAGATGCTAGCTGGGGACTTGCAATTAATGAATTATTTGCTGTAAGTAGGTCAAATGACATGAGCTTTCAAAAAAGGAAAAGTAGTCTTATTCCACCTGCCAATTCTAAAGTAGATTAATAAGCCTTAAGCAGAAGATGGATGTGAAGAGGGATATGACATGAAAGGTTAAGCAACACTGCTGACAGCAAAAGGCTTACCTGCTGCAGATACAGGAGACAAAATACTATTTTGACACAAACATTGCTATTCAGACGACAGTAAAATTCTGAGTGACAGCAAAATTTACTCAGTCATCATGACAGTAAAATTTGCTCCCATCAAAATGTGCTCATCAATTCTTAGTGTAAGCTAAGCACCTTAAGCAAAGGGTAGTTCAAGCCTAACTGGTATTTGATGGCAAAAAAGGCAACTTGGCCTGCGTTTCTCACTTCTACTCCATTCAAAAGCTTACTCTGTCTCAGATTCCTTTGGAGGGATACCAACGCAAGCCGCGAAACTGCACGAAAATGATGATTTAAAGAAAGATAGATGAGAAAAATGGAATAATGGTTCATGTTCTTTTCCTTCCAACTGCTTTGTTTGCCCTTTGAATTTTTTGAAGTCCTTTCTGGTGTCACCATGGTTGCACTGCAGCAAGTGTTGGGCTGTAAGCTGTCCATATTGCCAGCTTCTGGACTGCCTTCAGAAAAGTTCCCACTGGTTTTGTCTAGAAATCACAAGCAGTAGAGATGACAAAGACTGCAGAAACCTTCTCATCTCCTTCTAGAGCAAGACCATGTCTTTCACCCACTCTTAACTAGACAACTTTCATCAGTCATGAGGGAGTCTCATGTTCAAGAGCAAAGCAGTGACAGCTGTAAATGACAAAAAGCAGACTGAAATTCTCTTGGGACTCCAGCAGAGAGCAATGAAGGAGGTTGAATTCACCTTCTTGGGAAGTTCTAAAATGCACGTTCACTTGAGCACAGGAGCTAAGCCATCGTAACCTTTGTTGAGTATGTCTGCGTAGACAGACATATTTAGACCATGTTATTTAAGCCATGTTATAATCTCTAGCTGCTAAGCTGCACTTCTTGCAAAGTATCTGCAACGTATTTTACAGGGTGGGCTTTGATGTGTAATCCCTGAGTAATATTGCAAAGAGAAGTACTTGGGGTGTGGGGTGGCGGGGGAACTGCAACTCTTAGGTTTTTCAACTAATGGTTCCATTTGAAAGTCAAACAAGATGTCAAACCTTTCTTTCCTAGACCTATTACCAGCACAAACTGTACCAGAATTTATGACCTGTAACTGTACCGTGGACGCTCTTTCTCTGGACTATTCCTTAAGAAACAAAGTCCTCACTAGAAATAAAACAAAATTAGCCAAGTATTGGCCTGGATTAGTTCCAAGGCTCTGTACTAAAGGCCAAAGACGTGTAATAATAGTAATGAGTGGACTAAAAGTTAAATCAATAGAGCATGACTCAGTTCAAAGACATCTTGTGTCCTAATGTTCTCACAGAAGACGGTAAAAACCTGTCTGTTTTTCTGGGTTTCTTTTATCCATTTAGCTGTACCTTCTACTTCTCTCCACTGTCTGAGAACATTGATGATAAGGTTGGATGACCTCATGTCAACTTGTAGAAGTAAAGAAAGAGAAGCCAGTAAAGAAAGGCAAATTTGTTAATTGCAGGTGGAAAGAGGGAGGCCAACAAAAGAAAACAAAAGAACAGTACTAATGAAATGCTCCCCTGTCTTCTGTGAAAAGTAAAGGCACAGACAAGAAAGAACAAGTGCAAAATTCTCACTAGAGAAACGCACTTGATCGGACTCAAGTATTTTGCGGTACATTTCTTGCTGTTTTCTCATGCCAAACATATTAACCATTGAAGGTGTCCCTTTCCTCTTTCTGGAATCCAGCTAGGAAGATGGCTGTGTCATTGCTGACAAGCTGCTATTCTCAGAGGTGTCCAGCTGAAAGTCCTAGATCAATTGATTTGCTCTGTCACTTGGATATGGCATGACTTACAGTTTCAGCACCTGAACTTGCCAGCCCTACAATTCTTTGCCCCTTGAATGCTTAGATAGGCTCCTTGGCAACTGGCATTTGTAAGGACTTGAAACTATGCAGAATTTGCACCGTGAGATGATGCCAAATGAGTCACACCGGTAGATTAACTGGGGCATGCAAGGCAGAGAGAGGGAAATGAGAGCACAAGAAGAGAGTACACAAGAAGAGAGTACAATCTCCTTTTTTCTGAGACGCTGTAGAGATCAAAGTGAACACAAATCCTCCTAGGGGTAGTTCTTGCAAAAGACTAAGAGTTCTTTTTGTGTTCACAGGCCTGGAATATTTAGCTTTGGATGACGGCAAAATGCAGATGACAAAACGAGGCCTTGAAGTCACATCCAGTATGAAGCAGTAGGAAAGAGGAAAGCAGCTGAGAGCGTCAACCCTGCTAAGTAGTCTCAGTATTCTTCTTGACATGAGCAGAAATTTGAAATGAGTCTCTGAAAATGACAAAGGAGGCAGAAGAAAAGGGAGCGATGACTCCTCTGGCATAGAGCTTCCTAACAGGGATCTTCAAAATGTCAAGGTTGTATCGTCCTTTCACCTGAAGGAAGGTATGAAAACAACAGGAAGGAAATGGCATCCAATACTCTGGGCAGTGTACTTCTAGACAGAAAGGCCACTGATGGAAAACCAACTACACTGGCACCAATGCAGCAGCATTGTACTAAAGCCAGAAACGTCCAGCGCTTCGTTCTCTGCCATTCCATTCAGATGCACACAGCAGCTCTGCAACATTCCTACTGATCATCTCCTTGGCAAAGTGGGAGTGAGGGTCCGTGGTGATGCAGAGTCCCCAGGCAGATGCAAAGGAGAGCTGCTTTCTTGCAAAAACCAGGCTTTTGAAACACTCAGGCCTTTCTCAGTTCCATAGCTTTAAGCCATAACAAACACAATTCAACCAACCACCATGCACCACGCTGTGAACACACGACGCTTCTAGAACTTGTTGATCTACCTCGAAGTCAGCTGCCTCACCTTCCCACAGTCCTTTTCTACTTAGCCAAAGTAATGGGCCTCAGCCCAAGGCCTTCCTTTTGTAAGCTTCTAGCTCTATGCAGCAGCAAACCACTACTTTCTTCTGTGCCAAGACGTTAGGTAGACGATTTGCATCTGCCCTCCTTCCAGTGAAACCTAATGGCGAGAGAAAAGCCTCTCAGAGATGTTCAGTCATTCCATTTTCTAGACAGGCCAAATCCAAAGAAAAGCAAGCTATGGCATTGTGTACTTGCTCTTACAAAACACCTGCTGCCCTCTGACAATCAACTAGCAGAAAACCAGCCAAACTGAGACTTGAGGCAAACAACCCTTTGAAGGGAATAACGATGTGATCAATAAACACAACACTTTTCCATGCTACCGAGATACTGGAAATGTCAGCAAAGGCTTGAGAGCAAAGGCTGAACTAATGGGAAAAGGGTAAAAGAATCCCAAGAAAAACATGACCAAAGGTTAAAACAATTCCAAGAAGAACATAGGCAACTAACCTGTTGAAGCCTTCAGAAAAACAGTGGCCGCAGATTTACATAGGCCATTCAAGTTAATTGACCCGTGCACCTTCCACTCCTTTTTCGGCACCATATTGAGTGAATTGAGACCATGGAATCACAATTCCTTGGATTCTGTTCTTAACTTGAGGAGAGAAGTACAGCAGCTGAAGTACCTGTTACTGATGTGATACCCAGGAACACCGAGTTGACACATTTCTTTCTTGGCCAATCACAACAAGAAAGGCTAAGAGGATAAGGCTGGCTTATTTTCATGACACTTTTCTTGTTTTACAGCCTCCTCTGATTCCGGTGAAACTTTTTCATTAGCTTCTCTCTAAAAGGAGAAAGTCTAGTTCACAGTCGCGCCCTACTGCTGCAAGTATACCATTTGGTTTGTGGAGCCGAAAAAATTGAATTGGAAGGTACGGAGCGCCCGGAGCTAAGAGGGGCTCGGGGCGTCTTTCGGCAGAAGCCGTGCTAAGGAGAGCACTGTGAGCGGCACAATCGTCTTTGC
Organism: Ammospiza nelsoni; assembly: GCF_027579445.1. Taxonomy (NCBI): domain Eukaryota; kingdom Metazoa; phylum Chordata; class Aves; order Passeriformes; family Passerellidae; genus Ammospiza; species Ammospiza nelsoni. The sequence continues at coordinate 55,995,518 of NC_080637.1, read as the reverse complement.
GCGAAGAAGCCGCTTCTTCGGCTCCAGGATCCGGAGAGAGCGGCAGCTTCGGAAAGGTGAAGAAGGATGCTGTATTACAATGGGATTGTGTGCGCAGCTTGCCAACTGATAGAAAACAGTACCTTACCACTCTCCTGACTTTTCCAATCACATGAATATTCAATTGGAAGCTCTTTTGGACAGCTTTTCTTTTCTTCATGCCAAACACTTGCAGACCTCCGTGCAACGTCCAGATCACGATGGGAGATGTTTTCTGTGCTGGCACACTTTCTCCTTGCCAGATGTAGTGGAAAAGCTTTCTGCTAAGATGTAGACCACAAAAGACGCTAAAGACGAAGGTACGATGCTCTCCGGAGCTAAGAGCCGCTCCCGGGCTTCTTTCGGCAGAAGCCGCGCTAAGAGAGCACTGTGACCGGTACAATCGTCTTTGCGCGAAGAAGCCGCTTCTTCGGCTCCAGGAGCCGGAGAGAGCGGCAGCATCGGAAAGGTGAAGAAGGATGCTGTATTGCACTGGGATTGTGTGCGCAGCTTGCCAACTGATAGAAAACAGTACCTTACCACTCTCCTGACTTTTCCAATCACATGAATATTCGATTGGAAGCTGTTTTGGACAACTTTTCTTTTCTTCATGCCAAGCACTTGGCAGACCTCCGTGCAACGTTAGAACACGATGGGATGTGTTTTCTGTGCTGGCACTCTTCCTCCTTGCCAGACATAGTGGAAAAGCTTTCTGCTAAGGTGTAGACCACAAAAGACGCTAAAGACAAAGGTACGATGCTCTCCGGAGCTAAGAGCCGCTCCCGGGCTTCTTTCGGCAGAAGCCGCGCTAAGAGAGCACTGTGACCGGTACAATCGTCTTTGCGCGAAGAAGCCGCTTCTTCGGCTCCAGGAGCCGGAGAGAGCAGCAGCATCGGAAAGGTGAAGAAGGATGCTGTATTGCACTGGGATTGTGTGCGCAGCTTGCCAACTGATGGAAAACAGTACCTTACCACTCTCCTGACTTTTCCAATCACATGAATATTCGATTGTAAGCTGTTTTGGACAACTTTTCTTTTCTTCATGCCAAGCACTTGGCAGACCTCCGTGCAACGTTAGAACACGATGGGAGATGTTTTCTGTGTTGGCACACTTTCTCGTTGCCAGATGTAGTCGAAAAGCTTTTTGCTAAGATGTAGACCACAAAAGACGCTAAAGACGAAGGTACGATGCTCTCCGAAGCTAAGAGCCGCTCCCGGGCTTCTTTCAGCAGAAGCCGCGCTAAGAGAGCACTGTGACCAGTACAATCGTCTTTGCGTGAAGAAGCCGCTTCTTCGGCTCCAGGAGCCGGAGAGAGCGGCAGCTTCGGAAAGGTGAAGAAGGATGCTGTATTTCATTGGGATTGTGTGCGCAGCTTGCCAACTGATAGAAAACAGTACCTTACCACTCTCCTGACTTTTCCAATCACATGAATATTAGATTGGAAGCTCTTTTGGACAACTTTTCTTTTCTTCATGCCAAGCACTTGGCAGACCTCCGTGCAACGTCCAGATCACGATGGGAAAAGTTTTCTGTGCTGGCACACTTCCTCCTTGCCAGACATAGTGGAAAAGCTTTCTGCTAAGATGTAGACCACAAAAGACGCTAAAGACGAAGGTACGATGCTCTCCGGAGCTAAGAGCCGCTCCCGGGCTCCTTTCGGCAGAAGCCGCGCTAAGGAGAGCACTGTGAGCGGTACAATCGTCTTTGCGCGAAGAAGCCGCTTCTTTGCCTCCAGGAGCCGGAGAGAGCGGCAGCATCGGAAAGGTGAAGAAGGATGCTGTATTACATTGGGATTGTGTGCGCAGCTTGCCAACTGATAGAAAACAGTACCTTACCACTCTCCTGACTTTTCCAATCACATGAATATTCGATTTGGAAGCTCTTTTGGACAGCTTTTCTTTTCTTCATGCCAAACACTTGCAAACCTCCGTGCAACGTCCAGATCACGATGGGAGATGTTTTCTGTGCTGGCGCAGTTTCTCCTTGCCAGACATAGTGGAAAAGCTTTCTGCTAAGATGTAGACCACAAAAGACGCTAAAGACGAAGGTACGATGCTCTCCGGAGCTAAGAGCCGCTCCCGGGCTTCTTTCGGCAGAAGCCGCGCTAAGAGAGCCCTGTGACCGGTACAATCGTCTTTGTGCGAAGAAGCCGCTTCTTCGGCTCCAGGAGGCGGAGAGAGCGGCAGCATCGAAAACGTGAAGAAGGATGCTGTATTACACTAGGATTGTTTGCGCAGCTTGCCAACTGATAGAAAACAGTACCTTACCACTCTCCTGACTTTTCCAATCACATGAATATTCGATTGGAAGCTGTTTTGGACAACTTTTCTTTTCTTCATGCCAAGCACTTGGCAGACCTCCGTGCAACGTTAGAACACGATGGGAGATGTTTTCTGTGCTGGCACAGTTTCTCCTTGCCAGACGTAGTGGAAAAGCTTTCTGCTAAGATGTAGACCACAAAAGACGCTAAAGACGAAGGTACGATGCTCTCCGGAGCTAAGAGCCGCTCCCGGGCTTCTTTCGGCAGACGCCGCGCTAAGAGAGCACTGTGACCGGTACAATCGTCTTTGCGCGAAGAAGCCGCTTCTTCGGCTCCAGGAGGCGGAGAGAGCGGCAGCATCGGAAAGGTGAAGAAGGAAGCTGTACAACACAGGGATTGTGTGCGCAGCTTGCCAACTGATAGAAAACAGTACCTTACCACTCTCCTGACTTTTCCAATCACATGAATATTCGATTGGAAGCTGTTTTGGACAACTTTTCTTTTCTTCATGCCAAGCACTTGGCAGACCTCCGTGCAACGTTAGAACACGATGGGAGATGTTTTCTGTGCTGGCGCAGGTTTTCCTTGCCAGACATAGTGGAAAAGCTTTTTGCTAGGATGTAGACCACAAAAGACGTTAAAGACGAAGGTACGATGCTCTCCGGAGCTAAGAGCCGCTCCCGGGCTTCTTTCGGCAGAAGCCGCGCTAAGAGAGCACTGTGACCGGTACAATCGTCTTTGCGCAAAGAAGCCGCTTCTTCGGCTCCAGGATCGGAGAGAGCGGCAGCATTGGTAAGGTGAAGAAGGATGCTGTATTGCACTGGGATTGTGTGCGCAGCTTGCCAACTGATAGAAAACAGTACCTTACCACTCTCCTGACTTTTCCAATCACATGAATATTCGATTGGAAGGTCTTTTGGACAACTTTTCTTTTCTTCATGCCAAGCACTTGGCAGACCTCCGTGCAACGTTAGAACACGATGGGAGATGTTTTCTGTGCTGGCACTCTTCCTCCTTGCCAGACATAGTGGAAAAGCTTTTTGCTAAGATGTAGACCACAAAAGACGCTAAAGACGAAGGTACGATGCTCTCCGGAGCTAAGAGCCGCTCCCGGGCTTCTTTCGGCAGAAGCCGCGCTAAGAGAGCACTGTGACCGGTACAATCGTCTTTGCGCGAAGAAGCCGCTTCTTCGGCTCCAGGAGCCGGAGAGAGCGGCAGCTTCGGAAAGGTGAAGAAGGATGCTGTATTGCACTGGGATTGTGTGCGCAGCTTGCCAACTGATAGAAAACAGTACCTTACCACTCTCCTGACTTTTCCAATCACATGAATATTCGATTGTAAGGTCTTTTGGACAACTTTTCTTTTCTTCATGCCAAGCACTTGGCAGACCTCCGTGCAACGTTAGAACACAATGGGAGATGTTTTCTGTGCTGGCACAGTTTCTCCTTGCCAGATGTAGTGGAAAAGCTTTTTGCTAGGATGTAGACCACAAAAGACGCTAAAGACGAAGGTACGATGCTCTCCGGAGCTAAGAGCCGCTCCCGGGCTTCTTTCGGCAGACGCCGCGCTAAGAGAGCACTGTGACCGGTACAATCGTCTTTGCGTGAAGAAGCCGCTTCTTCGGCTCCAGGAGCCGGAGAGAGCGGCAGCTTCGGAAAGGTGAAGAAGGATGCTGTATTTCATTGGGATTGTGTGCGCAGCTTGCCAACTGATAGAAAACAGTACCTTACCACTCTCCTGACTTTTCCAATCACATGAATATTCGATTGGAAGCTGTTTTGGACAACTTTTCTTTTCTTCATGCCAAGCACTTGGCAGACCTCCGTGCAACGTACAGATCACGATGGGAAAAGTTTTCTGTGCTGGCACAATTCCTCCTTGCCAGACATAGTGGAAAAGCTTTCTGCTAAGATGTAGACCACAAAAGACGCTAAAGACGAAGGTACGATGCTCTCCGGAGCTAAGAGCCGCTCCCGGGCTCCTTTCGGCAGAAGCCGCGCTAAGGAGAGCACTGTGAGCGGTACAATCGTCTTTGCGCGAAGAAGCCGCTTCTTTGCCTCCAGGAGCCGGAGAGAGCGGCAGCATCGGAAAGGTGAAGAAGGATGCTGTATTACATTGGGATTGTGTGCGCAGCTTGCCAACTGATAGAAAACAGCACCTTACCACTCTCCTGACTTTTCCAATCACATGAATATTCGATTTGGAAGCTCTTTTGGACAGCTTTTCTTTTCTTCATGCCAAACACTTGCAAACCTCCGTGCAACGTCCAGATCACGATGGGAGATGTTTTCTGTGCTGGCGCAGTTTCTCCTTGCCAGACATAGTGGAAAAGCTTTCTGCTAAGATGTAGACCACAAAAGACGCTAAAGACGAAGGTACGATGCTCTCCGGAGCTAAGAGCCGCTCCCGGGCTTCTTTCGGCAGAAGCCGCGCTAAGAGAGCCCTGTGACCGGTACAATCGTCTTAGTGCGAAGAAGCCGCTTCTTCGGCTCCAGGAGGCGGAGAGAGCGGCAGCATCGAAAACGTGAAGAAGGATGCTGTATTACACTAGGATTGTGTGCGCAGCTTGCCAACTGATAGAAAACAGTACCTTACCACTCTCCTGACTTTTCCAATCACATGAATATTCGATTGGAAGCTGTTTTGGACAACTTTTCTTTTCTTCATGCCAAGCACTTGGCAGACCTCCGTGCAACGTTAGAACACGATGGGAGATGTTTTCTGTGCTGGCACAGTTTCTCCTTGCCAGACGTAGTGGAAAAGCTTTCTGCTAAGATGTAGACCACAAAAGACGCTAAAGACGAAGGTACGATGCTCTCCGGAGCTAAGAGCCGCTCCCGGGCTTCTTTCGGCAGACGCCGCGCTAAGAGAGCACTGTGACCGGTACAATCGTCTTTGCGCGAAGAAGCCGCTTCTTCGGCTCCAGGAGGCGGAGAGAGCGGCAGCATCGGAAAGGTGAAGAAGGAAGCTGTACAACACAGGGATTGTGTGCGCAACTTGCCAACTGATAGAAAACAGTACCTTACCACTCTCCTGACTTTTCCAATCACATTAATATTCGATTGGAAGCTGTTTTGGACAACTTTTCTTTTCTTCATGCCAAGCACTTGGCAGACCTCCGTGCAACGTTAGAACACGATGGGAGATGTTTTCTGTGCTGGCGCAGGTTTTCCTTGCCAGACATAGTGGAAAAGCTTTTTGCTAAGATGTAGACCACAAAAGACGTTAAAGACGAAGGTACGATGCTCTCCGGAGCTAAGAGCCGCTCCCGGGCTTCTTTCGGCAGAAGCCGCGCTAAGAGAGCACTGTGACCGGTACAATCGTCTTTGCGCAAAGAAGCCGCTTCTTCGGCTCCAGGATCGGAGAGAGCGGCAGCATTGGTAAGGTGAAGAAGGATGCTGTATTGCACTGGGATTGTGTGCGCAGCTTGCCAACTGATAGAAAACAGTACCTTACCACTCTCCTGACTTTTCCAATCACATGAATATTCGATTGTAAGGTCTTTTGGACAACTTTTCTTTTCTTCATGCCAAGCACTTGGCAGACCTCCGTGCAACGTTAGAACACGATGGGAGATGTTTTCTGTGCTGGCACACTTCCTCCTTGCCAGACATAGTGGAAAAGCTTTCTGCTAAGATGTAGACCACAAAAGACGCTAAAGACGAAGGTACGATGCTCTCCGGAGCTAAGAGCCGCTCCCGGGCTTCTTTCGGCAGAAGCCGCGCTAAGAGAGCCCTGTGACCGGTACAATCGTCTTTGCGCGAAGAAGCCGCTTCTTCGGCTCCAGGAGCCGGAGAGAGCGGCAGCTTCCGAAAGGTGAAGAAGGAAGCTGTATTGCACTGGGATTGTGTGCGCAGCTTGCCAACTGATAGAAAACAGTACCTTACCACTCTCCTGACTTTTCCAATCACATGAATATTCGATTGTAAGGTCTTTTGGACAACTTTTCTTTTCTTCATGCCAAGCACATGGCAGACCTCCGTGCAACGTTAGAACACGATGGGAGATGTTTTCTGTGCTGGCACACTTTCTCCTTGCCAGACATAGTGGAAAAGCTTTTTGCTAAGATGTAGACCACAAAAGACGCTAAAGACGAAGGTACGATGCTCTCCGGAGCTAAGAGCCGCTCCCGGGCTTCTTTCGGCAGAAGCCGCGCTAAGAGAGCACTGTGACCGGTACAATCGTCTTTGCGCGAAGAAGCCGCTTCTTCGGCTCCAGGAGCCGGAGAGAGCGGCAGCTTCGGAAAGGTGAAGAAGGATGCTGTATTGCACTGGGATTGTGTGCGCAGCTTGCCAACTGATAGAAAACAGTACCTTACCACTCTCCTGACTTTTCCAATCACATGAATATTCGATTGTAAGGTCTTTTGGACAACTTTTCTTTTCTTCATGCCAAGCACTTGGCAGACCTCCGTGCAACGTTAGAACACGATGGGAGATGTTTTCTGTGCTGGCACAGTTTCTCCTTGCCAGATGTAGTGGAAAAGCTTTTTGCTAGGATGTAGACCACAAAAGACGCTAAAGACGAAGGTACGATGCTCTCCGGAGCTAAGAGCCGCTCCCGGGCTTCTTTCGGCAGACGCCGCGCTAAGAGAGCACTGTGACCGGTACAATCGTCTTTGCGCGAAGAAGCCGCTTCTTCGGCTCCAGGAGGCGGAGAGAGCGGCAGCATCGGAAAGGTGAAGAAGGAAGCTGTACAACACAGGGATTGTGTGCGCAACTTGCCAACTGATAGAAAACAGTACCTTACCACTCTCCTGACTTTTCCAATCACATGAATATTCGATTGGAAGCTGTTTTGGACAACTTTTCTTTTCTTCATGCCAAGCACTTGGCAGACCTCCGTGCAACGTTAGAACACGATGGGAGATGTTTTCTGTGCTGGCGCAGGTTTTCCTTGCCAGACATAGTGGAAAAGCTTTTTGCTAAGATGTAGACCACAAAAGACGCTAAAGACGAAGGTACGATGCTCTCCGGAGCTAAGAGCCGCTCCCGGGCTTCTTTCGGCAGAAGCCGCGCTAAGGAGAGCACTGTGACCGGTACAATTTTCTTTGCGCAAAGAAGCCGCTTCTTCGGCTCCAGTATCGGAGATAGCGGCAGCATCGGAAAGGTGAAGAAGGATGCTGTATTGCACTGGGATTGTGTGCGCAGCTTGCCAACTGATGGAAAACAGTACCTTACAACTCTCCTGACTTTTCCAATCACATGAATATTCGATTGGAAGCTGTTTTGGACAACTTTTCTTTTCTTCATGCCAAGCACTTGGCAGACTTCCGTGCAAGGTTAGAACACGATGGGAGATGTTTTCTGTGCTGGCACACTTTCTCCTTGCCAGACGTAGTGGAAAAGCTTTCTGCTAAGATGTAGACCACAAAAGACGCTAAAGACGAAGGTACGATGCTCTCCGGAGCTAAGAGCCGCTCCCGGGCTTCTTTCGGCAGAAGCCGCGCTAAGAGAGCACTGTGAGCGGTACAATCGTCTTTGCGCGAAGAAGCCGCTTCTTCGGCTCCAGGAGCCGGAGAGAGCGGCAGCATCGGAAAGGTGAAGAAGGATGCTGTATTGCACTGGGATTGTGTGCGCAGCTTCCCAACTGATAGAAAACAGTACCTTACCACGCTCCTGACTTTTCCAATCACATGAATATTCGATTGGAAGCTGTTTTGGACAACTTTTCTTTTCTTCATGCCAAGCACTTGGCAGACCTCCGTGCAACGTTAGAACACAATGGGAGATGTTTTCTGTGCTGGCGCAGGTTTTCCTTGCCAGACGTAGTGGAAAAGCTTTTTGCTAAGATGTAGACCACAAAAGACGCTAAAGACGAAGGTACGATGCTCTCCGGAGCTAAGAGCCGCTCCCGGGCTTCTTTCGGCAGAAGCCGCGCTAAGAGAGCACTGTGACCGGTACAATCGTCTTTGCGCGAAGAAGCCGCTTCTTCGGCTCCAGGAGCCGGAGAGAGCGGCAGCATCGGAAAGGTGAAGAAGGATGCTGTATTGCACTGGGATTGTGTGCGCAGCTTGCGAACTGATGGAAAACAGTACCTTACCACGCTCCTGACTTTTCCAATCACATGAATATTCGATTGGAAGCTGTTTTGGACAACTTTTCTTTTCTTCATGCCAAGCACTTGGCAGACCTCCGTGCAACGTTAGAACACGATGGGAGATGTTTTCTGTGCTGGCGCAGTTTCTCCTTGCCAGACATAGTGGAAAAGCTTTTTGCTAAGATGTAGACCACAAAAGACGCTAAAGACGAAGGTACGATGCTCTCCGGAGCTAAGAGCCGCTCCCGGGCTTCTTTCGGCAGAAGCCGCGCTAAGAGAGCCCTGTGACCGGTACAATCGTCTTTGCGCGAAGAAGCCGCTTCTTCGGCTCCAGGAGCCGGAGAGAGCGGCAGCTTCGGAAAGGTGAAGAAGGATGCTGTATTGCACTGGGATTGTGTGCGCAGCTTGCCAACTGATAGAAAACAGTACCTTACCACTCTCCTGACTTTTCCAATCACATGAATATTCGATTGTAAGGTCTTTTGGACAACTTTTCTTTTCTTCATGCCAAGCACTTGGCAGACCTCCGTGCAACGTTAGAACACAATGGGAGATGTTTTCTTCTGGCACACTTCCTCCTTGCCAGACGTAGTGGAAAAGCTTTTTGCTAAGATGTAGACCACAAAAGACGCTAAAGACGAAGGTACGATGCTCTCCGGAGCTAAGAGCCGCTCCCGGGCTTCTTTCGGCAGAAGCCGCGCTAAGAGAGCACTGTGACCGGTACAATCGTCTTTGCGCGAAGAAGCCGCTTCTTCGGCTCCAGGAGCCGGAGAGAGCGGCAGCTTCGGAAAGGTGAAGAAGGATGCTGTATTGAACTGGGATTCTGTGCGCAGCTTGCCAACTGATAGAAAACAGTACCTTACCACTCTCCTGACTTTTCCAATCACATGAATATTCGATTGGAAGCTGTTTTGGACAACTTTTCTTTTCTTCATGCCAAGCACTTGGCAGACCTCCGTGCAACGTTAGAACACAATGGGAGATGTTTTCTTCTGGCACACTTCCTCCGTACCAGACATAGTGGAAAAGCTTTTTGCAAAGATGTAGACCACAAAAGACGCTAAAGACGAAGGTACGATGCTCTCCGGAGCTAAGAGCCGCTGCCGGGCTTCTTTCGGCAGAAGCCGCGCTAAGAGAGCACTGTGACCGGTACAATCGTCTTTGCGCGAAGAAGCCGCTTCTTCGGCTCCAGGAGCCGGAGAGAGCGGCAGCATAAGAAAGGTGAAGAAGGAAGCCGTACAACACTGGGATTGTGTGCGCAGCTTGCCAACTGATAGAAAACAGTACCTTACCACTCTCCTGACTTTTCCAATCACATGAATATTCGATTGGAAGCTGTTTTGGACAACTTTTCTTTTCTTCATGCCAAACACTTGCAGACCTCCGTGCAACGTCCAGATCACGATGGGAGATGTTTTCTGTGCTGGCACAGTTTCTCCTTGCCAGATGTAGTGGAAAAGCTTTTTGCTAGGATGTAGACCACAAAAGACGCTAAAGACGAAGGTACGATGCTCTCCAGAGATAAGAGCCGCTCCCGGGCTTCTTTCGGCAGAAGCCGCGCTAAGAGAGCCCTGTGACCGGTACAATCGTCTTTGCGCGAAGAAGCCGCTTCTTCGGCTCCAGGAGCCGGAGAGAGCGGCAGCATCGGAAAGGTGAAGAAGGAAGCCGTACAACACTGGGATTGTGTGCGCAGCTTGCCAACTGATAGAAAACAGTACCTTACCACTCTCCTGACTTTTCCAATCACATGAATATTCGATTGGAAGCTGTTTTGGACAACTTTCCTTTTCTTCATGCCAAGCACTTGGCAGACCTCCGTGCAACGTTAGAACACGATGGGAGATGTTTTCTGTGCTGGCGCAGGTTTTCCTTGCCAGACGTAGTGGAAAAGCTTTCTGCTAAGATGTAGACCACAAAAGACGCTAAAGACGAAGGTACGATGCTCTCCGGAGCTAAGAGCCGCTCCCAGGCTTCTTTCGGCAGAAGCCGCGCTAAGAGAGCCCTGTGACCGGTAAAATCGTCTTTGCGCGAAGAAGCCGCTTCTTCGGCTCCAGGATCCGGAGAGAGCGGCAGCTTCGGAAAGGTGAAGAAGGATGCTGTATTGCACTGGGATTGTGTGCGCAGCTTGCCAACTGATAGAAAACAGTACCTTACCACTCTCCTGACTTTTCCAATCACATGAATATTCGATTGGAAGCTGTTTTGGACAACTTTTCTTTTCTTCATGCCAAACACTTGCAGACCTCCGTGCAACGTCCAGATCACGATGGGAGATGTTTTCTGTGCTGGCACACTTTCTCCTTGCCAGATGTAGTGGAAAAGCTTTTTGCTAGGATGTAGACCACAAAAGACGCTAAAGACGAACGTACGATGCTCTCCGGAGCTAAGAGCCGCTCCCGGGCTTCTTTCGGCAGAAGCCGCGCTAAGAGAGCACTGTGACCGGTACAATCGTCTTTGCGCGAAGAAGCCGCTTCTTCGGCTCCAGGAGCCGGAGAGAGCGGCAGCTTCGGAAAGGTGAAGAAGGATGCTGTATTGCACTGGGATTGTGTGCGCAGCTTGCCAACTGATAGAAAACAGTACCTTACCACTCTCCTGACTTTTCCAATCACATGAATATTCGATTGGAAGCTGTTTTGGACAACTTTTCTTTTCTTCATGCCAAGCACTTGGCAGACCTCCGTGCAACGTTAGAACACGATGGGAGATGTTTTCTGTGCTGGCACACTTCCTCCTTGCCAGACGTAGTGGAAAAGCTTTTTGCTAAGATGTAGACCACAAAAGACGCTAAAGACGAAGGTACGATGCTCTCCGGAGCTAAGAGCCGCTCCCGGGCTTCTTTCAGCAGAAGCCGCGCTAAGAGAGCACTGTGACCGGTACAATCGTCTTTGCGCGAAGATGCCCCTTCTTTGACTCCAGGATCCGGAGAGAGCGGCAGCATCGGAAAGGTGAAGAAGGATGCTGTATTACATTGGGATTGTGTGCGCAGCTTGCCAACTGATAGAAAACAGTACCTTACCACTCTCCTGACTTTTCCAATCACATAAATATTCCATTGGAAGCTGTTTTGGACAACTTTTCTTTTCTTCATGCCAAGCATTTGGCACACCTCCGTGCAACGTCCAGATCACGATGGGAGATGTTTTCTGTGCTGGCACACTTTCTCCTTGCCAGACATAGTGGAAAAGCTTTCTGCTAAGATGTAGACCACAAAAGACGCTAAAGACGAAGGTACGATGCTCTCCGGAGCTAAGAGCCGCTCCCGGGCTTCTTTCGGCAGAAGCCGCGCTAAGAGAGCACTGTGACCGGTACAATCGTCTTTGCGCGAAGAAGCCGCTTCTTCGGCTCCAGGAGCCGGAGAGACCGGCAGCTTCGGAAAGGTGAAGAAGGATGCTGTATTACATTGGGATTGTGTGCGCAGCTTGCCAACTGATAGAAAACAGTACCTTACCACTCTCCTGACTTTTCCAATCACATGAATATTCCAATGGAAGCTGTTTTGGACAACTTTTCTTTTCTTCATGCCAAGCACTTGGCAGACCTCCGTGCAACGTTAGAACACGATGGGAGAAGTTTTCTGTGCTGGCACACTTTCTCCTTGCCAGACATAGTTGAAAAGCTTTCTGCTAAGATGTAGACCACAAAAGACGCTAAAGACGAAGGTACGATGCTCTCCGGAGCTAAGAGCCGCTGCCGGGCTTCTTTCGGGCAGAAGCCGCGCTAAGAGAGCACTGTGACCGGTACAATCGTCTTTGCGCGAAGAAGCCGCTTCTTCGGCTCCAGGAGCCGGAGAGAGCGGCAGCTTCAGAAAGGTGAAGAAGGATGCTGTATTGCACTGGGATTGTGTGCGCAGCTTGCCAACTGATAGAAAACAGTACCTTACCACTCTCCTGACTTTTCCAATCACATGAATATTCGATTGGAAGCTCTTTCGGACAGCTTTTCTTTTCTTCATGCCAAACACGTGCAGACCTCCGTGCAACATCCAGAACACGATGGGAGATGTTTTCTGTGCTGGCACACTTTCTCCTTGCCAGATGTAGTGGAAAAGCTTTTTGCTAAGATGTAGACCACAAAAGACGCTAAAGACGAAGGTACGATGCTCTCCGGGGCTAAGAGCTGCTGCCAGGCTTCTTTCGGCAGAAGCCGCGCTAAGAGAGCACTGTGACCGGTACAATCGTCTTTGCGCGAAGAAGCCGCTTCTTCGGCTCCAGGAGCCGGAGAGAGCGGCAGCATCGGAAAGGTGAAGAAGGATGCTGTATTGCACTGGGATTGTGTGCGCAGCTAGCCAACTGATAGAAAACAGTACCTTACCACTCTCCTGACTTTTCCAATCACATGAATATTCGATTGGAAGCTGTTTTGGACAACTTTTCTTTTCTTCATGCCAAGCACTTGGCAGACCTCCGTGCAACGTTAGAACACGATGGGAGATGTTTTCTGTGCTGGCACACTTCCTCCTTGCCAGACATAGTGGAAAAGCTTTTTGCTAAGATGTAGACCACAAAAGACGCTAAAGACGAAGGTACGATGCTCTCCGGAGCTAAGAGCCGCTCCCGGGCTTCTTTCAGCAGAAGCCGCGCTAAGAGAGCACTGTGACCGGTACAATCGTCTTTGCGCGAAGATGCCCCTTCTTTGACTCCAGGAGCCGGAGAGAGCGGCAGCATCGGAAAGGTGAAGAAGGATGCTGTATTGCACTGGGATTGTGTGCGCAGCTTGCCAACTGATAGAAAACAGTACCTTACCACTCTCCTGACTTTTCCAATCACATAAATATTCCATTGGAAGCTGTTTTGGACAACTTTTCTTTTCTTCATGCCAAGCATTTGGCACACCTCCGTGCAACGTCCAGATCACGATGGGAGATGTTTTCTGTGCTGGCACACTTTCTCCTTGCCAGACATAGTGGTAAAGCTTTCTGCTAAGATGTAGACCACAAAAGTCGCTAAAGACGAAGGTACGATGCTCTCCGGAGCTAAGAGCCGCTCCCGGGCTTCTTTCGGCAGAAGCCGCGCTAAGAGAGCACTGTGACCGGTACAATCGTCTTTGCGCGAAGAAGCCGCTTCTTCGGCTCCAGGAGCCGGAGAGAGCGGCAGCATCGGAAAGGTGAAGAAGGATGCTGTATTGCACTGGGATTGTGTGCGCAGCTTGCCAACTGATAGAAAACAGTACCTTACCACTCTCCTGACTTTTCCAATCACATGAATATTCGATTGGAAGCTGTTTTGGACAACTTTTCTTTTCTTCATGCCAAGCTCTTGGCAGACCTCCGTGCAACGTTAGAACACGATGGGAGATGTTTTCTGTGCTGGCACACTTTCTCATTGCCAGACATAGTGGAAAAGCTTTCTGCTAAGATGTAGACCACAAAAGACGCTAAAGACGAAGGTACGATGCTCTCCGGAGCTAAGAGCCGCTCCCGGGCTTCTTTCGGCAGAAGCCGCGCTAAGAGAGCACTGTGACCGGTACAATCGTCTTTGCGCGAAGAAGCCGCTTCTTCGGCTCCAGGAGCCGGAGAGAGCGGCAGCTTCGGAAAGGTGAAGAAGGATGCTGTATTGCACTGGGATTGTGTGCGCAGCTTGCCAACTGATGGAAACAGTACCTTACCACTCTCCTGACTTTTCCAATCACATGAATATTCAATTGGAAGCTCTTTCGGACAGCTTTTCTTTTCTTCATGCCAAACACTTGCAGACCTCCGTGCAACGTCCAGATCACGATGGGAGATGTTTTCTGTGCTGGCACACTTTCTCCTTGCCAGACATAGTGGAAAAGCTTTTTGCTAAGATGTAGACCACAAAAGACACTAAAGACGAAGGTACGATGCTCTCCGGAGCTAAGAGCCGCTCCCGGGCTTCTTTCGGCAGAAGCCGCGCTAAGAGAGCACTGTGACCGGTACAATCGTCTTTGCGCGAAGAAGCCGCTTCTTCGGCTCCAGGAGCCGGAGAGAGCGGCAGCTTCAGAAAGGTGAAGAAGGATGCTGTATTGCACTGGGATTGTGTGCGCAGCTTGCCAACTGATAGAAAACAGTACCTTACCACTCTCCTGACTTTTCCAATCACATGAATATTCGATTGGAAGCTCTTTCGGACAGCTTTTCTTTTCTTCATGCCAAACACGTGCAGACCTCCGAGCAACATCCAGAACACGATGGGAGATGTTTTCTGTGCTGGCACACTTTCTCCTTGCCAGATGTAGTGGAAAAGCTTTTTGCTAAGATGTAGACCACAAAAGACGCTAAAGACGAAGGTACGATGCTCTCCGGGGCTAAGAGCTGCTGCCAGGCTTCTTTCGGCAGAAGCCGCGCTAAGAGAGCACTGTGACCGGTACAATCGTCTTTGCACGAAGAAGCCGCTTCTTCGGCTCCAGGAGCCGGAGAGAGCGGCAGCATCGGAAAGGTGAAGAAGGATGCTGTATTGCAATGGGATTGTGTGCGCAGCTAGCCAACTGATAGAAAACAGTACCTTACCACTCTCCTGACTTTTCCAATCACATGAATATTCGATTGGAAGCTGTTTTGGACAACTTTTCTTTTCTTCATGCCAAGCACTTGGCAGACCTCCGTGCAACGTTAGAACACGATGGGAGATGTTTTCTGTGCTGGCACACTTTCTCCTTGCCAGACATAGTGGAAAAGCTTTCTGCTAAGATGTAGACCACAAAAGACGCTAAAGACGAAGGTACGATGCTCTCCGGAGCTAAGAGCCGCTCCCGGGCTTCTTTCGGCAGAAGCCGCGCTAAGAGAGCACTGTGACCGGTACAATCATCTTTGCGCGAAGAAGCCGCTTCTTCGGCTCCAGGAGCCGGAGAGAGCGGCAGCATCGGAAAGGTGAAGAAGGATACTGTATTGCACTGGGATTGTGTGCGCAGCTTGCCAACTGATAGAAAACAGTACCTTACCACTCTCCTGACTTTTCCAATCACATGAATATTCGATTGGAAGCTGTTTTGGACAACTTTTCTTTTCTTCATGCCAAGCTCTTGGCAGACCTCCGTGCAACGTTAGAACACGATGGGAGATGTTTTCTGTGCTGGCACACTTCCTCCTTGCCAGACATAGTGGAAAAGCTTTTTGCTAAGATGTAGACCACAAAAGACGCTAAAGACGAAGGTACGATGCTCTCCGGAGCTAAGAGCCGCTCCCGGGCTTCTTTCGGCAGAAGCCGCGCTAAGAGAGCACTGTGACCGGTACAATCGTCTTTGCGCGAAGAAGCCGCTTCTTCGGCTCCAGGAGCCGGAGAGAGCGGCAGCTTCGGAAAGGTGAAGAAGGATGCTGTATTGCACTGGGATTGTGTGCGCAGCTTGCCAACTGATGGAAACAGTACCTTACCACTCTCCTGACTTTTCCAATCACATGAATATTCAATTGGAAGCTCTTTCGGACAGCTTTTCTTTTTTTCATGCCAAGCATTTAGCAGACCTCCGTGCAACGTCCAGATCACGATGGGAGATGTTTTCTGTGCTGGCACACTTTCTCCTTGCCAGATGTAGTGGAAAAGCTTTTTGCTAAGATGTAGACCACAAAAGACGCTAAAGACGAAGGTACGATGCTCTCCGGAGCTAAGAGCCGCTCCCGGGCTTCTTTCGGCAGAAGCCGCGCTAAGAGAGCACTGTGACCGGTACAATCGTCTTTGCGCGAAGAAGCCGCTTCTTCGGCTCCGCGAGCCGGAGAGAGCGGCAGCTTCGGAAAGGTGAAGAAGGATGCTGTATTACATTGGGATTGTGTGCGCAGCTTGCCAACTGATAGAAAACAGTACCTTACCACTCTCCTGACTTTTCCAATCACATGAATATTCGATTGGAAGCTGTTTTGGACAACTTTTCTTTTCTTCATGCCAAGCACTTGGCAGACCTCCGTGCAACGTTAGAACACGATGGGAGATGTTTTCTGTGCTGGCACACTTCCTCCTTGCCAGACATAGTGGAAAAGCTTTCTGCTAAGATGTAGACCACAAAAGACGCTAAAGACGAAGGTACGATGCTCTCCGGAGCTAAGAGCCGCTCCCGGGCTTCTTTCGGCAGAAGCCGCGCTAAGAGAGCACTGTGACCGGTACAATCGTCTTTGCGCGAAGAAGCCGCTTCTTCGGCTCCAGGAGCCGGAGAGAGCGGCAGCTTCAGAAAGGTGAAGAAGGATGCTGTATTGCACTGGGATTGTGTGTGCAGCTTGCCAATTGATAGAAAACAGTACCTTACCACTCTCCTGACTTTTCCAATCACATGAATATTCGATTGGAAGCTGTTTTGGACAACTTTTCTTTTCTTCATGCCAAGCATTTGGCAGACTTCCGTGCAACGTCCAGATCACGATGGGAAAAGTTTTCTGTGCTGGCACACTTCCTCCTTGCCAGACGTAGTGGAAAAGCTTTTTGCTAAGATGTAGACCACAAAAGACGCTAAAGACGAAGGTACGATGCTCTCCGGAGCTAAGAGCCGCTCCCGGGCTTCTTTCGGCAGAAGCCGCGCTAAGAGAGCACTGTGACCGGTACAATCGTCTTTGCGCGAAGAAGCCGCTTCTTCGGCTCCAGGAGCCGGAGAGAGCGGCAGCTTCAGAAAGGTGAAGAAGGATGCTGTACAACACTGGGATTGTGTGCGCAGCTTGCCAACTGATAGAAAACAGTACCTTACCACTCTCCTGACTTTTCCAATCACATGAATATTCAATTGGAAGATCTTTTGGACAGCTTTTCTTTTCTTCATGCCAAACACTTGCAGACCTCCGTGCAACGTCCAGAACACGATGGGAGATGTTTTCTGTGCTGGCACACTTTCTCCTTGCCAGACATAGTGGAAAAGCTTTCTGCTAAGATGTAGACCACAAAAGACGCTAAAGACGAAGGTACGATGCTCTCCGGAGCTAAGAGCCGCTCCCGGGCTTCTTTCGGCAGAATCCGCGCTAAGGGAGCACTGTGACCGGTACAATCGTCTTTGCGCGAAGAAGCCGCTTCTTCGTCTCCAGGAGGCGGAGAGAGCGGCAGCATCGGAAAGGTGAAGAAGGATGCTGTATTGCACTGGGATTGTGTGCGCAGCTTGCCAACTGATAGAAAACAGTACCTTACCACTCTCCTGAATTTTCCAATCACATGAATATTCGATTGGAAGCTGCTTTGGACAACTTTTCTTTTCTTCATGCCAAGCATTTGGCAGACCTCCGTGCAACGTCCAGATCACGATGGGAAAAGTTTTCTGTGCTGGCACACTTCCTCCTTGCCAGACATAGTGGAAAAGCTTTCTGCTAAGATGTAGACCACAAAAGAC
The DNA here is from genome assembly GCF_027579445.1 of Ammospiza nelsoni. NCBI lineage: Eukaryota > Metazoa > Chordata > Aves > Passeriformes > Passerellidae > Ammospiza > Ammospiza nelsoni. The sequence goes on along the minus strand of NC_080637.1, from coordinate 55,977,949 downwards.
ACTAAAGACGAAGGTACGATGCTCTCCGGAGCTAAGAGCCGCTCCCGGGCTTCTTTCGGCAGAAGCCGCGCTAAGAGAGCACTGTGACCGGTACAATCGTCTTTGCGCGAAGAAGCCGCTTCTTCGGCTCCAGGAGCCGGAGAGAGCGGCAGCTTCGGAAAGGTGAAGAAGGATGCTGTATTACATTGGGATTGTGTGCACAGCTTGCCAACTGATAGAAAACAGTACCTTATCACTCTCCTGACTTTTCCAATCACATGAATATTCGATTGGAAGCTGTTTTGGACAGCTGTTCTTTTCTTCATGCCAAACACTTGCAGACCTCCGTGCAACGTTAGAACACGATGGGAGATGTTTTCTGTGCTGGCACACTTCCTCCTTGCCAGACATAGTGGAAAAGCTTTTTGCTAAGATGTAGACCACTAAAGACACTAAAGACGAAGGTACGATGCTCTCCGGAGCTAAGAGCCGCTCCTGGGCTTCTTTCGGCAGAAGCCGCGCTAAGAGAGCACTGTGACCGGTACAATCGTCTTTGCGCGAAGAAGCCGCTTCTTCGGCTCCGGGAGCCGGAGAGAGCGGCAGCTTCGGAAAGGTGGAGAAGGATGCTGTATTGCACTGGGATTGTGTGCGCAGCTTGCCAACTGATAGAAAACAGTACCTTACCACTCTCCTGACTTTTCCAATCACATGAATATTCGATTAGAAGCTCTTTTGGACAACTTTTCTTTTCTTCATGCCAAGCACTTGGCAGACCTCCGTGCAACGTTAGAACACGATGGGAGATGTTTTCTGTGCTGGCGCAGGTTTTTCTTGCCAGACATAGTGGAAAAGCTTTTGCTAAGATGTAGACCACAAAAGACGCTAAAGACGAAGGTACGATGCTCTCCGGAGCTAAGAGCCGCTGCCGGGCTTCTTTCGGCAGAAGCCGCGCTAAGAGAGCACTGTGACCGGTACAATCGTCTTTGCGCGAAGAAGCCGCTTCTTCGGCTCCAGGAGCCGGAGAGAGCGGCAGCTTCAGAAAGGTGAAGAAGGATGCTGTATTGCACTGGGATTGTGTGCGCAGCTTGCCAACTGATAGAAAACAGTACCTTACCACTCTCCTGACTTTTCCAATCACATGAATATTCGATTGGAAGCTCTTTCGGACAGCTTTTCTTTTCTTCATGCCAAACACGTGCAGACCTCCGTGCAACGTTAGAACACGATGGGAGATGTTTTCTGTGCTGGCACACTTTCTCCTTGCCAGATGTAGTGGAAAAGCTTTTTGCTAAGATGTAGACCACAAAAGACGCTAAAGACGAAGGTACGATGCTCTCCGGGGCTAAGAGCTGCTGCCAGGCTTCTTTCGGCAGAAGCCGCGCTAAGAGAGCACTGTGACCGGTACAATCGTCTTTGCGCGAAGAAGCCGCTTCTTCGGCTCCAGGAGCCGGAGAGAGCGGCAGCATCGGAAAGGTGAAGAAGGATGCTGTATTGCACTGGGATTGTGTGCGCAGCTAGCCAACTGATAGAAAACAGTACCTTACCACTCTCCTGACTTTTCCAATCACATGAATATTCGATTGGAAGCTGTTTTGGACAACTTTTCTTTTCTTCATGCCAAGCACTTGGCAGACCTCCGTGCAACGTTAGAACACGATGGGAGATGTTTTCTGTGCTGGCACACTTTCTCCTTGCCAGACATAGTGGAAAAGCTTTCTGCTAAGATGTAGACCACAAAAGACGCTAAAGACGAAGGTACGATGCTCTCCGGAGCTAAGAGCCGCTCCCGGGCTTCTTTCGGCAGAAGCCGCGCTAAGAGAGCACTGTGACCGGTACAATCATCTTTGCGCGAAGAAGCCGCTTCTTCGGCTCCAGGAGCCGGAGAGAGCGGCAGCATCGGAAAGGTGAAGAAGGATGCTGTATTGCACTGGGATTGTGTGCGCAGCTTGCCAACTGATAGAAAACAGTACCTTACCACTCTCCTGACTTTTCCAATCACATGAATATTCGATTGGAAGCTGTTTTGGACAACTTTTCTTTTCTTCATGCCAAGCACTTGGCAGACCTCCGTGCAACGTTAGAACACGATGGGAGATGTTTTCTGTGCTGGCACACTTCCTCCTTGCCAGACATAGTGGAAAAGCTTTCTGCTAAGATGTAGACCACAAAAGACGCTAAAGACGAAGGTACGATGCTCTCCGGAGCTAAGAGCCGCTCCCGGGCTTCTTTCGGCAGAAGCCGCGCTAAGAGAGCACTGTGACCGGTACAATCGTCTTTGCGCGAAGAAGCCGCTTCTTCGGCTCCAGGAGCCGGAGAGAGCGGCAGCTTCAGAAAGGTGAAGAAGGATGCTGTATTGCACTGGGATTGTGTGTGCAGCTTGCCAATTGATAGAAAACAGTACCTTACCACTCTCCTGACTTTTCCAATCACATGAATATTCGATTGGAAGCTGTTTTGGACAACTTTTCTTTTCTTCATGCCAAGCATTTGGCAGACCTCCGTGCAACGTCCAGATCACGATGGGAAAAGTTTTCTGTGCTGGCACACTTCCTCCTTGCCAGACGTAGTGGAAAAGCTTTTTGCTAAGATGTAGACCACAAAAGACGCTAAAGACGAAGGTACGATGCTCTCCGGAGCTAAGAGCCGCTCCCGGGCTTCTTTCGGCAGAAGCCGCGCTAAGAGAGCACTGTGACCGGTACAATCGTCTTTGCGCGAAGAAGCCGCTTCTTCGGCTCCAGGAGCCGGAGAGAGCGGCAGCTTCAGAAAGGTGAAGAAGGATGCTGTACAACACTGGGATTGTGTGCGCAGCTTGCCAACTGATAGAAAACAGTACCTTACCACTCTCCTGACTTTTCCAATCACATGAATATTCAATTGGAAGATCTTTTGGACAGCTTTTCTTTTCTTCATGCCAAACACTTGCAGACCTCCGTGCAACGTCCAGAACACGATGGGAGATGTTTTCTGTGCTGGCACACTTTCTCCTTGCCAGACATAGTGGAAAAGCTTTCTGCTAAGATGTAGACCACAAAAGACGCTAAAGACGAAGGTACGATGCTCTCCGGAGCTAAGAGCCGCTCCCGGGCTTCTTTCGGCAGAAGCCGCGCTAAGGGAGCACTGTGACCGGTACAATCATCTTTGCGCGAAGAAACCGCTTCTTCGGCTCCAGGAGCCGGAGAGAGCGGCAGCTTCGGAAAGGTGAAGAAGGATGCTGTATTGCACTGGGACTGTGTGCGCAGCTTGCCAACTGATGGAAAACAGTACCTTACCATTCTCCTGACTTTTCCAATCATGTGAATATTCGATTGGAAGCTCTTTCGGACAGCTTTTCTTCTCTTCATGCCAAACGCTTGCAGACCTCCGTGCAACGTCCAGATCACGATGGGAGATGTTTTCTGTGCTGGCACACTTTCTCCTTGCCAGATGTAGTGGAAAAGCTTTTTGCTAAGATGTAGACCACAAAAGACGCTAAAGACGAAGGTACGATGCTCTCCGGAGCTAAGAGCCGCTCCCGGGCTTCTTTCGGCAGAAGCCGCGCTAAGAGAGCCCTGTGACCGGTACAATCGTCTTTGCGCGAAGAAGCTGCTTCTTCGGCTCCAGGAGCCGGAGAGAGCGGCAGCATCGGAAAGGTGAAGAAGGATGCTGTATTGCACTGGGATTGTGTGCGCAGCCTGCCAACTGATAGAAAACAGTACCTTACCACTCTCCTGACTTTTCCAATCACATGAATATTCGATGGGAAGCTGTTTTGGACAACTTTTCTTTTCTTCATGCCAAGCACTTGGCAGACCTCCGTGCAACGTTAGAACACGATGGGAGATGTTTTCTGTGCTGGCACACTTCCTCCTTGCCAGACGTAGTGGAAAAGCTTTTTGCTAAGATGTAGACCACAAAAGACGCTAAAGACGAAGGTACGATGCTCTCCGGAGCTAAGAGCCGCTCCCGGGCTTCTTTCAGCAGAAGCCGCGCTAAGAGAGCACTGTGACCGGTACAATCGTCTTTGCGCGAAGATGCCCCTTCTTTGACTCCAGGAGCCGGAGAGAGCGGCAGCATCGGAAAGGTGAAGAAGGATGCTGTATTACATTGGGATTGTGTGCGCAGCTTGCCAACTGATAGAAAACAGTACCTTACCACTCTCCTGACTTTTCCAATCACATGAATATTCGATTGGAAGCTGTTTTGGACAACTTTTCTTTTCTTCATGCCAAGCATTTGACACACCTCCGTGCAACGTCCAGAAAACGATGGGAGATGTTTCCTGTGCTGGCACACTTTCTCCTTGCCAGACATAGTGGAAAAGCTTTTTGCTAAGATGTAGACCACAAAAGACGCTAAAGACGAAGGTACGATGCTCTCCGGAGCTAAGAGCCGCTCCCGGGCTTCTTTCGGCAGAAGCCGCGCTAAGAGAGCACTGTGACCGGTACAATCGTCTTTGCGCGAAGAAGCCGCTTCTTCGGCTCCGCGAGCCGGAGAGAGCGGCAGCTTCGGAAAGGTGAAGAAGGATGCTGTATTACATTGGGATTGTGTGCGCAGCTTGCCAACTGATAGAAAACAGTACCTTACCACTCTCCTGACTTTTCCAATCACATGAATATTCGATTGGAAGCTGTTTTGGACAACTTTTCTTTTCTTCATGCCAAGCTCTTGGCAGACCTCCGTGCAACGTTAGAACACGATGGGAGATGTTTTCTGTGCTGGCACACTTCCTCCTTGCCAGACGTAGTGGAAAAGCTTTTTGCTAAGATGTAGACCACAAAAGACGCTAAAGACGAAGGTACGATGCTCTCCGGAGCTAAGAGCCGCTCCCGGGCTTCTTTCGGCAGAAGCCGCGCTAAGAGAGCACTGTGACCGGTACAATCGTCTTTGCGCGAAGAAGCCGCTTCTTCGGCTCCGCGAGCCGGAGAGAGCGGCAGCTTCGGAAAGGTGAAGAAGGATGCTCTATTACATTGGGATTGTGTGCGCAGCTTGCCAACTGATAGAAAACAGTACCTTACCACTCTCCTGACTTTTCCAATCACATGAATATTCGATTGGAAGCTGTTTTGGACAACTTTTCTTTTCTTCATGCCAAGCACTTGGCAGACCTCCGTGCAACGTTAGAACACGATGGGAGATGTTTTCTGTGCTGGCACACTTCCTCCTTGCCAGACATAGTGGAAAAGCTTTCTGCTAAGATGTAGACCACAAAAGACGCTAAAGACGAAGGTACGATGCTCTCCGGAGCTAAGAGCCGCTCCCGGGCTTCTTTCGGCAGAAGCCGCGCTAAGAGAGCACTGTGACCGGTACAATCGTCTTTGCGCGAAGAAGCCGCTTCTTCGGCTCCGGGAGCCGGAGAGAGCGGCAGCTTCGGAAAGGTGAAGAAGGATGCTGTATTGCACTGGGATTGTGTGTGCAGCTTGCCAACTGATAGAAAACAGTACCTTACCACTCTCCTGACTTTTCCAATCACATGAATATTCGATTGGAAGCTGTTTTGGACAACTTTTCTTTTCTTCATGCCAAGCATTTGGCAGACCTCCGTGCAACGTCCAGATCACGATGGTAAAAGTTTTCTGTGCTGGCACACTTCCTCCTTGCCAGACGTAGTGGAAAAGCTTTTTGCTAAGATGTAGACCACAAAAGATGCTAAAGACGAAGGTACGATGCTCTCCGGAGCTAAGAGCCGCTCCCGGGCTTCTTTCGGCAGAAGCCGCGCTAAGAGAGCACTGTGACCGGTACAATCGTCTTTGCGCGAAGAAGCCGCTTCTTCGGCTCCAGGAGCCGGAGAGAGCGGCAGCTTCAGAAAGGTGAAGAAGGATGCTGTACAACACTGGGATTGTGTGCGCAGCTTGCCAACTGATAGAAAACAGTACCTTACCACTCTCCTGACTTTTCCAATCACATGAATATTCAATTGGAAGATCTTTTGGACAGCTTTTCTTTTCTTCATGCCAAACACTTGCAGACCTCCGTGCAACGTCCAGAACACGATGGGAGATGTTTTCTGTGCTGGCACACTTTCTCCTTGCCAGACATAGTGGAAAAGCTTTCTGCTAAGATGTAGACCACAAAAGACGCTAAAGACGAAGGTACGATGCTCTCCGGAGCTAAGAGCCGCTCCCGGGCTTCTTTCGGCAGAAGCCGCGCTAAGGGAGCACTGTGACCGGTACAATCGTCTTTGCGCGAAGAAGCCGCTTCTTCGGCTCCAGGAGGCGGAGAGAGCGGCAGCATCGGAAAGGTGAAGAAGGATGCTGTATTGCACTGGGATTGTGTGCGCAGCTTGCCAACTGATAGAAAACAGTACCTTACCACTCTCCTGACTTTTCCAATCACATGAATATTCGATTGGAAGCTGTTTTGGACAACTTTTCTTTTCTTCATGTCAAGCATTTGGCAGACCTCCGTGCAACGTCCAGATCACGATGGGAAAAGTTTTCTGTGCTGGCACACTTCCTCCTTGCCAGACATAGTGGAATAGCTTTCTGCTAAGATGTAGACCACAAAAGACACTAAAGACGAAGGTACGATGCTCTCCGGAGCTAAGAGCCGCTCCCGGGCTTCTTTCGGCAGAAGCCGCGCTAAGAGAGCACTGTGACCGGTACAATCGTCTTTGCGCGAAGAAGCCGCTTCTTCGGCTCCAGGAGCCGGAGAGAGCGGCAGCTTCGGAAAGGTGAAGAAGGATGCTGTATTACATTGGGATTGTGTGCACAGCTTGCCAACTGATAGAAAACAGTACCTTACCACTCTCCTGACTTTTCCAATCACATGAATATTCGATTGGAAGCTGTTTTGGACAGCTGTTCTTTTCTTCATGCCAAACACTTGCAGACCTCCGTGCAACGTTAGAACACGATGGGAGATGTTTTCTGTGCTGGCACACTTCCTCCTTGCCAGACATAGTGGAAAAGCTTTTTGCTAAGATATAGACCACTAAAGACACTAAAGACGAAGGTACGATGCTCTCCGGAGCTAAGAGCCGCTCCCGGGCTTCTTTCGGCAGAAGCCGCGCTAAGAGAGCACTGTGACCGGTACAATCGTCTTTGCGCGAAGAAGCCGCTTCTTCGGCTCCGGGAGCCGGAGAGAGCGGCAGCTTCGGAAAGGTGGAGAAGGATGCTGTATTGCACTGGGATTGTGTGCGCAGCTTGCCAACTGATAGAAAACAGTACCTTACCACTCTCCTGACTTTTCCAATCACATGAATATTCGATTAGAAGCTCTTTTGGACAACTTTTCTTTTCTTCATGCCAAGCACTTGGCAGACCTCCGTGCAACGTTAGAACACGATGGGAGATGTTTTCTGTGCTGGCGCAGGTTTTTCTTGCCAGACATAGTGGAAAAGCTTTTGCTAAGATGTAGACCACAAAAGACGCTAAAGACGAAGGTACGATGCTCTCCGGAGCTAAGAGCCGCTGCCGGGCTTCTTTCGGCAGAAGCCGCGCTAAGAGAGCACTGTGACCGGTACAATCGTCTTTGCGCGAAGAAGCCGCTTCTTCGGCTCCAGGAGCCGGAGAGAGCGGCAGCATCGGAAAGGTGAAGAAGGATGCTGTATTGCACTGGGATTGTGTGCGCAGCTTGCCAACTGATAGAAAACAGTACCTTACCACTCTCCTGACTTTTCCAATCACATGAATATTCGATTAGAAGCTCTTTTGGACAACTATTCTTTTCTTCATGCCAAGCACTTGGCAGACCTCCGTGCAACGTTAGAACACGATGGGAAAAGTTTCCTGTGCTGGCACACTTCCTCCTTGCCAGACGTAGTGGAAAAGCTTTTTGCTAGGATGTAGACCACAAAAGATGCTAAAGACGAAGGTACGATGCTCTCCGGAGCTAAGAGCCGCTCCCGGGCTTCTTTCGGCAGAAGCCGCGCTAAGAGAGCACTGTGACCGGTACAATCATCTTTGCGCGAAGAAACCGCTTCTTCGGCTCCAGGAGCCGGAGAGAGCGGCAGCTTCGGAAAGGTGAAGAAGGATGCTGTATTGCACTGGGACTGTGTGCGCAGCTTGCCAACTGATGGAAAACAGTACCTTACCATTCTCCTGACTTTTCCAATCATGTGAATATTCGATTGGAAGCTCTTTCGGACAGCTTTTCTTCTCTTCATGCCAAACGCTTGCAGACCTCCGTGCAACGTCCAGATCACGATGGGAGATGTTTTCTGTGCTGGCACACTTTCTCCTTGCCAGATGTAGTGGAAAAGCTTTTTGCTAAGATGTAGACCACAAAAGACGCTAAAGACGAAGGTACGATGCTCTCCGGAGCTAAGAGCCGCTCCCGGGCTTCTTTCGGCAGAAGCCGCGCTAAGAGAGCCCTGTGACCGGTACAATCGTCTTTGCGCGAAGAAGCTGCTTCTTCGGCTCCAGGAGCCGGAGAGAGCGGCAGCATCGGAAAGGTGAAGAAGGATGCTGTATTGCACTGGGATTGTGTGCGCAGCCTGCCAACTGATAGAAAACAGTACCTTACCACTCTCCTGACTTTTCCAATCACATGAATATTCGATTGGAAGCTGTTTTGGACAACTTTTCTTTTCTTCATGCCAAGCACTTGGCAGACCTCCGTGCAACGTTAGAACACGATGGGAGATGTTTTCTGTGCTGGCACACTTCCTCCTTGCCAGACGTAGTGGAAAAGCTTTTTGCTAAGATGTAGACCACAAAAGACGCTAAAGACGAAGGTACGATGCTCTCCGGAGCTAAGAGCCGCTCCCGGGCTTCTTTCAGCAGAAGCCGCGCTAAGAGAGCACTGTGACCGGTACAATCGTCTTTGCGCGAAGATGCCCCTTCTTTGACTCCAGGAGCCGGAGAGAGCGGCAGCATCGGAAAGGTGAAGAAGGATGCTGTATTACATTGGGATTGTGTGCGCAGCTTGCCAACTGATAGAAAACAGTACCTTACCACTCTCCTGACTTTTCCAATCACATGAATATTCCATTGGAAGCTGTTTTGGACAACTTTTCTTTTCTTCATGCCAAGCATTTGACACACCTCCGTGCAACGTCCAGATCACGATGGGAGATGTTTTCTGTGCTGGCACACTTTCTCCTTGCCAGACATAGTGGAAAAGCTTTTTGCTAAGATGTAGACCACAAAAGACGCTAAAGACGAAGGTACGATGCTCTCCGGAGCTAAGAGCCGCTCCCGGGCTTCTTTCGGCAGAAGCCGCGCTAAGAGAGCACTGTGACCGGTACAATCGTCTTTGCGCGAAGAAGCCGCTTCTTCGGCTCCGCGAGCCGGAGAGAGCGGCAGCTTCGGAAAGGTGAAGAAGGATGCTGTATTACATTGGGATTGTGTGCGCAGCTTGCCAACTGATAGAAAACAGTACCTTACCACTCTCCTGACTTTTCCAATCACATGAATATTCGATTGGAAGCTGTTTTGGACAACTTTTCTTTTCTTCATGCCAAGCACTTGGCAGACCTCCGTGCAACGTTAGAACACGATGGGAGATGTTTTCTGTGCTGGCACACTTCCTCCTTGCCAGACATATTGGAAAAGCTTTCTGCTAAGATGTAGACCACAAAAGACGCTAAAGACGAAGGTACGATGCTCTCCGGAGCTAAGAGCCGCTCCCGGGCTTCTTTCGGCAGAAGCCGCGCTAAGAGAGCACTGTGACCGGTACAATCGTCTTTGCGCGAAGAAGCCGCTTCTTCGGCTCCAGGAGCCGGAGAGAGCGGCAGCTTCGGAAAGGTGAAGAAGGATGCTGTATTGCACTGGGATTGTGTGTGCAGCTTGCCAATTGATAGAAAACAGTACCTTACCACTCTCCTGACTTTTCCAATCACATGAATATTCGATTGGAAGCTGTTTTGGACAACTTTTCTTTTCTTCATGCCAAGCATTAGGCAGACCTCCGTGCAACATCAAGATCACGATGGGAAAAGTTTTCTGTGCTGGCACACTTCCTCCTTGCCAGACATAGTGGAAAAGCTTTCTGCTAAGATGTAGACCACAAAAGACGCTAAAGACGAAGGTACGATGCTCTCCGGAGCTAAGAGCCGCTCCCGGGCTTCTTTCGGCAGAAGCCGCGCTAAGAGAGCACTGTGACCGGTACAATCGTCTTTGCGCGAAGAAGCCGCTTCTTCGGCTCCAGGAGCCGGAGAGAGCGGCAGCTTCAGAAAGGTGAAGAAGGATGCTGTACAACACTGGGATTGTGTGCGCAGCTTGCCAACTGATAGAAAACAGTACCTTACCACTCTCCTGACTTTTCCAATCACATGAATATTCAATTGGAAGATCTTTTGGACAGCTTTTCTTTTCTTCATGCCAAACACTTGCAGACCTCCGTGCAACGTCCAGAACACGATGGGAGATGTTTTCTGTGCTGGCACACTTTCTCCTTGCCAGACATAGTGGAAAAGCTTTCTGCTAAGATGTAGACCACAAAAGACACTAAAGACGAAGGTACGATGCTCTCCGGAGCTAAGAGCCGCTCCCGGGCTTCTTTCGGCAGAAGCCGCGCTAAGAGAGCACTGTGAGCGGTACAATCGTCTTTGCGCGAAGAAGCCGCTTCTTCGGCTCCAGGAGCCGGAGAGAGCGGCAGCTTCGGAAAGGTGAAGAAGGATGCTGTATTACATTGGGATTGTGTGCGCAGCTTGCCAACTGATAGAAAACAGTACCTTACCACTCTCCTGACTTTTCCAATCACATGAATATTCGATTGGAAGCTGTTTTGGACAGCTGTTCTTTTCTTCATGCCAAACACTTGCAGACCTCCGTGCAACGTTAGAACACGATGGGAGATGTTTTCTGTGCTGGCACAGTTTCTCCTTGCCAGACATAGTGGAAAAGCTTTTTGCTAAGATGTAGACCACTAAAGACACTAAAGACGAAGGTACGATGCTCTCCGGAGCTAAGAGCCGCTCCCGGGCTTCTTTCGGCAGAAGCCGCGCTAAGAGAGCACTGTGACCGGTACAATCGTCTTTGCGCGAAGAAGCCGCTTCTTCGGCTCCGCGAGCCGGAGAGAGCGGCAGCTTCGGAAAGGTGGAGAAGGATGCTGTATTGCACTGGGATTGTGTGCGCAGCTTGCCAACTGATAGAAAACAGTACCTTACCACTCTCCTGACTTTTCCAATCACATGAATATTCGATTAGAAGCTCTTTTGGACAACTTTTCTTTTCTTCATGCCAAGCACTTGGCAGACCTCCGTGCAACGTTAGAACACGATGGGAGATGTTTTCTGTGCTGGCGCAGGTTTTTCTTGCCAGACATAGTGGAAAAGCTTTTGCTAAGATGTAGACCACAAAAGACGCTAAAGACGAAGGTACGATGCTCTCCGGAGCTAAGAGCCTCTGCCGGGCTTCTTTCGGCAGAAGCCGCGCTAAGAGAGCACTGTGACCGGTACAATCGTCTTTGCGCGAAGAAGCCGCTTCTTCGGCTCCAGGAGCCGGAGAGAGCGGCAGCATCGGAAAGGTGAAGAAGGATGCTGTATTGCACTGGGATTGTGTGCGCAGCTTGCCAACTGATAGAAAACAGTACCTTACCACTCTCCTGACTTTTCCAATCACATGAATATTCAATTGGAAGCTGTTTTGGACAACTTTTCTTTTCTTCATGCCAAGCACTTGGCAGACCTCCGTGCAACGTTAGAACACGATGGGAGATGTTTTCTGTGCTGGCACACTTCCTCCTTGCCAGACGTAGTGGAAAAGCTTTTTGCTAAGATGTAGACCACAAAAGACGCTAAAGACGAAGGTACGATGCTCTCCGGAGCTAAGAGCCGCTTACGGGCTTCTTTCAGCAGAAGCCGCGCTAAGAGAGCACTGTGACCGGTACAATCGTCTTTGCGCGAAGATGCCCCTTCTTTGACTCCAGGAGCCGGAGAGAGCGGCAGCATCGGAAAGGTGAAGAAGGATGCTGTATTACATTGGGATTGTGTGCGCAGCTTGCCAACTGATAGAAAACAGTACCTTACCACTCTCCTGACTTTTCCAATCACATGAATATTCGATTGGAAGCTGTTTTGGACAACTTTTCTTTTCTTCATGCCAAGCATTTGACACACCTCCGTGCAACGTCCAGATCACGATGGGAGATGTTTTCTGTGCTGGCACACTTTCTCCTTGCCAGACATAGTGGAAAAGCTTTTTGCTAAGATGTAGACCACAAAAGACGCTAAAGACGAAGGTACGATGCTCTCCGGAGCTAAGAGCCGCTCCCGGGCTTCTTTCGGCAGAAGCCGCGCTAAGAGAGCACTGTGACCGGTACAATCGTCTTTGCGCGAAGAAGCCGCTTCTTCGGCTCCGCGAGCCGGAGAGAGCGGCAGCTTCGGAAAGGTGAAGAAGGATGCTGTATTACATTGGGATTGTGTGCGCAGCTTGCCAACTGATAGAAAACAGTACCTTACCACTCTCCTGACTTTTCCAATCACATGAATATTCGATTGGAAGCTGTTTTGGACAACTTTTCTTTTCTTCATGCCAAGCACTTGGCAGACCTCCGTGCAACGTTAGAACACGATGGGAGATGTTTTCTGTGCTGGCACACTTCCTCCTTGCCAGACATAGTGGAAAAGCTTTCTGCTAAGATGTAGACCACAAAAGACGCTAAAGACGAAGGTACGATGCTCTCCGGAGCTAAGAGCCGCTCCCGGGCTTCTTTCGGCAGAAGCCGCGCTAAGAGAGCACTGTGACCGGTACAATCGTCTTTGCGCGAAGAAGCCGCTTCTTCGGCTCCAGGAGCCGGAGAGAGCGGCAGCTTCGGAAAGGTGAAGAAGGATGCTGTATTGCACTGGGATTGTGTGTGCAGCTTGCCAATTGATAGAAAACAGTACCTTACCACTCTCCTGACTTTTCCAATCACATGAATATTCGATTGGAAGCTGTTTTGGACAACTTTTCTTTTCTTCATGCCAAGCATTTGGCAGACCTCCGTGCAACATCCAGATCACGATGGGAAAAGTTTTCTGTGCTGGCACACTTCCTCCTTGCCAGACATAGTGGAAAAGCTTTCTGCTAAGATGTAGACCACAAAAGACGCTAAAGACGAAGGTACGATGCTCTCCGGAGCTAAGAGCCGCTCCCGGGCTTCTTTCGGCAGAAGCCGCGCTAAGAGAGCACTGTGACCGGTACAATCGTCTTTGCGCGAAGAAGCCGCTTCTTCGGCTCCAGGAGCCGGAGAGAGCGGCAGCTTCAGAAAGGTGAAGAAGGATGCTGTACAACACTGGGATTGTGTGCGCAGCTTGCCAACTGATAGAAAACAGTACCTTACCACTCTCCTGACTTTTCCAATCACATGAATATTCAATTGGAAGATCTTTTGGACAGCTTTTCTTTTCTTCATGCCAAACACTTGCAGACCTCCGTGCAACGTCCAGAACACGATGGGAGATGTTTTCTGTGCTGGCACACTTTCTCCTTGCCAGACATAGTGGAAAAGCTTTCTGCTAAGATGTAGACCACAAAAGACGCTAAAGACGAAGGTACGATGCTCTCCGGAGCTAAGAGCCGCTCCCGGGCTTCTTTCGGCAGAAGCCGCACTAAGGGAGCACTGTGACCGGTACAATCGTCTTTGCGCGAAGAAGCCGCTTCTTCGGCTCCAGGAGGCGGAGAGAGCGGCAGCATCGGAAAGGTGAAGAAGGATGCTGTATTGCACTGGGATTGTGTGCGCAGCTTGCCAACTGATAGAAAACAGTACCTTACCACTCTCCTGACTTTTCCAATCACATGAATATTCGATTGGAAGCTGTTTTGGACAACTTTTCTTTTCTTCATGCCAAGCATTTGGCAGACCTCCGTGCAACGTCCAGATCACGATGGGAAAAGTTTTCTGTGCTGGCACACTTCCTCCTTGCCAGACATAGTGGAAAAGCTTTCTGCTAAGATGTAGACCACAAAAGACACTAAAGACGAAGGTACGATGCTCTCCGGAGCTAAGAGCCGCTCCCGGGCTTCTTTCGGCAGAAGCCGCGCTAAGAGAGCACTGTGACCGGTACAATCGTCTTTGCGCGAAGAAGCCGCTTCTTCGGCTCCAGGAGCCGGAGAGAGCGGCAGCTTCGGAAAGGTGAAGAAGGATGCTGTATTACATTGGGATTGTGTGCGCAGCTTGCCAACTGATAGAAAACAGTACCTTACCACTCTCCTGACTTTTCCAATCACATGAATATTCGATTGGAAGCTGTTTTGGACAGCTGTTCTTTTCTTCATGCCAAACACTTGCAGACCTCCGTGCAACGTTAGAACACGATGGGAGATGTTTTCTGTGCTGGCACAGTTTCTCCTTGCCAGACATAGTGGAAAAGCTTTTTGCTAAGATGTAGACCACTAAAGACACTAAAGACGAAGGTACGATGCTCTCCGGAGCTAAGAGCCGCTCCAGGGCTTCTTTCGGCAGAAGCCGCGCTAAGAGAGCACTGTGACCGGTACAATCGTCTTTGCGCGAAGAAGCCGCTTCTTCGGCTCCGGGAGCCGGAGAGAGCGGCAGCTTCGGAAAGGTGGAGAAGGATGCTGTATTGCACTGGGATTGTGTGCGCAGCTTGCCAACTGATAGAAAACAGTACCTTACCACTCTCCTGACTTTTCCAATCACATGAATATTCGATTGGAAGCTCTTTTGGACAACTTTTCTTTTCTTCATGCCAAGCACTTGGCAGACCTCCGTGCAACGTTAGAACACGATGGGAGATGTTTTCTGTGCTGGCGCAGGTTTTACTTGCCAGACATAGTGGAAAAGCTTTTGCTAAGATGTAGACCACAAAAGACGCTAAAGACGAAGGTACGATGCTCTCCGGAGCTAAGAGCCGCTCCCGGGCTTCTTTCGGCAGAAGCCGCGCTAAGAGAGCACTGTGACCGGTACAATCGTCTTTGCGCGAAGAAGCCGCTTCTTCGGCTCCAGGAGCCGGAGAGAGCGGCAGCATCGGAAAGGTGAAGAAGGATGCTGTATTGCACTGGGATTGTGTGCGCAGCCTGCCAACTGATAGAAAACAGTACCTTACCACTCTCCTGACTTTTCCAATCACATGAATATTCGATTGGAAGCTGTTTTGGACAACTTTTCTTTTCTTCATGCCAAGCACTTGGCAGACCTCCGTGCAACGTTAGAACACGATGGGAGATGTTTTCTGTGCTGGCACACTTCCTCCTTGCCAGACGTAGTGGAAAAGCTTTTTGCTAAGATGTAGACCACAAAAGACGCTAAAGACGAAGGTACGATGCTCTCCGGAGCTAAGAGCCGCTCCCGGGTTTCTTTCGGCAGAAGCCGCGCTGAGAGAGCACTGTGACCGGTACAATCATCTTTGCGCGAAGAAACCGCTTCTTCGGCTCCAGGAGCCGGAGAGAGCGGCAGCTTCGGAAAGGTGAAGAAGGATGCTGTATTGCACTGGGACTGTGTGCGCAGCTTGCCAACTGATGGAAAACAGTACCTTACCATTCTCCTGACTTTTCCAATCATGTGAATATTCGATTGGAAGCTCTTTCGGACAGCTTTTCTTCTCTTCATGCCAAACACTTGCAGACCTCCGTGCAACGTCCAGATCACGATGGGAGATGTTTTCTGTGCTGGCACACTTTCTCCTTGCCAGATGTAGTGGAAAAGCTTTTTGCTAAGATGTAGACCACAAAAGACGCTAAAGACGAAGGTACGATGCTCTCCGGAGCTAAGAGCCACTCCCGGGCTTCTTTCGGCAGAAGCCGCGCTAAGAGAGCCCTGTGACCGGTACAATCGTCTTTGCGCGAAGAAGCCGCTTCTTCGGCTCCAGGAGCCGGAGAGAGCGGCAGCATCGGAAAGGTGAAGAAGGATGCTGTATTGCACTGGGATTGTGTGCGCAGCCTGCCAACTGATAGAAAACAGTACCTTACCACTCTCCTGACTTTTCCAATCACATGAATATTCGATTGGAAGCAGTTTTGGACAACTTTTCTTTTCTTCATGCCAAGCACTTGGCAGACCTCCGTGCAACGTTAGAACACGATGGGAGATGTTTTCTGTGCTGGCACACTTCCTCCTTGCCAGATGTAGTGGAAAAGCTTTTTGCTAAGATGTAGACCACAAAAGACGCTAAAGACGAAGGTACGATGCTCTCCGGAGCTAAGAGCCGCTCCCGGGCTTCTTTCGGCAGAAGCCGCGCTAAGAGAGCACTGTGACCGGTACAATCGTCTTTGCGCGAAGAAGCCGCTTCTTCGGCTCCAGGAGCCGGAGAGAGCGGCAGCTTCAGAAAGGTGAAGAAGGATGCTGTATTGCACTGGGATTGTGTGCGCAGCTTGCCAACAGATAGAAAACAGTACCTTACCACTCTCCTGACTTTTCCAATCACATGAATATTCAATTGGAAGATCTTTTGGACAGCTTTTCTTTTCTTCATGCCAAACACTTGCAGTCCTCCGTGCAACGTCCAGAACACGATGGGAGATGTTTTCTGTGCTGGCACACTTTCTCCTTGCCAGATGTAGCGGAAACGCTTTTTGCTAAGATGTAGACCACAAAAGACGCTAAAGACGAAGGTACGATGCTCTCCGGAGCTAAGAGCCGCTCCCGGGCTTCTTTCGGCAGAAGCCGCGCTAAGAAAGCCCTGTGACCGGTACAATCGTCTTTGCGCGAAGAAGCCGCTTCTTCGGCTCCAGGAGCCGGAGAGAGCGGCAGCATCGGAAAGGTGAAGAAGGATGCTGTATTGCACTGGGATTGTGTGCGCAGCTTGCCAACTGATAGAAAACAGTACCTTACCACTCTCCTGACTTTTCCAATCACATGAATATTCGATTGGAAGCTGTTTTGGACAACTTTTCTTTTCTTCATGCCAAGCACTTGGCAGACCTCCGTGCAACGTTAGAACACGATGGGAGATGTTTTCTGTGCTGGCACAGTTTCTCCTTGCCAGATGTAGTGGAAAAGCTTTCTGCTAAGATGTAGACCACAAAAGACGCTAAAGACGAAGGTACGATGCTCTCCGGAGCTAAGAGCCGCTCCCGGGCTTCTTTCGGCAGAAGCCGCGCTAAGAGAGCACTGTGACCGGTACAATCGTCTTTGCGCGAAGAAGCCGCTTCTTCGGCTCCAGGAGCCGGAGAGAGCGGCAGCTTCGGAAAGGTGAAGAAGGATGCTGTATTGCACTGGGATTGTGTGCGCAGCTTGCCAACTGATAGAAAACAGTACCTTACCACTCTCCTGACTTTTCCAATCACATGAATATTCGATTGGAAGCTGTTTTGGACAACTTTTCTTTTCTTCATGCCAAACACTTGCAGACCTCCGTGCAACGTTAGAACACGATGGGAGATGTTTTCTGTGCTGGCACAGTTTCTCCTTGCCAGACATAGTTGAAAAGCTTTTTGCTAAGATGTAGACCACTAAAGACACTAAAGACGAAGGTACGATGCTCTCCGGAGCTAAGAGCCGCTCCCGGGCTTCTTTCGGCAGAAGCCGCGCTAAGAGAGCACTGTGACCGGTACAATCGTCTTTGCGCGAAGAAGCCGCTTCTTCGGCTCCAGGAGCCGGAGAGAGCGGCAGCTTCAGAAAGGTGAAGAAGGATGCTGTACAACACTGGGATTGTGTGCGCAGCTTGCCAACTGATAGAAAACAGTACCTTACCACTCTCCTGACTTTTCCAATCACATGAATATTCAATTGGAAGATCTTTTGGACAGCTTTTCTTTTCTTCATGCCAAACACTTGCAGACCTCCGTGCAACGTCCAGAACACGATGGGAGATGTTTTCTGTGCTGGCACACTTTCTCCTTGCCAGACATAGTGGAAAAGCTTTCTGCTAAGATGTAGACCACAAAAGACGCTAAAGCTGAAGGTACGATGCTCTCGGGGGCTAAGAGCCGCTCCCAGGCTTCTTTCGGCAGAAGCCGCGCTAAGAGAGCCCTGTGACCGGTACAATCGTCTTTGCGCGAAGAAGCCGCTTCTTCGGCTCCAGGAGCCGGAGAGAGCGGCAGCTTCGGAAAGGTGAAGAAGGATGCTGTATTACATTGGGATTGTGTGCGCAGCTTGCCAACTGATAGAAAACAGTACCTTACCACTCTCCTGACTTTTCCAATCACATGAATATTCGATTGGAAGCTGTTTTGGACAACTTTTCTTTTCCTCATGCCAAGCACTTGGCAGACCTCCGTGCAACGTTAGAACACGATGGGAGATGTTTTCTGTGCTGGCACACTTCCTCCTTGCCAGACATAGTGGAAAAGCTTTCTGCTAAGATGTAGACCACAAAAGACGCTAAAGACGAAGGTACGATGCTCTCCGGAGCTAAGAGCCGCTCCCGGGCTTCTTTCGGCAGAAGCCGCGCTAAGAGAGCACTGTGACCGGTACAATCGTCTTTGCGCGAAGAAGCCGCTTCTTCGGCTCCAGGAGCCGGAGAGAGCGGCAGCTTCGGAAAGGTGAAGAAGGATGCTGTATTGCACTGGGATTGTGTGTGCAGCTTGCCAATTGATAGAAAACAGTACCTTACCACTCTCCTGACTTTTCCAATCACATGAATATTCGATTGGAAGCTGTTTTGGACAATTTTCTTTTCTTCATGCCAAGCATTTGGCAGACCTCCGTGCAACGTCCAGATCACGATGGGAAAAGTTTTCTGTGCTGGCACACTTCCTCCTTGCCAGACATAGTGGAAAAGCTTTCTGCTAAGATGTAGACCACAAAAGACGCTAAAGACGAAGGTACGATGCTCTCCGGAGCTAAGAGCCGCTCCCGGGCTTCTTTCGGCAGAAGCCGCGCTAAGAGAGCACTGTGACCGGTACAATCGTCTTTGCGCGAAGAAGCCGCTTCTTCGGCTCCAGGAGCCGGAGAGAGCGGCAGCTTCAGAAAGGTGAAGAAGGATGCTGTACAACACTGGGATTGTGTGCGCAGCTTGCCAACTGATAGAAAACAGTACCTTACCACTCTCCTGACTTTTCCAATCACATGAATATTCAATTGGAAGATCTTTTGGACAGCTTTTCTTTTCTTCATGCCAAACACTTGCAGACCTCCGTGCAACGTCCAGAACACGATGGGAGATGTTTTCTGTGCTGGCACACTTTCTCCTTGCCAGATGTAGTGGAAAAGCTTTTTGCTAAGATGTAGACCACAAAAGACGCTAAAGACGAAGGTACGATGCTCTCCGGGGATAAGAGCCGCTCCCAGGCTTCTTTCGGCAGAAGCCGCGCTAAGAGAGCCCTGTGACCGGTACAATCGTCTTTGCGCGAAGAAGCCGCTTCTTCGGCTCCAGGAGCCGGAGAGAGCGGCAGCATCGGAAAGGTGAAGAAGGATGCTGTATTGCACTGGGATTGTGTGCGCAGCTTGCCAACTGATAGAAAACAGTACCTTACCACTCTTCTGACTTTTCCAATCACATGAATATTCCATTGGAAGCTGTTTTGGACAACTTTTCTTTTCTTCATGCCAAGCACTTGGCAGACCTCCGTGCAACGTTAGAACACGATGGGAGATGTTTTCTGTGCTGGCACACTTTCTCCTTGCCAGACATAGTGGAAAAGCTTTCTGCTAAGATGTAGACCACAAAAGACGCTAAAGACGAAGGTACGATGCTCTCCGGAGCTAAGAGCCGCTCCCGGGCTTCTTTCGGCAGAAGCCGCGCTAAGAGAGCACTGTGACCGGTACAATCGTCTTTGCGCGAAGAAGCCGCTTCTTCGGCTCCAGGAGCCGGAGAGAGCGGCAGCATCGGAAAGGTGAAGAAGGATGCTGTATTGCACTGGGATTGTGTGCGCAGCTTGCCAACTGATAGAAAACAGTACCTTACCACTCTCCTGACTTTTCCAATCACATGAATATTCGATTGGAAGCTGTTTTGGACAACTTTTCTTTTCTTCATGCCAAGCATTTGGCAGACCTCCGTGCAACGTCCAGATCACGATGGGAAAAGTATTCCGTGCTGGCACACTTCCTCCTTGCCAGACATAGTGGAAAAGCTTTTTGCTAAGATGTAGACCACAAAAGACACTAAAGACGAAGGTACGATGCTCTCCGGAGCTAAGAGCCGCTCCCGGGCTTCTTTCGGCAGAAGCCGCGCTAAGAGAGCACTGTGACCGGTACAATCGTCTTTGCGCGAAGAAGCCGCTTCTTCGGCTCCAGGAGCCGGAGAGAGCGGCAGCTTCAGAAAGGTGAAGAAGGATGCTGTATTGCACTGGGATTGTGTGCGCAGCTTGCCAACTGATAGAAAACAGTACCTTACCACTCTCCTGACTTTTCCAATCACATGAATATTCAGTTGGAAGATCTTTTGGACAGCTTTTCTTTTCTTCATGCCAAACACTTGCAGACCTCCGTGCAACGTCCAGAACACGATGGGAGATGTTTTCTGTGCTGGCACACTTTCTCCTTGCCAGACATAGTGGAAAAGCTTTCTGCTAAGATGTAGACCACAAAAGACGCTAAAGACGAAGGTGCGATGCTCTCCGGAGCTAAGAGCCGCTCCCGGGCTTCTTTCGGCAGAAGCCGCGCTAAGGGAGCACTGTGACCGGTACAATCGTCTTTGCGCGAAGAAGCCGCTTCTTCGGCTCCAGGAGCCGGAGAGAGCGGCAGCTTCGGAAAGGTGAAGAAGGATGCTGTATTGCACTGGGATTGTGTGCGCAGCTTGCCAACTGATGGAAAACAGTACCTTACCACTCTCCTGACTTTTCCAATCACGTGAATATTCAATTGGAAGATCTTTTGGACAGCTTTTCTTTTCTTCATGCCAAACACTTGCAGACCTCCGTGCAACGTCCAGAACACGATGGGAGATGTTTTCTGTGCTGGCACACTTTCTCCTTGCCAGATGTAGTGGAAAAGCTTTCTGCTAAGATGTAGACCACAAAAGACGCTAAAGACGAAGGTACGATGCTCTCCGGGGCTAAGAGCCGCTCCCAGGCTTCTTTCGGCAGAAGCCGCGCTAAGAGAGCCCTGTGACCGGTACAATCGTCTTTGCGCGAAGAAGCCGCTTCTTCGGCTCCAGGAGCCGGAGAGAGCGGCAGCATCGGTAAGGTGAAGAAGGATGCTGTATTGCACTGGGATTGTGTGCGCAGCTTGCCAACTGATAGAAAACAGTACCTTACCACTCTCCTGACTTTTCCAATCACATGAATATTCCATTGGAAGCTGTTTTGGACAACTTTTCTTTTCTTCATGCCAAGCACTTGGCAGACCTCCGTGCAACGTTAGAACACGATGGGAGATGTTTTCTGTGCTGGCACACTTTCTCCTTGCCAGACATAGTGGAAAAGCTTTCTGCTAAGATGTAGACCACAAAAGACGCTAAAGACGAAGGTACGATGCTCTCCGGAGCTAAGAGCCGCTCCCGGGCTTCTTTCGGCAGAAGCCGCGCTAAGAGAGCACTGTGAGCGGTACAATCGTCTTTGCGCGAAGAAGCCGCTTCTTCGGCTCCAGGAGCCGGAGAGAGCGGCAGCATCGGAAAGGTGAAGAAGGATGCTGTATTGCACTGGGATTGTGTGCGCAGCTTGCCAACTGATAGAAAACAGTACCTTACCACTCTCCTGACTTTTCCAATCACATGAATATTCGATTGGAAGCTGTTTTGGACAACTTTTCTTTTCTTCATGCCAAGCATTTGGCAGACCTCCGTGCAACGTCCAGATCACGATGGGAAAAGTTTTCTGTGCTGGCACACTTCCTCCTTGCCAGACATAGTGGAAAAGCTTTCTGCTAAGATGTAGACCACAAAAGACGCTAAAGACGAAGGTACGATGCTCTCCGGAGCTAAGAGCCGCTGCCGGGCTTCTTTCGGCAGAAGCCGCGCTAAGAGAGCACTGTGACCGGTACAATCGTCTTTGCGCGAAGAAGCCGCTTCTTCGGCTCCAGGAGCCGGAGAGAGCGGCAGCTTCGGAAAGGTGAAGAAGGATGCTGTATTACATTGGGATTGTGTGCGCAGCTTGCCAACTGATAGAAAACAGTACCTTACCACTCTCCTGACTTTTCCAATCACATGAATATTCGATTGGAAGCTGTTTTGGACAGCTGTTCTTTTCTTCATGCCAAACACTTACAGACCTCCGTGCAACGTTAGAACACGATGGGAGATGTTTTCTGTGCTGGCACAGTTTCTCCTTGCCAGACATAGTTGAAAAGCTTTTTGCTAAGATGTAGACCACTAAAGACACTAAAGACGAAGGTACGATGCTCTCCGGAGCTAAGAGCCGCTCCCGGGCTTCTTTCGGCAGAAGCCGCGCTAAGAGAGCACTGTGACCGGTACAATCGTCTTTGCGCGAAGAAGCCGCTTCTTCGGCTCCAGGAGCCGGAGAGAGCGGCAGCTTCGGAAAGGTGAAGAAGGATGCTGTATTGCACTGGGATTGTGTGTGCAGCTTGCCAATTGATAGAAAACAGTACCTTACCACTCTCCTGACTTTTCCAATCACATGAATATTCGATTGGAAGCTGTTTTGGACAACTTTTCTTTTCTTCATGCCAAGCATTTGGCAGACCTCCGTGCAACGTCCAGATCACGATGGGAAAAGTTTTCTGTGCTGGCACACTTCCTCCTTGCCAGACATAGTGGAAAAGCTTTCTGCTAAGATGTAGACCACAAAAGACGCTAAAGACGAAGGTACGATGCTCTCCGGAGCTAAGAGCCGCTCCCGGGCTTCTTTCGGCAGAAGCCGCGCTAAGAGAGCACTGTGACCGGTACAATCGTCTTTGCGCGAAGAAGCCGCTTCTTCGGCTCCAGGAGCCGGAGAGAGCGGCAGCTTCAGAAAGGTGAAGAAGGATGCTGTATTGCACTGGGATTGTGTGCGCAGCTTGCCAACTGATAGAAAACAGTACCTTACCACTCTTCTGACTTTTCCAATCACATGAATATTCAATTGGAAGATCTTTTGGACAGCTTTTCTTTTCTTCATGCCAAACACTTGGCAGACCTCCGTGCAACGTTAGAACACGATGGGAGATGTTTTCTGTGCTGGCGCAGGTTTTTCTTGCCAGACATAGTGGAAAAGCTTTTGCTAAGATGTAGACCACAAAAGACGCTAAAGACGAAGGTACGATGCTCTCCGGAGCTAAGAGCCGCTCCCGGGCTTCTTTCGGCAGAAGCCGCGCTAAGAGAGCACTGTGACCGGTACAATCGTCTTTGCGCGAAGAAGCCGCTTCTTCGGCTCCAGGAGCCGGAGAGAGCGGCAGCTTCGGAAAGGTGAAGAAGGATGCTGTATTACATTGGGATTGTGTGCGCAGCTTGCCAACTGATAGAAAACAGTACCTTACCACTCTCCTGACTTTTCCAATCACATGAATATTCGATTGGAAGCTGTTTTGGACAACTTTTCTTTTCTTCATGCCAAGCACTTGGCAGACCTCCGTGCAACGTTAGAACACGATGGGAGATGTTTTCTGTGCTGGCACACTTCCTCCTTGCCAGACATAGTGGAAAAGCTTTCTGCTAAGATGTAGACCACAAAAGACGCTAAAGACGAAGGTACGATGCTCTCCGGAGCTAAGAGCCGCTCCCGGGCTTCTTTCGGCAGAAGCCGCGCTAAGAGAGCACTGTGACCGGTACAATCGTCTTTGCGCGAAGAAGCCGCTTCTTCGGCTCCAGGAGCCGGAGAGAGCGGCAGCTTCGGAAAGGTGAAGAAGGATGCTGTATTGCACTGGGATTGTGTGTGCAGCTTGCCAATTGATAGAAAACAGTACCTTACCACTCTCCTGACTTTTCCAATCACATGAATATTCGATTGGAAGCTGTTTTGGACAACTTTTCTTTTCTTCATGCCAAGCATTTGGCAGACCTCCGTGCAACGTCCAGATCACGATGGGAAAAGTTTTCTGTGCTGGCACACTTCCTCCTTGCCAGACATAGTGGAAAAGCTTTCTGCTAAGATGTAGACCACAAAAGACGCTAAAGACGAAGGTACAATGCTCTCCGGAGCTAAGAGCCGCTCCCGGGCTTCTTTCGGCAGAAGCCGCGCTAAGAGAGCACTGTGACCGGTACAATCGTCTTTGCGCGAAGAAGCCGCTTCTTCGGCTCCAGGAGCCGGAGAGAGCGGCAGCTTCAGAAAGGTGAAGAAGGATGCTGTACAACACTGGGATTGTGTGCGCAGCTTGCCAACTGATAGAAAACAGTACCTTACCACTCTTCTGACTTTTCCAATCACATGAATATTCAATTGGAAGATCTTTTGGACAGCTTTTCTTTTCTTCATGCCAAACACTTGCAGACCTCCGTGCAACGTCCAGAACACAATGGGAGATGTTTTCTGTGCTGGCACACTTTCTCCTTGCCAGATGTAGTGGAAAAGCTTTTTGCTAAGATGTAGACCACAAAAGACGCTAAAGACGAATGTACGATGCTCTCCGGGGCTAAGAGCCGCTCCCAGGCTTCTTTCGGCAGAAGCCGCGCTAAGAGAGCCCTGTGACCGGTACAATCGTCTTTGCGCGAAGAAGCCGCTTCTTCGGCTCCAGGAGCTGGAGAGAGCGGCAGCATCGGAAAGGCGAAGAAGGATGCTGTATTGCACTGGGATTGTGTGCGCAGCTTGCCAACTGATAGAAAACAGTACCTTAACACTCTTCTGACTTTTCCAATCACATGAATATTCGATTGGAAGCTGTTTTGGACAACTTTTCTTTTCTTCATGTCAAGCACTTGGCAGACCTCCGTGCAACGTTAGAACACGATGGGAGATGTTTTCTGTGCTGGCACACTTTCTCCTTGCCAGACATAGTGGAAAAGCTTTCTGCTAAGATGTAGACCACAAAAGACGCTAAAGACGAAGGTACGATGCTCTCCGGAGCTAAGAGCCGCTCCCGGGCTTCTTTCGGCAGAAGCCGCGCTAAGAGAGCACTGTGACCGGTACAATCGTCTTTGCGCGAAGAAGCCGCTTCTTCGGCTCCAGGAGCCGGAGAGAGCGGCAGCATCGGAAAGGTGAAGAAGGATGCTGTATTGCACTGGGATTGTGTGCGCAGCTTGCCAACTGATAGAAAACAGTACCTTACCACTCTCCTGACTTTTCCAATCACATGAATATTCGATTGGAAGCTGTTTTGGACAACTTTTCTTTTCTTCATGCCAAGCATTTGGCAGACCTCCGTGCAACGTCCAGATCACGATGGGAAAAGTTTTCTGTGCTGGCACACTTCCTCCTTGCCAGACATAGTGGAAAAGCTTTCTGCTAAGATGTAGACCACAAAAGACACTAAAGACGAAGGTACGATGCTCTCCGGAGCTAAGAGCCGCTCCCGGGCTTCTTTCGGCAGAAGCTGCGCTAAGAGAGCCCTGTGACCGGTACAATCGTCTTTGCGCGAAGAAGCCGCTTCTTCGGCTCCAGGAGCCGGAGAGAGCGGCAGCTTCGGAAAGGTGAAGAAGGATGCTGTATTACATTGGGATTGTGTGCGCAGCTTGCCAACTGATAGAAAACAGTACCTTACCACTCTCCTGACTTTTCCAATCACATGAATATTCGATTGGAAGCTGTTTTGGACAACTTTTCTTTTCTTCATGCCAAACACTTGCAGACCTCCGTGCAACGTTAGAACACGATGGGAGATGTTTTCTGTGCTGGCACAGTTTCTCCTTGCCAGACATAGTTGAAAAGCTTTTTGCTAAGATGTAGACCACTAAAGACACTAAAGACGAAGGTACGATGCTCTCCGGAGCTAAGAGCCGCTCCCGGGCTTCTTTCGGCAGAAGCCGCGCTAAGAGAGCACTGTGACCGGTACAATCGTCTTTGCGCGAAGAAGCCGCTTCTTCGGCTCCGGGAGCCGGAGAGAGCGGCAGCTTCGGAAAGGTGGAGAAGGATGCTGTATTGCACTGGGATTGTGTGCGCAGCTTGCCAACTGATAGAAATCAGTACCTTACCACTCTCCTGACTTTTCCAATCACATGAATATTCGATTGGAAGCTGTTTTGGACAACTTTTCTTTTCTTCATGCCAAGCACTTGGCAGACCTCCGTGCAACGTTAGAACACGATGGGAGATGTTTTCTGTGCTGGCGCAGGTTTTTCTTGCCAGACATAGTGGAAAAGCTTTTTGCTAAGATGTAGACCACAAAAGACGCTAAAGACGAAGGTACGATGCTCTCCGGAGCTAAGAGCCGCTCCCGGGCTTCTTTCGGCAGAAGCCGCGCTAAGAGAGCACTGTGACCGGTACAATCGTCTTTGCGCGAAGAAGCCGCTTCTTCGGCTCCAGGAGCCGGAGAGAGCGGCAGCATCGGAAAGGTGAAGAAGGATGCTGTATTGCACTGGGATTGTGTGCGCAGCTTGCCAACTGATGGAAAACAGTACCTTACCACTCTCCTGACTTTTCCAATCACGTGAATATTTGATTGGAAGCTCTTTCGGACAGCTTTTCTTCTCTTCATGCCAAACACTTGCAGACCTCCGTGCAACGTCCAGAACACGATGGGAGATGTTTTCTGTGCTGGCACACTTTCTCCTTGCCAGATGTAGTGGAAAAGCTTTTTGCTAAGATGTAGACCACAAAAGACGCTGAAGACGAAGGTACGATGCTCTCGGGGGCTAAGAGCAGCTCCCAGGCTTCTTTCTGCAGAAGCCGCGCTAAGAGAGCCCTGTGACCGGTACAATCGTCTTTGCGCGAAGAAGCCGCTTCTTCGGCTCCAGGAGCCGGAGAGAGCGGCAGCTTCGGAAAGGTGAAGAAGGATGCTGTATTACATTGGGATTGTGTGCGCAGCTTGCCAACTGATAGAAAACAGTACCTTACCACTCTCCTGACTTTTCCAATCACATGAATATTCCAATGGAAGCTGTTTTGGACAACTTTTCTTTTCTTCATGCCAAGCACTTGGCAGACCTCCGTGCAACGTTAGAACACGATGGGAGATGTTTTCTGTGCTGGCACACTTTCTCCTTGCCAGACATAGTGGAAAAGCTTTCTGCTAAGATGTAGACCACAAAAGACGCTAAAGACGAAGGTACGATGCTCTCCGGAGCTAAGAGCCGCTCCCGGGCTTCTTTCGGCAGAAGCCGCGCTAAGAGAGCACTGTGACCGGTACAATCGTCTTTGCGCGAAGAAGCCGCTTCTTCGGCTCCAGGAGCCGGAGAGAGCGGCAGCTTCGGAAAGGTGAAGAAGGATGCTGTATTGCACTGGGATTGTGTGCGCAGCTTGCCAACTGATAGAAAACAGTACTTTACCACTCTCCTGACTTTTCCAATCACATGAATATTCGATTGGAAGCTGTTTTGGACAACTTTTCTTTTCTTCATGCCAAGCATTTGGCAGACCTCCGTGCAACGTCCAGATCACGATGGGAGATGTTTTCTGTGCTGGCACACTTTCTCCTTGCCAGACATAGTGGAAAAGCTTTCTGCTAAGATGTAGACCACAAAAGACGCTAAAGACGAAGGTACGATGCTCTCCGGAGCTAAGAGCCGCTCCCGGGCTTCTTTCGGCAGAAGCCGCGCTAAGAGAGCACTGTGAGCGGTACAATCGTCTTTGCGCGAAGAAGCCGCTTCTTCGGCTCCAGGAGCCGGAGAGAGTGGCAGCTTCCGAAAGGTGAAGAAGGATGCTGTATTGCACTGGGATTGTGTGCGCAGCTTGCCAACTGATAGAAAACAGTACTTTACCACTCTCCTGACTTTTCCAATCACATGAATATTCGATTGGAAGCTGTTTTGGACAACTTTTCTTTTCTTCATGCCAAGCATTTGGCAGACCTCCGTGCAACGTCCAGATCACGATGGGAGATGTTTTCTGTGCTGGCACACTTCCTCCTTGCCAGACATAGTGGAAAAGCTTTCTGCTAAGATGTAGACCACAAAAGACGCTAAAGACGAAGGTACGATGCTCTCCGGAGCTAAGAGCCGCTCCCGGGCTTCTTTCGGCAGAAGCCGCGCTAAGAGAGCACTGTGACCGGTACAATCGTCTTTGCGCGAAGAAGCCGCTTCTTCGGCTCCAGGAGCCGGAGAGAGCGGCAGCTTCAGAAAGGTGAAGAAGGATGCTGTACAACACTGGGATTGTGTGCGCAGCTTGCCAACTGATAGAAAACAGTACCTTACCACTCTCCTGACTTTTCCAATCACATGAATATTCGATTGGAAGATCTTTTGGACAGCTTTTCTTTTCTTCATGCCAAACACTTGCAGACCTCCGTGCAACGTCCAGAACACGATGGGAGATGTTTTCTGTGCTGGCACAGTTTCTCCTTGCCAGATGTAGTGGAAAAGCTTTTTGCTAAGGTGTAGACCACAAAAGACGCTAAAGACGAAGGTACGATGCTCTCGGGGGCTAAGAGCCGCTCCCGGGCTTCTTTCGGCAGAAGCCGCGCTAAGAGAGCACTGTGACCGGTACAATCGTCTTTGCGCGAAGAAGCCGCTTCTTCGGCTCCAGGAGCCGGAGAGAGCGGCAGCATCGGAAAGGTGAAGAAGGATGCTGTATTGCACTGGGATTGTGTGCGCAGCTTGCCATCTGATAGAAAACAGTACCTTACCACTCTCCTGACTTTTCCAATCACATGAATATTCGATTGGAAGCTGTTTTGGACAACTTTTCTTTTCTTCATGCCAAGCACTTGGCAGACCTCCGTGCAACGTTAGAACACGATGGGAGATGTTTTCTGTGCTGGCACACTTTCTCCTTGCCAGACATAGTGGAAAAGCTTTCTGCTAAGATGTAGACCACAAAAGACGCTAAAGACGAAGGTACGATGCTCTCCGGAGCTAAGAGCCGCTCCCGGGCTTCTTTCGGCAGAAGCCGCGCTAAGAGAGCACTGTGACCGGTACAATCGTCTTTGCGCGAAGAAGCCGCTTCTTCGGCTCCAGGAGCCGGAGAGAGCGGCAGCATCGGAAAGGTGAAGAAGGATGCTGTATTGCACTGGGATTGTGTGCGCAGCTTGCCAACTGATAGAAAACAGTACCTTACCACTCTCCTGACTTTTCCAATCACATGAATATTCGATTAGAAGCTGTTTTGGACAACTTTTCTTTTCTTCATGCCAAGCATTTGGCAAACCACCGTGAAACGTTAGAACACGATGGGAGATGTTTTCTGTGCTGGCACACTTCCTCCTTGCCAGACATAGTGGAAAAGCTTTTTGCTAAGATGTAGACCACAAAAGACGCTAAAGACGAAGGTACGATGCTCTCCGGAGCTAAGAGCCGCTCCCGGGCTTCTTTCGGCAGAAGCCGCGCTAAGAGAGCACTGTGACCGGTACAATCGTCTTTGCGCGAAGAAGCCGCTTCTTCGGCTCCAGGAGCCGGAGAGAGCGGCAGCTTCGGAAAGGTGAAGAAGGATGCTGTATTACATTGGGATTGTGTGCGCAGCTTGCCAACTGATAGAAAACAGTACCTTACCACTCTCCTGACTTTTCCAATCACATGAATATTCGATTGGAAGCTGTTTTGGACAACATTTCTTTTCTTCATGCCAAGCATTTGGCAGACCTCCGTGCAACGTCCAGATCACGATGGGAAAAGTTTTCTGTGCTGGCACACTTCCTCCTTGCCAGACATAGTGGAAAAGCTTTCTGCTAAGATGTAGACCACAAAAGACGCTAAAGACGAAGGTACGATGCTCTCCGGAGCTAAGAGCCGCTCCCGGGCTTCATTCGGCAGAAGCCGCGCTAAGAGAGCACTGTGACCGGTACAATCGTCTTTGCGCGAAGAAGCCGCTTCTTCGGCTCCGGGAGCCGGAGAGAGCGGCAGCTTCGGAAAGGTGGAGAAGGATGCTGTAGTGCACTGGGATTGTATGCGCAGCTTGCCAACTGATAGAAAACAGTACCTTACCACTCTCCTGACTTTTCCAATCACATGAATATTCGATTAGAAGCTCTTTTGGACAACTTTTCTTTTCTTCATGCCAAGCACTTGGCAGACCTCCGTGCAACGTTAGAACACGATGGGAGATGTTTTCTGTGCTGGCGCAGGTTTTTTTTTGCCAGACATAGTGGAAAAGCTTTTTGCTAAGATGTAGACCACAAAAGACGCTAAAGACGAAGGTACGATGCTCTCCGGAGCTAAGCGCCGCTCCCGGGCGTCTTTCGGCAGAAGCCGCGCTAAGAGAGCACTGTGACCGGTACAATCGTCTTTGCGCGAAGAAGCCGCTTCTTCGGCTCCAGGAGCCGGAGAGAGCGGCAGCTTCGGAAAGGTGAAGAAGGATGCTGCATTACATTGGGATTGTGTGCGCAGCTTGCCAACTGATGGAAAACAGTACCTTACCACTCTCCTGACTTTTCCAATCACGTGAATATTCGATTGGAAGCTCTTTCGGACAGCTTTTCTTCTCTTCATGCCAAACACTTGCAGACCTCCGTGCAACGTCCAGAGCACGATGGGAGATGTTTTCTGTGCTGGCACACTTTCTCCTTGCCAGATGTAGTGGAAAAGCTTTTTGCTAAGATGTAGACCACAAAATACGCTAAAGACGAAGGTACGATGCTCTCCGGAGCTAAGAGCCGCTCCCGGGCTTCTTTCGGCAGAAGCCGCGCTAAGAGAGCACTGTGACCGGTACAATCGTCTTTGCGCGAAGAAGCCGCTTCTTCGGCTCCAGGAGCCGGAGAGAGCGGCAGCTTCGGAAAGGTGAAGAAGGATGCTGTATTACATTGGGATTGTGTGCGCAGCTTGCCAACTGATAGAAAACAGTACCTTACCACTCTCCTGACTTTTCCAATCACATGAATATTCGATTGGAAGCTGTTTTGGACAACATTTCTTTTCTTCATGCCAAGCATTTGGCAGACCTCCGTGCAACGTCCAGATCACGATGGGAAAAGTTTTCTGTGCTGGCACACTTCCTCCTTGCCAGACATAGTGGAAAAGCTTTCTGCTAAGATGTAGACCACAAAAGACGCTAAAGACGAAGGTACGATGCTCTCCGGAGCTAAGAGCCGCTCCCGGGCTTCATTCGGCAGAAGCCGCGCTAAGAGAGCACTGTGACCGGTACAATCGTCTTTGCGCGAAGAAGCCGCTTCTTCGGCTCCGGGAGCCGGAGAGAGCGGCAGCTTCGGAAAGGTGGAGAAGGATGCTGTAGTGCACTGGGATTGTATGCGCAGCTTGCCAACTGATAGAAAACAGTACCTTACCACTCTCCTGACTTTTCCAATCACATGAATATTCGATTAGAAGCTCTTTTGGACAACTTTTCTTTTCTTCATGCCAAGCACTTGGCAGACCTCCGTGCAACGTTAGAACACGATGGGAGATGTTTTCTGTGCTGGCGCAGGTTTTTTTTTGCCAGACATAGTGGAAAAGCTTTTTGCTAAGATGTAGACCACAAAAGACGCTAAAGACGAAGGTACGATGCTCTCCGGAGCTAAGCGCCGCTCCCGGGCGTCTTTCGGCAGAAGCCGCGCTAAGAGAGCACTGTGACCGGTACAATCGTCTTTGCGCGAAGAAGCCGCTTCTTCGGCTCCAGGAGCCGGAGAGAGCGGCAGCTTCGGAAAGGTGAAGAAGGATGCTGTATTACATTGGGATTGTGTGCGCAGCTTGCCAACTGATGGAAAACAGTACCTTACCACTCTCCTGACTTTTCCAATCACGTGAATATTCGATTGGAAGCTCTTTCGGACAGCTTTTCTTCTCTTCATGCCAAACACTTGCAGACCTCCGTGCAACGTCCAGAGCACGATGGGAGATGTTTTCTGTGCTGGCACACTTTCTCCTTGCCAGATGTAGTGGAAAAGCTTTTTGCTAAGATGTAGACCACAAAATACGCTAAAGACGAAGGTACGATGCTCTCGGGGGCTAAGAGCCGCTCCCAGGCTTCTTTCGGCAGAAGCCGCGCTAAGAGAGCCCTGTGACCGGTACAATCGTCTTTGCGCGAAGAAGCCGCTTCTTCGGCTCCAGGAGCCGGAGAGAGCGGCAGCTTCGGAAAGGTGAAGAAGGATGCTGTATTACATTGGGATTGTGTGCGCAGCTTGCCAACTGATAGAAAACAGTACCTTACCACTCTCCTGACTTTTCCAATCACATGAATATTCGATTGGAAGCTGTTTTGGACAACTTTTCTTTTCTTCATGCCAAGCATTTGGCAGACCTCCGCGCAAAGTCCAGATCACGATGGGAAAAGTTTTCTGTGCTGGCACACTTTCTCCTTGCCAGACATAGTGGAAAAGCTTTCTGCTAAGATGTAGACCACAAAAGACGCTAAAGACGAAGGTACGATGCTCTCCGGAGCTAAGAGCCGCTCCCGGGCTTCTTTCGGCAGAAGCCGCGCTAAGAGAGCCCTGTGACCGGTACAATCGTCTTTGCGCGAAGAAGCCGCTTCTTCGGCTCCAGGAGCCGGAGAGAGCGGCAGCATCGGAAAGGTGAAGAAGGATGCTGTATTGCACTGGGATTGTGTGCGCAGCTTGCCAACTGATAGAAAACAGTACCTTACCACTCTCCTGACTTTTCCAATCACATGAATATTCGATTGGAAGCTGTTTTGGACAACTTTTCTTTTCTTCATGCCAAGCATTTGGCAGACCTCCGTGCAACGTCCAGATCACGATGGGAAAAGTTTTCTGTGCTGGCACACTTCCTCCTTGCCAGACATAGTGGAAAAGCTTTCTGCTAAGATGTAGACCACAAAAGACGCTAAAGACGAAGGTACGATGCTCTCCGGAGCTAAGAGCCGCTCCCGGGCTTCTTTCGGCAGAAGCCGCGCTAAGAGAGCACTGTGACCGGTACAATCGTCTTTGCGCGAAGAAGCCGCTTCTTCGGCTCCAGGAGCCGGAGAGAGCGGCAGCTTCGGAAAGGTGAAGAAGGATGCTGTATTACATTGGGATTGTGTGCGCAGCTTGCCAACTGATAGAAAACAGTACCTTACCACTCTCCTGACTTTTCCAATCACATGAATATTCGATTGGAAGCTGTTTTGGACAGCTGTTCTTTTCTTCATGCCAAACACTTGCAGACCTCCGTGCAACGTTAGAACACGATGGGAGATGTTTTCTGTGCTGGCACACTTTCTCCTTGCCAGACATAGTTGAAAAGCTTTTTGCTAAGATGTAGACCACTAAAGACACTAAAGACGAAGGTACGATGCTCTCCGGAGCTAAGAGCCGCTCCCGGGCTTCTTTCGGCAGAAGCCGCGCTAAGAGAGCACTGTGACCGGTACAATCGTCTTTGCGCGAAGAAGCCGCTTCTTCGGCTCCGGGAGCCGGAGAGAGCGGCAGCTTCGGAAAGGTGGAGAAGGATGCTGTATTGCACTGGGATTGTGTGCGCAGCTTGCCAACTGATAGAAAACAGTACCTTACCACTCTCCTGACTTTTCCAATCACATGAATATTCGATTAGAAGCTGTTTTGGACAACTTTTCTTTTCTTCATGCCAAGCACTTGGCAGACCTCCGTGCAACGTTAGAACACGATGGGAGATGTTTTCTGTGCTGGCGCAGGTTTTTCTTGCCAGACATAGTGGAAAAGCTTTTGCTAAGATGTAGACCACAAAAGACGCTAAAGACGAAGGTACGATGCTCTCCGGAGCTAAGAGCCGCTCCCGGGCTTCTTTCGGCAGAAGCCGCGCTAAGAGAGCACTGTGACCGGTACAATCGTCTTTGCGCGAAGAAGCCGCTTCTTCGGCTCCAGGAGCCGGAGAGAGCGGCAGCTTCCGAAAGGTGAAGAAGGATGCTGTATTACATTGGGATTGTGTGCGCAGCTTGCCAACTGATAGAAAACAGTACCTTACCACTCTCCTGACTTTTCCAATCACATGAATATTCGATTGGAAGCTGTTTTGGACAACTTTTCTTTTCTTCATGCCAAGCACTTGGCAGACCTCCGTGCAACGTCCAGAACACGATGGGAGATGTTTTCTGTGCTGGCACACTTTCTCCTTGCCAGATGTAGTGGAAAAGCTTTTTGCTAAGATGTAGACCACAAAAGACACTAAAGACGAAGGTACGATGCTCTCCGGGGCTAAGAGCCGCTCCCAGGCTTCTTTCGGCA
This sequence comes from Ammospiza nelsoni, assembly GCF_027579445.1. NCBI lineage: Eukaryota > Metazoa > Chordata > Aves > Passeriformes > Passerellidae > Ammospiza > Ammospiza nelsoni. Next base: position 55,944,262 of record NC_080637.1, on the reverse strand, counting down.
GAAGCCGCGCTAAGAGAGCACTGTGACCGGTACAATCGTCTTTGCGCGAAGAAGCCGCTTCTTCGGCTCCAGGAGCCGGAGAGAGCGGCAGCATCGGAAAGGTGAAGAAGGATGCTGTATTGCACTGGGATTGTGTGCGCAGCTTGCCAACTGATAGAAAACAGTACCTTACCACTCTTCTGACTTTTCCAATCACATGAATATTCGATTGGAAGCTGTTTTGGACAACTTTTCTTTTCTTCATGCCAAGCACTTGGCAGACCTCCGTGCAACGTTAGAACACGATGGGAGATGTTTTCTGTGCTGGCACACTTTCTCCTTGCCAGACATAGTGGAAAAGCTTTCTGCTAAGATGTAGACCACAAAAGACGCTAAAGACGAAGGTACGATGCTCTCCGGAGCTAAGAGCCGCTCCCGGGCTTCTTTCGGCAGAAGCCGCGCTAAGAGAGCACTGTGACCGGTACAATCGTCTTTGCGCGAAGAAGCCGCTTCTTCGGCTCCAGGAGCCGGAGAGAGCGGCAGCATCGGAAAGGTGAAGAAGGATGCTGTATTGCACTGGGATTGTGTGCGCAGCTTGCCAACTGATAGAAAACAGTACCTTACCACTCTCCTGACTTTTCCAATCACATGAATATTCGATTGGAAGCTGTTTTGGACAACTTTTCTTTTCTTCATGCCAAGCATTTGGCAGACCTCCGTGCAACGTCCAGATCACGATGGGAAAAGTTTTCTGTGCTGGCACACTTCCTCCTTGCCAGACATAGTGGAAAAGCTTTCTGCTAAGATGTAGACCACAAAAGACACTAAAGACGAAGGTACGATGCTCTCCGGAGCTAAGAGCCGCTCCCGGGCTTCTTTCGGCAGAAGCCGCGCTAAGAGAGCCCTGTGACCGGTACAATCGTCTTTGCGCGAAGAAGCCGCTTCTTCGGCTCCAGGAGCCGGAGAGAGCGGCAGCTTCGGAAAGGTGAAGAAGGATGCTGTATTACATTGGGATTGTGTGCGCAGCTTGCCAACTGATAGAAAACAGTACCTTACCACTCTCCTGACTTTTCCAATCACATGAATATTCGATTGGAAGCTGTTTTGGACAACTTTTCTTTTCTTCATGCCAAACACTTGCAGACCTCCGTGCAACGTTAGAACACGATGGGAGATGTTTTCTGTGCTGGCGCAGGTTTTTCTTGCCAGACATAGTGGAAAAGCTTTTGCTAAGATGTAGACCACAAAAGACGCTAAAGACGAAGGTACGATGCTCTCCGGAGCTAAGAGCCGCTCCCGGGCTTCTTTCGGCAGAAGCCGCGCTAAGAGAGCACTGTGACCGGTACAATCGTCTTTGCGCGAAGAAGCCGCTTCTTCGGCTCCAGGAGCCGGAGAGAGCGGCAGCATCGGAAAGGTGAAGAAGGATGCTGTATTGCACTGGGATTGTGTGCGCAGCTTGCCAACTGATAGAAAACAGTACCTTACCACTCTTCTGACTTTTCCAATCACATGAATATTCGATTGGAAGCTGTTTTGGACAACTTTTCTTTTCTTCATGCCAAGCACTTGGCAGACCTCCGTGCAACGTTAGAACACGATGGGAGATGTTTTCTGTGCTGGCACACTTTCTCCTTGCCAGACATAGTGGAAAAGCTTTCTGCTAAGATGTAGACCACAAAAGACGCTAAAGACGAAGGTACGATGCTCTCCGGAGCTAAGAGCCGCTCCCGGGCTTCTTTCGGCAGAAGCCGCGCTAAGAGAGCACTGTGACCGGTACAATCGTCTTTGCGCGAAGAAGCCGCTTCTTCGGCTCCAGGAGCCGGAGAGAGCGGCAGCATCGGAAAGGTGAAGAAGGATGCTGTATTGCACTGGGATTGTGTGCGCAGCTTGCCAACTGATAGAAAACAGTACCTTACCACTCTCCTGACTTTTCCAATCACATGAATATTCGATTGGAAGCTGTTTTGGACAACTTTTCTTTTCTTCATGCCAAGCATTTGGCAGACCTCCGTGCAACGTCCAGATCACGATGGGAAAAGTTTTCTGTGCTGGCACACTTCCTCCTTGCCAGACATAGTGGAAAAGCTTTCTGCTAAGATGTAGACCACAAAAGACACTAAAGACGAAGGTACGATGCTCTCCGGAGCTAAGAGCCGCTCCCGGGCTTCTTTCGGCAGAAGCCGCGCTAAGAGAGCCCTGTGACCGGTACAATCGTCTTTGCGCGAAGAAGCCGCTTCTTCGGCTCCAGGAGCCGGAGAGAGCGGCAGCTTCGGAAAGGTGAAGAAGGATGCTGTATTACATTGGGATTGTGTGCGCAGCTTGCCAACTGATAGAAAACAGTACCTTACCACTCTCCTGACTTTTCCAATCACATGAATATTCGATTGGAAGCTGTTTTGGACAACTTTTCTTTTCTTCATGCCAAACACTTGCAGACCTCCGTGCAACGTTAGAACACGATGGGAGATGTTTTCTGTGCTGGCACAGTTTCTCCTTGCCAGACATAGTTGAAAAGCTTTTTGCTAAGATGTAGACCACTAAAGACACTAAAGACGAAGGTACGATGCTCTCCGGAGCTAAGAGCCGCTCCCGGGCTTCTTTCGGCAGAAGCCGCGCTAAGAGAGCACTGTGACCGGTACAATCGTCTTTGCGCGAAGAAGCCGCTTCTTCGGCTCCGGGAGCCGGAGAGAGCGGCAGCTTCGGAAAGGTGGAGAAGGATGCTGTATTGCACTGGGATTGTGTGCGCAGCTTGCCAACTGATAGAAAACAGTACCTTACCACTCTCCTGACTTTTCCAATCACATGAATATTCGATTAGAAGCTCTTTTGGACAACTTTTCTTTTCTTCATGCCAAGCACTTGGCAGACCTCCGTGCAACGTTAGAACACGATGGGAGATGTTTTCTGTGCTGGCGCAGGTTTTTCTTGCCAGACATAGTGGAAAAGCTTTTTGCTAAGATGTAGACCACAAAAGACGCTAAAGACGAAGGTACGATGCTCTCCGGAGCTAAGAGCCGCTCCCGGGCTTCTTTCGGCAGAAGCCGCGCTAAGAGAGCACTGTGACCGGTACAATCGTCTTTGCGCGAAGAAGCCGCTTCTTCGGCTCCAGGAGCCGGAGAGAGCGGCAGCATCGGAAAGGTGAAGAAGGATGCTGTATTGCACTGGGATTGTGTGCGCAGCTTGCCAACTGATGGAAAACAGTACCTTACCACTCTCCTGACTTTTCCAATCACGTGAATATTCGATTGGAAGCTCTTTCGGACAGCTTTTCTTCTCTTCATGCCAAACACTTGCAGACCTCCGTGCAACGTCCAGATCACGATGGGAGATGTTTTCTGTGCTGGCACACTTTCTCCTTGCCAGATGTAGTGGAAAAGCTTTTTGCTAAGATGTAGACCACAAAAGACGCTGAAGACGAAGGTACGATGCTCTCGGGGGCTAAGAGCAGCTCCCAGGCTTCTTTCTCCAGAAGCCGCGCTAAGAGAGCCCTGTGACCGGTACAATCGTCTTTGCGCGAAGAAGCCGCTTCTTCGGCTCCAGGAGCCGGAGAGAGCGGCAGCTTCGGAAAGGTGAAGAAGGATGCTGTATTACATTGGGATTGTGTGCGCAGCTTGCCAACTGATAGAAAACAGTACCTTACCACTCTCCTGACTTTTCCAATCACATGAATATTCCAATGGAAGCTGTTTTGGACAACTTTTCTTTTCTTCATGCCAAGCACTTGGCAGACCTCCGTGCAATGTTAGAACACGATGGGAGATGTTTTCTGTGCTGGCACACTTTCTCCTTGCCAGACATAGTGGAAAAGCTTTCTGCTAAGATGTAGACCACAAAAGACGCTAAAGACGAAGGTACGATGCTCTCCGGAGCTAAGAGCCGCTCCCGGGCTTCTTTCGGCAGAAGCCGCGCTAAGAGAGCACTGTGACCGGTACAATCGTCTTTGCGCGAAGAAGCCGCTTCTTCGGCTCCAGGAGCCGGAGAGAGCGGCAGCTTCCGAAAGGTGAAGAAGGATGCTGTATTGCACTGGGATTGTGTGCGCAGCTTGCCAACTGATAGAAAACAGTACTTTACCACTCTCCTGACTTTTCCAATCACATGAATATTCGATTGGAAGCTGTTTTGGACAACTTTTCTTTTCTTCATGCCAAGCATTTGGCAGACCTCCGTGCAACGTCCAGATCACGATGGGAAAAGTTTTCTGTGCTGGCACACTTCCTCCTTGCCAGACATAGTGGAAAAGCTTTCTGCTAAGATGTAGACCACAAAAGACGCTAAAGACGAAGGTACGATGCTCTCCGGAGCTAAGAGCCGCTCCCGGGCTTCTTTCGGCAGAAGCCGCGCTAAGAGAGCACTGTGACCGGTACAATCGTCTTTGCGCGAAGAAGCCGCTTCTTCGGCTCCAGGAGCCGGAGAGAGCGGCAGCTTCGGAAAGGTGAAGAAGGATGCTGTATTGCACTGGGATTGTGTGCGCAGCTTGCCAACTGATAGAAAACAGTACCTTACCACTCTTCTGACTTTTCCAATCACATGAATATTCGATTGGAAGCTGTTTTGGACAACTTTTCTTTTCTTCATGCCAAGCATTTGGCAGACCTCCGTGCAACGTCCAGATCACGATGGGAAAAGTTTTCTGTGCTGGCACAGTTTCTCCTTGCCAGATGTAGTGGAAAAGCTTTTTGCTAAGATGTAGACCACAAAAGACGCTAAAGACGAAGGTACGATGCTCTCGGGGGCTAAGAGCCGCTCCCAGGCTTCTTTCGGCAGAAGCCGCGCTAAGAGAGCCCTGTGACCGGTACAATCGTCTTTGCGCGAAGAAGCCGCTTCTTCGGCTCCAGGAGCCGGAGAGAGCGGCAGCATCGGAAAGGTGAAGAAGGATGCTGTACAACACTGGGATTGTGTGCGCAGCTTGCCAACTGATAGAAAACAGTACCTTACCACTCTCCTGACTTTTCCAATCACATGAATATTCGATTGGAAGCTGTTTTGGACAACTTTTCTTTTCTTCATGCCAAGCACTTGGCAGACCTCCGTGCAACGTTAGAACACGATGGGAGATGTTTTCTGTGCTGGCACACTTTCTCCTTGCCAGACATAGTGGAAAAGCTTTCTGCTAAGATGTAGACCACAAAAGACGCTAAAGACGAAGGTACGATGCTCTCCGGAGCTAAGAGCCGCTCCCGGGCTTCTTTCGGCAGAAGCCGCGCTAAGAGAGCACTGTGACCGGTACAATCGTCTTTGCGCGAAGAAGCCGCTTCTTCGGCTCCAGGAGCCGGAGAGAGCGGCAGCTTCGGAAAGGTGAAGAAGGATGCTGTATTGCACTGGGATTGTGTGCGCAGCTTGCCAACTGATAGAAAACAGTACTTTACCACTCTCCTGACTTTTCCAATCACATGAATATTCGATTGGAAGCTGTTTTGGACAACTTTTCTTTTCTTCATGCCAAGCATTTGGCAGACCTCCGTGCAACGTCCAGATCACGATGGGAAAAGTTTTCTGTGCTGGCACACTTCCTCCTTGCCAGACATAGTGGAAAAGCTTTCTGCTAAGATGTAGACCACAAAAGACGCTAAAGACGAAGGTACGATGCTCTCCGGAGCTAAGAGCCGCTCCCGGGCTTCTTTCGGCAGAAGCCGCGCTAAGAGAGCACTGTGACCGGTACAATCGTCTTTGCGCGAAGAAGCCGCTTCTTCGGCTCCAGGAGCCGGAGAGAGCGGCAGCTTCAGAAAGGTGAAGAAGGATGCTGTACAACACTGGGATTGTGTGCGCAGCTTGCCAACTGATAGAAAACAGTACCTTACCACTCTCCTGACTTTTCCAATCACATGAATATTCGATTGGAAGATCTTTTGGACAGCTTTTCTTTTCTTCATGCCAAACACTTGCAGACCTCCGTGCAACGTCCAGAACACGATGGGAGATGTTTTCTGTGCTGGCACAGTTTCTCCTTGCCAGATGTAGTGGAAAAGATTTTTGCTAAGATGTAGACCACAAAAGACGCTAAAGACGAAGGTACGATGCTCTCGGGAGCTAAGAGCCGCTCCCGGGCTTCTTTCGGCAGAAGCCGCGCTAAGAGAGCACTGTGACCGGTACAATCGTCTTTGCGCGAAGAAGCCGCTTCTTCGGCTCCAGGAGCCGGAGAGAGCGGCAGCATCGGAAAGGTGAAGAAGGATGCTGTATTGCACTGGGATTGTGTGCGCAGCTTGCCAACTGATAGAAAACAGTACCTTACCACTCTCCTGACTTTTCCAATCACATGAATATTCGATTGGAAGCTGTTTTGGACAACTTTTCTTTTCTTCATGCCAAGCACTTGGCAGACCTCCGTGCAACGTTAGAACACGATGGGAGATGTTTTCTGTGCTGGCACACTTTCTCCTTGCCAGACATAGTGGAAAAGCTTTCTGCTAAGATGTAGACCACAAAAGACGCTAAAGACGAAGGTACGATGCTCTCCGGAGCTAAGAGCCGCTCCCGGGCTTCTTTCGGCAGAAGCCGCGCTAAGAGAGCACTGTGACCGGTACAATCGTCTTTGCGCAAAGAAGCCGCTTCTTCGGCTCCAGGAGCCGGAGAGAGCGGCAGCATCGGAAAGGTGAAGAAGGATGCTGTATTGCACTGGGATTGTGTGCGCAGCTTGCCAATTGATAGAAAACAGTACCTTACCACTCTTCTGACTTTTCCAATCACATGAATATTCGATTGGAAGCTGTTTTGGACAACTTTTCTTTTCTTCATGCCAAGCATTTGGCAAACCTCCGTGAAACGTTAGAACACGATGGGAGATGTTTTCTGTGCTGGCACACTTCCTCCTTGCCAGACATAGTGGAAAAGCTTTCTGCTAAGATGTAGACCACAAAAGACGCTAAAGACGAAGGTACGATGCTCTCCGGAGCTAAGAGCCGCTCCCGGGCTTCTTTCGGCAGAAGCCGCGCTAAGAGAGCACTGCGACCGGTACAATCGTCTTTGCGCGAAGAAGCCGCTTCTTCGGCTCCAGGAGCCGGAGAGAGCGGCAGCTTCGGAAAGGTGAAGAAGCATGCTGTATAACACTGGGATTGTCTGCGCAGCTTGCCAACTGATAGAAAACAGTACCTTACCACTCTCCTGACTTTTCCAATCACATGAATATTCGATTGGAAGCTCTTTTGGACAACTTTTCTTTTCTCATGCCAAGCACTTGCAGACCTCCGTGCAACGTTAGAACACGATGGGAGATGTTTTCTGTGCTGGCACACTTTCTCCTTGCCAGACATAGTGGAAAAGCTTTTTGCTAAGATGTAGACCACAAAAGACGCTAAAGACGAAGGTACGATGCTCTCCGGAGCTAAGAGCCGCTCCCGGGCTTCTTTCGGCAGAAGCCGCGCTAAGAGAGCACTGTGACCGGTACAATCGTCTTTGCGCGAAGAAGCCGCTTCTTCGGCTCCAGGAGCCGGAGAGAGCGGCAGCATCGGAAAGGTGAAGAAGGATGCTGTATTGCACTGGGATTGTGTGCGCAGCTTGCCAACTGATGGAAAACAGTACCTTACCACTCTCCTGACTTTTCCAATCACGTGAATATTCGATTGGAAGCTCTTTCGGACAGCTTTTCTTCTCTTCATGCCAAACACTTGCAGACCTCCGTGCAACGTCCAGATCACGATGGGAGATGTTTTCTGTGCTGGCACACTTTCTCCTTGCCAGATGTAGTGGAAAAGCTTTTTGCTAAGATGTAGACCACAAAAGACGCTGAAGACGAAGGTACGATGCTCTCGGGGGCTAAGAGCAGCTCCCAGGCTTCTTTCTGCAGAAGCCGCGCTAAGAGAGCCCTGTGACCGGTACAATCGTCTTTGCGCGAAGAAGCCGCTTCTTCGGCTCCAGGAGCCGGAGAGAGCGGCAGCTTCGGAAAGGTGAAGAAGGATGCTGTATTACATTGGGATTGTGTGCGCAGCTTGCCAACTGATAGAAAACAGTACCTTACCACTCTCCTGACTTTTCCAATCACATGAATATTCCAATGGAAGCTGTTTTGGACAACTTTTCTTTTCTTCATGCCAAGCACTTGGCAGACCTCCGTGCAACGTTAGAACACGATGGGAGATGTTTTCTGTGCTGGCACACTTTCTCCTTGCCAGACATAGTGGAAAAGCTTTCTGCTAAGATGTAGACCACAAAAGACGCTAAAGACGAAGGTACGATGCTCTCCGGAGCTAAGAGCCGCTCCCGGGCTTCTTTCGGCAGAAGCCGCGCTAAGAGAGCACTGTGACCGGTACAATCGTCTTTGCGCGAAGAAGCCGCTTCTTCGGCTCCAGGAGCCGGAGAGAGCGGCAGCTTCCGAAAGGTGAAGAAGGATGCTGTATTGCACTGGGATTGTGTGCGCAGCTTGCCAACTGATAGAAAACAGTACTTTACCACTCTCCTGACTTTTCCAATCACATGAATATTCGATTGGAAGCTGTTTTGGACAACTTTTCTTTTCTTCATGCCAAGCATTTGGCAGACCTCCGTGCAACGTCCAGATCACGATGGGAAAAGTTTTCTGTGCTGGCACACTTCCTCCTTGCCAGACATAGTGGAAAAGCTTTCTGCTAAGATGTAGACCACAAAAGACGCTAAAGACGAAGGTACGATGCTCTCCGGAGCTAAGAGCCGCTCCCGGGCTTCTTTCGGCAGAAGCCGCGCTAAGAGAGCACTGTGACCGGTACAATCGTCTTTGCGCGAAGAAGCCGCTTCTTCGGCTCCAGGAGCCGGAGAGAGCGGCAGCTTCAGAAAGGTGAAGAAGGATGCTGTACAACACTGGGATTGTGTGCGCAGCTTGCCAACTGATAGAAAACAGTACCTTACCACTCTCCTGACTTTTCCAATCACATGAATATTCGATTGGAAGATCTTTTGGACAGCTTTTCTTTTCTTCATGCCAAACACTTGCAGACCTCCGTGCAACGTCCAGAACACGATGGGAGATGTTTTCTGTGCTGGCACAGTTTCTCCTTGCCAGATGTAGTGGAAAAGCTTTTTGCTAAGATGTAGACCACAAAAGACGCTAAAGACGAAGGTACGATGCTCTCGGGGGCTAAGAGCCGCTCCCAGGCTTCTTTCGGCAGAAGCCGCGCTAAGAGAGCCCTGTGACCGGTACAATCGTCTTTGCGCGAAGAAGCCGCTTCTTCGGCTCCAGGAGCCGGAGAGAGCGGCAGCATCGGAAAGGTGAAGAAGGATGCTGTACAACACTGGGATTGTGTGCGCAGCTTGCCAACTGATAGAAAACAGTACCTTACCACTCTCCTGACTTTTCCAATCACATGAATATTCGATTGGAAGCTGTTTTGGACAACTTTTCTTTTCTTCATGCCAAGCACTTGGCAGACCTCCGTGCAACGTTAGAACACGATGGGAGATGTTTTCTGTGCTGGCACACTTTCTCCTTGCCAGACATAGTGGAAAAGCTTTCTGCTAAGATGTAGACCACAAAAGACGCTAAAGACGAAGGTACGATGCTCTCCGGAGCTAAGAGCCGCTCCCGGGCTTCTTTCGGCAGAAGCCGCGCTAAGAGAGCACTGTGACCGGTACAATCGTCTTTGCGCGAAGAAGCCGCTTCTTCGGCTCCAGGAGCCGGAGAGAGCGGCAGCTTCGGAAAGGTGAAGAAGGATGCTGTATTGCACTGGGATTGTGTGCGCAGCTTGCCAACTGATAGAAAACAGTACTTTACCACTCTCCTGACTTTTCCAATCACATGAATATTCGATTGGAAGCTGTTTTGGACAACTTTTCTTTTCTTCATGCCAAGCACTTGGCAGACCTCCGTGCAACGTTAGAACACGATGGGAGATTTTTTCTGTGCTGGCACACTTTCTCCTTGCCAGACATAGTGGAAAAGCTTTTTGCTAAGATGTAGACCACAAAAGACGCTAAAGACGAAGGTACGATGCTCTCCGGAGCTAAGAGCCGCTCCCGGGCTTCTTTCGGCAGAAGCCGCGCTAAGAGAGCACTGTGACCGGTACAATCGTCTTTGCGCGAAGAAGCCGCTTCTTCGGCTCCAGGAGCCGGAGAGAGCGGCAGCATCGGAAAGGTGAAGAAGGATGCTGTATTGCACTGGGATTGTGTGCGCAGCTTGCCAACTGATAGAAAACAGTACCTTACCACTCTCCTGACTTTTCCAATCACATGAATATTCGATTGGAAGCTGTTTTGGACAACTTTTCTTTTCTTCATGCCAAGCATTTGGCAGACCTCCGTGCAACGTCCAGATAACGATGGGAAAAGTTTTCTGTGCTGGCACACTTCCTCCTTGCCAGACATAGTGGAAAAGCTTTCTGCTAAGATGTAGACCACAAAAGACGCTAAAGACGAAGGTACGATGCTCTCCGGAGCTAAGAGCCGCTCCCGGGCTTCTTTCGGCAGAAGCCGCGCTAAGAGAGCACTGTGTGCGGTACAATCGTCTTTGCGCGAAGAAGCCGCTTCTTCGGCTCCAGGAGCCGGAGAGAGCGGCAGCTTCGGAAAGGTGAAGAAGGATGCTGTATTGCACTGGGATTGTGTGCGCAGCTTGCCAACTGATAGAAAACAGTACCTTACCACTCTTCTGACTTTTCCAATCACATGAATATTCGATTGGAAGCTGTTTTGGACAACTTTTCTTTTCTTCATGCCAAGCACTTGGCAGACCTCCGTGCAACGTTAGAACACGATGGGAGATGTTTTCTGTGCTGGCACACTTTCTCCTTGCCAGACATAGTGGAAAAGCTTTCTGCTAAGATGTAGACCACAAAAGACGCTAAAGACGAAGGTACGATGCTCTCCGGAGCTAAGAGCCGCTCCCGGGCTTCTTTCGGCAGAAGCCGCGCTAAGAGAGCACTGTGACCGGTACAATCGTCTTTGCGCGAAGAAGCCGCTTCTTCGGCTCCAGGAGCCGGAGAGAGCGGCAGCATCGGAAAGGTGAAGAAGGATGCTGTATTACACTGGGATTGTCTGCGCAGCTTGCCAACTGATAGAAAACAGTACCTTACCACTCTCCTGACTTTTCCAATCACATGAATATTCCATTGGAAGCTCTTTTGGACAACTTTTCTTTTCTTCATGCCAAGCACTTGGCAGACCTCCGTGCAACGTTAGAACACGATGGGAGATGTTTTCTGTGCTGGCACACTTTCTCCTTGCCAGACATAGTGGAAAAGCTTTTTGCTAAGATGTAGACCACAAAAGACGCTAAAGACGAAGGTACGATGCTCTCCGGAGCTAAGAGCCGCTCCCGGGCTTCTTTTGGCAGAAGCCGCGCTAAGAGAGCACTGTGACCGGTACAATCGTCTTTGCGCGAAGAAGCCGCTTCTTCGGCTCCAGGAGCCGGAGAGAGCGGCAGCATCGGAAAGGTGAAGAAGGATGCTGTATTGCACTGGGATTGTGTGCGCAGCTTGCCAACTGATAGAAAACAGTACCTTACCACTCTCCTGACTTTTCCAATCACATGAATATTCGATTGGAAGCTGTTTTGGACAACTTTTCTTTTCTTCATGCCAAGCACTTGGCAGACCTCCGCGCAACGTCCAGATCACGATGGGAAAAGTTTTCTGTGCTGGCACACTTCCTCCTTGCCAGACATAGTGGAAAAGCTTTCTGCTAAGATGTAGACCACAAAAGACGCTAAAGACGAAGGTACGATGCTCTCCGGAGCTAAGAGCCGCTCCCGGGCTTCTTTCGGCAGAAGCCGCGCTAAGAGAGCACTGTTACCGGTACAATCGTCTTTGCGCGAAGAAGCCGCTTCTTCGGCTCCGGGAGCCGGAGAGAGCGGCAGCTTCGGAAAGGTGGAGAAGGATGCTGTATTGCACTGGGATTGTGTGCGCAGCTTGCCAACTGATAGAAAACAGTACCTTACCACTCTTCTGACTTTTCCAATCACATGAATATTCGATTGGAAGCTGTTTTGGACAACTTTTCTTTTCTTCATGCCAAGCACTTGGCAGACCTCCGTGCAACGTTAGAACACGATGGGAGATGTTTTCTGTGCTGGCACACTTTCTCCTTGCCAGACATAGTGGAAAAGCTTTCTGCTAAGATGTAGACCACAAAAGACGCTAAAGACGAAGGTACGATGCTCTCCGGAGCTAAGAGCCGCTCCCGGGCTTCTTTCGGCAGAAGCCGCGCTAAGAGAGCACTGTGACCGGTACAATCGTCTTTGCGCGAAGAAGCCGCTTCTTCGGCTCCAGGAGCCGGAGAGAGCGGCAGCTTCGGAAAGGTGAAGAAGGATGCTGTATTGCACTGGGATTGTGTGCGCAGCTTGCCAACTGATAGAAAACAGTACCTTACCACTCTTCTGACTTTTCCAATCACATGAATATTCGATTGGAAGCTGTTTTGGACAACTTTTCTTTTCTTCATGCCAAGCATTTGGCAGACCTCCGTGCAACGTCCAGATCACGATGGGAAAAGTTTTCTGTGCTGGCACACTTCCTCCTTGCCAGACATAGTGGAAAAGCTTTCTGCTAAGATGTAGACCACAAAAGACACTAAAGACGAAGGTACGATGCTCTCCGGAGCTAAGAGCCGCTCCCGGGCTTCTTTCGGCAGAAGCCGCGCTAAGAGAGCCCTGTGACCGGTACAATCGTCTTTGCGCGAAGAAGCCGCTTCTTCGGCTCCAGGAGCCGGAGAGAGCGGCAGCTTCAGAAAGGTGAAGAAGGATGCTGTATTGCACTGGGATTGTGTGTGCAGCTTGCCAACTGATAGAAAACAGTACCTTACCACTCTCCTGACTTTTCCAATCACATGAATATTCGATTGGAAGCTGTTTTGGACAACTTTTCTTTTCTTCATGCCAAGCATTTGGCAAACCTCCGTGAAACGTTAGAACACGATGGGAGATGTTTTCTGTGCTGGCACACTTCCTCCTTGCCAGACATAGTGGAAAAGCTTTCTGCTAAGATGTAGACCACAAAAGACGCTAAAGACGAAGGTACGATGCTCTCCGGAGCTAATAGCCGCTCCCGGGCTTCTTTCGGCAGAAGCCGCGCTAAGAGAACACTGCGACCGGTACAATCGTCTTTGCGCGAAGAAGCCGCTTCTTCGGCTCCAGGAGCCGGAGAGAGCGGCAGCTTTGGAAAGGTGAAGAAGCATGCTGTATTACACTGGGATTGTGTGCGCAGCTTGCCAACTGATAGAAAACAGTACCTTACCACTCTCCTGACTTTTCCAATCACATGAATATTCCATTGGAAGCTCTTTTGGACAACTTTTCTTTTCTTCATGCCAAGCACTTGGCAGACCTCCGTGCAACGTTAGAACACGATGGGAGATGTTTTCTGTGCTGGCACACTTTCTCCTTGCCAGACATAGTGGAAAAGCTTTTTGCTAAGATGTAGACCACAAAAGACGCTAAAGACGAAGGTACGATGCTCTCCGGAGCTAAGAGCCGCTCCCGGGCTTCTTTCGGCAGAAGCCGCGCTAAGAGAGCACTGTGACCGGTACAATCGTCTTTGCGCGAAGAAGCCGCTTCTTCGGCTCCAGGAGCCGGAGAGAGCGGCAGCATCGGAAAGGTGAAGAAGGATGCTGTATTGCACTGGGATTGTGTGCGCAGCTTGCCAACTGATAGAAAACAGTACCTTACCACTCTCCTGACTTTTCCAATCACATGAATATTCGATTGGAAGCTGTTTTGGACAACTTTTCTTTTCTTCATGCCAAGCACTTGGCAGACCTCCGTGCAACGTCCAGATCACGATGGGAAAAGTTTTCTGTGCTGGCACACTTCCTCCTTGCCAGACATAGTGGAAAAGCTTTCTGCTAAGATGTAGACCACAAAAGACGCTAAAGACGAAGGTACGATGCTCTCCGGAGCTAAGAGCCGCTCCCGGGCTTCTTTCGGCAGAAGCCGCGCTAAGAGAGCACTGTGACCGGTACAATCGTCTTTGCGCGAAGAAGCCGCTTCTTCGGCTCCAGGAGCCGGAGAGAGCTGCAGCTTCGGAAAGGTGAAGAAGGATGCTGTATTGCACTGGGATTGTGTGCGCAGCTTGCCAACTGATAGAAAACAGTACCTTACCAGTCTTCTGACTTTTCCAATCACATGAATATTCGATTGGAAGCTGTTTTGGACAACTTTTCTTTTCTTCATGCCAAGCACTTGGCAGACCTCCGTGCAACGTTAGAACACGATGGGAGATGTTTTCTGTGCTGGCACACTTTCTCCTTGCCAGACATAGTGGAAAAGCTTTCTGCTAAGATGTAGACCACAAAAGACGCTAAAGACGAAGGTACGATGCTCTCCGGAGCTAAGAGCCGCTCCCGGGCTTCTTTCGGCAGAAGCCGCGCTAAGAGAGCACTGTGACCGGTACAATCGTCTTTGCGCGAAGAAGCCGCTTCTTCGGCTCCAGGAGCCGGAGAGAGGGTCAGCTTCAAAAAGGTGAAGAAGGATGCTGTATTGCACTGGGATTGTGTGCGCAGCTTGCCAACTGATAGAAAACAGTACCTTACCACTCTCCTGACTTTTCCAATCACATGAATATTCGATTGGAAGCTGTTTTGGACAACTTTTCTTTTCTTCATGCCAAGCATTTGGCAGACCTCCGTGCAACGTCCAGATCACGATGGGAAAAGTTTTCTGTGCTGGCACACTTCCTCCTTGCCAGACATAGTGGAAAAGCTTTCTGCTAAGATGTAGACCACAAAAGACACTAAAGACGAAGGTACGATGCTCTCCGGAGCTAAGAGCCGCTCCCGGGCTTCTTTCGGCAGAAGCCGCGCTAAGAGAGCACTGTGACCGGTACAATCGTCTTTGCGCGAAGAAGCCGCTTCTTCGGCTCCAGGAGCCGGAGAGAGCGGCAGCTTCGGAAAGGTGAAGAAGGATGCTGTATTACATTGGGATTGTGTGCGCAGCTTGCCAACTGATAGAAAACAGTACCTTACCACTCTTCTGACTTTTCCAATCACATGAATATTCGATTGGAAGCTGTTTTGGACAACTTTTCTTTTCTTCATGCCAAGCACTTGGCAGACCTCCGTGCAACGTTAGAACACGATGGGAGATGTTTTCTGTGCTGGCACACTTTCTCCTTGCCAGACATAGTGGAAAAGCTTTCTGCTAAGATGTAGACCACAAAAGACGCTAAAGACGAAGGTACGATGCTCTCCGGAGCTAAGAGCCGCTCCCGGGCTTCTTTCGGCAGAAGCCGCGCTAAGAGAGCACTGTGACCGGTACAATCGTCTTTGCGCGAAGAAGCCGCTTCTTCGGCTCCAGGAGCCGGAGAGAGCGGCAGCTTCAGAAAGGTAAAGAAGGATGCTGTATTGCACTGGGATTGTGTGCGCAGCTTGCCAACTGATAGAAAACAGTACCTTACCACTCTCCTGACTTTTCCAATCACATGAATATTCGATTGGAAGCTGTTTTGGACAACTTTTCTTTTTTTCATGCCAAGCTCTTGGCAGACCTCCGTGCAACGTTAGAACACGATGGGAGATGTTTTCTGTGCTGGCACACTTCCTCCTTGCCAGACGTAGTGGAAAAGCTTTTTGCTAAGATGTAGACCACAAAAGACGCTAAAGACGAAGGGTTGATGCTCTCCGGAGCTAAGAGCCGCTCCCGGGCTTCTTTCGGCAGAAGCCGCGCTAAGAGAGCACTGTGACCGGTACAATCATCTTTGCGCGAAGAAGCCGCTTCTTCGGCTCCAGGAGCCGGAGAGAGCGGCAGCTTTGGAAAGGTGAAGAAGGATGCTGTATTGCACTGGGATTGTGTGCGCAACTTGCCAACTGATGGAAAACAGTACCTTACCACTCTCCTGACTTTTCCAATCACATGAATATTCGATTAGAAGCTCTTTCGGACAGCTTTTCTTTTCTTCATGCCAAACACTTGCAGACCTCCGTGCAACGTCCAGATCACGATGGGAGATGTTTTCTGTGCTGGCACACTTTCTCCTTGCCAGATGTAGTGGAAAAGCTTTTTGCTAAGATGTAGACCACAAAAGACGCTAAAGACGAAGGTACGATGCTCTCCGGAGCTAAGAGCCGCTCCCGGGCTTCTTTCGGCAGAAGCCGCGCTAAGAGAGCACTGTGACCGGTACAATCGTCTTTGCGCGAAGAAGCCGCTTCTTCGGCTCCGCGAGCCGGAGAGAGCGGCAGCTTCGGAAAGGTGAAGAAGGATGCTGTATTGCACTGGGATTGTGTGCGCAGCTTGCCAACTGATAGAAAACAGTACCTTACCACTCTTCTGACTTTTCCAATCACATGAATATTCCAATGGAAGCTGTTTTGGACAACTTTTCTTTTCTTCATGCCAAGCACTTGGCAGACCTCCGTGCAACGTTAGAACACGATGGGAGATGTTTTCTGTGCTGGCACAGTTTCTCCTTGCCAGACATAGTTGAAAAGCTTTTTGCTAAGATGTAGACCACTAAAGACACTAAAGACGAAGGTACGATGCTCTCCGGAGCTAAGAGCCGCTCCCGGGCTTCTTTCGGCAGAAGCCGCGCTAAGAGAGCACTGTGACCGGTACAATCGTCTTTGCGCGAAGAAGCCGCTTCTTCGGCTCCAGGAGCCGGAGAGAGCGGCAGCTTCGGAAAGGTGAAGAAGGATGCTGTATTGCACTGGGATTGTGTGTGCAGCTTGCCACTTGATAGAAAACAGTACCTTACCACTCTCCTGACTTTTCCAATCACATGAATATTCGATTGGAAGCTGTTTTGGACAACTTTTCTTTTCTTCATGCCAAGCATTTGGCAGACCTCCGCGCAAAGTCCAGATCACGATGGGAAAAGTTTTCTGTGCTGGCACACTTCCTCCTTGCCAGACATAGTGGAAAAGCTTTCTGCTAAGATGTAGACCACAAAAGACGCTAAAGACGAAGGTACGATGCTCTCCGGAGCTAAGAGCCGCTCCCGGGCTTCTTTCGGCAGAAGCCGCGCTAAGAGAGCACTGTGACCGGTACAATCGTCTTTGCGCGAAGAAGCCGCTTCTTCGGCTCCAGGAGCCGGAGAGAGCGGCAGCTTCAGAAAGGTGAAGAAGGATGCTGTACAACACAGGGATTGTGTGCGCAGCTTGCCAACTGATAGAAAACAGTACCTTACCACTCTCCTGACTTTTCCAATCACATGAATATTCGATTGGAAGCTGTTTTGGACAACTTTTCTTTTCTTCATGCCAAGCATTTGGCAGACCTCCGTGCAACGTCCAGATCACGATGGGAAAAGTTTTCTGTGCTGGCACACTTCCTCCTTGCCAGACATAGTGGAAAAGCTTTCTGCTAAGATGTAGACCACAAAAGACGCTAAAGACGAAGGTACGATGCTCTCCGGAGCTAAGAGCCGCTCCCGGGCTTCTTTCGGCAGAAGCCGCGCTAAGAGAGCACTGTGACCGGTACAATCGTATTTGCGCGAAGAAGCCGCTTCTTCGGCTCCAGGAGCCGGAGAGAGCGGCAGCATCGGAAAGGTGAAGAAGGATGCTGTATTGCACTGGGATTGTGTGCGCAGCTTGCCAACTGATAGAAAACAGTACCTTACCAGTCTTCTGACTTTTCCAATCACATGAATATTCGATTGGAAGCTGTTTTGGACAACTTTTCTTTTCTTCATGCCAAGCACTTGGCAGACCTCCGTGCAACGTTAGAACACGATGGGAGATGTTTTCTGTGCTGGCACACTTTCTCCTTGCCAGACATAGTGGAAAAGCTTTCTGCTAAGATGTAGACCACAAAAGACGCTAAAGACGAAGGTACGATGCTCTCCGGAGCTAAGAGCCGCTCCCGGGCTTCTTTCGGCAGAAGCCGCGCTAAGAGAGCCCTGTGACCGGTACAATCGTCTTTGCGCGAAGAAGCCACTTCTTCGGCTCCAGGAGCCGGAGAGAGCGGCAGCTTCGGAAAGGTGAAGAAGGATGCTGTATTACATTGGGATTGTGTGCGCAGCTTGCCAACTGATAGAAAACAGTACCTTACCACTCTCCTGACTTTTCCAATCACATGAATATTCGATTGGAAGCTGTTTTGGACAGCTGTTCTTTTCTTCATGCCAAACACTTGCAGACCTCCGTGCAACGTGAGAACACGATGGGAGATGTTTTCTGTGCTGGCACAGTTTCTCCTTGCCAGATGTAGTGGAAAAGCTTTTTGCTAAGATGTAGACCACTAAAGACACTAAAGACGAAGGTACGATGCTCTCCGGAGCTAAGAGCCGCTCCCGGGCTTCTTTCGGCAGAAGCCGCGCTAAGAGAGCCCTGTGACCGGTACAATCGTCTTTGCGCGAAGAAGCCGCTTCTTCGGCTCCGGGAGCCGGAGAGAGCGGCAGCTTCGGAAAGGTGGAGAAGGATGCTGTAGTGCACTGGGATTGTGTGCGCAGCTTGCCAACTGATAGAAAACAGTACCTTACCACTCTCCTGACTTTTCCAATCACATGAATATTCAATTGGAAGATCTTTTGGACCGCTTTTCTTCTCTTCATGCCAAACACTTGCAGACCTCCGTGCAACGTCCAGAACACGATGGGAGATGTTTTCTGTGCTGGCACACTTTCTCCTTGCCAGATGTAGTGGAAAAGCTTTTTGCTAAGATGTAGACCACAAAAGACGCTAAAGACGAAGGTACGATGCTCTCGGGGGCTAAGAGCCGCTCCCAGGCTTCTTTCGGCAGAAGCCGCGCTAAGAGAGCCCTGTCACCGGTACAATCGTCTTTGCGCGAAGAAGCCGCTTCTTCGGCTCCAGGAGCCGGAGAGAGCGGCAGCATCGGAAAGGTGAAGAAGGATGCTGTATTGCACTGGGATTGTGTGCGCAGCTTGCCAACTGATAGAAAACAGTACCTTACCACTCTTCTGACTTTTCCAATCACATGAATATTCGATTGGAAGCTGTTTTGGACAACTTTTCTTTTCTTCATGCCAAGCACTTGGCAGACCTCCGTGCAACGTTAGAACACGATGGGAGATGTTTTCTGTGCTGGCACACTTCCTCCTTGCCAGACATAGTGGAAAAGCTTTCTGCTAAGATGTAGACCACAAAAGACGCTAAAGACGAAGGTACGATGCTCTCCGGAGCTAAGAGCCGCTCCCGGGCTTCTTTCGGCAGAAGCCGCGCTAAGAGAGCACTGTGACCGGTACAATCGTCTTTGCGCGAAGAAGCCGCTTCTTCGGCTCCAGGAGCCGGAGAGAGCGGCAGCTTCCGAAAGGTGAAGAAGGATGCTGTATTGCACTGGGATTGTGTGCGCAGCTTGCCAACTGATAGAAAACAGTACCTTACCACTCTCCTGACTTTTCCAATCACATGAATATTCGATTGGAAGCTGTTTTGGACAACTTTTCTTTTCTTCATGCCAAGCATTTGGCAGACCTCCGCGCAACGTCCAGATCACGATGGGAAAAGTTTTCTGTGCTGGCACACTTCCTCCTTGCCAGACATAGTGGAAAAGCTTTCTGCTAAGATGTAGACCACAAAAGACGCTAAAGACGAAGGTACGATGCTCTCCGGAGCTAAGAGCCGCTCCCGGGCTTCTTTCGGCAGAAGCCGCGCTAAGAGAGCACTGTGACCGGTACAATCGTCTTTGCGCGAAGAAGCCGCTTCTTCGGCTCCAGGAGCCGGAGAGAGCGGCAGCTTCAGAAAGGTGAAGAAGGATGCTGTACAACACTGGGATTGTGTGCGCAGCTTGCCAACTGATAGAAAACAGTACCTTACCACTCTCCTGACTTTTCCAATCACATGAATATTCGATTGGAAGCTGTTTTGGACAACTTTTCTTTTCTTCATGCCAAGCATTTGGCAGACCTCCGTGCAACGTCCAGAACACGATGGGAGATGTTTTCTGTGCTGGCACAGTTTCTCCTTGCCAGATGTAGTGGAAAAGCTTTCTGCTAAGATGTAGACCACAAAAGACGCTAAAGACGAAGGTACGATGCTCTCCGGAGCTAAGAGCCGCTCCCGGGCTTCTTTCGGCAGAAGCCGCGCTAAGAGAGCACTGTGACCGGTACAATCGTCTTTGCGCGAAGAAGCCGCTTCTTCGGCTCCAGGAGCCGGAGAGAGCGGCAGCTTCGGAAAGGTGAAGAAGGATGCTGTATTGCACTGGGATTGTGTGCGCAGCTTGCCAACTGATAGAAAACAGTACCTTACCAGTCTTCTGACTTTTCCAATCACATGAATATTCGATTGGAAGCTGTTTTGGACAACTTTTCTTTTCTTCATGCCAAGCACTTGGCAGACCTCCGTGCAACGTTAGAACACGATGGGAGATGTTTTCTGTGCTGGCACACTTTCTCCTTGCCAGACATAGTGGAAAAGCTTTCTGCTAAGATGTAGACCACAAAAGACGCTAAAGACGAAGGTACGATGCTCTCCGGAGCTAAGAGCCGCTCCCGGGCTTCTTTCGGCAGAAGCCGCGCTAAGAGAGCACTGTGACCGGTACAATCGTCTTTGCGCGAAGAAGCCGCTTCTTCGGCTCCAGGAGCCGGAGAGAGCGGCAGCATCGGAAAGGTGAAGAAGGATGCTGTATTGCACTGGGATTGTGTGCGCAGCTTGCCAACTGATAGAAAACAGTACCTTACCACTCTCCTGACTTTTCCAATCACATGAATATTCGATTGGAAGCTGTTTTGGACAACTTTTCTTTTCTTCATGCCAAGCACTTGGCAGACCTCCGTGCAACGTTAGAACACGATGGGAGATGTTTTCTGTGCTGGCACACTTTCTCCTTGCCAGACATAGTGGAAAAGCTTTTTGCTAAGATGTAGACCACAAAAGACGCTAAAGACGAAGGTACGATGCTCTCCGGAGCTAAGAGCCGCTCCCGGGCTTCTTTCGGCAGAAGCCGCGCTAAGAGAGCCCTGTGACCGGTACAATCGTCTTTGCGCGAAGAAGCCGCTTCTTCGGCTCCAGGAGCCGGAGAGAGCGGCAGCTTCCGAAAGGTGAAGAAGGATGCTGTATTACATTGGGATTGTGTGCGCAGCTTGCCAACTGATAGAAAACAGTACCTTACCACTCTCCTGACTTTTCCAATCACATGAATATTCGATTGGAAGCTGTTTTGGACAGCTGTTCTTTTCTTCATGCCAAACACTTGCAGACCTCCGTGCAACGTTAGAACACGATGGGAGATGTTTTCTGTGCTAACACAGTTTCTCCTTGCCAGATGTAGTGGAAAAGCTTTCTGCTAAGATGTAGACCACTAAAGACACTAAAGACGAAGGTACGATGCTCTCCGGAGCTAAGAGCCGCTCCCGGGCTTCTTTCGGCAGAAGCCGCGCTAAGAGAGCACTGTTACCGGTACAATCGTCTTTGCGCGAAGAAGCCGCTTCTTCGGCTCCAGGAGCCGGAGAGAGCGGCAGCTTCGGAAAGGTGGAGAAGGATGCTGTAGTGCACTGGGATTGTGTGCGCAGCTTGCCAACTGATAGAAAACAGTACCTTACCACTCTCCTGACTTTTCCAATCACATGAATATTCGATTAGAAGCTCTTTTAAACAACTTTTCTTTTCTTCATGCCAAGCACTTGGCAGACCTCCGTGCAACGTTAGAACACGATGGGAGATGTTTTCTGTGCTGGCACACTTCCTCCTTGCCAGACATAGTGGAAAAGCTTTCTGCTAAGATGTAGACCACAAAAGACGCTAAAGACGAAGGTACGATGCTCTCCGGAGCTAAGAGCCGCTCCCGGGCTTCTTTCGGCAGAAGCCGCGCTAAGAGAGCACTGTGACCGGTACAATCGTCTTTGCGCGAAGAAGCCGCTTCTTCGGCTCCAGGAGCCGGAGAGAGCGGCAGCTTTGGAAAGGTGAAGAAGGATGCTGTATTGCACTGGGATTGTGTGTGCAGCTTGCCAATTGATAGAAAACAGTACCTTACCACTCTCCTGACTTTTCCAATCACATGAATATTCGATTGGAAGCTGTTTTGGACAGCTGTTCTTTTCTTCATGCCAAACACTTGCAGACCTCCGTGCAACGTTAGAACACGATGGGAGATGTTTTCTGTGCTGGCACAGTTTCTCCTTGCCAGACATAGTTGAAAAGCTTTTTGCTAAGATGTAGACCACTAAAGACACTAAAGACGAAGGTACGATGCTCTCCGGAGCTAAGAGCCGCTCCCGGGCTTCTTTCGGCAGAAGCCGCGCTAAGAGAGCACTGTTACCGGTACAATCGTCTTTGCGCGAAGAAGCCGCTTCTTCGGCTCCAGGAGCCGGAGAGAGCGGCAGCTTCGGAAAGGTGAAGAAGGATGCTGTATTACATTGGGATTGTGTGCGCAGCTTGCCAACTGATAGAAAACAGTACCTTACCACTCTCCTGACTTTTCCAATCACATGAATATTCGATTGGAAGCTGTTTTGGACAACTTTTCTTTTCTTCATGCCAAGCACTTGGCAGACCTCCGTGCAACGTTAGAACACGATGGGAGATGTTTTCTGTGCTGGCACACTTTCTCCTTGCCAGACATAGTGGAAAAGCTTTTTGCTAAGATGTAGACCACAAAAGACGCTAAAGACGAAGGTACGATGCTCTCCGGAGCTAAGAGCCGCTCCCGGGCTTCTTTCGGCAGAAGCCGCGCTAAGAGAGCACTGTGACCGGTACAATCGTCTTTGCGCGAAGAAGCCGCTTCTTCGGCTCCAGGAGCCGGAGAGAGCGGCAGCATCGGAAAGGTGAAGAAGGATGCTGTATTGCACTGGGATTGTGTGCGCAGCTTGCCAACTGATAGAAAACAGTACCTTACCACTCTCCTGACTTTTCCAATCACATGAATATTCGATTGGAAGCTGTTTTGGACAACTTTTCTTTTCTTCATGCCAAGCATTTGGCAGACCTCCGTGCAACGTCCAGATCACGATGGGAAAAGTTTTCTGTGCTGGCACACTTCCTCCTTGCCAGACATAGTGGAAAAGCTTTCTGCTAAGATGTAGACCACAAAAGACGCTAAAGACGAAGGTACGATGCTCTCCGGAGCTAAGAGCCGCTCCCGGGCTTCTTTCGGCAGAAGCCGCGCTAAGAGAGCACTGTGAGCGGTACAATCGTCTTTGCGCGAAGAAGCCGCTTCTTCGGCTCCAGGAGCCGGAGAGAGCGGCAGCATCGGAAAGGTGAAGAAGGATGCTGTATTGCACTGGGATTGTGTGCGCAGCTTGCCAACTTATAGAAAACAGTACCTTACCACTCTCCTGACTTTTCCAATCACATGAATATTCGATTGGAAGCTGTTTTGGACAACTTTTCTTTTCTTCATGCCAAGCATTTGGCAGACCTCCGCGCAACGTCCAGATCACGATGGGAAAAGTTTTCTGTGCTGGCACACTTCCTCCTTGCCAGACATAGTGGAAAAGCTTTCTGCTAAGATGTAGACCACAAAAGACGCTAAAGACGAAGGTACGATGCTCTCCGGAGCTAAGAGCCGCTCCCGGGCTTCTTTCGGCAGAAGCCGCGCTAAGAGAGCACTGTGACCGGTACAATCGTCTTTGCGCGAAGAAGCCGCTTCTTCGGCTCCGGGAGCCGGAGAGAGCGGCAGCATCGGAAAGGTGAAGAAGGATGCTGTATTGCACTGGGATTGTGTGCGCAGCTTCCCAACTGATAGAAAACAGTACCTTACCACTCTCCTGACTTTTCCAATCACATGAATATTCGATTGGAAGCTGTTTTGGACAACTTTTCTTTTCTTCATGCCAAGCATTTGGCAGACCTCCGTGCAACGTCCAGATCACGATAGGAAAAGTTTTCTGTGCTGGCACACTTCCTCCTTGCCAGACATAGTGGAAAAGCTTTCTGCTAAGATGTAGACCACAAAAGACGCTAAAGACGAAGGTACGATGCTCTCCGGAGCTAAGAGCCGCTCCCGGGCTTCTTTCGGCAGAAGCCGCGCTAAGAGAGCACTGTGACCGGTACAATCGTCTTTGCGCGAAGAAGCCGCTTCTTCGGCTCCAGGAGCCGGAGAGAGCGGCAGCATCGGAAAGGTGAAGAAGGATGCTGTATTGCACTGGGATTGTGTGCGCAGCTTGCCAAGTGATAGAAAACAGTACCTTACCAGTCTTCTGACTTTTCCAATCACATGAATATTCGATTGGAAGCTGTTTTGGACAACTTTTCTTTTCTTCATGCCAAGCACTTGGCAGACCTCCGTGCAACGTTAGAACACGATGGGAGATGTTTTCTGTGCTGGCACACTTTCTCCTTGCCAGACGTAGTGGAAAAGCTTTCTGCTAAGATGTAGACCACAAAAGACGCTAAAGACGAAGGTACGATGCTCTCCGGAGCTAAGAGCCGCTCCCGGGCTTCTTTCGGCAGAAGCCGCGCTAAGAGAGCACTGTGACCGGTACAATAGTCTTTGCGCGAAGAAGCCGCTTCATCGGCTCCAGGAGCCGGAGAGAGCGGCAGCTTCGGAAAGGTGAAGAAGGATGCTGTATTACATTGGGATTGTGTGCGCAGCTTGCCAACTGATAGAAAACAGTACCTTACCACTCTCCTGACTTTTCCAATCACATGAATATTCGATTGGAAGCTGTTTTGGACAGCTGCTCTTTTCTTCATGCCAAACACTTGCAGACCTCCGTGCAACGTTAGAACACGATGGGAGATGTTTTCTGTGCTGGCACACTTTCTCCTTGCCAGACATAGTGGAAAAGCTTTTTGCTAAGATGTAGACCACAAAAGACGCTAAAGACGAAGGTACGATGCTCTCCGGAGCTAAGAGCCGCTGCCGGGCTTCTTTCGGCAGAAGCGGCGCTAAGAGAGCACTGTGACCGGTACAATCGTCTTTGCGCGAAGAAGCCGCTTCTTCGGCTCCAGGAGCCGGAGAGAGCGGCAGCATCGGAAAGGTGAAGAAGGATGCTGTATTGCACTGGGATTGTGTGCGCAGCTTGCCAACTGATAGAAAACAGTACCTTACCACTCTCCTGACTTTTCCAATCACATGAATATTCGATTGGAAGCTGTTTTGGACAACTTTTCTTTTCTTCATGCCAAGCATTTGGCAGACCTCCGTGCAACGTCCAGATCACGATGGGAAAAGTTTTCTGTGCTGGCACACTTCCTCCTTGCCAGACATAGTGGAAAAGCTTTCTGCTAAGATGTAGACCACAAAAGACGCTAAAGACGAAGGTACGATGCTCTCCGGAGCTAAGAGCCGCTCCCGGGCTTCTTTCGGCAGAAGCCGCGCTAAGAGAGCACTGTGAGCGGTACAATCGTCTTTGCGCGAAGAAGCCGCTTCTTCGGCTCCAGGAGCCGGAGAGAGCGGCAGCATCGGAAAGGTGAAGAAGGATGCTGTATTGCACTGGGATTGTGTGCGCAGCTTGCCAACTTATAGAAAACAGTACCTTACCACTCTCCTGACTTTTCCAATCACATGAATATTCGATTGGAAGCTGTTTTGGACAACTTTTCTTTTCTTCATGCCAAGCATTTGGCAGACCTCCGCGCAACGTCCAGATCA
Source organism: Ammospiza nelsoni (assembly GCF_027579445.1). NCBI lineage: Eukaryota > Metazoa > Chordata > Aves > Passeriformes > Passerellidae > Ammospiza > Ammospiza nelsoni. Next base: position 55,918,971 of record NC_080637.1, on the reverse strand, counting down.
CGATGGGAAAAGTTTTCTGTGCTGGCACACTTCCTCCTTGCCAGACATAGTGGAAAAGCTTTCTGCTAAGATGTAGACCACAAAAGACGCTAAAGACGAAGGTACGATGCTCTCCGGAGCTAAGAGCCGCTCCCGGGCTTCTTTCGGCAGAAGCCGCGCTAAGAGAGCACTGTGACCGGTACAATCGTCTTTGCGCGAAGAAGCCGCTTCTTCGGCTCCAGGAGCCGGAGAGAGCGGCAGCATCGGAAAGGTGAAGAAGGATGCTGTATTGCACTGGGATTGTGTGCGCAGCTTCCCAACTGATAGAAAACAGTACCTTACCACTCTCCTGACTTTTCCAATCACATGAATATTCGATTGGAAGCTGTTTTGGACAACTTTTCTTTTCTTCATGCCAAGCATTTGGCAGACCTCCGTGCAACGTCCAGATCACGATAGGAAAAGTTTTCTGTGCTGGCACACTTCCTCCTTGCCAGACATAGTGGAAAAGCTTTCTGCTAAGATGTAGACCACAAAAGACGCTAAAGACGAAGGTACGATGCTCTCCGGAGCTAAGAGCCGCTCCCGGGCTTCTTTCGGCAGAAGCCGCGCTAAGAGAGCACTGTGACCGGTACAATCGTCTTTGCGCGAAGAAGCCGCTTCTTCGGCTCCAGGAGCCGGAGAGAGCGGCAGCATCGGAAAGGTGAAGAAGGATGCTGTATTGCACTGGGATTGTGTGCGCAGCTTGCCAAGTGATAGAAAACAGTACCTTACCAGTCTTCTGACTTTTCCAATCACATGAATATTCGATTGGAAGCTGTTTTGGACAACTTTTCTTTTCTTCATGCCAAGCACTTGGCAGACCTCCGTGCAACGTTAGAACACGATGGGAGATGTTTTCTGTGCTGGCACACTTTCTCCTTGCCAGACGTAGTGGAAAAGCTTTCTGCTAAGATGTAGACCACAAAAGACGCTAAAGACGAAGGTACGATGCTCTCCGGAGCTAAGAGCCGCTCCCGGGCTTCTTTCGGCAGAAGCCGCGCTAAGAGAGCACTGTGACCGGTACAATCGTCATTGCGCGAAGAAGCCGCTTCTTCGGCTCCAGGAGCCGGAGAGAGCGGCAGCATCGGAAAGGTGAAGAAGGATGCTGTATTGCACTGGGATTGTGTGCGCAGCTTGCCAACTGATAGAAAACAGTACCTTACCACTCTCCTGACTTTTCCAATCACATGAATATTCGATTGGAAGCTGTTTTGGACAACTTTTCTTTTCTTCATGCCAAGCATTTGGCAGACCTCCGTGCAACGTCCAGATCACGATAGGAAAAGTTTTCTGTGCTGGCACACTTCCTCCTTGCCAGACATAGTGGAAAAGCTTTCTGCTAAGATGTAGACCACAAAAGACGCTAAAGACGAAGGTACGATGCTCTCCGGAGCTAAGAGCCGCTCCCGGGCTTCTTTCGGCAGAAGCCGCGCTAAGAGAGCACTGTGACCGGTACAATCGTCTTTGCGCGAAGAAGCCGCTTCTTCGGCTCCAGGAGCCGGAGAGAGCGGCAGCATCGGAAAGGTGAAGAAGGATGCTGTATTGCACTGGGATTGTGTGCGCAGCTTGCCAAGTGATAGAAAACAGTACCTTACCACTCTCCTGACTTTTCCAATCACATGAATATTCGATTGGAAGCTGTTTTGGACAACTTTTCTTTTCTTCATGCCAAGCACTTGGCAGACCTCCGTGCAACGTTAGAACACGATGGGAGATGTTTTCTGTGCTGGCACACTTTCTCCTTGCCAGACGTAGTGGAAAAGCTTTCTGCTAAGATGTAGACCACAAAAGACGCTAAAGACGAAGGTACGATGCTCTCCGGAGCTAAGAGCCGCTCCCGGGCTTCTTTCGGCAGAAGCCGCGCTAAGAGAGCACTGTGACCGGTACAATCGTCATTGCGCGAAGAAGCCGCTTCTTCGGCTCCAGGAGCCGGAGAGAGCGGCAGCATCGGAAAGGTGAAGAAGGATGCTGTATTGCACTGGGATTGTGTGCGCAGCTTGCCAACTGATAGAAAACAGTACCTTACCACTCTCCTGACTTTTCCAATCACATGAATATTCGATTGGAAGCTGTTTTGGACAACTTTTCTTTTCTTTATGCCAAGCAGTTGGCAGACCTCCGTGCAACGTCCAGATCACGATGGGAAAAGTTTTCTGTGCTGGCACACTTCCTCCTTGCCAGACATAGTGGAAAAGCTTTCTGCTAAGATGTAGACCACAAAAGACGCTAAAGACGAAGGTACGATGCTCTCCGGAGCTAAGAGCCGCTCCCGGGCTTCTTTCGGCAGAAGCCGCGCTAAGAGAGCACTGTGAGCGGTACAATCGTCTTTGCGCGAAGAAGCCGCTTCTTCGGCTCCAGGAGCCGGAGAGAGCGGCAGCATCGGAAAGGTGAAGAAGGATGCTGTATTGCACTGGGATTGTGTGCGCAGCTTGCCAACTTATAGAAAACAGTACCTTACCACTCTCCTGACTTTTCCAATCACATGAATATTCGATTGGAAGCTGTTTTGGACAACTTTTCTTTTCTTTATGCCAAGCATTTGGCAGACCTCCGCGCAACGTCCAGATCACGATGGGAAAAGTTTTCTGTGCTGGCACACTTCCTCCTTGCCAGACATAGTGGAAAAGCTTTCTGCTAAGATGTAGACCACAAAAGACGCTAAAGACGAAGGTACGATGCTCTCCGGAGCTAAGAGCCGCTCCCGGGCTTCTTTCGGCAGAAGCCGCGCTAAGAGAGCACTGTGACCGGTACAATCGTCTTTGCGCGAAGAAGCCGCTTCTTCGGCTCCAGGAGCCGGAGAGAGCGGCAGCATCGGAAAGGTGAAGAAGGATGCTGTATTGCACTGGGATTGTGTGCGCAGCTTCCCAACTGATAGAAAACAGTACCTTACCACTCTCCTGACTTTTCCAATCACATGAATATTCGATTGGAAGCTGTTTTGGACAACTTTTCTTTTCTTCATGCCAAGCATTTGGCAGACCTCCGTGCAACGTCCAGATCACGATAGGAAAAGTTTTCTGTGCTGGCACACTTCCTCCTTGCCAGACATAGTGGAAAAGCTTTCTGCTAAGATGTAGACCACAAAAGACGCTAAAGACGAAGGTACGATGCTCTCCGGAGCTAAGAGCCGCTCCCGGGCTTCTTTCGGCAGAAGCCGCGCTAAGAGAGCACTGTGACCGGTACAATCGTCTTTGCGCGAAGAAGCCGCTTCTTCGGCTCCAGGAGCCGGAGAGAGCGGCAGCATCGGAAAGGTGAAGAAGGATGCTGTATTGCACTGGGATTGTGTGCGCAGCTTGCCAAGTGATAGAAAACAGTACCTTACCAGTCTTCTGACTTTTCCAATCACATGAATATTCGATTGGAAGCTGTTTTGGACAACTTTTCTTTTCTTCATGCCAAGCACTTGGCAGACCTCCGTGCAACGTTAGAACACGATGGGAGATGTTTTCTGTGCTGGCACACTTTCTCTTTGCCAGACGTAGTGGAAAAGCTTTCTGCTAAGATGTAGACCACAAAAGACGCTAAAGACGAAGGTACGATGCTCTCCGGAGCTAAGAGCCGCTCCCGGGCTTCTTTCGGCAGAAGCCGCGCTAAGAGAGCACTGTGACCGGTACAATCGTCATTGCGCGAAGAAGCCGCTTCTTCGGCTCCAGGAGCCGGAGAGAGCGGCAGCTTCGGAAAGGTGAAGAAGGATGCTGTATTACATTGGGATTGTGTGCGCAGCTTGCCAACTGATAGAAAACAGTACCTTACCACTCTCCTGACTTTTCCAATCACATGAATATTCGATTGGAAGCTGTTTTGGACAGCTGTTCTTTTCTTCATGCCAAACACTTGCAGACCTCCGTGCAACGTTAGAACACGATGGGAGATGTTTTCTGTGCTGGCACAGTTTCTCCTTGCCAGACATAGTTGAAAAGCTTTTTGCTAAGATGTAGACCACTAATGACACTAAAGACGAAGGTACGATGCTCTCCGGAGCTAAGAGCCGCTCCCGGGCTTCTTTCGGCAGAAGCCGCGCTAAGAGAGCACTGTTACCGGTACAATCGTCTTTGCGCGAAGAAGCCGCTTCTTCGGCTCCGGGAACCGGAGAGAGCGGCAGCTTCGGAAAGGTGGAGAAGGATGCTGTATTGCACTGGGAATGTGTGTGCAGCTTGCCAACTGATAGAAAACAGTACCTTACCACTCTCCTGACTTTTCCAATCACATGAATATTCGATTAGAAGCTCTTTTGGACAACTTTTCTTTTCTTCATGCCAAGCACTTGGCAGACCTCCGTGCAACGTTAGAACACGATGGGAGATGTTTTCTGTGCTGGCACACTTCCTCCTTGCCAGACATAGTGGAAAAGCTTTCTGCTAAGATGTAGACCACAAAAGACGCTAAAGACGAAGGTACGATGCTCTCCGGAGCTAAGAGCCGCTCCCGGGCTTCTTTCGGCAGAAGCCGCGCTAAGAGAGCACTGTGACCGGTACAATCGTCTTTGCGCGAAGAAGCCGCTTCTTCGGCTCCAGGAGCCGGAGAGAGCGGCAGCTTCGGAAAGGTGAAGAAGGATGCTGTATTGCACTGGGAATGTGTGTGCAGCTTGACAATTGATAGAAAACAGTACCTTACCACTCTCCTGACTTTTCCAATCACATGAATATTCGATTGGAAGCTGTTTTGGACAGCTGTTCTTTTCTTCATGCCAAACACTTGCAGACCTCCGTGCAACGTTAGAACACGATGGGAGATGTTTTCTGTGCTGGCACAGTTTCTCCTTGCCAGACATAGTTGAAAAGCTTTTTGCTAAGATGTAGACCACTAAAGACACTAAAGACGAAGGTACGATGCTCTCCGGAGCTAAGAGCCGCTCCCGGGCTTCTTTCGGCAGAAGCCGCGCTAAGAGAGCACTGTGAGCGGTACAATCGTCTTTGCGCGAAGAAGCCGCTTCTTCGGCTCCAGGAGCCGGAGAGAGCGGCAGCTTCGGAAAGGTGAAGAAGGATGCTGAATTACATTGGGATTGTGTGCGCAGCTTGCCAACTGATAGAAAACAGTACCTTACCACTCTCCTGACTTTTCCAATCACATGAATATTCGATTGGAAGCTGTTTTGGACAACTTTTCTTTTCTTCATGCCAAGCACTTGGCAGACCTCCGTGCAACGTTAGAACACGATGGGAGATGTTTTCTGTGCTGGCACACTTTCTCCTTGCCAGACATAGTGGAAAAGCTTTTTGCTAAGATGTAGACCACAAAAGACGCTAAAGACGAAGGTACGATGCTCTCCGGAGCTAAGAGCCGCTCCCGGGCTTCTTTCGGCAGAAGCCGCGCTAAGAGAGCACTGTGACCGGTACAATCGTCTTTGCGCGAAGAAGCCGCTTCTTCGGCTCCAGGAGCCGGAGAGAGCGGCAGCTTCGGAAAGGTGAAGAAGGATGCTGTATTGCACTGGGATTGTGTGCGCAGCTTCCCAACTGATAGAAAACAGTACCTTACCACTCTCCTGACTTTTCCAATCACATGAATATTCGATTGGAAGCTGTTTTGGACAACTTTTCTTTTCTTCATGCCAAGCATTTGGCAGACCTCCGTGCAACGTCCAGATCACGATGGGAAAAGTTTTCTGTGCTGGCACACTTCCTCCTTGCCAGACATAGTGGAAAAGCTTTCTGCTAAGATGTAGACCACAAAAGACGCTAAAGACGAAGGTACGATGCTCTCCGGAGCTAAGAGCCGCTCCCGGGCTTCTTTCGGCAGAAGCCGCGCTAAGAGAGCACTGTGACCGGTACAATCATCTTTGCGCGAAGAAGCCGCTTCTTCGGCTCCAGGAGCCGGAGAGAGCGGCAGCTTCGGAAAGGTGAAGAAGGATGCTGTACAACACTGGGATTGTGTGCGCAGCTTGCCAACTGATAGAAAACAGTACCTTACCACTCTCCTGACTTTTCCAATCACATGAATATTCGATTGGAAGCTGTTTTGGACAACTTTTCTTTTCTTCATGCCAAGCACTTGGCAGACCTCCGTGCAACGTTAGAACACGATGGGAGATGTTTTCTGTGCTGGCACACTTTCTCCTTGCCAGACATAGTGGAAAAGCTTTCTGCTAAGATGTAGACCACAAAAGACGCTAAAGACGAAGGTACGATGCTCTCCGGAGCTAAGAGCCGCTCCCGGGCTTCTTTCGGCAGAAGCCGCGCTAAGAGAGCACTGTGACCGGTACAATCGTCTTTGCGCGAAGAAGCCGCTTCTTCGGCTCCAGGAGCCGGAGAGAGCGGCAGCTTCGGAAAGGTGAAGAAGGATGCTGTATTGCACTGGGATTGTGTGCGCAGCTTGCCAACTGATAGAAAACAGTACCTTACCACTCTTCTGACTTTTCCAATCACATGAATATTCGATTGGAAGCTGTTTTGGACAACTTTTCTTTTCTTCATGCCAAGCATTTGGCAGACCTCCGTGCAACGTCCAGATCACGATGGGAAAAGTTTTCTGTGCTGGCACAGTTTCTCCTTGCCAGATGTAGTGGAAAAGCTTTTTGCTAAGATGTAGACCACAAAAGACGCTAAAGACGAAGGTACGATGCTCTCGGGGGCTAAGAGCCGCTCCCAGGCTTCTTTCGGCAGAAGCCGCGCTAAGAGAGCCCTGTGACCGGTACAATCGTCTTTGCGCGAAGAAGCCGCTTCTTCGGCTCCAGGAGCCGGAGAGAGCGGCAGCATCGGAAAGGTGAAGAAGGATGCTGTACAACACTGGGATTGTGTGCGCAGCTTGCCAACTGATAGAAAACAGTACCTTACCACTCTCCTGACTTTTCCAATCACATGAATATTCGATTGGAAGCTGTTTTGGACAACTTTTCTTTTCTTCATGCCAAGCACTTGGCAGACCTCCGTGCAACGTTAGAACACGATGGGAGATGTTTTCTGTGCTGGCACACTTTCTCCTTGCCAGACATAGTGGAAAAGCTTTCTGCTAAGATGTAGACCACAAAAGACGCTAAAGACGAAGGTACGATGCTCTCCGGAGCTAAGAGCCGCTCCCGGGCTTCTTTCGGCAGAAGCCGCGCTAAGAGAGCACTGTGACCGGTACAATCGTCTTTGCGCGAAGAAGCCGCTTCTTCGGCTCCAGGAGCCGGAGAGAGCGGCAGCTTCGGAAAGGTGAAGAAGGATGCTGTATTGCACTGGGATTGTGTGCGCAGCTTGCCAACTGATAGAAAACAGTACTTTACCACTCTCCTGACTTTTCCAATCACATGAATATTCGATTGGAAGCTGTTTTGGACAACTTTTCTTTTCTTCATGCCAAGCATTTGGCAGACCTCCGTGCAACGTCCAGATCACGATGGGAAAAGTTTTCTGTGCTGGCACACTTCCTCCTTGCCAGACATAGTGGAAAAGCTTTCTGCTAAGATGTAGACCACAAAAGACGCTAAAGACGAAGGTACGATGCTCTCCGGAGCTAAGAGCCGCTCCCGGGCTTCTTTCGGCAGAAGCCGCGCTAAGAGAGCACTGTGACCGGTACAATCGTCTTTGCGCGAAGAAGCCGCTTCTTCGGCTCCAGGAGCCGGAGAGAGCGGCAGCTTCAGAAAGGTGAAGAAGGATGCTGTACAACACTGGGATTGTGTGCGCAGCTTGCCAACTGATAGAAAACAGTACCTTACCACTCTCCTGACTTTTCCAATCACATGAATATTCGATTGGAAGATCTTTTGGACAGCTTTTCTTTTCTTCATGCCAAACACTTGCAGACCTCCGTGCAACGTCCAGAACACGATGGGAGATGTTTTCTGTGCTGGCACAGTTTCTCCTTGCCAGATGTAGTGGAAAAGATTTTTGCTAAGATGTAGACCACAAAAGACGCTAAAGACGAAGGTACGATGCTCTCGGGAGCTAAGAGCCGCTCCCGGGCTTCTTTCGGCAGAAGCCGCGCTAAGAGAGCACTGTGACCGGTACAATCGTCTTTGCGCGAAGAAGCCGCTTCTTCGGCTCCAGGAGCCGGAGAGAGCGGCAGCATCGGAAAGGTGAAGAAGGATGCTGTATTGCACTGGGATTGTGTGCGCAGCTTGCCAACTGATAGAAAACAGTACCTTACCACTCTCCTGACTTTTCCAATCACATGAATATTCGATTGGAAGCTGTTTTGGACAACTTTTCTTTTCTTCATGCCAAGCACTTGGCAGACCTCCGTGCAACGTTAGAACACGATGGGAGATGTTTTCTGTGCTGGCACACTTTCTCCTTGCCAGACATAGTGGAAAAGCTTTCTGCTAAGATGTAGACCACAAAAGACGCTAAAGACGAAGGTACGATGCTCTCCGGAGCTAAGAGCCGCTCCCGGGCTTCTTTCGGCAGAAGCCGCGCTAAGAGAGCACTGTGACCGGTACAATCGTCTTTGCGCAAAGAAGCCGCTTCTTCGGCTCCAGGAGCCGGAGAGAGCGGCAGCATCGGAAAGGTGAAGAAGGATGCTGTATTGCACTGGGATTGTGTGCGCAGCTTGCCAATTGATAGAAAACAGTACCTTACCACTCTCCTGACTTTTCCAATCACATGAATATTCGATTGGAAGCTGTTTTGGACAACTTTTCTTTTCTTCATGCCAAGCATTTGGCAAACCTCCGTGAAACGTTAGAACACGATGGGAGATGTTTTCTGTGCTGGCACACTTCCTCCTTGCCAGACATAGTGGAAAAGCTTTCTGCTAAGATGTAGACCACAAAAGACGCTAAAGACGAAGGTACGATGCTCTCCGGAGCTAAGAGCCGCTCCCGGGCTTCTTTCGGCAGAAGCCGCGCTAAGAGAGCACTGCGACCGGTACAATCGTCTTTGCGCGAAGAAGCCGCTTCTTCGGCTCCAGGAGCCGGAGAGAGCGGCAGCTTCGGAAAGGTGAAGAAGCATGCTGTATAACACTGGGATTGTCTGCGCAGCTTGCCAACTGATAGAAAACAGTACCTTACCACTCTCCTGACTTTTCCAATCACATGAATATTCGATTGGAAGCTCTTTTGGACAACTTTTCTTTTCTCATGCCAAGCACTTGCAGACCTCCGTGCAACGTTAGAACACGATGGGAGATGTTTTCTGTGCTGGCACACTTTCTCCTTGCCAGACATAGTGGAAAAGCTTTTTGCTAAGATGTAGACCACAAAAGACGCTAAAGACGAAGGTACGATGCTCTCCGGAGCTAAGAGCCGCTCCCGGGCTTCTTTCGGCAGAAGCCGCGCTAAGAGAGCACTGTGACCGGTACAATCGTCTTTGCGCGAAGAAGCCGCTTCTTCGGCTCCAGGAGCCGGAGAGAGCGGCAGCATCGGAAAGGTGAAGAAGGATGCTGTATTGCACTGGGATTGTGTGCGCAGCTTGCCAACTGATGGAAAACAGTACCTTACCACTCTCCTGACTTTTCCAATCACGTGAATATTCGATTGGAAGCTCTTTCGGACAGCTTTTCTTCTCTTCATGCCAAACACTTGCAGACCTCCGTGCAACGTCCAGATCACGATGGGAGATGTTTTCTGTGCTGGCACACTTTCTCCTTGCCAGATGTAGTGGAAAAGCTTCTTGCTAAGATGTAGACCACAAAAGACGCTGAAGACGAAGGTACGATGCTCTCGGGGGCTAAGAGCAGCTCCCAGGCTTCTTTCTGCAGAAGCCGCGCTAAGAGAGCCCTGTGACCGGTACAATCGTCTTTGCGCGAAGAAGCCGCTTCTTCGGCTCCAGGAGCCGGAGAGAGCGGCAGCTTCGGAAAGGTGAAGAAGGATGCTGTATTACATTGGGATTGTGTGCGCAGCTTGCCAACTGATAGAAAACAGTACCTTACCACTCTCCTGACTTTTCCAATCACATGAATATTCCAATGGAAGCTGTTTTGGACAACTTTTCTTTTCTTCATGCCAAGCACTTGGCAGACCTCCGTGCAACGTTAGAACACGATGGGAGATGTTTTCTGTGCTGGCACACTTTCTCCTTGCCAGACATAGTGGAAAAGCTTTCTGCTAAGATGTAGACCACAAAAGACGCTAAAGACGAAGGTACGATGCTCTCCGGAGCTAAGAGCCGCTCCCGGGCTTCTTTCGGCAGAAGCCGCGCTAAGAGAGCACTGTGACCGGTACAATCGTCTTTGCGCGAAGAAGCCGCTTCTTCGGCTCCAGGAGCCGGAGAGAGCGGCAGCTTCCGAAAGGTGAAGAAGGATGCTGTATTGCACTGGGATTGTGTGCGCAGCTTGCCAACTGATAGAAAACAGTACTTTACCACTCTCCTGACTTTTCCAATCACATGAATATTCGATTGGAAGCTGTTTTGGACAACTTTTCTTTTCTTCATGCCAAGCATTTGGCAGACCTCCGTGCAACGTCCAGATCACGATGGGAAAAGTTTTCTGTGCTGGCACACTTCCTCCTTGCCAGACATAGTGGAAAAGCTTTCTGCTAAGATGTAGACCACAAAAGACGCTAAAGACGAAGGTACGATGCTCTCCGGAGCTAAGAGCCGCTCCCGGGCTTCTTTCGGCAGAAGCCGCGCTAAGAGAGCACTGTGACCGGTACAATCGTCTTTGCGCGAAGAAGCCGCTTCTTCGGCTCCAGGAGCCGGAGAGAGCGGCAGCTTCAGAAAGGTGAAGAAGGATGCTGTACAACACTGGGATTGTGTGCGCAGCTTGCCAACTGATAGAAAACAGTACCTTACCACTCTCCTGACTTTTCCAATCACATGAATATTCGATTGGAAGATCTTTTGGACAGCTTTTCTTTTCTTCATGCCAAACACTTGCAGACCTCCGTGCAACGTCCAGAACACGATGGGAGATGTTTTCTGTGCTGGCACAGTTTCTCCTTGCCAGATGTAGTGGAAAAGCTTTTTGCTAAGATGTAGACCACAAAAGACGCTAAAGACGAAGGTACGATGCTCTCGGGGGCTAAGAGCCGCTCCCAGGCTTCTTTCGGCAGAAGCCGCGCTAAGAGAGCCCTGTGACCGGTACAATCGTCTTTGCGCGAAGAAGCCGCTTCTTCGGCTCCAGGAGCCGGAGAGAGCGGCAGCATCGGAAAGGTGAAGAAGGATGCTGTACAACACTGGGATTGTGTGCGCAGCTTGCCAACTGATAGAAAACAGTACCTTACCACTCTCCTGACTTTTCCAATCACATGAATATTCGATTGGAAGCTGTTTTGGACAACTTTTCTTTTCTTCATGCCAAGCACTTGGCAGACCTCCGTGCAACGTTAGAACACGATGGGAGATGTTTTCTGTGCTGGCACACTTTCTCCTTGCCAGACATAGTGGAAAAGCTTTCTGCTAAGATGTAGACCACAAAAGACGCTAAAGACGAAGGTACGATGCTCTCCGGAGCTAAGAGCCGCTCCCGGGCTTCTTTCGGCAGAAGCCGCGCTAAGAGAGCACTGTGACCGGTACAATCGTCTTTGCGCGAAGAAGCCGCTTCTTCGGCTCCAGGAGCCGGAGAGAGCGGCAGCTTCGGAAAGGTGAAGAAGGATGCTGTATTGCACTGGGATTGTGTGCGCAGCTTGCCAACTGATAGAAAACAGTACTTTACCACTCTCCTGACTTTTCCAATCACATGAATATTCGATTGGAAGCTGTTTTGGACAACTTTTCTTTTCTTCATGCCAAGCACTTGGCAGACCTCCGTGCAACGTTAGAACACGATGGGAGATTTTTTCTGTGCTGGCACACTTTCTCCTTGCCAGACATAGTGGAAAAGCTTTTTGCTAAGATGTAGACCACAAAAGACGCTAAAGACGAAGGTACGATGCTCTCCGGAGCTAAGAGCCGCTCCCGGGCTTCTTTCGGCAGAAGCCGCGCTAAGAGAGCACTGTGACCGGTACAATCGTCTTTGCGCGAAGAAGCCGCTTCTTCGGCTCCAGGAGCCGGAGAGAGCGGCAGCATCGGAAAGGTGAAGAAGGATGCTGTATTGCACTGGGATTGTGTGCGCAGCTTGCCAACTGATAGAAAACAGTACCTTACCACTCTCCTGACTTTTCCAATCACATGAATATTCGATTGGAAGCTGTTTTGGACAACTTTTCTTTTCTTCATGCCAAGCATTTGGCAGACCTCCGTGCAACGTCCAGATAACGATGGGAAAAGTTTTCTGTGCTGGCACACTTCCTCCTTGCCAGACATAGTGGAAAAGCTTTCTGCTAAGATGTAGACCACAAAAGACGCTAAAGACGAAGGTACGATGCTCTCCGGAGCTAAGAGCCGCTCCCGGGCTTCTTTCGGCAGAAGCCGCGCTAAGAGAGCACTGTGTGCGGTACAATCGTCTTTGCGCGAAGAAGCCGCTTCTTCGGCTCCAGGAGCCGGAGAGAGCGGCAGCTTCGGAAAGGTGAAGAAGGATGCTGTATTGCACTGGGATTGTGTGCGCAGCTTGCCAACTGATAGAAAACAGTACCTTACCACTCTTCTGACTTTTCCAATCACATGAATATTCGATTGGAAGCTGTTTTGGACAACTTTTCTTTTCTTCATGCCAAGCACTTGGCAGACCTCCGTGCAACGTTAGAACACGATGGGAGATGTTTTCTGTGCTGGCACACTTTCTCCTTGCCAGACATAGTGGAAAAGCTTTCTGCTAAGATGTAGACCACAAAAGACGCTAAAGACGAAGGTACGATGCTCTCCGGAGCTAAGAGCCGCTCCCGGGCTTCTTTCGGCAGAAGCCGCGCTAAGAGAGCACTGTGACCGGTACAATCGTCTTTGCGCGAAGAAGCCGCTTCTTCGGCTCCAGGAGCCGGAGAGAGCGGCAGCATCGGAAAGGTGAAGAAGGATGCTGTATTACACTGGGATTGTCTGCGCAGCTTGCCAACTGATAGAAAACAGTACCTTACCACTCTCCTGACTTTTCCAATCACATGAATATTCCATTGGAAGCTCTTTTGGACAACTTTTCTTTTCTTCATGCCAAGCACTTGGCAGACCTCCGTGCAACGTTAGAACACGATGGGAGATGTTTTCTGTGCTGGCACACTTTCTCCTTGCCAGACATAGTGGAAAAGCTTTTTGCTAAGATGTAGACCACAAAAGACGCTAAAGACGAAGGTACGATGCTCTCCGGAGCTAAGAGCCGCTCCCGGGCTTCTTTTGGCAGAAGCCGCGCTAAGAGAGCACTGTGACCGGTACAATCGTCTTTGCGCGAAGAAGCCGCTTCTTCGGCTCCAGGAGCCGGAGAGAGCGGCAGCATCGGAAAGGTGAAGAAGGATGCTGTATTGCACTGGGATTGTGTGCGCAGCTTGCCAACTGATAGAAAACAGTACCTTACCACTCTCCTGACTTTTCCAATCACATGAATATTCGATTGGAAGCTGTTTTGGACAACTTTTCTTTTCTTCATGCCAAGCACTTGGCAGACCTCCGCGCAACGTCCAGATCACGATGGGAAAAGTTTTCTGTGCTGGCACACTTCCTCCTTGCCAGACATAGTGGAAAAGCTTTCTGCTAAGATGTAGACCACAAAAGACGCTAAAGACGAAGGTACGATGCTCTCCGGAGCTAAGAGCCGCTCCCGGGCTTCTTTCGGCAGAAGCCGCGCTAAGAGAGCACTGTTACCGGTACAATCGTCTTTGCGCGAAGAAGCCGCTTCTTCGGCTCCGGGAGCCGGAGAGAGCGGCAGCTTCGGAAAGGTGGAGAAGGATGCTGTATTGCACTGGGATTGTGTGCGCAGCTTGCCAACTGATAGAAAACAGTACCTTACCACTCTTCTGACTTTTCCAATCACATGAATATTCGATTGGAAGCTGTTTTGGACAACTTTTCTTTTCTTCATGCCAAGCACTTGGCAGACCTCCGTGCAACGTTAGAACACGATGGGAGATGTTTTCTGTGCTGGCACACTTTCTCCTTGCCAGACATAGTGGAAAAGCTTTCTGCTAAGATGTAGACCACAAAAGACGCTAAAGACGAAGGTACGATGCTCTCCGGAGCTAAGAGCCGCTCCCGGGCTTCTTTCGGCAGAAGCCGCGCTAAGAGAGCACTGTGACCGGTACAATCGTCTTTGCGCGAAGAAGCCGCTTCTTCGGCTCCAGGAGCCGGAGAGAGCGGCAGCTTCGGAAAGGTGAAGAAGGATGCTGTATTGCACTGGGATTGTGTGCGCAGCTTGCCAACTGATAGAAAACAGTACCTTACCACTCTTCTGACTTTTCCAATCACATGAATATTCGATTGGAAGCTGTTTTGGACAACTTTTCTTTTCTTCATGCCAAGCATTTGGCAGACCTCCGTGCAACGTCCAGATCACGATGGGAAAAGTTTTCTGTGCTGGCACACTTCCTCCTTGCCAGACATAGTGGAAAAGCTTTCTGCTAAGATGTAGACCACAAAAGACACTAAAGACGAAGGTACGATGCTCTCCGGAGCTAAGAGCCGCTCCCGGGCTTCTTTCGGCAGAAGCCGCGCTAAGAGAGCCCTGTGACCGGTACAATCGTCTTTGCGCGAAGAAGCCGCTTCTTCGGCTCCAGGAGCCGGAGAGAGCGGCAGCTTCAGAAAGGTGAAGAAGGATGCTGTATTGCACTGGGATTGTGTGTGCAGCTTGCCAACTGATAGAAAACAGTACCTTACCACTCTCCTGACTTTTCCAATCACATGAATATTCGATTGGAAGCTGTTTTGGACAACTTTTCTTTTCTTCATGCCAAGCATTTGGCAAACCTCCGTGAAACGTTAGAACACGATGGGAGATGTTTTCTGTGCTGGCACACTTCCTCCTTGCCAGACATAGTGGAAAAGCTTTCTGCTAAGATGTAGACCACAAAAGACGCTAAAGACGAAGGTACGATGCTCTCCGGAGCTAATAGCCGCTCCCGGGCTTCTTTCGGCAGAAGCCGCGCTAAGAGAACACTGCGACCGGTACAATCGTCTTTGCGCGAAGAAGCCGCTTCTTCGGCTCCAGGAGCCGGAGAGAGCGGCAGCTTTGGAAAGGTGAAGAAGCATGCTGTATTACACTGGGATTGTGTGCGCAGCTTGCCAACTGATAGAAAACAGTACCTTACCACTCTCCTGACTTTTCCAATCACATGAATATTCCATTGGAAGCTCTTTTGGACAACTTTTCTTTTCTTCATGCCAAGCACTTGGCAGACCTCCGTGCAACGTTAGAACACGATGGGAGATGTTTTCTGTGCTGGCACACTTTCTCCCTGCCAGACATAGTGGAAAAGCTTTTTGCTAAGATGTAGACCACAAAAGACGCTAAAGACGAAGGTACGATGCTCTCCGGAGCTAAGAGCCGCTCCCGGGCTTCTTTCGGCAGAAGCCGCGCTAAGAGAGCACTGTGACCGGTACAATCGTCTTTGCGCGAAGAAGCCGCTTCTTCGGCTCCAGGAGCCGGAGAGAGCGGCAGCATCGGAAAGGTGAAGAAGGATGCTGTATTGCACTGGGATTGTGTGCGCAGCTTGCCAACTGATAGAAAACAGTACCTTACCACTCTCCTGACTTTTCCAATCACATGAATATTCGATTGGAAGCTGTTTTGGACAACTTTTCTTTTCTTCATGCCAAGCACTTGGCAGACCTCCGTGCAACGTCCAGATCACGATGGGAAAAGTTTTCTGTGCTGGCACACTTCCTCCTTGCCAGACATAGTGGAAAAGCTTTCTGCTAAGATGTAGACCACAAAAGACGCTAAAGACGAAGGTACGATGCTCTCCGGAGCTAAGAGCCGCTCCCGGGCTTCTTTCGGCAGAAGCCGCGCTAAGAGAGCACTGTGACCGGTACAATCGTCTTTGCGCGAAGAAGCCGCTTCTTCGGCTCCAGGAGCCGGAGAGAGCTGCAGCTTCGGAAAGGTGAAGAAGGATGCTGTATTGCACTGGGATTGTGTGCGCAGCTTGCCAACTGATAGAAAACAGTACCTTACCAGTCTTCTGACTTTTCCAATCACATGAATATTCGATTGGAAGCTGTTTTGGACAACTTTTCTTTTCTTCATGCCAAGCACTTGGCAGACCTCCGTGCAACGTTAGAACACGATGGGAGATGTTTTCTGTGCTGGCACACTTTCTCCTTGCCAGACATAGTGGAAAAGCTTTCTGCTAAGATGTAGACCACAAAAGACGCTAAAGACGAAGGTACGATGCTCTCCGGAGCTAAGAGCCGCTCCCGGGCTTCTTTCGGCAGAAGCCGCGCTAAGAGAGCACTGTGACCGGTACAATCGTCTTTGCGCGAAGAAGCCGCTTCTTCGGCTCCAGGAGCCGGAGAGAGCGGCAGCTTCGGAAAGGTGAAGAAGGATGCTGTATTGCACTGGGATTGTGTGCGCAGCTTGCCAACTGATAGAAAACAGTACCTTACCACTCTCCTGACTTTTCCAATCACATGAATATTCGATTGGAAGCTGTTTTGGACAACTTTTCTTTTCTTCATGCCAAGCATTTGGCAGACCTCCGTGCAACGTCCAGATCACGATGGGAAAAGTTTTCTGTGCTGGCACACTTCCTCCTTGCCAGACATAGTGGAAAAGCTTTCTGCTAAGATGTAGACCACAAAAGACACTAAAGACGAAGGTACGATGCTCTCCGGAGCTAAGAGCCGCTCCCGGGCTTCTTTCGGCAGAAGCCGCGCTAAGAGAGCACTGTGACCGGTACAATCGTCTTTGCGCGAAGAAGCCGCTTCTTCGGCTCCAGGAGCCGGAGAGAGCGGCAGCTTCGGAAAGGTGAAGAAGGATGCTGTATTACATTGGGATTGTGTGCGCAGCTTGCCAACTGATAGAAAACAGTACCTTACCACTCTTCTGACTTTTCCAATCACATGAATATTCGATTGGAAGCTGTTTTGGACAACTTTTCTTTTCTTCATGCCAAGCACTTGGCAGACCTCCGTGCAACGTTAGAACACGATGGGAGATGTTTTCTGTGCTGGCACACTTTCTCCTTGCCAGACATAGTGGAAAAGCTTTCTGCTAAGATGTAGACCACAAAAGACGCTAAAGACGAAGGTACGATGCTCTCCGGAGCTAAGAGCCGCTCCCGGGCTTCTTTCGGCAGAAGCCGCGCTAAGAGAGCACTGTGACCGGTACAATCGTCTTTGCGCGAAGAAGCCGCTTCTTCGGCTCCAGGAGCCGGAGAGAGCGGCAGCTTCCGAAAGGTGAAGAAGGATGCTGTATTACATTGGGATTGTGTGCGCAGCTTGCCAACTGATAGAAAACAGTACTTTACCACTCTCCTGACTTTTCCAATCACATGAATATTCGATTGGAAGCTGTTTTGGACAACTTTTCTTTTCTTCATGCCAAGCACTTGGCAGACCTCCGTGCAACGTCCAGATCACGATGGGAAAAGTTTTCTGTGCTGGCACACTTCCTCCTTGCCAGACATAGTGGAAAAGCTTTCTGCTAAGATGTAGACCACAAAAGACGCTAAAGACGAAGGTACGATGCTCTCCGGAGCTAAGAGCCGCTCCCGGGCTTCTTTCGGCAGAAGCCGCGCTAAGAGAGCACTGTGACCGGTACAATCGTCTTTGCGCGAAGAAGCCGCTTCTTCGGCTCCAGGAGCCGGAGAGAGCGGCAGCTTCAGAAAGGTAAAGAAGGATGCTGTATTGCACTGGGATTGTGTGCGCAGCTTGCCAACTGATAGAAAACAGTACCTTACCACTCTCCTGACTTTTCCAATCACATGAATATTCGATTGGAAGCTGTTTTGGACAACTTTTCTTTTTTTCATGCCAAGCTCTTGGCAGAACTCCGTGCAACGTTAGAACACGATGGGAGATGTTTTCTGTGCTGGCACACTTCCTCCTTGCCAGACGTAGTGGAAAAGCTTTTTGCTAAGATGTAGACCACAAAAGACGCTAAAGACGAAGGGTTGATGCTCTCCGGAGCTAAGAGCCGCTCCCGGGCTTCTTTCGGCAGAAGCCGCGCTAAGAGAGCACTGTGACCGGTACAATCATCTTTGCGCGAAGAAGCCGCTTCTTCGGCTCCAGGAGCCGGAGAGAGCGGCAGCTTTGGAAAGGTGAAGAAGGATGCTGTATTGCACTGGGATTGTGTGCGCAACTTGCCAACTGATGGAAAACAGTACCTTACCACTCTCCTGACTTTTCCAATCACATGAATATTCGATTAGAAGCTCTTTCGGACAGCTTTTCTTTTCTTCATGCCAAACACTTGCAGACCTCCGTGCAACGTCCAGATCACGATGGGAGATGTTTTCTGTGCTGGCACACTTTCTCCTTGCCAGATGTAGTGGAAAAGCTTTTTGCTAAGATGTAGACCACAAAAGACGCTAAAGACGAAGGTACGATGCTCTCCGGAGCTAAGAGCCGCTCCCGGGCTTCTTTCGGCAGAAGCCGCGCTAAGAGAGCACTGTGACCGGTACAATCGTCTTTGCGCGAAGAAGCCGCTTCTTCGGCTCCGCGAGCCGGAGAGAGCGGCAGCTTCGGAAAGGTGAAGAAGGATGCTGTATTGCACTGGGATTGTGTGCGCAGCTTGCCAACTGATAGAAAACAGTACCTTACCACTCTTCTGACTTTTCCAATCACATGAATATTCCAATGGAAGCTGTTTTGGACAACTTTTCTTTTCTTCATGCCAAGCACTTGGCAGACCTCCGTGCAACGTTAGAACACGATGGGAGATGTTTTCTGTGCTGGCACAGTTTCTCCTTGCCAGACATAGTTGAAAAGCTTTTTGCTAAGATGTAGACCACTAAAGACACTAAAGACGAAGGTACGATGCTCTCCGGAGCTAAGAGCCGCTCCCGGGCTTCTTTCGGCAGAAGCCGCGCTAAGAGAGCACTGTGACCGGTACAATCGTCTTTGCGCGAAGAAGCCGCTTCTTCGGCTCCAGGAGCCGGAGAGAGCGGCAGCTTCGGAAAGGTGAAGAAGGATGCTGTATTGCACTGGGATTGTGTGTGCAGCTTGCCACTTGATAGAAAACAGTACCTTACCACTCTCCTGACTTTTCCAATCACATGAATATTCGATTGGAAGCTGTTTTGGACAACTTTTCTTTTCTTCATGCCAAGCATTTGGCAGACCTCCGCGCAAAGTCCAGATCACGATGGGAAAAGTTTTCTGTGCTGGCACACTTCCTCCTTGCCAGACATAGTGGAAAAGCTTTCTGCTAAGATGTAGACCACAAAAGACGCTAAAGACGAAGGTACGATGCTCTCCGGAGCTAAGAGCCGCTCCCGGGCTTCTTTCGGCAGAAGCCGCGCTAAGAGAGCACTGTGACCGGTACAATCGTCTTTGCGCGAAGAAGCCGCTTCTTCGGCTCCAGGAGCCGGAGAGAGCGGCAGCTTCAGAAAGGTGAAGAAGGATGCTGTACAACACAGGGATTGTGTGCGCAGCTTGCCAACTGATAGAAAACAGTACCTTACCACTCTCCTGACTTTTCCAATCACATGAATATTCGATTGGAAGCTGTTTTGGACAACTTTTCTTTTCTTCATGCCAAGCATTTGGCAGACCTCCGTGCAACGTCCAGATCACGATGGGAAAAGTTTTCTGTGCTGGCACACTTCCTCCTTGCCAGACATAGTGGAAAAGCTTTCTGCTAAGATGTAGACCACAAAAGACGCTAAAGACGAAGGTACGATGCTCTCCGGAGCTAAGAGCCGCTCCCGGGCTTCTTTCGGCAGAAGCCGCGCTAAGAGAGCACTGTGACCGGTACAATCGTATTTGCGCGAAGAAGCCGCTTCTTCGGCTCCAGGAGCCGGAGAGAGCGGCAGCATCGGAAAGGTGAAGAAGGATGCTGTATTGCACTGGGATTGTGTGCGCAGCTTGCCAACTGATAGAAAACAGTACCTTACCAGTCTTCTGACTTTTCCAATCACATGAATATTCGATTGGAAGCTGTTTTGGACAACTTTTCTTTTCTTCATGCCAAGCACTTGGCAGACCTCCGTGCAACGTTAGAACACGATGGGAGATGTTTTCTGTGCTGGCACACTTTCTCCTTGCCAGACATAGTGGAAAAGCTTTCTGCTAAGATGTAGACCACAAAAGACGCTAAAGACGAAGGTACGATGCTCTCCGGAGCTAAGAGCCGCTCCCGGGCTTCTTTCGGCAGAAGCCGCGCTAAGAGAGCCCTGTGACCGGTACAATCGTCTTTGCGCGAAGAAGCCACTTCTTCGGCTCCAGGAGCCGGAGAGAGCGGCAGCTTCGGAAAGGTGAAGAAGGATGCTGTATTACATTGGGATTGTGTGCGCAGCTTGCCAACTGATAGAAAACAGTACCTTACCACTCTCCTGACTTTTCCAATCACATGAATATTCGATTGGAAGCTGTTTTGGACAGCTGTTCTTTTCTTCATGCCAAACACTTGCAGACCTCCGTGCAACGTGAGAACACGATGGGAGATGTTTTCTGTGCTGGCACAGTTTCTCCTTGCCAGATGTAGTGGAAAAGCTTTTTGCTAAGATGTAGACCACTAAAGACACTAAAGACGAAGGTACGATGCTCTCCGGAGCTAAGAGCCGCTCCCGGGCTTCTTTCGGCAGAAGCCGCGCTAAGAGAGCCCTGTGACCGGTACAATCGTCTTTGCGCGAAGAAGCCGCTTCTTCGGCTCCGGGAGCCGGAGAGAGCGGCAGCTTCGGAAAGGTGGAGAAGGATGCTGTAGTGCACTGGGATTGTGTGCGCAGCTTGCCAACTGATAGAAAACAGTACCTTACCACTCTCCTGACTTTTCCAATCACATGAATATTCAATTGGAAGATCTTTTGGACCGCTTTTCTTCTCTTCATGCCAAACACTTGCAGACCTCCGTGCAACGTCCAGAACACGATGGGAGATGTTTTCTGTGCTGGCACACTTTCTCCTTGCCAGATGTAGTGGAAAAGCTTTTTGCTAAGATGTAGACCACAAAAGACGCTAAAGACGAAGGTACGATGCTCTCGGGGGCTAAGAGCCGCTCCCAGGCTTCTTTCGGCAGAAGCCGCGCTAAGAGAGCCCTGTCACCGGTACAATCGTCTTTGCGCGAAGAAGCCGCTTCTTCGGCTCCAGGAGCCGGAGAGAGCGGCATCATCGGAAAGGTGAAGAAGGATGCTGTATTGCACTGGGATTGTGTGCGCAGCTTGCCAACTGATAGAAAACAGTACCTTACCACTCTTCTGACTTTTCCAATCACATGAATATTCGATTGGAAGCTGTTTTGGACAACTTTTCTTTTCTTCATGCCAAGCACTTGGCAGACCTCCGTGCAACGTTAGAACACGATGGGAGATGTTTTCTGTGCTGGCACACTTCCTCCTTGCCAGACATAGTGGAAAAGCTTTCTGCTAAGATGTAGACCACAAAAGACGCTAAAGACGAAGGTACGATGCTCTCCGGAGCTAAGAGCCGCTCCCGGGCTTCTTTCGGCAGAAGCCGCGCTAAGAGAGCACTGTGACCGGTACAATCGTCTTTGCGCGAAGAAGCCGCTTCTTCGGCTCCAGGAGCCGGAGAGAGCGGCAGCTTCAGAAACGTGAAGAAGGATGCTGTACAACACTGGGATTGTGTGCGCAGCTTGCCAACTGATAGAAAACAGTACCTTACCACTCTCCTGACTTTTCCAATCACATGAATATTCGATTGGAAGCTGTTTTGGACAACTTTTCTTTTCTTCATGCCAAGCATTTGGCAGACCTCCGCGCAACGTCCAGATCACGATGGGAAAAGTTTTCTGTGCTGGCACACTTCCTCCTTGCCAGACATAGTGGAAAAGCTTTCTGCTAAGATGTAGACCACAAAAGACGCTAAAGACGAAGGTACGATGCTCTCCGGAGCTAAGAGCCGCTCCCGGGCTTCTTTCGGCAGAAGCCGCGCTAAGAGAGCACTGTGACCGGTACAATCGTCTTTGCGCGAAGAAGCCGCTTCTTCGGCTCCAGGAGCCGGAGAGAGCGGCAGCTTCAGAAAGGTGAAGAAGGATGCTGTACAACACTGGGATTGTGTGCGCAGCTTGCCAACTGATAGAAAACAGTACCTTACCACTCTCCTGACTTTTCCAATCACATGAATATTCGATTGGAAGCTGTTTTGGACAACTTTTCTTTTCTTCATGCCAAGCATTTGGCAGACCTCCGTGCAACGTCCAGAACACGATGGGAGATGTTTTCTGTGCTGGCACAGTTTCTCCTTGCCAGATGTAGTGGAAAAGCTTTCTGCTAAGATGTAGACCACAAAAGACGCTAAAGACGAAGGTACGATGCTCTCCGGAGCTAAGAGCCGCTCCCGGGCTTCTTTCGGCAGAAGCCGCGCTAAGAGAGCACTGTGACCGGTACAATCGTCTTTGCGCGAAGAAGCCGCTTCTTCGGCTCCAGGAGCCGGAGAGAGCGGCAGCTTCGGAAAGGTGAAGAAGGATGCTGTATTGCACTGGGATTGTGTGCGCAGCTTGCCAACTGATAGAAAACAGTACCTTACCAGTCTTCTGACTTTTCCAATCACATGAATATTCGATTGGAAGCTGTTTTGGACAACTTTTCTTTTCTTCATGCCAAGCACTTGGCAGACCTCCGTGCAACGTTAGAACACGATGGGAGATGTTTTCTGTGCTGGCACACTTTCTCCTTGCCAGACATAGTGGAAAAGCTTTCTGCTAAGATGTAGACCACAAAAGACGCTAAAGACGAAGGTACGATGCTCTCCGGAGCTAAGAGCCGCTCCCGGGCTTCTTTCGGCAGAAGCCGCGCTAAGAGAGCACTGTGACCGGTACAATCGTCTTTGCGCGAAGAAGCCGCTTCTTCGGCTCCAGGAGCCGGAGAGAGCGGCAGCATCGGAAAGGTGAAGAAGGATGCTGTATTGCACTGGGATTGTGTGCGCAGCTTGCCAACTGATAGAAAACAGTACCTTACCACTCTCCTGACTTTTCCAATCACATGAATATTCGATTGGAAGCTGTTTTGGACAACTTTTCTTTTCTTTATGCCAAGCATTTGGCAGACCTCCGCGCAACGTCCAGATCACGATGGGAAAAGTTTTCTGTGCTGGCACACTTCCTCCTTGCCAGACATAGTGGAAAAGCTTTTTGCTAAGATGTAGACCACAAAAGACGCTAAAGACGAAGGTACGATGCTCTCCGGAGCTAAGAGCCGCTCCCGGGCTTCTTTCGGCAGAAGCCGCGCTAAGAGAGCCCTGTGACCGGTACAATCGTCTTTGCGCGAAGAAGCCGCTTCTTCGGCTCCAGGAGCCGGAGAGAGCGGCAGCTTCCGAAAGGTGAAGAAGGATGCTGTATTACATTGGGATTGTGTGCGCAGCTTGCCAACTGATAGAAAACAGTACCTTACCACTCTCCTGACTTTTCCAATCACATGAATATTCGATTGGAAGCTGTTTTGGACAGCTGTTCTTTTCTTCATGCCAAACACTTGCAGACCTCCGTGCAACGTTAGAACACGATGGGAGATGTTTTCTGTGCTAACACAGTTTCTCCTTGCCAGATGTAGTGGAAAAGCTTTCTGCTAAGATGTAGACCACTAAAGACACTAAAGACGAAGGTACGATGCTCTCCGGAGCTAAGAGCCGCTCCCGGGCTTCTTTCGGCAGAAGCCGCGCTAAGAGAGCACTGTTACCGGTACAATCGTCTTTGCGCGAAGAAGCCGCTTCTTCGGCTCCAGGAGCCGGAGAGAGCGGCAGCTTCGGAAAGGTGGAGAAGGATGCTGTAGTGCACTGGGATTGTGTGCGCAGCTTGCCAACTGATAGAAAACAGTACCTTACCACTCTCCTGACTTTTCCAATCACATGAATATTCGATTAGAAGCTCTTTTAAACAACTTTTCTTTTCTTCATGCCAAGCACTTGGCAGACCTCCGTGCAACGTTAGAACACGATGGGAGATGTTTTCTGTGCTGGCACACTTCCTCCTTGCCAGACATAGTGGAAAAGCTTTCTGCTAAGATGTAGACCACAAAAGACGCTAAAGACGAAGGTACGATGCTCTCCGGAGCTAAGAGCCGCTCCCGGGCTTCTTTCGGCAGAAGCCACGCTAAGAGAGCACTGTGACCGGTACAATCGTCTTTGCGCGAAGAAGCCGCTTCTTCGGCTCCAGGAGCCGGAGAGAGCGGCAGCTTTGGAAAGGTGAAGAAGGATGCTGTATTGCACTGGGATTGTGTGTGCAGCTTGCCAATTGATAGAAAACAGTACCTTACCACTCTCCTGACTTTTCCAATCACATGAATATTCGATTGGAAGCTGTTTTGGACAGCTGTTCTTTTCTTCATGCCAAACACTTGCAGACCTCCGTGCAACGTTAGAACACGATGGGAGATGTTTTCTGTGCTGGCACAGTTTCTCCTTGCCAGACATAGTTGAAAAGCTTTTTGCTAAGATGTAGACCACTAAAGACACTAAAGACGAAGGTACGATGCTCTCCGGAGCTAAGAGCCGCTCCCGGGCTTCTTTCGGCAGAAGCCGCGCTAAGAGAGCACTGTTACCGGTACAATCGTCTTTGCGCGAAGAAGCCGCTTCTTCGGCTCCAGGAGCCGGAGAGAGCGGCAGCTTCGGAAAGGTGAAGAAGGATGCTGTATTACATTGGGATTGTGTGCGCAGCTTGCCAACTGATAGAAAACAGTACCTTACCACTCTCCTGACTTTTCCAATCACATGAATATTCGATTGGAAGCTGTTTTGGACAACTTTTCTTTTCTTCATGCCAAGCACTTGGCAGACCTCCGTGCAACGTTAGAACACGATGGGAGATGTTTTCTGTGCTGGCACACTTTCTCCTTGCCAGACATAGTGGAAAAGCTTTCTGCTAAGATGTAGACCACAAAAGACGCTAAAGACGAAGGTACGATGCTCTCCGGAGCTAAGAGCCGCTCCCGGGCTTCTTTCGGCAGAAGCCGCGCTAAGAGAGCACTGTGACCGGTACAATCGTCTTTGCGCGAAGAAGCCGCTTCTTCGGCTCCAGGAGCCGGAGAGAGCGGCAGCATCGGAAAGGTGAAGAAGGATGCTGTATTGCACTGGGATTGTGTGCGCAGCTTGCCAACTGATAGAAAACAGTACCTTACCACTGTCCTGACTTTTCCAATCACATGAATATTCGATTGGAAGCTGTTTTGGACAACTTTTCTTTTCTTCATGCCAAGCATTTGGCAGACCTCCGTGCAACGTCCAGATCACGATGGGAAAAGTTTTCTGTGCTGGCACACTTCCTCCTTGCCAGACATAGTGGAAAAGCTTTCTGCTAAGATGTAGACCACAAAAGACGCTAAAGACGAAGGTACGATGCTCTCCGGAGCTAAGAGCCGCTCCTGGGCTTCTTTCGGCAGAAGCCGCGCTAAGAGAGCACTGTGAGCGGTACAATCGTCTTTGCGCGAAGAAGCCGCTTCTTCGGCTCCAGGAGCCGGAGAGAGCGGCAGCATCGGAAAGGTGAAGAAGGATGCTGTATTGCACTGGGATTGTGTGCGCAGCTTGCCAACTGATAGAAAACAGTACCTTACCACTCTCCTGACTTTTCCAATCACATGAATATTCGATTGGAAGCTGTTTTGGACAACTTTTCTTTTCTTCATGCCAAGCATTTGGCAGACCTCCGCGCAACGTCCAGATCACGATGGGAAAAGTTTTCTGTGCTGGCACACTTCCTCCTTGCCAGACATAGTGGAAAAGCTTTCTGCTAAGATGTAGACCACAAAAGACGCTAAAGACGAAGGTACGATGCTCTCCGGAGCTAAGAGCCGCTCCCGGGCTTCTTTCGGCAGAAGCCGCGCTAAGAGAGCACTGTGACCGGTACAATCGTCTTTGCGCGAAGAAGCCGCTTCTTCGGCTCCGGGAGCCGGAGAGAGCGGCAGCATCGGAAAGGTGAAGAAGGATGCTGTATTGCACTGGGATTGTGTGCGCAGCTTCCCAACTGATAGAAAACAGTACCTTACCACTCTCCTGACTTTTCCAATCACATGAATATTCGATTGGAAGCTGTTTTGGACAACTTTTCTTTTCTTCATGCCAAGCATTTGGCAGACCTCCGTGCAACGTCCAGATCACGATAGGAAAAGTTTTCTGTGCTGGCACACTTCCTCCTTGCCAGACATAGTGGAAAAGCTTTCTGCTAAGATGTAGACCACAAAAGACGCTAAAGACGAAGGTACGATGCTCTCCGGAGCTAAGAGCCGCTCCCGGGCTTCTTTCGGCAGAAGCCGCGCTAAGAGAGCACTGTGACCGGTACAATCGTCTTTGCGCGAAGAAGCCGCTTCTTCGGCTCCAGGAGCCGGAGAGAGCGGCAGCATCGGAAAGGTGAAGAAGGATGCTGTATTGCACTGGGATTGTGTGCGCAGCTTGCCAAGTGATAGAAAACAGTACCTTACCAGTCTTCTGACTTTTCCAATCACATGAATATTCGATTGGAAGCTGTTTTGGACAACTTTTCTTTTCTTCATGCCAAGCACTTGGCAGACCTCCGTGCAACGTTAGAACACGATGGGAGATGTTTTCTGTGCTGGCACACTTTCTCCTTGCCAGACGTAGTGGAAAAGCTTTCTGCTAAGATGTAGACCACAAAAGACGCTAAAGACGAAGGTACGATGCTCTCCGGAGCTAAGAGCCGCTCCCGGGCTTCTTTCGGCAGAAGCCGCGCTAAGAGAGCACTGTGACCGGTACAATAGTCTTTGCGCGAAGAAGCCGCTTCATCGGCTCCAGGAGCCGGAGAGAGCGGCAGCTTCGGAAAGGTGAAGAAGGATGCTGTATTACATTGGGATTGTGTGCGCAGCTTGCCAACTGATAGAAAACAGTACCTTACCACTCTCCTGACTTTTCCAATCACATGAATATTCGATTGGAAGCTGTTTTGGACAGCTGCTCTTTTCTTCATGCCAAACACTTGCAGACCTCCGTGCAACGTTAGAACACGATGGGAGATGTTTTCTGTGCTGGCACACTTTCTCCTTGCCAGACATAGTGGAAAAGCTTTTTGCTAAGATGTAGACCACAAAAGACGCTAAAGACGAAGGTACGATGCTCTCCGGAGCTAAGAGCCGCTCCCGGGCTTCTTTCGGCAGAAGCCGCGCTAAGAGAGCACTGTGACCGGTACAATCGTCTTTGCGCGAAGAAGCCGCTTCTTCGGCTCCAGGAGCCGGAGAGAGCGGCAGCTTCGGAAAGGTGAAGAAGGATGCTGTATTACATTGGGATTGTGTGCGCAGCTTGCCAACTGATAGAAAACAGTACCTTACCACTCTTCTGACTTTTCCAATCACATGAATATTCGATTGGAAGCTGTTTTGGACAACTTTTCTTTTCTTCATGCCAAGCACTTGGCAGACCTCCGTGCAACGTTAGAACACGATGGGAGATGTTTTCTGTGCTGGCACACTTTCTCCTTGCCAGACATAGTGGAAAAGCTTTCTGCTAAGATGTAGACCACAAAAGACGCTAAAGACGAAGGTACGATGCTCTCCGGAGCTAAGAGCCGCTCCCGGGCTTCTTTCGGCAGAAGCCGCGCTAAGAGAGCACTGTGACCGGTACAATCGTCTTTGCGCGAAGAAGCCGCTTCTTCGGCTCCAGGAGCCGGAGAGAGCGGCAGCTTCCGAAAGGTGAAGAAGGATGCTGTATTACATTGGGATTGTGTGCGCAGCTTGCCAACTGATAGAAAACAGTACTTTACCACTCTCCTGACTTTTCCAATCACATGAATATTCGATTGGAAGCTGTTTTGGACAACTTTTCTTTTCTTCATGCCAAGCACTTGGCAGACCTCCGTGCAACGTCCAGATCACGATGGGAAAAGTTTTCTGTGCTGGCACACTTCCTCCTTGCCAGACATAGTGGAAAAGCTTTCTGCTAAGATGTAGACCACAAAAGACGCTAAAGACGAAGGTACGATGCTCTCCGGAGCTAAGAGCCGCTCCCGGGCTTCTTTCGGCAGAAGCCGCGCTAAGAGAGCACTGTGACCGGTACAATCGTCTTTGCGCGAAGAAGCCGCTTCTTCGGCTCCAGGAGCCGGAGAGAGCGGCAGCATCGGAAAGGTGAAGAAGGATGCTGTATTGCACTGGGATTGTGTGCGCAGCTTCCCAACTGATAGAAAACAGTACCTTACCACTCTCCTGACTTTTCCAATCACATGAATATTCGATTGGAAGCTGTTTTGGACAACTTTTCTTTTCTTCATGCCAAGCATTTGGCAGACCTCCGTGCAACGTCCAGATCACGATAGGAAAAGTTTTCTGTGCTGGCACACTTCCTCCTTGCCAGACATAGTGGAAAAGCTTTCTGCTAAGATGTAGACCACAAAAGACGCTAAAGACGAAGGTACGATGCTCTCCGGAGCTAAGAGCCGCTCCCGGGCTTCTTTCGGCAGAAGCCGCGCTAAGAGAGCACTGTGACCGGTACAATCGTCTTTGCGCGAAGAAGCCGCTTCTTCGGCTCCAGGAGCCGGAGAGAGCGGCAGCATCGGAAAGGTGAAGAAGGATGCTGTATTGCACTGGGATTGTGTGCGCAGCTTGCCAAGTGATAGAAAACAGTACCTTACCAGTCTTCTGACTTTTCCAATCACATGAATATTCGATTGGAAGCTGTTTTGGACAACTTTTCTTTTCTTCATGCCAAGCACTTGGCAGACCTCCGTGCAACGTTAGAACACGATGGGAGATGTTTTCTGTGCTGGCACACTTTCTCCTTGCCAGACGTAGTGGAAAAGCTTTCTGCTAAGATGTAGACCACAAAAGACGCTAAAGACGAAGGTACGATGCTCTCCGGAGCTAAGAGCCGCTCCCGGGCTTCTTTCGGCAGAAGCCGCGCTAAGAGAGCACTGTGACCGGTACAATCGTCATTGCGCGAAGAAGCCGCTTCTTCGGCTCCAGGAGCCGGAGAGAGCGGCAGCATCGGAAAGGTGAAGAAGGATGCTGTATTGCACTGGGATTGTGTGCGCAGCTTGCCAACTGATAGAAAACAGTACCTTACCACTCTCCTGACTTTTCCAATCACATGAATATTCGATTGGAAGCTGTTTTGGACAACTTTTCTTTTCTTCATGCCAAGCATTTGGCAGACCTCCGTGCAACGTCCAGATCACGATAGGAAAAGTTTTCTGTGCTGGCACACTTCCTCCTTGCCAGACATAGTGGAAAAGCTTTCTGCTAAGATGTAGACCACAAAAGACGCTAAAGACGAAGGTACGATGCTCTCCGGAGCTAAGAGCCGCTCCCGGGCTTCTTTCGGCAGAAGCCGCGCTAAGAGAGCACTGTGACCGGTACAATCGTCTTTGCGCGAAGAAGCCGCTTCTTCGGCTCCAGGAGCCGGAGAGAGCGGCAGCATCGGAAAGGTGAAGAAGGATGCTGTATTGCACTGGGATTGTGTGCGCAGCTTGCCAAGTGATAGAAAACAGTACCTTACCAGTCTTCTGACTTTTCCAATCACATGAATATTCGATTGGAAGCTGTTTTGGACAACTTTTCTTTTCTTCATGCCAAGCACTTGGCAGACCTCCGTGCAACGTTAGAACACGATGGGAGATGTTTTCTGTGCTGGCACACTTTCTCCTTGCCAGACGTAGTGGAAAAGCTTTCTGCTAAGATGTAGACCACAAAAGACGCTAAAGACGAAGGTACGATGCTCTCCGGAGCTAAGAGCCGCTCCCGGGCTTCTTTCGGCAGAAGCCGCGCTAAGAGAGCACTGTGACCGGTACAATCGTCATTGCGCGAAGAAGCCGCTTCTTCGGCTCCAGGAGCCGGAGAGAGCGGCAGCATCGGAAAGGTGAAGAAGGATGCTGTATTGCACTGGGATTGTGTGCGCAGCTTGCCAACTGATAGAAAACAGTACCTTACCACTCTCCTGACTTTTCCAATCACATGAATATTCGATTGGAAGCTGTTTTGGACAACTTTTCTTTTCTTTATGCCAAGCAGTTGGCAGACCTCCGTGCAACGTCCAGATCACGATGGGAAAAGTTTTCTGTGCTGGCACACTTCCTCCTTGCCAGACATAGTGGAAAAGCTTTCTGCTAAGATGTAGACCACAAAAGACGCTAAAGACGAAGGTACGATGCTCTCCGGAGCTAAGAGCCGCTCCCGGGCTTCTTTCGGCAGAAGCCGCGCTAAGAGAGCACTGTGAGCGGTACAATCGTCTTTGCGCGAAGAAGCCGCTTCTTCGGCTCCAGGAGCCGGAGAGAGCGGCAGCATCGGAAAGGTGAAGAAGGATGCTGTATTGCACTGGGATTGTGTGCGCAGCTTGCCAACTTATAGAAAACAGTACCTTACCACTCTCCTGACTTTTCCAATCACATGAATATTCGATTGGAAGCTGTTTTGGACAACTTTTCTTTTCTTTATGCCAAGCATTTGGCAGACCTCCGCGCAACGTCCAGATCACGATGGGAAAAGTTTTCTGTGCTGGCACACTTCCTCCTTGCCAGACATAGTGGAAAAGCTTTCTGCTAAGATGTAGACCACAAAAGACGCTAAAGACGAAGGTACGATGCTCTCCGGAGCTAAGAGCCGCTCCCGGGCTTCTTTCGGCAGAAGCCGCGCTAAGAGAGCACTGTGACCGGTACAATCGTCTTTGCGCGAAGAAGCCGCTTCTTCGGCTCCAGGAGCCGGAGAGAGCGGCAGCATCGGAAAGGTGAAGAAGGATGCTGTATTGCACTGGGATTGTGTGCGCAGCTTCCCAACTGATAGAAAACAGTACCTTACCACTCTCCTGACTTTTCCAATCACATGAATATTCGATTGGAAGCTGTTTTGGACAACTTTTCTTTTCTTCATGCCAAGCATTTGGCAGACCTCCGTGCAACGTCCAGATCACGATAGGAAAAGTTTTCTGTGCTGGCACACTTCCTCCTTGCCAGACATAGTGGAAAAGCTTTCTGCTAAGATGTAGACCACAAAAGACGCTAAAGACGAAGGTACGATGCTCTCCGGAGCTAAGAGCCGCTCCCGGGCTTCTTTCGGCAGAAGCCGCGCTAAGAGAGCACTGTGACCGGTACAATCGTCTTTGCGCGAAGAAGCCGCTTCTTCGGCTCCAGGAGCCGGAGAGAGCGGCAGCATCGGAAAGGTGAAGAAGGATGCTGTATTGCACTGGGATTGTGTGCGCAGCTTGCCAAGTGATAGAAAACAGTACCTTACCAGTCTTCTGACTTTTCCAATCACATGAATATTCGATTGGAAGCTGTTTTGGACAACTTTTCTTTTCTTCATGCCAAGCACTTGGCAGACCTCCGTGCAACGTTAGAACACGATGGGAGATGTTTTCTGTGCTGGCACACTTTCTCTTTGCCAGACGTAGTGGAAAAGCTTTCTGCTAAGATGTAGACCACAAAAGACGCTAAAGACGAAGGTACGATGCTCTCCGGAGCTAAGAGCCGCTCCCGGGCTTCTTTCGGCAGAAGCCGCGCTAAGAGAGCACTGTGACCGGTACAATCGTCATTGCGCGAAGAAGCCGCTTCTTCGGCTCCAGGAGCCGGAGAGAGCGGCAGCTTCGGAAAGGTGAAGAAGGATGCTGTATTACATTGGGATTGTGTGCGCAGCTTGCCAACTGATAGAAAACAGTACCTTACCACTCTCCTGACTTTTCCAATCACATGAATATTCGATTGGAAGCTGTTTTGGACAGCTGTTCTTTTCTTCATGCCAAACACTTGCAGACCTCCGTGCAACGTTAGAACACGATGGGAGATGTTTTCTGTGCTGGCACACTTTCTCCTTGCCAGACATAGTTGAAAAGCTTTTTGCTAAGATGTAGACCACTAATGACACTAAAGACGAAGGTACGATGCTCTCCGGAGCTAAGAGCCGCTCCCGGGCTTCTTTCGGCAGAAGCCGCGCTAAGAGAGCACTGTTACCGGTACAATCGTCTTTGCGCGAAGAAGCCGCTTCTTCGGCTCCGGGAACCGGAGAGAGCGGCAGCTTCGGAAAGGTGGAGAAGGATGCTGTATTGCACTGGGAATGTGTGTGCAGCTTGCCAACTGATAGAAAACAGTACCTTACCACTCTCCTGACTTTTCCAATCACATGAATATTCGATTAGAAGCTCTTTTGGACAACTTTTCTTTTCTTCATGCCAAGCACTTGGCAGACCTCCGTGCAACGTTAGAACACGATGGGAGATGTTTTCTGTGCTGGCACACTTCCTCCTTGCCAGACATAGTGGAAAAGCTTTCTGCTAAGATGTAGACCACAAAAGACGCTAAAGACGAAGGTACGATGCTCTCCGGAGCTAAGAGCCGCTCCCGGGCTTCTTTCGGCAGAAGCCGCGCTAAGAGAGCACTGTGACCGGTACAATCGTCTTTGCGCGAAGAAGCCGCTTCTTCGGCTCCAGGAGCCGGAGAGAGCGGCAGCTTCGGAAAGGTGAAGAAGGATGCTGTATTGCACTGGGAATGTGTGTGCAGCTTGACAATTGATAGAAAACAGTACCTTACCACTCTCCTGACTTTTCCAATCACATGAATATTCGATTGGAAGCTGTTTTGGACAGCTGTTCTTTTCTTCATGCCAAACACTTGCAGACCTCCGTGCAACGTTAGAACACGATGGGAGATGTTTTCTGTGCTGGCACACTTTCTCCTTGCCAGACATAGTTGAAAAGCTTTTTGCTAAGATGTAGACCACTAATGACACTAAAGACGAAGGTACGATGCTCTCCGGAGCTAAGAGCCGCTCCCGGGCTTCTTTCGGCAGAAGCCGCGCTAAGAGAGCACTGTTACCGGTACAATCGTCTTTGCGCGAAGAAGCCGCTTCTTCGGCTCCGGGAACCGGAGAGAGCGGCAGCTTCGGAAAGGTGGAGAAGGATGCTGTATTGCACTGGGAATGTGTGTGCAGCTTGCCAACTGATAGAAAACAGTACCTTACCACTCTCCTGACTTTTCCAATCACATGAATATTCGATTAGAAGCTCTTTTGGACAACTTTTCTTTTCTTCATGCCAAGCACTTGGCAGACCTCCGTGCAACGTTAGAACACGATGGGAGATGTTTTCTGTGCTGGCACACTTCCTCCTTGCCAGACATAGTGGAAAAGCTTTCTGCTAAGATGTAGACCACAAAAGACGCTAAAGACGAAGGTACGATGCTCTCCGGAGCTAAGAGCCGCTCCCGGGCTTCTTTCGGCAGAAGCCGCGCTAAGAGAGCACTGTGACCGGTACAATCGTCTTTGCGCGAAGAAGCCGCTTCTTCGGCTCCAGGAGCCGGAGAGAGCGGCAGCTTCGGAAAGGTGAAGAAGGATGCTGTATTGCACTGGGAATGTGTGTGCAGCTTGAC
Source organism: Ammospiza nelsoni (assembly GCF_027579445.1). Classification (NCBI taxonomy): domain Eukaryota; kingdom Metazoa; phylum Chordata; class Aves; order Passeriformes; family Passerellidae; genus Ammospiza; species Ammospiza nelsoni. Next base: position 55,885,899 of record NC_080637.1, on the reverse strand, counting down.
AATTGATAGAAAACAGTACCTTACCACTCTCCTGACTTTTCCAATCACATGAATATTCGATTGGAAGCTGTTTTGGACAGCTGTTCTTTTCTTCATGCCAAACACTTGCAGACCTCCGTGCAACGTTAGAACACGATGGGAGATGTTTTCTGTGCTGGCACAGTTTCTCCTTGCCAGACATAGTTGAAAAGCTTTTTGCTAAGATGTAGACCACTAAAGACACTAAAGACGAAGGTACGATGCTCTCCGGAGCTAAGAGCCGCTCCCGGGCTTCTTTCGGCAGAAGCCGCGCTAAGAGAGCACTGTTACCGGTACAATCGTCTTTGCGCGAAGAAGCCGCTTCTTCGGCTCCAGGAGCCGGAGAGAGCGGCAGCTTCGGAAAGGTGAAGAAGGATGCTGAATTACATTGGGATTGTGTGCGCAGCTTGCCAACTGATAGAAAACAGTACCTTACCACTCTCCTGACTTTTCCAATCACATGAATATTCGATTGGAAGCTGTTTTGGACAACTTTTCTTTTCTTCATGCCAAGCACTTGGCAGACCTCCGTGCAACGTTAGAACACGATGGGAGATGTTTTCTGTGCTGGCACACTTTCTCCTTGCCAGACATAGTGGAAAAGCTTTTTGCTAAGATGTAGACCACAAAAGACGCTAAAGACGAAGGTACGATGCTCTCCGGAGCTAAGAGCCGCTCCCGGGCTTCTTTCGGCAGAAGCCGCGCTAAGAGAGCACTGTGACCGGTACAATCGTCTTTGCGCGAAGAAGCCGCTTCTTCGGCTCCAGGAGCCGGAGAGAGCGGCAGCTTCGGAAAGGTGAAGAAGGATGCTGTATTGCACTGGGATTGTGTGCGCAGCTTCCCAACTGATAGAAAACAGTACCTTACCACTCTCCTGACTTTTCCAATCACATGAATATTCGATTGGAAGCTGTTTTGGACAACTTTTCTTTTCTTCATGCCAAGCATTTGGCAGACCTCCGTGCAACGTCCAGATCACGATGGGAAAAGTTTTCTGTGCTGGCACACTTCCTCCTTGCCAGACATAGTGGAAAAGCTTTCTGCTAAGATGTAGACCACAAAAGACGCTAAAGACGAAGGTACGATGCTCTCCGGAGCTAAGAGCCGCTCCCGGGCTTCTTTCGGCAGAAGCCGCGCTAAGAGAGCACTGTGACCGGTACAATCATCTTTGCGCGAAGAAGCCGCTTCTTCGGCTCCAGGAGCCGGAGAGAGCGGCAGCTTCGGAAAGGTGAAGAAGGATGCTGTACAACACTGGGATTGTGTGCGCAGCTTGCCAACTGATAGAAAACAGTACCTTACCACTCTCCTGACTTTTCCAATCACATGAATATTCGATTAGAAGCTCTTTTGGACAACTTTTCTTTTCTTCATGCCAAGCACTTGGCAGACCTCCGTGCAACGTTAGAACACGATGGGAGATGTTTTCTGTGCTGGCACACTTCCTCCTTGCCAGACATAGTGGAAAAGCTTTCTGCTAAGATGTAGACCACAAAAGACGCTAAAGACGAAGGTACGATGCTCTCCGGAGCTAAGAGCCGCTCCCGGGCTTCTTTCGGCAGAAGCCGCGCTAAGAGAGCACTGTGACCGGTACAATCGTCTTTGCGCGAAGAAGCCGCTTCTTCGGCTCCAGGAGCCGGAGAGAGCGGCAGCATCGGAAAGGTGAAGAAGGATGCTGTATTGCACTGGGATTGTGTGCGCAGCTTGCCAACTGATAGAAAACAGTACCTTACCACTCTCCTGACTTTTCCAATCACATGAATATTCGATTGGAAGCTGTTTTGGACAACTTTTCTTTTCTTCATGCCAAGCATTTGGCAGACCTCCGCGCAACGTCCAGATCACGATGGGAAAAGTTTTCTGTGCTGGCACACTTCCTCCTTGCCAGACATAGTGGAAAAGCTTTCTGCTAAGATGTAGACCACAAAAGACGCTAAAGACGAAGGTACGATGCTCTCCGGAGCTAAGAGCCGCTCCCGGGCTTCTTTCGGCAGAAGCCGCGCTAAGAGAGCCCTGTGACCGGTACAATCGTCTTTGCGCGAAGAAGCCGCTTCTTCGGCTCCGGGAGCCGGAGAGAGCGGCAGCTTCGGAAAGGTGGAGAAGGATGCTGTAGTGCACTGGGATTGTGTGCGCAGCTTGCCAACTGATAGAAAACAGTACCTTACCACTCTCCTGACTTTTCCAATCACATGAATATTCGATTAGAAGCTCTTTTGGGCAACTTTTCTTTTCTTCATGCCAAGCACTTGGCAGACCTCCGTGCAACGTTAGAACACGATGGGAGATGTTTTCTGTGCTGGCACACTTCCTCCTTGCCAGACATAGTGGAAAAGCTTTCTGCTAAGATGTAGACCACAAAAGACGCTAAAGACGAAGGTACGATGCTCTCCGGAGCTAAGAGCCGCTCCCGGGCTTCTTTCGGCAGAAGCCGCGCTAAGAGAGCACTGTGACCGGTACAATCGTCTTTGCGCGAAGAAGCCGCTTCTTCGGCTCCAGGAGCCGGAGAGAGCGGCAGCTTCGGAAAGGTGAAGAAGGATGCTGTATTGCACTGGGATTGTGTGTGCAGCTTGCCAATTGATAGAAAACAGTACCTTACCACTCTCCTGACTTTTCCAATCACATGAATATTCGATTGGAAGCTGTTTTGGACAGCTGTTCTTTTCTTCATGCCAAGCATTTGGCAGAACTCCGTGCAACGTTAGAACACGATGGGAGATGTTTTCTGTGCTGGCACAGTTTCTTTTTGCCAGACATAGTTGAAAAGCTTTTTGCTAAGATGTAGACCACTAAAGACACTAAAGACGAAGGTACGATGCTCTCCGGAGCTAAGAGCCGCTCCCGGGCTTCTTTCGGCAGAAGCCGCGCTAAGAGAGCACTGGGACCGGTACAATCGTCTTTGCGCGAAGAAGCCGCTTCTTCGGCTCCAGGAGCCGGAGAGAGCGGCAGCTTCGGAAAGGTGAAGAAGGATGCTGTATTACATTGGGATTGTGTGCGCAGCTTGCCAACTGATAGAAAACAGTACCTTACCACTCTCCTGACTTTTCCAATCACATGAATATTCGATTGGAAGCTGTTTTGGACAACTTTTCTTTTCTTCATGCCAAGCACTTGGCAGACCTCCGTGCAACGTTAGAACACGATGGGAGATGTTTTCTGTGCTGGCACACTTTCTCCTTGCCAGACATAGTGGAAAAGCTTTCTGCTAAGATGTAGACCACAAAAGACGCTAAAGACGAAGGTACGATGCTCTCCGGAGCTAAGAGCCGCTCCCGGGCTTCTTTCGGCAGAAGCCGCGCTAAGAGAGCACTGTGACCGGTACAATCGTCTTTGCGCGAAGAAGCCGCTTCTTCGGCTCCAGGAGCCGGAGAGAGCGGCAGCATCGGAAAGGTGAAGAAGGATGCTGTATTGCACTGGGATTGTGTGCGCAGCTTGCCAACTGATAGAAAACAGTACCTTACCACTCTCCTGACTTTTCCAATCACATGAATATTCGATTGGAAGCTGTTTTGGACAACTTTTCTTTTCTTCATGCCAAGCATTTGGCAGACCTCCGTGCAACGTCCAGATCACGATGGGAAAAGTTTTCTGTGCTGGCACACTTCCTCCTTGCCAGACATAGTGGAAAAGCTTTCTGCTAAGATGTAGACCACAAAAGACGCTAAAGACGAAGGTACGATGCTCTCCGGAGCTAAGAGCCGCTCCCGGGCTTCTTTCGGCAGAAGCCGCGCTAAGAGAGCACTGTGAGCGGTACAATCGTCTTTGCGCGAAGAAGCCGCTTCTTCGGCTCCAGGAGCCGGAGAGAGCGGCAGCTTCGGAAAGGTGAAGAAGGATGCTGTATTGCACTGGGATTGTGTGTGCAGCTTGCCAATTGATAGAAAACAGTACCTTACCACTCTCCTGACTTTTCCAATCACATGAATATTCGATTGGAAGCTGTTTTGGACAGCTGTTCTTTTCTTCATGCCAAACACTTGCAGACCTCCGTGCAACGTTAGAACACGATGGGAGATGTTTTCTGTGCTGGCACAGTTTCTCCTGGCCAGACATAGTTGAAAAGCTTTTTGCTAAGATGTAGACCACTAAAGACACTGAAGACGAAGGTACGATGCTCTCCGGAGCTAAGAGCCGCTCCTGGGCTTCTTTCGGCAGAAGCCGCGCTAAGAGAGCACTGTTACCGGTACAATCGTCTTTGCGCGAAGAAGCCGCTTCTTCGGCTCCAGGAGCCGGAGAGAGCGGCAGCATCGGAAAGGTGAAGAAGGATGCTGTATTGCACTGGGATTGTGTGCGCAGCTTGCCAACTGATAGAAAACAGTACCTTACCACTCTCCTGACTTTTCCAATCACATGAATATTCGATTGTAAGGTCTTTTGGACAACTTTTCTTTTCTTCATGCCAAGCATTTGGCAGACCTCCGTGCAACGTCCAGATCACGATGGGAAAAGTTTTCTGTGCTGGCACACTTCCTCCTTGCCAGACATAGTGGAAAAGCTTTCTGCTAAGATGTAGACCACAAAAGACGCTAAAGACGAAGGTACGATGCTCTCCGGAGCTAAGAGCCGCTCCCGGGCTTCTTTCGGCAGAAGCCGCGCTAAGAGAGCACTGTGAGCGGTACAATCGTCTTTGCGCGAAGAAGCCGCTTCTTCGGCTCCAGGAGCCGGAGAGAGCGGCAGCATCGGAAAGGTGAAGAAGGATGCTGTATTGCACTGGGATTGTGTGCGCAGCTTGCCAACTGATAGAAAACAGTACCTTACCACTCTCCTGACTTTTCCAATCACATGAATATTCGATTGGAAGCTGTTTTGGACAACTTTTCTTTTCTTCATGCCAAGCATTTGGCAGACCTCCGTGCAACGTCCAGATCACGATGGGAAAAGTTTTCTGTGCTGGCACACTTCCTCCTTGCCAGACATAGTGGAAAAGCTTTCTGCTAAGATGTAGACCACAAAAGACGCTAAAGACGAAGGTACGATGCTCTCCGGAGCTAAGCGCCGCTCCCGGGCGTCTTTCGGCAGAAGCCGCGCTAAGAGAGCACTGTGACCGGTACAATCGTCTTTGCGCGAAGAAGCCGCTTCTTCGGCTCCAGGAGCCGGAGAGAGCGGCAGCATCGGAAAGGTGAAGAAGGATGCTGTATTGCACTGGGATTGTGTGCGCAGCTTGCCAACTGATGGAAAACAGTACCTTACCACTCTCCTGACTTTTCCAATCACGTGAATATTCGATTGGAAGCTCTTTCGGACAGCTTTTCTTCTCTTCATGCCAAACACTTGCAGACCTCCGTGCAACGTCCAGATCACGATGGGAGATGTTTTCTGTGCTGGCACACTTTCTCCTTGCCAGATGTAGTGGAAAAGCTTTTTGCTAAGATGTAGACCACAAAAGACGCTAAAGACGAAGGTACGATGCTCTCGGGGGCTAAGAGCCGCTCCCAGGCTTCTTTCGGCAGAAGCCGCGCTAAGAGAGCCCTGTGACCGGTACAATCGTCTTTGCGCGAAGAAGCCGCTTCTTCGGCTCCAGGAGCCGGAGAGAGCGGCAGCTTCGGAAAGGTGAAGAAGGATGCTGTATTACATTGGGATTGTGTGCGCAGCTTGCCAACTGATAGAAAACAGTACCTTACCACTCTCCTGACTTTTCCAATCACATGAATATTCCAATGGAAGCTGTTTTGGACAACTTTTCTTTTCTTCATGCCAAGCACTTGGCAGACCTCCGTGCAACGTTAGAACACGATGGGAGATGTTTTCTGTGCTGGCACACTTTCTCCTTGCCAGACATAGTGGAAAAGCTTTCTGCTAAGATGTAGACCACAAAAGACGCTAAAGACGAAGGTACGATGCTCTCCGGAGCTAAGAGCCGCTCCCGGGCTTCTTTCGGCAGAAGCCGCGCTAAGAGAGCACTGTGACCGGTACAATCGTCTTTGCGCGAAGAAGCCGCTTCTTCGGCTCCAGGAGCCGGAGAGAGCGGCAGCTTCCGAAAGGTGAAGAAGGATGCTGTATTACATTGGGATTGTGTGCGCAGCTTGCCAACTGATAGAAAACAGTACTTTACCACTCTCCTGACTTTTCCAATCACATGAATATTCGATTGGAAGCTGTTTTGGACAACTTTTCTTTTCTTCATGCCAAGCATTTGGCAGACCTCCGTGCAACGTCCAGATCACGATGGGAAAAGTTTTCTGTGCTGGCACACTTCCTCCTTGCCAGACATAGTGGAAAAGCTTTCTGCTAAGATGTAGACCACAAAAGACGCTAAAGACGAAGGTACGATGCTCTCCGGAGCTAAGAGCCGCTCCCGGGCTTCTTTCGGCAGAAGCCGCGCTAAGAGAGCACTGTGACCGGTACAATCGTCTTTGCGCGAAGAAGCCGCTTCTTCGGCTCCAGGAGCCGGAGAGAGCGGCAGCTTCAAAAAGGTGAAGAAGGATGCTGTACAACACTGGGATTGTGTGCGCAGCTTGCCAACTGATAGAAAACAGTACCTTACCACTCTCCTGACTTTTCCAATCACATGAATATTCGATTGGAAGATCTTTTGGACAGCTTTTCTTTTCTTCATGCCAAACACTTGCAGACCTCCGTGCAACGTCCAGAACACGATGGGAGATGTTTTCTGTGCTGGCACAGTTTCTCCTTGCCAGATGTAGTGGAAAAGCTTTCTGCTAAGATGTAGACCACAAAAGACGCTAAAGACGAAGGTACGATGCTCTCGGGGGCTAAGAGCCGCTCCCAGGCTTCTTTCGGCAGAAGCCGCGCTAAGAGAGCCCTGTGACCGGTACAATCGTCTTTGCGCGAAGAAGCCGCTTCTTCGGCTCCAGGAGCCGGAGAGAGCGGCAGCTTCGGAAAGGTGAAGAAGGATGCTGTATTGCACTGGGATTGTGTGCGCAGCTTGCCAACTGATGGAAAACAGTACCTTACCATTCTCCTGACTTTTCCAATCACGTGAATATTCGATTGGAAGCTGTTTTGGACAACTTTTCTTTTCTTCATGCCAAGCACTTGGCAGACCTCCGTGCAACGTTAGAACACGATGGGAGATGTTTTCTGTGCTGGCACACTTTCTCCTTGCCAGACATAGTGGAAAAGCTTTTTGCTAAGATGTAGACCACAAAAGACTCTAAAGACGAAGGTACGATGCTCTCCGGAGCTAAGAGCCGCTCCCGGGCTTCTTTCGGCAGAAGCCGCGCTAAGAGAGCACTGTGAGCGGTACAATCGTCTTTGCGCGAAGAAGCCGCTTCTTCGGCTCCAGGAGCCGGAGAGAGCGGCAGCTTCGGAAAGGTGAAGAAGGATGCTGTACAACACTGGGATTGTGTGTGCAGCTTCCCAACTGATAGAAAACAGTACCTTACCACTCTCCTGACTTTTCCAATCACATGAATATTCGATTGGAAGCTGTTTTGGACAACTTTTCTTTTCTTCATGCCAAGCATTTGGCAGACCTCCGTGCAACGTCCAGATCACGATGGGAAAAGTTTTCTGTGCTGGCACACTTCCTCCTTGCCAGACATAGTGGAAAAGCTTTCTGCTAAGATGTAGACCACAAAAGACGCTAAAGACGAAGGTACGATGCTCTCCGGAGCTAAGAGCCGCTCCCGGGCTTCTTTCGGCAGAAGCCGCGCTAAGAGAGCACTGTGACCGGTACAATCGTCTTTGCGCGAAGAAGCCGCTTCTTCGGCTCCAGGAGCCGGAGAGAGCGGCAGCATCGGAAAGGTGAAGAAGGATGCTGTATTGCACTGGGATTGTGTGCGCAGCTTGCCAACTGATAGAAAACAGTACCTTACCACTCTCCTGACTTTTCCAATCACATGAATATTCGATTGGAAGCTGTTTTGGACAACTTTTCTTTTCTTCATGCCAAGCATTTGGCAGACCTCCGCGCAACGTCCAGATCACGATGGGAAAAGTTTTCTGTGCTGGCACACTTCCTCCTTGCCAGACATAGTGGAAAAGCTTTCTGCTAAGATGTAGACCACAAAAGACGCTAAAGACGAAGGTACGATGCTCTCCGGAGCTAAGAGCCGCTCCCGGGCTTCTTTCGGCAGAAGCCGCGCTAAGAGAGCACTGTTACCGGTACAATCGTCTTTGCGCGAAGAAGCCGCTTCTTCGGCTCCGGGAGCCGGAGAGAGCGGCAGCTTCGGAAAGGTGGAGAAGGATGCTGTATTGCACTGGGATTGTGTGCGCAGCTTGCCAACTGATAGAAAACAGTACCTTACCACTCTCCTGACTTTTCCAATCACATGAATATTCGATTGGAAGCTCTTTTGGACAACTTTTCTTTTCTTCATGCCAAGCACTTGGCAGACCTCCGTGCAACGTTAGAACACGATGGGAGATGTTTTCTGTGCTGGCACACTTTCTCCTTGCCAGACATAGTGGAAAAGCTTTCTGCTAAGATGTAGAGCACAGAAGACGCTAAAGACGAAGGTACGATGCTCTCCGGAGCTAAGAGCCGCTCCCGGGCTTCTTTCGGCAGAAGCCGCGCTAAGAGAGCACTGTGACCGGTACAATCGTCTTTGCGCGAAGAAGCCGCTTCTTCGGCTCCAGGAGCCGGAGAGAGCGGCAGCATCGGAAAGGTGAAGAAGGATGCTGTATTGCACTGGGATTGTGTGCGCAGCTTGCCAACTGATAGAAAACAGTACCTTACCACTCTCCTGACTTTTCCAATCACATGAATATTTGATTGGAAGCTGTTTTGGACAACTTTTCTTTTCTTCATGCCAAGCACTTGGCAGACCTCCGTGCAACGTTAGAACACGATGGGAGATGTTTTCTGTGCTGGCACACTTTCTCCTTGCCAGACATAGTGGAAAAGCTTTCTGCTAAGATGTAGACCACAAAAGACGCTAAAGACGAAGGTACGATGCTCTCCGGAGCTAAGAGCCGCTCCCGGGCTTCTTTCGGCAGAAGCCGCGCTAAGAGAGCACTGTGACCGGTACAATCATCTTTGCGCGAAGAAGCCGCTTCTTCGGCTCCAGGAGCCGGAGAGAGCGGCAGCATCGGAAAGGTGAAGAAGGATGCTGTATTGCACTGGGATTGTGTGCGCAGCTTGCCAGCTGATAGAAAACAGTACCTTACCACTCTCCTGACTTTTCCAATCACATGAATATTCGATTGGAAGCTGTTTTGGACAACTTTTCTTTTCTTCATGCCAAGCATTTGGCAGACCTCCGCGCAACGTCCAGATCACGATGGGAAAAGTTTTCTGTGCTGGCACACTTCCTCCTTGCCAGACATAGTGGAAAAGCTTTCTGCTAAGATGTAGACCACAAAAGACGCTAAAGACGAAGGTACGATGCTCTCCGGAGCTAAGAGCCGCTCCCGGGCTTCTTTCGGCAGAAGCCGCGCTAAGAGAGCACTGTTACCGGTACAATCGTCTTTGCGCGAAGAAGCCGCTTCTTCGGCTCCGGGAGCCGGAGAGAGCGGCAGCTTCGGAAAGGTGGAGAAGGATGCTGTAGTGCACTGGGATTGTGTGCGCAGCTTGCCAACTGATAGAAAACAGTACCTTACCACTCTCCTGACTTTTCCAATCACATGAATATTCGATTGGAAGCTGTTTTGGACAACTTTTCTTTTCTTCATGCCAAGCACTTGGCAGACCTCCGTGCAACGTTAGAACACGATGGGAGATGTTTTCTGTGCTGTCGCAGGTTTTTCTTGCCAGACATAGTGGAAAAGCTTTTTGCTAAGATGTATACCACAAAAGACGCTAAAGACGAAGGTACGATGCTCTCCGGAGCTAAGCGCCGCTCCCGGGCGTCTTTCGGCAGAAGCCGCGCTAAGAGAGCACTGTGACCGGTACAATCGTCTTTGCGCGAAGAAGCCGCTTCTTCGGCTCCAGGAGCCGGAGAGAGCGGCAGCATCGGAAAGGTGAAGAAGGATGCTGTATTGCACTGGGATTGTGTGCGCAGCTTGCCAACTGATGGAAAACAGTACCTTACCACTCTCCTGACTTTTCCAATCACGTGAATATTCGATTGGAAGCTCTTTCGGACAGCTTTTCTTCTCTTCATGCCAAACACTTGCAGACCTCCGTGCAACGTCCAGATCACGATGGGAGATGTTTTCTGTGCTGGCACACTTTCTCCTTGCCAGATGTAGTGGAAAAGCTTTTTGCTAAGATGTAGACCACAAAATACGCTAAAGACGAAGGTACGATGCTCTCGGGGGCTAAGAGCCGCTCCCAGGCTTCTTTCGGCAGAAGCCGCGCTAAGAGAGCACTGTGAGCGGTACAATCGTCTTTGCGCGAAGAAGCCGCTTCTTCGGCTCCAGGAGCCGGAGAGAGCGGCAGCTTCGGAAAGGTGAAGAAGGATGCTGTATTACATTGGGATTGTGTGCGCAGCTTGCCAACTGATAGAAAACAGTACCTTACCACTCTCCTGACTTTTCCAATCACATGAATATTCCAATGGAAGCTGTTTTGGACAGCTTTTCTTTTCTTCATGCCAAGCACTTGGCAGACCTCCGTGCAACGTTAGAACACGATGGGAGATGTTTTCTGTGCTGGCACACTTCTTCCTTGCCAGACATAGTGGAAAAGCTTTCTGCTAAGATGTAGACCACAAAAGACGCTAAAGACGAAGGTACGATGCTCTCCGGAGCTAAGAGCCGCTCCCGGGCTTCTTTCGGCAGAAGCCGCGCTAAGAGAGCACTGTGACCGGTACAATCGTCTTTGCGCGAAGAAGCCGCTTCTTCGGCTCCAGGAGCCGGAGAGAGCGGCAGCTTCAAAAAGGTGAAGAAGGATGCTGTACAACACTGGGATTGTGTGCGCAGCTTGCCAACTGATAGAAAACAGTACCTTACCACTCTCCTGACTTTTCCAATCACATGAATATTCGATTGGAAGATCTTTTGGACAGCTTTTCTTTTCTTCATGCCAAACACTTGCAGACCTCCGTGCAACGTCCAGAACACGATGGGAGATGTTTTCTGTGCTGGCACAGTTTCTCCTTTCCAGATGTAGTGGAAAAGCATTTTGCTAAGATGTAGACCACAAAAGACGCTAAAGACGAAGGTACGATGCTCTCGGGGGCTAAGAGCCGCTCCCAGGCTTCTTTCGGCAGAAGCCGCGCTAAGAGAGCCCTGTGACCGGTACAATCGTCTTTGCGCGAAGAAGCCGCTTCTTCGGCTCCAGGAGCCGGAGAGAGCGGCAGCATCGGAAAGGTGAAGAAGGATGCTGTATTGCACTGGGATTGTGTGCGCAGCTTGCCAACTGATGGAAAAAAGTACCTTACCATTCTCCTGACTTTTCCAATCACGTGAATATTCGATTGGAAGCTGTTTTGGACAACTTTTCTTTTCTTCATGCCAAGCACTTGGCAGACCTCCGTGCAACGTTAGAACACGATGGGAGATGTTTTCTGTGCTGGCACACTTCCTCCTTGCCAGACATAGTGGAAAAGCTTTCTGCTAAGATGTAGACCACAAAAGACGCTAAAGACGAAGGTACGATGCTCTCCGGAGCTAAGAGCCGCTCCCGGGCTTCTTTCAGCAGAAGCCGCGCTAAGAGAGCACTGTGACCGGTACAATCGTCTTTGCGCGAAGATGCCCCTTCTTTGACTCCAGGAGCCGGAGAGAGCGGCAGCATCGGAAAGGTGAAGAAGGATGCTGTATTACATTGGGATTGTGTGCGCAGCTTGCCAACTGATAGAAAACAGTACCTTACCACTCTTCTGACTTTTCCAATCACATGAATATTCCATTGGAAGCTGTTTTGGACAACTTTTCTTTTCTTCATGCCAAGCATTTGGCACACCTCCGTGCAACGTCCAGATCACGATGGGAGATGTTTTCTGTGCTGGCACACTTTCTCCTTGCCAGACATAGTGGAAAAGCTTTTTGCTAAGATGTAGACCACAAAAGACGCTAAAGACGAAGGTACGATGCTCTCCGGAGCTAAGAGCCGCTCCCGGGCTTCTTTCGGCAGAAGCCGCGCTAAGAGAGCACTGTGACCGGTACAATCGTCTTTGCGCGAAGAAGCCGCTTCTTCGGCTCCAGGAGCCGGAGAGAGCGGCAGCATCGGAAAGGTGAAGAAGGATGCTGTATTGCACTGGGATTGTGTGCGCAGCTTGCCAACTGATAGAAAACAGTACCTTACCACTCTCCTGACTTTTCCAATCACATGAATATTCGATTGGAAGCTGTTTTGGACAACTTTTCTTTTCTTCATGCCAAGCTCTTGGCAGACCTCCGTGCAACGTTAGAACACGATGGGAGATGTTTTCTGTGCTGGCACACTTCCTCCTTGCCAGACGTAGTGGAAAAGCTTTTTGCTAAGATGTAGACCACAAAAGACGCTAAAGACGAAGGTACGATGCTCTCCGGAGCTAAGAGCCGCTCCCGGGCTTCTTTCGGCAGAAGCCGCGCTAAGAGAGCACTGTGACCGGTACAATCATCTTTGCGCGAAGAAGCCGCTTCTTCGGCTCCAGGAGCCGGAGAGAGCGGCAGCTTCGGAAAGGTGAAGAAGGATGCTCTATTGCACTGGGATTGTGTGCGCAGCTTGCCAACTGATGGAAAACAGTACCTTACCACTCTCCTGACTTTTCCAATCACATGAATATTCGATTAGAAGCTCTTTCAGACAGCTTTTCTTTTCTTCATGCCAAACACTTGCAGACCTCCGTGCAACGTCCAGATCACGATGGGAGATGTTTTCTGTGCTGGCACACTTTCTCCTTGCCAGATGTAGTGGAAAAGCTTTTTGCTAAGATGTAGACCACAAAAGACGCTAAAGACGAAGGTACGATGCTCTCCGGAGCTAAGAGCCGCTCCCGGGCTTCTTTCGGCAGAAGCCGCGCTAAGAGAGCACTGTGACCGGTACAATCGTCTTTGCGCGAAGAAGCCGCTTCTTCGGCTCCAGGAGCCGGAGAGAGCGGCAGCATCGGAAAGGTGAAGAAGGATGCTGTATTGCACTGGGATTGTGTGTGCAGCTTGCCAATTGATAGAAAACAGTACCTTACCACTCTCCTGACTTTTCCAATCACATGAATATTCGATTGGAAGCTGTTTTGGACAACTTTTCTTTTCTTCATGCCAAGCATTTGGCAGACCTCCGTGCAACGTCCAGATCACGATGGGAAAAGTTTTCTGTGCTGGCACACTTCCTCCTTGCCAGACATAGTGGAAAAGCTTTCTGCTAAGATGTAGACCACAAAAGACGCTAAAGACGAAGGTACGATGCTCTCCGGAGCTAAGAGCCGCTCCCGGGCTTCTTTCGGCAGAAGCCGCGCTAAGAGAGCACTGTGACCGGTACAATCGTCTTTGCGCGAAGAAGCCGCTTCTTCGGCTCCGGGAGCCGGAGAGAGCGGCAGCATCGGAAAGGTGAAGAAGGATGCTGTATTGCACTGGGATTGTGTGCGCAGCTTGCCAACTGATAGAAAACAGTACCTTACCACTCTCCTGACTTTTCCAATCACATGAATATTCGATTGGAAGCTGTTTTGGACAACTTTTCTTTTCTTCATGCCAAGCATTTGGCAGACCTCCGTGCAACGTCCAGATCACGATGGGAAAAGTTTTCTGTGCTGGCACACTTCCTCCTTGCCAGACATAGTGGAAAAGCTTTCTGCTAAGATGTAGACCACAAAAGACGCTAAAGACGAAGGTACGATGCTCTCCGGAGCTAAGAGCCGCTCCCGGGCTTCTTTCGGCAGAAGCCGCGCTAAGAGAGCACTGTTACCGGTACAATCGTCTTTGCGCGAAGAAGCCGCTTCTTCGGCTCCGGGAGCCGGAGAGAGCGGCAGCTTCGGAAAGGTGGAGAAGGATGCTGTATTGCACTGGGATTGTGTGCGCAGCTTGCCAACTGATAGAAAACAGTACCTTACCACTCTCCTGACTTTTCCAATCACATGAATATTCGATTGGAAGCTGTTTTGGACAACTTTTCTTTTCTTCATGCCAAGCACTTGGCAGACCTCCGTGCAACGTTAGAACACGATGGGAGATGTTTTCTGTGCTGGCACACTTTCTCCTTGCCAGACATAGTGGAAAAGCTTTCTGCTAAGATGTAGACCACAAAAGACGCTAAAGACGAAGGTACGATGCTCTCCGGAGCTAAGAGCCGCTCCCGGGCTTCTTTCGGCAGAAGCCGCGCTAAGAGAGCACTGTGACCGGTACAATCGTCTTTGCGCGAAGAAGCCGCTTCTTCGGCTCCAGGAGCCGGAGAGAGCGGCAGCATCGGAAAGGTGAAGAAGGATGCTGTATTGCACTGGGATTGTGTGCGCAGCTTGCCAGCTGATAGAAAACAGTACCTTACCACTCTCCTGACTTTTCCAATCACATGAATATTCGATTGGAAGCTGTTTTGGACAACTTTTCTTTTCTTCATGCCAAGCATTTGGCAGACCTCCGCGCAACGTCCAGATCACGATGGGAAAAGTTTTCTGTGCTGGCACACTTCCTCCTTGCCAGACATAGTGGAAAAGCTTTCTGCTAAGATGTAGACCACAAAAGACGCTAAAGACGAAGGTACGATGCTCTCCGGAGCTAAGAGCCGCTCCCGGGCTTCTTTCGGCAGAAGCCGCGCTAAGAGAGCACTGTTACCGGTACAATCGTCTTTGCGCGAAGAAGCCGCTTCTTCGGCTCCGGGAGCCGGAGAGAGCGGCAGCTTCGGAAAGGTGGAGAAGGATGCTGTAGTGCACTGGGATTGTGTGCGCAGCTTGCCAACTGATAGAAAACAGTACCTTACCACTCTCCTGACTTTTCCAATCACATGAATATTCGATTAGAAGCTCTTTTGGACAACTTTTCTTTTCTTCATGCCAAGCACTTGGCAGACCTCCGTGCAACGTTAGAACACGATGGGAGATGTTTTCTGTGCTGGCACACTTCCTCCTTGCCAGACATAGTGGAAAAGCTTTCTGCTAAGATGTAGACCACAAAAGACGCTAAAGACGAAGGTACGATGCTCTCCGGAGCTAAGAGCCGCTCCCGGGCTTCTTTCGGCAGAAGCCGCGCTAAGAGAGCACTGTGACCGGTACAATAGTCTTTGCGCGAAGAAGCCGCTTCTTCGGCTCCAGGAGCCGGAGAGAGCGGCAGCTTCGGAAAGGTGAAGAAGGATGCTGTATTGCACTGGGATTGTGTGTGCAGCTTGCCAATTGATAGAAAACAGTACCTTACCACTCTCCTGACTTTTCCAATCACATGAATATTCGATTGGAAGCTGTTTTGGACAGCTGTTCTTTTCTTCATGCCAAACACTTGCAGACCTCCGTGCAACGTTAGAACACGATGGGAGATGTTTTCTGTGCTGGCACAGTTTCTCCTTGCCAGACATAGTTGAAAAGCTTTTTGCTAAGATGTAGACCACTAAAGACACTAAAGACGAAGGTACGATGCTCTCCGGAGCTAAGAGCCGCTCCCGGGCTTCTTTCGGCAGAAGCCGCGCTAAGAGAGCACTGTTACCGGTACAATCGTCTTTGCGCGAAGAAGCCGCTTCTTCAGCTCCAGGAGCCGGAGAGAGCGGCAGCTTCAGAAAGGTGAAGAAGGATGCTGTACAACACTGGGATTGTGTGCGCAGCTTGCCAACTGATAGAAAACAGTACCTTACCACTCTCCTGACTTTTCCAATCACATGAATATTCGATTGGAAGCTGTTTTGGACAACTTTTCTTTTCTTCATGCCAAGCACTTGGCAGACCTCCGTGCAACGTTAGAACACGATGGGAGATGTTTTCTGTGCTGGCACACTTTCTCCTTGCCAGACATAGTGGAAAAGCTTTTTGCTAAGATGTAGACCACAAAAGACGCTAAAGACGAAGGTACGATGCTCTCCGGAGCTAAGAGCCGCTCCCGGGCTTCTTTCGGCAGAAGCCGCGCTAAGAGAGCACTGTGACCGGTACAATCGTCTTTGCGCGAAGAAGCCGCTTCTTCGGCTCCAGGAGCCGGAGAGAGCGGCAGCATCGGAAAGGTGAAGAAGGATGCTGTATTGCACTGGGATTGTGTGCGCAGCTTGCCAACTGATAGAAAACAGTACCTTACCACTCTCCTGACTTTTCCAATCACATGAATATTCGATTGGAAGCTGTTTTGGACAACTTTTCTTTTCTTCATGCCAAGCATTTGGCAGACCTCCGTGCAACGTCCAGATCACGATGGGAAAAGTTTTCTGTGCTGGCACACTTCCTCCTTGCCAGACATAGTGGAAAAGCTTTCTGCTAAGATGTAGACCACAAAAGACGCTAAAGACGAAGGTACGATGCTCTCCGGAGCTAAGAGCCGCTCCCGGGCTTCTTTCGGCAGAAGCCGCGCTAAGAGAGCACTGTGACCGGTACAATCGTCTTTGCGCGAAGAAGCCGCTTCTTCGGCTCCAGGAGCCGGAGAGAGCGGCAGCTTCAGAAAGGTGAAGAAGGATGCTGTACAACACTGGGATTGTGTGCGCAGCTTGCCAACTGATAGAAAACAGTACCTTACCACTCTCCTGACTTTTCCAATCACATGAATATTCGATTGGAAGCTGTTTTGGACAACTTTTCTTTTCTTCATGCCAAGCATTTGGCAGACCTCCGTGCAACGTCCAGATCACGATGGGAAAAGTTTTCTGTGCTGGCACACTTCCTCCTTGCCAGACATAGTGGAAAAGCTTTCTGCTAAGATGTAGACCACAAAAGACGCTAAAGACGAAGGTACGATGCTCTCCGGAGCTAAGAGCCGCTCCCGGGCTTCTTTCGGCAGAAGCCGCGCTAAGAGAGCACTGTGACCGGTACAATCGTCTTTGCGCGAAGAAGCCGCTTCTTCGGCTCCAGGAGCCGGAGAGAGCGGCAGCATCGGAAAGGTGAAGAAGGATGCTGTATTGCACTGGGATTGTGTGCGCAGCTTGCCAACTGATAGAAAACAGTACCTTACCAGTCTTCTGACTTTTCCAATCACATGAATATTCGATTGGAAGCTGTTTTGGACAACTTTTCTTTTCTTCATGCCAAGCACTTGGCAGACCTCCGTGCAACGTTAGAACACGATGGGAGATGTTTTCTGTGCTGGCACACTTTCTCCTTGCCAGACATAGTGGAAAAGCTTTCTGCTAAGATGTAGACCACAAAAGACGCTAAAGACGAAGGTACAATGCTCTCCGGAGCTGAGAGCCGCTCCCGGGCTTCTTTCGGCAGAAGCCGCGCTAAGAGAGCACTGTGACCGGTACAATCGTCATTGCGCGAAGAAGCCGCTTCTTCGGCTCCAGGAGCCGGAGAGAGCGGCAGCATCGGAAAGGTGAAGAAGGATGCTGTATTGCACTGGGATTGTGTGCGCAGCTTGCCAACTGATAGAAAACAGTACCTTACCACTCTCCTGACTTTTCCAATCACATGAATATTCGATTGGAAGCTGTTTTGGACAACTTTTCTTTTCTTTATGCCAAGCATTTGGCAGACCTCCGCGCAACGTCCAGATCACGATGGGAAAAGTTTTCTGTGCTGGCACACTTCCTCCTTGCCAGACATAGTGGAAAAGCTTTCTGCTAAGATGTAGACCACAAAAGACGCTAAAGACGAAGGTACGATGCTCTCCGGAGCTAAGAGCCGCTCCCGGGCTTCTTTCGGCAGAAGCCGCGCTAAGAGAGCACTGTGACCGGTACAATAGTCTTTGCGCGAAGAAGCCGCTTCTTCGGCTCCAGGAGCCGGAGAGAGCGGCAGCTTCGGAAAGGTGAAGAAGGATGCGGTATTACATTGGGATTGTGTGCGCAGCTTGCCAACTGATAGAAAACAGTACCTTACCACTCTCCTGACTTTTCCAATCACATGAATATTCGATTAGAAGCTGTTTTGGACAGCTGTTCTTTTCTTCATGCCAAACACTTGCAGACCTCCGCGCAACGTCCAGATCACGATGGGAAAAGTTTTCTGTGCTGGCACACTTCCTCCTTGCCAGACATAGTGGAAAAGCTTTCTGCTAAGATGTAGACCACAAAAGACGCTAAAGACGAAGGTACGATGCTCTCCGGAGCTAAGAGCCGCTCCCGGGCTTCTTTCGGCAGAAGCCGCGCTAAGAGAGCACTGTTACCGGTACAATCGTCTTTGCGCGAAGAAGCCGCTTCTTCGGCTCCGGGAGCCGGAGAGAGTGGCAGCTTCGGAAAGGTGGAGAAGGATGCTGTAGTGCACTGGGATTGTGTGCGCAGCTTGCCAACTGATAGAAAACAGTACCTTACCACTCTCCTGACTTTTCCAATCACATGAATATTCGATTGGAAGCTGTTTTGGACAGCTGTTCTTTTCTTCATGCCAAGCACTTGGCAGACCTCCGTGCAACGTTAGAACACGATGGGAGATGTTTTCTGTGCTGGCACACTTTCTCCTTGCCAGACATAGTGGAAAAGCTTTCTGCTAAGATGTAGACCACAAAAGACGCTAAAGACGAAGGTACGATGCTCTCCGGAGCTAAGAGCCGCTACCGGGCTTCTTTCGGCAGAAGCCGCGCTAAGAGAGCACTGTGACCGGTACAATCGTCTTTGCGCGAAGAAGCCGCTTCTTCGGCTCCAGGAGCCGGAGAGAGCGGCAGCTTCCGAAAGGTGAAGAAGGATGCTGTATTACATTGGGATTGTGTGCGCAGCTTGCCAACTGATAGAAAACAGTACTTTACCACTCTCCTGACTTTTCCAATCACATGAATATTCGATTGGAAGCTGTTTTGGACAACTTTTCTTTTCTTCATGCCAAGCATTTGGCAGACCTCCGTGCAACGTCCAGATCACGATGGGAAAAGTTTTCTGTGCTGGCACACTTCCTCCTTGCCAGACATAGTGGAAAAGCTTTCTGCTAAGATGTAGACCACAAAAGACGCTAAAGACGAAGGTACGATGCTCTCCGGAGCTAAGAGCCGCTCCCGGGCTTCTTTCGGCAGAAGCCGCGCTAAGAGAGCACTGTGACCGGTACAATCGTCTTTGCGCGAAGAAGCCGCTTCTTCGGCTCCAGGAGCCGGAGAGAGCGGCAGCTTCAAAAAGGTGAAGAAGGATGCTGTACAACACTGGGATTGTGTGCGCAGCTTGCCAACTGATAGAAAACAGTACCTTACCACTCTCCTGACTTTTCCAATCACATGAATATTCGATTGGAAGATCTTTTGGACAGCTTTTCTTTTCTTCATGCCAAACACTTGCAGACCTCCGTGCAACGTCCAGAACACGATGGGAGATGTTTTCTGTGCTGGCACAGTTTCTCCTTGCCAGACATAGTGGAAAAGCTTTTTGCTAAGATGTAGACCACAAAAGACGCTAAAGACGAAGGTACGATGCTCTCGGGGGCTAAGAGCCGCTCCCAGGCTTCTTTCGGCAGAAGCCGCGCTAAGAGAGCCCTGTGACCGGTACAATCGTCTTTGCGCGAAGAAGCCGCTTCTTCGGCTCCAGGAGCCGGAGAGAGCGGCAGCTTCGGAAAGGTGAAGAAGGATGCTGTATTGCACTGGGATTGTGTGCGCAGCTTGCCAACTGATGGAAAACAGTACCTTACCATTCTCCTGACTTTTCCAATCACGTGAATATTCGATTGGAAGCTGTTTTGGACAACTTTTCTTTTCTTCATGCCAAGCACTTGGCAGACCTCCGTGCAACGTTAGAACACGATGGGAGATGTTTTCTGTGCTGGCACACTTTCTCCTTGCCAGACATAGTGGAAAAGCTTTTTGCTAAGATGTAGACCACAAAAGACGCTAAAGACGAAGGTACGATGCTCTCGGGGGCTAAGAGCCGCTCCCAGGCTTCTTTCGGCAGAAGCCGCGCTAAGAGAGCCCTGTGACCGGTACAATCGTCTTTGCGCGAAGAAGCCGCTTCTTCGGCTCCAGGAGCCGGAGAGAGCGGCAGCTTCGGAAAGGTGAAGAAGGATGCTGTATTACATTGGGATTGTGTGCGCAGCTTGCCAACTGATAGAAAACAGTACCTTACCACTCTCCTGACTTTTCCAATCACATGAATATTCCAATGGAAGCTGTTTTGGACAACTTTTCTTTTCTTCATGCCAAGCACTTGGCAGACCTCCGTGCAACGTTAGAACACGATGGGAGATGTTTTCTGTGCTGGCACACTTTCTCCTTGCCAGACATAGTGGAAAAGCTTTCTGCTAAGATGTAGACCACAAAAGACGCTAAAGACGAAGGTACGATGCTCTCCGGAGCTAAGAGCCGCTCCCGGGCTTCTTTCGGCAGAAGCCGCGCTAAGAGAGCACTGTGACCGGTACAATCGTCTTTGCGCGAAGAAGCCGCTTCTTCGGCTCCAGGAGCCGGAGAGAGCGGCAGCATCGGAAAGGTGAAGAAGGATGCTGTATTGCACTGGGATTGTGTGCGCAGCTTGCCAGCTGATAGAAAACAGTACCTTACCACTCTCCTGACTTTTCCAATCACATGAATATTCGATTGGAAGCTGTTTTGGACAACTTTTCTTTTCTTCATGCCAAGCATTTGGCAGACCTCCGCGCAACGTCCAGATCACGATGGGAAAAGTTTTCTGTGCTGGCACACTTCCTCCTTGCCAGACATAGTGGAAAAGCTTTCTGCTAAGATGTAGACCACAAAAGACGCTAAAGACGAAGGTACGATGCTCTCCGGAGCTAAGAGCCGCTCCCGGGCTTCTTTCGGCAGAAGCCGCGCTAAGAGAGCACTGTTACCGGTACAATCGTCTTTGCGCGAAGAAGCCGCTTCTTCGGCTCCGGGAGCCGGAGAGAGCGGCAGCTTCAAAAAGGTGGAGAAGGATGCTGTAGTGCACTGGGATTGTGTGCGCAGCTTGCCAACTGATAGAAAACAGTACCTTACCACTCTCCTGACTTTTCCAATCACATGAATATTCGATTAGAAGCTCTTTTGGACAACTTTTCTTTTCTTCATGCCAAGCACTTGGCAGACCTCCGTGCAACGTTAGAACACGATGGGAGATGTTTTCTGTGCTGGCGCAGGTTTTTCTTGCCAGACATAGTGGAAAAGCTTTTTGCTAAGATGTATACCACAAAAGACGCTAAAGACGAAGGTACGATGCTCTCCGGAGCTAAGCGCCGCTCCCGGGCGTCTTTCGGCAGAAGCCGCGCTAAGAGAGCACTGTGACCGGTACAATCGTCTTTGCGCGAAGAAGCCGCTTCTTCGGCTCCAGGAGCCGGAGAGAGCGGCAGCATCGGAAAGGTGAAGAAGGATGCTGTATTGCACTGGGATTGTGTGCGCAGCTTGCCAACTGATGGAAAACAGTACCTTACCACTCTCCTGACTTTTCCAATCACGTGAATATTCGATTGGAAGCTCTTTCGGACAGCTTTTCTTCTCTTCATGCCAAACACTTGCAGACCTCCGTGCAACGTCCAGATCACGATGGGAGATGTTTTCTGTGCTGGCACACTTTCTCCTTGCCAGATGTAGTGGAAAAGCTTTTTGCTAAGATGTAGACCACAAAAGACGCTAAAGACGAAGGTACGATGCTCTCGGGGGCTAAGAGCCGCTCCCAGGCTTCTTTCGGCAGAAGCCGCGCTAAGAGAGCCCTGTGACCGGTACAATCGTCTTTGCGCGAAGAAGCCGCTTCTTCGGCTCCAGGAGCCGGAGAGAGCGGCAGCTTCGGAAAGGTGAAGAAGGATGCTGTATTACATTGGGATTGTGTGCGCAGCTTGCCAACTGATAGAAAACAGTACCTTACCACTCTCCTGACTTTTCCAATCACATGAATATTCCAATGGAAGCTGTTTTGGACAACTTTTCTTTTCTTCATGCCAAGCACTTGGCAGACCTCCGTGCAACGGTAGAACACGATGGGAGATGTTTTCTGTGCTGGCACACTTTCTCCTTGCCAGACATAGTGGAAAAGCTTTCTGCTAAGATGTAGACCACAAAAGACGCTAAAGACGAAGGTACGATGCTCTCCGGAGCTAAGAGCCGCTCCCGGGCTTCTTTCGGCAGAAGCCGCGCTAAGAGAGCACTGTGACCGGTACAATCGTCTTTGCGCGAAGAAGCCGCTTCTTCGGCTCCAGGAGCCGGAGAGAGCGGCAGCTTCCGAAAGGTGAAGAAGGATGCTGTATTACATTGGGATTGTGTGCGCAGCTTGCCAACTGATAGAAAACAGTACCTTACCACTCTCCTGACTTTTCCAATCACATGAATATTCGATTGGAAGCTGTTTTGGACAACTTTTCTTTTCTTCATGCCAAGCATTTGGCAGACCTCCGCGCAACGTCCAGATCACGATGGGAAAAGTTTTCTGTGCTGGCACACTTCCTCCTTGCCAGACATAGTGGAAAAGCTTTCTGCTAAGATGTAGACCACAAAAGACGCTAAAGACGAAGGTACGATGCTCTCCGGAGCTAAGAGCCGCTCCCGGGCTTCTTTCGGCAGAAGCCGCGCTAAGAGAGCACTGTGACCGGTACAATCGTCTTTGCGCGAAGAAGCCGCTTCTTCGGCTCCAGGAGCCGGAGAGAGCGGCAGCTTCGGAAAGGTGAAGAAGGATGCTGTATTGCACTGGGATTGTGTGTGCAGCTTGCCAATTGATAGAAAACAGTACCTTACCACTCTCCTGACTTTTCCAATCACATGAATATTCGATTGGAAGCTGTTTTGGACAGCTGTTCTTTTCTTCATGCCAAACACTTGCAGACCTCCGTGCAACGTTAGAACACGATGGGAGATGTTTTCTGTGCTGGCACAGTTTCTCCTTGCCAGACATAGTTGAAAAGCTTTTTGCTAAGATGTAGACCACTAAAGACACTAAAGACGAAGGTACGATGCTCTCCGGAGCTAAGAGCCGCTCCCGGGCTTCTTTCGGCAGAAGCCGCGCTAAGAGAGCACTGTTACCGGTACAATCGTCTTTGCGCGAAGAAGCCGCTTCTTCGGCTCCAGGAGCCGGAGAGAGCGGCAGCTTCAGAAAGGTGAAGAAGGATGCTGTACAACACTGGGATTGTGTGCGCAGCTTGCCAACTGATAGAAAACAGTACCTTACCACTCTCCTGACTTTTCCAATCACATGAATATTCGATTGGAAGCTGTTTTGGACAACTTTTCTTTTCTTCATGCCAAGCACTTGGCAGACCTCCGTGCAACGTTAGAACACGATGGGAGATGTTTTCTGTGCTGGCACACTTTCTCCTTGCCAGACATAGTGGAAAAGCTTTTTGCTAAGATGTAGACCACAAAAGACGCTAAAGACGAAGGTACGATGCTCTCCGGAGCTAAGAGCCGCTCCCGGGCTTCTTTCGGCAGAAGCCGCGCTAAGAGAGCACTGTGACCGGTACAATCGTCTTTGCGCGAAGAAGCCGCTTCTTCGGCTCCAGGAGCCGGAGAGAGCGGCAGCATCGGAAAGGTGAAGAAGGATGCTGTATTGCACTGGGATTGTGTGCGCAGCTTGCCAACTGATAGAAAACAGTACCTTACCACTCTCCTGACTTTTCCAATCACATGAATATTCGATTGGAAGCTGTTTTGGACAACTTTTCTTTTCTTCATGCCAAGCATTTGGCAGACCTCCGTGCAACGTCCAGATCACGATGGGAAAAGTTTTCTGTGCTGGCACACTTCCTCCTTGCCAGACATAGTGGAAAAGCTTTCTGCTAAGATGTAGACCACAAAAGACGCTAAAGACGAAGGTACGATGCTCTCCGGAGCTAAGAGCCGCTCCCGGGCTTCTTTCGGCAGAAGCCGCGCTAAGAGAGCACTGTGACCGGTACAATCGTCTTTGCGCGAAGAAGCCGCTTCTTCGGCTCCAGGAGCCGGAGAGAGCGGCAGCTTCAGAAAGGTGAAGAAGGATGCTGTACAACACTGGGATTGTGTGCGCAGCTTGCCAACTGATAGAAAACAGTACCTTACCACTCTCCTGACTTTTCCAATCACATGAATATTCGATTGGAAGCTGTTTTGGACAACTTTTCTTTTCTTCATGCCAAGCATTTGGCAGACCTCCGTGCAACGTCCAGATCACGATGGGAAAAGTTTTCTGTGCTGGCACACTTCCTCCTTGCCAGACATAGTGGAAAAGCTTTCTGCTAAGATGTAGACCACAAAAGACGCTAAAGACGAAGGTACGATGCTCTCCGGAGCTAAGAGCCGCTCCCGGGCTTCTTTCGGCAGAAGCCGCGCTAAGAGAGCACTGTGACCGGTACAATCGTCTTTGCGCGAAGAAGCCGCTTCTTCGGCTCCAGGAGCCGGAGAGAGCGGCAGCATCGGAAAGGTGAAGAAGGATGCTGTATTGCACTGGGATTGTGTGCGCAGCTTGCCAACTGATAGAAAACAGTACCTTACCAGTCTTCTGACTTTTCCAATCACATGAATATTCGATTGGAAGCTGTTTTGGACAACTTTTCTTTTCTTCATGCCAAGCACTTGGCAGACCTCCGTGCAACGTTAGAACACGATGGGAGATGTTTTCTGTGCTGGCACACTTTCTCCTTGCCAGACATAGTGGAAAAGCTTTCTGCTAAGATGTAGACCACAAAAGACGCTAAAGACGAAGGTACAATGCTCTCCGGAGCTAAGAGCCGCTCCCGGGCTTCTTTCGGCAGAAGCCGCGCTAAGAGAGCACTGTGACCGGTACAATCGTCATTGCGCGAAGAAGCCGCTTCTTCGGCTCCAGGAGCCGGAGAGAGCGGCAGCATCGGAAAGGTGAAGAAGGATGCTGTATTGCACTGGGATTGTGTGCGCAGCTTGCCAACTGATAGAAAACAGTACCTTACCACTCTCCTGACTTTTCCAATCACATGAATATTCGATTGGAAGCTGTTTTGGACAACTTTTCTTTTCTTTATGCCAAGCATTTGGCAGACCTCCGCGCAACGTCCAGATCACGATGGGAAAAGTTTTCTGTGCTGGCACACTTCCTCCTTGCCAGACATAGTGGAAAAGCTTTCTGCTAAGATGTAGACCACAAAAGACGCTAAAGACGAAGGTACGATGCTCTCCGGAGCTAAGAGCCGCTCCCGGGCTTCTTTCGGCAGAAGCCGCGCTAAGAGAGCACTGTGACCGGTACAATAGTCTTTGCGCGAAGAAGCCGCTTCTTCGGCTCCAGGAGCCGGAGAGAGCGGCAGCTTCGGAAAGGTGAAGAAGGATGCGGTATTACATTGGGATTGTGTGCGCAGCTTGCCAACTGATAGAAAACAGTACCTTACCACTCTCCTGACTTTTCCAATCACATGAATATTCGATTAGAAGCTGTTTTGGACAGCTGTTCTTTTCTTCATGCCAAACACTTGCAGACCTCCGCGCAACGTCCAGATCACGATGGGAAAAGTTTTCTGTGCTGGCACACTTCCTCCTTGCCAGACATAGTGGAAAAGCTTTCTGCTAAGATGTAGACCACAAAAGACGCTAAAGACGAAGGTACGATGCTCTCCGGAGCTAAGAGCCGCTCCCGGGCTTCTTTCGGCAGAAGCCGCGCTAAGAGAGCACTGTTACCGGTACAATCGTCTTTGCGCGAAGAAGCCGCTTCTTCGGCTCCGGGAGCCGGAGAGAGTGGCAGCTTCGGAAAGGTGGAGAAGGATGCTGTAGTGCACTGGGATTGTGTGCGCAGCTTGCCAACTGATAGAAAACAGTACCTTACCACTCTCCTGACTTTTCCAATCACATGAATATTCGATTGGAAGCTGTTTTGGACAGCTGTTCTTTTCTTCATGCCAAGCACTTGGCAGACCTCCGTGCAACGTTAGAACACGATGGGAGATGTTTTCTGTGCTGGCACACTTTCTCCTTGCCAGACATAGTGGAAAAGCTTTCTGCTAAGATGTAGACCACAAAAGACGCTAAAGACGAAGGTACGATGCTCTCCGGAGCTAAGAGCCGCTACCGGGCTTCTTTCGGCAGAAGCCGCGCTAAGAGAGCACTGTGACCGGTACAATCGTCTTTGCGCGAAGAAGCCGCTTCTTCGGCTCCAGGAGGCGGAGAGAGCGGCAGCATCGGAAAGGTGAAGAAGGATGCTGTATTACATTGGGATTGTGTGCGCAGCTTGCCAACTGATAGAAAACAGTACTTTACCACTCTCCTGACTTTTCCAATCACATGAATATTCGATTGGAAGCTGTTTTGGACAACTTTTCTTTTCTTCATGCCAAGCATTTGGCAGACCTCCGTGCAACGTCCAGATCACGATGGGAAAAGTTTTCTGTGCTGGCACACTTCCTCCTTGCCAGACATAGTGGAAAAGCTTTCTGCTAAGATGTAGACCACAAAAGACGCTAAAGACGAAGGTACGATGCTCTCCGGAGCTAAGAGCCGCTCCCGGGCTTCTTTCGGCAGAAGCCGCGCTAAGAGAGCACTGTGACCGGTACAATCGTCTTTGCGCGAAGAAGCCGCTTCTTCGGCTCCAGGAGCCGGAGAGAGCGGCAGCTTCAAAAAGGTGAAGAAGGATGCTGTACAACACTGGGATTGTGTGCGCAGCTTGCCAACTGATAGAAAACAGTACCTTACCACTCTCCTGACTTTTCCAATCACATGAATATTCGATTGGAAGATCTTTTGGACAGCTTTTCTTTTCTTCATGCCAAACACTTGCAGACCTCCGTGCAACGTCCAGAACACGATGGGAGATGTTTTCTGTGCTGGCACAGTTTCTCCTTGCCAGACATAGTGGAAAAGCTTTTTGCTAAGATGTAGACCACAAAAGACGCTAAAGACGAAGGTACGATGCTCTCGGGGGCTAAGAGCCGCTCCCAGGCTTCTTTCGGCAGAAGCCGCGCTAAGAGAGCCCTGTGACCGGTACAATCGTCTTTGCGCGAAGAAGCCGCTTCTTCGGCTCCAGGAGCCGGAGAGAGCGGCAGCTTCGGAAAGGTGAAGAAGGATGCTGTATTGCACTGGGATTGTGTGCGCAGCTTGCCAACTGATGGAAAACAGTACCTTACCATTCTCCTGACTTTTCCAATCACGTGAATATTCGATTGGAAGCTGTTTTGGACAACTTTTCTTTTCTTCATGCCAAGCACTTGGCAGACCTCCGTGCAACGTTAGAACACGATGGGAGATGTTTTCTGTGCTGGCACACTTTCTCCTTGCCAGACATAGTGGAAAAGCTTTTTGCTAAGATGTAGACCACAAAAGACGCTAAAGACGAAGGTACGATGCTCTCGGGGGCTAAGAGCCGCTCCCAGGCTTCTTTCGGCAGAAGCCGCGCTAAGAGAGCCCTGTGACCGGTACAATCGTCTTTGCGCGAAGAAGCCGCTTCTTCGGCTCCAGGAGCCGGAGAGAGCGGCAGCTTCGGAAAGGTGAAGAAGGATGCTGTATTACATTGGGATTGTGTGCGCAGCTTGCCAACTGATAGAAAACAGTACCTTACCACTCTCCTGACTTTTCCAATCACATGAATATTCCAATGGAAGCTGTTTTGGACAACTTTTCTTTTCTTCATGCCAAGCACTTGGCAGACCTCCGTGCAACGTTAGAACACGATGGGAGATGTTTTCTGTGCTGGCACACTTTCTCCTTCCCAGACATAGTGGAAAAGCTTTCTGCTAAGATGTAGACCACAAAAGACGCTAAAGACGAAGGTACGATGCTCTCCGGAGCTAAGAGCCGCTCCCGGGCTTCTTTCGGCAGAAGCCGCGCTAAGAGAGCACTGTGACCGGTACAATCGTCTTTGCGCGAAGAAGCCGCTTCTTCGGCTCCAGGAGCCGGAGAGAGCGGCAGCATCGGAAAGGTGAAGAAGGATGCTGTATTGCACTGGGATTGTGTGCGCAGCTTGCCAGCTGATAGAAAACAGTACCTTACCACTCTCCTGACTTTTCCAATCACATGAATATTCGATTGGAAGCTGTTTTGGACAACTTTTCTTTTCTTCATGCCAAGCATTTGGCAGACCTCCGCGCAACGTCCAGATCACGATGGGAAAAGTTTTCTGTGCTGGCACACTTCCTCCTTGCCAGACATAGTGGAAAAGCTTTCTGCTAAGATGTAGACCACAAAAGACGCTAAAGACGAAGGTACGATGCTCTCCGGAGCTAAGAGCCGCTCCCGGGCTTCTTTCGGCAGAAGCCGCGCTAAGAGAGCACTGTTACCGGTACAATCGTCTTTGCGCGAAGAAGCCGCTTCTTCGGCTCCGGGAGCCGGAGAGAGCGGCAGCTTCAAAAAGGTGGAGAAGGATGCTGTAGTGCACTGGGATTGTGTGCGCAGCTTGCCAACTGATAGAAAACAGTACCTTACCACTCTCCTGACTTTTCCAATCACATGAATATTCGATTAGAAGCTCTTTTGGACAACTTTTCTTTTCTTCATGCCAAGCACTTGGCAGACCTCCGTGCAACGTTAGAACACGATGGGAGATGTTTTCTGTGCTGGCGCAGGTTTTTCTTGCCAGACATAGTGGAAAAGCTTTTTGCTAAGATGTATACCACAAAAGACGCTAAAGACGAAGGTACGATGCTCTCCGGAGCTAAGCGCCGCTCCCGGGCGTCTTTCGGCAGAAGCCGCGCTAAGAGAGCACTGTGACCGGTACAATCGTCTTTGCGCGAAGAAGCCGCTTCTTCGGCTCCAGGAGCCGGAGAGAGCGGCAGCATCGGAAAGGTGAAGAAGGATGCTGTATTGCACTGGGATTGTGTGCGCAGCTTGCCAACTGATGGAAAACAGTACCTTACCACTCTCCTGACTTTTCCAATCACGTGAATATTCGATTGGAAGCTCTTTCGGACAGCTTTTCTTCTCTTCATGCCAAACACTTGCAGACCTCCGTGCAACGTCCAGATCACGATGGGAGATGTTTTCTGTGCTGGCACACTTTCTCCTTGCCAGATGTAGTGGAAAAGCTTTTTGCTAAGATGTAGACCACAAAAGACGCTAAAGACGAAGGTACGATGCTCTCGGGGGCTAAGAGCCGCTCCCAGGCTTCTTTCGGCAGAAGCCGCGCTAAGAGAGCCCTGTGACCGGTACAATCGTCTTTGCGCGAAGAAGCCGCTTCTTCGGCTCCAGGAGCCGGAGAGAGCGGCAGCTTCGGAAAGGTGAAGAAGGATGCTGTATTACATTGGGATTGTGTGCGCAGCTTGCCAACTGATAGAAAACAGTACCTTACCACTCTCCTGACTTTTCCAATCACATGAATATTCCAATGGAAGCTGTTTTGGACAACTTTTCTTTTCTTCATGCCAAGCACTTGGCAGACCTCCGTGCAACGGTAGAACACGATGGGAGATGTTTTCTGTGCTGGCACACTTTCTCCTTGCCAGACATAGTGGAAAAGCTTTCTGCTAAGATGTAGACCACAAAAGACGCTAAAGACGAAGGTACGATGCTCTCCGGAGCTAAGAGCCGCTCCCGGGCTTCTTTCGGCAGAAGCCGCGCTAAGAGAGCACTGTGACCGGTACAATCGTCTTTGCGCGAAGAAGCCGCTTCTTCGGCTCCAGGAGCCGGAGAGAGCGGCAGCTTCCGAAAGGTGAAGAAGGATGCTGTATTACATTGGGATTGTGTGCGCAGCTTGCCAACTGATAG
The DNA here is from genome assembly GCF_027579445.1 of Ammospiza nelsoni. Lineage (NCBI taxonomy): Eukaryota > Metazoa > Chordata > Aves > Passeriformes > Passerellidae > Ammospiza > Ammospiza nelsoni. Next base: position 55,856,562 of record NC_080637.1, on the reverse strand, counting down.
AAAACAGTACCTTACCACTCTCCTGACTTTTCCAATCACATGAATATTCGATTGGAAGCTGTTTTGGACAACTTTTCTTTTCTTCATGCCAAGCATTTGGCAGACCTCCGCGCAACGTCCAGATCACGATGGGAAAAGTTTTCTGTGCTGGCACACTTCCTCCTTGCCAGACATAGTGGAAAAGCTTTCTGCTAAGATGTAGACCACAAAAGACGCTAAAGACGAAGGTACGATGCTCTCCGGAGCTAAGAGCCGCTCCCGGGCTTCTTTCGGCAGAAGCCGCGCTAAGAGAGCACTGTGACCGGTACAATCGTCTTTGCGCGAAGAAGCCGCTTCTTCGGCTCCAGGAGCCGGAGAGAGCGGCAGCTTCAAAAAGGTGAAGAAGGATGCTGTACAACACTGGGATTGTGTGCGCAGCTTGCCAACTGATAGAAAACAGTACCTTACCACTCTCCTGACTTTTCCAATCACATGAATATTCGATTGGAAGATCTTTTGGACAGCTTTTCTTTTCTTCATGCCAAACACTTGCAGACCTCCGTGCAACGTCCAGAACACGATGGGAGATGTTTTCTGTGCTGGCACAGTTTCTCCTTGCCAGATGTAGTGGAAAAGCTTTTTGCTAAGATGTAGACCACAAAAGACGCTAAAGACGAAGGTACGATGCTCTCGGGGGCTAAGAGCCACTCCCAGGCTTCTTTCGGCAGAAGCCGCGCTAAGAGAGCCCTGTGACCGGTACAATCGTCTTTGCGCGAAGAAGCCGCTTCTTCGGCTCCAGGAGCCGGAGAGAGCGGCAGCATCGGAAAGGTGAAGAAGGATGCTGTATTGCACTGGGATTGTGTGCGCAGCTTGCCAACTGATGGAAAACAGTACCTTACCATTCTCCTGACTTTTCCAATCACATGAATATTCGATTGGAAGCTGTTTTGGACAACTTTTCTTTTCTTCATGCCAAGCACTTGGCAGACCTCCGTGCAACGTTAGAACACGATGGGAGATGTTTTCTGTGCTGGCACACTTTCTCCTTGCCAGACATAGTGGAAAAGCTTTTTGCTAAGATGTAGACCACAAAAGACGCTAAAGACGAAGGTACGATGCTCTCCGGAGCTAAGAGCCGCTCCCGGGCTTCTTTCAGCAGAAGCCGCGCTAAGAGAGCACTGTGACCGGTACAATCGTCTTTGCGCGAAGATGCCCCTTCTTTGACTCCAGGAGCCGGAGAGAGCGGCAGCATCGGAATGGTGAAGAAGGATGCTGTATTACATTGGGATTGTGTGCGCAGCTTGCCAACTGATAGAAAACAGTACCTTACCACTCTTCTGACTTTTCCAATCACATGGATATTCCATTGGAAGCTGTTTTGGACAACTTTTCTTTTCTTCATGCCAAGCATTTGGCACACCTCCGTGCAACGTCCAGATCACGATGGGAGATGTTTTCTGTGCTGGCACACTTTCTCCTTGCCAGATGTAGTGGAAAAGCTTTTTGCTAAGATGTGGACCACAAAAGACGCTAAAGACGAAGGTACGATGCTCTCCGGAGCTAAGAGCCGCTCCCGGGCTTCTTTCGGCAGAAGCCGCGCTAAGAGAGCACTGTGACCGGTACAATCGTCTTTGCGCGAAGAAGCCGCTTCTTCGGCTCCAGGAGCCGGAGAGAGCGGCAGCATCGGAAAGGTGAAGAAGGATGCTGTATTGCACTGGGATTGTGTGCGCAGCTTGCCAACTGATAGAAAACAGTACCTTACCACTCTCCTGACTTTTCCAATCACATGAATATTCGATTGGAAGCTGTTTTGGACAACTTTTCTTTTCTTCATGCCAAGCATTTGGCAGACCTCCGCACAACGTCCAGATCACGATGGGAAAAGTTTTCTGTGCTGGCACACTTCCTCCTTGCCAGACGTAGTGGAAAAGCTTTTTGCTAAGATGTAGACCACAAAAGACGCTAAAGACGAAGGTACGATGCTCTCCGGAGCTAAGAGCCGCTCCCGGGCTTCTTTCGGCAGAAGCCGCGCTAAGAGAGCACTGTGACCGGTACAATCATCTTTGCGCGAAGAAGCCGCTTCTTCGGCTCCAGGAGCCGGAGAGAGCGGCAGCTTCGGAAAGGTGAAGAAGGATGCTGTATTGCACTGGGATTGTGTGCGCAGCTTGCCAACTGATGGAAAACAGTACCTTACCACTCTCCTGACTTTTAAAATCACATGAATATTCGATTAGAAGCTCTTTCGGACAGCTTTTCTTTTCTTCATGCCAAACACTTGCAGACCTCCGTGCAACGTCCAGATCACGATGGGAGATGTTTTCTGTGCTGGCACACTTTCTCCTTGCCAGATGTAGTGGAAAAGCTTTTTGCTAAGATGTAGACCACAAAAGACGCTAAAGACGAAGGTACGATGCTCTCCGGAGCTAAGAGCCGCTCCCGGGCTTCTTTCGGCAGAAGCCGCGCTAAGAGAGCCCTGTGACCGGTACAATCGTCTTTGCGCGAAGAAGCCGCTTCTTCGGCTCCAGGAGCCGGAGAGAGCGGCAGCTTCCGAAAGGTGAAGAAGGATGCTGTATTGCACTGGGATTGTGTGTGCAGCTTGCCAATTGATAGAAAACAGTACCTTACCACTCTCCTGACTTTTCCAATCACATGAATATTCGATTGGAAGCTGTTTTGGACAACTTTTCTTTTCTTCATGCCAAGCATTTGGCAGACCTCCGTGCAACGTCCAGATCACGATGGGAAAAGTTTTCTGTGCTGGCACACTTCCTCCTTGCCAGACATAGTGGAAAAGCTTTCTGCTAAGATGTAGACCACAAAAGACGCTAAAGACGAAGGTACGATGCTCTCCGGAGCTAAGAGCCGCTCCCGGGCTTCTTTCGGCAGAAGCCGCGCTAAGAGAGCACTGTGACCGGTACAATCGTCTTTGCGCGAAGAAGCCGCTTCTTCGGCTCCAGGAGCCGGAGAGAGCGGCAGCTTCAGAAAGGTGAAGAAGGATGCTGTACAACACTGGGATTGTGTGCGCAGCTTGCCAACTGATAGAAAACAGTACCTTACCACTCTCCTGACTTTTCCAATCACATGAATATTCGATTGGAAGCTGTTTTGGACAACTTTTCTTTTCTTCATGCCAAGCACTTGGCAGACCTCCGTGCAACGTTAGAACACGATGGGAGATGTTTTCTGTGCTGGCACACTTTCTCCTTGCCAGACATAGTGGAAAAGCTTTCTGCTAAGATGTAGACCACAAAAGACGCTAAAGACGAAGGTACGATGCTCTCCGGAGCTAAGAGCCGCTCCCGGGCTTCTTTCGGCAGAAGCCGCGCTAAGAGAGCACTGTGACCGGTACAATCGTCTTTGCGCGAAGAAGCCGCTTCTTCGGCTCCAGGAGCCGGAGAGAGCGGCAGCATCGGAAAGGTGAAGAAGGATGCTGTATTGCACTGGGATTGTGTGCGCAGCTTGCCAACTGATAGAAAACAGTACCTTACCACTCTCCTGACTTTTCCAATCACATGAATATTCGATTGGAAGCTGTTTTGGACAACTTTTCTTTTCTTCATGCCAAGCATTTGGCAGACCTCCGCGCAACGTCCAGATCACGATGGGAAAAGTTTTCTGTGCTGGCACACTTCCTCCTTGCCAGACATAGTGGAAAAGCTTTCTGCTAAGATGTAGACCACAAAAGACGCTAAAGACGAAGGTACGATGCTCTCCGGAGCTAAGAGCCGCTCCCGGGCTTCTTTCGGCAGAAGCCGCGCTAAGAGAGCACTGTTACCGGTACAATCGTCTTTGCGCGAAGAAGCCGCTTCTTCGGCTCCGGGAGCCGGAGAGAGCGGCACCTTCGGAAAGGTGGAGAAGGATGCTGTAGTGCACTGGGATTGTGTGCGCAGCTTGCCAACTGATAGAAAACAGTACCTTACCACTCTCCTGACTTTTCCAATCACATGAATATTCGATTAGAAGCTCTTTTGGACAACTTTTCTTTTCTTCATGCCAAGCATTTGGCAGACCTCCGTGCAACGTCCAGATCACGATGGGAGATGTTTTCTGTGCTGGCACACTTTCTCCTTGCCAGATGTAGTGGAAAAGCTTTTTGCTAAGATGTAGACCACAAAAGACGCTAAAGACGAAGGTACGATGCTCTCGGGGGCTAAGAGCCGCTCCCAGGCTTCTTTCGGCAGAAGCCGCGCTAAGAGAGCCCTGTGACCGGTACAATCGTCTTTGCGCGAAGAAGCCGCTTCTTCGGCTCCAGGAGCCGGAGATAGCGGCAGCTTCGGAAAGGTGAAGAAGGATGCTGTATTACATTGGGATTGTGTGCGCAGCTTGCCAACTGATAGAAAACAGTACCTTACCACTCTCCTGACTTTTCCAATCACATGAATATTCCAATGGAAGCTGTTTTGGACAACTTTTCTTTTCTTCATGCCAAGCACTTGGCAGACCTCCGTGCAACGTTAGAACACGATGGGAGATGTTTTCTGTGCTGGCACACTTTCTCCTTGCCAGACATAGTGGAAAAGCTTTCTGCTAAGATGTAGACCACAAAAGACGCTAAAGACGAAGGTACGATGCTCTCCGGAGCTAAGAGCCGCTCCCGGGCTTCTTTCGGCAGAAGCCGCGCTAAGAGAGCACTGTGACCGGTACAATCGTCTTTGCGCGAAGAAGCCGCTTCTTCGGCTCCAGGAGCCGGAGAGAGCGGCAGCTTCCGAAAGGTGAAGAAGGATGCTGTATTACATTGGGATTGTGTGCGCAGCTTGCCAACTGATAGAAAACAGTACTTTACCACTCTTCTGACTTTTCCAATCACATGAATATTCGATTGGAAGCTGTTTTGGACAACTTTTCTTTTCTTCATGCCAAGCATTTGGCAGACCTCCGTGCAACGTCCAGATCACGATGGGAAAAGTTTTCTGTGCTGGCACACTTTCTCCTTGCCAGACATAGTGGAAAAGCTTTCTGCTAAGATGTAGACCACAAAAGACGCTAAAGACGAAGGTACGATGCTCTCCGGAGCTAAGAGCCGCTCCCGGGCTTCTTTCGGCAGAAGCCGCGCTAAGAGAGCACTGTGACCGGTACAATCGTCTTTGCGCGAAGAAGCCGCTTCTTCGGCTCCAGGAGCCGGAGAGAGCGGCAGCTTCAAAAAGGTGAAGAAGGATGCTGTACAACACTGGGATTGTGTGCGCAGCTTGCCAACTGATAGAAAACAGTACTTTACCACTCTCCTGACTTTTCCAATCACATGAATATTCGATTGGAAGCTCTTTTGGACAACTTTTCTTTTCTTCATGCCAAGCATTTGGCAGACCTCCGTGCAACGTCCAGATCACGATGGGAAAAGTTTTCTGTGCTGGCACACTTCCTCCTTGCCAGACATAGTGGAAAAGCTTTCTGCTAAGATGTAGACCACAAAAGACGCTAAAGACGAAGGTACGATGCTCTCCGGAGCTAAGAGCCGCTCCCGGGCTTCTTTCGGCAGAAGCCACGCTAAGAGAGCACTGTGACCGGTACAATCGTCTTTGCGCGAAGAAGCCGCTTCTTCGGCTCCAGGAGCCGGAGAGAGCGGCAGCTTCAGAAAGGTGAAGAAGGATGCTGTACAACACTGGGATTGTGTGCGCAGCTTGCCAACTGATAGAAAACAGTACCTTACCACTCTCCTGACTTTTCCAATCACATGAATATTCGATTGGAAGATCTTTTGGACAGCTTTTCTTTTCTTCATGCCAAACACTTGCAGACCTCCGTGCAACGTCCAGAACACGATGGGAGATGTTTTCTGTGCTGGCACACTTTCTCCTTGCCAGATGTAGTGGAAAAGCTTTTTGCTAAGATGTAGACCACAAAAGACGCTAAAGACGAAGGTACGATGCTCTCGGGGGCTAAGAGCCGCTCCCAGGCTTCTTTCGGCAGAAGCCGCGCTAAGAGAGCCCTGTGACCGGTACAATCGTCTTTGCGCGAAGATGCCTCTTCTTTGACTCCAGGAGCCGGAGAGAGCGGCAGCATCGGAAAGGTGAAGAAGGATGCTGTATTACATTGGGATTGTGTGCGCAGCTTGCCAACTGATAGAAAACAGTACCTTACCACTCTTCTGACTTTTCCAATCACATGAATATTCCATTGGAAGCTGTTTTGGACAACTTTTCTTTTCTTCATGCCAAGCATTTGGCAGACCTCCGTGCAACGTCCAGATCACGATGGGAGATGTTTTCTGTGCTGGCACACTTTCTCCTTGCCAGACATAGTGGAAAAGCTTTTTGCTAAGATGTAGACCACAAAAGACGCTAAAGACGAAGGTACGATGCTCTCCGGAGCTAAGAGCCGCTCCCGGGCTTCTTTCGGCAGAAGCCGCGCTAAGAGAGCACTGTGACCGGTACAATCATCTTTGCGCGAAGAAGCCGCTTCTACGGCTCCAGGAGCCGGAGAGAGCGGCAGCTTCGGAAAGGTGAAGAAGGATGCTGTATTGCACTGGGATTGTGTGCGCAGCTTGCCAACTGATGGAAAACAGTACCTTACCACTCTCCTGACTTTTAAAATCACATGAATATTCGATTGGAAGCTGTTTTGGACAACTTTTCTTTTCTTCATGCCAAGCACTTGGCAGACCTCCGTGCAACGTCCAGATCACGATGGGAAAAGTTTTCTGTGCTGGCACACTTCCTCCTTGCCAGACATAGTGGAAAAGCTTTCTGCTAAGATGTAGACCACAAAAGACGCTAAAGACGAAGGTACGATGCTCTCCGGAGCTAAGAGCCGCTCCCGGGCTTCTTTCGGCAGAAGCCGCGCTAAGAGAGCACTGTGACCGGTACAATCGTCTTTGCGCGAAGAAGCCGCTTCTTCGGCTCCAGGAGCCGGAGAGAGCGGCAGCATCGGAAAGGTGAAGAAGGATGCTGTATTGCACTGGGATTGTGTGCGCAGCTTGCCAACTGATAGAAAACAGTACCTTACCACTCTCCTGACTTTTCCAATCACATGAATATTCGATTGGAAGCTGTTTTGGACAACTTTTCTTTTCTTCATGCCAAGCATTTGGCAGACCTCCGCGCAACGTCCAGATCACGATGGGAAAAGTTTTCTGTGCTGGCACACTTCCTCCTTGCCAGACATAGTGGAAAAGCTTTCTGCTAAGATGTAGACCACAAAAGACGCTAAAGACGAAGGTACGATGCTCTCCGGAGCTAAGAGCCGCTCCCGGGCTTCTTTCGGCAGAAGCCGCTCTAAGAGAGCACTGTGACCGGTACAATCGTCCTTGCGCGAAGAAGCCGCTTCTTCGGCTCCAGGAGCCGGAGAGAGCGGCAGCTTCGGAAAGGTGAAGAAGGATGCTGTATTGCACTGGGATTGTGTGTGCAGCTTGCCAATTGATAGAAAACAGTACCTTACCACTCTCCTGACTTTTCCAATCACATGAATATTCGATTACAAGCTGTTTTGGACAGCTGTTCTTTTCTTCATGCCAAACACTTGCAGACCTCCGTGCAACGTTAGAACACGATGGGAGATGTTTTCTGTGCTGGCACACTTTCTCCTTGCCAGACATAGTGGAAAAGCTTTTTGCTAAGATGTAGACCACAAAAGACGCTAAAGACGAAGGTACGATGCTCTCCGGAGCTAAGAGCCGCTCCCGGGCTTCTTTCGGCAGAAGCCGCGCTAAGAGAGCACTGTGACCGATACAATCGTCTTTGCGCGAAGAAGCCGCTTCTTCGGCTCCAGGAGCCGGAGAGAGCGGCAGCATCGGAAAGGTGAAGAAGGATGCTGTATTGCACTGGGATTGTGTGCGCAGCTTGCCAACTGATAGAAAACAGTACCTTACCACTCTCCTGACTTTTCCAATCACATGAATATTCGATTGGAAGCTGTTTTGGACAACTTTTCTTTTCTTCATGCCAAGCTCTTGGCAGACCTCCGTGCAACGTTAGAACACGATGGGAGATGTTTTCTGTGCTGGCACACTTCCTCCTTGCCAGACGTAGTGGAAAAGCTTTTTGCTAAGATGTAGACCACAAAAGACGCTAAAGACGAAGGTACGATGCTCTCCGGAGCTAAGAGCCGCTCCCGGGCTTCTTTCGGCAGAAGCCGCGCTAAGAGAGCACTGTGACCGGTACAATCATCTTTGCGCGAAGAAGCCGCTTCTTCGGCTCCAGGAGCCGGAGAGAGCGGCAGCTTCGGAAAGGTGAAGAAGGATGCTGTATTGCACTGGGATTGTGTGCGCAGCTTGCCAACTGATGGAAAACAGTACCTTACCACTCTCCTGACTTTTAAAATCACATGAATATTCGATTAGAAGCTCTTTCGGACAGCTTTTCTTTTCTTCATGCCAAACACTTGCAGACCTCCGTGCAACGTCCAGATCACGATGGGAGATGTTTTCTGTGCTGGCACACTTTCTCCTTGCCAGATGTAGTGGAAAAGCTTTTTGCTAAGATGTAGACCACAAAAGACGCTAAAGACGAAGGTACGATGCTCTCCGGAGCTAAGAGCCGCTCCCGGGCTTCTTTCGGCAGAAGCCGCGCTAAGAGAGCACTGTGACCGGTACAATCGTCTTTGCGCGAAGAAGCCGCTTCTTCGGCTCCAGGAGCCGGAGAGAGCGGCAGCTTCGGAAAGGTGAAGAAGGATGCTGTATTGCACTGGGATTGTGTGTGCAGCTTGCCAATTGATAGAAAACAGTACCTTACCACTCTCCTGACTTTTCCAATCACATGAATATTCGATTGGAAGCTGTTTTGGACAACTTTTCTTTTCTTCATGCCAAGCATTTGGCAGACCTCTGTGCAACGTCCAGATCACGATGGGAAAAGTTTTCTGTGCTGGCACACTTCCTCCTTGCCAGACATAGTGGAAAAGCTTTCTGCTAAGATGTAGACCACAAAAGACGCTAAAGACGAAGGTACGATGCTCTCCGGAGCTAAGAGCCGCTCCCGGGCTTCTTTCGGCAGAAGCCGCGCTAAGAGAGCACTGTGACCGGTACAATCGTCTTTGCGCGAAGAAGCCGCTTCTTCGGCTCCAGGAGCCGGAGAGAGCGGCAGCTTCAGAAAGGTGAAGAAGGATGCTGTACAACACTGGGATTGTGTGCGCAGCTTGCCAACTGATAGAAAACAGTACCTTACCACTCTCCTGACTTTTCCAATCACATGAATATTCGATTGGAAGCTGTTTTGGACAACTTTTCTTTTCTTCATGCCAAGCACTTGGCAGACCTCCGTGCAACGTTAGAACACGATGGGAGATGTTTTCTGTGCTGGCACACTTTCTCCTTGCCAGACATAGTGGAAAAGCTTTCTGCTAAGATGTAGACCACAAAAGACGCTAAAGACGAAGGTACGATGCTCTCCGGAGCTAAGAGCCGCTCCCGGGCTTCTTTCGGTAGAAGCCGCGCTAAGAGAGCACTGTGACCGGTACAATCGTCATTGCGCGAAGAAGCCGCTTCTTCGGCTCCAGGAGCCGGAGAGAGCGGCAGCATCGGAAAGGTGAAGAAGGATGCTGTATTGCACTGGGATTGTGTGCGCAGCTTGCCAACTGATAGAAAACAGTACCTTACCACTCTCCTGACTTTTCCAATCACATGAATATTCGATTGGAAGCTGTTTTGGACAACTTTTCTTTTCTTCATGCCAAGCATTTGGCAGACCTCCGCGCAACGTCCAGATCACGATGGGAAAAGTTTTCTGTGCTGGCACACTTCCTCCTTGCCAGACATAGTGGAAAAGCTTTCTGCTAAGATGTAGACCACAAAAGACGCTAAAGACGAAGGTACGATGCTCTCCGGAGCTAAGAGCCGCTCCCGGGCTTCTTTCGGCAGAAGCCGCGCTAAGAGAGCACTGTTACCGGTACAATCGTCTTTGCGCGAAGAAGCCGCTTCTTCGGCTCCGGGAGCCGGAGAGAGCGGCAGCTTCGGAAAGGTGGAGAAGGATGCTGTAGTGCACTGGGATTGTGTGCGCAGCTTGCCAACTGATAGAAAACAGTACCTTACCACTCTCCTGACTTTTCCAATCACATGAATATTCGATTAGAAGCTGTTTTGGACAGCTGTTCTTTTCTTCATGCCAAACACTTGCAGACCTCCGTGCAACGTTAGAACACGATGGGAGATGTTTTCTGTGCTGGCACAGTTTCTCCTTGCCAGACAGAGTTGAAAAGCTTTTTGCTAAGATGTAGACCACTAAAGACACTAAAGACGAAGGTACGATGCTCTCCGGAGCTAAGAGCCGCTCCCGGGCTTCTTTCGGCAGAAGCCGCGCTAAGAGAGCACTGTTACCGGTAAAATCGTCTTTGCGCGAAGAAGCCGCTTCTTCGGCTCCAGGAGCCGGAGAGAGCGGCAGCTTCGGAAAGGTGAAGAAGGATGCTGTATTACATTGGGATTGTGTGCGCAGCTTGCCAACTGATAGAAAACAGTACCTTACCACTCTCCTGACTTTTCCAATCACATGAATATTCGATTGGAAGCTGTTTTGGACAACTTTTCTTTTCTTCATGCCAAGCACTTGGCAGACCTCCGTGCAACGTTAGAACACGATGGGAGATGTTTTCTGTGCTGGCACACTTTCTCCTTGCCAGACATAGTGGAAAAGCTTTCTGCTAAGATGTAGACCACAAAAGACGCTAAAGACGAAGGTACGATGCTCTCCGGAGCTAAGAGCCGCTCCCGGGCTTCTTTCGGCAGAAGCCGCGCTAAGAGAGCACTGTGACCGGTACAATCGTCTTTGCGCGAAGAAGCCGCTTCTTCGGCTCCAGGAGCCGGAGAGAGCGGCAGCATCGGAAAGGTGAAGAAGGATGCTGTATTGCACTGGGATTGTGTGCGCAGCTTGCCAACTGATAGAAAACAGTACCTTACCACTCTCCTGACTTTTCCAATCACATGAATATTCGATTGGAAGCTGTTTTGGACAACTTTTCTTTTCTTCATGCCAAGCACTTGGCAGACCTCCGTGCAACGTTAGAACACGATGGGAGATGTTTTCTGTGCTGGCACACTTCCTCCTTGCCAGACGTAGTGGAAAAGCTTTTTGCTAAGATGTAGACCACAAAAGACGCTAAAGACGAAGGTACGATGCTCTCCGGAGCTAAGAGCCGCTCCCGGGCTTCTTTCGGCAGAAGCCGCGCTAAGAGAGCACTGTGACCGGTACAATCATCTTTGCGCGAAGAAGCCGCTTCTTCGGCTCCAGGAGCCGGAGAGAGCGGCAGCTTCGGAAAGGTGAAGAAGGATGCTGTATTGCACTGGGATTGTGTGCGCAGCTTGCCAACTGATGGAAAACAGTACCTTACCACTCTCCTGACTTTTAAAATCACATGAATATTCGATTAGAAGCTCTTTCGGACAGCTTTTCTTTTCTTCATGCCAAACACTTGCAGACCTCCGTGCAACGTCCAGATCACGATGGGAGATGTTTTCTGTGCTGGCACACTTTCTCCTTGCCAGATGTAGTGGAAAAGCTTTTTGCTAAGATGTAGACCACAAAAGACGCTAAAGACGAAGGTACGATGCTCTCCGGAGCTAAGAGCCGCTCCCGGGCTTCTTTCGGCAGAAGCCGCGCTAAGAGAGCACTGTGACCGGTACAATCGTCTTTGCGCGAAGAAGCCGCTTCTTCGGCTCCAGGAGCCGGAGAGAGCGGCAGCTTCGGAAAGGTGAAGAAGGATGCTGTACAACACTGGGATTGTGTGCGCAGCTTGCCAACTGATAGAAAACAGTACCTTACCACTCTCCTGACTTTTCCAATCACATGAATATTCGATTGGAAGCTGTTTTGGACAACTTTTCTTTTCTTCATGCCAAGCACTTGGCAGACCTCCGTGCAACGTTAGAACACGATGGGAGATGTTTTCTGTGCTGGCACACTTTCTCCTTGCCAGACATAGTGGAAAAGCTTTCTGCTAAGATGTAGACCACAAAAGACGCTAAAGACGAAGGTACGATGCTCTCCGGAGCTAAGAGCCGCTCCCGGGCTTCTTTCGGTAGAAGCCGCGCTAAGAGAGCACTGTGACCGGTACAATCGTCATTGCGCGAAGAAGCCGCTTCTTCGGCTCCAGGAGCCGGAGAGAGCGGCAGCATCGGAAAGGTGAAGAAGGATGCTGTATTGCACTGGGATTGTGTGCGCAGCTTGCCAACTGATAGAAAACAGTACCTTACCACTCTCCTGACTTTTCCAATCACATGAATATTCGATTGGAAGCTGTTTTGGACAACTTTTCTTTTCTTCATGCCAAGCATTTGGCAGACCTCCGCGCAACGTCCAGATCACGATGGGAAAAGTTTTCTGTGCTGGCACACTTCCTCCTTGCCAGACATAGTGGAAAAGCTTTCTGCTAAGATGTAGACCACAAAAGACGCTAAAGACGAAGGTACGATGCTCTCCGGAGCTAAGAGCCGCTCCCGGGCTTCTTTCGGCAGAAGCCGCGCTAAGAGAGCACTGTTACCGGTACAATCGTCTTTGCGCGAAGAAGCCGCTTCTTCGGCTCCGGGAGCCGGAGAGAGCGGCAGCTTCGGAAAGGTGGAGAAGGATGCTGTAGTGCACTGGGATTGTGTGCGCAGCTTGCCAACTGATAGAAAACAGTACCTTACCACTCTCCTGACTTTTCCAATCACATGAATATTCGATTAGAAGCTCTTTTGGACAACTTTTCTTTTCTTCATGCCAAGCACTTGGCAGACCTCCGTGCAACGTTAGAACACGATGGGAGATGTTTTCTGTGCTGGCCCACTTCCTCCTTGCCAGACATAGTGGAAAAGCTTTCTGCTAAGATGTAGACCACAAAAGACGCTAAAGACGAAGGTACGATGCTCTCCGGAGCTAAGAGCCGCTCCCGGGCTTCTTTCGGCAGAAGCCGCTCTAAGAGAGCACTGTGAGCGGTACAATCGTCTTTGCGCGAAGAAGCCGCTTCTTCGGCTCCAGGAGCCGGAGAGAGCGGCAGCTTCGGAAAGGTGAAGAAGGATGCTGTATTGCACTGGGATTGTGTGTGCAGCTTGCCAATTGATAGAAAACAGTACCTTACCACTCTCCTGACTTTTCCAATCACATGAATATTCGATTGGAAGCTGTTTTGGACAACTTTTCTTTTCTTCATGCCAAGCATTTGGCAGACCTCCGTGCAACGTCCAGATCACGATGGGAAAAGTTTTCTGTGCTGGCACACTTCCTCCTTGCCAGACATAGTGGAAAAGCTTTCTGCTAAGATGTAGACCACAAAAGACGCTAAAGACGAAGGTACGATGCTCTCCGGAGCTAAGAGCCGCTCCCGGGCTTCTTTCGGCAGAAGCCGCGCTAAGAGAGCACTGTGACCGGTACAATCGTCTTTGCACGAAGAAGCCGCTTCTTCGGCTCCAGGAGCCGGAGAGAGCGGCAGCTTCAGAAAGGTGAAGAAGGATGCTGTACAACACTGGGATTGTGTGCGCAGCTTGCCAACTGATAGAAAACAGTACCTTACCACTCTCCTGACTTTTCCAATCACATGAATATTCGATTGGAAGCTGTTTTGGACAACTTTTCTTTTCTTCATGCCAAGCACTTGGCAGACCTCCGTGCAACGTTAGAACACGATGGGAGATGTTTTCTGTGCTGGCACACTTTCTCCTTGCCAGACATAGTGGAAAAGCTTTCTGCTAAGATGTAGACCACAAAAGACGCTAAAGACGAAGGTACGATGCTCTCCGGAGCTAAGAGCCGCTCCCGGGCTTCTTTCGGTAGAAGCCGCGCTAAGAGAGCACTGTGACCGGTACAATCGTCATTGCGCGAAGAAGCCGCTTCTTCGGCTCCAGGAGCCGGAGAGAGCGGCAGCATCGGAAAGGTGAAGAAGGATGCTGTATTGCACTGGGATTGTGTGCGCAGCTTGCCAACTGATAGAAAACAGTACCTTACCACTCTCCTGACTTTTCCAATCACATGAATATTCGATTGGAAGCTGTTTTGGACAACTTTTCTTTTCTTCATGCCAAGCATTTGGCAGACCTCCGCGCAACGTCCAGATCACGATGGGAAAAGTTTTCTGTGCTGGCACACTTCCTCCTTGCCAGACATAGTGGAAAAGCTTTCTGCTAAGATGTAGACCACAAAAGACGCTAAAGACGAAGGTACGATGCTCTCCGGAGCTAAGAGCCGCTCCCGGGCTTCTTTCGGCAGAAGCCGCGCTAAGAGAGCACTGTTACTGGTACAATCGTCTTTGCGCGAAGAAGCCGCTTCTTCGGCTCCGGGAGCCGGAGAGAGCGGCAGCTTCGGAAAGGTGGAGAAGGATGCTGTAGTGCACTGGGATTGTGTGCGCAGCTTGCCAACTGATAGAAAACAGTACCTTACCACTCTCCTGACTTTTCCAATCACATGAATATTCGATTAGAAGCTGTTTTGGACAGCTGTTCTTTTCTTCATGCCAAACACTTGCAGACCTCCGTGCAACGTTAGAACACGATGGGAGATGTTTTCTGTGCTGGCACAGTTTCTCCTTGCCAGACAGAGTTGAAAAGCTTTTTGCTAAGATGTAGACCACTAAAGACACTAAAGACGAAGGTACGATGCTCTCCGGAGCTAAGAGCCGCTCCCGGGCTTCTTTCGGCAGAAGCCGCGCTAAGAGAGCACTGTTACCGGTAAAATCGTCTTTGCGCGAAGAAGCCGCTTCTTCGGCTCCAGGAGCCGGAGAGAGCGGCAGCTTCGGAAAGGTGAAGAAGGATGCTGTATTACATTGGGATTGTGTGCGCAGCTTGCCAACTGATAGAAAACAGTACCTTACCACTCTCCTGACTTTTCCAATCACATGAATATTCGATTGGAAGCTGTTTTGGACAACTTTTCTTTTCTTCATGCCAAGCACTTGGCAGACCTCCGTGCAACGTTAGAACACGATGGGAGATGTTTTCTGTGCTGGCACACTTTCTCCTTGCCAGACATAGTGGAAAAGCTTTCTGCTAAGATGTAGACCACAAAAGACGCTAAAGACGAAGGTACGATGCTCTCCGGAGCTAAGAGCCGCTCCCGGGCTTCTTTCGGCAGAAGCCGCGCTAAGAGAGCACTGTGACCGGTACAATCGTCTTTGCGCGAAGAAGCCGCTTCTTCGGCTCCAGGAGCCGGAGAGAGCGGCAGCATCGGAAAGGTGAAGAAGGATGCTGTATTGCACTGGGATTGTGTGCGCAGCTTGCCAACTGATAGAAAACAGTACCTTACCACTCTCCTGACTTTTCCAATCACATGAATATTCGATTGGAAGCTGTTTTGGACAACTTTTCTTTTCTTCATGCCAAGCACTTGGCAGACCTCCGTGCAACGTTAGAACACGATGGGAGATGTTTTCTGTGCTGGCACACTTCCTCCTTGCCAGACATAGTGGAAAAGCTTTTTGCTAAGATGTAGACCACAAAAGACGCTAAAGACGAAGGTACGATGCTCTCCGGAGCTAAGAGCCGCTCCCGGGCTTCTTTCGGCAGAAGCCGCGCTAAGAGAGCACTGTGACCGGTACAATCATCTTTGCGCGAAGAAGCCGCTTCTTCGGCTCCAGGAGCCGGAGAGAGCGGCAGCTTCGGAAAGGTGAAGAAGGATGCTGTATTGCACTGGGATTGTGTGCGCAGCTTGCCAACTGATGGAAAACAGTACCTTACCACTCTCCTGACTTTTAAAATCACATGAATATTCGATTAGAAGCTCTTTCGGACAGCTTTTCTTTTCTTCATGCCAAACACTTGCAGACCTCCGTGCAACGTCCAGATCACGATGGGAGATGTTTTCTGTGCTGGCACACTTTCTCCTTGCCAGATGTAGTGGAAAAGCTTTTTGCTAAGATGTAGACCACAAAAGACGCTAAAGACGAAGGTACGATGCTCTCCGGAGCTAAGAGCCGCTCCCGGGCTTCTTTCGGCAGAAGCCGCGCTAAGAGAGCACTGTGACCGGTACAATCGTCTTTGCGCGAAGAAGCCGCTTCTTCGGCTCCAGGAGCCGGAGAGAGCGGCAGCTTCGGAAAGGTGAAGAAGGATGCTGTACAACACTGGGATTGTGTGCGCAGCTTGCCAACTGATAGAAAACAGTACCTTACCACTCTCCTGACTTTTCCAATCACATGAATATTCGATTGGAAGCTGTTTTGGACAACTTTTCTTTTCTTCATGCCAAGCACTTGGCAGACCTCCGTGCAACGTTAGAACACGATGGGAGATGTTTTCTGTGCTGGCACACTTTCTCCTTGCCAGACATAGTGGAAAAGCTTTCTGCTAAGATGTAGACCACAAAAGACGCTAAAGACGAAGGTACGATGCTCTCCGGAGCTAAGAGCCGCTCCCGGGCTTCTTTCGGTAGAAGCCGCGCTAAGAGAGCACTGTGACCGGTACAATCGTCATTGCGCGAAGAAGCCGCTTCTTCGGCTCCAGGAGCCGGAGAGAGCGGCAGCATCGGAAAGGTGAAGAAGGATGCTGTATTGCACTGGGATTGTGTGCGCAGCTTGCCAACTGATAGAAAACAGTACCTTACCACTCTCCTGACTTTTCCAATCACATGAATATTCGATTGGAAGCTGTTTTGGACAACTTTTCTTTTCTTCATGCCAAGCATTTGGCAGACCTCCGCGCAACGTCCAGATCACGATGGGAAAAGTTTTCTGTGCTGGCACACTTCCTCCTTGCCAGACATAGTGGAAAAGCTTTCTGCTAAGATGTAGACCACAAAAGACGCTAAAGACGAAGGTACGATGCTCTCCGGAGCTAAGAGCCGCTCCCGGGCTTCTTTCGGCAGAAGCCGCGCTAAGAGAGCACTGTTACCGGTACAATCGTCTTTGCGCGAAGAAGCCGCTTCTTCGGCTCCGGGAGCCGGAGAGAGCGGCAGCTTCGGAAAGGTGGAGAAGGATGCTGTAGTGCACTGGGATTGTGTGCGCAGCTTGCCAACTGATAGAAAACAGTACCTTACCACTCTCCTGACTTTTCCAATCACATGAATATTCGATTAGAAGCTCTTTTGGACAACTTTTCTTTTCTTCATGCCAAGCACTTGGCAGACCTCCGTGCAACGTTAGAACACGATGGGAGATGTTTTCTGTGCTGGCACACTTCCTCCTTGCCAGACATAGTGGAAAAGCTTTCTGCTAAGATGTAGACCACAAAAGACGCTAAAGACGAAGGTACGATGCTCTCCGGAGCTAAGAGCCGCTCCCGGGCTTCTTTCGGCAGAAGCCGCTCTAAGAGAGCACTGTGAGCGGTACAATCGTCTTTGCGCGAAGAAGCCGCTTCTTCGGCTCCAGGAGCCGGAGAGAGCGGCAGCTTCGGAAAGGTGAAGAAGGATGCTGTATTGCACTGGGATTGTGTGTGCAGCTTGCCAATTGATAGAAAACAGTACCTTACCACTCTCCTGACTTTTCCAATCACATGAATATTCGATTGGAAGCTGTTTTGGACAACTTTTCTTTTCTTCATGCCAAGCATTTGGCAGACCTCCGTGCAACGTCCAGATCACGATGGGAAAAGTTTTCTGTGCTGGCACACTTCCTCCTTGCCAGACATAGTGGAAAAGCTTTCTGCTAAGATGTAGACCACAAAAGACGCTAAAGACGAAGGTACGATGCTCTCCGGAGCTAAGAGCCGCTCCCGGGCTTCTTTCGGCAGAAGCCGCGCTAAGAGAGCACTGTGACCGGTACAATCGTCTTTGCACGAAGAAGCCGCTTCTTCGGCTCCAGGAGCCGGAGAGAGCGGCAGCTTCAGAAAGGTGAAGAAGGATGCTGTACAACACTGGGATTGTGTGCGCAGCTTGCCAACTGATAGAAAACAGTACCTTACCACTCTCCTGACTTTTCCAATCACATGAATATTCGATTGGAAGCTGTTTTGGACAACTTTTCTTTTCTTCATGCCAAGCACTTGGCAGACCTCCGTGCAACGTTAGAACACGATGGGAGATGTTTTCTGTGCTGGCACACTTTCTCCTTGCCAGACATAGTGGAAAAGCTTTCTGCTAAGATGTAGACCACAAAAGACGCTAAAGACGAAGGTACGATGCTCTCCGGAGCTAAGAGCCGCTCCCGGGCTTCTTTCGGCAGAAGCCGCGCTAAGAGAGCACTGTGACCGGTACAATCGTCATTGCGCGAAGAAGCCGCTTCTTCGGCTCCAGGAGCCGGAGAGAGCGGCAGCATCGGAAAGGTGAAGAAGGATGCTGTATTACATTGGGATTGTGTGCGCAGCTTGCCAACTGATAGAAAACAGTACCTTACCACTCTCCTGACTTTTCCAATCACATGAATATTCGATTGGAAGCTGTTTTGGACAACTTTTCTTTTCTTCATGCCAAGCATTTGGCAGACCTCCGCGCAACGTCCAGATCACGATGGCAAAAGTTTTCTGTGCTGGCACACTTCCTCCTTGCCAGACATAGTGGAAAAGCTTTCTGCTAAGATGTAGACCACAAAAGACGCTAAAGACGAAGGTACGATGCTCTCCGGAGCTAAGAGCCGCTCCCGGGCTTCTTTCGGCAGAAGCCGCGCTAAGAGAGCACTGTTACCGGTACAATCGTCTTTGCGCGAAGAAGCCGCTTCTTCGGCTCCGGGAGCCGGAGAGAGCGGCAGCTTCGGAAAGGTGGAGAAGGATGCTGTAGTGCACTGGGATTGTGTGCGCAGCTTGCCAACTGATAGAAAACAGTACCTTACCACTCTCCTGACTTTTCCAATCACATGAATATTCGATTAGAAGCTCTTTTGGACAACTTTTCTTTTCTTCATGCCAAGCACTTGGCAGACCTCCGTGCAACGTTAGAACACGATGGGAGATGTTTTCTGTGCTGGCACACTTCCTCCTTGCCAGACATAGTGGAAAAGCTTTCTGCTAAGATGTAGACCACAAAAGACGCTAAAGACGAAGGTACGATGCTCTCCGGAGCTAAGAGCCGCTCCCGGGCTTCTTTCGGCAGAAGCCGCTCTAAGAGAGCACTGTGACCGGTACAATCGTCTTTGCGCGAAGAAGCCGCTTCTTCGGCTCCAGGAGCCGGAGAGAGCGGCAGCTTCGGAAAGGTGAAGAAGGATGCTGTATTACATTGGGATTGTGTGCGCAGCTTGCCAACTGATAGAAAACAGTACCTTACCACTCTCCTGACTTTTCCAATCACATGAATATTCGATTGGAAGCTGTTTTGGACAACTTTTCTTTTCTTCATGCCAAGCACTTGGCAGACCTCCGTGCAACGTTAGAACACGATGGGAGATGTTTTCTGTGCTGGCACACTTTCTCCTTGCCAGACATAGTGGAAAAGCTTTTTGCTAAGATGTAGACCACAAAAGACGCTAAAGACGAAGGTACGATGCTCTCCGGAGCTAAGAGCCGCTCCCGGGCTTCTTTCGGCAGAAGCCGCGCTAAGAGAGCACTGTGACCGGTACAATCGTCTTTGCGCGAAGAAGCCGCTTCTTCGGCTCCAGGAGCCGGAGAGAGCGGCAGCATCGGAAAGGTGAAGAAGGATGCTGTATTGCACTGGGATTGTGTGCGCAGCTTGCCAACTGATAGAAAACAGTACCTTACCACTCTCCTGACTTTTCCAATCACATGAATATTCGATTGGAAGCTGTTTTGGACAACTTTTCTTTTCTTCATGCCAAGCATTTGGCAGACCTCCGTGCAACGTCCAGATCACGATGGGAAAAGTTTTCTGTGCTGGCACACTTCCTCCTTGCCAGACATAGTGGAAAAGCTTTCTGCTAAGATGTAGACCACAAAAGACGCTAAAGACGAAGGTACGATGCTCTCCGGAGCTAAGAGCCGCTCCCGGGCTTCTTTCGGCAGAAGCCGCGCTAAGAGAGCACTGTGAGCGGTACAATCGTCTTTGCGCGAAGAAGCCGCTTCTTCGGCTCCAGGAGCCGGAGAGAGCGGCAGCATCGGAAAGGTGAAGAAGGATGCTGTATTGCACTGGGATTGTGTGCGCAGCTTGCCAACTTATAGAAAACAGTACCTTACCACTCTCCTGACTTTTCCAATCACATGAATATTCGATTGGAAGCTGTTTTGGACAACTTTTCTTTTCTTCATGCCAAGCATTTGGCAGACCTCCGCGCAACGTCCAGATCACGATGGGAAAAGTTTTCTGTGCTGGCACACTTCCTCCTTGCCAGACATAGTGGAAAAGCTTTCTGCTAAGATGTAGACCACAAAAGACGCTAAAGACGAAGGTACGATGCTCTCCGGAGCTAAGAGCCGCTCCCGGGCTTCTTTCGGCAGAAGCCGCGCTAAGAGAGCACTGTGAGCGGTACAATCGTCTTTGCGCGAAGAAGCCGCTTCTTCGGCTCCAGGAGCCGGAGAGAGCGGCAGCTTCAGAAAGGTGAAGAAGGATGCTGTACAACACTGGGATTGTGTGCGCAGCTTGCCAACTGATAGAAAACAGTACTTTACCACTCTCCTGACTTTTCCAATCACATGAATATTCGATTGGAAGCTGTTTTGGACAACTTTTCTTTTCTTCATGCCAAGCATTTGGCAGACCTCCGTGCAACGTCCAGATCACGATGGGAAAAGTTTTCTGTGCTGGCACACTTCCTCCTTGCCAGACATAGTGGAAAAGCTTTCTGCTAAGATGTAGACCACAAAAGACGCTAAAGACGAAGGTACGATGCTCTCCGGAGCTAAGAGCCGCTCCCGGGCTTCTTTCGGCAGAAGCCGCGCTAAGAGAGCACTGTGACCGGTACAATCGTCTTTGCGCGAAGAAGCCGCTTCTTCGGCTCCAGGAGCCGGAGAGAGCGGCAGCATCGGAAAGCTGAAGAAGGATGCTGTATTGCACTGGGATTGTGTGCGCAGCTTGCCAACTGATAGAAAACAGTACCTTACCACTCTCCTGACTTTTCCAATCACATGAATATTCGATTGGAAGCTGTTTTGGACAACTTTTCTTTTCTTCATGCCAAGCATTTGGCAGACCTCCGTGCAACGTCCAGATCACGATGGGAAAAGTTTTCTGTGCTGGCACACTTCCTCCTTGCCAGACATAGTGGAAAAGCTTTCTGCTAAGATGTAGACCACAAAAGACGCTAAAGACGAAGATACGATGCTCTCCGGAGCTAAGAGCCGCTCCCGGGCTTCTTTCGGCAGAAGCCGCGCTAAGAGAGCCCTGTGACCGGTACAATCGTCTTTGCGCGAAGAAGCCGCTTCTTCGGCTCCAGGAGCCGGAGAGAGCGGCAGCATCGGAAAGGTGAAGAAGGATGCTGTATTGCACTGGGATTGTGTGCGCAGCTTGCCAACTGATAGAAAACAGTACCTTACCACTCTTCTGACTTTTCCAATCACATGAATATTCGATTGGAAGCTGTTTTGGACAACTTTTCTTTTCTTCATGCCAAGCACTTGGCAGACCTCCGTGCAACGTTAGAACACGATGGGAGATGTTTTCTGTGCTGGCACACTTTCTCCTTGCCAGACATAGTGGAAAAGCTTTCTGCTAAGATGTAGACCACAAAAGACGCTAAAGACGAAGGTACGATGCTCTCCGGAGCTAAGAGCCGCTCCCGGGCTTCTTTCGGCAGAAGCCGCGCTAAGAGAGCACTGTGAGCGGTACAATCGTCTTTGCGCGAAGAAGCCGCTTCTTCGGCTCCAGGAGCCGGAGAGAGCGGCAGCATCGGAAAGGTGAAGAAGGATGCTGTATTGCACTGGGATTGTGTGCGCAGCTTGCCAACTGATAGAAAACAGTACCTTACCACTCTCCTGACTTTTCCAATCACATGAATATTCGATTGGAAGCTGTTTTGGACAACTTTTCTTTTCTTCATGCCAAGCATTTGGCAGACCTCCGCGCAACGTCCAGATCACGATGGGAAAAGTTTTCTGTGCTGGCACACTTTCTCCTTGCCAGACATAGTGGAAAAGCTTTCTGCTAAGATGTAGACCACAAAAGACGCTAAAGACGAAGGTACGATGCTCTCCGGAGCTAAGAGCCGCTCCCGGGCTTCTTTCGGCAGAAGCCGCGCTAAGAGAGCACTGTGAGCGGTACAATCGTCTTTGCGCGAAGAAGCCGCTTCTTCGGCTCCAGGAGCCGGAGAGAGCGGCAGCATCGGAAAGGTGAAGAAGGATGCTGTATTGCACTGGGATTGTGTGCGCAGCTTGCCAACTTATAGAAAACAGTACCTTACCACTCTCCTGACTTTTCCAATCACATGAATATTCGATTGGAAGCTGTTTTGGACAACTTTTCTTTTCTTCATGCCAAGCATTTGGCAGACCTCCGCGCAACGTCCAGATCACGATGGGAAAAGTTTTCTGTGCTGGCACACTTCCTCCTTGCCAGACATAGTGGAAAAGCTTTCTGCTAAGATGTAGACCACAAAAGACGCTAAAGACGAAGGTACGATGCTCTCCGGAGCTAAGAGCCGCTCCCGGGCTTCTTTCGGCAGAAGCCGCGCTAAGAGAGCACTGTGACCGGTACAATCGTCTTTGCGCGAAGAAGCCGCTTCTTCGGCTCCAGGAGCCGGAGAGAGCGGCAGCTTCAGAAAGGTGAAGAAGGATGCTGTACAACACTGGGATTGTGTGCGCAGCTTGCCAACTGATAGAAAACAGTACTTTACCACTCTCCTGACTTTTCCAATCACATGAATATTCGATTGGAAGCTGTTTTGGACAACTTTTCTTTTCTTCATGCCAAGCATTTGGCAGACCTCCGTGCAACGTCCAGATCACGATGGGAAAAGTTTTCTGTGCTGGCACACTTCCTCCTTGCCAGACATAGTGGAAAAGCTTTCTGCTAAGATGTAGACCACAAAAGACGCTAAAGACGAAGGTACGATGCTCTCCGGAGCTAAGAGCCGCTCCCGGGCTTCTTTCGGCAGAAGCCGCGCTAAGAGAGCACTGTGACCGGTACAATCGTCTTTGCGCGAAGAAGCCGCTTCTTCGGCTCCAGGAGCCGGAGAGAGCGGCAGCATCGGAAAGCTGAAGAAGGATGCTGTATTGCACTGGGATTGTGTGCGCAGCTTGCCAACTGATAGAAAACAGTACCTTACCACTCTCCTGACTTTTCCAATCACATGAATATTCGATTGGAAGCTGTTTTGGACAACTTTTCTTTTCTTCATGCCAAGCATTTGGCAGACCTCCGTGCAACGTCCAGATCACGATGGGAAAAGTTTTCTGTGCTGGCACACTTCCTCCTTGCCAGACATAGTGGAAAAGCTTTCTGCTAAGATGTAGACCACAAAAGACGCTAAAGACGAAGATACGATGCTCTCCGGAGCTAAGAGCCGCTCCCGGGCTTCTTTCGGCAGAAGCCGCGCTAAGAGAGCCCTGTGACCGGTACAATCGTCTTTGCGCGAAGAAGCCGCTTCTTCGGCTCCAGGAGCCGGAGAGAGCGGCAGCATCGGAAAGGTGAAGAAGGATGCTGTATTGCACTGGGATTGTGTGCGCAGCTTGCCAACTGATAGAAAACAGTACCTTACCACTCTTCTAACTTTTCCAATCACATGAATATTCGATTGGAAGCTGTTTTGGACAACTTTTCTTTTCTTCATGCCAAGCACTTGGCAGACCTCCGTGCAACGTTAGAACACGATGGGAGATGTTTTCTGTGCTGGCACACTTTCTCCTTGCCAGACATAGTGGAAAAGCTTTCTGCTAAGATGTAGACCACAAAAGACGCTAAAGACGAAGGTACGATGCTCTCCGGAGCTAAGAGCCGCTCCCGGGCTTCTTTCGGCAGAAGCCGCGCTAAGAGAGCACTGTGACCGGTACAATCGTCTTTGCGCGAAGAAGCCGCTTCTTCGGCTCCAGGAGCCGGAGAGAGCGGCAGCATCGGAAAGGTGAAGAAGGATGCTGTATTGCACTGGGATTGTGTGCGCAGCTTGCCAACTGATAGAAAACAGTACCTTACCACTCTCCTGACTTTTCCAATCACATGAATATTCGATTGGAAGCTGTTTTGGACAACTTTTCTTTTCTTCATGCCAAGCATTTGGCAGACCTCCGCGCAACGTCCAGATCACGATGGGAAAAGTTTTCTGTGCTGGCACACTTTCTCCTTGCCAGACATAGTGGAAAAGCTTTCTGCTAAGATGTAGACCACAAAAGACGCTAAAGACGAAGGTACGATGCTCTCCGGAGCTAAGAGCCGCTCCCGGGCTTCTTTCGGCAGAAGCCGCGCTAAGAGAGCACTGTTACCGGTACAATCGTCTTTGCGCGAAGAAGCCGCTTCTTCGGCTCCGGGAGCCGGAGAGAGCGGCAGCTTCGGAAAGGTGGAGAAGGATGCTGTAGTGCACTGGGATTGTGTGCGCAGCTTGCCAACTGATAGAAAACAGTACCTTACCACTCTCCTGACTTTTCCAATCACATGAATATTCGATTAGAAGCTCTTTTGGACAACTTTTCTTTTCTTCATGCCAAGAACTTGGCAGACCTCCGTGCAACGTTAGAACACGATGGGAGATGTTTTCTGTGCTGGCGCAGGTTTTTCTTGCCAGACATAGTGGAAAAGCTTTTTGCTAAGATGTATACCACAAAAGACGCTAAAGACGAAGGTACGATGCTCTCCGGAGCTAAGCGCCGCTCCCGGGCGTCTTTCGGCAGAAGCCGCGCTAAGAGAGCACTGTGACCGGTACAATCGTCTTTGCGCGAAGAAGCCGCTTCTTCGGCTCCAGGAGCCGGAGAGAGCGGCAGCATCGGAAAGGTGAAGAAGGATGCTGTATTGCACTGGGATTGTGTGCGCAGCTTGCCAACTGATGGAAAACAGTACCTTACCACTCTCCTGACTTTTCCAATCACATGAATATTCGATTGGAAGCTCTTTCGGACAGCTTTTCTTCTCTTCATGCCAAACACTTGCAGACCTCCGTGCAACGTCCAGAACACGATGGGAGATGTTTTCTGTGCTGGCACACTTTCTCCTTGCCAGATGTAGTGGAAAAGCTTTTTGCTAAGATGTAGACCACAAAAGACGCTAAAGACGAAGGTACGATGCTCTCGGGGGCTAAGAGCCGCTCCCAGGCTTCTTTCGGCAGAAGCCGCGCTAAGAGAGCCCTGTGACCGGTACAATCGTCTTTGCGCGAAGAAGCCGCTTCTTCGGCTCCAGGAGCCGGAGAGAGCGGCAGCTTCCGAAAGGTGAAGAAGGATGCTGTATTGCACTGGGATTGTGTGCGCAGCTTGCCAACTGATAGAAAACAGTACCTTACCACTCTCCTGACTTTTCCAATCACATGAATATTCGATTTGGAAGCTCTTTTGGACAACTTTTCTTTTCTTCATGCCAAGCACTTGGCAGACCTCCGTGCAACGTTAGAACACGATGGGAGATGTTTTCTGTGCTGGCACACTTCCTCCTTGCCAGACATAGTGGAAAAGCTTTCTGCTAAGATGTAGACCACAAAAGACGCTAAAGACGAAGGTTCGATGCTCTCCGGAGCTAAGAGCCGCTCCCGGGCTTCTTTCGGCAGAAGCCGCGCTAAGAGAGCACTGTGACCGGTACAATCGTCTTTGCGCGAAGAAGCCGCTTCTTCGGCTCCAGGAGCCGGAGAGAGCGGCAGCATCGGAAAGGTGAAGAAGGATGCTGTATTGCACTGGGATTGTGTGTGCATCTTGCCAATTGATAGAAAACAGTACCTTACCACTCTCCTGACTTTTCCAATCACATGAATATTCGATTACAAGCTGTTTTGGACAGCTGTTCTTTTCTTCATGCCAAACACTTGCAGACCTCCGTGCAACGTTAGAACACGATGGGAGATGTTTTCTGTGCTGGCACACTTTCTCCTTGCCAGACATAGTTGAAAAGCTTTTTGCTAAGATGTAGACCACTAAAGACACTAAAGACGAAGGTACGATGCTCTCCGGAGCTAAGAGCCGCTCCCGGGCTTCTTTCGGCAGAAGCCGCGCTAAGAGAGCACTGTTACCGGTACAATCGTCTTTGCGCGAAGAAGCCGCTTCTTCGGCTCCAGGAGCCGGAGAGAGCGGCAGCTTCGGAAAGGTGAAGAAGGATGCTGTATTACATTGGGATTGTGTGCGCAGCTTGCCAACTGATAGAAAACAGTACCTTACCACTCTCCTGACTTTTCCAATCACATGAATATTCGATTGGAAGCTGTTTTGGACAACTTTTCTTTTCTTCATGCCAAGCACTTGGCAGACCTCCGTGCAACGTTAGAACACGATGGGAGATGTTTTCTGTGCTGGCACACTTTCTCCTTGCCAGACATAGTGGAAAAGCTTTCTGCTAAGATGTAGACCACAAAAGACGCTAAAGACGAAGGTACGATGCTCTCCGGAGCTAAGAGCCGCTCCCGGGCTTCTTTCGGCAGAAGCCGCGCTAAGAGAGCACTGTGACCGGTACAATCATCTTTGCGCGAAGAAGCCGCTTCTTCGGCTCCAGGAGCCGGAGAGAGCGGCAGCATCGGAAAGGTGAAGAAGGATGCTGTATTGCACTGGGATTGTGTGCGCAGCTTGCCAACTGATAGAAAACAGTACCTTACCACTCTCCTGACTTTTCCAATCACATGAATATTCGATTGGAAGCTGTTTTGGACAACTTTTCTTTTCTTCATGCCAAGCACTTGGCAGACCTCCGCGCAACGTCCAGATCACGATGGGAAAAGTTTTCTGTGCTGGCACACTTCCTCCTTGCCAGACATAGTGGAAAAGCTTTCTGCTAAGATGTAGACCACAAAAGACGCTAAAGACGAAGGTACGATGCTCTCCGGAGCTAAGCGCCGCTCCCGGGCGTCTTTCGGCAGAAGCCGCGCTAAGAGAGCACTGTGACCGGTACAATCGTCTTTGCGCGAAGAAGCCGCTTCTTCGGCTCCAGGAGCCGGAGAGAGCGGCAGCATCGGAAAGGTGAAGAAGGATGCTGTATTGCACTGGGATTGTGTGCGCAGCTTGCCAACTGATGGAAAACAGTACCTTACCACTCTCCTGACTTTTCCAATCACATGAATATTCGATTGGAAGCTCTTTCGGACAGCTTTTCTTCTCTTCATGCCAAACACTTGCAGACCTCCGTGCAACGTCCAGAACACGATGGGAGATGTTTTCTGTGCTGGCACACTTTCTCCTTGCCAGATGTAGTGGAAAAGCTTTTTGCTAAGATGTAGACCACAAAAGACGCTAAAGACGAAGGTACGATGCTCTCGGGGGCTAAGAGCCGCTCCCAGGCTTCTTTCGGCAGAAGCCGCGCTAAGAGAGCCCTGTGACCGGTACAATCGTCTTTGCGCGAAGAAGCCGCTTCTTCGGCTCCAGGAGCCGGAGAGAGCGGCAGCTTCGGAAAGGTGAAGAAGGATGCTGTATTGCACTGGGATTGTGTGCGCAGCTTGCCAACTGATAGAAAACAGTACCTTACCACTCTCCTGACTTTTCCAATCACATGAATATTCGATTTGGAAGCTCTTTTGGACAACTTTTCTTTTCTTCATGCCAAGCACTTGGCAGACCTCCGTGCAACGTTAGAACACGATGGGAGATGTTTTCTGTGCTGGCACACTTCCTCCTTGCCAGACATAGTGGAAAAGCTTTCTGCTAAGATGTAGACCACAAAAGACGCTAAAGACGAAGGTTCGATGCTCTCCGGAGCTAAGAGCCGCTCCCGGGCTTCTTTCGGCAGAAGCCGCGCTAAGAGAGCACTGTGACCGGTACAATCGTCTTTGCGCGAAGAAGCCGCTTCTTCGGCTCCAGGAGCCGGAGAGAGCGGCAGCATCGGAAAGGTGAAGAAGGATGCTGTATTGCACTGGGATTGTGTGTGCATCTTGCCAATTGATAGAAAACAGTACCTTACCACTCTCCTGACTTTTCCAATCACATGAATATTCGATTACAAGCTGTTTTGGACAGCTGTTCTTTTCTTCATGCCAAACACTTGCAGACCTCCGTGCAACGTTAGAACACGATGGGAGATGTTTTCTGTGCTGGCACACTTTCTCCTTGCCAGACATAATTGAAAAGCTTTTTGCTAAGATGTAGACCACTAAAGACACTAAAGACGAAGGTACGATGCTCTCCGGAGCTAAGAGCCGCTCCCGGGCTTCTTTCGGCAGAAGCCGCGCTAAGAGAGCACTGTTACCGGTACAATCGTCTTTGCGCGAAGAAGCCGCTTCTTCGGCTCCAGGAGCCGGAGAGAGCGGCAGCTTCGGAAAGGTGAAGAAGGATGCTGTATTACATTGGGATTGTGTGCGCAGCTTGCCAACTGATAGAAAACAGTACCTTACCACTCTCCTGACTTTTCCAATCACATGAATATTCGATTGGAAGCTGTTTTGGACAACTTTTCTTTTCTTCATGCCAAGCACTTGGCAGACCTCCGTGCAACGTTAGAACACGATGGGAGATGTTTTCTGTGCTGGCACACTTTCTCCTTGCCAGACATAGTGGAAAAGCTTTTTGCTAAGATGTAGACCACAAAAGACGCTAAAGACGAAGGTACGATGCTCTCCGGAGCTAAGAGCCGCTCCCGGGCTTCTTTCGGCAGAAGCCGCGCTAAGAGAGCACTGTGACCGGTACAATCATCTTTGCGCGAAGAAGCCGCTTCTTCGGCTCCAGGAGCCGGAGAGAGCGGCAGCATCGGAAAGGTGAAGAAGGATGCTGTATTGCACTGGGATTGTGTGCGCAGCTTGCCAACTGATAGAAAACAGTACCTTACCACTCTCCTGACTTTTCCAATCACATGAATATTCGATTGGAAGCTGTTTTGGACAACTTTTCTTTTCTTCATGCCAAGCACTTGGCAGACCTCCGCGCAACGTCCAGATCACGATGGGAAAAGTTTTCTGTGCTGGCACACTTCCTCCTTGCCAGACATAGTGGAAAAGCTTTCTGCTAAGATGTAGACCACAAAAGACGCTAAAGACGAAGGTACGATGCTCTCCGGAGCTAAGAGCCGCTCCCGGGCTTCTTTCGGCAGAAGCCGCGCTAAGAGAGCACTGTGACCG
Source organism: Ammospiza nelsoni (assembly GCF_027579445.1). Lineage (NCBI taxonomy): Eukaryota > Metazoa > Chordata > Aves > Passeriformes > Passerellidae > Ammospiza > Ammospiza nelsoni. The sequence continues at coordinate 55,827,786 of NC_080637.1, read as the reverse complement.
GTACAATCATCTTTGCGCGAAGAAGCCGCTTCTTCGGCTCCAGGAGCCGGAGAGAGCGGCAGCATCGGAAAGGTGAAGAAGGATGCTGTATTGCACTGGGATTGTGTGCGCAGCTTGCCAACTGATAGAAAACAGTACCTTACCACTCTCCTGACTTTTCCAATCACATGAATATTCGATTGGAAGCTGTTTTGGACAACTTTTCTTTTCTTCATGCCAAGCACTTGGCAGACCTCCGCGCAACGTCCAGATCACGATGGGAAAAGTTTTCTGTGCTGGCACACTTCCTCCTTGCCAGACATAGTGGAAAAGCTTTCTGCTAAGATGTAGACCACAAAAGACGCTAAAGACGAAGGTACGATGCTCTCCGGAGCTAAGCGCCGCTCCCGGGCGTCTTTCGGCAGAAGCCGCGCTAAGAGAGCACTGTGACCGGTACAATCGTCTTTGCGCGAAGAAGCCGCTTCTTCGGCTCCAGGAGCCGGAGAGAGCGGCAGCATCGGAAAGGTGAAGAAGGATGCTGTATTGCACTGGGATTGTGTGCGCAGCTTGCCAACTGATGGAAAACAGTACCTTACCACTCTCCTGACTTTTCCAATCACATGAATATTCGATTGGAAGCTCTTTCGGACAGCTTTTCTTCTCTTCATGCCAAACACTTGCAGACCTCCGTGCAACGTCCAGAACACGATGGGAGATGTTTTCTGTGCTGGCACACTTTCTCCTTGCCAGATGTAGTGGAAAAGCTTTTTGCTAAGATGTAGACCACAAAAGACGCTAAAGACGAAGGTACGATGCTCTCGGGGGCTAAGAGCCGCTCCCAGGCTTCTTTCGGCAGAAGCCGCGCTAAGAGAGCCCTGTGACCGGTACAATCGTCTTTGCGCGAAGAAGCCGCTTCTTCGGCTCCAGGAGCCGGAGAGAGCGGCAGCTTCGGAAAGGTGAAGAAGGATGCTGTATTGCACTGGGATTGTGTGCGCAGCTTGCCAACTGATAGAAAACAGTACCTTACCACTCTCCTGACTTTTCCAATCACATGAATATTCGATTTGGAAGCTCTTTTGGACAACTTTTCTTTTCTTCATGCCAAGCACTTGGCAGACCTCCGTGCAACGTTAGAACACGATGGGAGATGTTTTCTGTGCTGGCACACTTCCTCCTTGCCAGACATAGTGGAAAAGCTTTCTGCTAAGATGTAGACCACAAAAGACGCTAAAGACGAAGGTTCGATGCTCTCCGGAGCTAAGAGCCGCTCCCGGGCTTCTTTCGGCAGAAGCCGCGCTAAGAGAGCACTGTGACCGGTACAATCGTCTTTGCGCGAAGAAGCCGCTTCTTCGGCTCCAGGAGCCGGAGAGAGCGGCAGCATCGGAAAGGTGAAGAAGGATGCTGTATTGCACTGGGATTGTGTGTGCATCTTGCCAATTGATAGAAAACAGTACCTTACCACTCTCCTGACTTTTCCAATCACATGAATATTCGATTACAAGCTGTTTTGGACAGCTGTTCTTTTCTTCATGCCAAACACTTGCAGACCTCCGTGCAACGTTAGAACACGATGGGAGATGTTTTCTGTGCTGGCACACTTTCTCCTTGCCAGACATAGTTGAAAAGCTTTTTGCTAAGATGTAGACCACTAAAGACACTAAAGACGAAGGTACGATGCTCTCCGGAGCTAAGAGCCGCTCCCGGGCTTCTTTCGGCAGAAGCCGCGCTAAGAGAGCACTGTTACCGGTACAATCGTCTTTGCGCGAAGAAGCCGCTTCTTCGGCTCCAGGAGCCGGAGAGAGCGGCAGCTTCGGAAAGGTGAAGAAGGATGCTGTATTACATTGGGATTGTGTGCGCAGCTTGCCAACTGATAGAAAACAGTACCTTACCACTCTCCTGACTTTTCCAATCACATGAATATTCGATTGGAAGCTGTTTTGGACAACTTTTCTTTTCTTCATGCCAAGCACTTGGCAGACCTCCGTGCAACGTTAGAACACGATGGGAGATGTTTTCTGTGCTGGCACACTTTCTCCTTGCCAGACATAGTGGAAAAGCTTTTTGCTAAGATGTAGACCACAAAAGACGCTAAAGACGAAGGTACGATGCTCTCCGGAGCTAAGAGCCGCTCCCGGGCTTCTTTCGGCAGAAGCCGCGCTAAGAGAGCACTGTGACCGGTACAATCATCTTTGCGCGAAGAAGCCGCTTCTTCGGCTCCAGGAGCCGGAGAGAGCGGCAGCATCGGAAAGGTGAAGAAGGATGCTGTATTGCACTGGGATTGTGTGCGCAGCTTGCCAACTGATAGAAAACAGTACCTTACCACTCTCCTGACTTTTCCAATCACATGAATATTCGATTGGAAGCTGTTTTGGACAACTTTTCTTTTCTTCATGCCAAGCACTTGGCAGACCTCCGCGCAACGTCCAGATCACGATGGGAAAAGTTTTCTGTGCTGGCACACTTCCTCCTTGCCAGACATAGTGGAAAAGCTTTCTGCTAAGATGTAGACCACAAAAGACGCTAAAGACGAAGGTACGATGCTCTCCGGAGCTAAGAGCCGCTCCCGGGCTTCTTTCGGCAGAAGCCGCGCTAAGAGAGCACTGTGAGCGGTACAATCGTCTTTGCGCGAAGAAGCCGCTTCTTCGGCTCCAGGAGCCGGAGAGAGCGGCAGCTTCAGAAAGGTGAAGAAGGATGCTGTACAACACTGGGATTGTGTGCGCAGCTTGCCAACTGATAGAAAACAGTACCTTACCACTCTCCTGACTTTTCCAATCACATGAATATTCGATTGGAAGCTGTTTTGGACAACTTTTCTTTTCTTCATGCCAAGCATTTGGCAGACCTCCGTGCAACGTCCAGATCACGATGGGAAAAGTTTTCTGTGCTGGCACACTTCCTCCTTGCCAGACATAGTGGAAAAGCTTTCTGCTAAGATGTAGACCACAAAAGACGCTAAAGACGAAGGTACGATGCTCTCCGGAGCTAAGAGCCGCTCCCGGGCTTCTTTCGGCAGAAGCCGCGCTAAGAGAGCACTGTGACCGGTACAATCGTCTTTGCGCGAAGAAGCCGCTTCTTCGGCTCCAGGAGCCGGAGAGAGCGGCAGCATCGGAAAGGTGAAGAAGGATGCTGTATTGCACTGGGATTGTGTGCGCAGCTTGCCAACTGATAGAAAACAGTACCTTACCACTCTTCTGACTTTTCCAATCACATGAATATTCGATTGGAAGCTGTTTTGGACAACTTTTCTTTTCTTCATGCCAAGCACTTGGCAGACCTCCGGGCAACGTTAGAACACGATGGGAGATGTTTTCTGTGCTGGCACACTTTCTCCTTGCCAGACATAGTGGAAAAGCTTTCTGCTAAGATGTAGACCACAAAAGACGCTAAAGACGAAGGTACGATGCTCTCCGGAGCTAAGAGCCGCTCCCGGGCTTCTTTCGGTAGAAGCCGCGCTAAGAGAGCACTGTGACCGGTACAATCGTCATTGCGCGAAGAAGCCGCTTCTTCGGCTCCAGGAGCCGGAGAGAGCGGCAGCATCGGAAAGGTGAAGAAGGATGCTGTATTGCACTGGGATTGTGTGCGCAGCTTGCCAACTGATAGAAAACAGTACCTTACCACTCTCCTGACTTTTCCAATCACATGAATATTCGATTGGAAGCTGTTTTGGACAACTTTTCTTTTCTTCATGCCAAGCATTTGGCAGACCTCCGCGCAACGTCCAGATCACGATGGGAAAAGTTTTCTGTGCTGGCACACTTCCTCCTTGCCAGACATAGTGGAAAAGCTTTCTGCTAAGATGTAGACCACAAAAGACGCTAAAGACGAAGGTACGATGCTCTCCGGAGCTAAGAGCCGCTCCCGGGCTTCTTTCGGCAGAAGCCGCGCTAAGAGAGCACTGTTACCGGTACAATCGTCTTTGCGCGAAGAAGCCGCTTCTTCGGCTCCGGGAGCCGGAGAGAGCGGCAGCTTCGGAAAGGTGGAGAAGGATGCTGTAGTGCACTGGGATTGTGTGCGCAGCTTGCCAACTGATAGAAAACAGTACCTTACCACTCTCCTGACTTTTCCAATCACATGAATATTCGATTAGAAGCTCTTTTGGACAACTTTTCTTTTCTTCATGCCAAGCACTTGGCAGACCTCCGTGCAACGTTAGAACACGATGGGAGATGTTTTCTGTGCTGGCGCAGGTTTTTCTTGCCAGACATAGTGGAAAAGCTTTTTGCTAAGATGTATACCACAAAAGACGCTAAAGACGAAGGTACGATGCTCTCCGGAGCTAAGCGCCGCTCCCGGGCGTCTTTCGGCAGAAGCCGCGCTAAGAGAGCACTGTGAGCGGTACAATCGTCTTTGCGCGAAGAAGCCGCTTCTTCGGCTCCAGGAGCCGGAGAGAGCGGCAGCATCGGAAAGGTGAAGAAGGATGCTGTATTGCACTGGGATTGTGTGCGCAGCTTGCCAACTGATGGAAAACAGTACCTTACCACTCTCCTGACTTTTCCAATCACATGAATATTCGATTGGAAGCTCTTTCAGACAGCTTTTCTTCTCTTCATGCCAAACACTTGCAGACCTCCGTGCAACGTCCAGAACACGATGGGAGATGTTTTCTGTGCTGGCACACTTTCTCCTTGCCAGACATAGTGGAAAAGCTTTTTGCTAAGATATAGACCACAAAAGACGCTAAAGACGAAGGTACGATGCTCTCGGGGGCTAAGAGCCGCTCCCAGGCTTCTTTCGGCAGAAGCCGCGCTAAGAGAGCACTGTGACCGGTACAATCGTCTTTGCGCGAAGAAGCCGCTTCTTCGGCTCCAGGAGCCGGAGAGAGCGGCAGCTTCCGAAAGGTGAAGAAGGATGCTGTATTGCACTGGGATTGTGTGTGCAGCTTGCCAATTGATAGAAAACAGTACCTTACCACTCTCCTGACTTTTCCAATCACATGAATATTCGATTGGAAGCTGTTTTGGACAGCTGTTCTTTTCTTCATGCCAAACACTTGCAGACCTCCGTGCAACGTTAGAACACGATGGGAGATGTTTTCTGTGCTGGCACACTTTCTCCTTGCCAGACATAGTGGAAAAGCTTTCTGCTAAGATGTAGACCACAAAAGACGCTAAAGACGAAGGTACGATGCTCTCCGGAGCTAAGAGCCGCTCCCGGGCTTCTTTCGGCAGAAGCCGCGCTAAGAGAGCACTGTGACCGGTACAATCATCTTTGCGCGAAGAAGCCGCTTCTTCGGCTCCAGGAGCCGGAGAGAGCGGCAGCATCGGAAAGGTGAAGAAGGATGCTGTATTGCACTGGGATTGTGTGCGCAGCTTGCCAACTGATAGAAAACAGTACCTTACCACTCTCCTGACTTTTCCAATCACATGAATATTCGATTGGAAGCTGTTTTGGACAACTTTTCTTTTCTTCATGCCAAGCATTTGGCAGACCTCCGCGCAACGTCCAGATCACGATGGGAAAAGTTTTCTGTGCTGGCACACTTCCTCCTTGCCAGACATAGTGGAAAAGCTTTCTGCTAAGATGTAGACCACAAAAGACGCTAAAGACGAAGGTACGATGCTCTCCGGAGCTAAGAGCCGCTCCCGGGCTTCTTTCGGCAGAAGCCGCGCTAAGAGAGCACTGCGACCGGTACAATCGTCTTTGCGCGAAGAAGCCGCTTCTTCGGCTCCAGGAGCCGGAGAGAGCGGCAGCATCGGAAAGGTGAAGAAGGATGCTGTATTGCACTGGGATTGTGTGCGCAGCTTGCCAACTGATAGAAAACAGTACCTTACCACTCTCCTGACTTTTCCAATCACATGAATATTCGATTGGAAGCTGTTTTGGACAACTTTTCTTTTCTTCATGCCAAGCACTTGGCAGACCTCCGGGCAACGTTAGAACACGATGGGAGATGTTTTCTGTGCTGGCACACTTTCTCCTTTCCAGACATAGTGGAAAAGCTTTCTGCTAAGATGTAGACCACAAAAGACGCTAAAGACGAAGGTACGATGCTCTCCGGAGCTAAGAGCCGCTCCCGGGCTTCTTTCAGTAGAAGCCGCGCTAAGAGAGCACTGTGACCGGTACAATCGTCATTGCGCGAAGAAGCCGCTTCTTCGGCTCCAGGAGCCGGAGAGAGCGGCAGCATCGGAAAGGTGAAGAAGGAAGCTGTACAACACTGGGATTGTGTGCGCAGCTTGCCAACTGATAGAAAACAGTACCTTACCACTCTCCTGACTTTTCCAATCACATGAATATTCGATTGGAAGCTGTTTTGGACAACTTTTCTTTTCTTCATGCCAAGCATTTGGCAGACCTCCGCGCAACGTCCAGATCACGATGGGAAAAGTTTTCTGTGCTGGCACACTTCCTCCTTGCCAGACATAGTGGAAAAGCTTTCTGCTAAGATGTAGACCACAAAAGACGCTAAAGACGAAGGTACGATGCTCTCCGGAGCTAAGAGCCGCTCCCGGGCTTCTTTCGGCAGAAGCCGCGCTAAGAGAGCACTGTTACCGGTACAATCGTCTTTGCGCGAAGAAGCCGCTTCTTCGGCTCCGGGAGCCGGAGAGAGCGGCAGCTTCGGAAAGGTGGAGAAGGATGCTGTAGTGCACTGGGATTGTGTGCGCAGCTTGCCAACTGATAGAAAACAGTACCTTACCACTCTCCTGACTTTTCCAATCACATGAATATTCGATTAGAAGCTCTTTTGGACAACTTTTCTTTTCTTCATGCCAAGCACTTGGCAGACCTCCGTGCAACGTTAGAACACGATGGGAGATGTTCTCTGTGCTGGCGCAGGTTTTTCTTGCCAGACATAGTGGAAAAGCTTTTTGCTAAGATGTATACCACAAAAGACGCTAAAGACGAAGGTACGATGCTCTCCGGAGCTAAGCGCCGCTCCCGGGCGTCTTTCGGCAGAAGCCGCGCTAAGAGAGCACTGTGACCGGTACAATCGTCTTTGCGCGAAGAAGCCGCTTCTTCGGCTCCAGGAGCCGGAGAGAGCGGCAGCATCGGAAAGGTGAAGAAGGATGCTGTATTGCACTGAGATTGTGTGCGCAGCTTGCCAACTGATGGAAAACAGTACCTTACCACTCTCCTGACTTTTCCAATCACGTGAATATTCGATTGGAAGCTCTTTCGGACAGCTTTCCTTCTCTTCATGCCAAACACTTGCAGACCTCCGTGCAACGTCCAGATCACGATGGGAGATGTTTTCTGTGCTGGCACACTTTCTCCTTGCCAGATGTAGTGGAAAAGCTTTTTGCTAAGATGTAGACCACAAAAGACGCTAAAGACGAAGGTACGATGCTCTCGGGGGCTAAGAGCCGCTCCCAGGCTTCTTTCGGCAGAAGCCGCGCTAAGAGAGCCCTGTGACCGGTACAATCGTCTTTGCGCGAAGAAGCCGCTTCTTCGGCTCCAGGAGCCGGAGAGAGCGGCAGCATCGGAAAGGTGAAGAAGGATGCTGTGTTACATTGGGATTGTGTGCGCAGCTTGCCAACTGATAGAAAACAGTACCTTACCACTCTCCTGACTTTTCCAATCACATGAATATTCGATTGGAAGCTGTTTTGGACAACTTTTCTTTTCTTCATGCCAAGCACTTGGCAGACCTCCGTGCAACGTTAGAACACGATGGGAGATGTTTTCTGTGCTGGCACACTTCCTCCTTGCCAGACATAGTGGAAAAGCTTTCTGCTAAGATGTAGACCACAAAAGACGCTAAAGACGAAGGTACGATGCTCTCCGGAGCTAAGAGCCGCTCCCGGGCTTCTTTCGGCAGAAGCCGCGCTAAGAGAGCACTGTGAGCGGTACAATCGTCTTTGCGCGAAGAAGCCGCTTCTTCGGCTCCAGGAGCCGGAGAGAGCGGCAGCTTCCGAAAGGTGAAGAAGGATGCTGTATTACATTGGGATTGTGTGCGCAGCTTGCCAACTGATAGAAAACAGTACTTTACCACTCTTCTGACTTTTCCAATCACATGAATATTCGTTTGGAAGCTGTTTTGGACAACTTTTCTTTTCTTCATGCCAAGCATTTGGCAGACCTCCGTGCAACGTCCAGATCACGATGGGAAAAGTTTTCTGTGCTGGCACACTTTCTCCTTGCCAGACATAGTGGAAAAGCTTTCTGCTAAGATGTAGACCACAAAAGACGCTAAAGACGAAGGTACGATGCTCTCCGGAGCTAAGAGCCGCTCCCGAGCTTCTTTCGGCAGAAGCCGCGCTAAGAGAGCACTGTGACCGGTACAATCGTCTTTGCGCGAAGAAGCCGCTTCTTCGGCTCCAGGAGCCGGAGAGAGCGGCAGCTTCAAAAAGGTGAAGAAGGATGCTGTACAACACTGGGATTGTGTGCGCAGCTTGCCAACTGATAGAAAACAGTACTTTACCACTCTCCTGACTTTTCCAATCACATGAATATTCGATTGGAAGCTGTTTTGGACAACTTTTCTTTTCTTCATGCCAAGCATTTGGCAGACCTCCGTGCAACGTCCAGATCACGATGGGAAAAGTTTTCTGTGCTGGCACACTTCCTCCTTGCCAGACATAGTGGAAAAGCTTTCTGCTAAGATGTAGACCACAAAAGACGCTAAAGACGAAGGTACGATGCTCTCCGGAGCTAAGAGCCGCTCCCGGGCTTCTTTCGGCAGAAGCCGCGCTAAGAGAGCACTGTGACCGGTACAATCGTCTTTGCGCGAAGAAGCCGCTTCTTCGGCTCCAGGAGCCGGAGAGAGCGGCAGCTTCAGAAAGGTGAAGAAGGATGCTGTACAACACTGGGATTGTGTGCGCAGCTTGCCAACTGATAGAAAACAGTACCTTACCACTCTCCTGACTTTTCCAATCACATGAATATTCGATTGGAAGATCTTTTGGACAGCTTTTCTTTTCTTCATGCCAAACACTTGCAGACCTCCGTGCAACGTCCAGAACACGATGGGAGATGTTTTCTGTGCTGGCACAGTTTCTCCTTGCCAGATGTAGTGGAAAAGCTTTCTGCTAAGATGTAGACCACAAAAGACGCTAAAGACGAAGGTACGATGCTCTCGGGGGCTAAGAGCCGCTCCCAGGCTTCTTTCGGCAGAAGCCGCGCTAAGAGAGCCCTGTGACCGGTACAATCGTCTTTGCGCGAAGAAGCCGCTTCTTCGGCTCCAGGAGCCGGAGAGAGCGGCAGCTTCGGAAAGGTGAAGAAGGATGCTGTATTACATTGGGATTGTGTGCGCAGCTTGCCAACTGATAGAAAACAGTACCTTACCACTCTCCTGACTTTTCCAATCACATGAATATTCGATTGGAAGCTGTTTCGGACAACTTTTCTTTTCTTCATGCCAAGCACTTGGCAGACCTCCGTGCAACGTTAGAACACGATGGGAGATGTTTTCTGTGCTGGCACACTTTCTCCTTGCCAGACATAGTGGAAAAGCTTTTTGCTAAGATGTAGACCACAAAAGACGCTAAAGACGAAGGTACGATGCTCTCCGGAGCTAAGAGCCGCTCCCGGGCTTCTTTCGGCAGAAGCCGCGCTAAGAGAGCACTGTGACCGGTACAATCATCTTTGCGCGAAGAAGCCGCTTCTTCGGCTCCACGAGCCGGAGAGAGCGGCAGCATCGGAAAGGTGAAGAAGGATGCTGTATTGCACTGGGATTGTGTGCGCAGCTTGCCAACTGATAGAAAACAGTACCTTACCACTCTCCTGACTTTTCCAATCACATGAATATTCGATTGGAAGCTGTTTTGGACAACTTTTCTTTTCTTCATGCCAAGCATTTGGCAGACCTCCGTGCAACGTCCAGATCACGATGGGAAAAGTTTTCTGTGCTGGCACACTTCCTCCTTGCCAGACATAGTGGAAAAGCTTTCTGCTAAGATGTAGACCACAAAAGACGCTAAAGACGAAGGTACGATGCTCTCCGGAGCTAAGAGCCGCTCCCGGGCTTCTTTCGGCAGAAGCCGCGCTAAGAGAGCACTGTGAGCGGTACAATCGTCTTTGCGCGAAGAAGCCGCTTCTTCGGCTCCAGGAGCCGGAGAGAGCGGCAGCATCGGAAAGGTGAAGAAGGATGCTGTATTGCACTGGGATTGTGTGCGCAGCTTGCCAACTTATAGAAAACAGTACCTTACCACTCTCCTGACTTTTCCAATCACATGAATATTCGATTGGAAGCTGTTTTGGACAACTTTTCTTTTCTTCATGCCAAGCACTTGGCAGACCTCCGCGCAACGTCCAGATCACGATGGGAAAAGTTTTCTGTGCTGGCACACTTCCTCCTTGCCAGACATAGTGGAAAAGCTTTCTGCTAAGATGTAGACCACAAAAGACGCTAAAGACGAAGGTACGATGCTCTCCGGAGCTAAGAGCCGCTCCCGGGCTTCTTTCGGCAGAAGCCGCGCTAAGAGAGCACTGTGAGCGGTACAATCGTCTTTGCGCGAAGAAGCCGCTTCTTCGGCTCCAGGAGCCGGAGAGAGCGGCAGCATCGGAAAGGTGAAGAAGGATGCTGTATTGCACTGGGATTGTGTGCGCAGCTTGCCAACTTATAGAAAACAGTACCTTACCACTCTCCTGACTTTTCCAATCACATGAATATTCGATTGGAAGCTGTTTTGGACAACTTTTCTTTTCTTCATGCCAAGCACTTGGCAGACCTCCGCGCAACGTCCAGATCACGATGGGAAAAGTTTTCTGTGCTGGCACACTTCCTCCTTGCCAGACATAGTGGAAAAGCTTTCTGCTAAGATGTAGACCACAAAAGACGCTAAAGACGAAGGTACGATGCTCTCCGGAGCTAAGAGCCGCTCCCGGGCTTCTTTTGGCAGAAGCCGCGCTAAGAGAGCACTGTGAGCGGTACAATCGTCTTTGCGCGAAGAAGCCGCTTCTTCGGCTCCAGGAGCCGGAGAGAGCGGCAGCTTCAGAAAGGTGAAGAAGGATGCTGTACAACACTGGGATTGTGTGCGCAGCTTGCCAACTGATAGAAAACAGTACCTTACCACTCTCCTGACTTTTCCAATCACATGAATATTCGATTGGAAGCTGTTTTGGACAACTTTTCTTTTCTTCATGCCAAGCATTTGGCAGACCTCCGTGCAACGTCCAGATCACGATGGGAAAAGTTTTCTGTGCTGGCACACTTCCTCCTTGCCAGACATAGTGGAAAAGCTTTCTGCTAAGATGTAGACCACAAAAGACGCTAAAGACGAAGGTACGATGCTCTCCGGAGCTAAGAGCCGCTCCCGGGCTTCTTTCGGCAGAAGCCGCGCTAAGAGAGCCCTGTGACCGGTACAATCGTCTTTGCGCGAAGAAGCCGCTTCTTCGGCTCCAGGAGCCGGAGAGAGCGGCAGCTTCGGAAAGGTGAAGAAGGATGCTGTGTTACATTGGGATTGTGTGCGCAGCTTGCCAACTGATAGAAAACAGTACCTTACCACTCTCCTGACTTTTCCAATCACATGAATATTCCAATGGAAGCTGTTTTGGACAACTTTTCTTTTCTTCATGCCAAGCACTTGGCAGACCTCCGTGCAACGTTAGAACACGATGGGAGATGTTTTCTGTGCTGGCACACTTCCTCCTTGCCAGACATAGTGGAAAAGCTTTCTGCTAAGATGTAGACCACAAAAGACGCTAAAGACGAAGGTACGATGCTCTCCGGAGCTAAGAGCCGCTCCCGGGCTTCTTTCGGCAGAAGCCGCGCTAAGAGAGCACTGTGAGCGGTACAATCGTCTTTGCGCGAAGAAGCCGCTTCTTCGGCTCCAGGAGCCGGAGAGAGCGGCAGCTTCCGAAAGGTGAAGAAGGATGCTGTATTACATTGGGATTGTGTGCGCAGCTTGCCAACTGATAGAAAACAGTACTTTACCACTCTTCTGACTTTTCCAATCACATGAATATTCGATTGGAAGCTGTTTTGGACAACTTTTCTTTTCTTCATGCCAAGCATTTGGCAGACCTCCGTGCAACGTCCAGATCACGATGGGAAAAGTTTTCTGTGCTGGCACACTTTCTCCTTGCCAGACATAGTGGAAAAGCTTTCTGCTAAGATGTAGACCACAAAAGACGCTAAAGACGAAGGTACGATGCTCTCCGGAGCTAAGAGCCGCTCCCGAGCTTCTTTCGGCAGAAGCCGCGCTAAGAGAGCCCTGTGACCGGTACAATCGTCTTTGCGCGAAGAAGCCGCTTCTTCGGCTCCACGAGCCGGAGAGAGCGGCAGCTTCAAAAAGGTGAAGAAGGATGCTGTACAACACTGGGATTGTGTGCGCAGCTTGCCAACTGATAGAAAACAGTACTTTACCACTCTCCTGACTTTTCCAATCACATGAATATTCGATTGGAAGCTGTTTTGGACAACTTTTCTTTTCTTCATGCCAAGCATTTGGCAGACCTCCGTGCAACGTCCAGATCACGATGGGAAAAGTTTTCTGTGCTGGCACACTTCCTCCTTGCCAGACATAGTGGAAAAGCTTTCTGCTAAGATGTAGACCACAAAAGACGCTAAAGACGAAGGTACGATGCTCTCCGGAGCTAAGAGCCGCTCCCGGGCTTCTTTCGGCAGAAGCCGCGCTAAGAGAGCACTGTGACCGGTACAATCGTCTTTGCGCGAAGAAGCCGCTTCTTCGGCTCCAGGAGCCGGAGAGAGCGGCAGCTTCAGAAAGGTGAAGAAGGATGCTGTACAACACTGGGATTGTGTGCGCAGCTTGCCAACTGATAGAAAACAGTACCTTACCACTCTCCTGACTTTTCCAATCACATGAATATTCGATTGGAAGATCTTTTGGACAGCTTTTCTTTTCTTCATGCCAAACACTTGCAGACCTCCGTGCAACGTCCAGAACACGATGGGAGATGTTTTCTGTGCTGGCACAGTTTCTCCTTGCCAGATGTAGTGGAAAAGCTTTCTGCTAAGATGTAGACCACAAAAGACGCTAAAGACGAAGGTACGATGCTCTCGGGGGCTAAGAGCCGCTCCCAGGCTTCTTTCGGCAGAAGCCGCGCTAAGAGAGCCCTGTGACCGGTACAATCGTCTTTGCGCGAAGAAGCCGCTTCTTCGGCTCCAGGAGCCGGAGAGAGCGGCAGCATCGGAAAGGTGAAGAAGGATGCTGTATTGCACTGGGATTGTGTGCGCAGCTTGCCAACTGATAGAAAACAGTACCTTACCACTCTCCTGACTTTTCCAATCACATGAATATTCGATTGGAAGCTGTTTTGGACAACTTTTCTTTTCTTCATGCCAAGCACTTGGCAGACCTCCGGGCAACGTTAGAACACGATGGGAGATGTTTTCTGTGCTGGCACACTTTCTCCTTGCCAGACATAGTGGAAAAGCTTTCTGCTAAGATGTAGACCACAAAAGACGCTAAAGACGAAGGTACGATGCTCTCCGGAGCTAAGAGCCGCTCCCGGGCTTCTTTCGGTAGAAGCCGCGCTAAGAGAGCACTGTGACCGGTACAATCGTCATTGCGCGAAGAAGCCGCTTCTTCGGCTCCAGGAGCCGGAGAGAGCGGCAGCATCGGAAAGGTGAAGAAGGAAGCTGTACAACACTGGGATTGTGTGCGCAGCTTGCCAACTTATAGAAAACAGTACCTTACCACTCTCCTGACTTTTCCAATCACATGAATATTCGATTGGAAGCTGTTTTGGACAACTTTTCTTTTCTTCATGCCAAGCATTTGGCAGACCTCCGCGCAACGTCCAGATCACGATGGGAAAAGTTTTCTGTGCTGGCACACTTCCTCCTTGCCAGACATAGTGGAAAAGCTTTCTGCTAAGATGTAGACCACAAAAGACGCTAAAGACGAAGGTACGATGCTCTCCGGAGCTAAGAGCCGCTCCCGGGCTTCTTTCGGCAGAAGCCGCGCTAAGAGAGCACTGTTACCGGTACAATCGTCTTTGCGCGAAGAAGCCGCTTCTTCGGCTCCGGGAGCCGGAGAGAGCGGCAGCTTCGGAAAGGTGGAGAAGGATGCTGTACAACACTGGGATTGTGTGCGCAGCTTGCCAACTGATAGAAAACAGTACCTTACCACTCTCCTGACTTTTCCAATCACATGAATATTCGATTAGAAGCTCTTTTGGACAACTTTTCTTTTCTTCATGCCAAGCACTTGGCAGACTTCCGTGCAACGTTAGAACACGATGGGAGATGTTTTCTGTGCTGGCGCAGGTTTTTCTTGCCAGACATAGTGGAAAAGCTTTTTGCTAAGATGTATACCACAAAAGACGCTAAAGACGAAGGTACGATGCTCTCCGGAGCTAAGCGCCGCTCCCGGGCGTCTTTCGGCAGAAGCCGCGCTAAGAGAGCACTGTGACCGGTACAATCGTCTTTGCGCGAAGAAGCCGCTTCTTCGGCTCCAGGAGCCGGAGAGAGCGGCAGCATCGGAAAGGTGAAGAAGGATGCTGTATTGCACTGGGATTGTGTGCGCAGCTTGCCAACTGATGGAAAACAGTACCTTACCACTCTCCTGACTTTTCCAATCACGTGAATATTCGATTGGAAGCTCTTTCGGACAGCTTTTCTTCTCTTCATGCCAAACACTTGCAGACCTCCGTGCAACGTCCAGATCACGATGGGAGATGTTTTCTGTGCTGGCACACTTTCTCCTTGCCAGATGTAGTGGAAAAGCTTTTTGCTAAGATGTAGACCACAAAAGACGCTAAAGACGAAGGTACGATGCTCTCGGGGGCTAAGAGCCGCTCCCAGGCTTCTTTCGGCAGAAGCCGCGCTAAGAGAGCCCTGTGACCGGTACAATCGTCTTTGCGCGAAGAAGCCGCTTCTTCGGCTCCAGGAGCCGGAGAGAGCGGCAGCTTCGGAAAGGTGAAGAAGGATGCTGTGTTACATTGGGATTGTGTGCGCAGCTTGCCAACTGATAGAAAACAGTACCTTACCACTCTCCTGACTTTTCCAATCACATGAATATTCCAATGGAAGCTGTTTTGGACAACTTTTCTTTTCTTCATGCCAAGCACTTGGCAGACCTCCGTGCAACGTTAGAACACGATGGGAGATGTTTTCTGTGCTGGCACACTTCCTCCTTGCCAGACATAGTGGAAAAGCTTTCTGCTAAGATGTAGACCACAAAAGACGCTAAAGACGAAGGTACGATGCTCTCCGGAGCTAAGAGCCGCTCCCGGGCTTCTTTCGGCAGAAGCCGCGCTAAGAGAGCACTGTGAGCGGTACAATCGTCTTTGCGCGAAGAAGCCGCTTCTTCGGCTCCAGGAGCCGGAGAGAGCGGCAGCTTCCGAAAGGTGAAGAAGGATGCTGTATTACATTGGGATTGTGTGCGCAGCTTGCCAACTGATAGAAAACAGTACTTTACCACTCTTCTGACTTTTCCAATCACATGAATATTCGATTGGAAGCTGTTTTGGACAACTTTTCTTTTCTTCATGCCAAGCATTTGGCAGACCTCCGTGCAACGTCCAGATCACGATGGGAAAAGTTTTCTGTGCTGGCACACTTTCTCCTTGCCAGACATAGTGGAAAAGCTTTCTGCTAAGATGTAGACCACAAAAGACGCTAAAGACGAAGGTACGATGCTCTCCGGAGCTAAGAGCCGCTCCCGAGCTTCTTTCGGCAGAAGCCGCGCTAAGAGAGCCCTGTGACCGGTACAATCGTCTTTGCGCGAAGAAGCCGCTTCTTCGGCTCCAGGAGCCGGAGAGAGCGGCAGCTTCAAAAAGGTGAAGAAGGATGCTGTACAACACTGGGATTGTGTGCGCAGCTTGCCAACTGATAGAAAACAGTACTTTACCACTCTCCTGACTTTTCCAATCACATGAATATTCGATTGGAAGCTGTTTTGGACAACTTTTCTTTTCTTCATGCCAAGCATTTGGCAGACCTCCGTGCAACGTCCAGATCACGATGGGAAAAGTTTTCTGTGCTGGCACACTTCCTCCTTGCCAGACATAGTGGAAAAGCTTTCTGCTAAGATGTAGACCACAAAAGACGCTAAAGACGAAGGTACGATGCTCTCCGGAGCTAAGAGCCGCTCCCGGGCTTCTTTCGGCAGAAGCCGCGCTAAGAGAGCACTGTGACCGGTACAATCGTCTTTGCGCGAAGAAGCCGCTTCTTCGGCTCCAGGAGCCGGAGAGAGCGGCAGCTTCAGAAAGGTGAAGAAGGATGCTGTACAACACTGGGATTGTGTGCGCAGCTTGCCAACTGATAGAAAACAGTACCTTACCACTCTCCTGACTTTTCCAATCACATGAATATTCGATTGGAAGATCTTTTGGACAGCTTTTCTTTTCTTCATGCCAAACACTTGCAGACCTCCGTGCAACGTCCAGAACACGATGGGAGATGTTTTCTGTGCTGGCACAGTTTCTCCTTGCCAGATGTAGTGGAAAAGCTTTCTGCTAAGATGTAGACCACAAAAGACGCTAAAGACGAAGGTACGATGCTCTCGGGGGCTAAGAGCCGCTCCCAGGCTTCTTTCGGCAGAAGCCGCGCTAAGAGAGCCCTGTGACCGGTACAATCGTCTTTGCGCGAAGAAGCCGCTTCTTCGGCTCCAGGAGCCGGAGAGAGCGGCAGCTTCGGAAAGGTGAAGAAGGATGCTGTATTACATTGGGATTGTGTGCGCAGCTTGCCAACTGATAGAAAACAGTACCTTACCACTCTCCTGACTTTTCCAATCACATGAATATTCGATTGGAAGCTGTTTCGGACAACTTTTCTTTTCTTCATGCCAAGCACTTGGCAGACCTCCGTGCAACGTTAGAACACGATGGGAGATGTTTTCTGTGCTGGCACACTTTCTCCTTGCCAGACATAGTGGAAAAGCTTTTTGCTAAGATGTAGACCACAAAAGACGCTAAAGACGAAGGTACGATGCTCTCCGGAGCTAAGAGCCGCTCCCGGGCTTCTTTCGGCAGAAGCCGCGCTAAGAGAGCACTGTGACCGGTACAATCATCTTTGCGCGAAGAAGCCGCTTCTTCGGCTCCAGGAGCCGGAGAGAGCGGCAGCATCGGAAAGGTGAAGAAGGATGCTGTATTGCACTGGGATTGTGTGCGCAGCTTGCCAACTGATAGAAAACAGTACCTTACCACTCTCCTGACTTTTCCAATCACATGAATATTCGATTGGAAGCTGTTTTGGACAACTTTTCTTTTCTTCATGCCAAGCATTTGGCAGACCTCCGTGCAATGTCCAGATCACGATGGGAAAAGTTTTCTGTGCTGGCACACTTCCTCCTTGCCAGACATAGTGGAAAAGCTTTCTGCTAAGATGTAGACCACAAAAGACGCTAAAGACGAAGGTACGATGCTCTCCGGAGCTAAGAGCCGCTCCCGGGCTTCTTTCGGCAGAAGCCGCGCTAAGAGAGCACTGTGACCGGTACAATCGTCTTTGCGCGAAGAAGCCGCTTCTTCGGCTCCAGGAGCCGGAGAGAGCGGCAGCATCGGAAAGGTGAAGAAGGATGCTGTATTGCACTGGGATTGTGTGCGCAGCTTGCCAACTGATAGAAAACAGTACCTTACCACTCTCCTGACTTTTCCAATCACATGAATATTCGATTGGAAGCTGTTTTGGACAACTTTTCTTTTCTTCATGCCAAGCACTTGGCAGACCTCCGCGCAACGTCCAGATCACGATGGGAAAAGTTTTCTGTGCTGGCACACTTCCTCCTTGCCAGACATAGTGGAAAAGCTTTCTGCTAAGATGTAGACCACAAAAGACGCTAAAGACGAAGGTACGATGCTCTCCGGAGCTAAGAGCCGCTCCCGGGCTTCTTTCGGCAGAAGCCGCGCTAAGAGAGCACTGTGACCGGTACAATCGTCTTTGCGCGAAGAAGCCGCTTCTTCGGCTCCAGGAGCCGGAGAGAGCGGCAGCTTCAGAAAGGTGAAGAAGGATGCTGTACAACACTGGGATTGTGTGCGCAGCTTGCCAACTGATAGAAAACAGTACCTTACCACTCTCCTGACTTTTCCAATCACATGAATATTCGATTGGAAGCTGTTTTGGACAACTTTTCTTTTCTTCATGCCAAGCACTTGGCAGACCTCCGCGCAACGTCCAGATCACGATGGGAAAAGTTTTCTGTGCTGGCACACTTCCTCCTTGCCAGACATAGTGGAAAAGCTTTCTGCTAAGATGTAGACCACAAAAGACGCTAAAGACGAAGGTACGATGCTCTCCGGAGCTAAGAGCCGCTCCCGGGCTTCTTTCGGCAGAAGCCGCGCTAAGAGAGCACTGTGACCGGTACAATCGTCTTTGCGCGAAGAAGCCGCTTCTTCGGCTCCAGGAGCCGGAGAGAGCGGCAGCATCGGAAAGGTGAAGAAGGATGCTGTATTGCACTGGGATTGTGTGCGCAGCTTGCCAACTGATAGAAAACAGTACCTTACCAGTCTTCTGACTTTTCCAATCACATGAATATTCGATTGGAAGCTGTTTTGGACAACTTTTCTTTTCTTCATGCCAAGCACTTGGCAGACCTCCGGGCAACGTTAGAACACGATGGGAGATGTTTTCTGTGCTGGCACACTTTCTCCTTGCCAGACATAGTGGAAAAGCTTTCTGCTAAGATGTAGACCACAAAAGACGCTAAAGACGAAGGTACGATGCTCTCCGGAGCTAAGAGCCGCTCCCGGGCTTCTTTCGGTAGAAGCCGCGCTAAGAGAGCACTGTGACCGGTACAATCGTCATTGCGCGAAGAAGCCGCTTCTTCGGCTCCAGGAGCCGGAGAGAGCGGCAGCATCGGAAAGGTGAAGAAGGATGCTGTATTGCACTGGGATTGTGTGCGCAGCTTGCCAACTGATAGAAAACAGTACCTTACCACTCTCCTGACTTTTCCAATCACATGAATATTCGATTGGAAGCTGTTTTGGACAACTTTTCTTTTCTTCATGCCAAGCATTTGGCAGACCTCCGCGCAACGTCCAGATCACGATGGGAAAAGTTTTCTGTGCTGGCACACTTCCTCCTTGCCAGACATAGTGGAAAAGCTTTCTGCTAAGATGTAGACCACAAAAGACGCTAAAGACGAAGGTACGATGCTCTCCGGAGCTAAGAGCCGCTCCCGGGCTTCTTTCGGCAGAAGCCGCGCTAAGAGAGCACTGTTACCGGTACAATCGTCTTTGCGCGAAGAAGCCGCATCTTCGGCTCCGGGAGCCGGAGAGAGCGGCAGCATCGGAAAGGTGGAGAAGGATGCTGTAGTGCACTGGGATTGTGTGCGCAGCTTGCCAACTGATAGAAAACAGTACCTTACCACTCTCCTGACTTTTCCAATCACATGAATATTCGATTAGAAGCTCTTTTGGACAACTTTTCTTTTCTTCATGCCAAGCACTTGGCAGACCTCCGTGCAACGTTAGAACACGATGGGAGATGTTTTCTGTGCTGGCGCAGGTTTTTCTTGCCAGACATAGTGGAAAAGCTTTTTGCTAAGATGTATACCACAAAAGACGCTAAAGACGAAGGTACGATGCTCTCCGGAGCTAAGCGCCGCTCCCGGGCGTCTTTCGGCAGAAGCCGCGCTAAGAGAGCACTGTGACCGGTACAATCGTCTTTGCGCGAAGAAGCCGCTTCTTCGGCTCCAGGAGCCGGAGAGAGCGGCAGCTTCGGAAAGGTGAAGAAGGATGCTGTGTTACATTGGGATTGTGTGCGCAGCTTGCCAACTGATAGAAAACAGTACCTTACCACTCTCCTGACTTTTCCAATCACATGAATATTCCAATGGAAGCTGTTTTGGACAACTTTTCTTTTCTTCATGCCAAGCACTTGGCAGACCTCCGTGCAACGTTAGAACACGATGGGAGATGTTTTCTGTGCTGGCACACTTCCTCCTTGCCAGACATAGTGGAAAAGCTTTCTGCTAAGATGTAGACCACAAAAGACGCTAAAGACGAAGGTACGATGCTCTCCGGAGCTAAGAGCCGCTCCCGGGCTTCTTTCGGCAGAAGCCGCGCTAAGAGAGCACTGTGAGCGGTACAATCGTCTTTGCGCGAAGAAGCCGCTTCTTCGGCTCCAGGAGCCGGAGAGAGCGGCAGCTTCAGAAAGGTGAAGAAGGATGCTGTACAACACTGGGATTGTGTGCGCAGCTTGCCAACTGATAGAAAACAGTACCTTACCACTCTCCTGACTTTTCCAATCACATGAATATTCGATTGGAAGATCTTTTGGACAGCTTTTCTTTTCTTCATGCCAAACACTTGCAGACCTCCGTGCAACGTCCAGAACACGATGGGAGATGTTTTCTGTGCTGGCACAGTTTCTCCTTGCCAGATGTAGTGGAAAAGCTTTTTGCTAAGATGTAGACCACAAAAGACGCTAAAGACGAAGGTACGATGCTCTCGGGGGCTAAGAGCCGCTCCCAGGCTTCTTTCGGCAGAAGCCGCGCTAAGAGAGCCCTGTGACCGGTACAATCGTCTTTGCGCGAAGAAGCCGCTTCTTCGGCTCCAGGAGCCGGAGAGAGCGGCAGCTTCGGAATGGTGAAGAAGGATGCTGTATTGCACTAGGATTGTGTGCGCAGCTTGCCAACTGATGGAAAACAGTACCTTACCATTCTCCTGACTTTTCCAATCACGTGAATATTCGATTGGAAGCTGTTTTGGACAACTTTTCTTTTCTTCATGCCAAGCACTTGGCAGACCTCCGTGCAACGTTAGAACACGATGGGAGATGTTTTCTGTGCTGGCACACTTTCTCCTTGCCAGACATAGTGGAAAAGCTTTTTGCTAAGATGTAGACCACAAAAGACGCTAAAGACGAAGGTACGATGCTCTCCGGAGCTAAGAGCCGCTCCCGGGCTTCTTTCAGCAGAAGCCGCGCTAAGAGAGCACTGTGACCGGTACAATCGTCTTTGCGCGAAGATGCCCCTTCTTTGACTCCAGGAGCCGGAGAGAGCGGCAGCATCGGAAAGGTGAAGAAGGATGCTGTATTACATTGGGATTGTGTGCGCAGCTTGCCAACTGATAGAAAACAGTACCTTACCACTCTCCTGACTTTTCCAATCACATGAATATTCGATTGGAAGCTGTTTTGGACAACTTTTCTTTTCTTCATGCCAAGCACTTGGCAGACCTCCGTGCAACGTTAGAACACGATGGGAGATGTTTTCTGTGCTGGCACACTTTCTCCTTGCCAGATGTAGTGGAAAAGCTTTTTGCTAAGATGTAGACCACAAAAGACGCTAAAGACGAAGGTACGATGCTCTCCGGAGCTAAGAGCCGCTCCCGGGCTTCTTTCGGCAGAAGCCGCGCTAAGAGAGCACTGTGACCGGTACAATCATCTTTGCGCGAAGAAGCCGCTTCTTCGGCTCCAGGAGCCGGAGAGAGCGGCAGCATCGGAAAGGTGAAGAAGGATGCTGTATTGCACTGGGATTGTGTGCGCAGCTTGCCAACTGATAGAAAACAGTACCTTACCACTCTCCTGACTTTTCCAATCACATGAATATTCGATTGGAAGCTGTTTTGGACAACTTTTCTTTTCTTCATGCCAAGCATTTGGCAGACCTCCGTGCAACGTCCAGATCACGATGGGAAAAGTTTTCTGTGCTGGCACACTTCCTCCTTGCCAGACATAGTGGAAAAGCTTTCTGCTAAGATGTAGACCACAAAAGACGCTAAAGACGAAGGTACGATGCTCTCCGGAGCTAAGAGCCGCTCCCGGGCTTCTTTCGGCAGAAGCCGCGCTAAGAGAGCACTGTGAGCGGTACAATCGTCTTTGCGCGAAGAAGCCGCTTCTTCGGCTCCAGGAGCCGGAGAGAGCGGCAGCATCGGAAAGGTGAAGAAGGATGCTGTATTGCACTGGGATTGTGTGCGCAGCTTGCCAACTTATAGAAAACAGTACCTTACCACTCTCCTGACTTTTCCAATCACATGAATATTCGATTGGAAGCTGTTTTGGACAACTTTTCTTTTCTTCATGCCAAGCACTTGGCAGACCTCCGCGCAACGTCCAGATCACGATGGGAAAAGTTTTCTGTGCTGGCACACTTCCTCCTTGCCAGACATAGTGGAAAAGCTTTCTGCTAAGATGTAGACCACAAAAGACGCTAAAGACGAAGGTACGATGCTCTCCGGAGCTAAGAGCCGCTCCCGGGCTTCTTTCGGCAGAAGCCGCGCTAAGAGAGCACTGTGACCGGTACAATCGTCTTTGCGCGAAGAAGCCGCTTCTTCGGCTCCAGGAGCCGGAGAGAGCGGCAGCATCGGAAAGGTGAAGAAGGATGCTGTATTGCACTGGGATTGTGTGCGCAGCTTGCCAACTGATAGAAAACAGTACCTTACCAGTCTTCTGACTTTTCCAATCACATGAATATTCGATTGGAAGCTGTTTTGGACAACTTTTCTTTTCTTCATGCCAAGCACTTGGCAGACCTCCGTGCAACGTTAGAACACGATGGGAGATGTTTTCTGTGCTGGCACACTTTCTCCTTGCCAGACATAGTGGAAAAGCTTTCTGCTAAGATGTAGACCACAAAAGACGCTAAAGACGAAGGTACGATGCTCTCCGGAGCTAAGAGCCGCTCCCGGGCTTCTTTCGGTAGAAGCCGCGCTAAGAGAGCACTGTGACCGGTACAATCGTCATTGCGCGAAGAAGCCGCTTCTTCGGCTCCAGGAGCCGGAGAGAGCGGCAGCATCGGAAAGGTGAAGAAGGATGCTGTATTGCACTGGGATTGTGTGCGCAGCTTGCCAACTGATAGAAAACAGTACCTTACCACTCTCCTGACTTTTCCAATCACATGAATATTCGATTGGAAGCTGTTTTGGACAACTTTTCTTTTCTTCATGCCAAGCACTTGGCAGACCTCCGGGCAACGTTAGAACACGATGGGAGATGTTTTCTGTGCTGGCACACTTTCTCCTTGCCAGACATAGTGGAAAAGCTTTCTGCTAAGATGTAGACCACAAAAGACGCTAAAGACGAAGGTACGATGCTCTCCGGAGCTAAGAGCCGCTCCCGGGCTTCTTTCAGTAGAAGCCGCGCTAAGAGAGCACTGTGACCGGTACAATCGTCATTGCGCGAAGAAGCCGCTTCTTCGGCTCCAGGAGCCGGAGAGAGCGGCAGCATCGGAAAGGTGAAGAAGGATGCTGTATTGCACTGGGATTGTGTGCGCAGCTTGCCAACTGATAGAAAACAGTACCTTACCACTCTCCTGACTTTTCCAATCACATGAATATTCGATTGGAAGCTGTTTTGGACAACTTTTCTTTTCTTCATGCCAAGCATTTGGCAGACCTCCGCGCAACGTCCAGATCACGATGGGAAAAGTTTTCTGTGCTGGCACACTTCCTCCTTGCCAGACATAGTGGAAAAGCTTTCTGCTAAGATGTAGACCACAAAAGACGCTAAAGACGAAGGTACGATGCTCTCCGGAGCTAAGAGCCGCTCCCGGGCTTCTTTCGGCAGAAGCCGCGCTAAGAGAGCACTGTTACCGGTACAATCGTCTTTGCGCGAAGAAGCCGCTTCTTCGGCTCCGGGAGCCGGAGAGAGCGGCAGCATCGGAAAGGTGGAGAAGGATGCTGTAGTGCACTGGGATTGTGTGCGCAGCTTGCCAACTGATAGAAAACAGTACCTTACCACTCTCCTGACTTTTCCAATCACATGAATATTCGATTAGAAGCTCTTTTGGACAACTTTTCTTTTCTTCATGCCAAGCACTTGGCAGACCTCCGTGCAACGTTAGAACACGATGGGAGATGTTTTCTGTGCTGGCGCAGGTTTTTCTTGCCAGACATAGTGGAAAAGCTTTTTGCTAAGATGTATACCACAAAAGACGCTAAAGACGAAGGTACGATGCTCTCCGGAGCTAAGCGCCGCTCCCGGGCGTCTTTCGGCAGAAGCCGCGCTAAGAGAGCACTGTGACCGGTACAATCGTCTTTGCGCGAAGAAGCCGCTTCTTCGGCTCCAGGAGCCGGAGAGAGCGGCAGCATCGGAAAGGTGAAGAAGGATGCTGTATTGCACTGGGATTGTGTGCGCAGCTTGCCAACTGATGGAAAACAGTACCTTACCACTCTCCTGACTTTTCCAATCACGTGAATATTCGATTGGAAGCTCTTTCGGACAGCTTTTCTTCTCTTCATGCCAAACACTTGCAGACCTCCGTGCAACGTCCAGATCACGATGGGAGATGTTTTTTGTGCTGGCACACTTTCTCCTTGCCAGATGTAGTGGAAAAGCTTTTTGCTAAGATGTAGACCACAAAAGACGCTAAAGACGAAGGTACGATGCTCTCGGGGGCTAAGAGCCGCTCCCAGGCTTCTTTCGGCAGAAGCCGCGCTAAGAGAGCCCTGTGACCGGTACAATCGTCTTTGCGCGAAGAAGCCGCTTCTTCGGCTCCAGGAGCCGGAGAGAGCGGCAGCTTCGGAAAGGTGAAGAAGGATGCTGTATTGCACTAGGATTGTGTGCGCAGCTTGCCAACTGATGGAAAACAGTACCTTACCATTCTCCTGACTTTTCCAATCACGTGAATATTCGATTGGAAGCTGTTTTGGACAACTTTTCTTTTCTTCATGCCAAGCACTTGGCAGACCTCCGTGCAACGTTAGAACACGATGGGAGATGTTTTCTGTGCTGGCACACTTTCTCCTTGCCAGACATAGTGGA
The DNA here is from genome assembly GCF_027579445.1 of Ammospiza nelsoni. Lineage (NCBI taxonomy): Eukaryota > Metazoa > Chordata > Aves > Passeriformes > Passerellidae > Ammospiza > Ammospiza nelsoni. Next base: position 55,803,320 of record NC_080637.1, on the reverse strand, counting down.
AAAGCTTTTTGCTAAGATGTAGACCACAAAAGACGCTAAAGACGAAGGTACGATGCTCTCCGGAGCTAAGAGCCGCTCCCGGGCTTCTTTCGGCAGAAGCCGCGCTAAGAGAGCACTGTGACCGGTACAATCATCTTTGCGCGAAGAAGCCGCTTCTTCGGCTCCAGGAGCCGGAGAGAGCGGCAGCATCGGAAAGGTGAAGAAGGATGCTGTATTGCACTGGGATTGTGTGCGCAGCTTGCCAACTGATAGAAAACAGTACCTTACCACTCTCCTGACTTTTCCAATCACATGAATATTCGATTGGAAGCTGTTTTGGACAACTTTTCTTTTCTTCATGCCAAGCACTTGGCAGACCTCCGTGCAACGTCCAGATCACGATGGGAAAAGTTTTCTGTGCTGGCACACTTCCTCCTTGCCAGACATAGTGGAAAAGCTTTCTGCTAAGATGTAGACCACAAAAGACGCTAAAGACGAAGGTACGATGCTCTCCGGAGCTAAGAGCCGCTCCCGGGCTTCTTTCGGCAGAAGCCGCGCTAAGAGAGCACTGTGAGCGGTACAATCGTCTTTGCGCGAAGAAGCCGCTTCTTCGGCTCCAGGAGCCGGAGAGAGCGGCAGCATCGGAAAGGTGAAGAAGGATGCTGTATTGCACTGGGATTGTGTGCGCAGCTTGCCAACTTATAGAAAACAGTACCTTACCACTCTCCTGACTTTTCCAATCACATGAATATTCGATTGGAAGCTGTTTTGGACAACTTTTCTTTTCTTCATGCCAAGCACTTGGCAGACCTCCGCGCAACGTCCAGATCACGATGGGAAAAGTTTTCTGTGCTGGCACACTTCCTCCTTGCCAGACATAGTGGAAAAGCTTTCTGCTAAGATGTAGACCACAAAAGACGCTAAAGACGAAGGTACGATGCTCTCCGGAGCTAAGAGCCGCTCCCGGGCTTCTTTCGGCGGAAGCCGCGCTAAGAGAGCACTGTGACCGGTACAATCGTCTTTGCGCGAAGAAGCCGCTTCTTCGGCTCCAGGAGCCGGAGAGAGCGGCAGCATCGGAAAGGTGAAGAAGGATGCTGTATTGCACTGGGATTGTGTGCGCAGCTTGCCAACTGATAGAAAACAGTACCTTACCACTCTTCTGACTTTTCCAATCACATGAATATTCGATTGGAAGCTGTTTTGGACAACTTTTCTTTTCTTCATGCCAAGCACTTGGCAGACCTCCGGGCAACGTTAGAACACGATGGGAGATGTTTTCTGTGCTGGCACACTTTCTCCTTGCCAGACATAGTGGAAAAGCTTTCTGCTAAGATGTAGACCACAAAAGACGCTAAAGACGAAGGTACGATGCTCTCCGGAGCTAAGAGCCGCTCCCGGGCTTCTTTCGGTAGAAGCCGCGCTAAGAGAGCACTGTGACCGGTACAATCGTCATTGCGCGAAGAAGCCGCTTCTTCGGCTCCAGGAGCCGGAGAGAGCGGCAGCATCGGAAAGGTGAAGAAGGATGCTGTATTGCACTGGGATTGTGTGCGCAGCTTGCCAACTGATAGAAAACAGTACCTTACCACTCTCCTGACTTTTCCAATCACATGAATATTCGATTGGAAGCTGTTTTGGACAACTTTTCTTTTCTTCATGCCAAGCATTTGGCAGACCTCCGCGCAACGTCCAGATCACGATGGGAAAAGTTTTCTGTGCTGGCACACTTCCTCCTTGCCAGACATAGTGGAAAAGCTTTCTGCTAAGATGTAGACCACAAAAGACGCTAAAGACGAAGGTACGATGCTCTCCGGAGCTAAGAGCCGCTCCCGGGCTTCTTTCGGCAGAAGCCGCGCTAAGAGAGCACTGTTACCGGTACAATCGTCTTTGCGCGAAGAAGCCGCTTCTTCGGCTCCGGGAGCCGGAGAGAGCGGCAGCTTCGGAAAGGTGGAGAAGGATGCTGTAGTGCACTGGGATTGTGTGCGCAGCTTGCCAACTGATAGAAAACAGTACCTTACCACTCTCCTGACTTTTCCAATCACATGAATATTCGATTAGAAGCTCTTTTGGACAACTTTTCTTTTCTTCATGCCAAGCACTTGGCAGACCTCCGTGCAACGTTAGAACACGATGGGAGATGTTTTCTGTGCTGGCGCAGGTTTTTCTTGCCAGACATAGTGGAAAAGCTTTTTGCTAAGATGTATACCACAAAAGACGCTAAAGACGAAGGTACGATGCTCTCCGGAGCTAAGCGCCGCTCCCGGGCGTCTTTCGGCAGAAGCCGCGCTAAGAGAGCACTGTGACCGGTACAATCGTCTTTGCGCGAAGAAGCCGCTTCTTCGGCTCCAGGAGCCGGAGAGAGCGGCAGCATCGGAAAGGTGAAGAAGGATGCTGTATTGCACTGGGATTGTGTGCGCAGCTTGCCAACTGATGGAAAACAGTACCTTACCACTCTCCTGACTTTTCCAATCACATGAATATTCGATTGGAAGCTCTTTCGGACAGCTTTTCTTCTCTTCATACCAAACACTTCCAGACCTCCGTGCAACGTCCAGATCACGATGGGAGATGTTTTCTGTGCTGGCACACTTTCTCCTTGCCAGATGTAGTGGAAAAGCTTTTTGCTAAGATGTAGACCACAAAAGACGCTAAAGACGAAGGTACGATGCTCTCGGGGGCTAAGAGCCGCTCCCAGGCTTCTTTCGGCAGAAGCCGCGCTAAGAGAGCACTGTGACCGGTACAATCGTCTTTGCGCGAAGAAGCCGCTTCTTCGGCTCCAGGAGCCGGAGAGAGCGGCAGCTTCGGAAAGGTGAAGAAGGATGCTGTATTACATTGGGATTGTGTGCGCAGCTTGCCAACTGATAGAAAACAGTACCTTACCACTCTCCTGACTTTTCCAATCACATGAATATTCCAATGGAAGCTGTTTTGGACAACTTTTCTTTTCTTCATGCCAAGCACTTGGCAGACCTCCGTGCAACGTTAGAACACGATGGGAGATGTTTTCTGTGCTGGCACACTTCCTCCTTGCCAGACATAGTGGAAAAGCTTTCTGCTAAGATGTAGACCACAAAAGACGCTAAAGACGAAGGTACGATGCTCTCCGGAGCTAAGAGCCGCTCCCGGGCTTCTTTCGGCAGAAGCCGCGCTAAGAGAGCACTGTGACCGGTACAATCGTCTTTGCGCGAAGAAGCCGCTTCTTCGGCTCCAGGAGCCGGAGAGAGCGGCAGCTTCAGAAAGGTGAAGAAGGATGCTGTACAACACTGGGATTGTGTGCGCAGCTTGCCAACTGATAGAAAACAGTACCTTACCACTCTCCTGACTTTTCCAATCACATGAATATTCGATTGGAAGATCTTTTGGACAGCTTTTCTTTTCTTCATGCCAAACACTTGCAGACCTCCGTGCAACGTCCAGAACACGATGGGAGATGTTTTCTGTGCTGGCACAGTTTCTCCTTGCCAGATGTAGTGGAAAAGCTTTTTGCTAAGATGTAGACCACAAAAGACGCTAAAGACGAAGGTACGATGCTCTCGGGGGCTAAGAGCCGCTCCCAGGCTTCTTTCGGCAGAAGCCGCGCTAAGAGAGCCCTGTGACCGGTACAATCGTCTTTGCGCGAAGAAGCCGCTTCTTCGGCTCCAGGAGCCGGAGAGAGCGGCAGCTTCGGAAAGGTGAAGAAGGATGCTGTATTGCACTAGGATTGTGTGCGCAGCTTGCCAACTGATGGAAAACAGTACCTTACCATTCTCCTGACTTTTCCAATCACGTGAATATTCGATTGGAAGCTGTTTTGGACAACTTTTCTTTTCTTCATGCCAAGCACTTGGCAGACCTCCGTGCAACGTTAGAACACGATGGGAGATGTTTTCTGTGCTGGCACACTTTCTCCTTGCCAGACATAGTGGAAAAGCTTTTTGCTAAGATGTAGACCACAAAAGACGCTAAAGACGAAGGTACGATGCTCTCCGGAGCTAAGAGCCGCTCCCGGGCTTCTTTCAGCAGAAGCCGCGCTAAGAGAGCACTGTGACCGGTACAATCGTCTTTGCGCGAAGATGCCCCTTCTTTGACTCCAGGAGCCGGAGAGAGCGGCAGCATCGGAAAGGTGAAGAAGGATGCTGTATTACATTGGGATTGTGTGCGCAGCTTGCCAACTGATAGAAAACAGTACCTTACCACTCTCCTGACTTTTCCAATCACATGAATATTCGATTGGAAGCTGTTTTGGACAACTTTTCTTTTCTTCATGCCAAGCACTTGGCAGACCTCCGTGCAACGTTAGAACACGATGGGAGATGTTTTCTGTGCTGGCACACTTTCTCCTTGCCAGACATAGTGGAAAAGCTTTTTGCTAAGATGTAGACCACAAAAGACGCTAAAGACGAAGGTACGATGCTCTCCGGAGCTAAGAGCCGCTCCCGGGCTTCTTTCGGCAGAAGCCGCGCTAAGAGAGCACTGTGACCGGTACAATCATCTTTGCGCGAAGAAGCCGCTTCTTCGGCTCCAGGAGCCGGAGAGAGCGGCAGCATCGGAAAGGTGAAGAAGGATGCTGTATTGCACTGGGATTGTGTGCGCAGCTTGCCAACTGATAGAAAACAGTACCTTACCACTCTCCTGACTTTTCCAATCACATGAATATTCGATTGGAAGCTGTTTTGGACAACTTTTCTTTTCTTCATGCCAAGCACTTGGCAGACCTCCGCGCAACGTCCAGATCACGATGGGAAAAGTTTTCTGTGCTGGCACACTTCCTCCTTGCCAGACATAGTGGAAAAGCTTTCTGCTAAGATGTAGACCACAAAAGACGCTAAAGACGAAGGTACGATGCTCTCCGGAGCTAAGAGCCGCTCCCGGGCTTCTTTCGGCAGAAGCCGCGCTAAGAGAGCACTGTGACCGGTACAATCGTCTTTGCGCGAAGAAGCCGCTTCTTCGGCTCCAGGAGCCGGAGAGAGCGGCAGCATCGGAAAGGTGAAGAAGGATGCTGTATTGCACTGGGATTGTGTGCGCAGCTTGCCAACTGATAGAAAACAGTACCTTACCAGTCTTCTGACTTTTCCAATCACATGAATATTCGATTGGAAGCTGTTTTGGACAACTTTTCTTTTCTTCATGCCAAGCACTTGGCAGACCTCCGTGCAACGTTAGAACACGATGGGAGATGTTTTCTGTGCTGGCACACTTTCTCCTTGCCAGACATAGTGGAAAAGCTTTCTGCTAAGATGTAGACCACAAAAGACGCTAAAGACGAAGGTACGATGCTCTCCGGAGCTAAGAGCCGCTCCCGGGCTTCTTTCGGTAGAAGCCGCGCTAAGAGAGCACTGTGACCGGTACAATCGTCATTGCGCGAAGAAGCCGCTTCTTCGGCTCCAGGAGCCGGAGAGAGCGGCAGCATCGGAAAGGTGAAGAAGGATGCTGTATTGCACTGGGATTGTGTGCGCAGCTTGCCAACTGATGGAAAACAGTACCTTACCACTCTCCTGACTTTTCCAATCACATGAATATTCGATTGGAAGCTGTTTTGGACAACTTTTCTTTTCTTCATGCCAAGCATTTGGCAGACCTCCGCGCAACGTCCAGATCACGATGGGAAAAGTTTTCTGTGCTGGCACACTTCCTCCTTGCCAGACATAGTGGAAAAGCTTTCTGCTAAGATGTAGACCACAAAAGACGCTAAAGACGAAGGTACGATGCTCTCCGGAGCTAAGAGCCGCTCCCGGGCTTCTTTCGGCAGAAGCCGCGCTAAGAGAGCACTGTTACCGGTACAATCGTCTTTGCGCGAAGAAGCCGCTTCTTCGGCTCCGGGAGCCGGAGAGAGCGGCAGCTTCGGAAAGGTGGAGAAGGATGCTGTAGTGCACTGGGATTGTGTGCGCAGCTTGCCAACTGATAGAAAACAGTACCTTACCACTCTCCTGACTTTTCCAATCACATGAATATTCGATTAGAAGCTCTTTTGGACAACTTTTCTTTTCTTCATGCCAAGCACTTGGCAGACCTCCGTGCAACGTTAGAACACGATGGGAGATGTTTTCTGTGCTGGCGCAGGTTTTTCTTGCCAGACATAGTGGAAAAGCTTTTTGCTAAGATGTATACCACAAAAGACGCTAAAGACGAAGGTACGATGCTCTCCGGAGCTAAGCGCCGCTCCCGGGCGTCTTTCGGCAGAAGCCGCGCTAAGAGAGCACTGTGACCGGTACAATCGTCTTTGCGCGAAGAAGCCGCTTCTTCGGCTCCAGGAGCCGGAGAGAGCGGCAGCATCGGAAAGGTGAAGAAGGATGCTGTATTGCACTGGGATTGTGTGCGCAGCTTGCCAACTGATGGAAAACAGTACCTTACCACTCTCCTGACTTTTCCAATCACGTGAATATTCGATTGGAAGCTCTTTCGGACAGCTTTTCTTCTCTTCATACCAAACACTTGCAGACCTCCGTGCAACGTCCAGATCACGATGGGAGATGTTTTCTGTGCTGGCACACTTTCTCCTTGCCAGATGTAGTGGAAAAGCTTTCTGCTAAGATGTAGACCACAAAAGACGCTAAAGACGAAGGTACGATGCTCTCCGGAGCTAAGAGCCGCTCCCGGGCTTCTTTCGGCAGAAGCCGCGCTAAGAGAGCACTGTGACCGGTACAATCGTCTTTGCGCGAAGAAGCCGCTTCTTCGGCTCCAGGAGCCGGAGAGAGCGGCAGCTTCGGAAAGGTGAAGAAGGATGCTGTGTTACATTGGGATTGTGTGCGCAGCTTGCCAACTGATAGAAAACAGTACCTTACCACTCTCCTGACTTTTCCAATCACATGAATATTCCAATGGAAGCTGTTTTGGACAACTTTTCTTTTCTTCATGCCAAGCACTTGGCAGACCTCCGTGCAACGTTAGAACACGATGGGAGATGTTTTCTGTGCTGGCACACTTCCTCCTTGCCAGACATAGTGGAAAAGCTTTCTGCTAAGATGTAGACCACAAAAGACGCTAAAGACGAAGGTACGATGCTCTCCGGAGCTAAGAGCCGCTCCCGGGCTTCTTTCGGCAGAAGCCGCGCTAAGAGAGCACTGTGACCGGTACAATCGTCTTTGCGCGAAGAAGCCGCTTCTTCGGCTCCAGGAGCCGGAGAGAGCGGCAGCTTCCGAAAGGTGAAGAAGGATGCTGTATTACATTGGGATTGTGTGCGCAGCTTGCCAACTGATAGAAAACAGTACTTTACCACTCTTCTGACTTTTCCAATCACATGAATATTCGATTGGAAGCTGTTTTGGACAACTTTTCTTTTCTTCATGCCAAGCATTTGGCAGACCTCCGTGCAACGTCCAGATCACGATGGGAAAAGTTTTCTGTGCTGGCACACTTTCTCCTTGCCAGACATAGTGGAAAAGCTTTCTGCTAAGATGTAGACCACAAAAGACGCTAAAGACGAAGGTACGATGCTCTCCGGAGCTAAGCGCCGCTCCCGAGCTTCTTTCGGCAGAAGCCGCGCTAAGAGAGCACTGTGACCGGTACAATCGTCTTTGCGCGAAGAAGCCGCTTCTTCGGCTCCAGGAGCCGGAGAGAGCGGCAGCATCGGAAAGGTGAAGAAGGATGCTGTACAACACTGGGATTGTGTGCGCAGCTTGCCAACAGATAGAAAACTTTTCCAATCACATGAATATTCGATTGGAAGCTGTTTTGGACAACTTTTCTTTTCTTCATGCCAAGCATTTGGCAGACCTCCGTGCAACGTCCAGATCACGATGGGAAAAGTTTTCTGTGCTGGCACACTTCCTCCTTGCCAGACATAGTGGAAAAGCTTTCTGCTAAGATGTAGACCACAAAAGACGCTAAAGACGAAGGTACGATGCTCTCCGGAGCTAAGAGCCGCTCCCGGGCTTCTTTCGGCAGAAGCCGCGCTAAGAGAGCACTGTGACCGGTACAATCGTCTTTGCGCGAAGAAGCCGCTTCTTCGGCTCCAGGAGCCGGAGAGAGCGGCAGCTTCAGAAAGGTGAAGAAGGATGCTGTACAACACTGGGATTGTGTGCGCAGCTTGCCAACTGATAGAAAACAGTACCTTACCACTCTCCTGACTTTTCCAATCACATGAATATTCGATTGGAAGATCTTTTGGACAGCTTTTCTTTTCTTCATGCCAAACACTTGCAGACCTCCGTGCAACGTCCAGAACACGATGGGAGATGTTTTCTGTGCTGGCACAGTTTCTCCTTGCCAGATGTAGTGGAAAAGCTTTTTGCTAAGATGTAGACCACAAAAGACGCTAAAGACGAAGGTACGATGCTCTCGGGGGCTAAGAGCCGCTCCCAGGCTTCTTTCGGCAGAAGCCGCGCTAAGAGAGCCCTGTGACCGGTACAATCGTCTTTGCGCGAAGAAGCCGCTTCTTCGGCTCCAGGAGCCGGAGAGAGCGGCAGCTTCAGAAAGGTGAAGAAGGATGCTGTACAACACTGGGATTGTGTGCGCAGCTTGCCAACTGATGGAAAACAGTACCTTACCATTCTCCTGACTTTTCCAATCACGTGAATATTCGATTGGAAGCTGTTTTGGACAACTTTTCTTTTCTTCATGCCAAGCACTTGGCAGACCTCCGTGCAACGTTAGAACACGATGGGAGATGTTTTCTGTGCTGGCACACTTTCTCCTTGCCAGACATAGTGGAAAAGCTTTTTGCTAAGATGTAGACCACAAAAGACGCTAAAGACGAAGGTACGATGCTCTCCGGAGCTAAGAGCCGCTCCCGGGCTTCTTTCAGCAGAAGCCGCGCTAAGAGAGCACTGTGACCGGTACAATCGTCTTTGCGCGAAGATGCCCCTTCTTTGACTCCAGGAGCCGGAGAGAGCGGCAGCATCGGAAAGGTGAAGAAGGATGCTGTATTACATTGGGATTGTGTGCGCAGCTTGCCAACTGATAGAAAACAGTACCTTACCACTCTCCTGACTTTTCCAATCACATGAATATTCGATTGGAAGCTGTTTTGGACAACTTTTCTTTTCTTCATGCCAAGCACTTGGCAGACCTCCGTGCAACGTTAGAACACGATGGGAGATGTTTTCTGTGCTGGCACACTTTCTCCTTGCCAGACATAGTGGAAAAGCTTTTTGCTAAGATGTAGACCACAAAAGACGCTAAAGACGAAGGTACGATGCTCTCCGGAGCTAAGCGCCGCTCCCGGGCGTCTTTCGGCAGAAGCCGCGCTAAGAGAGCACTGTGACCGGTACAATCGTCTTTGCGCGAAGAAGCCGCTTCTTCGGCTCCAGGAGCCGGAGAGAGCGGCAGCATCGGAAAGGTGAAGAAGGATGCTGTATTGCACTGGGATTGTGTGCGCAGCTTGCCAACTGATAGAAAACAGTACCTTACCACTCTCCTGACTTTTCCAATCACGTGAATATTCGATTGGAAGCTCTTTCGGACAGCTTTTCTTCTCTTCATACCAAACACTTGCAGACCTCCGTGCAACGTCCAGATCACGATGGGAGATGTTTTCTGTGCTGGCACACTTTCTCCTTGCCAGATGTAGTGGAAAAGCTTTTTGCTAAGATGTAGACCACAAAAGACGCTAAAGACGAAGGTACGATGCTCTCGGGGGCTAAGAGCCGCTCCCAGGCTTCTTTCGGCAGAAGCCGCGCTAAGAGAGCCCTGTGACCGGTACAATCGTCTTTGCGCGAAGAAGCCGCTTCTTCGGCTCCAGGAGCCGGAGAGAGCGGCAGCTTCGGAAAGGTGAAGAAGGATGCTGTATTACATTGGGATTGTGTGCGCAGCTTGCCAACTGATAGAAAACAGTACCTTACCACTCTCCTGACTTTTCCAATCACATGAATATTCCAATGGAAGCTGTTTTGGACAACTTTTCTTTTCTTCATGCCAAGCACTTGGCAGACCTCCGTGCAACGTTAGAACACGATGGGAGATGTTTTCTGTGCTGGCACACTTCCTCCTTGCCAGACATAGTGGAAAAGCTTTCTGCTAAGATGTAGACCACAAAAGACGCTAAAGACGAAGGTACGATGCTCTCCGGAGCTAAGAGCCGCTCCCGGGCTTCTTTCGGCAGAAGCCGCGCTAAGAGAGCACTGTGACCGGTACAATCGTCTTTGCGCGAAGAAGCCGCTTCTTCGGCTCCAGGAGCCGGAGAGAGCGGCAGCTTCCGAAAGGTGAAGAAGGATGCTGTATTACATTGGGATTGTGTGCGCAGCTTGCCAACTGATAGAAAACAGTACTTTACCACTCTTCTGACTCTTCCAATCACATGAATATTCGATTGGAAGCTGTTTTGGACAACTTTTCTTTTCTTCATGCCAAGCATTTGGCAGACCTCCGTGCAACGTCCAGATCACGATGGGAAAAGTTTTCTGTGCTGGCACACTTTCTCCTTGCCAGACATAGTGGAAAAGCTTTCTGCTAAGATGTAGACCACAAAAGACGCTAAAGACGAAGGTACGATGCTCTCCGGAGCTAAGAGCCGCTCCCGGGCTTCTTTCGGCAGAAGCCGCGCTAAGAGAGCACTGTGACCGGTACAATCGTCTTTGCGCGAAGAAGCCGCTTCTTCGGCTCCAGGAGCCGGAGAGAGCGGCAGCTTCAAAAAGGTGAAGAAGGATGCTGTACAACACTGGGATTGTGTGCGCAGCTTGCCAACTGATAGAAAACAGTACTTTACCACTCTCCTGACTTTTCCAATCACATGAATATTCGATTGGAAGCTGTTTTGGACAACTTTTCTTTTCTTCATGCCAAGCATTTGGCAGACCTCCGTGCAACGTCCAGATCACGATGGGAAAAGTTTTCTGTGCTGGCACACTTCCTCCTTGCCAGACATAGTGGAAAAGCTTTCTGCTAAGATGTAGACCACAAAAGACGCTAAAGACGAAGGTACGATGCTCTCCGGAGCTAAGAGCCGCTCCCGGGCTTCTTTCGGCAGAAGCCGCGCTAAGAGAGCACTGTGACCGGTACAATCGTCTTTGCGCGAAGAAGCCGCTTCTTCGGCTCCAGGAGCCGGAGAGAGCGGCAGCTTCAAAAAGGTGAAGAAGGATGCTGTACAACACTGGGATTGTGTGCGCAGCTTGCCAACTGATAGAAAACAGTACCTTACCACTCTCCTGACTTTTCCAATCACATGAATATTCGATTGGAAGATCTTTTGGACAGCTTTTCTTTTCTTCATGCCAAACACTTGCAGACCTCCGTGCAACGTCCAGAACACGATGGGAGATGTTTTCTGTGCTGGCACACTTTCTCCTTGCCAGATGTAGTGGAAAAGCTTTTTGCTAAGATGTAGACCACAAAAGACGCTAAAGACGAAGGTACGATGCTCTCGGGGGCTAAGAGCCGCTCCCAGGCTTCTTTCGGCAGAAGCCGCGCTAAGAGAGCCCTGTGACCGGTACAATCGTCTTTGCGCGAAGAAGCCGCTTCTTCGGCTCCAGGAGCCGGAGAGAGCGGCAGCTTCGGAAAGGTGAAGAAGGATGCTGTATTGCACTAGGATTGTGTGCGCAGCTTGCCAACTGATGGAAAACAGTACCTTACCATTCTCCTGACTTTTCCAATCACGTGAATATTCGATTGGAAGCTGTTTTGGACAACTTTTCTTTTCTTCATGCCAAGCACTTGGCAGACCTCCGTGCAACGTTAGAACACGATGGGAGATGTTTTCTGTGCTGGCACACTTTCTCCTTGCCAGACATAGTGGAAAAGCTTTTTGCTAAGATGTAGACCACAAAAGACGCTAAAGACGAAGGTACGATGCTCTCCGGAGCTAAGAGCCGCTCCCGGGCTTCTTTCAGCAGAAGCCGCGCTAAGAGAGCACTGTGACCGGTACAATCGTCTTTGCGCGAAGATGCCCCTTCTTTGACTCCAGGAGCCGGAGAGAGCGGCAGCATCGGAAAGGAGAAGAAGGATGCTGTATTACATTGGGATTGTGTGCGCAGCTTGCCAACTGATAGAAAACAGTACCTTACCACTCTTCTGACTTTTCCAATCACATGAATATTCCATTGGAAGCTGTTTTGGACAACTTTTCTTTTCTTCATGCCAAGCATTTGGCACACCTCCGTGCAACGTCCAGATCACGATGGGAGATGTTTTCTGTGCTGGCACACTTTCTCCTTGCCAGACATAGTGGAAAAGCTTTTTGCTAAGATGTAGACCACAAAAGACGCTAAAGACGAAGGTACGATGCTCTCCGGAGCTAAGAGCCGCTCCCGGGCTTCTTTCGGCAGAAGCCGCGCTAAGAGAGCACTGTGACCGCTACAATCGTCTTTGCGTGAAGAAGCCGCTTCTTCGGCTCCAGGAGCCGGAGAGAGCGGCAGCATCGGAAAGGTGAAGAAGGATGCTGTATTGCACTGGGATTGTGTGCGCAGCTTGCCAACTGATAGAAAACAGTACCTTACCACTCTCCTGACTTTTCCAATCACATGAATATTCGATTGGAAGCTGTTTTGGACAACTTTTCTTTTCTTCATGCCAAGCTCTTGGCAGACCTCCGTGCAACGTTAGAACACGATGGGAGATGTTTTCTGTGCTGGCACACTTCCTCCTTGCCAGACGTAGTGGAAAAGCTTTTTGCTAAGATGTAGACCACAAAAGACGCTAAAGACGAAGGTACGATGCTCTCCGGAGCTAAGAGCCGCTCCCGGGCTTCTTTCGGCAGAAGCCGCGCTAAGAGAGCACTGTGACCGGTACAATCATCTTTGCGCGAAGAAGCCGCTTCTTCGGCTCCAGGAGCCGGAGAGAGCGGCAGCTTCGGAAAGGTGAAGAATGATGCTGTATTGCACTGGGATTGTGTGCGCAGCTTGCCAACTGATGGAAAACAGTACCTTACCACTCTCCTGACTTTTCCAATCACATGAATATTCGATTAGAAGCTCTTTTGGACAGCTTTTCTTTTCTTCATGCCAAACACTTGCAGACCTCCGTGCAACGTCCAGATCACGATGGGAGATGTTTTCTGTGCTGGCACACTTTCTCCTTGCCAGATGTAGTGGAAAAGCTTTTTGCTAAGATGTAGACCACAAAAGACGCTAAAGACGAAGGTACGATGCTCTCCGGAGCTAAGAGCCGCTCCCGGGCTTCTTTCGGCAGAAGCCGCGCTAAGAGAGCACTGTGACCGGTACAATCGTCTTTGCGCGAAGAAGCCGCTTCTTCGGCTCCAGGAGCCGGAGAGAGCGGCAGCATCGGAAAGGTGAAGAAGGATGCTGTATTGCACTGGGATTGTGTGCGCAGCTTGCCAACTGATAGAAAACAGTACCTTACCACTCTCCTGACTTTTCCAATCACATGAATATTCGATTGGAAGCTGTTTTGGACAACTTTTCTTTTCTTCATGCCAAGCATTTAGCAGACCTCCGCGCAACGTCCAGATCACGATGGGAAAAGTTTTCTGTGCTGGCACACTTCCTCCTTGCCAGACATAGTGGAAAAGCTTTCTGCTAAGATGTAGACCACAAAAGACGCTAAAGACGAAGGTACGATGCTCTCCGGAGCTAAGAGCCGCTCCCGGGCTTCTTTCGGCAGAAGCCGCGCTAAGAGAGCACTGTGACCGGTACAATCGTCTTTGCGCGAAGAAGCCGCTTCTTCGGCTCCAGGAGCCGGAGAGAGCGGCAGCTTCGGAAAGGTGAAGAAGGATGCTGTATTACATTGGGATTGTGTGCGCAGCTTGCCAACTGATAGAAAACAGTACCTTACCACTCTCCTGACTTTTCCAATCACATGAATATTCGATTGGAAGCTGTTTTGGACAACTTTTCTTTTCTTCATGCCAAGCATTTGGCAGACCTCCGTGCAACGTTAGAACACGATGGGAGATGTTTTCTGTGCTGGCACACTTTCTCCTTGCCAGACATAGTGGAAAAGCTTTTTGCTAAGATGTAGACCACAAAAGACGCTAAAGACGAAGGTACGATGCTCTCCGGAGCTAAGAGCCGCTCCCGGGCTTCTTTCGGCAGAAGCCGCGCTAAGAGAGCACTGTTACCGGTACAATCGTCTTTGCGCGAAGAAGCCGCTTCTTCGGCTCCAGGAGCCGGAGAGAGCGGCAGCATCGGAAAGGTGAAGAAGGATGCTGTATTGCACTGGGATTGTGTGCGCAGCTTGCCAACTGATAGAAAACAGTACCTTACCACTCTCCTGACTTTTCCAATCACATGAATATTCGATTGGAAGCTGTTTTGGACAACTTTTCTTTTCTTCATGCCAAGCATTTGGCAGACCTCCGTGCAACGTCCAGATCACGATGGGAAAAGTTTTCTGTGCTGGCACACTTCCTCCTTGCCAGACATAGTGGAAAAGCTTTCTGCTAAGATGTAGACCACAAAAGACGCTAAAGACGAAGGTACGATGCTCTCCGGAGCTAAGAGCCGCTCCCGGGCTTCTTTCGGCAGAAGCCGCGCTAAGAGAGCACTGTGAGCGGTACAATCGTCTTTGCGCGAAGAAGCCGCTTCTTCGGCTCCAGGAGCCGGAGAGAGCGGCAGCATCGGAAAGGTGAAGAAGGATGCTGTATTGCACTGGGATTGTGTGCGCAGCTTGCCAACTGATAGAAAACAGTACCTTACCACTCTCCTGACTTTTCCAATCACGTGAATATTCGATTGGAAGCTCTTTCGGACAGCTTTTCTTCTCTTCATACCAAACACTTGCAGACCTCCGTGCAACGTCCAGATCACGATGGGAGATGTTTTCTGTGCTGGCACACTTTCTCCTTGCCAGATGTAGTGGAAAAGCTTTTTGCTAAGATGTAGACCACAAAAGACGCTAAAGACGAAGGTACGATGCTCTCGGGGGCTAAGAGCCGCTCCCAGGCTTCTTTCGGCAGAAGCCGCGCTAAGAGAGCCCTGTGACCGGTACAATCGTCTTTGCGCGAAGAAGCCGCTTCTTCGGCTCCAGGAGCCGGAGAGAGCGGCAGCTTCGGAAAGGTGAAGAAGGATGCTGTATTACATTGGGATTGTGTGCGCAGCTTGCCAACTGATAGAAAACAGTACCTTACCACTCTCCTGACTTTTCCAATCACATGAATATTCCAATGGAAGCTGTTTTGGACAACTTTTCTTTTCTTCATGCCAAGCACTTGGCAGACCTCCGTGCAACGTTAGAACACGATGGGAGATGTTTTCTGTGCTGGCACACTTCCTCCTTGCCAGACATAGTGGAAAAGCTTTCTGCTAAGATGTAGACCACAAAAGACGCTAAAGACGAAGGTACGATGCTCTCCGGAGCTAAGAGCCGCTCCCGGGCTTCTTTCGGCAGAAGCCGCGCTAAGAGAGCACTGTGACCGGTACAATCGTCTTTGCGCGAAGAAGCCGCTTCTTCGGCTCCAGGAGCCGGAGAGAGCGGCAGCTTCCGAAAGGTGAAGAAGGATGCTGTATTACATTGGGATTGTGTGCGCAGCTTGCCAACTGATAGAAAACAGTACTTTACCACTCTTCTGACTCTTCCAATCACATGAATATTCGATTGGAAGCTGTTTTGGACAACTTTTCTTTTCTTCATGCCAAGCATTTGGCAGACCTCCGTGCAACGTCCAGATCACGATGGGAAAAGTTTTCTGTGCTGGCACACTTTCTCCTTGCCAGACATAGTGGAAAAGCTTTCTGCTAAGATGTAGACCACAAAAGACGCTAAAGACGAAGGTACGATGCTCTCCGGAGCTAAGAGCCGCTCCCGGGCTTCTTTCGGCAGAAGCCGCGCTAAGAGAGCACTGTGACCGGTACAATCGTCTTTGCGCGAAGAAGCCGCTTCTTCGGCTCCAGGAGCCGGAGAGAGCGGCAGCTTCAAAAAGGTGAAGAAGGATGCTGTACAACACTGGGATTGTGTGCGCAGCTTGCCAACTGATAGAAAACAGTACTTTACCACTCTCCTGACTTTTCCAATCACATGAATATTCGATTGGAAGCTGTTTTGGACAACTTTTCTTTTCTTCATGCCAAGCATTTGGCAGACCTCCGTGCAACGTCCAGATCACGATGGGAAAAGTTTTCTGTGCTGGCACACTTCCTCCTTGCCAGACATAGTGGAAAAGCTTTCTGCTAAGATGTAGACCACAAAAGACGCTAAAGACGAAGGTACGATGCTCTCCGGAGCTAAGAGCCGCTCCCGGGCTTCTTTCGGCAGAAGCCGCGCTAAGAGAGCACTGTGACCGGTACAATCGTCTTTGCGCGAAGAAGCCGCTTCTTCGGCTCCAGGAGCCGGAGAGAGCGGCAGCTTCAAAAAGGTGAAGAAGGATGCTGTACAACACTGGGATTGTGTGCGCAGCTTGCCAACTGATAGAAAACAGTACCTTACCACTCTCCTGACTTTTCCAATCACATGAATATTCGATTGGAAGATCTTTTGGACAGCTTTTCTTTTCTTCATGCCAAACACTTGCAGACCTCCGTGCAACGTCCAGATCACGATGGGAGATGTTTTCTGTGCTGGCACACTTTCTCCTTGCCAGATGTAGTGGAAAAGCTTTTTGCTAAGATGTAGACCACAAAAGACGCTAAAGACGAAGGTACGATGCTCTCGGGGGCTAAGAGCCGCTCCCAGGCTTCTTTCGGCAGAAGCCGCGCTAAGAGAGCCCTGTGACCGGTACAATCGTCTTTGCGCGAAGAAGCCGCTTCTTCGGCTCCAGGAGCCGGAGAGAGCGGCAGCTTCGGAAAGGTGAAGAAGGATGCTGTATTGCACTAGGATTGTGTGCGCAGCTTGCCAACTGATGGAAAACAGTACCTTACCATTCTCCTGACTTTTCCAATCACGTGAATATTCGATTGGAAGCTGTTTTGGACAACTTTTCTTTTCTTCATGCCAAGCACTTGGCAGACCTCCGTGCAACGTTAGAACACGATGGGAGATGTTTTCTGTGCTGGCACACTTTCTCCTTGCCAGACATAGTGGAAAAGCTTTTTGCTAAGATGTAGACCACAAAAGACGCTAAAGACGAAGGTACGATGCTCTCCGGAGCTAAGAGCCGCTCCCGGGCTTCTTTCAGCAGAAGCCGCGCTAAGAGAGCACTGTGACCGGTACAATCGTCTTTGCGCGAAGATGCCCCTTCTTTGACTCCAGGAGCCGGAGAGAGCGGCAGCATCGGAAAGGAGAAGAAGGATGCTGTATTACATTGGGATTGTGTGCGCAGCTTGCCAACTGATAGAAAACAGTACATTACCACTCTTCTGACTTTTCCAATCACATGAATATTCCATTGGAAGCTGTTTTGGACAACTTTTCTTTTCTTCATGCCAAGCATTTGGCACACCTCCGTGCAACGTCCAGATCACGATGGGAGATGTTTTCTGTGCTGGCACACTTTCTCCTTGCCAGACATAGTGGAAAAGCATTTTGCTAAGATGTAGACCACAAAAGACGCTAAAGACGAAGGTACGATGCTCTCCGGAGCTAAGAGCCGCTCCCGGGCTTCTTTCGGCAGAAGCCGCGCTAAGAGAGCACTGTGACCGGTACAATCGTCTTTGCGCGAAGAAGCCGCTTCTTCGGCTCCAGGAACCGGAGAGAGCGGCAGCATCGGAAAGGTGAAGAAGGATGCTGTATTGCACTGGGATTGTGTGCGCAGCTTGCCAACTGATAGAAAACAGTACCTTACCACTCTCCTGACTTTTCCAATCACATGAATATTCGATTGGAAGCTGTTTTGGACAACTTTTCTTTTCTTCATGCCAAGCTCTTGGCAGACCTCCGTGCAACGTTAGAACACGATGGGAGATGTTTTCTGTGCTGGCACACTTCCTCCTTGCCAGACGTAGTGGAAAAGCTTTTTGCTAAGATGTAGACCACAAAAGACGCTAAAGACGAAGGTACGATGCTCTCCGGAGCTAAGAGCCGCTCCCGGGCTTCTTTCGGCAGAAGCCGCGCTAAGAGAGCACTGTGACCGGTACAATCATCTTTGCGCGAAGAAGCCGCTTCTTCGGCTCCAGGAGCCGGAGAGAGCGGCAGCTTCGGAAAGGTGAAGAATGATGCTGTATTGCACTGGGATTGTGTGCGCAGCTTGCCAACTGATGGAAAACAGTACCTTACCACTCTCCTGACTTTTCCAATCACATGAATATTCGATTAGAAGCTCTTTTGGACAGCTTTTCTTTTCTTCATGCCAAACACTTGCAGACCTCCGTGCAACGTCCAGATCACGATGGGAGATGTTTTCTGTGCTGGCACACTTTCTCCTTGCCAGATGTAGTGGAAAAGCTTTTTGCTAAGATGTAGACCACAAAAGACGCTAAAGACGAAGGTACGATGCTCTCCGGAGCTAAGAGCCGCTCCCGGGCTTCTTTCGGCAGAAGCCGCGCTAAGAGAGCACTGTGAGCGGTACAATCGTCTTTGCGCGAAGAAGCCGCTTCTTCGGCTCCAGGAGCCGGAGAGAGCGGCAGCATCGGAAAGGTGAAGAAGGATGCTGTATTGCACTGGGATTGTGTGCGCAGCTTGCCAACTGATAGAAAACAGTACCTTACCACTCTCCTGACTTTTCCAATCACATGAATATTCGATTGGAAGCTGTTTTGGACAACTTTTCTTTTCTTCATGCCAAGCATTTAGCAGACCTCCGCGCAACGTCCAGATCACGATGGGAAAAGTTTTCTGTGCTGGCACACTTCCTCCTTGCCAGACATAGTGGAAAAGCTTTCTGCTAAGATGTAGACCACAAAAGACGCTAAAGACGAAGGTATGATGCTCTCCGGAGCAAAGAGCCGCTCCCGGGCTTCTTTCGGCAGAAGCCGCGCTAAGAGAGCACTGTTACCGGTACAATCGTCTTTGCGCGAAGAAGCCGCTTCTTCGGCTCCGGGAGCCGGAGAGAGCGGCAGCTTCGGAAAGGTGGAGAAGGATGCTGTAGTGCACTGGGATTGTGTGCGCAGCTTGCCAACTGATAGAAAACAGTACCTTACCACTCTCCTGACTTTTCCAATCACATGAATATTCGATTAGAAGCTCTTTTGGACAACTTTTCTTTTCTTCATGCCAAGCACTTGGCAGACCTCCGTGCAACGTTAGAACACAATGGGAGATGTTTTCTGTGCTGGCACACTTCCTCCTTGCCAGACATAGTGGAAAAGCTTTCTGCTAAGATGTAGACCACAAAAGACGCTAAAGACGAAGGTACGATGCTCTCCGGAGCTAAGAGCCGCTCCCGGGCTTCTTTCGGCAGAAGCCGCGCTAAGAGAGCACTGTGACCGGTACAATCGTCTTTGCGCGAAGAAGCCGCTTCTTCGGCTCCAGGAGCCGGAGAGAGCGGCAGCTTCGGAAAGGTGAAGAAGGATGCTGTATTGCACTGGGATTGTGTGTGCAGCTTGCCAATTGATAGAAAACAGTACCTTACCACTCTCCTGACTTTTCCAATCACATGAATATTCGATTGGAAGATGTTTTGGACAGCTGTTCTTTTCTTCATGCCAAACACTTGCAGACCTCCGTGCAACGTTAGAACACGATGGGAGATGTTTTCTGTGCTGGCACAGTTTCTCCTTGCCAGGCATAGTTGAAAAGCTTTTTGCTAAGATGTAGACCACTAAAGACGCTAAAGACGAAGGTACGATGCTCTCCGGAGCTAAGAGCCGCTCCCGGGCTTCTTTCGGCAGAAGCCGCGCTAAGAGAGCACTGTGACCGGTACAATCGTCTTTGCGCGAAGAAGCCGCTTCTTCGGCTCCAGGAGCCGGAGAGAGCGGCAGCTTCGGAAAGGTGAAGAAGGATGCTGTATTACATTGGGATTGTGTGCGCAGCTTGCCAACTGATAGAAAACAGTACCTTACCACTCTCCTGACTTTTCCAATCACATGAATATTCGATTGGAAGCTGTTTTGGACAACTTTTCTTTTCTTCATGCCAAGCATTTGGCAGACCTCCGTGCAACGTTAGAACACGATGGGAGATGTTTTCTGTGCTGGCACACTTTCTCCTTGCCAGACATAGTGGAAAAGCTTTTTGCTAAGATGTAGACCACAAAAGACGCTAAAGACGAAGGTACGATGCTCTCCGGAGCTAAGAGCCGCTCCCGGGCTTCTTTCGGCAGAAGCCGCGCTAAGAGAGCACTGTTACCGGTACAATCGTCTTTGCGCGAAGAAGCCGCTTCTTCGGCTCCAGGAGCCGGAGAGAGCGGCAGCATCGGAAAGGTGAAGAAGGATGCTGTATTGCACTGGGATTGTGTGCGCAGCTTGCCAACTGATAGAAAACAGTACCTTACCACTCTCCTGACTTTTCCAATCACATGAATATTCGATTGGAAGCTGTTTTGGACAACTTTTCTTTTCTTCATGCCAAGCATTTGGCAGACCTCCGTGCAACGTCCAGATCACGATGGGAAAAGTTTTCTGTGCTGGCACACTTCCTCCTTGCCAGACATAGTGGAAAAGCTTTCTGCTAAGATGTAGACCACAAAAGACGCTAAAGACGAAGGTACGATGCTCTCCGGAGCTAAGAGCCGCTCCCGGGCTTCTTTCGGCAGAAGCCGCGCTAAGAGAGCACTGTGAGCGGTACAATCGTCTTTGCGCGAAGAAGCCGCTTCTTCGGCTCCAGGAGCCGGAGAGAGCGGCAGCATCGGAAAGGTGAAGAAGGATGCTGTATTGCACTGGGATTGTGTGCGCAGCTTGCCAACTTATAGAAAACAGTACCTTACCACTCTCCTGACTTTTCCAATCACATGAATATTCGATTGGAAGCTGTTTTGGACAACTTTTCTTTTCTTCATGCCAAGCACTTGGCAGACCTCCGCGCAACGTCCAGATCACGATGGGAAAAGTTTTCTGTGCTGGCACACTTCCTCCTTGCCAGACATAGTGGAAAAGCTTTCTGCTAAGATGTAGACCACAAAAGACGCTAAAGACGAAGGTACGATGCTCTCCGGAGCTAAGAGCCGCTCCCGGGCTTCTTTCGGCAGAAGCCGCGCTAAGAGAGCACTGTGAGCGGTACAATCGTCTTTGCGCGAAGAAGCCGCTTCTTCGGCTCCAGGAGCCGGAGAGAGCGGCAGCTTCAGAAAGGTGAAGAAGGATGCTGTACAACACTGGGATTGTGTGCGCAGCTTGCCAACTGATAGAAAACAGTACCTTACCACTCTCCTGACTTTTCCAATCACATGAATATTCGATTGGAAGCTGTTTTGGACAACTTTTCTTTTCTTCATGCCAAGCATTTGGCAGACCTCCGTGCAACGTCCAGATCACGATGGGAAAAGTTTTCTGTGCTGGCACACTTCCTCCTTGCCAGACATAGTGGAAAAGCTTTCTGCTAAGATGTAGACCACAAAAGACGCTAAAGACGAAGGTACGATGCTCTCCGGAGCTAAGAGCCGCTCCCGGGCTTCTTTCGGCAGAAGCCGCGCTAAGAGAGCACTGTGAGCGGTACAATGGTCTTTGCGCGAAGAAGCCGCTTCTTCGGCTCCGGGAGCCGGAGAGAGCGGCAGCATCGGA
The DNA here is from genome assembly GCF_027579445.1 of Ammospiza nelsoni. NCBI lineage: Eukaryota > Metazoa > Chordata > Aves > Passeriformes > Passerellidae > Ammospiza > Ammospiza nelsoni. The sequence continues at coordinate 55,782,012 of NC_080637.1, read as the reverse complement.
AAGGTGAAGAAGGATGCTGTATTGCACTGGGATTGTGTGCGCAGCTTGCCAACTGATAGAAAACAGTACCTTACCACTCTCCTGACTTTTCCAATCACATGAATATTCGATTGGAAGCTGTTTTGGACAACTTTTCTTTTCTTCATGCCAAGCACTTGGCAGACCTCCGGGCAACGTTAGAACACGATGGGAGATGTTTTCTGTGCTGGCACACTTTCTCCTTGCCAGACATATTGGAAAAGCTTTCTGCTAAGATGTAGACCACAAAAGACGCTAAAGACGAAGGTACGATGCTCTCCGGAGCTAAGAGCCGCTCCCGGGCTTCTTTCGGTAGAAGCCGCGCTAAGAGAGCACTGTGACCGGTACAATCGTCATTGCGCGAAGAAGCCGCTTCTTCGGCTCCAGGAGCCGGAGAGAGCGGCAGCATCGGAAAGGTGAAGAAGGATGCTGTATTGCACTGGGATTGTGTGCGCAGCTTGCCAACTGATAGAAAACAGTACCTTACCACTCTCCTGACTTTTCCAATCACATGAATATTCGATTGGAAGCTGTTTTGGACAACTTTTCTTTTCTTCATGCCAAGCATTTGGCAGACCTCCGCGCAACGTCCAGATCACGATGGGAAAAGTTTTCTGTGCTGGCACACTTCCTCCTTGCCAGACATAGTGGAAAAGCTTTCTGCTAAGATGTAGACCACAAAAGACGCTAAAGACGAAGGTACGATGCTCTCCGGAGCTAAGAGCCGCTCCCGGGCTTCTTTCGGCAGAAGCCGCGCTAAGAGAGCACTGTGACCGGTACAATCGTCTTTGCGCGAAGAAGCCGCTTCTTCGGCTCCGGGAGCCGGAGAGAGCGGCAGTTTCGGAAAGGTGGAGAAGGATGCTGTACAACACTGGGATTGTGTGCGCAGCTTGCCAACTGATAGAAAACAGTACCTTACCACTCTCCTGACTTTTCCAATCACATGAATATTCCAATGGAATCTGTTTTGGACAACTTTTCTTTTCTTCATGCCAAGCACTTGGCAGACCTCCGTGCAACGTTAGAACACGATGGGAGATGTTTTCTGTGCTGGCACACTTCCTCCTTGCCAGACATAGTGGAAAAGCTTTCTGCTAAGATGTAGACCACAAAAGACGCTAAAGACGAAGGTACGATGCTCTCCGGAGCTAAGAGCCGCTCCCGGGCTTCTTTCGGCAGAAGCCGCGCTAAGAGAGCACTGTGACCGGTACAATCGTCTTTGCGCGAAGAAGCCGCTTCTTCGGCTCCAGGAGCCGGAGAGAGCGGCAGCTTCCGAAAGGTGAAGAAGGATGCTGTATTGCACTGGGATTGTGTGCGCAGCTTGCCAACTGATAGAAAACAGTACCTTACCACTCTCCTGACTTTTCCAATCACATGAATATTCGATTGGAAGCTGTTTTGGACAACTTTTCTTTTCTTCATGCCAAGCATTTGGCAGACCTCCGTGCAACGTCCAGATCACGATGGGAAAAGTTTTCTGTGCTGGCACACTTCCTCCTTGCCAGACATAGTGGAAAAGCTTTCTGCTAAGATGTAGACCACAAAAGACGCTAAAGACGAAGGTACGATGCTCTCCGGAGCTAAGAGCCGCTCCCGGGCTTCTTTCGGCAGAAGCCGCGCTAAGAGAGCACTGTGACCGGTACAATCGTCTTTGCGCGAAGAAGCCGCTTCTTCGGCTCCAGGAGCCGGAGAGAGCGGCAGCTTCAAAAAGGTGAAGAAGGATGCTGTACAACACTGGGATTGTGTGCGCAGCTTGCCAACTGATAGAAAACAGTACCTTACCACTCTCCTGACTTTTCCAATCACATGAATATTCGATTGGAAGATCTTTTGGACAGCTTTTCTTTTCTTCATGCCAAACACTTGCAGACCTCCGTGCAACGTCCAGAACACGATGGGAGATGTTTTCTGTGCTGGCACACTTTCTCCTTGCCAGATGTAGTGGAAAAGCTTTTTGCTAAGATGTAGACCACAAAAGACGCTAAAGACGAAGGTACGATGCTCTCGGGGGCTAAGAGCCGCTCCCAGGCTTCTTTCGGCAGAAGCCGCGCTAAGAGAGCCCTGTGACCGGTACAATCGTCTTTGCGCGAAGAAGCCGCTTCTTCGGCTCCAGGAGCCGGAGAGAGCGGCAGCTTCGGAAAGGTGAAGAAGGATGCTGTATTGCACTAGGATTGTGTGCGCAGCTTGCCAACTGATGGAAAACAGTACCTTACCATTCTCCTGACTTTTCCAATCACGTGAATATTCGATTGGAAGCTGTTTTGGACAACTTTTCTTTTCTTCATGCCAAGCACTTGGCAGACCTCCGTGCAACGTTAGAACACGATGGGAGATGTTTTCTGTGCTGGCACACTTTCTCCTTGCCAGACATAGTGGAAAAGCTTTTTGCTAAGATGTAGACCACAAAAGACGCTAAAGACGAAGGTACGATGCTCTCCGGAGCTAAGAGCCGCTCCCGGGCTTCTTTCAGCAGAAGCCGCGCTAAGAGAGCACTGTGAGCGGTACAATCGTCTTTGCGCGAAGATGCCCCTTCTTTGACTCCAGGAGCCGGAGAGAGCGGCAGCATCGGAAAGGTGAAGAAGGATGCTGTATTACATTGGGATTGTGTGCGCAGCTTGCCAACTGATAGAAAACAGTACCTTACCACTCTCCTGACTTTTCCAATCACATGAATATTCGATTGGAAGCTGTTTTGGACAACTTTTCTTTTCTTCATGCCAAGCACTTGGCAGACCTCCGTGCAACGTTAGAACACGATGGGAGATGTTTTCTGTGCTGGCACACTTTCTCCTTGCCAGACATAGTGGAAAAGCTTTTTGCTAAGATGTAGACCACAAAAGACGCTAAAGACGAAGGTACGATGCTCTCCGGAGCTAAGAGCCGCTCCCGGGCTTCTTTCGGCAGAAGCCGCGCTAAGAGAGCACTGTGACCGGTACAATCATCTTTGCGCGAAGAAGCCGCTTCTTCGGCTCCAGGAGCCGGAGAGAGCGGCAGCATCGGAAAGGTGAAGAAGGATGCTGTATTGCACTGGGATTGTGTGCGCAGCTTGCCAACTGATAGAAAACAGTACCTTACCACTCTCCTGACTTTTCCAATCACATGAATATTCGATTGGAAGCTGTTTTGGACAACTTTTCTTTTCTTCATGCCAAGCATTTGGCAGACCTCCGTGCAACGTCCAGATCACGATGGGAAAAGTTTTCTGTGCTGGCACACTTCCTCCTTGCCAGACATAGTGGAAAAGCTTTCTGCTAAGATGTAGACCACAAAAGACGCTAAAGACGAAGGTACGATGCTCTCCGGAGCTAAGAGCCGCTCCCGGGCTTCTTTCGGCAGAAGCCGCGCTAAGAGAGCACTGTGAGCGGTACAATCGTCTTTGCGCGAAGAAGCCGCTTCTTCGGCTCCAGGAGCCGGAGAGAGCGGCAGCATCGGAAAGGTGAAGAAGGATGCTGTATTGCACTGGGATTGTGTGCGCAGCTTGCCAACTTATAGAAAACAGTACCTTACCACTCTCCTGACTTTTCCAATCACATGAATATTCGATTGGAAGCTGTTTTGGACAACTTTTCTTTTCTTCATGCCAAGCACTTGGCAGACCTCCGCGCAACGTCCAGATCACGATGGGAAAAGTTTTCTGTGCTGGCACACTTCCTCCTTGCCAGACATAGTGGAAAAGCTTTCTGCTAAGATGTAGACCACAAAAGACGCTAAAGACGAAGGTACGATGCTCTCCGGAGCTAAGAGCCGCTCCCGGGCTTCTTTCGGCAGAAGCCGCGCTAAGAGAGCACTGTGAGCGGTACAATCGTCTTTGCGCGAAGAAGCCGCTTCTTCGGCTCCAGGAGCCGGAGAGAGCGGCAGCTTCAGAAAGGTGAAGAAGGATGCTGTATTGCACTGGGATTGTGTGCGCAGCTTGCCAACTGATAGAAAACAGTACCTTACCACTCTCCTGACTTTTCCAATCACATGAATATTCGATTGGAAGCTGTTTTGGACAACTTTTCTTTTCTTCATGCCAAGCATTTGGCAGACCTCCGTGCAACGTCCAGATCACGATGGGAAAAGTTTTCTGTGCTGGCACACTTCCTCCTTGCCAGACATAGTGGAAAAGCTTTCTGCTAAGATGTAGACCACAAAAGACGCTAAAGACGAAGGTACGATGCTCTCCGGAGCTAAGAGCCGCTCCCGGGCTTCTTTCGGCAGAAGCCGCGCTAAGAGAGCACTGTGACCGGTACAATCGTCTTTGCGCGAAGAAGCCGCTTCTTCGGCTCCGGGAGCCGGAGAGAGCGGCAGCATCGGAAAGGTGAAGAAGGATGCTGTATTGCACTGGGATTGTGTGCGCAGCTTGCCAACTGATGGAAAACAGTACCTTACCATTCTCCTGACTTTTCCAATCACGTGAATATTCGATTGGAAGCTGTTTTGGACAACTTTTCTTTTCTTCATGCCAAGCACTTGGCAGACCTCCGTGCAACGTTAGAACACGATGGGAGATGTTTTCTGTGCTGGCACACTTTCTCCTTGCCAGACATAGTGGAAAAGCTTTTTGCTAAGATGTAGACCACAAAAGACGCTAAAGACGAAGGTACGATGCTCTCCGGAGCTAAGAGCCGCTCCCGGGCTTCTTTCAGCAGAAGCCGCGCTAAGAGAGCACTGTGACCGGTACAATCGTCTTTGCGCGAAGAAGCCGCTTCTTCGACTCCAGGAACCGGAGAGAGCGGCAGCATCGGAAAGGTGAAGAAGGATGCTGTATTGCACTGGGATTGTGTGCGCAGCTTGCCAACTGATAGAAAACAGTACCTTACCACTCTCCTGACTTTTCCAATCACATGAATATTCGATTGGAAGCTGTTTTGGACAACTTTTCTTTTCTTCATGCCAAGCTCTTGGCAGACCTCCGTGCAACGTTAGAACACGATGGGAGATGTTTTCTGTGCTGGCACACTTCCTCCTTGCCAGACGTAGTGGAAAAGCTTTTTGCTAAGATGTAGACCACAAAAGACGCTAAAGACGAAGGTACGATGCTCTCCGGAGCTAAGAGCCGCTCCCGGGCTTCTTTCGGCAGAAGCCGCGCTAAGAGAGCACTGTGACCGGTACAATCATCTTTGCGCGAAGAAGCCGCTTCTTCGGCTCCAGGAGCCGGAGAGAGCGGCAGCTTCGGAAAGGTGAAGAAGGATGCTGTATTGCACTGGGATTGTGTGCGCAGCTTGCCAACTGATGGAAAACAGTACCTTACCACTCTCCTGACTTTTCCAATCACATGAATATTCGATTAGAAGCTCTTTTGGACAGCTTTTCTTTTCTTCATGCCAAACACTTGCAGACCTCCGTGCAACGTCCAGATCACGATGGGAGATGTTTTCTGTGCTGGCACACTTTCTCCTTGCCAGATGTAGTGGAAAAGCTTTTTGCTAAGATGTAGACCACAAAAGACGCTAAAGACGAAGGTACGATGCTCTCCGGAGCTAAGAGCCGCTCCCGGGCTTCTTTCGGCAGAAGCCGCGCTAAGAGAGCACTGTGACCGGTACAATCGTCTTTGCGCGAAGAAGCCGCTTCTTCGGCTCCAGGAGCCGGAGAGAGCGGCAGCATCGGAAAGGTGAAGAAGGATGCTGTATTGCACTGGGATTGTGTGCGCAGCTTGCCAACTGATAGAAAACAGTACCTTACCACTCTCCTGACTTTTCCAATCACATGAATATTCGATTGGAAGCTGTTTTGGACAACTTTTCTTTTCTTCATGCCAAGCATTTGGCAGACCTCCGCGCAACGTCCAGATCACGATGGGAAAAGTTTTCTGTGCTGGCACACTTCCTCCTTGCCAGACATAGTGGAAAAGCTTTCTGCTAAGATGTAGACCACAAAAGACGCTAAAGACGAAGGTACGATGCTCTCCGGAGCTAAGAGCCGCTCCCGGGCTTCTTTCGGCAGAAGCCGCGCTAAGAGAGCACTGTTACCGGTACAATCGTCTTTGCGCGAAGAAGCCGCTTCTTCGGCTCCGGGAGCCGGAGAGAGCGGCAGCTTCAGAAAGGTGAAGAAGGATGCTGTACAACACTGGGATTGTGTGCGCAGCTTGCCAACTGATAGAAAACAGTACCTTACCACTCTCCTGACTTTTCCAATCACATGAATATTCGATTGGAAGCTGTTTTGGACAACTTTTCTTTTCTTCATGCCAAGCATTTGGCAGACCTCCGTGCAACGTCCAGATCACGATGGGAAAAGTTTTCTGTGCTGGCACACTTCCTCCTTGCCAGACATAGTGGAAAAGCTTTCTGCTAAGATGTAGACCACAAAAGACGCTAAAGACGAAGGTACGATGCTCTCCGGAGCTAAGAGCCGCTCCCGGGCTTCTTTCGGCAGAAGCCGCGCTAAGAGAGCACTGTGAGCGGTACAATCGTCTTTGCGCGAAGAAGCCGCTTCTTCGGCTCCGGGAGCCGGAGAGAGCGGCAGCATCGGAAAGGTGAAGAAGGATGCTGTATTGCACTGGGATTGTGTGCGCAGCTTGCCAACTGATAGAAAACAGTACCTTACCACTCTCCTGACTTTTCCAATCACATGAATATTCGATTGGAAGCTGTTTTGGACAACTTTTCTTTTCTTCATGCCAAGCACTTGGCAGACCTCCGGGCAACGTTAGAACACGATGGGAGATGTTTTCTGTGCTGGCACACTTTCTCCTTGCCAGACATAGTGGAAAAGCTTTCTGCTAAGATGTAGACCACAAAAGACGCTAAAGACGAAGGTACGATGCTCTCCGGAGCTAAGAGCCGCTCCCGGGCTTCTTTCGGTAGAAGCCGCGCTAAGAGAGCACTGTGACCGGTACAATCGTCATTGCGCGAAGAAGCCGCTTCTTCGGCTCCAGGAGCCGGAGAGAGCGGCAGCATCGGAAAGGTGAAGAAGGATGCTGTATTGCACTGGGATTGTGTGCGCAGCTTGCCAACTGATAGAAAACAGTACCTTACCACTCTCCTGACTTTTCCAATCACATGAATATTCGATTGGAAGCTGTTTTGGACAACTTTTCTTTTCTTCATGCCAAGCATTTGGCAGACCTCCGCGCAACGTCCAGATCACGATGGGAAAAGTTTTCTGTGCTGGCACACTTCCTCCTTGCCAGACATAGTGGAAAAGCTTTCTGCTAAGATGTAGACCACAAAAGACGCTAAAGACGAAGGTACGATGCTCTCCGGAGCTAAGAGCCGCTCCCGGGCTTCTTTCGGCAGAAGCCGCGCTAAGAGAGCACTGTGACCGGTACAATCGTCTTTGCGCGAAGAAGCCGCTTCTTCGGCTCCGGGAGCCGGAGAGAGCGGCAGTTTCGGAAAGGTGGAGAAGGATGCTGTAGTGCACTGGGATTGTGTGCGCAGCTTGCCAACTGATAGAAAACAGTACCTTACCACTCTCCTGACTTTTCCAATCACATGAATATTCCAATGGAAGCTGTTTTGGACAACTTTTCTTTTCTTCATGCCAAGCACTTGGCAGACCTCCGTGCAACGTTAGAACACGATGGGAGATGTTTTCTGTGCTGGCACACTTCCTCCTTGCCAGACATAGTGGAAAAGCTTTTTGCTAAGATGTAGACCACAAAAGACGCTAAAGACGAAGGTACGATGCTCTCCGGAGCTAAGAGCCGCTCCCGGGCTTCTTTCGGCAGAAGCCGCGCTAAGAGAGCACTGTGAGCGGTACAATCGTCTTTGCGCGAAGAAGCCGCTTCTTCGGCTCCAGGAGCCGGAGAGAGCGGCAGCTTCCGAAAGGTGAAGAAGGATGCTGTATTGCACTGGGATTGTGTGCGCAGCTTGCCAACTGATAGAAAACAGTACCTTACCACTCTCCTGACTTTTCCAATCACATGAATATTCGATTGGAAGCTGTTTTGGACAACTTTTCTTTTCTTCATGCCAAGCATTTGGCAGACCTCCGTGCAACGTCCAGATCACGATGGGAAAAGTTTTCTGTGCTGGCACACTTCCTCCTTGCCAGACATAGTGGAAAAGCTTTCTGCTAAGATGTAGACCACAAAAGACGCTAAAGACGAAGGTACGATGCTCTCCGGAGCTAAGAGCCGCTCCCGGGCTTCTTTCGGCAGAAGCCGCGCTAAGAGAGCACTGTGACCGGTACAATCGTCTTTGCGCGAAGAAGCCGCTTCTTCGGCTCCAGGAGCCGGAGAGAGCGGCAGCTTCAAAAAGGTGAAGAAGGATGCTGTACAACACTGGGATTGTGTGCGCAGCTTGCCAACTGATAGAAAACAGTACCTTACCACTCTCCTGACTTTTCCAATCACATGAATATTCGATTGGAAGATCTTTTGGACAGCTTTTCTTTTCTTCATGCCAAACACTTGCAGACCTCCGTGCAACGTCCAGAACACGATGGGAGATGTTTTCTGTGCTGGCACAGTTTCTCCTTGCCAGATGTAGTGGAAAAGCTTTTTGCTAAGATGTAGACCACAAAAGACGCTAAAGACGAAGGTACGATGCTCTCGGGGGCTAAGAGCCGCTCCCAGGCTTCTTTCGGCAGAAGCCGCGCTAAGAGAGCCCTGTGACCGGTACAATCGTCTTTGCGCGAAGAAGCCGCTTCTTCGGCTCCAGGAGCCGGAGAGAGCGGCAGCTTCGGAAAGGTGAAGAAGGATGCTGTATTGCACTAGGATTGTGTGCGCAGCTTGCCAACTGATGGAAAACAGTACCTTACCATTCTCCTGACTTTTCCAATCACGTGAATATTCGATTGGAAGCTGTTTTGGACAACTTTTCTTTTCTTCATGCCAAGCACTTGGCAGACCTCCGTGCAACGTTAGAACACGATGGGAGATGTTTTCTGTGCTGGCACACTTTCTCCTTGCCAGACATAGTGGAAAAGCTTTTTGCTAAGATGTAGACCACAAAAGACGCTAAAGACGAAGGTACGATGCTCTCCGGAGCTAAGAGCCGCTCCCGGGCTTCTTTCAGCAGAAGCCGCGCTAAGAGAGCACTGTGACCGGTACAATCGTCTTTGCGCGAAGATGCCCCTTCTTTGACTCCAGGAGCCGGAGAGAGCGGCAGCATCGGAAAGGTGAAGAAGGATGCTGTATTACATTGGGATTGTGTGCGCAGCTTGCCAACTGATAGAAAACAGTACCTTACCACTCTCCTGACTTTTCCAATCACATGAATATTCGATTGGAAGCTGTTTTGGACAACTTTTCTTTTCTTCATGCCAAGCACTTGGCAGACCTCCGTGCAACGTTAGAACACGATGGGAGATGTTTTCTGTGCTGGCACACTTTCTCCTTGCCAGACATAGTGGAAAAGCTTTTTGCTAAGATGTAGACCACAAAAGACGCTAAAGACGAAGGTACGATGCTCTCCGGAGCTAAGAGCCGCTCCCGGGCTTCTTTCGGCAGAAGCCGCGCTAAGAGAGCACTGTGACCGGTACAATCATCTTTGCGCGAAGAAGCCGCTTCTTCGGCTCCAGGAGCCGGAGAGAGCGGCAGCATCGGAAAGGTGAAGAAGGATGCTGTATTGCACTGGGATTGTGTGCGCAGCTTGCCAACTGATAGAAAACAGTACCTTACCACTCTCCTGACTTTTCCAATCACATGAATATTCGATTGGAAGCTGTTTTGGACAACTTTTCTTTTCTTCATGCCAAGCATTTGGCAGACCTCCGTGCAACGTCCAGATCACGATGGGAAAAGTTTTCTGTGCTGGCACACTTCCTCCTTGCCAGACATAGTGGAAAAGCTTTCTGCTAAGATGTAGACCACAAAAGACGCTAAAGACGAAGGTACGATGCTCTCCGGAGCTAAGAGCCGCTCCCGGGCTTCTTTCGGCAGAAGCCGCGCTAAGAGAGCACTGTGAGCGGTACAATCGTCTTTGCGCGAAGAAGCCGCTTCTTCGGCTCCAGGAGCCGGAGAGAGCGGCAGCATCGGAAAGGTGAAGAAGGATGCTGTATTGCACTGGGATTGTGTGCGCAGCTTGCCAACTTATAGAAAACAGTACCTTACCACTCTCCTGACTTTTCCAATCACATGAATATTCGATTGGAACCTGTTTTGGACAACTTTTCTTTTCTTCATGCCAAGCACTTGGCAGACCTCCGCGCAACGTCCAGATCACGATGGGAAAAGTTTTCTGTGCTGGCACACTTCCTCCTTGCCAGACATAGTGGAAAAGCTTTCTGCTAAGATGTAGACCACAAAAGACGCTAAAGACGAAGGTACGATGCTCTCCGGAGCTAAGAGCCGCTCCCGGGCTTCTTTCGGCAGAAGCCGCGCTAAGAGAGCACTGTGACCGGTACAATCGTCTTTGCGCGAAGAAGCCGCTTCTTCGGCTCCAGGAGCCGGAGAGAGCGGCAGCTTCAGAAAGGTGAAGAAGGATGCTGTACAACACTGGGATTGTGTGCGCAGCTTGCCAACTGATAGAAAACAGTACCTTACCACTCTCCTGACTTTTCCAATCACATGAATATTCGATTGGAAGCTGTTTTGGACAACTTTTCTTTTCTTCATGCCAAGCATTTGGCAGACCTCCGTGCAACGTCCAGATCACGATGGGAAAAGTTTTCTGTGCTGGCACACTTCCTCCTTGCCAGACATAGTGGAAAAGCTTTCTGCTAAGATGTAGACCACAAAAGACGCTAAAGACGAAGGTACGATGCTCTCCGGAGCTAAGAGCCGCTCCCGGGCTTCTTTCGGCAGAAGCCGCGCTAAGAGAGCACTGTGACCGGTACAATCGTCTTTGCGCGAAGAAGCCGCTTCTTCGGCTCCGGGAGCCGGAGAGAGCGGCAGCATCGGAAAGGTGAAGAAGGATGCTGTATTGCACTGGGATTGTGTGCGCAGCTTGCCAACTGATAGAAAACAGTACCTTACCACTCTCCTGACTTTTCCAATCACATGAATATTCGATTGGAAGCTGTTTTGGACAACTTTTCTTTTCTTCATGCCAAGCACTTGGCAGACCTCCGGGCAACGTTAGAACACGATGGGAGATGTTTTCTGTGCTGGCACACTTTCTCCTTGCCAGACATAGTGGAAAAGCTTTCTGCTAAGATGTAGACCACAAAAGACGCTAAAGACGAAGGTACGATGCTCTCCGGAGCTAAGAGCCGCTCCCGGGCTTCTTTCGGTAGAAGCCGCGCTAAGAGAGCCCTGTGACCGGTACAATCGTCTTTGCGCGAAGAAGCCGCTTCTTCGGCTCCAGGAGCCGGAGAGAGCGGCAGCTTCGGAAAGGTGAAGAAGGATGCTGTATTGCACTAGGATTGTGTGCGCAGCTTGCCAACTGATGGAAAACAGTACCTTACCATTCTCCTGACTTTTCCAATCACGTGAATATTCGATTGGAAGCTGTTTTGGACAACTTTTCTTTTCTTCATGCCAAGCACTTGGCAGACCTCCGTGCAATGTTAGAACACGATGGGAGATGTTTTCTGTGCTGGCACACTTTCTCCTTGCCAGACATAGTGGAAAAGCTTTTTGCTAAGATGTAGACCACAAAAGACGCTAAAGACGAAGGTACGATGCTCTCCGGAGCTAAGAGCCGCTCCCGGGCTTCTTTCAGCAGAAGCCGCGCTAAGAGAGCACTGTGACCGGTACAATCGTCTTTGCGCGAAGATGCCCCTTCTTTGACTCCAGGAGCCGGAGAGAGCGGCAGCATCGGAAAGGTGAAGAAGGATGCTGTATTACATTGGGATTGTGTGCGCAGCTTGCCAACTGATAGAAAACAGTACCTTACCACTCTTCTGACTTTTCCAATCACATGAATATTCCATTGGAAGCTGTTTTGGACAACTTTTCTTTTCTTCATGCCAAGCATTTGGCACACCTCCGTGCAACGTCCAGATCACGATGGGAGATGTTTTCTGTGCTGGCACACTTTCTCCTTGCCAGACATAGTGGAAAAGCTTTTTGCTAAGATGTAGACCACAAAAGACGCTAAAGACGAAGGTACGATGCTCTCCGGAGCTAAGAGCCGCTCCCGGGCTTCTTTCGGCAGAAGCCGCGCTAAGAGAGCACTGTGACCGGTACAATCGTCTTTGCGCGAAGAAGCCGCTTCTTCGGCTCCAGGAACCGGAGAGAGCGGCAGCATCGGAAAGGTGAAGAAGGATGCTGTATTGCACTGGGATTGTGTGCGCAGCTTGCCAACTGATAGAAAACAGTACCTTACCACTCTCCTGACTTTTCCAATCACATGAATATTCGATTGGAAGCTGTTTTGGACAACTTTTCTTTTCTTCATGCCAAGCTCTTGGCAGACCTCCGTGCAACGTTAGAACACGATGGGAGATGTTTTCTGTGCTGGCACACTTCCTCCTTGCCAGACGTAGTGGAAAAGCTTTTTGCTAAGATGTAGACCACAAAAGACGCTAAAGACAAAGGTACGATGCTCTCCGGAGCTAAGAGCCGCTCCCGGGCTTCTTTCGGCAGAAGCCGCGCTAAGAGAGCACTGTGACCGGTACAATCATCTTTGCGCGAAGAAGCCGCTTCTTCGGCTCCAGGAGCCGGAGAGAGCGGCAGCTTCGGAAAGGTGAAGAAGGATGCTGTATTGCACTGGGATTGTGTGCGCAGCTTGCCAACTGATGGAAAACAGTACCTTACCACTCTCCTGACTTTTCCAATCACATGAATATTCGATTAGAAGCTCTTTTGGACAGCTTTTCTTTTCTTCATGCCAAACACTTGCAGACCTCCGTGCAACGTCCAGATCACGATGGGAGATGTTTTCTGTGCTGGCACACTTTCTCCTTGCCAGATGTAGTGGAAAAGCTTTTTGCTAAGATGTAGACCACAAAAGACGCTAAAGACGAAGGTACGATGCTCTCCGGAGCTAAGAGCCGCTCCCGGGCTTCTTTCGGCAGAAGCCGCGCTAAGAGAGCACTGTTACCGGTACAATCGTCTTTGCGCGAAGAAGCCGCTTCTTCGGCTCCAGGAGCCGGAGAGAGCGGCAGCATCGGAAAGGTGAAGAAGGATGCTGTATTGCACTGGGATTGTGTGCGCAGCTTGCCAACTGATAGAAAACAGTACCTTACCACTCTCCTGACTTTTCCAATCACATGAATATTCGATTGGAAGCTGTTTTGGACAACTTTTCTTTTCTTCATGCCAAGCATTTGGCAGACCTCTGCGCAACTTCCAGATCACGATGGCAAAAGTTTTCTGTGCTGGCACACTTCCTCCTTGCCAGACATAGTGGAAAAGCTTTCTGCTAAGATGTAGACCACAAAAGACGCTAAAGACGAAGGTACGATGCTCTCCGGAGCTAAGAGCCGCTCCCGAGCTTCTTTCGGCAGAAGCCGCGCTAAGAGAGCACTGTTACCGGTACAATCGTCTTTGCGCGAAGAAGCCGCTTCTTCGGCTCCGGGAGCCGGAGAGAGCGGCAGCTTCGGAAAGGTGGAGAAGGATGCTGTAGTGCACTGGGATTGTGTGCGCAGCTTGCCAACTGATAGAAAACAGTACCTTACCACTCTCCTGACTTTTCCAATCACATGAATATTCGATTGGAAGCTGTTTTGGACAACTTTTCTTTTCTTCATGCCAAGCACTTGGCAGACCTCCGTGCAACGTTAGAACACGATGGGAGATGTTTTCTGTGCTGGCACACTTCCTCCTTGCCAGACATAGTGGAAAAGCTTTCTGCTAAGATGTAGACCACAAAAGACGCTAAAGACGAAGGTACGATGCTCTCCGGAGCTAAGAGCCGCTCCCGGGCTTCTTTCGGCAGAAGCCGCGCTAAGAGAGCACTGTGAGCGGTACAATCGTCTTTGCGCGAAGAAGCCGCTTCTTCGGCTCCAGGAGCCGGAGAGAGCGGCAGCATCGGAAAGGTGAAGAAGGATGCTGTATTGCACTGGGATTGTGTGCGCAGCTTGCCAACTGATAGAAAACAGTACCTTACCACTCTCCTGACTTTTCCAATCACATGAATATTCGATTGGAAGCTGTTTTGGACAACTTTTCTTTTCTTCATGCCAAGCATTTGGCAGACCTCCGCGCAACGTCCAGATCACGATGGGAAAAGTTTTCTGTGCTGGCACACTTCCTCCTTGCCAGACATAGTGGAAAAGCTTTCTGCTAAGATGTAGACCACAAAAGACGCTAAAGACGAAGGTACGATGCTCTCCGGAGCTAAGAGCCGCTCCCGGGCTTCTTTCGGCAGAAGCCGCGCTAAGAGAGCACTGTTACCGGTACAATCGTCTTTGCGCGAAGAAGCCGCTTCTTCGGCTCCAGGAGCCGGAGAGAGCGGCAGCATCGGAAAGGTGAAGAAGGATGCTGTATTGCACTGGGATTGTGTGCGCAGCTTGCCAACTTATAGAAAACAGTACCTTACCACTCTCCTGACTTTTCCAATCACATGAATATTCGATTGGAAGCTGTTTTGGACAACTTTTCTTTTCTTCATGCCAAGCACTTGGCAGACCTCCGCGCAACGTCCAGATCACGATGGGAAAAGTTTTCTGTGCTGGCACACTTCCTCCTTGCCAGACATAGTGGAAAAGCTTTCTGCTAAGATGTAGACCACAAAAGACGCTAAAGACGAAGGTACGATGCTCTCCGGAGCTAAGAGCCGCTCCCGGGCTTCTTTCGGCAGAAGCCGCGCTAAGAGAGCACTGTGAGCGGTACAATCGTCTTTGCGCGAAGAAGCCGCTTCTTCGGCTCCAGGAGCCGGAGAGAGCGGCAGCTTCAGAAAGGTGAAGAAGGATGCTGTATTGCACTGGGATTGTGTGCGCAGCTTGCCAACTGATAGAAAACAGTACCTTACCACTCTCCTGACTTTTCCAATCACATGAATATTCGATTGGAAGCTGTTTTGGACAACTTTTCTTTTCTTCATGCCAAGCATTTGGCAGACCTCCGTGCAACGTCCAGATCACGATGGGAAAAGTTTTCTGTGCTGGCACACTTCCTCCTTGCCAGACATAGTGGAAAAGCTTTCTGCTAAGATGTAGACCACAAAAGACGCTAAAGACGAAGGTACGATGCTCTCCGGAGCTAAGAGCCGCTCCCGGGCTTCTTTCGGCAGAAGCCGCGCTAAGAGAGCACTGTGACCGGTACAATCGTCTTTGCGCGAAGAAGCCGCTTCTTCGGCTCCGGGAGCCGGAGAGAGCGGCAGCATCGGAAAGGTGAAGAAGGATGCTGTATTGCACTGGGATTGTGTGCGCAGCTTGCCAACTGATAGAAAACAGTACCTTACCACTCTCCTGACTTTTCCAATCACATGAATATTCGATTGGAAGCTGTTTTGGACAACTTTTCTTTTCTTCATGTCAAGCACTTGGCAGACCTCCGGGCAACGTTAGAACACGATGGGAGATGTTTTCTGTGCTGGCACACTTTCTCCTTGCCAGACATAGTGGAAAAGCTTTCTGCTAAGATGTAGACCACAAAAGACGCTAAAGACGAAGGTACGATGCTCTCCGGAGCTAAGAGCCGCTCCCGGGCTTCTTTCGGTAGAAGCCGCGCTAAGAGAGCACTGTGACCGGTACAATCGTCATTGCGCGAAGAAGCCGCTTCTTCGGCTCCAGGAGCCGGAGAGAGCGGCAGCATCGGAAAGGTGAAGAAGGATGCTGTATTGCACTGGGATTGTGTGCGCAGCTTGCCAACTGATAGAAAACAGTACCTTACCACTCTCCTGACTTTTCCAATCACATGAATATTCCAATGGAAGCTGTTTTGGACAACTTTTCTTTTCTTCATGCCAAGCACTTGGCAGACCTCCGTGCAACGTTAGAACACGATGGGAGATGTTTTCTGTGCTGGCACACTTCCTCCTTGCCAGACATAGTGGAAAAGCTTTCTGCTAAGATGTAGACCACAAAAGACGCTAAAGACGAAGGTACGATGCTCTCCGGAGCTAAGAGCCGCTCCCGGGCTTCTTTCGGCAGAAGCCGCGCTAAGAGAGCACTGTGAGCGGTACAATCGTCTTTGCGCGAAGAAGCCGCTTCTTCGGCTCCAGGAGCCGGAGAGAGCGGCAGCTTCGGAAAGGTGAAGAAGGATGCTGTATTGCACTGGGATTGTGTGCGCAGCTTGCCAACTGATAGAAAACAGTACCTTACCACTCTCCTGACTTTTCCAATCACATGAATATTCGATTGGAAGCTGTTTTGGACAACTTTTCTTTTCTTCATGCCAAGCATTTGGCAGACCTCCGTGCAACGTCCAGATCACGATGGGAAAAGTTTTCTGTGCTGGCACACTTCCTCCTTGCCAGACATAGTGGAAAAGCTTTCTGCTAAGATGTAGACCACAAAAGACGCTAAAGACGAAGGTACGATGCTCTCCGGAGCTAAGAGCCGCTCCCGGGCTTCTTTCGGCAGAAGCCGCGCTAAGAGAGCACTGTGACCGGTACAATCGTCTTTGCGCGAAGAAGCCGCTTCTTCGGCTCCAGGAGCCGGAGAGAGCGGCAGCTTCAAAAAGGTGAAGAAGGATGCTGTACAACACTGGGATTGTGTGCGCAGCTTGCCAATTGATAGAAAACAGTACCTTACCAC
Organism: Ammospiza nelsoni; assembly: GCF_027579445.1. NCBI lineage: Eukaryota > Metazoa > Chordata > Aves > Passeriformes > Passerellidae > Ammospiza > Ammospiza nelsoni. Next base: position 55,765,539 of record NC_080637.1, on the reverse strand, counting down.
TCTCCTGACTTTTCCAATCACATGAATATTCGATTGGAAGATCTTTTGGACAGCTTTTCTTTTCTTCATGCCAAACACTTGCAGACCTCCGTGCAACGTCCAGAACACGATGGGTGATGTTTTCTGTGCTGGCACAGTTTCTCCTTGCCAGATGTAGTGGAAAAGCTTTTTGCTAAGATGTAGACCACAAAAGACGCTAAAGACGAAGGTACGATGCTCTCGGGGGCTAAGAGCCGCTCCCAGGCTTCTTTCGGCAGAAGCCGCGCTAAGAGAGCCCTGTGACCGGTACAATCGTCTTTGCGCGAAGAAGCCGCTTCTTCGGCTCCAGGAGCCGGAGAGAGCGGCAGCTTCGGAAAGGTGAAGAAGGATGCTGTATTGCACTAGGATTGTGTGCGCAGCTTGCCAACTGATGGAAAACAGTACCTTACCATTCTCCTGACTTTTCCAATCACGTGAATATTCGATTGGAAGCTGTTTTGGACAACTTTTCTTTTCTTCATGCCAAGCACTTAGCAGACCTCCGTGCAACGTTAGAACACGATGGGAGATGTTTTCTGTGCTGGCACACTTTCTCCTTGCCAGACATAGTGGAAAAGCTTTTTGCTAAGATGTAGACCACAAAAGACGCTAAAGACGAAGGTACGATGCTCTCCGGAGCTAAGAGCCGCTCCCGGGCTTCTTTCAGCAGAAGCCGCGCTAAGAGAGCACTGTGACCGGTACAATCGTCTTTGCGCGAAGATGCCCCTTCTTTGACTCCAGGAGCCGGAGAGAGCGGCAGCATCGGAAAGGTGAAGAAGGATGCTGTATTACATTGGGATTGTGTGCGCAGCTTGCCAACTGATAGAAAACAGTACCTTACCACTCTCCTGACTTTTCCAATCACATGAATATTCGATTGGAAGCTGTTTTGGACAACTTTTCTTTTCTTCATGCCAAGCACTTGGCAGACCTCCGTGCAACGTTAGAACACGATGGGAGATGTTTTCTGTGCTGGCACACTTTCTCCTTGCCAGACATAGTGGAAAAGCTTTTTGCTAAGATGTAGACCACAAAAGACGCTAAAGACGAAGGTACGATGCTCTCCGGAGCTAAGAGCCGCTCCCGGGCTTCTTTCGGCAGAAGCCGCGCTAAGAGAGCACTGTGACCGGTACAATCATCTTTGCGCGAAGAAGCCGCTTCTTCGGCTCCGGGAGCCGGAGAGAGCGGCAGCATCGGAAAGGTGAAGAAGGATGCTGTATTGCACTGGGATTGTGTGCGCAGCTTGCCAACTGATAGAAAACAGTACCTTACCACTCTCCTGACTTTTCCAATCACATGAATATTCGATTGGAAGCTGTTTTGGACAACTTTTCTTTTCTTCATGCCAAGCATTTGGCAGACCTCCGTGCAACGTCCAGAACACGATGGGAAAAGATGTCTGTGCTGGCACACTTCCTCCTTGCCAGACATAGTGGAAAAGCTTTCTGCTAAGATGTAGACCACAAAAGACGCTAAAGACGAAGGTACGATGCTCTCCGGAGCTAACAGCCGCTCCCGGGCTTCTTTCGGCAGAAGCCGCGCTAAGAGAGCACTGTGAGCGGTACAATCGTCTTTGCGCGAAGAAGCCGCTTCTTCGGCTCCAGGAGCCGGAGAGAGCGGCAGCATCGGAAAGGTGAAGAAGGATGCTGTATTGCACTGGGATTGTGTGCGCAGCTTGCCAACTTATAGAAAACAGTACCTTACCACTCTCCTGACTTTTCCAATCACATGAATATTCGATTGGAAGCTGTTTTGGACAACTTTTCTTTTCTTCATGCCAAGCACTTGGCAGACCTCCGCGCAACGTCCAGATCACGATGGGAAAAGTTTTCTGTGCTGGCACACTTCCTCCTTGCCAGACATAGTGGAAAAGCTTTCTGCTAAGATGTAGACCACAAAAGACGCTAAAGACGAAGGTACGATGCTCTCCGGAGCTAAGAGCCGCTCCCGGGCTTCTTTCGGCAGAAGCCGCGCTAAGAGAGCACTGTGAGCGGTACAATCGTCTTTGCGCGAAGAAGCCGCTTCTTCGGCTCCAGGAGCCGGAGAGAGCGGCAGCTTCAGAAAGGTGAAGAAGGATGCTGTACAACACTGGGATTGTGTGCGCAGCTTGCCAACTGATAGAAAACAGTACCTTACCACTCTCCTGACTTTTCCAATCACATGAATATTCGATTGGAAGCTGTTTTGGACAACTTTTCTTTTCTTCATGCCAAGCATTTGGCAGACCTCTGCGCAACGTCCAGATCACGATGGGAAAAGTTTTCTGTGCTGGCACACTTCCTCCTTGCCAGACATAGTGGAAAAGCTTTCTGCTAAGATGTAGACCACAAAAGACGCTAAAGACGAAGGTACGATGCTCTCCGGAGCTAAGAGCCGCTCCCGAGCTTCTTTCGGCAGAAGCCGCGCTAAGAGAGCACTGTTACCGGTACAATCGTCTTTGCGCGAAGAAGCCGCTTCTTCGGCTCTGGGAGCCGGAGAGAGCGGCAGCTTCGGAAAGGTGGAGAAGGATGCTGTAGTGCACTGGGATTGTGTGCGCAGCTTGCCAACTGATAGAAAACAGTACCTTACCACTCTCCTGACTTTTCCAATCACATGAATATTCGATTAGAAGCTCTTTTGGACAACTTTTCTTTTCTTCATGCCAAGCACTTGGCAGACCTCCGTGCAACGTTAGAACACGATGGGAGATGTTTTCTGTGCTGGCACACTTCCTCCTTGCCAGACATAGTGGAAAAGCTTTCTGCTAAGATGTAGACCACAAAAGACGCTAAAGACGAAGGTACGATGCTCTCCGGAGCTAAGAGCCGCTCCCGGGCTTCTTTCGGCAGAAGCCGCGCTAAGAGAGCACTGTGACCGGTACAATCGTCTTTGCGCGAAGAAGCCGCTTCTTCGGCTCCGGGAGCCGGAGAGAGCGGCAGCTTCGGAAAGGTGGAGAAGGATGCTGTAGTGCACTGGGATTGTGTGCGCAGCTTGCCAACTGATAGAAAACAGTACCTTACCACTCTCCTGACTTTTCCAATCACATGAATATTCGATTGGAAGCTGTTTTGGACAGCTGTTCTTTTCTTCATGCCAAACACTTGCAGACCTCCGTGCAACGTTAGAACACGATGGGAGATGTTTTCTGTGCTGGCACACTTTCTCCTTGCCAGACATAGTTGAAAAGCTTTTTGCTAAGATGTAGACCACTAAAGACACTAAAGACGAAGGTACGATGCTCTCCGGAGCTAAGAGCCGCTCCCGGGCTTCTTTCGGCAGAAGCCGCGCTAAGAGAGCACTGTGACCGGTACAATCGTCTTTGCGCGAAGAAGCCGCTTCTTCGGCTCCAGGAGCCGGAGAGAGCGGCAGCTTCGGAAAGGTGAAGAAGGATGCTGTATTACATTGGGATTGTGTGCGCAGCTTGCCAACTGATAGAAAACAGTACCTTACCACTCTCCTGACTTTTCCAATCACATGAATATTCGATTGGAAGCTGTTTTGGACAACTTTTCTTTTCTTCATGCCAAGCACTTGGCAGACCTCCGTGCAACGTTAGAACACGATGGGAGATGTTTTCTGTGCTGGCACACTTTCTCCTTGCCAGACATAGTGGAAAAGCTTTTTGCTAAGATGTAGACCACAAAAGACGCTAAAGACGAAGGTACGATGCTCTCCGGAGCTAAGAGCCGCTCCCGGGCTTCTTTCGGCAGAAGCCGCGCTAAGAGAGCACTGTGAGCGGTACAATCGTCTTTGCGCGAAGAAGCCGCTTCTTCGGCTCCAGGAGCCGGAGAGAGCGGCAGCATCGGAAAGGTGAAGAAGGATGCTGTATTGCACTGGGATTGTGTGCGCAGCTTGCCAACTGATAGAAAACAGTACCTTACCACTCTCCTGACTTTTCCAATCACATGAATATTCGATTGGAAGCTGTTTTGGACAACTTTTCTTTTCTTCATGCCAAGCATTTGGCAGACCTCCGTGCAACGTCCAGATCACGATGGGAAAAGTTTTCTGTGCTGGCACACTTCCTCCTTGCCAGACATAGTGGAAAAGCTTTCTGCTAAGATGTAGACCACAAAAGACGCTAAAGACGAAGGTACGATGCTCTCCGGAGCTAAGAGCCGCTCCCGGGCTTCTTTCGGCAGAAGCCGCGCTAAGAGAGCACTGTGAGCGGTACAATCGTCTTTGCGCGAAGAAGCCGCTTCTTCGGCTCCAGGAGCCGGAGAGAGCGGCAGCTTCAAAAAGGTGAAGAAGGATGCTGTATTGCACTGGGATTGTGTGCGCAGCTTGCCAACTTATAGAAAACAGTACCTTACCACTCTCCTGACTTTTCCAATCACATGAATATTCGATTGGAAGCTGTTTTGGACAACTTTTCTTTTCTTCATGCCAAGCACTTGGCAGACCTCCGCGCAACGTCCAGATCACGATGGGAAAAGTTTTCTGTGCTGGCACACTTCCTCCTTGCCAGACATAGTGGAAAAGCTTTCTGCTAAGATGTAGACCACAAAAGACGCTAAAGACGAAGGTACGATGCTCTCCGGAGCTAAGAGCCGCTCCCGGGCTTCTTTCGGCAGAAGCCGCGCTAAGAGAGCACTGTGAGCGGTACAATCGTCTTTGCGCGAAGAAGCCGCTTCTTCGGCTCCAGGAGCCGGAGAGAGCGGCAGCTTCAGAAAGGTGAAGAAGGATGCTGTATTGCACTGGGATTGTGTGCGCAGCTTGCCAACTGATAGAAAACAGTACCTTACCACTCTCCTGACTTTTCCAATCACATGAATATTCGATTGGAAGCTGTTTTGGACAACTTTTCTTTTCTTCATGCCAAGCATTTGGCAGACCTCCGTGCAACGTCCAGATCACGATGGGAAAAGTTTTCTGTGCTGGCACACTTCCTCCTTGCCAGACATAGTGGAAAAGCTTTCTGCTAAGATGTAGACCACAAAAGACGCTAAAGACGAAGGTACGATGCTCTCCGGAGCTAAGAGCCGCTCCCGGGCTTCTTTCGGCAGAAGCCGCGCTAAGAGAGCACTGTGACCGGTACAATCGTCTTTGCGCGAAGAAGCCGCTTCTTCGGCTCCAGGAGCCGGAGAGAGCGGCAGCATCGGAAAGGTGAAGAAGGATGCTGTATTGCACTGGGATTGTGTGCGCAGCTTGCCAACTGATAGAAAACAGTACCTTACCACTCTCCTGACTTTTCCAATCACATGAATATTCGATTGGAAGCTGTTTTGGACAACTTTTCTTTTCTTCATGCCAAGCACTTGGCAGACCTCCGGGCAACGTTAGAACACGATGGGAGATGTTTTCTGTGCTGGCACACTTTCTCCTTGCCAGACATAGTGGAAAAGCTTTCTGCTAAGATGTAGACCACAAAAGACGCTAAAGACGAAGGTACGATGCTCTCCGGAGCTAAGAGCCGCTCCCGGGCTTCTTTCGGTAGAAGCCGCGCTAAGAGAGCACTGTGACCGGTACAATCGTCATTGCGCGAAGAAGCCGCTTCTTCGGCTCCAGGAGCCGGAGAGAGCGGCAGCATCGGAAAGGTGAAGAAGGATGCTGTATTGCACTGGGATTGTGTGCGCAGCTTGCCAACTGATAGAAAACAGTACCTTACCACTCTCCTGACTTTTCCAATCACATGAATATTCGATTGGAAGCTGTTTTGGACAACTTTTCTTTTCTTCATGCCAAGCATTTGGCAGACCTCCGCGCAACGTCCAGATCACGATGGGAAAAGTTTTCTGTGCTGGCACACTTCCTCCTTGCCAGACATAGTGGAAAAGCTTTCTGCTAAGATGTAGACCACAAAAGACGCTAAAGACGAAGGTACGATGCTCTCCGGAGCTAAGAGCCGCTCCCGGGCTTCTTTCGGCAGAAGCCGCGCTAAGAGAGCACTGTGACCGGTACAATCGTCTTTGCGCGAAGAAGCCGCTTCTTCGGCTCCGGGAGCCGGAGAGAGCGGCAGCTTCGGAAAGGTGGAGAAGGATGCTGTAGTGCACTGGGATTGTGTGCGCAGCTTGCCAACTGATAGAAAACAGTACCTTACCACTCTCCTGACTTTTCCAATCACATGAATATTCCAATGGAAGCTGTTTTGGACAACTTTTCTTTTCTTCATGCCAAGCACTTGGCAGACCTCCGTGCAACGTTAGAACACGATGGGAGATGTTTTCTGTGCTGGCACACTTCCTCCTTGCCAGACATAGTGGAAAAGCTTTCTGCTAAGATGTAGACCACAAAAGACGCTAAAGACGAAGGTACGATGCTCTCCGGAGCTAAGAGCCGCTCCCGGGCTTCTTTCGGCAGAAGCCGCGCTAAGAGAGCACTGTGAGCGGTACAATCGTCTTTGCGCGAAGAAGCCGCTTCTTCGGCTCCAGGAGCCGGAGAGAGCGGCAGCTTCGGAAAGGTGAAGAAGGATGCTGTATTGCACTGGGATTGTGTGCGCAGCTTGCCAACTGATAGAAAACAGTACCTTACCACTCTCCTGACTTTTCCAATCACATGAATATTCGATTGGAAGCTGTTTTGGACAACTTTTCTTTTCTTCATGCCAAGCATTTGGCAGACCTCCGTGCAACGTCCAGATCACGATGGGAAAAGTTTTCTGTGCTGGCACACTTCCTCCTTGCCAGACATAGTGGAAAAGCTTTCTGCTAAGATGTAGACCACAAAAGACGCTAAAGACGAAGGTACGATGCTCTCCGGAGCTAAGAGCCGCTCCCGGGCTTCTTTCGGCAGAAGCCGCGCTAAGAGAGCACTGTGACCGGTACAATCGTCTTTGCGCGAAGAAGCCGCTTCTTCGGCTCCAGGAGCCGGAGAGAGCGGCAGCTTCAAAAAGGTGAAGAAGGATGCTGTACAACACTGGGATTGTGTGCGCAGCTTGCCAATTGATAGAAAACAGTACCTTACCACTCTCCTGACTTTTCCAATCACATGAATATTCGATTGGAAGATCTTTTGGACAGCTTTTCTTTTCTTCATGCCAAACACTTGCAGACCTCCGTGCAACGTCCAGAACACGATGGGTGATGTTTTCTGTGCTGGCACAGTTTCTCCTTGCCAGATGTAGTGGAAAAGCTTTTTGCTAAGATGTAGACCACAAAAGACGCTAAAGACGAAGGTACGATGCTCTCGGGGGCTAAGAGCCGCTCCCAGGCTTCTTTCGGCAGAAGCCGCGCTAAGAGAGCCCTGTGACCGGTACAATCGTCTTTGCGCGAAGAAGCCGCTTCTTCGGCTCCAGGAGCCGGAGAGAGCGGCAGCTTCGGAAAGGTGAAGAAGGATGCTGTATTGCACTAGGATTGTGTGCGCAGCTTGCCAACTGATGGAAAACAGTACCTTACCATTCTCCTGACTTTTCCAATCACGTGAATATTCGATTGGAAGCTGTTTTGGACAACTTTTCTTTTCTTCATGCCAAGCACTTGGCAGACCTCCGTGCAACGTTAGAACACGATGGGAGATGTTTTCTGTGCTGGCACACTTTCTCCTTGCCAGACATAGTGGAAAAGCTTTTTGCTAAGATGTAGACCACAAAAGACGCTAAAGACGAAGGTACGATGCTCTCCGGAGCTAAGAGCCGCTCCCGGGCTTCTTTCAGCAGAAGCCGCGCTAAGAGAGCACTGTGACCGGTACAATCGTCTTTGCGCGAAGATGCCCCTTCTTTGACTCCAGGAGCCGGAGAGAGCGGCAGCATCGGAAAGGTGAAGAAGGATGCTGTATTACATTGGGATTGTGTGCGCAGCTTGCCAACTGATAGAAAACAGTACCTTACCACTCTCCTGACTTTTCCAATCACATGAATATTCGATTGGAAGCTGTTTTGGACAACTTTTCTTTTCTTCATGCCAAGCACTTGGCAGACCTCCGTGCAACGTTAGAACACGATGGGAGATGTTTTCTGTGCTGGCACACTTTCTCCTTGCCAGACATAGTGGAAAAGCTTTTTGCTAAGATGTAGACCACAAAAGACGCTAAAGACGAAGGTACGATGCTCTCCGGAGCTAAGAGCCGCTCCCGGGCTTCTTTCGGCAGAAGCCGCGCTAAGAGAGCACTGTGACCGGTACAATCATCTTTGCGCGAAGAAGCCGCTTCTTCGGCTCCAGGAGCCGGAGAGAGCGGCAGCATCGGAAAGGTGAAGAAGGATGCTGTATTGCACTGGGATTGTGTGCGCAGCTTGCCAACTGATAGAAAACAGTACCTTACCACTCTCCTGACTTTTCCAATCACATGAATATTCGATTGGAAGCTGTTTTGGACAACTTTTCTTTTCTTCATGCCAAGCATTTGGCAGACCTCCGTGCAACGTCCAGAACACGATGGGAAAAGATGTCTGTGCTGGCACACTTCCTCCTTGCCAGACATAGTGGAAAAGCTTTCTGCTAAGATGTAGACCACAAAAGACGCTAAAGACGAAGGTACGATGCTCTCCGGAGCTAACAGCCGCTCCCGGGCTTCTTTCGGCAGAAGCCGCGCTAAGAGAGCACTGTGAGCGGTACAATCGTCTTTGCGCGAAGAAGCCGCTTCTTCGGCTCCAGGAGCCGGAGAGAGCGGCAGCATCGGAAAGGTGAAGAAGGATGCTGTATTGCACTGGGATTGTGTGCGCAGCTTGCCAACTTATAGAAAACAGTACCTTACCACTCTCCTGACTTTTCCAATCACATGAATATTCGATTGGAAGCTGTTTTGGACAACTTTTCTTTTCTTCATGCCAAGCACTTGGCAGACCTCCGCGCAACGTCCAGATCACGATGGGAAAAGTTTTCTGTGCTGGCACACTTCCTCCTTGCCAGACATAGTGGAAAAGCTTTCTGCTAAGATGTAGACCACAAAAGACGCTAAAGACGAAGGTACGATGCTCTCCGGAGCTAAGAGCCGCTCCCGGGCTTCTTTCGGCAGAAGCCGCGCTAAGAGAGCACTGTGAGCGGTACAATCGTCTTTGCGCGAAGAAGCCGCTTCTTCGGCTCCAGGAGCCGGAGAGAGCGGCAGCTTCAGAAAGGTGAAGAAGGATGCTGTACAACACTGGGATTGTGTGCGCAGCTTGCCAACTGATAGAAAACAGTACCTTACCACTCTCCTGACTTTTCCAATCACATGAATATTCGATTGGAAGCTGTTTTGGACAACTTTTCTTTTCTTCATGCCAAGCATTTGGCAGACCTCCGTGCAACGTCCAGATCACGATGGGAAAAGTTTTCTGTGCTGGCACACTTCCTCCTTGCCAGACATAGTGGAAAAGCTTTCTGCTAAGATGTAGACCACAAAAGATGCTAAAGACGAAGGTACGATGCTCTCCGGAGCTAAGAGCCGCTCCCGGGCTTCTTTCGGCAGAAGCCGCGCTAAGAGAGCACTGTGACCGGTACAATCGTCTTTGCGCGAAGAAGCCGCTTCTTCGGCTCCAGGAGCCGGAGAGAGCGGCAGCATCGGAAAGGTGAAGAAGGATGCTGTATTGCACTGGGATTGTGTGCGCAGCTTGCCAACTGATAGAAAACAGTACCTTACCACTCTCCTGACTTTTCCAATCACATGAATATTCGATTGGAAGCTGTTTTGGACAACTTTTCTTTTCTTCATGCCAAGCACTTGGCAGACCTCCGGGCAACGTTAGAACACGATGGGAGATGTTTTCTGTGCTGGCACACTTTCTCCTTGCCAGACATAGTGGAAAAGCTTTCTGCTAAGATGTAGACCACAAAAGACGCTAAAGACGAAGGTACGATGCTCTCCGGAGCTAAGAGCCGCTCCCGGGCTTCTTTCGGTAGAAGCCGCGCTAAGAGAGCACTGTGACCGGTACAATCGTCATTGCGCGAAGAAGCCGCTTCTTCGGCTCCAGGAGCCGGAGAGAGCGGCAGCATCGGAAAGGTGAAGAAGGATGCTGTATTGCACTGGGATTGTGTGCGCAGCTTGCCAACTGATAGAAAACAGTACCTTACCACTCTCCTGACTTTTCCAATCACATGAATATTCGATTGGAAGCTGTTTTGGACAACTTTTCTTTTCTTCATGCCAAGCATTTGGCAGACCTCCGCGCAACGTCCAGATCACGATGGGAAAAGTTTTCTGTGCTGGCACACTTCCTCCTTGCCAGACATAGTGGAAAAGCTTTCTGCTAAGATGTAGACCACAAAAGACGCTAAAGACGAAGGTACGATGCTCTCCGGAGCTAAGAGCCGCTCCCGGGCTTCTTTCGGCAGAAGCCGCGCTAAGAGAGCACTGTTACCGGTACAATCGTCTTTGCGCGAAGAAGCCGCTTCTTCGGCTCCAGGAGCCGGAGAGAGCGGCAGCTTCATAAGGTGGAGAAGGATGCTGTAGTGCACTGGGATTGTGTGCGCAGCTTGCCAACTGATAGAAAACAGTACCTTACCACTCTCCTGACTTTTCCAATCACATGAATATTCCAATGGAAGCTGTTTTGGACAACTTTTCTTTTCTTCATGCCAAGCACTTGGCAGACCTCCGTGCAACGTTAGAACACGATGGGAGATGTTTTCTGTGCTGGCACACTTCCTCCTTGCCAGACATTGTGGAAAAGCTTTCTGCTAAGATGTAGACCACAAAAGACGCTAAAGACGAAGGTACGATGCTCTCCGGAGCTAAGAGCCGCTCCCGGGCTTCTTTCGGCAGAAGCCGCGCTAAGAGAGCACTGTGAGCGGTACAATCGTCTTTGCGCGAAGAAGCCGCTTCTTCGGCTCCAGGAGCCGGAGAGAGCGGCAGCTTCCGAAAGGTGAAGAAGGATGCTGTATTACATTGGGATTGTGTGCGCAGCTTGCCAACTGATAGAAAACAGTACTTTACCACTCTTCTGACTTTTCCAATCACATGAATATTCGATTGGAAGCTGTTTTGGACAACTTTTCTTTTCTTCATGCCAAGCATTTGGCAGACCTCCGTGCAACGTCCAGATCACGATGGGAAAAGTTTTCTGTGCTGGCACACTTCCTCCTTGCCAGACATAGTGGAAAAGCATTCTGCTAAGATGTAGACCACAAAAGACACTAAAGACGAAGGTACGATGCTCTCCGGAGCTAAGAGCCGCTCCCGGGCTTCTTTCGGCAGAAGCCGCGCTAATAGAGCCCTGTGACCGGTACAATCGTCTTTGCGCGAAGAAGCCGCTTCTTCGGCTCCAGGAGCCGGAGAGAGCGGCAGCTTCGGAAAGGTGAAGAAGGATGCTGTATTGCACTAGGATTGTGTGCGCAGCTTGCCAACTGATGGAAAACAGTACCTTACCATTCTCCTGACTTTTCCAATCACGTGAATATTCGATTGGAAGCTGTTTTGGACAACTTTTCTTTTCTTCATGCCAAGCACTTGGCAGACCTCCGTGCAACGTTAGAACACGATGGGAGATGTTTTCTGTGCTGGCACACTTTCTCCTTGCCAGACATAGTGGAAAAGCTTTTTGCTAAGATGTAGACCACAAAAGACGCTAAAGACGAAGGTACGATGCTCTCCGGAGCTAAGAGCCGCTCCCGGGCTTCTTTCGGCAGAAGCCGCGCTAAGAGAGCACTGTGACCGGTACAATCATCTTTGCGCGAAGAAGCCGCTTCTTCGGCTCCAGGAGCCGGAGAGAGCGGCAGCATCGGAAAGGTGAAGAAGGATGCTGTATTGCACTGGGATTGTGTGCGCAGCTTGCCAACTGATAGAAAACAGTACCTTACCACTCTCCTGACTTTTCCAATCACATGAATATTCGATTGGAAGCTGTTTTGGACAACTTTTCTTTTCTTCATGCCAAGCATTTGGCAGACCTCCGTGCAACGTCCAGATCACGATGGGAAAAGTTTTCTGTGCTGGCACACTTCCTCCTTGCCAGACATAGTGGAAAAGCTTTCTGCTAAGATGTAGACCACAAAAGACGCTAAAGACGAAGGTACGATGCTCTCCGGAGCTAAGAGCCGCTCCCGGGCTTCTTTCGGCAGAAGCCGCGCTAAGAGAGCACTGTGAGCGGTACAATCGTCTTTGCGCGAAGAAGCCGCTTCTTCGGCTCCAGGAGCCGGAGAGAGCGGCAGCATCGGAAAGGTGAAGAAGGATGCTGTATTGCACTGGGATTGTGTGCGCAGCTTGCCAACTGATAGAAAACAGTACCTTACCACTCTCCTGACTTTTCCAATCACATGAATATTCGATTGGAAGCTGTTTTGGACAACTTTTCTTTTCTTCATGCCAAGCACTTGGCAGACCTCCGCGCAACGTCCAGATCACGATGGGAATAGTTTTCTGTGCTGGCACACTTCCTCCTTGCCAGACATAGTGGAAAAGCTTTCTGCTAAGATGTAGACCACAAAAGACGCTAAAGACGAAGGTACGATGCTCTCCGGAGCTAAGAGCCGCTCCCGGGCTTCTTTCGGCAGAAGCCGCGCTAAGAGAGCACTGTGAGCGGTACAATCGTCTTTGCGCGAAGAAGCCGCTTCTTCGGCTCCAGGAGCCGGAGAGAGCGGCAGCTTCAGAAAGGTGAAGAAGGATGCTGTACAACACTGGGATTGTGTGCGCAGCTTGCCAACTGATAGAAAACAGTACCTTACCACTCTCCTGACTTTTCCAATCACATGAATATTCGATTGGAAGCTGTTTTGGACAACTTTTCTTTTCTTCATGCCAAGCATTTGGCAGACCTCCGTGCAACGTCCAGATCACGATGGGAAAAGTTTTCTGTGCTGGCACACTTCCTCCTTGCCAGACATAGTGGAAAAGCTTTCTGCTAAGATGTAGACCACAAAAGACGCTAAAGACGAAGGTACGATGCTCTCCGGAGCTAAGAGCCGCTCCCGGGCTTCTTTCGGCAGAAGCCGCGCTAAGAGAGCACTGTGACCGGTACAATCGTCTTTGCGCGAAGAAGCCGCTTCTTCGGCTCCAGGAGCCGGAGAGAGCGGCAGCATCGGAAAGGTGAAGAAGGATGCTGTACAACACTGGGATTGTGTGTGCAGCTTGCCAACTGATAGAAAACAGTACCTTACCAGTCTTCTGACTTTTCCAATCACATGAATATTCGATTGGAAGCTGTTTTGGACAACTTTTCTTTTCTTCATGCCAAGCACTTGGCAGACCTCCGTGCAACGTTAGAACACGATGGGAGATGTTTTCTGTGCTGGCACACTTCCTCCTTGCCAGACATAGTGGAAAAGCTTTCTGCTAAGATGTAGACCACAAAAGACGCTAAAGACGAAGGTACGATGCTCTCCGGAGCTAAGAGCCGCTCCCGGGCTTCTTTCGGTAGAAGCCGCGCTAAGAGAGCACTGTGACCGGTACAATCGTCTTTGCGCGAAGAAGCCGCTTCTTCGGCTCCAGGAGCCGGAGAGAGCGGCAGCATCGGAAAGGTGAAGAAGGATGCTGTATTGCACTGGGATTGTGTGCGCAGCTTGCCAACTGATAGAAAACAGTACCTTACCACTCTCCTGACTTTTCCAATCACATGAATATTCGATTGGAAGCTGTTTTGGACAACTTTTCTTTTCTTCATGCCAAGCATTTGGCAGACCTCCGCGCAACGTCCAGATCACGATGGGAAAAGTTTTCTGTGCTGGCACACTTCCTCCTTGCCAGACATAGTGGAAAAGCTTTCTGCTAAGATGTAGACCACAAAAGACGCTAAAGACGAAGGTACGATGCTCTCCGGAGCTAAGAGCCGCTCCCGGGCTTCTTTCGGCAGAAGCCGCGCTAAGAGAGCACTGTTACCGGTACAATCGTCTTTGCGCGAAGAAGCCGCTTCTTCGGCTCCGGGAGCCGGAGAGAGCGGCAGCTTCGGAAAGGTGGAGAAGGATGCTGTAGTGCACTGGGATTGTGTGCGCAGCTTGCCAACTGATAGAAAACAGTACCTTACCACTCTCCTGACTTTTCCAATCACATGAATATTCGATTAGAAGCTCTTTTGGACAACTTTTCTTTTCTTCATGCCAAGCACTTGGCAGACCTCCGTGCAACGTTAGAACACGATGGGAGATGTTTTCTGTGCTGGCGCAGGTTTTTCTTGCCAGACATAGTGGAAAAGCTTTTTGCTAAGATGTATACCACAAAAGACGCTAAAGACGAAGGTACGATGCTCTCCGGAGCTAAGCGCCGCTCCCGGGCGTCTTTCGGCAGAAGCCGCGCTAAGAGAGCACTGTGACCGGTACAATCGTCTTTGCGCGAAGAAGCCGCTTCTTCGGCTCCAGGAGCCGGAGAGAGCGGCAGCATCGGAAAGGTGAAGAAGGATGCTGTATTGCACTGGGATTGTGTGCGCAGCTTGCCAACTGATAGAAAACAGTACCTTACCACTCTCCTGACTTTTCCAATCACATGAATATTCCAATGGAAGCTGTTTTGGACAACTTTTCTTTTCTTCATGCCAAGCACTTGGCAGACCTCCGTGCAACGTTAGAACACGATGGGAGATGTTTTCTGTGCTGGCACACTTCCTCCTTGCCAGACATAGTGGAAAAGCTTTCTGCTAAGATGTAGACCACAAAAGACGCTAAAGACGAAGGTACGATGCTCTCCGGAGCTAAGAGCCGCTCCCGGGCTTCTTTCGGCAGAAGCCGCGCTAAGAGAGCACTGTGAGCGGTACAATCGTCTTTGCGCGAAGAAGCCGCTTCTTCGGCTCCAGGAGCCGGAGAGAGCGGCAGCTTCGGAAAGGTGAAGAAGGATGCTGTATTGCACTGGGATTGTGTGCGCAGCTTGCCAACTGATAGAAAACAGTACCTTACCACTCTCCTGACTTTTCCAATCACATGAATATTCGATTGGAAGCTGTTTTGGACAACTTTTCTTTTCTTCATGCCAAGCATTTGGCAGACCTCCGTGCAACGTCCAGATCACGATGGGAAAAGTTTTCTGTGCTGGCACACTTCCTCCTTGCCAGACATAGTGGAAAAGCTTTCTGCTAAGATGTAGACCACAAAAGACGCTAAAGACGAAGGTACGATGCTCTCCGGAGCTAAGAGCCGCTCCCGGGCTTCTTTCGGCAGAAGCCGCGCTAAGAGAGCACTGTGACCGGTACAATCGTCTTTGCGCGAAGAAGCCGCTTCTTCGGCTCCAGGAGCCGGAGAGAGCGGCAGCTTCAAAAAGGTGAAGAAGGATGCTGTACAACACTGGGATTGTGTGCGCAGCTTGCCAATTGATAGAAAACAGTACCTTACCACTCTCCTGACTTTTCCAATCACATGAATATTCGATTGGAAGATCTTTTGGACAGCTTTTCTTTTCTTCATGCCAAACACTTGCAGACCTCCGTGCAACGTCCAGAACACGATGGGTGATGTTTTCTGTGCTGGCACAGTTTCTCCTTGCCAGATGTAGTGGAAAAGCTTTTTGCTAAGATGTAGACCACAAAAGACGCTAAAGACGAAGGTACGATGCTCTCGGGGGCTAAGAGCCGCTCCCAGGCTTCTTTCGGCAGAAGCCGCGCTAAGAGAGCCCTGTGACCGGTACAATCGTCTTTGCGCGAAGAAGCCGCTTCTTCGGCTCCAGGAGCCGGAGAGAGCGGCAGCTTCGGAAAGGTGAAGAAGGATGCTGTATTGCACTAGGATTGTGTGCGCAGCTTGCCAACTGATGGAAAACAGTACCTTACCATTCTCCTGACTTTTCCAATCACGTGAATATTCGATTGGAAGCTGTTTTGGACAACTTTTCTTTTCTTCATGCCAAGCACTTGGCAGACCTCCGTGCAACGTTAGAACACGATGGGAGATGTTTTCTGTGCTGGCACACTTTCTCCTTGCCAGACATAGTGGAAAAGCTTTTTGCTAAGATGTAGACCACAAAAGACGCTAAAGACGAAGGTACGATGCTCTCCGGAGCTAAGAGCCGCTCCCGGGCTTCTTTCAGCAGAAGCCGCGCTAAGAGAGCACTGTGACCGGTACAATCGTCTTTGCGCGAAGATGCCCCTTCTTTGACTCCAGGAGCCGGAGAGAGCGGCAGCATCGGAAAGGTGAAGAAGGATGCTGTATTACATTGGGATTGTGTGCGCAGCTTGCCAACTGATAGAAAACAGTACCTTACCACTCTCCTGACTTTTCCAATCACATGAATATTCGATTGGAAGCTGTTTTGGACAACTTTTCTTTTCTTCATGCCAAGCACTTGGCAGACCTCCGTGCAACGTTAGAACACGATGGGAGATGTTTTCTGTGCTGGCACACTTTCTCCTTGCCAGACATAGTGGAAAAGCTTTTTGCTAAGATGTAGACCACAAAAGACGCTAAAGACGAAGGTACGATGCTCTCCGGAGCTAAGAGCCGCTCCCGGGCTTCTTTCGGCAGAAGCCGCGCTAAGAGAGCACTGTGACCGGTACAATCATCTTTGCGCGAAGAAGCCGCTTCTTCGGCTCCAGGAGCCGGAGAGAGCGGCAGCATCGGAAAGGTGAAGAAGGATGCTGTATTGCACTGGGATTGTGTGCGCAGCTTGCCAACTGATAGAAAACAGTACCTTACCACTCTCCTGACTTTTCCAATCACATGAATATTCGATTGGAAGCTGTTTTGGACAACTTTTCTTTTCTTCATGCCAAGCATTTGGCAGACCTCCGTGCAACGTCCAGAACACGATGGGAAAAGATGTCTGTGCTGGCACACTTCCTCCTTGCCAGACATAGTGGAAAAGCTTTCTGCTAAGATGTAGACCACAAAAGACGCTAAAGACGAAGGTACGATGCTCTCCGGAGCTAACAGCCGCTCCCGGGCTTCTTTCGGCAGAAGCCGCGCTAAGAGAGCACTGTGAGCGGTACAATCGTCTTTGCGCGAAGAAGCCGCTTCTTCGGCTCCAGGAGCCGGAGAGAGCGGCAGCATCGGAAAGGTGAAGAAGGATGCTGTATTGCACTGGGATTGTGTGCGCAGCTTGCCAACTTATAGAAAACAGTACCTTACCACTCTCCTGACTTTTCCAATCACATGAATATTCGATTGGAAGCTGTTTTGGACAACTTTTCTTTTCTTCATGCCAAGCACTTGGCAGACCTCCGCGCAACGTCCAGATCACGATGGGAAAAGTTTTCTGTGCTGGCACACTTCCTCCTTGCCAGACATAGTGGAAAAGCTTTCTGCTAAGATGTAGACCACAAAAGACGCTAAAGACGAAGGTACGATGCTCTCCGGAGCTAAGAGCCGCTCCCGGGCTTCTTTCGGCAGAAGCCGCGCTAAGAGAGCACTGTGAGCGGTACAATCGTCTTTGCGCGAAGAAGCCGCTTCTTCGGCTCCAGGAGCCGGAGAGAGCGGCAGCTTCAGAAAGGTGAAGAAGGATGCTGTACAACACTGGGATTGTGTGCGCAGCTTGCCAACTGATAGAAAACAGTACCTTACCACTCTCCTGACTTTTCCAATCACATGAATATTCGATTGGAAGCTGTTTTGGACAACTTTTCTTTTCTTCATGCCAAGCATTTGGCAGACCTCCGTGCAACGTCCAGATCACGATGGGAAAAGTTTTCTGTGCTGGCACACTTCCTCCTTGCCAGACATAGTGGAAAAGCTTTCTGCTAAGATGTAGACCACAAAAGATGCTAAAGACGAAGGTACGATGCTCTCCGGAGCTAAGAGCCGCTCCCGGGCTTCTTTCGGCAGAAGCCGCGCTAAGAGAGCACTGTGACCGGTACAATCGTCTTTGCGCGAAGAAGCCGCTTCTTCGGCTCCAGGAGCCGGAGAGAGCGGCAGCATCGGAAAGGTGAAGAAGGATGCTGTATTGCACTGGGATTGTGTGCGCAGCTTGCCAACTGATAGAAAACAGTACCTTACCACTCTCCTGACTTTTCCAATCACATGAATATTCGATTGGAAGCTGTTTTGGACAACTTTTCTTTTCTTCATGCCAAGCACTTGGCAGACCTCCGGGCAACGTTAGAACACGATGGGAGATGTTTTCTGTGCTGGCACACTTTCTCCTTGCCAGACATAGTGGAAAAGCTTTCTGCTAAGATGTAGACCACAAAAGACGCTAAAGACGAAGGTACGATGCTCTCCGGAGCTAAGAGCCGCTCCCGGGCTTCTTTCGGTAGAAGCCGCGCTAAGAGAGCACTGTGACCGGTACAATCGTCATTGCGCGAAGAAGCCGCTTCTTCGGCTCCAGGAGCCGGAGAGAGCGGCAGCATCGGAAAGGTGAAGAAGGATGCTGTATTGCACTGGGATTGTGTGCGCAGCTTGCCAACTGATAGAAAACAGTACCTTACCACTCTCCTGACTTTTCCAATCACATGAATATTCGATTGGAAGCTGTTTTGGACAACTTTCCTTTTCTTCATGCCAAGCATTTGGCAGACCTCCGCGCAACGTCCAGATCACGATGGGAAAAGTTTTCTGTGCTGGCACACTTCCTCCTTGCCAGACATAGTGGAAAAGCTTTCTGCTAAGATGTAGACCACAAAAGACGCTAAAGACGAAGGTACGATGCTCTCCGGAGCTAAGAGCCGCTCCCGGGCTTCTTTCGGCAGAAGCCGCGCTAAGAGAGCACTGTTACCGGTACAATCGTCTTTGCGCGAAGAAGCCGCTTCTTCGGCTCCAGGAGCCGGAGAGAGCGGCAGCTTCATAAGGTGGAGAAGGATGCTGTAGTGCACTGGGATTGTGTGCGCAGCTTGCCAACTGATAGAAAACAGTACCTTACCACTCTCCTGACTTTTCCAATCACATGAATATTCCAATGGAAGCTGTTTTGGACAACTTTTCTTTTCTTCATGCCAAGCACTTGGCAGACCTCCGTGCAACGTTAGAACACGATGGGAGATGTTTTCTGTGCTGGCACACTTCCTCCTTGCCAGACATTGTGGAAAAGCTTTCTGCTAAGATGTAGACCACAAAAGACGCTAAAGACGAAGGTACGATGCTCTCCGGAGCTAAGAGCCGCTCCCGGGCTTCTTTCGGCAGAAGCCGCGCTAAGAGAGCACTGTGAGCGGTACAATCGTCTTTGCGCGAAGAAGCCGCTTCTTCGGCTCCAGGAGCCGGAGAGAGCGGCAGCATCGGAAAGGTGAAGAAGGATGCTGTATTACATTGGGATTGTGTGCGCAGCTTGCCAACTGATAGAAAACAGTACTTTACCACTCTTCTGACTTTTCCAATCACATGAATATTCGATTGGAAGCTGTTTTGGACAACTTTTCTTTTCTTCATGCCAAGCATTTGGCAGACCTCCGTGCAACGTCCAGATCACGATGGGAAAAGTTTTCTGTGCTGGCACACTTCCTCCTTGCCAGACATAGTGGAAAAGCATTCTGCTAAGATGTAGACCACAAAAGACACTAAAGACGAAGGTACGATGCTCTCCGGAGCTAAGAGCCGCTCCCGGGCTTCTTTCGGCAGAAGCCGCGCTAAGAGAGCCCTGTGACCGGTACAATCGTCTTTGCGCGAAGAAGCCGCTTCTTCGGCTCCAGGAGCCGGAGAGAGCGGCAGCTTCGGAAAGGTGAAGAAGGATGCTGTATTGCACTAGGATTGTGTGCGCAGCTTGCCAACTGATGGAAAACAGTACCTTACCACTCTCCTGACTTTTCCAATCACATGAATATTCGATTGGAAGCTGTTTTGGACAACTTTTCTTTTCTTCATGCCAAGCACTTGGCAGACCTCCGTGCAACGTTAGAACACGATGGGAGATGTTTTCTGTGCTGGCACACTTTCTCCTTGCCAGACATAGTGGAAAAGCTTTTTGCTAAGATGTAGACCACAAAAGACGCTAAAGACGAAGGTACGATGCTCTCCGGAGCTAAGAGCCGCTCCCGGGCTTCTTTCGGCAGAAGCCGCGCTAAGAGAGCACTGTGACCGGTACAATCATCTTTGCGCGAAGAAGCCGCTTCTTCGGCTCCAGGAGCCGGAGAGAGCGGCAGCATCGGAAAGGTGAAGAAGGATGCTGTATTGCACTGGGATTGTGTGCGCAGCTTGCCAACTGATAGAAAACAGTACCTTACCACTCTCCTGACTTTTCCAATCACATGAATATTCGATTGGAAGCTGTTTTGGACAACTTTTCTTTTCTTCATGCCAAACACTTGGCAGACCTCCGTGCAACGTTAGAACACGATGGGAGATGTTTTCTGTGCTGGCACACTTTCTCCTTGCCAGACATAGTGGAAAAGCTTTTTGCTAAGATGTAGACCACAAAAGACGCTAAAGACGAAGGTACGATGCTCTCCGGAGCTAAGAGCCGCTCCCGGGCTTCTTTCGGCAGAAGCCGCGCTAAGAGAGCACTGTGACCGGTACAATCATCTTTGCGCGAAGAAGCCGCTTCTTCGGCTCCAGGAGCCGGAGAGAGCGGCAGCATCGGAAAGGTGAAGAAGGATGCTGTATTGCACTGGGATTGTGTGCGCAGCTTGCCAACTGATAGAAAACAGTACCTTACCACTCTCCTGACTTTTCCAATCACATGAATATTCGATTGGAAGCTGTTTTGGACAACTTTTCTTTTCTTCATGCCAAGCATTTGGCAGACCTCCGTGCAACGTCCAGAACACGATGGGAAAAGATGTCTGTGCTGGCACACTTCCTCCTTGCCAGACATAGTGGAAAAGCTTTCTGCTAAGATGTAGACCACAAAAGACGCTAAAGACGAAGGTACGATGCTCTCCGGAGCTAACAGCCGCTCCCGGGCTTCTTTCGGCAGAAGCCGCGCTAAGAGAGCACTGTGAGCGGTACAATCGTCTTTGCGCGAAGAAGCCGCTTCTTCGGCTCCAGGAGCCGGAGAGAGCGGCAGCATCGGAAAGGTGAAGAAGGATGCTGTATTGCACTGGGATTGTGTGCGCAGCTTGCCAACTTATAGAAAACAGTACCTTACCACTCTCCTGACTTTTCCAATCACATGAATATTCGATTGGAAGCTGTTTTGGACAACTTTTCTTTTCTTCATGCCAAGCACTTGGCAGACCTCCGCGCAACGTCCAGATCACGATGGGAAAAGTTTTCTGTGCTGGCACACTTCCTCCTTGCCAGACATAGTGGAAAAGCTTTCTGCTAAGATGTAGACCACAAAAGACGCTAAAGACGAAGGTACGATGCTCTCCGGAGCTAAGAGCCGCTCCCGGGCTTCTTTCGGCAGAAGCCGCGCTAAGAGAGCACTGTGAGCGGTACAATCGTCTTTGCGCGAAGAAGCCGCTTCTTCGGCTCCAGGAGCCGGAGAGAGCGGCAGCTTCAGAAAGGTGAAGAAGGATGCTGTACAACACTGGGATTGTGTGCGCAGCTTGCCAACTGATAGAAAACAGTACCTTACCACTCTCCTGACTTTTCCAATCACATGAATATTCGATTGGAAGCTGTTTTGGACAACTTTTCTTTTCTTCATGCCAAGCATTTGGCAGACCTCCGTGCAACGTCCAGATCACGATGGGAAAAGTTTTCTGTGCTGGCACACTTCCTCCTTGCCAGACATAGTGGAAAAGCTTTCTGCTAAGATGTAGACCACAAAAGATGCTAAAGACGAAGGTACGATGCTCTCCGGAGCTAAGAGCCGCTCCCGGGCTTCTTTCGGCAGAAGCCGCGCTAAGAGAGCACTGTGACCGGTACAATCGTCTTTGCGCGAAGAAGCCGCTTCTTCGGCTCCAGGAGCCGGAGAGAGCGGCAGCATCGGAAAGGTGAAGAAGGATGCTGTATTGCACTGGGATTGTGTGCGCAGCTTGCCAACTGATAGAAAACAGTACCTTACCACTCTCCTGACTTTTCCAATCACATGAATATTCGATTGGAAGCTGTTTTGGACAACTTTTCTTTTCTTCATGCCAAGCACTTGGCAGACCTCCGGGCAACGTTAGAACACGATGGGAGATGTTTTCTGTGCTGGCACACTTTCTCCTTGCCAGACATAGTGGAAAAGCTTTCTGCTAAGATGTAGACCACAAAAGACGCTAAAGACGAAGGTACGATGCTCTCCGGAGCTAAGAGCCGCTCCCGGGCTTCTTTCGGTAGAAGCCGCGCTAAGAGAGCACTGTGACCGGTACAATCGTCATTGCGCGAAGAAGCCGCTTCTTCGGCTCCAGGAGCCGGAGAGAGCGGCAGCATCGGAAAGGTGAAGAAGGATGCTGTATTGCACTGGGATTGTGTGCGCAGCTTGCCAACTGATAGAAAACAGTACCTTACCACTCTCCTGACTTTTCCAATCACATGAATATTCGATTGGAAGCTGTTTTGGACAACTTTTCTTTTCTTCATGCCAAGCATTTGGCAGACCTCCGCGCAACGTCCAGATCACGATGGGAAAAGTTTTCTGTGCTGGCACACTTCCTCCTTGCCAGACATAGTGGAAAAGCTTTCTGCTAAGATGTAGACCACAAAAGACGCTAAAGACGAAGGTACGATGCTCTCCGGAGCTAAGAGCCGCTCCCGGGCTTCTTTCGGCAGAAGCCGCGCTAAGAGAGCACTGTTACCGGTACAATCGTCTTTGCGCGAAGAAGCCGCTTCTTCGGCTCCAGGAGCCGGAGAGAGCGGCAGCTTCATAAGGTGGAGAAGGATGCTGTAGTGCACTGGGATTGTGTGCGCAGCTTGCCAACTGATAGAAAACAGTACCTTACCACTCTCCTGACTTTTCCAATCACATGAATATTCCAATGGAAGCTGTTTTGGACAACTTTTCTTTTCTTCATGCCAAGCACTTGGCAGACCTCCGTGCAACGTTAGAACACGATGGGAGATGTTTTCTGTGCTGGCACACTTCCTCCTTGCCAGACATTGTGGAAAAGCTTTCTGCTAAGATGTAGACCACAAAAGACGCTAAAGACGAAGGTACGATGCTCTCCGGAGCTAAGAGCCGCTCCCGGGCTTCTTTCGGCAGAAGCCGCGCTAAGAGAGCACTGTGAGCGGTACAATCGTCTTTGCGCGAAGAAGCCGCTTCTTCGGCTCCAGGAGCCGGAGAGAGCGGCAGCTTCCGAAAGGTGAAGAAGGATGCTGTATTACATTGGGATTGTGTGCGCAGCTTGCCAACTGATAGAAAACAGTACCTTACCACTCTCCTGACTTTTCCAATCACATGAATATTCGATTGGAAGCTGTTTTGGACAACTTTTCTTTTCTTCATGCCAAGCATTTGGCAGACCTCCGTGCAACGTCCAGATCACGATGGGAAAAGTTTTCTGTGCTGGCACACTTCCTCCTTGCCAGACATAGTGGAAAAGCATTCTGCTAAGATGTAGACCACAAAAGACACTAAAGACGAAGGTACGATGCTCTCCGGAGCTAAGAGCCGCTCCCGGGCTTCTTTCGGCAGAAGCCGCGCTAAGAGAGCCCTGTGACCGGTACAATCGTCTTTGCGCGAAGAAGCCGCTTCTTCGGCTCCAGGAGCCGGAGAGAGCGGCAGCTTCGGAAAGGTGAAGAAGGATGCTGTATTGCACTAGGATTGTGTGCGCAGCTTGCCAACTGATGGAAAACAGTACCTTACCACTCTCCTGACTTTTCCAATCACATGAATATTCGATTGGAAGCTGTTTTGGACAACTTTTCTTTTCTTCATGCCAAGCATTTGGCAGACCTCCGTGCAACGTCCAGATCACGATGGGAAAAGTTTTCTGTGCTGGCACACTTCCTCCTTGCCAGACATAGTGGAAAAGCTTTCTGCTAAGATGTAGACCACAAAAGACGCTAAAGACGAAGGTACGATGCTCTCCGGAGCTAAGAGCCGCTCCCGGGCTTCTTTCGGCAGAAGCCGCGCTAAGAGAGCACTGTGAGCGGTACAATCGTCTTTGCGCGAAGAAGCCGCTTCTTCGGCTCCAGGAGCCGGAGAGAGCGGCAGCATCGGAAAGGTGAAGAAGGATGCTGTATTGCACTGGGATTGTGTGCGCAGCTTGCCAACTGATAGAAAACAGTACCTTACCACTCTCCTGACTTTTCCAATCACATGAATATTCGATTGGAAGCTGTTTTGGACAACTTTTCTTTTCTTCATGCCAAGCACTTGGCAGACCTCCGCGCAACGTCCAGATCACGATGGGAATAGTTTTCTGTGCTGGCACACTTCCTCCTTGCCAGACATAGTGGAAAAGCTTTCTGCTAAGATGTAGACCACAAAAGACGCTAAAGACGAAGGTACGATGCTCTCCGGAGCTAAGAGCCGCTCCCGGGCTTCTTTCGGCAGAAGCCGCGCTAAGAGAGCACTGTGAGCGGTACAATCGTCTTTGCGCGAAGAAGCCGCTTCTTCGGCTCCAGGAGCCGGAGAGAGCGGCAGCTTCAGAAAGGTGAAGAAGGATGCTGTACAACACTGGGATTGTGTGCGCAGCTTGCCAACTGATAGAAAACAGTACCTTACCACTCTCCTGACTTTTCCAATCACATGAATATTCGATTGGAAGCTGTTTTGGACAACTTTTCTTTTCTTCATGCCAAGCATTTGGCAGACCTCCGTGCAACGTCCAGATCACGATGGGAAAAGTTTTCTGTGCTGGCACACTTCCTCCTTGCCAGACATAGTGGAAAAGCTTTCTGCTAAGATGTAGACCACAAAAGACGCTAAAGACGAAGGTACGATGCTCTCCGGAGCTAAGAGCCGCTCCCGGGCTTCTTTCGGCAGAAGCCGCGCTAAGAGAGCACTGTGACCGGTACAATCGTCTTTGCGCGAAGAAGCCGCTTCTTCGGCTCCAGGAGCCGGAGAGAGCGGCAGCATCGGAAAGGTGAAGGAGGATGCTGTACAACACTGGGATTGTGTGTGCAGCTTGCCAACTGATAGAAAACAGTACCTTACCAGTCTTCTGACTTTTCCAATCACATGAATATTCGATTGGAAGCTGTTTTGGACAACTTTTCTTTTCTTCATGCCAAGCACTTGGCAGACCTCCGTGCAACGTTAGAACACGATGGGAGATGTTTTCTGTGCTGGCACACTTCCTCCTTGCCAGACATAGTGGAAAAGCTTTCTGCTAAGATGTAGACCACAAAAGACGCTAAAGACGAAGGTACGATGCTCTCCGGAGCTAAGAGCCGCTCCCGGGCTTCTTTCGGTAGAAGCCGCGCTAAGAGAGCACTGTGACCGGTACAATCGTCTTTGCGCGAAGAAGCCGCTTCTTCGGCTCCAGGAGCCGGAGAGAGCGGCAGCATCGGAAAGGTGAAGAAGGATGCTGTATTGCACTGGGATTGTGTGCGCAGCTTGCCAACTGATAGAAAACAGTACCTTACCACTCTCCTGACTTTTCCAATCACATGAATATTCGATTGGAAGCTGTTTTGGACAACTTTTCTTTTCTTCATGCCAAGCATTTGGCAGACCTCCGCGCAACGTCCAGATCACGATGGGAAAAGTTTTCTGTGCTGGCACACTTCCTCCTTGCCAGACATAGTGGAAAAGCTTTCTGCTAAGATGTAGACCACAAAAGACGCTAAAGACGAAGGTACGATGCTCTCCGGAGCTAAGAGCCGCTCCCGGGCTTCTTTCGGCAGAAGCCGCGCTAAGAGAGCACTGTTACCGGTACAATCGTCTTTGCGCGAAGAAGCCGCTTCTTCGGCTCCGGGAGCCGGAGAGAGCGGCAGCTTCGGAAAGGTGGAGAAGGATGCTGTAGTGCACTGGGATTGTGTGCGCAGCTTGCCAACTGATAGAAAACAGTACCTTACCACTCTCCTGACTTTTCCAATCACATGAATATTCGATTAGAAGCTCTTTTGGACAACTTTTCTTTTCTTCATGCCAAGCACTTGGCAGACCTCCGTGCAACGTTAGAACACGATGGGAGATGTTTTCTGTGCTGGCGCAGGTTTTTCTTGCCAGACATAGTGGAAAAGCTTTTTGCTAAGATGTATACCACAAAAGACGCTAAAGACGAAGGTACGATGCTCTCCGGAGCTAAGCGCCGCTCCCGGGCGTCTTTCGGCAGAAGCCGCGCTAAGAGAGCACTGTGACCGGTACAATCGTCTTTGCGCGAAGAAGCCGCTTCTTCGGCTCCAGGAGCCGGAGAGAGCGGCAGCATCGGAAAGGTGAAGAAGGATGCTGTATTGCACTGGGATTGTGTGCGCAGCTTGCCAACTGATGGAAAACAGTACCTTACCACTCTCCTGACTTTTCCAATCACGTGAATATTCGATTGGAAGCTCTTTCGGACAGCTTTTCTTCTCTTCATGCCAAACACTTGCAGACCTCCGTGCAACGTCCAGATCACGATGGGAGATGTTTTCTGTGCTGGCACACTTTCTCCTTGCCAGATGTAGTGGAAAAGCTTTTTGCTAAGATGTAGACCACAAAAGACGCTAAAGACGAAGGTACGATGCTCTCGGGGGCTAAGAGCCGCTCCCAGGCTTCTTTCGGCAGAAGCCGCGCTAAGAGAGCCCTGTGACCTGTACAATCGTCTTTGCGCGAAGAAGCCGCTTCTTCGGCTCCAGGAGCCGGAGAGAGCGGCAGCTTCGGAAAGGTGAAGAAGGATGCTGTATTGCACTAGGATTGTGTGCGCAGCTTGCCAACTGATGGAAAACAGTACCTTACCATTCTCCTGACTTTTCCAATCACGTGAATATTCGATTGGAAGCTGTTTTGGACAACTTTTCTTTTCTTCATGCCAAGCACTTGGCAGACCTCCGTGCAACGTTAGAACACGATGGGAGATGTTTTCTGTGCTGGCACACTTTCTCCTTGCCAGACATAGTGGAAAAGCTTTTTGCTAAGATGTAGACCACAAAAGACGCTAAAGACGAAGGTACGATGCTCTCCGGAGCTAAGAGCCGCTCCCGGGCTTCTTTCAGCAGAAGCCGCGCTAAGAGAGCACTGTGACCGGTACAATCGTCTTTGCGCGAAGATGCCCCTTCTTTGACTCCAGGAGCCGGAGAGAGCGGCAGCATCGGAAAGGTGAAGAAGGATGCTGTATTACATTGGGATTGTGTGCGCAGCTTGCCAACTGATATAAAACAGTACCTTACCACTCTCCTGACTTTTCCAATCACATGAATATTCGATTGGAAGCTGTTTTGGACAACTTTTCTTTTCTTCATGCCAAGCACTTGGCAGACCTCCGTGCAACGTTAGAACACGATGGGAGATGTTTTCTGTGCTGGCACACTTTCTCCTTGCCAGACATAGTGGAAAAGCTTTTTGCTAAGATGTAGACCACAAAAGACGCTAAAGACGAAGGTACGATGCTCTCCGGAGATAAGAGCCGCTCCCGGGCTTCTTTCGGCAGAAGCCGCGCTAAGAGAGCACTGTGACCGGTACAATCATCTTTGCGCGAAGAAGCCGCTTCTTCGGCTCCAGGAGCCGGAGAGAGCGGCAGCATCGGAAAGGTGAAGAAGGATGCTGTATTGCACTGGGATTGTGTGCGCAGCTTGCCAACTGATAGAAAACAGTACCTTACCACTCTCCTGACTTTTCCAATCACATGAATATTCGATTGGAAGCTGTTTTGGACAACTTTTCTTTTCTTCATGCCAAGCATTTGGCAGACCTCCGTGCAACGTCCAGATCACGATGGGAAAAGTTTTCTGTGCTGGCACACTTCCTCCTTGCCAGACATAGTGGAAAAGCTTTCTGCTAAGATGTAGACCACAAAAGACGCTAAAGACGAAGGTACGATGCTCTCCGGAGCTAAGAGCCGCTCCCGGGCTTCTTTCGGCAGAAGCCGCGCTAAGAGAGCACTGTGAGCGGTACAATCGTCTTTGCGCGAAGAAGCCGCTTCTTCGGCTCCAGGAGCCGGAGAGAGCGGCAGCATCGGAAAGGTGAAGAAGGATGCTGTATTGCACTGAGATTGTGTGCGCAGCTTGCCAACTTATAGAAAACAGTACCTTACCACTCTCCTGACTTTTCCAATCACATGAATATTCGATTGGAAGCTGTTTTGGACAACTTTTCTTTTCTTCATGCCAAGCACTTGGCAGACCTCCGCGCAACGTCCAGATCACGATGGGAAAAGTTTTCTGTGCTGGCACACTTCCTCCTTGCCAGACATAGTGGAAAAGCTTTCTGCTAAGATGTAGACCACAAAAGACGCTAAAGACGAAGGTACGATGCTCTCCGGAGCTAAGAGCCGCTCCCGGGCTTCTTTCAGCAGAAGCCGCGCTAAGAGAGCACTGTGACCGGTACAATCGTCTTTGCGCGAAGATGCCCCTTCTTTGACTCCAGGAGCCGGAGAGAGCGGCAGCATCGGAAAGGTGAAGAAGGATGCTGTATTACATTGGGATTGTGTGCGCAGCTTGCCAACTGATAGAAAACAGTACCTTACCACTCTCCTGACTTTTCCAATCACATGAATATTCGATTAGAAGCTCTTTTGGACAACTTTTCTTTTCTTCATGCCAAGCACTTGGCAGACCTCCGTGCAACGTTAGAACACGATGGGAGATGTTTTCTGTGCTGGCGCAGGTTTTTCTTGCCAGACATAGTGGAAAAGCTTTTTGCTAAGATGTAGACCACAAAAGACGCTAAAGACGAAGGTACGATGCTCTCCGGAGCTAAGCGCCGCTCCCGGGCGTCTTTCGGCAGAAGCCGCGCTAAGAGAGCACTGTGACCGGTACAATCGTCTTTGCGCGAAGAAGCCGCTTCTTCGGCTCCAGGAGCCGGAGAGAGCGGCAGCATCGGAAAGGTGAAGAAGGATGCTGTACAACACTGGGATTGTGTGCGCAGCTTGCCAACTGATAGAAAACAGTACCTTACCAGTCTTCTGACTTTTCCAATCACATGAATATTCGATTGGAAGCTGTTTTGGACAACTTTTCTTTTCTTCATGCCAAGCACTTGGCAGACCTCCGTGCAACGTTAGAACACGATGGGAGATGTTTTCTGTGCTGGCACACTTCCTCCTTGCCAGACATAGTGGAAAAGCTTTCTGCTAAGATGTAGACCACAAAAGACGCTAAAGACGAAGGTACGATGCTCTCCGGAGCTAAGAGCCGCTCCCGGGCTTCTTTCGGTAGAAGCCGCGCTAAGAGAGCACTGTGACCGGTACAATCGTCTTTGCGCGAAGAAGCCGCTTCTTCGGCTCCAGGAGCCGGAGAGAGCGGCAGCATCGGAAAGGTGAAGAAGGATGCTGTATTGCACTGGGATTGTGTGCGCAGCTTGCCAACTGATAGAAAACAGTACCTTACCACTCTCCTGACTTTTCCAATCACATGAATATTCGATTGGAAGCTGTTTTGGACAACTTTTCTTTTCTTCATGCCAAGCATTTAGCAGACCTCCGCGCAACGTCCAGATCACGATGGGAAAAGTTTTCTGTGCTGGCACACTTCCTCCTTGCCAGACATAGTGGAAAAGCTTTCTGCTAAGATGTAGACCACAAAAGACGCTAAAGACGAAGGTACGATGCTCTCCGGAGCTAAGAGCCGCTCCCGGGCTTCTTTCGGCAGAAGCCGCGCTAAGAGAGCACTGTTACCGGTACAATCGTCTTTGCGCGAAGAAGCCGCTTCTTCGGCTCCGGGAGCCGGAGAGAGCGGCAGCTTCGGAAAGGTGGAGAAGGATGCTGTAGTGCACTGGGATTGTGTGCGCAGCTTGCCAACTGATAGAAAACAGTACCTTACCACTCTCCTGACTTTTCCAATCACATGAATATTCGATTAGAAGCTCTTTTGGACAACTTTTCTTTTCTTCATGCCAAGCACTTGGCAGACCTCCGTGCAACGTTAGAACACGATGGGAGATGTTTTCTGTGCTGGCGCAGGTTTTTCTTGCCAGACATAGTGGAAAAGCTTTTTGCTAAGATGTATACCACAAAAGACGCTAAAGACGAAGGTACGATGCTCTCCGGAGCTAAGCGCCGCTCCCGGGCGTCTTTCGGCAGAAGCCGCGCTAAGAGAGCACTGTGACCGGTACAATCGTCTTTGCGCGAAGAAGCCGCTTCTTCGGCTCCAGGAGCCGGAGAGAGCGGCAGCTTCGGAAAGGTGAAGAAGGATGCTGTATTGCACTAGGATTGTGTGCGCAGCTTGCCAACTGATGGAAAACAGTACCTTACCATTCTCCTGACTTTTCCAATCACGTGAATATTCGATTGGAAGCTGTTTTGGACAACTTTTCTTTTCTTCATGCCAAGCACTTGGCAGACCTCCGTGCAACGTCCAGATCACGATGGGAAAAGTTTTCTGTGCTGGCACACTTCCTCCTTGCCAGACATAGTGGAAAAGCTTTCTGCTAAGATGTAGACCACAAAAGACGCTAAAGACGAAGGTACGATGCTCTCCGGAGCTAAGAGCCGCTCCCGGGCTTCTTTCGGCAGAAGCCGCGCTAAGAGAGCACTGTGAGCGGTACAATCGTCTTTGCGCGAAGAAGCCGCTTCTTCGGCTCCAGGAGCCGGAGAGAGCGGCAGCATCGGAAAGGTGAAGAAGGATGCTGTATTGCACTGGGATTGTGTGCGCAGCTTGCCAACTTATAGAAAACAGTACCTTACCACTCTCCTGACTTTTCCAATCACATGAATATTCGATTGGAAGCTGTTTTGGACAACTTTTCTTTTCTTCATGCCAAGCACTTGGCAGACCTCCGCGCAACGTCCAGATCACGATGGGAAAAGTTTTCTGTGCTGGCACACTTCCTCCTTGCCAGACATAGTGGAAAAGCTTTCTGCTAAGATGTAGACCACAAAAGACGCTAAAGACGAAGGTACGATGCTCTCCGGAGCTAAGAGCCGCTCCCGGGCTTCTTTCAGCAGAAGCCGCGCTAAGAGAGCACTGTGACCGGTACAATCGTCTTTGCGCGAAGATGCCCCTTCTTTGACTCCAGGAGCCGGAGAGAGCGGCAGCATCGGAAAGGTGAAGAAGGATGCTGTATTACATTGGGATTGTGTGCGCAGCTTGCCAACTGATAGAAAACAGTACCTTACCACTCTCCTGACTTTTCCAATCACATGAATATTCGATTGGAAGCTGTTTTGGACAACTTTTCTTTTCTTCATGCCAAGCACTTGGCAGACCTCCGTGCAACGTTAGAACACGATGGGAGATGTTTTCTGTGCTGGCACACTTTCTCCTTGCCAGACATAGTGGAAAAGCTTTTTGCTAAGATGTAGACCACAAAAGACGCTAAAGACGAAGGTACGATGCTCTCCGGAGCTAAGAGCCGCTCCCGGGCTTCTTTCGGCAGAAGCCGCGCTAAGAGAGCCCTGTGACCGGTACAATCGTCTTTGCGCGAAGAAGCCGCTTCTTCGGCTCCAGGAGCCGGAGAGAGCGGCAGCATCGGAAAGGTGAAGAAGGATGCTGTATTGCACTGGGATTGTGTGCGCAGCTTGCCAACTTATAGAAAACTGTACCTTACCACTCTCCTGACTTTTCCAATCACATGAATATTCGATTGGAAGCTGTTTTGGACAACTTTTCTTTTCTTCATGCCAAGCACTTGGCAGACCTCCGCGCAACGTCCAGATCACGATGGGAAAAGTTTTCTGTGCTGGCACACTTCCTCCTTGCCAGACATAGTGGAAAAGCTTTCTGCTAAGATGTAGACCACAAAAGACGCTAAAGACGAAGGTACGATGCTCTCCGGAGCTAAGAGCCGCTCCCGGGCTTCTTTCGGCAGAAGCCGCGCTAAGAGAGCACTGTGAGCGGTACAATCGTCTTTGCGCGAAGAAGCCGCTTCTTCGGCTCCAGGAGCCGGAGAGAGCGGCAGCTTCAGAAAGGTGAAGAAGGATGCTGTACAACACTGGGATTGTGTGCGCAGCTTGCCAACTGATAGAAAACAGTACCTTACCACTCTCCTGACTTTTCCAATCACATGAATATTCGATTGGAAGCTGTTTTGGACAACTTTTCTTTTCTTCATGCCAAGCATTTGGCAGACCTCCTTGCAACGTCCAGATCACGATGGGAAAAGTTTTCTGTGCTGGCACACTTCCTCCTTGCCAGACATAGTGGAAAAGCTTTCTGCTAAGATGTAGACCACAAAAGACGCTAAAGACGAAGGTACGATGCTCTCCGGAGCTAAGAGCCGCTCCCCGGGCTTCTTTCGGCAGAAGCCGCGCTAAGAGAGCACTGTTACCGGTACAATCGTCTTTGCGCGAAGAAGCCGCTTCTTCGGCTCCGGGAGCCGGAGAGAGCGGCAGCTTCGGAAAGGTGGAGAAGGATGCTGTAGTGCACTGGGATTGTGTGCGCAGCTTGCCAACTGATAGAAAACAGTACCTTACCACTCTCCTGACTTTTCCAATCACATGAATATTCGATTAGAAGCTCTTTTGGACAACTTTTCTTTTCTTCATGCCAAGCACTTGGCAGACCTCCGTGCAACGTTAGAACACGATGGGAGATGTTTTCTGTGCTGGCGCAGGTTTTTCTTGCCAGACATAGTGGAAAAAGCTTTTTGCTAAGATGTATACCACAAAAGACGCTAAAGACGAAGGTACGATGCTCTCCGGAGCTAAGCGCCGCTCCCGGGCGTCTTTCGGCAGAAGCCGCGCTAAGAGAGCACTGTGTGACCGGTTACAATCGTCTTTGCGCGAAGAAGCCGCTTCTTCGGCTCCAGGAGCCGGAGAGAGCGGCAGCATCGGAAAGGTGAAGAAGGATGCTGTATTGCACTGGGATTGTGTGCGCAGCTTGCCAACTGATGGAAAACAGTACCTTACCACTCTCCTGACTTTTCCAATCACGTGAATATTCGATTGGAAGCTCTTTCGGACAGCTTTTCTTCTCTTCATGCCAAACACTTGCAGACCACCGTGCAACGTCCAGATCACGATGGGAGATGTTTTCTGTGCTGGCACACTTTCTCCTTGCCAGATGTAGTGGAAAAGCTTTTTGCTAAGATGTAGACCACAAAAGACGCTAAAGACGAAGGTACGATGCTCTCGGGGGCTAAGAGCCGCTCCCAGGCTTCTTTCGGCAGAAGCCGCGCTAAGAGAGCCCTGTGACCGGTACAATCGTCTTTGCGCGAAGAAGCCGCTTCTTCGGCTCCAGGAGTCGGAGAGAGCGGCAGCTTCGGAAAGGTGAAGAAGGATGCTGTATTACATTGGGATTGTGTGCGCAGCTTGCCAACTGATAGAAAACAGTACCTTACCACTCTCCTGACTTTTCCAATCACATGAATATTCGATTGGAAGATATTTTGGACAGCTTTTCTTTTCTTCATGCCAAACACTTGCAGACCTCCGTGCAACGTCCAGAACACGATGGGAGATGTTTTCTGTGCTGGCACAGTTTCTCCTTGCCAGATGTAATGGAAAAGCTTTTTTGCTAAGATGTAGACCACAAAAGACGCTAAAGACGAAGGTACGATGCTCTCGGGGGCTAAGAGCCGCTCCCAGGCTTCTTTCGGCAGAAGCTGCGCTAAGAGAGCCCTGTGACCTGTACAATCGTCTTTGCGCGAAGAAGCCGCTTCTTCGGCTCCAGGAGCCGGAGAGAGCGGCAGCTTCGGAAAGGTGAAGAAGGATGCTGTATTGCACTAGGATTGTGTGCGCAGCTTGCCAACTGATGGAAAACAGTACCTTACCATTCTCCTGACTTTTCCAATCACGTGAATATTCGATTGGAAGCTGTTTTGGACAACTTTTCTTTTCTTCATGCCAAGCACTTGGCAGACCTCCGTGCAACGTTAGAACACGATGGGAGATGTTTTCTGTGCTGGCACACTTTCTCCTTGCCAGACATAGTGGAAAAGCTTTTTGCTAAGATGTAGACCACAAAAGACGCTAAAGACGAAGGTACGATGCTCTCCGGAGCTAAGAGCCGCTCCCGGGCTTCTTTCGGCAGAAGCCGCGCTAAGAGAGCACTGTGACCGGTACAATCATCTTTGCGCGAAGAAGCCGCTTCTTCGGCTCCAGGAGCCGGAGAGAGTGGCAGCATCGGAAAGGTGAAGAAGGATGCTGTATTGCACTGGGATTGTGTGCGCAGCTTGCCAACTTATAGAAAACAGTACCTTACCACTCTCCTGACTTTTCCAATCACATGAATATTCGATTGGAAGCTGTTTTGGACAACTTTTCTTTTCTTCATGCCAAGCATTTAGCAGACCTCCGCGCAACGTCCAGATCACGATGGGAAAAGTTTTCTGTGCTGGCACACTTCCTCCTTGCCAGACATAGTGGAAAAGCTTTCTGCTAAGATGTAGACCACAAAAGACGCTAAAGACGAAGGTACGATGCTCTCCGGAGCTAAGAGCCGCTCCCGGGCTTCTTTCGGCAGAAGCCGCGCTAAGAGAGCACTGTGAGCGGTACAATCGTCTTTGCGCGAAGAAGCCGCTTCTTCGGCTCCAGGAGCCGGAGAGAGCGGCAGCTTCAGAAAGGTGAAGAAGGATGCTGTATTGCACTGGGATTGTGTGCGCAGCTTGCCAACTGATAGAAAACAGTACTTTACCACTCTCCTGACTTTTCCAATCACATGAATATTCGATTGGAAGCTGTTTTGGACAACTTTTCTTTTCTTCATGCCAAGCACTTGGCAGACCTCCGCGCAACGTCCAGATCACGATGGGAAAAGTTTTCTGTGCTGGCACACTTTCTCCTTGCCAGACATAGTGGAAAAGCTTTCTGCTAAGATGTAGACCACAAAAGACGCTAAAGACGAAGGTACGATGCTCTCCGGAGCTAAGAGCCGCTCCCGGGCTTCTTTCGGCAGAAGCCGCGCTAAGAGAGGACTGTGAGCGGTACAATCGTCTTTGCGCGAAGAAGCCGCTTCTTCGGCTCCAGGAGCCGGAGAGAGCGGCAGCATCGGAAAGGTGAAGAAGGATGCTGTATTGCACTGGGATTGTGTGCGCAGCTTGCCAACTGATAGAAAACAGTACCTTACCAGTCTTCTGACTTTTCCAATCACATGAATATTCGATTGGAAGCTGTTTTGGACAACTTTTCTTTTCTTCATGCCAAGCACTTGGCAGACCTCCGTGCAACGTTAGAACACGATGGGAGATGTTTTCTGTGCTGGCACACTTTCTCCTTGCCAGACATAGTGGAAAAGCTTTCTGCTAAGATGTAGACCACAAAAGACGCTAAAGACGAAGGTACGATGCTCTCCGGAGCTAAGAGCCGCTCCCGGGCTTCTTTCGGTAGAAGCCGCGCTAAGAGAGCACTGTGACCGGTACAATCGTCTTTGCGCGAAGAAGCCGCTTCTTCGGCTCCAGGAGCCGGAGAGAGCGGCAGCATCGGAAAGGTGAAGAAGGATGCTGTATTGCACTGGGATTGTGTGCGCAGCTTGCCAACTGATGGAAAACAGTACCTTACCACTCTCCTGACTTTTCCAATCACATGAATATTCGATTGGAAGCTGTTTTGGACAACTTTTCTTTTCTTCATGCCAAGCATTTAGCAGACCTCCGCGCAACGTCCAGATCACGATGGGAAAAGTTTTCTGTGCTGGCACACTTCCTCCTTGCCAGACATAGTGGAAAAGCTTTCTGCTAAGATGTAGACCACAAAAGACGCTAAAGACGAAGGTACGATGCTCTCCGGAGCTAAGAGCCGCTCCCGGGCTTCTTTCGGCAGAAGCCGCGCTAAGAGAGCACTGTTACCGGTACAATCGTCTTTGCGCGAAGAAGCCGCTTCTTCGGCTCCGGGAGCCGGAGAGAGCGGCAGCTTCGGAAAGGTGGAGAAGGATGCTGTAGTGCACTGGGATTGTGTGCGCAGCTTGCCAACTGATAGAAAACAGTACCTTACCACTCTCCTGACTTTTCCAATCACATGAATATTCGATTAGAAGCTCTTTTGGACAACTTTTCTTTTCTTCATGCCAAGCACTTGGCAGACCTCCGTGCAACGTTAGAACACGATGGGAGATGTTTTCTGTGCTGGCGCAGGTTTTTCTTGCCAGACATAGTGGAAAAGCTTTTTGCTAAGATGTATACCACAAAAGACGCTAAAGACGAAGGTACGATGCTCTCCGGAGCTAAGCGCCGCTCCCGGGCGTCTTTCGGCAGAAGCCGCGCTAAGAGAGCACTGTGACCGGTACAATCGTCTTTGCGCGAAGAAGCCGCTTCTTCGGCTCCAGGAGCCGGAGAGAGCGGCAGCATCGGAAAGGTGAAGAAGGATGCTGTATTGCACTGGGATTGTGTGCGCAGCTTGCCAACTGATGGAAAACAGTACCTTACCACTCTCCTGACTTTTCCAATC
Organism: Ammospiza nelsoni; assembly: GCF_027579445.1. NCBI lineage: Eukaryota > Metazoa > Chordata > Aves > Passeriformes > Passerellidae > Ammospiza > Ammospiza nelsoni. The sequence goes on along the minus strand of NC_080637.1, from coordinate 55,729,703 downwards.
ACGTGAATATTTGATTGGAAGCTCTTTCGGACAGCTTTTCTTCTCTTCATACCAAACACTTGCAGACCTCCGTGCAACGTCCAGATCACGATGGGAGATGTTTTCTGTGCTGGCACACTTTCTCCTTGCCAGATGTAGTGGAAAAGCTTTTTGCTAAGATGTAGACCACAAAAGACGCTAAAGACGAAGGTGCGATGCTCTCGGGGGCTAAGAGCCGCTCCCAGGCTTCTTTCGGCCGAAGCCGCGCTAAGAGAGCCCTGTGACCGGTACAATCGTCTTTGCGCGAAGAAGCCGCTTCTTCGGCTCCAGGAGCCGGAGAGAGCGGCAGCTTCGGAAAGGTGAAGAAGGATGCTGTATTACATTGGGATTGTGTGCGCAGCTTGCCAACTGATAGAAAACAGTACCTTACCACTCTCCTGACTTTTCCAATCACATGAATATTCCAATGGAAACTGTTTTGGACAACTTTTCTTTTCTTCATGCCAAGCACTTGGCAGACCTCCGCGCAACGTCCAGATCACGATAGGAAAAGTTTTCTGTGCTGGCACACTTCCTCCTTGCCAGACATAGTGGAAAAGCTTTCTGCTAAGATGTAGACCACAAAAGACGCTAAAGACGAAGGTACGATGCTCTCCGGAGCTAAGAGCCGCTCCCGGGCTTCTTTCGGCAGAAGCCGCGCTAAGAGAGCACTGTGACCGGTACAATCGTCTTTGCGCGAAGAAGCCGCTTCTTCGGCTCCAGGAGCCGGAGAGAGCGGCAGCTTCCGAAAGGTGAAGAAGGATGCTGTATTACATTGGGATTGTGTGCGCAGCTTGCCAACTGATAGAAAACAGTACTTTACCACTCTTCTGACTCTTCCAATCACATGAATATTCCAATGGAAGCTGTTTTGGACAACTTTTCTTTTCTTCATGCCAAGCATTTGGCAGACCTCCGTGCAACGTCCAGATCACGATGGGAAAAGTTTTCTGTGCTGGCACACTTTCTCCTTGCCAGACATAGTGGAAAAGCTTTCTGCTAAGATGTAGACCACAAAAGACGCTAAAGACGAAGGTACGATGCTCTCCGGAGCTAAGAGCCGCTCCCGGGCTTCTTTCGGCAGAAGCCGCGCTAAGAGAGCACTGTGACCGGTACAATCGTCTTTGCGCGAAGAAGCCGCTTCTTCGGCTCCAGGAGCCGGAGAGAGCGGCAGCATCGGAAAGGTGAAGAAGGATGCTGTATTGCACTGGGATTGTGTGCGCAGCTTGCCAACTGATAGAAAACAGTACTTTACCACTCTCCTGACTTTTCCAATCACATGAATATTCGATTGGAAGCTGTTTTGGACAACTTTTCTTTTCTTCATGCCAAGCATTTGGCAGACCTCCGTGCAACGTCCAGATCACGATGGGAAAAGTTTTCTGTGCTGGCACACTTCCTCCTTGCCAGACATAGTGGAAAAGCTTTCTGCTAAGATGTAGACCACAAAAGACGCTAAAGACGAAGGTACGATGCTCTCCGGAGCTAAGAGCCGCTCCCGGGCTTCTTTCGGCAGAAGCCGCGCTAAGAGAGCACTGTGACCGGTACAATCGTCTTTGCGCGAAGAAGCCGCTTCTTCGGCTCCAGGAGCCGGAGAGAGCGGCAGCTTCAAAAAGGTGAAGAAGGATGCTGTACAACACTGGGATTGTGTGCGCAGCTTGCCAACTGATAGAAAACAGTACCTTACCACTCTCCTGACTTTTCCAATCACATGAATATTCGATTGGAAGATCTTTTGGACAGCTTTTCTTTTCTTCATGCCAAACACTTGCAGACCTCCGTGCAACGTCCAGAACACGATGGGAGATGTTTTCTGTGCTGGCACAGTTTCTCCTTGCCAGATGTAGTGGAAAAGCTTTTTGCTAAGATGTAGACCACAAAAGACGCTAAAGACGAAGGTACGATGCTCTCGGGGGCTAAGAGCCGCTCCCAGGCTTCTTTCGGCAGAAGCCGCGCTAAGAGAGCCCTGTGACCGGTACAATCGTCTTTGCGCGAAGAAGCCGCTTCTTCGGCTCCAGGAGCCGGAGAGAGCGGCAGCTTCGGAAAGGTGAAGAAGGATGCTGTATTGCACTAGGATTGTGTGCGCAGCTTGCCAACTGATGGAAAACAGTACCTTACCATTCTCCTGACTTTTCCAATCACGTGAATATTCGATTGGAAGCTGTTTTGGACAACTTTTCTTTTCTTCATGCCAAGCACTTGGCAGACCTCCGTGCAACGTCCAGATCACGATGGGAGATGTTTTCTGTGCTGGCACACTTTCTGCTTGCCAGACATAGTGGAAAAGCTTTTTGCTAAGATGTAGACCACAAAAGACGCTAAAGACGAAGGTACGATGCTCTCCGGAGCTAAGAGCCGCTCCCGGGCTTCTTTCAGCAGAAGCCGCGCTAAGAGAGCACTGTGACCGGTACAATCGTCTTTGCGCGAAGATGCCCCTTCTTTGACTCCAGGAGCCGGAGAGAGCGGCAGCATCGGAAAGGTGAAGAAGGATGCTGTATTGCACTGGGATTGTGTGCGCAGCTTGCCAACTGATAGAAAACAGTACCTTACCACTCTTCTGACTTTTCCAATCACATGAATATTCGATTGGAAGCTGTTTTGGACAACTTTTCTTTTCTTCATGCCAAGCATTTGGCAGACCTCCGTGCAACGTCCAGATCACGATGGGAGATGTTTTCTGTGCTGGCACACTTTCTCCTTGCCAGACATAGTGGAAAAGCTTTTTGCTAAGATGTAGACCACAAAAGACGCTAAAGACGAAGGTACGATGCTCTCCGGAGCTAAGAGCCGCTCCCGGGCTTCTTTCGGCAGAAGCCGCGCTAAGAGAGCACTGTGAGCGGTACAATCGTCTTTGCGCGAAGAAGCCGCTTCTTCGGCTCCAGGAACCGGAGAGAGCGGCAGCATCGGAAAGGTGAAGAAGGATGCTGTATTGCACTGGGATTGTGTGCGCAGCTTGCCAACTGATAGAAAACAGTACCTTACCACTCTCCTGACTTTTCCAATCACATGAATATTCGATTGGAAGCTGTTTTGGACAACTTTTCTTTTCTTCATGCCAAGCTCTTGGCAGACCTCCGTGCAACGTTAGAACACGATGGGAGATGTTTTCTGTGCTGGCACACTTTCTCCTTGCCAGACGTAGTGGAAAAGCTTTTTGCTAAGATGTAGACCACAAAAGACGCTAAAGACGAAGGTACGATGCTCTCCGGAGCTAAGAGCCGCTCCCGGGCTTCTTTCGGCAGAAGCCGCGCTAAGAGAGCACTGTGACCGGTACAATCATCTTTGCGCGAAGAAGCCGCTTCTTCGGCTCCAGGAGCCGGAGAGAGCGGCAGCTTCGGAAAGGTGAAGAAGGATGCTGTATTGCACTGGGATTGTGTGCGCAGCTTGCCAACTGATGGAAAACAGTACCTTACCACTCTCCTGACTTTTCCAAGCACATGAATATTCGATTAGAAGCTCTTTTGGACAGCTTTTCTTTTCTTCATGCCAAACACTTGCAGACCTCCGTGCAACATCCAGATCACGATGGGAGATGTTTTCTGTGCTGGCACACTTTCTCCTTGCCAGATGTAGTGGAAAAGCTTTTTGCTAAGATGTAGACCACAAAAGACGCTAAAGACGAAGGTACGATGCTCTCCGGAGCTAAGAGCCGCTCCCGGGCTTCTTTCGGCAGAAGCCGCGCTAAGAGAGCACTGTGACCGGTACAATCGTCTTTGCGCGAAGAAGCCGCTTCTTCGGCTCCAGGAGCCGGAGAGAGCGGCAGCTTCCGAAAGGTGAAGAAGGATGCTGTATTGCACTGGGATTGTGTGTGCAGCTTGCCAATTGATAGAAAACAGTACCTTACCATTCTCCTGACTTTTCCAGTCACATGAATATTCGATTGGAAGCTGTTTTGGACAACTTTTCTTTTCTTCATGCCAAGCATTTGGCAGACCTCCGTGCAACGTCCAGATCACGATGGAAAAAGTTTTCTGTGCTGGCACACTTCCTCCTTGCCAGACATAGTGGAAAAGCTTTCTGCTAAGATGTAGACCACAAAAGACGCTAAAGACGAAGGTACGATGCTCTCCGGAGCTAAGAGCCGCTCCCGGGCTTCTTTCGGCAGAAGCCGCGCTAAGAGAGCACTGTGACCGGTACAATCGTCTTTGCGCGAAGGAGCCGCTTCTTCGGCTCCAGGAGCCGGAGAGAGCGGCAGCTTCAGAAAGGTGAAGAAGGATGCTGTACAACACTGGGATTGTGTGCGCAGCTTGCCAACTGATAGAAAACAGTACCTTACCACTCTCCTGACTTTTCCAATCACATGAATATTCGATTGGAAGCTGTTTTGGACAACTTTTCTTTTCTTCATGCCAAGCACTTGGCAGACCTCCGTGCAACGTTAGAACACGATGGGAGATGTTTTCTGTGCTGGCACACTTTCTCCTTGCCAGACATAGTGGAAAAGCTTTCTGCTAAGATGTAGACCACAAAAGACGCTAAAGACGAAGGTACGATGCTCTCCGGAGCTAAGAGCCGCTCCCGGGCTTCTTTCGGCAGAAGCCGCGCTAAGAGAGCACTGTGACCGGTACAATCATCTTTGCGCGAAGAAGCCGCTTCTTCGGCTCCAGGAGCCGGAGAGAGCGGCAGCATCGGAAAGGTGAAGAAGGATGCTGTATTGCACTGGGATTGTGTGCGCAGCTTGCCAACTGATGGAAAACAGTACCTTACCACTCTCCTGACTTTTCCAATCACATGAATATTCGATTGGAAGCTGTTTTGGACAACTTTTCTTTTCTTCATGCCAAGCATTTAGCAGACCTCCGCGCAACGTCCAGATCACGATGGGAAAAGTTTTCTGTGCTGGCACACTTCCTCCTTGCCAGACATAGTGGAAAAGCTTTCTGCTAAGATGTAGACCACAAAAGACGCTAAAGACGAAGGTACGATGCTCTCCGGAGCTAAGAGCCGCTCCCGGGCTTCTTTCGGCAGAAGCCGCGCTAAGAGAGCACTGTGAGCGGTACAATCGTCTTTGCGCGAAGAAGCCGCTTCTTCGGCTCCAGGAGCCGGAGAGAGCGGCAGCATCGGAAAGGTGAAGAAGGATGCTGTATTGCACTGGGATTGTGTGCGCAGCTTGCCAACTGATAGAAAACAGTACCTTACCACTCTCCTGACTTTTCCAATCACATGAATATTCGATTGGAAGCTGTTTTGGACAACTTTTCTTTTCTTCATGCCAAGCACTTGGCAGACCTCCGCGCAACGTCCAGATCACGATGGGAAAAGTTTTCTGTGCTGGCACACTTTCTCCTTGCCAGACATAGTGGAAAAGCTTTCTGCTAAGATGTAGACCACAAAAGACGCTAAAGACGAAGGTACGATGCTCTCCGGAGCTAAGAGCCGCTCCCGGGCTTCTTTCGGCAGAAGCCGCGCTAAGAGAGCACTGTGAGCGGTACAATCGTCTTTGCGCGAAGAAGCCGCTTCTTCGGCTCCAGGAGCCGGAGAGAGCGGCAGCATCGGAAAGGTGAAGAAGGATGCTGTATTGCACTGGGATTGTGTGCGCAGCTTGCCAACTGATAGAAAACAGTACCTTACCAGTCTTCTGACTTTTCCAATCACATGAATATTCGATTGGAAGCTGTTTTGGACAACTTTTCTTTTCTTCATGCCAAGCACTTGGCAGACCTCCGTGCAACGTTAGAACACGATGGGAGATGTTTTCTGTGCTGGCACACTTTCTCCTTGCCAGACATAGTGGAAAAGCTTTCTGCTAAGATGTAGACCACAAAAGACGCTAAAGACGAAGGTACGATGCTCTCCGGAGCTAAGAGCCGCTCCCGGGCTTCTTTCGGTAGAAGCCGCGCTAAGAGAGCACTGTGACCGGTACAATCGTCATTGCGCGAAGAAGCCGCTTCTTCGGCTCCAGGAGCCGGAGAGAGCGGCAGCATCGGAAAGGTGAAGAAGGATGCTGTATTGCACTGGGATTGTGTGCGCAGCTTGCCAACTGATGGAAAACAGTACTTTACCACTCTCCTGACTTTTCCAATCACATGAATATTCGATTGGAAGCTGTTTTGGACAACTTTTCTTTTCTTCATGCCAAGCATTTGGCAGACCTCCGCGCAACGTCCAGATCACGATGGGAAAAGTTTTCTGTGCTGGCACACTTCCTCCTTGCCAGACATAGTGGAAAAGCTTTCTGCTAAGATGTAGACCACAAAAGACGCTAAAGACGAAGGTACGATGCTCTCCGGAGCTAAGAGCCGCTCCCGGGCTTCTTTCGGCAGAAGCCGCGCTAAGAGAGCACTGTTACCGGTACAATCGTCTTTGCGCGAAGAAGCCGCTTCTTCGGCTCCGGGAGCCGGAGAGAGCGGCAGCTTCGGAAAGGTGGAGAAGGATGCTGTAGTGCACTGGGATTGTGTGCGCAGCTTGCCAACTGATAGAAAACAGTACCTTACCACTCTCCTGACTTTTCCAATCACATGAATATTCGATTAGAAGCTCTTTTGGACAACTTTTCTTTTCTTCATGCCAAGCACTTGGCAGACCTCCGTGCAACGTTAGAACACGATGGGAGATGTTTTCTGTGCTGGCGCAGGTTTTTCTTGCCAGACATAGTGGAAAAGCTTTTTGCTAAGATGTATACCACAAAAGACGCTAAAGACGAAGGTACGATGCTCTCCGGAGCTAAGCGCCGCTCCCGGGCGTCTTTCGGCAGAAGCCGCGCTAAGAGAGCACTGTGACCGGTACAATCGTCTTTGCGCGAAGAAGCCGCTTCTTCGGCTCCAGGAGCCGGAGAGAGCGGCAGCATCGGAAAGGTGAAGAAGGATGCTGTATTGCACTGGGATTGTGTGCGCAGCTTGCCAACTTATAGAAAACAGTACCTTACCACTCTCCTGACTTTTCCAATCACGTGAATATTCGATGGGAAGCTCTTTCGGACAGCTTTTCTTCTCTTCATACCAAACACTTGCAGACCTCCGTGCAACGTCCAGATCACGATGGGAGATGTTTTCTGTGCTGGCACACTTTCTCCTTGCCAGATGTAGTGGAAAAGCTTTTTGCTAAGATGTAGACCACAAAAGACGCTAAAGACGAAGGTACGATGCTCTCGGGGGCTAAGAGCCGCTCCCAGGCTTCTTTCGGCCGAAGCCGCGCTAAGAGAGCCCTGTGACCGGTACAATCGTCTTTGCGCGAAGAAGCCGCTTCTTCGGCTCCAGGAGCCGGAGAGAGCGGCAGCTTCGGAAAGGTGAAGAAGGATGCTGTATTACATTGGGATTGTGTGCGCAGCTTGCCAACTGATAGAAAACAGTACCTTACCACTCTCCTGACTTTTCCAATCACATGAATATTCCAATGGAAGCTGTTTTGGACAACTTTTCTTTTCTTCATGCCAAGCACTTGGCAGACCTCCGTGCAACGTTAGAACACGATGGGAGATGTTTTCTGTGCTGGCACACTTCCTCCTTGCCAGACATAGTGGAAAAGCTTTCTGCTAAGATGTAGACCACAAAAGACGCTAAAGACGAAGGTACGATGCTCTCCGGAGCTAAGAGCCGCTCCCGGGCTTCTTTCGGCAGAAGCCGCGCTAAGAGAGCACTGTGACCGGTACAATCGTCTTTGCGTGAAGAAGCCGCTTCTTCGGCTCCAGGAGCCGGAGAGAGCGGCAGCTTCCGAAAGGTGAAGAAGGATGCTGTATTACATTGGGATTGTGTGCGCAGCTTGCCAACTGATAGAAAACAGTACTTTACCACTCCTCTGACTCTTCCAATCACATGAATATTCGATTGGAAGCTGTTTTGGACAACTTTTCTTTTCTTCATGCCAAGCATTTGGCAGACCTCCGTGCAACGTCCAGATCACGATGGGAAAAGTTTTCTGTGCTGGCACACTTTCTCCTTGCCAGACATAGTGGAAAAGCTTTCTGCTAAGATGTAGACCACAAAAGACGCTAAAGACGAAGGTACGATGCTCTCCGGAGCTAAGAGCCGCTCCCGGGCTTCTTTCGGCAGAAGCCGCGCTAAGAGAGCACTGTGACCGGTACAATCGTCTTTGCGCGAAGAAGCCGCTTCTTCGGCTCCAGGAGCCGGAGAGAGCGGCAGCATCGGAAAGGTGAAGAAGGATGCTGTATTGCACTGGGATTGTGTGCGCAGCTTGCCAACTGATAGAAAACAGTACTTTACCACTCTCCTGACTTTTCCAATCACATGAATATTCGATTGGAAGCTGTTTTGGACAACTTTTCTTTTCTTCATGCCAAGCATTTGGCAGACCTCCGTGCAACGTCCAGATCACGATGGGAAAAGTTTTCTGTGCTGGCACACTTCCTCCTTGCCAGACATAGTGGAAAAGCTTTCTGCTAAGATGTAGACCACAAAAGACGCTAAAGACGAAGGTACGATGCTCTCCGGAGATAAGAGCCGCTCCCGGGCTTCTTTCGGCAGAAGCCGCGCTAAGAGAGCACTGTGACCGGTACAATCGTCTTTGCGCGAAGAAGCCGCTTCTTCGGCTCCAGGAGCCGGAGAGAGCGGCAGCTTCAAAAAGGTGAAGAAGGATGCTGTACAACACTGGGATTGTGTGCGCAGCTTGCCAACTGATAGAAAACAGTACCTTACCACTCTCCTGACTTTTCCAATCACATGAATATTCGATTGGAAGATCTTTTGGACAGCTTTTCTTTTCTTCATGCCAAACACTTGCAGACCTCCGTGCAACGTCCAGAACACGATGGGAGATGTTTTCTGTGCTGGCACAGTTTCTCCTTGCCAGATGTAGTGGAAAAGCTTTTTGCTAAGATGTAGACCACAAAAGACGCTAAAGACGAAGGTACGATGCTCTCGGGGGCTAAGAGCCGCTCCCAGGCTTCTTTCGGCAGAAGCCGCGCTAAGAGAGCACTGTGACCGGTACAATCGTCTTTGCGCGAAGAAGCCGCTTCTTCGGCTCCAGGAGCCGGAGAGAGCGGCAGCTTCGGAAAGGTGAAGAAGGATGCTGTATTGCACTAGGATTGTGTGCGCAGCTTGCCAACTGATGGAAAACAGTACCTTACCATTCTCCTGACTTTTCCAATCACGTGAATATTCGATTGGAAGCTGTTTTGGACAACTTTTCTTTTCTTCATGCCAAGCACTTGGCAGACCTCCGTGCAACGTTAGAACACGATGGGAGATGTTTTCTGTGCTGGCACACTTTCTCCTTGCCAGACATAGTGGAAAAGCTTTTTGCTAAGATGTAGACCACAAAAGACGCTAAAGACGAAGGTACGATGCTCTCCGGAGCTAAGAGCCGCTCCCGGGCTTCTTTCAGCAGAAGCCGCGCTAAGAGAGCACTGTGACCGGTACAATCGTCTTTGCGCGAAGATGCCCCTTCTTTGACTCCAGGAGCCGGAGAGAGCGGCAGCTTCGGAAAGGTGAAGAAGGATGCTGTATTACATTGGGATTGTGTGCGCAGCTTGCCAACTGATAGAAAACAGTACCTTACCACTCTTCTGACTTTTCCAATCACATGAATATTCGATTGGAAGCTGTTTTGGACAACTTTTCTTTTCTTCATGCCAAGCATTTGGCAGACCTCCGTGCAACGACCAGATCACGATGGAAAAAGTTTTCTGTGCTGGCACACTTTCTCCTTGCCAGACATAGTGGAAAAGCTTTTTGCTAAGATGTAGACCACAAAAGACGCTAAAGACGAAGGTACGATGCTCTCCGGAGCTAAGAGCCGCTCCCGGGCTTCTTTCGGCAGAAGCCGCGCTAAGAGAGCACTGTGACCGGTACAATCGTCTTTGCGCGAAGAAGCCGCTTCTTCGGCTCCAGGAACCGGAGAGAGCGGCAGCATCGGAAAGGTGAAGAAGGATGCTGTATTGCACTGGGATTGTGTGCGCAGCTTGCCAACTGATAGAAAACAGTACCTTACCACTCTCCTGACTTTTCCAATCACATGAATATTCGATTGGAAGCTGTTTTGGACAACTTTTCTTTTCTTCATGCCAAGCTCTTGGCAGACCTCCGTGCAACGTTAGAACACGATGGGAGATGTTTTCTGTGCTGGCACACTTCCTCCTTGCCAGACGTAGTGGAAAAGCTTTTTGCTAAGATGTAGACCACAAAAGACGCTAAAGACGAAGGTACGATGCTCTCCGGAGCTAAGAGCCGCTCCCGGGCTTCTTTCGGCAGAAGCCGCGCTAAGAGAGCACTGTTACCGGTACAATCATCTTTGCGCGAAGAAGCCGCTTCTTCGGCTCCAGGAGCCGGAGAGAGCGGCAGCTTCGGAAAGGTGAAGAAGGATGCTGTATTGCACTGGGATTGTGTGCGCAGCTTGCCAACTGATGGAAAACAGTACCTTACCACTCTCCTGACTTTTCCAATCACATGAATATTCGATTAGAAGCTCTTTTGGACAGCTTTTCTTTTCTTCATGCCAAACACTTGCAGACATCCGTGCAACGTCCAGATCACGATGGGAGATGTTTTCTGTGCTGGCACACTTTCTCCTTGCCAGATGTAGTGGAAAAGCTTTTTGCTAAGATGTAGACCACAAAAGACGCTAAAGACGAAGGTACGATGCTCTCCGGAGCTAAGAGCCGCTCCCGGGCTTCGTTCGGCAGAAGCCGCGCTAAGAGAGCACTGTGACGGGTACAATCGTCTTTGCGCGAAGAAGCCGCTTCTTCGGCTCCAGGAGCCGGAGAGAGCGGCAGCTTCCGAAAGGTGAAGAAGGATGCTGTATTGCACTGGGATTGTGTGTGCAGCTTGCCAATTGATAGAAAACAGTACCTTACCACTCTCCTGACTTTTCCAATCACATGAATATTCGATTGGAAGCTGTTTTGGACAACTTTTCTTTTCTTCATGCCAAGCATTTGGCAGACCTCCGTGCAACGTCCAGATCACGATGGAAAAAGTTTTCTGTGCTGGCACACTTCCTCCTTGCCAGACATAGTGGAAAAGCTTTCTGCTAAGATGTAGACCACAAAAGACGCTAAAGACGAAGGTACGATGCTCTCCGGAGCTAAGAGCCGCTCCCGGGCTTCTTTCGGCAGAAGCCGCGCTAAGAGAGCACTGTGACCGGTACAATCATCTTTGCGCGAAGAAGCCGCTTCTTCGGCTCCAGGAGCCGGAGAGAGCGGCAGCATCGGAAAGGTGAAGAAGGATGCTGTATTGCACTGGGATTGTGTGCGGAGCTTGCCAACTGATAGAAAACAGTACCTTACCACTCTCCTGACTTTTCCAATCACATGAATATTCGATTAGAAGCTGTTTTGGACAACTTTTCTTTTCTTCATGCCAAGCATTTAGCAGACCTCCGCGCAACGTCCAGATCACGATGGGAAAAGTTTTCTGTGCTGGCACACTTCCTCCTTGCCAGACATAGTGGAAAAGCTTTCTGCTAAGATGTAGACCACAAAAGACGCTAAAGACGAAGGTACGATGCTCTCCGGAGCTAAGAGCCGCTCCCGGGCTTCTTTCGGCAGAAGCCGCGCTAAGAGAGCACTGTGAGCGGTACAATCGTCTTTGCGCGAAGAAGCCGCTTCTTCGGCTCCAGGAGCCGGAGAGAGCGGCAGCATCGGAAAGGTGAAGAAGGATGCTGTATTGCACTGGGATTGTGTGCGCAGCTTGCCAACTTATAGAAAACAGTACCTTACCACTCTCCTGACTTTTCCAATCACATGAATATTCGATTGGAAGCTGTTTTGGACAACTTTTCTTTTCTTCATGCCAAGCACTTGGCAGACCTCCGCGCAACGTCCAGATCACGATGGGAAAAGTTTTCTGTGCTGGCACACTTTCTCCTTGCCAGACATAGTGGAAAAGCTTTCTGCTAAGATGTAGACCACAAAAGACGCTAAAGACGAAGGTACGATGCTCTCCGGAGCTAAGAGCCGCTCCCGGGCTTCTTTCGGCAGAAGCCGCGCTAAGAGAGCACTGTGAGCGGTACAATCGTCTTTGCGCGAAGAAGCCGCTTCTTCGGCTCCAGGAGCCGGAGAGAGCGGCAGCATCGGAAAGGTGAAGAAGGATGCTGTATTGCACTGGGATTGTGTGCGCAGCTTGCCAACTGATAGAAAACAGTACCTTACCAGTCTTCTGACTTTTCCAATCACATGAATATTCGATTGGAAGCTGTTTTGGACAACTTTTCTTTTCTTCATGCCAAGCACTTGGCAGACCTCCGTGCAACGTTAGAACACGATGGGAGATGTTTTCTGTGCTGGCACACTTTCTCCTTCCCAGACATAGTGGAAAAGCTTTCTGCTAAGATGTAGACCACAAAAGACGCTAAAGACGAAGGTACGATGCTCTCCGGAGCTAAGAGCCGCTCCCGGGCTTCTTTCGGTAGAAGCCGCGCTAAGAGAGCACTGTGACCGGTACAATCGTCATTGCGCGAAGAAGCCGCTTCTTCGGCTCCAGGAGCCAGAGAGAGCGGCAGCATCGGAAAGGTGAAGAAGGATGCTGTATTGCACTGGGATTGTGTGCGCAGCTTGCCAACTGATGGAAAACAGTACCTTACCACTCTCCTGACTTTTCCAATCACATGAATATTCGATTGGAAGCTGTTTTGGACAACTTTTCTTTTCTTCATGCCAAGCATTTGGCAGACCTCCGCGCAACGTCCAGATCACGATGGGAAAAGTTTTCTGTGCTGGCACACTTCCTCCTTGCCAGACATAGTGGAAAAGCTTTCTGCTAAGATGTAGACCACAAAAGACGCTAAAGACGAAGGTACGATGCTCTCCGGAGCTAAGAGCCGCTCCCGGGCTTCTTTCGGCAGAAGCCGCGCTAAGAGAGCACTGTTACCGGTACAATCGTCTTTGCGCGAAGAAGCCGCTTCTTCGGCTCCGGGAGCCGGAGAGAGCGGCAGCTTCGGAAAGGTGGAGAAGGATGCTGTAGTGCACTGGGATTGTGTGCGCAGCTTGCCAACTGATAGAAAACAGTACCTTACCACTCTCCTGACTTTTCCAATCACATGAATATTCGATTAGAAGCTCTTTTGGACAACTTTTCTTTTCTTCATGCCAAGCACTTGGCAGACCTCCGTGCAACGTTAGAACACGATGGGAGATGTTTTCTGTGCTGGCGCAGGTTTTTCTTGCCAGACATAGTGGAAAAGCTTTTTGCTAAGATGTATACCACAAAAGACGCTAAAGACGAAGGTACGATGCTCTCCGGAGCTAAGCGCCGCTCCCGGGCGTCTTTCGGCAGAAGCCGCGCTAAGAGAGCACTGTGACCGGTACAATCGTCTTTGCGCGAAGAAGCCGCTTCTTCGGCTCCAGGAGCCGGAGAGAGCGGCAGCATCGGAAAGGTGAAGAAGGATGCTGTATTGCACTGGGATTGTGTGCGCAGCTTGCCAACTGATGGAAAACAGTACCTTACCACTCTCCTGACTTTTCCAATCACGTGAATATTTGATTGGAAGCTCTTTCGGACAGCTTTTCTTCTCTTCATACCAAACACTTGCAGACCTCCGTGCAACGTCCAGATCACGATGGGAGATGTTTTCTGTGCTGGCACACTTTCTCCTTGCCAGATGTAGTGGAAAAGCTTTTTGCTAAGATGTAGACCACAAAAGACGCTAAAGACGAAGTTGCGATGCTCTCGGGGGCTAAGAGCCGCTCCCAGGCTTCTTTCGGCCGAAGCCGCGCTAAGAGAGCCCTGTGACCGGTACAATCGTCTTTGCGCGAAGAAGCCGCTTCTTCGGCTCCAGGAGCCGGAGAGAGCGGCAGCTTCGGAAAGGTGAAGAAGGATGCTGTATTACATTGGGATTGTGTGCGCAGCTTGCCAACTGATAGAAAACAGTACCTTACCACTCTCCTGACTTTTCCAATCACATGAATATTCCAATGGAAGCTGTTTTGGACAACTTTTCTTTTCTTCATGCCAAGCACTTGGCAGACCTCCGTGCAACGTTAGAACACGATGGGAGATGTTTTCTGTGCTGGCACACTTCCTCCTTGCCAGACATAGTGGAAAAGCTTTCTGCTAAGATGTAGACCACAAAAGACGCTAAAGACGAAGGTACGATGCTCTCCGGAGCTAAGAGCCGCTCCCGGGCTTCTTTCAGCAGAAGCCGCGCTAAGAGAGCACTGTGACCGGTACAATCGTCTTTGCGCGAAGAAGCCGCTTCTTCGGCTCCAGGAGCCGGAGAGAGCGGCAGCTTCCGAAAGGTGAAGAAGGATGCTGTATTACATTGGGATTGTGTGCGCAGCTTGCCAACTGATAGAAAACAGTGCTTTACCACTCTTCTGACTCTTCCAATCACATGAATATTCGATTGGAAGCTGTTTTGGACAACTTTTCTTTTCTTCATGCCAAGCATTTGGCAGACCTCCGTGCAACGTCCAGATCACGATGGGAAAAGTTTTCTGTGCTGGCACACTTTCTCCTTGCCAGACATAGTGGAAAAGCTTTCTGCTAAGATGTAGACCACAAAAGACGCTAAAGACGAAGGTACGATGCTCTCCGGAGCTAAGAGCCGCTCCCGGGCTTCTTTCGGCAGAAGCCGCGCTAAGAGAGCACTGTGACCGGTACAATCGTCTTTGCGCGAAGAAGCCGCTTCTTCGGCTCCAGGAGCCGGAGAGAGCGGCAGCTTCCGAAAGGTGAAGAAGGATGCTGTATTGCACTGGGATTGTGTGCGCAGCTTGCCAACTGATAGAAAACAGTACTTTACCACTCTCCTGACTTTTCCAATCACATGAATATTCGATTGGAAGCTGTTTTGGACAACTTTTCTTTTCTTCATGCCAAGCATTTGGCAGACCTCCGTGCAACGTCCAGATCACGATGGGAAAAGTTTTCTGTGCTGGCACACTTCCTCCTTGCCAGACATAGTGGAAAAGCTTTCTGCTAAGATGTAGACCACAAAAGACGCTAAAGACGAAGGTACGATGCTCTCCGGAGCTAAGAGCCGCTCCCGGGCTTCTTTCGGCAGAAGCCGCGCTAAGAGAGCACTGTGACCGGTACAATCGTCTTTGCGCGAAGAAGCCGCTTCTTCGGCTCCAGGAGCCGGAGAGAGCGGCAGCTTCAAAAAGGTGAAGAAGGATGCTGTACAACACTGGGATTGTGTGCGCAGCTTGCCAACTGATAGAAAACAGTACCTTACCACTCTCCTGACTTTTCCAATCACATGAATATTCGATTGGAAGATCTTTTGGACAGCTTTTCTTTTCTTCATGCCAAACACTTGCAGACCTCCGTGCAACGTCCAGAACACGATGGGAGATGTTTTCTGTGCTGGCACAGTTTCTCCTTGCCAGATGTAGTGGAAAAGCTTTTTGCTAAGATGTAGACCACAAAAGACGCTAAAGACGAAGGTACGATGCTCTCGGGGGCTAAGAGCCGCTCCCAGGCTTCTTTCGGCAGAAGCCGCGCTAAGAGAGCCCTGTGACCGGTACAATCGTCTTTGCGCGAAGAAGCCGCTTCTTCGGCTCCAGGAGCCGGAGAGAGCGGCAGCTTCGGAAAGGTGAAGAAGGATGCTGTATTGCACTAGGATTGTGTGCGCAGCTTGCCAACTGATGGAAAACAGTACCTTACCATTCTCCTGACTTTTCCAATCACGTGAATATTCGATTGGAAGCTGTTTTGGACAACTTTTCTTTTCTTCATGCCAAGCACTTGGCAGACCTCCGTGCAACGTCCAGATCACGATGGGAGATGTTTTCTGTGCTGGCACACTTTCTCCTTGCCAGACATAGTGGAAAAGCTTTTTGCTAAGATGTAGACCACAAAAGACGCTAAAGACGAAGGTACGATGCTCTCCGGAGCTAAGAGCCGCTCCCGGGCTTCTTTCAGCAGAAGCCGCGCTAAGAGAGCACTGTGACCGGTACAATCGTCTTTGCGCGAAGATGCCCCTTCTTTGACTCCAGGAGCCGGAGAGAGCGGCAGCATCGGAAAGGTGAAGAAGGATGCTGTATTACATTGGGATTGTGTGCGCAGCTTGCCAACTGATAGAAAACAGTACCTTACCACTCTTCTGACTTTTCCAATCACATGAATATTCGATTGGAAGCTGTTTTGGACAACTTTTCTTTTCTTCATGCCAAGCATTTGGCAGACCTCCGTGCAACGTCCAGATCACGATGGGAGATGTTTTCTGTGCTGGCACACTTTCTCCTTGCCAGACATAGTGGAAAAGCTTTTTGCTAAGATGTAGACCACAAAAGACGCTAAAGACGAAGGTACGATGCTCTCCGGAGCTAAGAGCCGCTCCCGGGCTTCTTTCGGCAGAAGCCGCGCTAAGAGAGCACTGTGACCGGTACAATCGTCTTTGCGCGAAGAAGCCGCTTCTTCGGCTCCAGGAACCGGAGAGAGCGGCAGCATCGGAAAGGTGAAGAAGGATGCTGTATTGCACTGGGATTGTGTGCGCAGCTTGCCAACTGATAGAAAACAGTACCTTACCACTCTCCTGACTTTTCCAATCACATGAATATTCGATTGGAAGCTGTTTTGGACAACTTTTCTTTTCTTCATGCCAAGCTCTTGGCAGACCTCCGTGCAACGTTAGAACACGATGGGAGATGTTTTCTGTGCTGGCACACTTTCTCCTTGCCAGACGTAGTGGAAAAGCTTTTTGCTAAGATGTAGACCACAAAAGACGCTAAAGACGAAGGTACGATGCTCTCCGGAGCTAAGAGCCGCTCCCGGGCTTCTTTCGGCAGAAGCCGCGCTAAGAGAGCACTGTGACCGGTACAATCATCTTTGCGCGAAGAAGCCGCTTCTTCGGCTCCAGGAGCCGGAGAGAGCGGCAGCTTCGGAAAGGTGAAGAAGGATGCTGTATTGCACTGGGATTGTGTGCGCAGCTTGCCAACTGATGGAAAACAGTACCTTACCACTCTCCTGACTTTTCCAATCACATGAATATTCGATTAGAAGCTCTTATGGACAGCTTTTCTTTTCTTCATGCCAAACACTTGCAGACCTCCGTGCAACGTCCAGATCACGATGGGAGATGTTTTCTGTGCTGGCACACTTTCTCCTTGCCAGATGTAGTGGAAAAGCTTTTTGCTAAGATGTAGACCACAAAAGACGCTAAAGACGAAGGTACGATGCTCTCCGGAGCTAAGAGCCGCTCCCGGGCTTCTTTCGGCAGAAGCCGCGCTAAGAGAGCACTGTGACCGGTACAATCGTCTTTGCGCGAAGAAGCCGCTTCTTCGGCTCCAGGAGCCGGAGAGAGCGGCAGCTTCCGAAAGGTGAAGAAGGATGCTGTATTGCACTGGGATTGTGTGTGCAGCTTGCCAATTGATAGAAAACAGTACCTTACCATTCTCCTGACTTTTCCAATCACATGAATATTCGATTGGAAGCTGTTTTGGACAACTTTTCTTTTCTTCATGCCAAGCATTTGGCAGACCTCCGTGCAACGTCCAGATCACGATGGAAAAAGTTTTCTGTGCTGGCACACTTCCTCCTTGCCAGACATAGTGGAAAAGCTTTCTGCTAAGATGTAGACCACAAAAGACGCTAAAGACGAAGGTACGATGCTCTCCGGAGCTAAGAGCCGCTCCCGGGCTTCTTTCGGCAGAAGCCGCGCTAAGAGAGCACTGTGACCGGTACAATCGTCTTTGCGCGAAGAAGCCGCTTCTTCGGCTCCAGGAGCCGGAGAGAGCGGCAGCTTCAGAAAGGTGAAGAAGGATGCTGTACAACACTGGGATTGTGTGCGCAGCTTGCCAACTGATAGAAAACAGTACCTTACCACTCTCCTGACTTTTCCAATCACATGAATATTCGATTGGAAGCTGTTTTGGACAACTTTTCTTTTCTTCATGCCAAGCACTTGGCAGACCTCCGTGCAACGTTAGAACACGATGGGAGATGTTTTCTGTGCTGGCACACTTTCTCCTTGCCAGACATAGTGGAAAAGCTTTCTGCTAAGATGTAGACCACAAAAGACGCTAAAGACGAAGGTACGATGCTCTCCGGAGCTAAGAGCCGCTCCCGGGCTTCTTTCGGCAGAAGCCGCGCTAAGAGAGCACTGTGACCGGTACAATCATCTTTGCGCGAAGAAGCCGCTTCTTCGGCTCCAGGAGCCGGAGAGAGCGGCAGCATCGGAAAGGTGAAGAAGGATGCTGTATTGCACTGGGATTGTGTGCGCAGCTTGCCAACTGATGGAAAACAGTACCTTACCACTCTCCTGACTTTTCCAATCACATGAATATTCGATTGGAAGCTGTTTTGGACAACTTTTCTTTTCTTCATGCCAAGCATTTAGCAGACCTCCGCGCAACGTCCAGATCACGATGGGAAAAGTTTTCTGTGCTGGCACACTTCCTCCTTGCCAGACATAGTGGAAAAGCTTTCTGCTAAGATGTAGACCACAAAAGACGCTAAAGACGAAGGTACGATGCTCTCCGGAGCTAAGAGCCGCTCCCGGGCTTCTTTCGGCAGAAGCCGCGCTAAGAGAGCACTGCGACCGGTACAATCGTCTTTGCGCGAAGAAGCCGCTTCTTCGGCTCCAGGAGCCGGAGAGAGCGGCAGCATCGGAAAGGTGAAGAAGGATGCTGTATTGCACTGGGATTGTGTGCGCAGCTTGCCAACTTATAGAAAACAGTACCTTACCACTCTCCTGACTTTTCCAATCACATGAATATTCGATTGGAAGCTGTTTTGGACAACTTTTCTTTTCTTCATGCCAAGCACTTGGCAGACCTCCGCGCAACGTCCAGATCACGATGGGAAAAGTTTTCTGTGCTGGCACACTTTCTCCTTGCCAGACATAGTGGAAAAGCTTTCTGCTAAGATGTAGACCACAAAAGACGCTAAAGACGAAGGTACGATGCTCTCCGGAGCTAAGAGCCGCTCCCGGGCTTCTTTCGGCAGAAGCCGCGCTAAGAGAGCACTGTGAGCGGTACAATCGTCTTTGCGCGAAGAAGCCGCTTCTTCGGCTCCAGGAGCCGGAGAGAGCGGCAGCTTCGGAAAGGTGAAGAAGGATGCTGTATTACATTGGGATTGTGTGCGCAGCTTGCCAACTGATAGAAAACAGTACCTTACCACTCTCCTGACTTTTCCAATCACATGAATATTCGATTGGAAGCTGTTTTGGACAACTTTTCTTTTCTTCATGCCAAGCACTTGGCAGACCTCCGTGCAACGTTAGAACACGATGGGAGATGTTTTCTGTGCTGGCACACTTTCTCCTTGCCAGACATAGTGGAAAAGCTTTCTGCTAAGATGTAGACCACAAAAGACGCTAAAGACGAAGGTACGATGCTCTCCGGAGCTAAGAGCCGCTCCCGGGCTTCTTTCGGTAGAAGCCGCGCTAAGAGAGCACTGTGACCGGTACAATCGTCATTGCGCGAAGAAGCCGCTTCTTCGGCTCCAGGAGCCGGAGAGAGCGGCAGCATCGGAAAGGTGAAGAAGGATGCTGTATTGCACTGGGATTGTGTGCGCAGCTTGCCAACTGATGGAAAACAGTACTTTACCACTCTCCTGACTTTTCCAATCACATGAATATTCGATTGGAAGCTGTTTTGGACAACTTTTCTTTTCTTCATGCCAAGCATTTGGCAGACCTCCGCGCAACGTCCAGATCACGATGGGAAAAGTTTTCTGTGCTGGCACACTTCCTCCTTGCCAGACATAGTGGAAAAGCTTTCTGCTAAGATGTAGACCACAAAAGACGCTAAAGACGAAGGTACGATGCTCTCCGGAGCTAAGAGCCGCTCCCGGGCTTCTTTCGGCAGAAGCCGCGCTAAGAGAGCACTGTTACCGGTACAATCGTCTTTGCGCGAAGAAGCCGCTTCTTCGGCTCCGGGAGCCGGAGAGAGCGGCAGCTTCGGAAAGGTGGAGAAGGATGCTGTAGTGCACTGGGATTGTGTGCGCAGCTTGCCAACTGATAGAAAACAGTACCTTACCACTCTCCTGACTTTTCCAATCACATGAATATTCGATTAGAAGCTCTTTTGGACAACTTTTCTTTTCTTCATGCCAAGCACTTGGCAGACCTCCGTGCAACGTTAGAACACGATGGGAGATGTTTTCTGTGCTGGCGCAGGTTTTTCTTGCCAGACATAGTGGAAAAGCTTTTTGCTAAGATGTATACCACAAAAGACGCTAAAGACGAAGGTACGATGCTCTCCGGAGCTAAGCGCCGCTCCCGGGCGTCTTTCGGCAGAAGCCGCGCTAAGAGAGCACTGTGACCGGTACAATCGTCTTTGCGCGAAGAAGCCGCTTCTTCGGCTCCAGGAGCCGGAGAGAGCGGCAGCATCGGAAAGGTGAAGAAGGATGCTGTATTGCACTGGGATTGTGTGCGCAGCTTGCCAACTGATGGAAAACAGTACCTTACCACTCTCCTGACTTTTCCAATCACGTGAATATTCGATTGGAAGCTCTTTCGGACAGCTTTTCTTCTCTTCATACCAAACACTTGCAGACCTCCGTGCAACGTCCAGATCATGATGGGAGATGTTTTCTGTGCTGGCACACTTTCTCCTTGCCAGATGTAGTGGAAAAGCTTTTTGCTAAGATGTAGACCACAAAAGACGCTAAAGACGAAGGTACGATGCTCTCGGGGGCTAAGAGCCGCTCCCAGGCTTCTTTCGGCCGAAGCCGCGCTAAGAGAGCCCTGTGACCGGTACAATCGTCTTTGCGCGAAGAAGCCGCTTCTTCGGCTCCAGGAGCCGGAGAGAGCGGCAGCTTCGGAAAGGTGAAGAAGGATGCTGTATTACATTGGGATTGTGTGCGCAGCTTGCCAACTGATAGAAAACAGTACCTTACCACTCTCCTGACTTTTCCAATCACATGAATATTCCAATGGAAGCTGTTTTGGACAACTTTTCTTTTCTTCATGCCAAGCACTTGGCAGACCTCCGTGCAACGTTAGAACACGATGGGAGATGTTTTCTGTGCTGGCACACTTCCTCCTTGCCAGACATAGTGGAAAAGCTTTCTGCTAAGATGTAGACCACAAAAGACGCTAAAGACGAAGGTACGATGCTCTCCGGAGCTAAGAGCCGCTCCCGGGCTTCTTTCGGCAGAAGCCGCGCTAAGAGAGCACTGTGACCGGTACAATCGTCTTTGCGCGAAGAAGCCGCTTCTTCGGCTCCAGGAGCCGGAGAGAGCGGCAGCTTCCGAAAGGTGAAGAAGGATGCTGTATTACATTGGGATTGTGTGCGCAGCTTGCCAACTGATAGAAAACAGTACTTTACCACTCTTCTGACTCTTCCAATCACATGAATATTCGATTGGAAGCTGTTTTGGACAACTTTTCTTTTCTTCATGCCAAGCATTTGGCAGACCTCCGTGCAACGTCCAGATCACGATGGGAAAAGTTTTCTGTGCTGGCACACTTTCTCCTTGCCAGACATAGTGGAAAAGCTTTCTGCTAAGATGTAGACCACAAAAGACGCTAAAGACGAAGGTACGATGCTCTCCGGAGCTAAGAGCCGCTCCCGGGCTTCTTTCGGCAGAAGCCGCGCTAAGAGAGCACTGTGACCGGTACAATCGTCTTTGCGCGAAGAAGCCGCTTCTTCGGCTCCAGGAGCCGGAGAGAGCGGCAGCATCGGAAAGGTGAAGAAGGATGCTGTATTGCACTGGGATTGTGTGCGCAGCTTGCCAACTGATAGAAAACAGTACTTTACCACTCTCCTGACTTTTCCAATCACATGAATATTCGATTGGAAGCTGTTTTGGACAACTTTTCTTTTCTTCATGCCAAGCATTTGGCAGACCTCCGTGCAACGTCCAGATCACGATGGGAAAAGTTTTCTGTGCTGGCACACTTCCTCCTTGCCAGACATAGTGGAAAAGCTTTCTGCTAAGATGTAGACCACAAAAGACGCTAAAGACGAAGGTACGATGCTCTCCGGAGCTAAGAGCCGCTCCCGGGCTTCTTTTGGCAGAAGCCGCGCTAAGAGAGCACTGTGACCGGTACAATCGTCTTTGCGCGAAGAAGCCGCTTCTTCGGCTCCAGGAGCCGGAGAGAGCGGCAGCTTCAAAAAGGTGAAGAAGGATGCTGTACAACACTGGGATTGTGTGCGCAGCTTGCCAACTGATAGAAAACAGTACCTTACCACTCTCCTGACTTTTCCAATCACATGAATATTCGATTGGAAGATCTTTTGGACAGCTTTTCTTTTCTTCATGCCAAACACTTGCAGACCTCCGTGCAACGTCCAGAACACGATGGGAGATGTTTTCTGTGCTGGCACAGTTTCTCCTTGCCAGATGTAGTGGAAAAGCTTTTTGCTAAGATGTAGACCACAAAAGACGCTAAAGACGAAGGTACGATGCTCTCGGGGGCTAAGAGCCGCTCCCAGGCTTCTTTCGGCAGAAGCCGCGCTAAGAGAGCCCTGTGACCGGTACAATCGTCTTTGCGCGAAGAAGCCGCTTCTTCGGCTCCAGGAGCCGGAGAGAGCGGCAGCTTCGGAAAGGTGAAGAAGGATGCTGTATTGCACTAGGATTGTGTGCGCAGCTTGCCAACTGATGGAAAACAGTACCTTACCATTCTCCTGACTTTTCCAATCACGTGAATATTCGATTGGAAGCTGTTTTGGACAACTTTTCTTTTCTTCATGCCAAGCACTTGGCAGACCTCCGTGCAACGTTAGAACACGATGGGAGATGTTTTCTGTGCTGGCACACTTTCTCCTTGCCAGACATAGTGGAAAAGCTTTTTGCTAAGATGTAGACCACAAAAGACGCTAAAGACGAAGGTACGATGCTCTCCGGAGCTAAGAGCCGCTCCCGGGCTTCTTTCAGCAGAAGCCGCGCTAAGAGAGCACTGTGACCGGTACAATCGTCTTTGCGCGAAGATGCCCCTTCTTTGACTCCAGGAGCCGGAGAGAGCGGCAGCATCGGAAAGGTGAAGAAGGATGCTGTATTACATTGGGATTGTGTGCGCAGCTTGCCAACTGATAGAAAACAGTACCTTACCACTCTCCTGACTTTTCCAATCACATGAATATTCGATTGGAAGCTGTTTTGGACAACTTTTCTTTTCTTCATGCCAAGCATTTGGCAGACCTCCGTGCAACGTCCAGATCACGATGGGAGATGTTTTCTGTGCTGGCACACTTTCTCCTTGCCAGACATAGTGGAAAAGCTTTTTGCTAAGATGTAGACCACAAAAGACGCTAAAGACGAAGGTACGATGCTCTCCGGAGCTAAGAGCCGCTCCCGGGCTTCTTTCGGCAGAAGCCGCGCTAAGAGAGCACTGTGAGCGGTACAATCATCTTTGCGCGAAGAAGCCGCTTCTTCGGCTCCAGGAGCCGGAGAGAGCGGCAGCTTCGGAAAGGTGAAGAAGGATGCTGTATTGCACTGGGATTGTGTGCGCAGCTTGCCAACTGATGGAAAACAGTACCTTACCACTCTCCTGACTTTTCCAATCACATGAATATTCGATTAGAAGCTCTTTTGGACAGCTTTTCTTTTCTTCATGCCAAACACTTGCAGACCTCCGTGCAACGTCCAGATCACGATGGGAGATGTTTTCTGTGCTGGCACACTTTCTCCTTGCCAGATGTAGTGGAAAAGCTTTTTGCTAAGATGTAGACCACAAAAGACGCTAAAGACGAAGGTACGATGCTCTCCGGAGCTAAGAGCCGCTCCCGGGCTTCTTTCGGCAGAAGCCGCGCTAAGAGAGCACTGTGACCGGTACAATCGTCTTTGCGCGAAGAAGCCGCTTCTTCGGCTCCAGGAGCCGGAGAGAGCGGCAGCTTCCGAAAGGTGAAGAAGGATGCTGTATTGCACTGGGATTGTGTGTGCAGCTTGCCAATTGATAGAAAACAGTACCTTACCACTCTCCTGACTTTTCCAATCACATGAATATTCGATTGGAAGCTGTTTTGGACAACTTTTCTTTTCTTCATGCCAAGCATTTGGCAGACCTCCGTGCAACGTCCAGATCACGATGGAAAAAGTTTTCTGTGCTGGCACACTTCCTCCTTGCCAGACATAGTGGAAAAGCTTTCTGCTAAGATGTAGACCACAAAAGACGCTAAAGACGAAGGTACGATGCTCTCCGGAGCTAAGAGCCGCTCCCGGGCTTCTTTCGGCAGAAGCCGCGCTAAGAGAGCACTGTGAGCGGTACAATCGTCTTTGCGCGAAGAAGCCGCTTCTTCGGCTCCAGGAGCCGGAGAGAGCGGCAGCTTCAGAAAGGTGAAGAAGGATGCTGTACAACACTGGGATTGTGTGCGCAGCTTGCCAACTGATAGAAAACAGTACCTTACCACTCTCCTGACTTTTCCAATCACATGAATATTCGATTGGAAGCTGTTTTGGACAACTTTTCTTTTCTTCATGCCAAGCACTTGGCAGACCTCCGTGCAACGTTAGAACACGATGGGAGATGTTTTCTGTGCTGGCACACTTTCTCCTTGCCAGACATAGTGGAAAAGCTTTCTGCTAAGATGTAGACCACAAAAGACGCTAAAGACGAAGGTACGATGCTCTCCGGAGCTAAGAGCCGCTCCCGGGCTTCTTTCGGCAGAAGCCGCGCTAAGAGAGCACTGTGAGCGGTACAATCGTCTTTGCGCGAAGAAGCCGCTTCTTCGGCTCCAGGAGCCGGAGAGAGCGGCAGCATCGGAAAGGTGAAGAAGGATGCTGTATTGCACTGGGATTGTGTGCGCAGCTTGCCAACTGATAGAAAACAGTACCTTACCACTCTCCTGACTTTTCCAATCACATGAATATTCGATTAGAAGCTCTTTTGGACAACTTTTCTTTTCTTCATGCCAAGCACTTGGCAGACCTCCGTGCAACGTTAGAACACGATGGGAGATGTTTTCTGTGCTGGCACACTTCCTCCTTGCCAGACATAGTGGAAAAGCTTTCTGCTAAGATGTAGACCACAAAAGACGCTAAAGACGAAGGTACGATGCTCTCCGGAGCTAAGAGCCGCTCCCGGGCTTCTTTCGGCAGAAGCCGCGCTAAGAGAGCACTGTGACCGCTACAATCGTCTTTGCGCGAAGAAGCCGCTTCTTCGGCTCCAGGAGCCGGAGAGAGCGGCAGCTTCGGAAAGGTGAAGAAGGATGCTGTATTGCACTGGGATTGTGTGTGCAGCTTGCCAATTGATAGAAAACAGTACCTTACCACACTCCTGACTTTTCCAATCACATGAATATTCGATTGGAAGCTGTTTTGGACAGCTGTTCTTTTCTTCATGCCAAACACTTGCAGACCTCCGTGCAACGTTAGAACACGATGGGAGATGTTTTCTGTGCTGGCACAGTTTCTCCTTGCCAGACATAGTTGAAAAGCTTTTTGCTAAGATGTAGACCACTAAAGACACTAAAGACGAAGGTACGATGCTCTCCGGAGCTAAGAGCCGCTCCCGGGCTTCTTTCGGCAGAAGCCGCGCTAAGAGAGCACTGTGACCGGTACAATCGTCTTTGCGCGAAGAAGCCGCTTCTTCGGCTCCAGGAGCCGAAGAGAGCGGCAGCTTCGGAAAGGTGAAGAAGGATGCTGTATTACATTGGGATTGTGTGCGCAGCTTGCCAACTGATAGAAAACAGTACCTTACCACTCTCCTGACTTTTCCAATCACATGAATATTCGATTGGAAGCTGTTTTGGACAACTTTTCTTTTCTTCATGCCAAGCACTTGGCAGACCTCCGTGCAACGTTAGAACACGATGGGAGATGTTTTCTGTGCTGGCACACTTTCTCCTTGCCAGACATAGTGGAAAAGCTTTTTGCTAAGATGTAGACCACAAAAGACGCTAAAGACGAAGGTACGATGCTCTCCGGAGCTAAGAGCCGCTCCCGGGCTTCTTTCGGCAGAAGCCGCGCTAAGAGAGCACTGTGACCGGTACAATCGTCTTTGCGCGAAGAAGCCGCTTCTTCGGCTCCAGGAGCCGGAGAGAGCGGCAGCTTCCGAAAGGTGAAGAAGGATGCTGTATTGCACTGGGATTGTGTGCGCAGCTTGCCAACTGATAGAAAACAGTACCTTACCACTCTCCTGACTTTTCCAATCACATGAATATTCGATTGGAAGCTGTTTTGGACAACTTTTCTTTTCTTCATGCCAAGCATTTGGCAGACCTCCGTGCAACGTCCAGATCACGATGGGAAAAGTTTTCTGTGCTGGCACACTTCCTCCTTGCCAGACATAGTGGAAAAGCTTTCTGCTAAGATGTAGACCACAAAAGACGCTAAAGACGAAGCTACGATGCTCTCCGGAGCTAAGAGCCGCTCCCGGGCTTCTTTCGGCAGAAGCCGCGCTAAGAGAGCACTGTGAGCGGTACAATCGTATTTGCGCGAAGAAGCCGCTTCTTCGGCTCCAGGAGCCGGAGAGAGCGGCAGCATCGGAAAGGTGAAGAAGGATGCTGTATTGCACTGGGATTGTGTGCGCAGCTTGCCAACTTATAGAAAACAGTACCTTACCACTCTCCTGACTTTTCCAATCACATGAATATTCGATTGGAAGCTGTTTTGGACAACTTTACTTTTCTTCATGCCAAGCACTTGGCAGACCTCCGCGCAACGTCCAGATCACGATGGGAAAAGTTTTCTGTGCTGGCACACTTCCTCCTTGCCAGACATAGTGGAAAAGCTTTCTGCTAAGATGTAGACCACAAAAGACGCTAAAGACGAAGGTACGATGCTCTCCGGAGCTAAGAGCCGCTCCCGGGCTTCTTTCGGCAGAAGCCGCGCTAAGAGAGCACTGTGACCGGTACAATCGTCTTTGCGCGAAGAAGCCGCTTCTTCGGCTCCGGGAGCCGGAGAGAGCGGCAGCATCGGAAAGGTGAAGAAGGATGCTGTATTGCACTGGGATTGTGTGCGCAGCTTGCCAACTGATAGAAAACAGTACCTTACCACTCTCCTGACTTTTCCAATCACATGAATATTCGATTGGAAGCTGTTTTGGACAACTTTTCTTTTCTTCATGCCAAGCACTTGGCAGACCTCCGTACAACGTTAGAACACGATGGGAGATGTTTTCTGTGCTGGCACACTTTCTCCTTGCCAGACATAGTGGAAAAGCTTTCTGCTAAGATGTAGACCACAAAAGACGCTAAAGACGAAGGTACGATGCTCTCCGGAGCTAAGAGCCGCTCCCGGGCTTCTTTCGGCAGAAGCCGCGCTAAGAGAGCACTGTGAGCGGTACAATCGTCTTTGCGCGAAGAAGCCGCTTCTTCGGCTCCAGGAGCCGGAGAGAGCGGCAGCATCGGAAAGGTGAAGAAGGATGCTGTATTGCACTGGGATTGTGTGCGCAGCTTGCCAACTGATAGAAAACAGTACCTTACCACTCTCCTGACTTTTCCAATCACATGAATATTCGATTGGAAGCTGTTTTGGACAACTTTTCTTTTCTTCATGCCAAGCATTTGGCAGACCTCCGTGCAACGTTAGAACACGATGGGAGATGTTTTCTGTGCTGGCACACTTTCTCCTTGCCAGACATAGTTGAAAAGCTTTTTGCTAAGATGTAGACCACTAAAGACACTAAAGACGAAGGTACGATGCTCTCCGGAGCTAAGAGCCGCTCCCGGGCTTCTTTCGGCAGAAGCCGCGCTAAGAGAGCACTGTTACCGGTACAATCGTCTTTGCGCGAAGAAGCCGCTTCTTCGGCTCCAGGAGCCGGAGAGAGCGGCAGCTTCGGAAAGGTGAAGAAGGATGCTGTATTACATTGGGATTGTGTGCGCAGCTTGCCAACTGATAGAAAACAGTACCTTACCACTCTCCTGACTTTTCCAATCACATGAATATTCGATTGGAAGCTGTTTTGGACAACTTTTCTTTTCTTCATGCCAAGCACTTGGCAGACCTCCGTGCAACGTTAGAACACGATGGGAGATGTTTTCTGTGCTGGCACACTTTCTCCTTGCCAGACATAGTGGAAAAGCTTTTTGCTAAGATGTAGACCACAAAAGACGCTAAAGACGAAGGTACGATGCTCTCCGGAGCTAAGAGCCGCTCCCGGGCTTCTTTCGGCAGAAGCCGCGCTAAGAGAGCACTGTGACCGGTACAATCGTCTTTGCGCGAAGAAGCCGCTTCTTCGGCTCCAGGAGCCGGAGAGAGCGGCAGCATCGGAAAGGTGAAGAAGGATGCTGTATTGCACTGGGATTGTGTGCGCAGCTTGCCAACTGATAGAAAACAGTACCTTACCACTCTCCTGACTTTTCCAATCACATGAATATTCGATTGGAAGCTGTTTTGGACAACTTTTCTTTTCTTCATGCCAAGCATTTGGCAGACCTCCGTGCAACGTCCAGATCACGATGGGAAAAGTTTTCTGTGCTGGCACACTTCCTCCTTGCCAGACATAGTGGAAAAGCTTTCTGCTAAGATGTAGACCACAAAAGACGCTAAAGACGAAGGTACGATGCTCTCCGGAGCTAAGAGCCGCTCCCGGGCTTCTTTCGGCAGAAGCCGCGCTAAGAGAGCACTGTGACCGGTACAATCGTCTTTGCGCGAAGAAGCCGCTTCTTCGGCTCCAGGAGCCGGAGAGAGCGGCAGCTTCAAAAAGGTGAAGAAGGATGCTGTACAACACTGGGATTGTGTGCGCAGCTTGCCAACTGATAGAAAACAGTACCTTACCACTCTCCTGACTTTTCCAATCACATGAATATTCGATTGGAAGATCTTTTGGACAGCTTTTCTTTTCTTCATGCCAAACACTTGCAGACCTCCGTGCAACGTCCAGAACACGATGGGAGATGTTTTCTGTGCTGGCACACTTTCTCCTTGCCAGATGTAGTGGAAAAGCTTTTTGCTAAGATGTAGACCACAAAAGACGCTAAAGACGAAGGTACGATGCTCTCGGGGGCTAAGAGCCGCTCCCAGGCTTCTTTCGGCAGAAGCCGCGCTAAGAGAGCCCTGTGACCGGTACAATCGTCTTTGCGCGAAGAAGCCGCTTCTTCGGCTCCAGGAGCCGGAGAGAGCGGCAGCTTCGGAAAGGTGAAGAAGGATGCTGTATTGCACTAGGATTGTGTGCGCAGCTTGCCAACTGATGGAAAACAGTACCTTACCATTCTCCTGACTTTTCCAATCACGTGAATATTCGATTGGAAGCTGTTTTGGACAACTTTTCTTTTCTTCATGCCAAGCACTTGGCAGACCTCCGTGCAACATTAGAACACGATGGGAGATGTTTTCTGTGCTGGCACACTTTCTCCTTGCCAGACATAGTGGAAAAGCTTTCTGCTAAGATGTAGACCACAAAAGACGCTAAAGACGAAGGTACGATGCTCTCCGGAGCTAAGAGCCGCTCCCGGGCTTCTTTCGGCAGAAGCCGCGCTAAGAGAGCACTGTGAGCGGTACAATCGTCTTTGCGCGAAGAAGCCGCTTCTTCGGCTCCAGGAGCCGGAGAGAGCGGCAGCATCGGAAAGGTGAAGAAGGATGCTGTATTGCACTGGGATTGTGTGCGCAGCTTGCCAACTGATAGAAAACAGTACCTTACCACTCTCCTGACTTTTCCAATCACATGAATATTCGATTGGAAGCTGTTTTGGACAACTTTTCTTTTCTTCATGCCAAGCATTTGGCAGACCTCCGTGCAACGTTAGAACACGATGGGAGATGTTTTCTGTGCTGGCACACTTTCTCCTTGCCAGACATAGTGGAAAAGCTTTTTGCTAAGATGTAGACCACAAAAGACGCTAAAGACGAAGGTACGATGCTCTCCGGAGCTAAGAGCCGCTCCCGGGCTTCTTTCGGCAGAAGCCGCGCTAAGAGAGCACTGTTACCGGTACAATCGTCTTTGCGCGAAGAAGCCGCTTCTTCATGTCCGGGAGCCGGAGAGAGCGGCAGCTTCGGAAAGGTGGAGAAGGATGCTGTAGTGCACTGGGATTGTGTGCGCAGCTTGCCAACTGATAGAAAACAGTACCTTACCACTCTCCTGACTTTTCCAATCACATGAATATTCGATTAGAAGCTCTTTTGGACAACTTTTCTTTTCTTCATGCCAAGCACTTGGCAGACCTCCGTGCAACGTTAGAACACGATGGGAGATGTTTTCTGTGCTGGCACACTTCCTCCTTGCCAGACATAGTGGAAAAGCTTTCTGCTAAGATGTAGACCACAAAAGACGCTAAAGACGAAGGTACGATGCTCTCCGGAGCTAAGAGCCGCTCCCGGGCTTCTTTCGGCAGAAGCCGCGCTAAGAGAGCACTGTGACCGGTACAATCGTCTTTGCGCGAAGAAGCCGCTTCTTCGGCTCCAGGAGCCGGAGAGAGCGGCAGCTTCGGAAAGGTGAAGAAGGATGCTGTATTGCACTGGGATTGTGTGCGCAGCTTGCCAACTTATAGAAAACAGTACCTTACCACTCTCCTGACTTTTCCAATCACATGAATATTCGATTGGAAGCTGTTTTGGACAACTTTTCTTTTCTTCATGCCAAGCACTTGGCAGACCTCCGCGCAACGTCCAGATCACGATGGGAAAAGTTTTCTGTGCTGGCACACTTCCTCCTTGCCAGACATAGTGGAAAAGCTTTCTGCTAAGATGTAGACCACAAAAGACGCTAAAGACGAAGGTACGATGCTCTCCGGAGCTAAGAGCCGCTCCCGGGCTTCTTTCGGCAGAAGCCGCGCTAAGAGAGCACTGTGACCGGTACAATCGTCTTTGCGCGAAGATGCCCCTTCTTCGGCTCCAGGAGCCGGAGAGAGCGGCAGCTTCCGAAAGGTGAAGAAGGATGCTGTATTGCACTGGGATTGTGTGTGCAGCTTGCCAATTGATAGAAAACAGTACCTTACCACTCTCCTGACTTTTCCAATCACATGAATATTCGATTGGAAGCTGTTTTGGACAACTTTTCTTTTCTTCATGCCAAGCATTTGGCAGACCTCCGTGCAACGTCCAGATCACGATGGAAAAAGTTTTCTGTGCTGGCACACTTCCTCCTTGCCAGACATAGTGGAAAAGCTTTCTGCTAAGATGTAGACCACAAAAGACGCTAAAGACGAAGGTACGATGCTCTCCGGAGCTAAGAGCCGCTCCCGGGCTTCTTTCGGCAGAAGCCGCGCTAAGAGAGCACTGTGACCGGTACAATCGTCTTTGCGCGAAGAAGCCGCTTCTTCGGCTCCAGGAGCCGGAGAGAGCGGCAGCTTCCGAAAGGTGAAGAAGGATGCTGTATTGCACTGGGATTGTGTGCGCAGCTTGCCAACTGATAGAAAACAGTACCTTACCACTCTCCTGACTTTTCCAATCACATGAATATTCGATTGGAAGCTGTTTTGGACAACTTTTCTTTTCTTCATGCCAAGCACTTGGCAGACCTCCGTGCAACGTTAGAACACGATGGGAGATGTTTTCTGTGCTGGCACACTTTCTCCTTGCCAGACATAGTGGAAAAGCTTTCTGCTAAGATGTAGACCACAAAAGACGCTAAAGACGAAGGTACGATGCTCTCCGGAGCTAAGAGCCGCTCCCGGGCTTCTTTCGGCAGAAGCCGCGCTAAGAGAGCACTGTGACCGGTACAATCGTCTTTGCGCGAAGAAGCCGCTTCTTCGGCTCCAGGAGCCGGAGAGAGCGGCAGCATCGGAAAGGTGAAGAAGGATGCTGTATTGCACTGGGATTGTGTGCGCAGCTTGCCAACTGATAGAAAACAGTACCTTACCACTCTCCTGACTTTTCCAATCACATGAATATTCGATTGGAAGCTGTTTTGGACAACTTTTCTTTTCTTCATGCCAAGCATTTGGCAGACCTCCGTGCAACGTTAGAACACGATGGGAGATGTTTTCTGTGCTGGCACACTTTCTCCTTGCCAGACATAGTGGAAAAGCTTTTTGCTAAGATGTAGACCACAAAAGACGCTAAAGACGAAGGTACGATGCTCTCCGGAGCTAAGAGCCGCTCCCGGGCTTCTTTCGGCAGAAGCCGCGCTAAGAGAGCACTGTTACCGGTACAATCGTCTTTGCGCGAAGAAGCCGCTTCTTCATGTCCGGGAGCCGGAGAGAGCGGCAGCTTCGGAAAGGTGGAGAAGGATGCTGTAGTGCACTGGGATTGTGTGCGCAGCTTGCCAACTGATAGAAAACAGTACCTTACCACTCTCCTGACTTTTCCAATCACATGAATATTCGATTAGAAGCTCTTTTGGACAACTTTTCTTTTCTTCATGCCAAGCACTTGGCAGACCTCCGTGCAACGTTAGAACACGATGGGAGATGTTTTCTGTGCTGGCACACTTCCTCCTTGCCAGACATAGTGGAAAAGCTTTCTGCTAAGATGTAGACCACAAAAGACGCTAAAGACGAAGGTACGATGCTCTCCGGAGCTAAGAGCCGCTCCCGGGCTTCTTTCGGCAGAAGCCGCGCTAAGAGAGCACTGTGACCGGTACAATCGTCTTTGCGCGAAGAAGCCGCTTCTTCGGCTCCAGGAGCCGGAGAGAGCGGCAGCTTCGGAAAGGTGAAGAAGGATGCTGTATTGCACTGGGATTGTGTGTGCAGCTTGCCAATTGATAGAAAACAGTACCTTACCACTCTCCTGACTTTTCCAATCACATGAATATTCGATTGGAAGCTGTTTTGGACAGCTGTTCTTTTCTTCATGCCAAACACTTGCAGACCTCCGTGCAACGTTAGAACACGATGGGAGATGTTTTCTGTGCTGGCACAGTTTCTCCTTGCCAGACATAGTTGAAAAGCTTTTTGCTAAGATGTAGACCACTAAAGACACTAAAGACGAAGGTACGATGCTCTCCGGAGCTAAGAGCCGCTCCCGGGCTTCTTTCGGCAGAAGCCGCGCTAAGAGAGCACTGTTACCGGTACAATCGTCTTTGCGCGAAGAAGCCGCTTCTTCGGCTCCAGGAGCCGGAGAGAGCGGCAGCTTCGGAAGGGTGAAGAAGGATGCTGTATTACATTGGGATTGTGTGCGCAGCTTGCCAACTGATAGAAAACAGTACCTTACCACTCTCCTGACTTTTCCAATCACATGAATATTCCAATGGAAGCTGTTTTGGACAACTTTTCTTTTCTTCATGCCAAGCACTTGGCAGACCTCCGTGCAACGTTAGAACACGATGGGAGATGTTTTCTGTGCTGGCACACTTTCTCCTTGCCAGACATAGTGGAAAAGCTTTTTGCTAAGATGTAGACCACAAAAGACGCTAAAGACGAAGGTACGATGCTCTCCGGAGCTAAGAGCCGCTCCCGGGCTTCTTTCGGCAGAAGCCGCGCTAAGAGAGCACTGTGACCGGTACAATCGTCTTTGCGCGAAGAAGCCGCTTCTTCGGCTCCAGGAGCCGGAGAGAGCGGCAGCTTCCGAAAGGTGAAGAAGGATGCTGTATTGCACTGGGATTGTGTGCGCAGCTTGCCAACTGATAGAAAACAGTACCTTACCACTCTCCTGACTTTTCCAATCACATGAATATTCGATTGGAAGCTGTTTTGGACAACTTTTCTTTTCTTCATGCCAAGCATTTGGCAGACCTCCGTGCAACGTCCAGATCACGATGGGAAAAGTTTTCTGTGCTGGCACACTTCCTCCTTGCCAGACATAGTGGAAAAGCTTTCTGCTAAGATGTAGACCACAAAAGACGCTAAAGACGAAGCTACGATGCTCTCCGGAGCTAAGAGCCGCTCCCGGGCTTCTTTCGGCAGAAGCCGCGCTAAGAGAGCACTGTGAGCGGTACAATCGTCTTTGCGCGAAGAAGCCGCTTCTTCGGCTCCAGGAGCCGGAGAGAGCGGCAGCATCGGAAAGGTGAAGAAGGATGCTGTATTGCACTGGGATTGTGTGCGCAGCTTGCCAACTTATAGAAAACAGTACCTTACCACTCTCCTGACTTTTCCAATCACATGAATATTCGATTGGAAGCTGTTTTGGACAACTTTTCTTTTCTTCATGCCAAGCACTTGGCAGACCTCCGCGCAACGTCCAGATCACGATGGGAAAAGTTTTCTGTGCTGGCACACTTCCTCCTTGCCAGACATAGTGGAAAAGCTTTCTGCTAAGATGTAGACCACAAAAGACGCTAAAGACGAAGGTACGATGCTCTCCGGAGCTAAGAGCCGCTCCCGGGCTTCTTTCGGCAGAAGCCGCGCTAAGAGAGCACTGTGAGCGGTACAATCGTCTTTGCGCGAAGAAGCCGCTTCTTCGGCTCCAGGAGCCGGAGAGAGCGGCAGCTTCAGAAAGCTGAAGAAGGATGCTGTACAACACTGGGATTGTGTGCGCAGCTTGCCAACTGATAGAAAACAGTACCTTACCACTCTCCTGACTTTTCCAATCACATGAATATTCGATTAGAAGCTCTTTTGGACAACTTTTCTTTTCTTCATGCCAAGCACTTGGCAGACCTCCGTGCAACGTTAGAACACGATGGGAGATGTTTTCTGTGCTGGCACACTTCCTCCTTGCCAGACATAGTGGAAAAGCTTTCTGCTAAGATGTAGACCACAAAAGACGCTAAAGACGAAGGTACGATGCTCTCCGGAGCTAAGAGCCGCTCCCGGGCTTCTTTCGGCAGAAGCCGCGCTAAGAGAGCACTGTGACCGGTACAATCGTCTTTGCGCGAAGAAGCCGCTTCTTCGGCTCCAGGAGCCGGAGAGAGCGGCAGCTTCGGAAAGGTGAAGAAGGATGCTGTATTACATTGGGATTGTGTGCGCAGCTTGCCAACTGATAGAAAACAGTACCTTACCACTCTCCTGACTTTTCCAATCACATGAATATTCGATTGGAAGCTGTTTTGGACAACTTTTCTTTTCTTCATGCCAAGCACTTGGCAGACCTCCGTGCAACGTTAGAACACGATGGGAGATGTTTTCTGTGCTGGCACACTTTCTCCTTGCCAGACATAGTGGAAAAGCTTTTTGCTAAGATGTAGACCACAAAAGACGCTAAAGACGAAGGTACGATGCTCTCCGGAGCTAAGAGCCGCTCCTGGGCTTCTTTCGGCAGAAGCCGCGCTAAGAGAGCACTGTGACCGGTACAATCGTCTTTGCGCGAAGAAGCCGCTTCTTCGGCTCCAGGAGCCGGAGAGAGCGGCAGCATCGGAAAGGTGAAGAAGGATGCTGTATTGCACTGGGATTGTGTGCGCAGCTTGCCAACTGATAGAAAACAGTACTTTACCACTCTCCTGACTTTTCCAATCACATGAATATTCGATTGGAAGCTGTTTTGGACAACTTTTCTTTTCTTCATGCCAAGCACTTGGCAGACCTCCGTGCAACGTTAGAACACGATGGGAGATGTTTTCTGTGCTGGCACACTTTCTCCTTGCCAGACATAGTGGAAAAGCTTTTTGCTAAGATGTAGACCACAAAAGACGCTAAAGACGAAGGTACGATGCTCTCCGGAGCTAAGAGCCGCTCCCGGGCTTCTTTCGGCAGAAGCCGCGCTAAGAGAGCACTGTGACCGGTACAATCGTCTTTGCGCGAAGAAGCCGCTTCTTCGGCTCCAGGAGCCGGAGAGAGCGGCAGCTTCCGAAAGGTGAAGAAGGATGCTGTATTGCACTGGGATTGTGTGCGCAGCTTGCCAACTGATAGAAAACAGTACCTTACCACTCTCCTGACTTTTCCAATCACATGAATATTCGATTGGAAGCTGTTTTGGACAACTTTTCT
The DNA here is from genome assembly GCF_027579445.1 of Ammospiza nelsoni. Classification (NCBI taxonomy): domain Eukaryota; kingdom Metazoa; phylum Chordata; class Aves; order Passeriformes; family Passerellidae; genus Ammospiza; species Ammospiza nelsoni. Next base: position 55,694,287 of record NC_080637.1, on the reverse strand, counting down.
TTTCTTCATGCCAAGCATTTGGCAGACCTCCGTGCAACGTCCAGATCACGATGGGAAAAGTTTTCTGTGCTGGCACACTTCCTCCTTGCCAGACATAGTGGAAAAGCTTTCTGCTAAGATGTAGACCACAAAAGACGCTAAAGACGAAGGTACGATGCTCTCCGGAGCTAAGAGCCGCTCCCGGGCTTCTTTCGGCAGAAGCCGCGCTAAGAGAGCACTGTGAGCGGTACAATCGTCTTTGCGCGAAGAAGCCGCTTCTTCGGCTCCAGGAGCCGGAGAGAGCGGCAGCTTCAGAAAGCTGAAGAAGGATGCTGTACAACACTGGGATTGTGTGCGCAGCTTGCCAACTGATAGAAAACAGTACCTTACCACTCTCCTGACTTTTCCAATCACATGAATATTCGATTGGAAGCTGTTTTGGACAACTTTTCTTTTCTTCATGCCAAGCATTTGGCAGACCTCCGTGCAACGTCCAGATCACGATGGGAAAAGTTTTCTGTGCTGGCACACTTCCTCCTTGCCAGACATAGTGGAAAAGCTTTCTGCTAAGATGTAGACCACAAAAGACGCTAAAGACGAAGGTACGATGCTCTCCGGAGCTAAGAGCCGCTCCCGGGCTTCTTTCGGCAGAAGCCGCGCTAAGAGAGCACTGTGACCGGTACAATCGTCTTTGCGCGAAGAAGCCGCTTCTTCGGCTCCGGGAGCCGGAGAGAGCGGCAGCATCGGAAAGGTGAAGAAGGATGCTGTATTGCACTGGGATTGTGTGCGCAGCTTGCCAACTGATAGAAAACAGTACCTTACCACTCTCCTGACTTTTCCAATCACATGAATATTCGATTGGAAGCTGTTTTGGACAACTTTTCTTTTCTTCATGCCAAGCATTTGGCAGACCTCCGTGCAACGTTAGAACACGATGGGAGATGTTTTCTGTGCTGGCACACTTTCTCCTTGCCAGACATAGTGGAAAAGCTTTTTGCTAAGATGTAGACCACAAAAGACGCTAAAGACGAAGGTACGATGCTCTCCGGAGCTAAGAGCCGCTCCCGGGCTTCTTTCGGCAGAAGCCGCGCTAAGAGAGCACTGTTACCGGTACAATCGTCTTTGCGCGAAGAAGCCGCTTCTTCGGCTCCAGGAGCCGGAGAGAGCGGCAGCTTCGGAAAGGTGAAGAAGGATGCTGTATTACATTGGGATTGTGTGCGCAGCTTGCCAACTGATAGAAAACAGTACCTTACCACTCTCCTGACTTTTCCAATCACATGAATATTCGATTGGAAGCTGTTTTGGACAACTTTTCTTTTCTTCATGCCAAGCACTTGGCAGACCTCCGTGCAACGTTAGAACACGATGGGAGATGTTTTCTGTGCTGGCACACTTTCTCCTTGCCAGACATAGTGGAAAAGCTTTTTGCTAAGATGTAGACCACAAAAGACGCTAAAGACGAAGGTACGATGCTCTCCGGAGCTAAGAGCCGCTCCCGGGCTTCTTTCGGCAGAAGCCGCGCTAAGAGAGCACTGTGACCGGTACAATCGTCTTTGCGCGAAGAAGCCGCTTCTTCGGCTCCAGGAGCCGGAGAGAGCGGCAGCATCGGAAAGGTGAAGAAGGATGCTGTATTGCACTGGGATTGTGTGCGCAGCTTGCCAACTGATAGAAAACAGTAGCTTACCACTCTCCTGACTTTTCCAATCACATGAATATTCGATTGGAAGCTGTTTTGGACAACTTTTCTTTTCTTCATGCCAAGCATTTGGCAGACCTCCGTGCAACGTCCAGATCACGATGGGAAAAGTTTTCTGTGCTGGCACACTTCCTCCTTGCCAGACATAGTGGAAAAGCTTTCTGCTAAGATGTAGACCACAAAAGACGCTAAAGACGAAGGTACGATGCTCTCCGGAGCTAAGAGCCGCTCCCGGGCTTCTTTCGGCAGAAGCCGCGCTAAGAGAGCACTGTGAGCGGTACAATGGTCTTTGCGCGAAGAAGCCGCTTCTTCGGCTCCGGGAGCCGGAGAGAGCGGCAGCATCGGAAAGGTGAAGAAGGATGCTGTATTGCACTGGGATTGTGTGCGCAGCTTGCCAACTGATAGAAAACAGTACCTTACCACTCTCCTGACTTTTCCAATCACATGAATATTCGATTGGAAGCTGTTTTGGACAACTTTTCTTTTCTTCATGCCAAGCACTTGGCAGACCTCCGTACAACGTTAGAACACGATGGGAGATGTTTTCTGTGCTGGCACACTTTCTCCTTGCCAGACATAGTGGAAAAGCTTTCTGCTAAGATGTAGACCACAAAAGACGCTAAAGACGAAGGTACGATGCTCTCCGGAGCTAAGAGCCGCTCCCGGGCTTCTTTCGGCAGAAGCCGCGCTAAGAGAGCACTGTTACCGGTACAATCGTCTTTGCGCGAAGAAGCCGCTTCTTCGGCTCCAGGAGCCGGAGAGAGCGGCAGCATCGGAAAGGTGAAGAAGGATGCTGTATTGCACTGGGATTGTGTGCGCAGCTTGCCAACTGATAGAAAACAGTACCTTACCACTCTCCTGACTTTTCCAATCACATGAATATTCGATTGGAAGCTGTTTTGGACAACTTTTCTTTTCTTCATGCCAAGCATTTGGCAGACCTCCGTGCAACGTTAGAACACGATGGGAGATGTTTTCTGTGCTGGCACACTTTGTCCTTGCCAGACATAGTGGAAAAGCTTTTTGCTAAGATGTAGACCACAAAAGACGCTAAAGACGAAGGTACGATGCTCTCCGGAGCTAAGAGCCGCTCCCGGGCTTCTTTCGGCAGAAGCCGCGCTAAGAGAGCACTGTTACCGGTACAATCGTCTTTGCGCGAAGAAGCCGCTTCTTCGGCTCCGGGAGCCGGAGAGAGCGGCAGCTTCGGAAAGGTGAAGAAGGATGCTGTATTGCACTGGGATTGTGTGTGCAGCTTGCCAATTGATAGAAAACAGTACCTTACCACTCTCCTGACTTTTCCAATCACATGAATATTCGATTGGAAGCTGTTTTGGACAGCTGTTCTTTTCTTCATGCCAAACACTTGCAGACCTCCGTGCAACGTTAGAACACGATGGGAGATGTTTTCTGTGCTGGCACAGTTTCTCCTTGCCAGACATAGTTGAAAAGCTTTTTGCTAAGATGTAGACCACTAAAGACACTAAAGACGAAGGTACGATGCTCTCCGGAGCTAAGAGCCGCTCCCGGGCTTCTTTCGGCAGAAGCCGCGCTAAGAGAGCACTGTGAGCGGTACAATCGTCTTTGCGCGAAGAAGCCGCTTCTTCGGCTCCAGGAGCCGGAGAGAGCGGCAGCATCGGAAAGGTGAAGAAGGATGCTGTATTGCACTGGGATTGTGTGCGCAGCTTGCCAACTTATAGAAAACAGTACCTTACCACTCTCCTGACTTTTCCAATCACATGAATATTCGATTGGAAGCTGTTTTGGACAACTTTTCTTTTCTTCATGCCAAGCACTTGGCAGACCTCCGCGCAACGTCCAGATCACGATAGGAAAAGTTTTCTGTGCTGGCACACTTCCTCCTTGCCAGACATAGTGGAAAAGCTTTCTGCTAAGATGTAGACCACAAAAGACGCTAAAGACGAAGGTACGATGCTCTCCGGAGCTAAGAGCCGCTCCCGGGCTTCTTTCGGCAGAAGCCGCGCTAAGAGAGCACTGTGAGCGGTACAATCGTCTTTGCGCGAAGAAGCCGCTTCTTCGGCTCCAGGAGCCGGAGAGAGCGGCAGCTTCAGAAAGCTGAAGAAGGATGCTGTACAACACTGGGATTGTGTGCGCAGCTTGCCAACTGATAGAAAACAGTACCTTACCACTCTCCTGACTTTTCCAATCACATGAATATTCGATTGGAAGCTGTTTTGGACAACTTTTCTTTTCTTCATGCCAAGCATTTGGCAGACCTCCGTGCAACGTCCAGATCACGATGGGAAAAGTTTTCTGTGCTGGCACACTTCCTCCTTGCCAGACATAGTGGAAAAGCTTTCTGCTAAGATGTAGACCACAAAAGACGCTAAAGACGAAGGTACGATGCTCTCCGGAGCTAAGAGCCGCTCCCGGGCTTCTTTCGGCAGAAGCCGCGCTAAGAGAGCACTGTGAGCGGTACAATCGTCTTTGCGCGAAGAAGCCGCTTCTTCGGCTCCGGGAGCCGGAGAGAGCGGCAGCATCGGAAAGGTGAAGAAGGATGCTGTATTGCACTGGGATTGTGTGCGCAGCTTGCCAACTGATAGAAAACAGTACCTTACCACTCTCCTGACTTTTCCAATCACATGAATATTCGATTGGAAGCTGTTTTGGACAACTTTTCTTTTCTTCATGCCAAGCACTTGGCAGACCTCCGTGCAACGTTAGAACACGATGGGAGATGTTTTCTGTGCTGGCACACTTTCTCCTTGCCAGACATAGTGGAAAAGCTTTTTGCTAAGATGTAGACCACAAAAGACGCTAAAGACGAAGGTACGATGCTCTCCGGAGCTAAGAGCCGCTCCCGGGCTTCTTTCGGCAGAAGCCGCGCTAAGAGAGCACTGTTACCGGTACAATCGTCTTTGCGCGAAGAAGCCGCTTCTTCGGCTCCGGGAGCCGGAGAGAGCGGCAGCTTCAAAAAGGTGGAGAAGGATGCTGTAGTGCACTGGGATTGTGTGCGCAGCTTGCCAACTGATAGAAAACAGTACCTTACCACTCTCCTGACTTTTCCAATCACATGAATATTCGATTAGAAGCTCTTTTGGACAACTTTTCTTTTCTTCATGCCAAGCACTTGGCAGACCTCCGTGCAACGTTAGAACACGATGGGAGATGTTTTCTGTGCTGGCACACTTTCTCCTTGCCAGACATAGTGGAAAAGCTTTCTGCTAAGATGTAGACCACAAAAGACGCTAAAGACGAAGGTACGATGCTCTCCGGAGCTAAGAGCCGCTCCCGGGCTTCTTTCGGCAGAAGCCGCGCTAAGAGAGCACTGTGACCGGTACAATCGTCTTTGCGCGAAGAAGCCGCTTCTTCGGCTCCAGGAGCCGGAGAGAGCGGCAGCTTCGGAAAGGTGAAGAAGGATGCTGTATTACATTGGGATTGTGTGCGCAGCTTGCCAACTGATAGAAAACAGTACCTTACCACTCTCCTGACTTTTCCAATCACATGAATATTCGATTGGAAGCTGTTTTGGACAACTTTTCTTTTCTTCATGCCAAGCACTTGGCAGACCTCCGTGCAACGTTAGAACACGATGGGAGATGTTTTCTGTGCTGGCACACTTTCTCCTTGCCAGACATAGTGGAAAAGCTTTTTGCTAAGATGTAGACCACAAAAGACGCTAAAGACGAAGGTACGATGCTCTCCGGAGCTAAGAGCCGCTCCCGGGCTTCTTTCGGCAGAAGCCGCGCTAAGAGAGCACTGTGACCGGTACAATCGTCTTTGCGCGAAGAAGCCGCTTCTTCGGCTCCAGGAGCCGGAGAGAGCGGCAGCATCGGAAAGGTGAAGAAGGATGCTGTATTGCACTGGGATTGTGTGCGCAGCTTGCCAACTGATAGAAAACAGTAGCTTACCACTCTCCTGACTTTTCCAATCACATGAATATTCGATTGGAAGCTGTTTTGGACAACTTTTCTTTTCTTCATGCCAAGCATTTGGCAGACCTCCGTGCAACGTCCAGATCACGATGGGAAAAGTTTTCTGTGCTGGCACACTTCCTCCTTGCCAGACATAGTGGAAAAGCTTTCTGCTAAGATGTAGACCACAAAAGACGCTAAAGACGAAGGTACGATGCTCTCCGGAGCTAAGAGCCGCTCCCGGGCTTCTTTCGGCAGAAGCCGCGCTAAGAGAGCACTGTGACCGGTACAATCGTCTTTGCGCGAAGAAGCCGCTTCTTCGGCTCCGGGAGCCGGAGAGAGCGGCAGCATCGGAAAGGTGAAGAAGGATGCTGTATTGCACTGGGATTGTGTGCGCAGCTTGCCAACTGATAGAAAACAGTACCTTACCACTCTCCTGACTTTTCCAATCACATGAATATTCGATTGGAAGCTGTTTTGGACAACTTTTCTTTTCTTCATGCCAAGCACTTGGCAGACCTCCGTACAACGTTAGAACACGATGGGAGATGTTTTCTGTGCTGGCACACTTTCTCCTTGCCAGACATAGTGGAAAAGCTTTCTGCTAAGATGTAGACCACAAAAGACGCTAAAGACGAAGGTACGATGCTCTCCGGAGCTAAGAGCCGCTCCCGGGCTTCTTTCGGCAGAAGCCGCGCTAAGAGAGCACTGTTACCGGTACAATCGTCTTTGCGCGAAGAAGCCGCTTCTTCGGCTCCAGGAGCCGGAGAGAGCGGCAGCATCGGAAAGGTGAAGAAGGATGCTGTATTGCACTGGGATTGTGTGCGCAGCTTGCCAACTGATAGAAAACAGTACCTTACCACTCTCCTGACTTTTCCAATCACATGAATATTCGATTGGAAGCTGTTTTGGACAACTTTTCTTTTCTTCATGCCAAGCATTTGGCAGACCTCCGTGCAACGTTAGAACACGATGGGAGATGTTTTCTGTGCTGGCACACTTTGTCCTTGCCAGACATAGTGGAAAAGCTTTTTGCTAAGATGTAGACCACAAAAGACGCTAAAGACGAAGGTACGATGCTCTCCGGAGCTAAGAGCCGCTCCCGGGCTTCTTTCGGCAGAAGCCGCGCTAAGAGAGCACTGTTACCGGTACAATCGTCTTTGCGCGAAGAAGCCGCTTCTTCGGCTCCGGGAGCCGGAGAGAGCGGCAGCTTCGGAAAGGTGAAGAAGGATGCTGTATTGCACTGGGATTGTGTGTGCAGCTTGCCAATTGATAGAAAACAGTACCTTACCACTCTCCTGACTTTTCCAATCACATGAATATTCGATTGGAAGCTGTTTTGGACAGCTGTTCTTTTCTTCATGCCAAACACTTGCAGACCTCCGTGCAACGTTAGAACACGATGGGAGATGTTTTCTGTGCTGGCACAGTTTCTCCTTGCCAGACATAGTTGAAAAGCTTTTTGCTAAGATGTAGACCACTAAAGACACTAAAGACGAAGGTACGATGCTCTCCGGAGCTAAGAGCCGCTCCCGGGCTTCTTTCGGCAGAAGCCGCGCTAAGAGAGCACTGTGAGCGGTACAATCGTCTTTGCGCGAAGAAGCCGCTTCTTCGGCTCCAGGAGCCGGAGAGAGCGGCAGCATCGGAAAGGTGAAGAAGGATGCTGTATTGCACTGGGATTGTGTGCGCAGCTTGCCAACTTATAGAAAACAGTACCTTACCACTCTCCTGACTTTTCCAATCACATGAATATTCGATTGGAAGCTGTTTTGGACAACTTTTCTTTTCTTCATGCCAAGCACTTGGCAGACCTCCGCGCAACGTCCAGATCACGATAGGAAAAGTTTTCTGTGCTGGCACACTTCCTCCTTGCCAGACATAGTGGAAAAGCTTTCTGCTAAGATGTAGACCACAAAAGACGCTAAAGACGAAGGTACGATGCTCTCCGGAGCTAAGAGCCGCTCCCGGGCTTCTTTCGGCAGAAGCCGCGCTAAGAGAGCACTGTGAGCGGTACAATCGTCTTTGCGCGAAGAAGCCGCTTCTTCGGCTCCAGGAGCCGGAGAGAGCGGCAGCTTCAGAAAGCTGAAGAAGGATGCTGTACAACACTGGGATTGTGTGCGCAGCTTGCCAACTGATAGAAAACAGTACCTTACCACTCTCCTGACTTTTCCAATCACATGAATATTCGATTGGAAGCTGTTTTGGACAACTTTTCTTTTCTTCATGCCAAGCATTTGGCAGACCTCCGTGCAACGTCCAGATCACGATGGGAAAAGTTTTCTGTGCTGGCACACTTCCTCCTTGCCAGACATAGTGGAAAAGCTTTCTGCTAAGATGTAGACCACAAAAGACGCTAAAGACGAAGGTACGATGCTCTCCGGAGCTAAGAGCCGCTCCCGGGCTTCTTTCGGCAGAAGCCGCGCTAAGAGAGCACTGTGAGCGGTACAATCGTCTTTGCGCGAAGAAGCCGCTTCTTCGGCTCCGGGAGCCGGAGAGAGCGGCAGCATCGGAAAGGTGAAGAAGGATGCTGTATTGCACTGGGATTGTGTGCGCAGCTTGCCAACTGATAGAAAACAGTACCTTACCACTCTCCTGACTTTTCCAATCACATGAATATTCGATTGGAAGCTGTTTTGGACAACTTTTCTTTTCTTCATGCCAAGCACTTGGCAGACCTCCGTGCAACGTTAGAACACGATGGGAGATGTTTTCTGTGCTGGCACACTTTCTCCTTGCCAGACATAGTGGAAAAGCTTTTTGCTAAGATGTAGACCACAAAAGACGCTAAAGACGAAGGTACGATGCTCTCCGGAGCTAAGAGCCGCTCCCGGGCTTCTTTCGGCAGAAGCCGCGCTAAGAGAGCACTGTTACCGGTACAATCGTCTTTGCGCGAAGAAGCCGCTTCTTCGGCTCCGGGAGCCGGAGAGAGCGGCAGCTTCAAAAAGGTGGAGAAGGATGCTGTAGTGCACTGGGATTGTGTGCGCAGCTTGCCAACTGATAGAAAACAGTACCTTACCACTCTCCTGACTTTTCCAATCACATGAATATTCGATTAGAAGCTCTTTTGGACAACTTTTCTTTTCTTCATGCCAAGCACTTGGCAGACCTCCGTGCAACGTTAGAACACGATGGGAGATGTTTTCTGTGCTGGCACACTTTCTCCTTGCCAGACATAGTGGAAAAGCTTTCTGCTAAGATGTAGACCACAAAAGACGCTAAAGACGAAGGTACGATGCTCTCCGGAGCTAAGAGCCGCTCCCGGGCTTCTTTCGGCAGAAGCCGCGCTAAGAGAGCACTGTGACCGGTACAATCGTCTTTGCGCGAAGAAGCCGCTTCTTCGGCTCCAGGAGCCGGAGAGAGCGGCAGCTTCGGAAAGGTGAAGAAGGATGCTGTATTACATTGGGATTGTGTGCGCAGCTTGCCAACTGATAGAAAACAGTACCTTACCACTCTCCTGACTTTTCCAATCACATGAATATTCGATTGGAAGCTGTTTTGGACAACTTTTCTTTTCTTCATGCCAAGCACTTGGCAGACCTCCGTGCAACGTTAGAACACGATGGGAGATGTTTTCTGTGCTGGCACACTTTCTCCTTGCCAGACATAGTGGAAAAGCTTTTTGCTAAGATGTAGACCACAAAAGACGCTAAAGACGAAGGTACGATGCTCTCCGGAGCTAAGAGCCGCTCCCGGGCTTCTTTCGGCAGAAGCCGCGCTAAGAGAGCACTGTGACCGGTACAATCGTCTTTGCGCGAAGAAGCCGCTTCTTCGGCTCCAGGAGCCGGAGAGAGCGGCAGCATCGGAAAGGTGAAGAAGGATGCTGTATTGCACTGGGATTGTGTGCGCAGCTTGCCAACTGATAGAAAACAGTAGCTTACCACTCTCCTGACTTTTCCAATCACATGAATATTCGATTGGAAGCTGTTTTGGACAACTTTTCTTTTCTTCATGCCAAGCATTTGGCAGACCTCCGTGCAACGTCCAGATCACGATGGGAAAAGTTTTCTGTGCTGGCACACTTCCTCCTTGCCAGACATAGTGGAAAAGCTTTCTGCTAAGATGTAGACCACAAAAGACGCTAAAGACGAAGGTACGATGCTCTCCGGAGCTAAGAGCCGCTCCCGGGCTTCTTTCGGCAGAAGCCGCGCTAAGAGAGCACTGTGACCGGTACAATCGTCTTTGCGCGAAGAAGCCGCTTCTTCGGCTCCGGGAGCCGGAGAGAGCGGCAGCATCGGAAAGGTGAAGAAGGATGCTGTATTGCACTGGGATTGTGTGCGCAGCTTGCCAACTGATAGAAAACAGTACCTTACCACTCTCCTGACTTTTCCAATCACATGAATATTCGATTGGAAGCTGTTTTGGACAACTTTTCTTTTCTTCATGCCAAGCACTTGGCAGACCTCCGTACAACGTTAGAACACGATGGGAGATGTTTTCTGTGCTGGCACACTTTCTCCTTGCCAGACATAGTGGAAAAGCTTTCTGCTAAGATGTAGACCACAAAAGACGCTAAAGACGAAGGTACGATGCTCTCCGGAGCTAAGAGCCGCTCCCGGGCTTCTTTCGGCAGAAGCCGCGCTAAGAGAGCACTGTGAGCGGTACAATCGTCTTTGCGCGAAGAAGCCGCTTCTTCGGCTCCAGGAGCCGGAGAGAGCGGCAGCATCGGAAAGGTGAAGAAGGATGCTGTATTGCACTGGGATTGTGTGCGCAGCTTGCCAACTGATAGAAAACAGTACCTTACCACTCTCCTGACTTTTCCAATCACATGAATATTCGATTGGAAGCTGTTTTGGACAACTTTTCTTTTCTTCATGCCAAGCATTTGGCAGACCTCCGTGCAACGTTAGAACACGATGGGAGATGTTTTCTGTGCTGGCACACTTTGTCCTTGCCAGACATAGTGGAAAAGCTTTTTGCTAAGATGTAGACCACAAAAGACGCTAAAGACGAAGGTACGATGCTCTCCGGAGCTAAGAGCCGCTCCCGGGCTTCTTTCGGCAGAAGCCGCGCTAAGAGAGCACTGTGACCGGTACAATCGTCTTTGCGCGAAGAAGCCGCTTCTTCGGCTCCGGGAGCCGGAGAGAGCGGCAGCTTCGGAAAGGTGAAGAAGGATGCTGTATTGCACTGGGATTGTGTGTGCAGCTTGCCAATTGATAGAAAACAGTACCTTACCACTCTCCTGACTTTTCCAATCACATGAATATTCGATTGGAAGCTGTTTTGGACAGCTGTTCTTTTCTTCATGCCAAACACTTGGCAGACCTCCGTGCAACGTTAGAACACGATGGGAGATGTTTTCTGTGCTGGCACAGTTTCTCCTTGCCAGACATAGTTGAAAAGCTTTTTGCTAAGATGTAGACCACTAAAGGCACTAAAGACGAAGGTACGATGCTCTCCGGAGCTAAGAGCCGCTCCCGGGCTTCTTTCGGCAGAAGCCGCGCTAAGAGAGCACTGTTACCGGTACAATCGTCTTTGCGCGAAGAAGCCGCTTCTTCGGCTCCAGGAGCCGGAGAGAGCGGCAGCTTCGGAAAGGTGAAGAAGGATGCTGTATTACATTGGGATTGTGTGCGCAGCTTGCCAACTGATAGAAAACAGTACCTTACCACTCTCCTGACTTTTCCAATCACATGAATATTCGATTGGAAGCTGTTTTGGACAACTTTTCTTTTCTTCATGCCAAGCACTTGGCAGACCTCCGTGCAACGTTAGAACACGATGGGAGATGTTTTCTGTGCTGGCACACTTCCTCCTTGCCAGACATAGCGGAAAAGCTTTTTGCTAAGATGTAGACCACAAAAGACGCTAAAGACGAAGGTACGATGCTCTCCGGAGCTAAGAGCCGCTCCCGGGCTTCGTTCGGCAGAAGCCGCGCTAAGAGAGCACTGTTACCGGTACAATCGTCTTTGCGCGAAGAAGCCGCTTCTTCGGCTCCAGGAGCCGGAGAGAGCGGCAGCATCGGAAAGGTGAAGAAGGATGCTGTATTGCACTGGGATTGTGTGCGCAGCTTGCCAACTGATAGAAAACAGTACCTTACCACTCTCCTGACTTTTCCAATCACATGAATATTCGATTGGAAGCTGTTTTGGACAACTTTTCTTTTCTTCATGCCAAGCATTTGGCAGACCTCCGTGCAACGTCCAGATCACGATGGGAAAAGTTTTCTGTGCTGGCACACTTCCTCCTTGCCAGACATAGTGGAAAAGCTTTCTGCTAAGATGTAGACCACAAAAGACGCTAAAGACGAAGCTACGATGCTCTCCGGAGCTAAGAGCCGCTCCCGGGCTTCTTTCGGCAGAAGCCGCGCTAAGAGAGCACTGTGAGCGGTACAATCGTCTTTGCGCGAAGAAGCCGCTTCTTCGGCTCCAGGAGCCGGAGAGAGCGGCAGCATCGGAAAGGTGAAGAAGGATGCTGTATTGCACTGGGATTGTGTGCGCAGCTTGCCAACTTATAGAAAACAGTACCTTACCACTCTCCTGACTTTTCCAATCACATGAATATTCGATTGGAAGCTGTTTTGGACAACTTTTCTTTTCTTCATGCCAAGCACTTGGCAGACCTCCGCGCAACGTCCAGATCACGATAGGAAAAGTTTTCTGTGCTGGCACACTTCCTCCTTGCCAGACATAGTGGAAAAGCTTTCTGCTAAGATGTAGACCACAAAAGACGCTAAAGACGAAGGTACGATGCTCTCCGGAGCTAAGAGCCGCTCCCGGGCTTCTTTCGGCAGAAGCCGCGCTAAGAGAGCACTGTGAGCGGTACAATCGTCTTTGCGCGAAGAAGCCGCTTCTTCGGCTCCAGGAGCCGGAGAGAGCGGCAGCATCGGAAAGCTGAAGAAGGATGCTGTACAACACTGGGATTGTGTGCGCAGCTTGCCAACTGATAGAAAACAGTACCTTACCACTCTCCTGACTTTTCCAATCACATGAATATTCGATTGGAAGCTGTTTTGGACAACTTTTCTTTTCTTCATGCCAAGCATTTGGCAGACCTCCGTGCAACGTCCAGATCACGATGGGAAAAGTTTTCTGTGCTGGCACACTTCCTCCTTGCCAGACATAGTGGAAAAGCTTTCTGCTAATATGTAGACCACAAAAGACGCTAAAGACGAAGGTACGATGCTCTCCGGAGCTAAGAGCCGCTCCCGGGCTTCTTTCGGCAGAAGCCGCGCTAAGAGAGCACTGTTACCGGTACAATCGTCTTTGCGCGAAGAAGCCGCTTCTTCGGCTCCGGGAGCCGGAGAGAGCGGCAGCTTCGGAAAGGTGGAGAAGGATGCTGTAGTGCACTGGGATTGTGTGCGCAGCTTGCCAACTGATAGAAAACAGTACCTTACCACTCTCCTGACTTTTCCAATCACATGAATATTCGATTAGAAGCTCTTTTGGACAACTTTTCTTTTCTTCATGCCAAGCACTTGGCAGACCTCCGTGCAACGTTCGAACACGATGGGAGATGTTTTCTGTGCTGGCACACTTTCTCCTTGCCAGACATAGTGGAAAAGCTTTCTGCTAAGATGTAGACCACAAAAGACGCTAAAGACGAAGGTACGATGCTCTCCGGAGCTAAGAGCCGCTCCCGGGCTTCTTTCGGCAGAAGCCGCGCTAAGAGAGCACTGTGACCGGTACAATCGTCTTTGCGCGAAGAAGCCGCTTCTTCGGCTCCAGGAGCCGGAGAGAGCGGCAGCTTCGGAAAGGTGAAGAAGGATGCTGTATTGCACTGGGATTGTGTGTGCAGCTTGCCAATTGATAGAAAACAGTACCTTACCACTCTCCTGACTTTTCCAATCACATGAATATTCGATTGGAAGCTGTTTTGGACAACTTTTCTTTTCTTCATGCCAAACACTTGCAGACCTCCGTGCAACGTTAGAACACGATGGGAGATGTTTTCTGTGCTGGCACAGTTTCTCCTTGCCAGACATAGTTGAAAAGCTTTTTGCTAAGATGTAGACCACTAAAGACACTAAAGACGAAGGTACGATGCTCTCCGGAGCTAAGAGCCGCTCCCGGGCTTCTTTCGGCAGAAGCCGCGCTAAGAGAGCACTGTTACCGGTACAATCGTCTTTGCGCGAAGAAGCCGCTTCTTCGGCTCCAGGAGCCGGAGAGAGCGGCAGCTTCCGAAAGGTGAAGAAGGATGCTGTATTACATTGGGATTGTGTGCGCAGCTTGCCAACTGATAGAAAACAGTACCTTACCACTCTCCTGACTTTTCCAATCACATGAATATTCGATTGGAAGCTGTTTTGGACAACTTTTCTTTTCTTCATGCCAAGCACTTGGCAGACCTCCGTGCAACGTTAGAACACGATGGGAGATGTTTTCTGTGCTGGCACACTTTCTCCTTGCCAGACATAGTGGAAAAGCTTTTTGCTAAGATGTAGACCACAAAAGACGCTAAAGACGAAGGTACGATGCTCTCCGGAGCTAAGAGCCGCTCCCGGGCTTCTTTCGGCAGAAGCCGCGCTAAGAGAGCACTGTGACCGGTACAATCGTCTTTGCGCGAAGAAGCCGCTTCTTCGGCTCCAGGAGCCGGAGAGAGCGGCAGCATCGGAAAGGTGAAGAAGGATGCTGTATTGCACTGGGATTGTGTGTGCAGCTTGCCAATTGATAGAAAACAGTACCTTACCACTCTCCTGACTTTTCCAATCACATGAATATTCGATTGGAAGCTGTTTTGGACAACTTTTCTTTTCTTCATGCCAAACACTTGCAGACCTCCGTGCAACGTTAGAACACGATGGGAGATGTTTTCTGTGCTGGCACACTTTCTCCTTGCCAGACATAGTTGAAAAGCTTTTTGCTAAGATGTAGACCACTAAAGACACTAAAGACGAAGGTACGATGCTCTCCGGAGCTAAGAGCCGCTCCCGGGCTTCTTTCGGCAGAAGCCGCGCTAAGAGAGCACTGTGAGCGGTACAATCGTCTTTGCGCGAAGAAGCCGCTTCTTCGGCTCCAGGAGCCGGAGAGAGCGGCAGCTTCGGAAAGGTGAAGAAGGATGCTGTATTACATTGGGATTGTGTGCGCAGCTTGCCAACTGATAGAAAACAGTACCTTACCACTCTCCTGACTTTTCCAATCACATGAATATTCGATTGGAAGCTGTTTTGGACAACTTTTCTTTTCTTCATGCCAAGCACTTGGCAGACCTCCGTGCAACGTTAGAACACGATGGGAGATGTTTTCTGTGCTGGCACACTTTCTCCTTGCCAGACATAGTGGAAAAGCTTTTTGCTAAGATGTAGACCACAAAAGACGCTAAAGACGAAGGTACGATGCTCTCCGGAGCTAAGAGCCGCTCCCGGGCTTCTTTCGGCAGAAGCCGCGCTAAGAGAGCACTGTGACCGGTACAATCGTCTTTGCGCGAAGAAGCCGCTTCTTCGGCTCCAGGAGCCGGAGAGAGCGGCAGCATCGGAAAGGTGAAGAAGGATGCTGTATTGCACTGGGATTGTGTGCGCAGCTTGCCAACTGATAGAAAACAGTACCTTACCACTCTCCTGACTTTTCCAATCACATGAATATTCGATTGGAAGCTGTTTTGGACAACTTTTCTTTTCTTCATGCCAAGCATTTGGCAGACCTCCGTGCAACGTCCAGATCACGATGGGAAAAGTTTTCTGTGCTGGCACACTTCCTCCTTGCCAGACATAGTGGAAAAGCTTTCTGCTAAGATGTAGACCACAAAAGACGCTAAAGACGAAGCTACGATGCTCTCCGGAGCTAAGAGCCGCTCCCGGGCTTCTTTCGGCAGAAGCCGCGCTAAGAGAGCACTGTGAGCGGTACAATCGTCTTTGCGCGAAGAAGCCGCTTCTTCGGCTCCAGGAGCCGGAGAGAGCGGCAGCATCGGAAAGGTGAAGAAGGATGCTGTATTGCACTGGGATTGTGTGCGCAGCTTGCCAACTTATAGAAAACAGTACCTTACCACTCTCCTGACTTTTCCAATCACATGAATATTCGATTGGAAGCTGTTTTGGACAACTTTTCTTTTCTTCATGCCAAGCACTTGGCAGACCTCCGCGCAACGTCCAGATCACGATAGGAAAAGTTTTCTGTGCTGGCACACTTCCTCCTTGCCAGACATAGTGGAAAAGCTTTCTGCTAAGATGTAGACCACAAAAGACGCTAAAGACGAAGGTACGATGCTCTCCGGAGCTAAGAGCCGCTCCCGGGCTTCTTTCGGCAGAAGCCGCGCTAAGAGAGCACTGTGAGCGGTACAATCGTCTTTGCGCGAAGAAGCCGCTTCTTCGGCTCCAGGAGCCGGAGAGAGCGGCAGCTTCAGAAAGCTGAAGAAGGATGCTGTACAACACTGGGATTGTGTGCGCAGCTTGCCAACTGATAGAAAACAGTACCTTACCACTCTCCTGACTTTTCCAATCACATGAATATTCGATTGGAAGCTGTTTTGGACAACTTTTCTTTTCTTCATGCCAAGCATTTGGCAGACCTCCGTGCAACGTCCAGATCACGATGGGAAAAGTTTTCTGTGCTGGCACACTTCCTCCTTGCCAGACATAGTGGAAAAGCTTTCTGCTAAGATGTAGACCACAAAAGACGCTAAAGACGAAGGTACGATGCTCTCCGGAGCTAAGAGCCGCTCCCGGGCTTCTTTCGGCAGAAGCCGCGCTAAGAGAGCACTGTGAGCGGTACAATCGTCTTTGCGCGAAGAAGCCGCTTCTTCGGCTCCGGGAGCCGGAGAGAGCGGCAGCATCGGAAAGGTGAAGAAGGATGCTGTATTGCACTGGGATTGTGTGCGCAGCTTGCCAACTGATAGAAAACAGTACCTTACCACTCTCCTGACTTTTCCAATCACATGAATATTCGATTGGAAGCTGTTTTGGACAACTTTTCTTTTCTTCATGCCAAGCACTTGGCAGACCTCCGTGCAACGTTAGAACACGATGGGAGATGTTTTCTGTGCAGGCACACTTTCTCCTTGCCAGACATAGTGGAAAAGCTTTTTGCTAAGATGTAGACCACAAAAGACGCTAAAGACGAAGGTACGATGCTCTCCGGAGCTAAGAGCCGCTCCCGGGCTTCTTTCGGCAGAAGCCGCGCTAAGAGAGCACTGTTACCGGTACAATCGTCTTTGCGCGAAGAAGCCGCTTCTTCGGCTCCGGGAGCCGGAGAGAGCGGCAGCTTCGGAAAGGTGGAGAAGGATGCTGTAGTGCACTGGGATTGTGTGCGCAGCTTGCCAACTGATAGAAAACAGTACCTTACCACTCTCCTGACTTTTCCAATCACATGAATATTCGATTAGAAGCTCTTTTGGACAACTTTTCTTTTCTTCATGCCAAGCACTTGGCAGACCTCCGTGCAACGTTCGAACACGATGGGAGATGTTTTCTGTGCTGGCACACTTTCTCCTTGCCAGACATAGTGGAAAAGCTTTCTGCTAAGATGTAGACCACAAAAGACGCTAAAGACGAAGGTACGATGCTCTCCGGAGCTAAGAGCCGCTCCCGGGCTTCTTTCGGCAGAAGCCGCGCTAAGAGAGCACTGTGACCGGTACAATCGTCTTTGCGCGAAGAAGCCGCTTCTTCGGCTCCAGGAGCCGGAGAGAGCGGCAGCTTCGGAAAGGTGAAGAAGGATGCTGTATTGCACTGGGATTGTGTGTGCAGCTTGCCAATTGATAGAAAACAGTACCTTACCACTCTCCTGACTTTTCCAATCACATGAATATTCGATTGGAAGCTGTTTTGGACAACTTTTCTTTTCTTCATGCCAAACACTTGCAGACCTCCGTGCAACGTTAGAACACGATGGGAGATGTTTTCTGTGCTGGCACAGTTTCTCCTTGCCAGACATAGTTGAAAAGCTTTTTGCTAAGATGTAGACCACTAAAGACACTAAAGACGAAGGTACGATGCTCTCCGGAGCTAAGAGCCGCTCCCGGGCTTCTTTCGGCAGAAGCCGCGCTAAGAGAGCACTGTTACCGGTACAATCGTCTTTGCGCGAAGAAGCCGCTTCTTCGGCTCCAGGAGCCGGAGAGAGCGGCAGCTTCCGAAAGGTGAAGAAGGATGCTGTATTACATTGGGATTGTGTGCGCAGCTTGCCAACTGATAGAAAACAGTACCTTACCACTCTCCTGACTTTTCCAATCACATGAATATTCGATTGGAAGCTGTTTTGGACAACTTTTCTTTTCTTCATGCCAAGCACTTGGCAGACCTCCGTGCAACGTTAGAACACGATGGGAGATGTTTTCTGTGCTGGCACACTTTCTCCTTGCCAGACATAGTGGAAAAGCTTTTTGCTAAGATGTAGACCACAAAAGACGCTAAAGACGAAGGTACGATGCTCTCCGGAGCTAAGAGCCGCTCCCGGGCTTCTTTCGGCAGAAGCCGCGCTAAGAGAGCACTGTGACCGGTACAATCGTCTTTGCGCGAAGAAGCCGCTTCTTCGGCTCCAGGAGCCGGAGAGAGCGGCAGCATCGGAAAGGTGAAGAAGGATGCTGTATTGCACTGGGATTGTGTGTGCAGCTTGCCAATTGATAGAAAACAGTACCTTACCACTCTCCTGACTTTTCCAATCACATGAATATTCGATTGGAAGCTGTTTTGGACAACTTTTCTTTTCTTCATGCCAAACACTTGCAGACCTCCGTGCAACGTTAGAACACGATGGGAGATGTTTTCTGTGCTGGCACACTTTCTCCTTGCCAGACATAGTTGAAAAGCTTTTTGCTAAGATGTAGACCACTAAAGACACTAAAGACGAAGGTACGATGCTCTCCGGAGCTAAGAGCCGCTCCCGGGCTTCTTTCGGCAGAAGCCGCGCTAAGAGAGCACTGTGAGCGGTACAATCGTCTTTGCGCGAAGAAGCCGCTTCTTCGGCTCCAGGAGCCGGAGAGAGCGGCAGCTTCGGAAAGGTGAAGAAGGATGCTGTATTACATTGGGATTGTGTGCGCAGCTTGCCAACTGATAGAAAACAGTACCTTACCACTCTCCTGACTTTTCCAATCACATGAATATTCGATTGGAAGCTGTTTTGGACAACTTTTCTTTTCTTCATGCCAAGCACTTGGCAGACCTCCGTGCAACGTTAGAACACGATGGGAGATGTTTTCTGTGCTGGCACACTTTCTCCTTGCCAGACATAGTGGAAAAGCTTTTTGCTAAGATGTAGACCACAAAAGACGCTAAAGACGAAGGTACGATGCTCTCCGGAGCTAAGAGCCGCTCCCGGGCTTCTTTCGGCAGAAGCCGCGCTAAGAGAGCACTGTGACCGGTACAATCGTCTTTGCGCGAAGAAGCCGCTTCTTCGGCTCCAGGAGCCGGAGAGAGCGGCAGCATCGGAAAGGTGAAGAAGGATGCTGTATTGCACTGGGATTGTGTGCGCAGCTTGCCAACTGATAGAAAACAGTACCTTACCACTCTCCTGACTTTTCCAATCACATGAATATTCGATTGGAAGCTGTTTTGGACAACTTTTCTTTTCTTCATGCCAAGCATTTGGCAGACCTCCGTGCAACGTCCAGATCACGATGGGAAAAGTTTTCTGTGCTGGCACACTTCCTCCTTGCCAGACATAGTGGAAAAGCTTTCTGCTAAGATGTAGACCACAAAAGACGCTAAAGACGAAGCTACGATGCTCTCCGGAGCTAAGAGCCGCTCCCGGGCTTCTTTCGGCAGAAGCCGCGCTAAGAGAGCACTGTGAGCGGTACAATCGTCTTTGCGCGAAGAAGCCGCTTCTTCGGCTCCAGGAGCCGGAGAGAGCGGCAGCATCGGAAAGGTGAAGAAGGATGCTGTATTGCACTGGGATTGTGTGCGCAGCTTGCCAACTTATAGAAAACAGTACCTTACCACTCTCCTGACTTTTCCAATCACATGAATATTCGATTGGAAGCTGTTTTGGACAACTTTTCTTTTCTTCATGCCAAGCACTTGGCAGACCTCCGCGCAACGTCCAGATCACGATAGGAAAAGTTTTCTGTGCTGGCACACTTCCTCCTTGCCAGACATAGTGGAAAAGCTTTCTGCTAAGATGTAGACCACAAAAGACGCTAAAGACGAAGGTACGATGCTCTCCGGAGCTAAGAGCCGCTCCCGGGCTTCTTTCGGCAGAAGCCGCGCTAAGAGAGCACTGTGAGCGGTACAATCGTCTTTGCGCGAAGAAGCCGCTTCTTCGGCTCCAGGAGCCGGAGAGAGCGGCAGCTTCAGAAAGCTGAAGAAGGATGCTGTACAACACTGGGATTGTGTGCGCAGCTTGCCAACTGATAGAAAACAGTACCTTACCACTCTCCTGACTTTTCCAATCACATGAATATTCGATTGGAAGCTGTTTTGGACAACTTTTCTTTTCTTCATGCCAAGCATTTGGCAGACCTCCGTGCAACGTCCAGATCACGATGGGAAAAGTTTTCTGTGCTGGCACACTTCCTCCTTGCCAGACATAGTGGAAAAGCTTTCTGCTAAGATGTAGACCACAAAAGACGCTAAAGACGAAGGTACGATGCTCTCCGGAGCTAAGAGCCGCTCCCGGGCTTCTTTCGGCAGAAGCCGCGCTAAGAGAGCACTGTGAGCGGTACAATCGTCTTTGCGCGAAGAAGCCGCTTCTTCGGCTCCGGGAGCCGGAGAGAGCGGCAGCATCGGAAAGGTGAAGAAGGATGCTGTATTGCACTGGGATTGTGTGCGCAGCTTGCCAACTGATAGAAAACAGTACCTTACCACTCTCCTGACTTTTCCAATCACATGAATATTCGATTGGAAGCTGTTTTGGACAACTTTTCTTTTCTTCATGCCAAGCACTTGGCAGACCTCCGTGCAACGTTAGAACACGATGGGAGATGTTTTCTGTGCAGGCACACTTTCTCCTTGCCAGACATAGTGGAAAAGCTTTTTGCTAAGATGTAGACCACAAAAGACGCTAAAGACGAAGGTACGATGCTCTCCGGAGCTAAGAGCCGCTCCCGGGCTTCTTTCGGCAGAAGCCGCGCTAAGAGAGCACTGTTACCGGTACAATCGTCTTTGCGCGAAGAAGCCGCTTCTTCGGCTCCGGGAGCCGGAGAGAGCGGCAGCTTCGGAAAGGTGGAGAAGGATGCTGTAGTGCACTGGGATTGTGTGCGCAGCTTGCCAACTGATAGAAAACAGTACCTTACCACTCTCCTGACTTTTCCAATCACATGAATATTCGATTAGAAGCTCTTTTGGACAACTTTTCTTTTCTTCATGCCAAGCACTTGGCAGACCTCCGTGCAACGTTAGAACACGATGGGAGATGTTTTCTGTGCTGGCACACTTTCTCCTTGCCAGACATAGTGGAAAAGCTTTCTGCTAAGATGTAGACCACAAAAGACGCTAAAGACGAAGGTACGATGCTCTCCGGAGCTAAGAGCCGCTCCCGGGCTTCTTTCGGCAGAAGCCGCGCTAAGAGAGCACTGTGACCGGTACAATCGTCTTTGCGCGAAGAAGCCGCTTCTTCGGCTCCAGGAGCCGGAGAGAGCGGCAGCTTCGGAAAGGTGAAGAAGGATGCTGTATTACATTGGGATTGTGTGCGCAGCTTGCCAACTGATAGAAAACAGTACCTTACCACTCTCCTGACTTTTCCAATCACATGAATATTCGATTGGAAGCTGTTTTGGACAACTTTTCTTTTCTTCATGCCAAGCACTTGGCAGACCTCCGTGCAACGTTAGAACACGATGGGAGATGTTTTCTGTGCTGGCACACTTCCTCCTTGCCAGACATAGTGGAAAAGCTTTCTGCTAAGATGTAGACCACAAAAGACGCTAAAGACGAAGGTACGATGCTCTCCGGAGCTAAGAGCCGCTCCCGGGCTTCTTTCGGCAGAAGCCGCGCTAAGAGAGCACTGTGACCGGTACAATCGTCTTTGCGCGAAGAAGCCGCTTCTTCGGCTCCAGGAGCCGGAGAGAGCGGCAGCATCGGAAAGGTGAAGAAGGATGCTGTATTGCACTGGGATTGTGTGCGCAGCTTGCCAACTGATAGAAAACAGTAGCTTACCACTCTCCTGACTTTTCCAATCACATGAATATTCGATTGGAAGCTGTTTTGGACAACTTTTCTTTTCTTCATGCCAAGCATTTGGCAGACCTCCGTGCAACGTCCAGATCACGATGGGAAAAGTTTTCTGTGCTGGCACACTTCCTCCTTGCCAGACATAGTGGAAAAGCTTTCTGCTAAGATGTAGACCACAAAAGACGCTAAAGACGAAGGTACGATGCTCTCCGGAGCTAAGAGCCGCTCCCGGGCTTCTTTCGGCAGAAGCCGCGCTAAGAGAGCACTGTGACCGGTACAATCGTCTTTGCGCGAAGAAGCCGCTTCTTCGGCTCCGGGAGCCGGAGAGAGCGGCAGCATCGGAAAGGTGAAGAAGGATGCTGTATTGCACTGGGATTGTGTGCGCAGCTTGCCAACTGATAGAAAACAGTACCTTACCACTCTCCTGACTTTTCCAATCACATGAATATTCGATTGGAAGCTGTTTTGGACAACTTTTCTTTTCTTCATGCCAAGCACTTGGCAGACCTCCGTACAACGTTAGAACACGATGGGAGATGTTTTCTGTGCTGGCACACTTTCTCCTTGCCAGACATAGTGGAAAAGCTTTCTGCTAAGATGTAGACCACAAAAGACGCTAAAGACGAAGGTACGATGCTCTCCGGAGCTAAGAGCCGCTCCCGGGCTTCTTTCGGCAGAAGCCGCGCTAAGAGAGCACTGTGACCGGTACAATCGTCTTTGCGCGAAGAAGCCGCTTCTTCGGCTCCAGGAGCCGGAGAGAGCGGCAGCATCGGAAAGGTGAAGAAGGATGCTGTATTGCACTGGGATTGTGTGCGCAGCTTGCCAACTGATAGAAAACAGTACCTTACCACTCTCCTGACTTTTCCAATCACATGAATATTCGATTGGAAGCTGTTTTGGACAACTTTTCTTTTCTTCATGCCAAGCATTTGGCAGACCTCCGTGCAACGTTAGAACACGATGGGAGATGTTTTCTGTGCTGGCACACTTTGTCCTTGCCAGACATAGTGGAAAAGCTTTTTGCTAAGATGTAGACCACAAAAGACGCTAAAGACGAAGGTACGATGCTCTCCGGAGCTAAGAGCCGCTCCCGGGCTTCTTTCGGCAGAAGCCGCGCTAAGAGAGCACTGTTACCGGTACAATCGTCTTTGCGCGAAGAAGCCGCTTCTTCGGCTCCGGGAGCCGGAGAGAGCGGCAGCTTCGGAAAGGTGAAGAAGGATGCTGTATTGCACTGGGATTGTGTGTGCAGCTTGCCAATTGATAGAAAACAGTACCTTACCACTCTCCTGACTTTTCCAATCACATGAATATTCGATTGGAAGCTGTTTTGGACAGCTGTTCTTTTCTTCATGCCAAACACTTGCAGACCTCCGTGCAACGTTAGAACACGATGGGAGATGTTTTCTGTGCTGGCACAGTTTCTCCTTGCCAGACATAGTTGAAAAGCTTTTTGCTAAGATGTAGACCACTAAAGACACTAAAGACGAAGGTACGATGCTCTCCGGAGCTAAGAGCCGCTCCCGGGCTTCTTTCGGCAGAAGCCGCGCTAAGAGAGCACTGTTACCGGTACAATCGTCTTTGCGCGAAGAAGCCGCTTCTTCGGCTCCAGGAGCCGGAGAGAGCGGCAGCTTCGGAAAGGTGAAGAAGGATGCTGTATTACATTGGGATTGTGTGCGCAGCTTGCCAACTGATAGAAAACAGTACCTTACCACTCTCCTGACTTTTCCAATCACATGAATATTCGATTGGAAGCTGTTTTGGACAACTTTTCTTTTCTTCATGCCAAGCACTTGGCAGACCTCCGTGCAACGTTAGAACACGATGGGAGATGTTTTCTGTGCTGGCACACTTTCTCCTTGCCAGACATAGTGGAAAAGCTTTTTGCTAAGATGTAGACCACAAAAGACGCTAAAGACGAAGCTACGATGCTCTCCGGAGCTAAGAGCCGCTCCCGGGCTTCTTTCGGCAGAAGCCGCGCTAAGAGAGCACTGTGAGCGGTACAATCGTCTTTGCGCGAAGAAGCCGCTTCTTCGGCTCCAGGAGCCGGAGAGAGCGGCAGCATCGGAAAGGTGAAGAAGGATGCTGTATTGCACTGGGATTGTGTGCGCAGCTTGCCAACTTATAGAAAACAGTACCTTACCACTCTCCTGACTTTTCCAATCACATGAATATTCGATTGGAAGCTGTTTTGGACAACTTTTCTTTTCTTCATGCCAAGCACTTGGCAGACCTCCGCGCAACGTCCAGATCACGATAGGAAAAGTTTTCTGTGCTGGCACACTTCCTCCTTGCCAGACATAGTGGAAAAGCTTTCTGCTAAGATGTAGACCACAAAAGACGCTAAAGACGAAGGTACGATGCTCTCCGGAGCTAAGAGCCGCTCCCGGGCTTCTTTCGGCAGAAGCCGCGCTAAGAGAGCACTGTGAGCGGTACAATCGTCTTTGCGCGAAGAAGCCGCTTCTTCGGCTCCAGGAGCCGGAGAGAGCGGCAGCTTCAGAAAGCTGAAGAAGGATGCTGTACAACACTGGGATTGTGTGCGCAGCTTGCCAACTGATAGAAAACAGTACCTTACCACTCTCCTGACTTTTCCAATCACATGAATATTCGATTGGAAGCTGTTTTGGACAACTTTTCTTTTCTTCATGCCAAGCATTTGGCAGACCTCCGTGCAACGTCCAGATCACGATGGGAAAAGTTTTCTGTGCTGGCACACTTCCTCCTTGCCAGACATAGTGGAAAAGCTTTCTGCTAAGATGTAGACCACAAAAGACGCTAAAGACGAAGGTACGATGCTCTCCGGAGCTAAGAGCCGCTCCCGGGCTTCTTTCGGCAGAAGCCGCGCTAAGAGAGCACTGTTACCGGTACAATCGTCTTTGCGCGAAGAAGCCGCTTCTTGGGCTCCGGGAGCCGGAGAGAGCGGCAGCTTCGGAAAGGTGGAGAAGGATGCTGTAGTGCACTGGGATTGTGTGCGCAGCTTGCCAACTGATAGAAAACAGTACCTTACCACTCTCCTGACTTTTCCAATCACATGAATATTCGATTAGAAGCTCTTTTGGACAACTTTTCTTTTCTTCATGCCAAGCACTTGGCAGACCTCCGTGCAACGTTCGAACACGATGGGAGATGTTTTCTGTGCTGGCACACTTTCTCCTTGCCAGACATAGTGGAAAAGCTTTCTGCTAAGATGTAGACCACAAAAGACGCTAAAGACGAAGGTACGATGCTCTCCGGAGCTAAGAGCCGCTCCCGGGCTTCTTTCGGCAGAAGCTGCGCTAAGAGAGCACTGTGACCGGTACAATCGTCTTTGCGCGAAGAAGCCGCTTCTTCGGCTCCAGGAGCCGGAGAGAGCGGCAGCTTCGGAAAGGTGAAGAAGGATGCTGTATTGCACTGGGATTGTGTGTGCAGCTTGCCAATTGATAGAAAACAGTACCTTACCACTCTCCTGACTTTTCCAATCACATGAATATTCGATTGGAAGCTGTTTTGGACAACTTTTCTTTTCTTCATGCCAAACACTTGCAGACCTCCGTGCAACGTTAGAACACGATGGGAGATGTTTTCTGTGCTGGCACACTTTCTCCTTGCCAGACATAGTTGAAAAGCTTTTTGCTAAGATGTAGACCACTAAAGACACTAAAGACGAAGGTACGATGCTCTCCGGAGCTAAGAGCCGCTCCCGGGCTTCTTTCGGCAGAAGCCGCGCTAAGAGAGCACTGTTACCGGTACAATCGTCTTTGCGCGAAGAAGCCGCTTCTTCGGCTCCAGGAGCCGGAGAGAGCGGCAGCTTCGGAAAGGTGAAGAAGGATGCTGTATTACATTGGGATTGTGTGCGCAGCTTGCCAACTGATAGAAAACAGTACCTTACCACTCTCCTGACTTTTCCAATCACATGAATATTCGATTGGAAGCTGTTTTGGACAACTTTTCTTTTCTTCATGCCAAGCACTTGGCAGACCTCCGTGCAACGTTAGAACACGATGGGAGATGTTTTCTGTGCTGGCACACTTTCTCCTTGCCAGACATAGTGGAAAAGCTTTTTGCTAAGATGTAGACCACAAAAGACGCTAAAGACGAAGGTACGATGCTCTCCGGAGCTAAGAGCCGCTCCCGGGCTTCTTTCGGCAGAAGCCGCGCTAAGAGAGCACTGTGACCGGTACAATCGTCTTTGCGCGAAGAAGCCGCTTCTTCGGCTCCAGGAGCCGGAGAGAGCGGCAGCATCGGAAAGGTGAAGAAGGATGCTGTATTGCACTGGGATTGTGTGCGCAGCTTGCCAACTGATAGAAAACAGTAGCTTACCACTCTCCTGACTTTTCCAATCACATGAATATTCGATTGGAAGCTGTTTTGGACAACTTTTCTTTTCTTCATGCCAAGCATTTGGCAGACCTCCGTGCAACGTCCAGATCACGATGGGAAAAGTTTTCTGTGCTGGCACACTTCCTCCTTGCCAGACATAGTGGAAAAGCTTTCTGCTAAGATGTAGACCACAAAAGACGCTAAAGACGAAGGTACGATGCTCTCCGGAGCTAAGAGCCGCTCCCGGGCTTCTTTCGGCAGAAGCCGCGCTAAGAGAGCACTGTGACCGGTACAATCGTCTTTGCGCGAAGAAGCCGCTTCTTCGGCTCCGGGAGCCGGAGAGAGCGGCAGCATCGGAAAGGTGAAGAAGGATGCTGTATTGCACTGGGATTGTGTGCGCAGCTTGCCAACTGATAGAAAACAGTACCTTACCACTCTCCTGACTTTTCCAATCACATGAATATTCGATTGGAAGCTGTTTTGGACAACTTTTCTTTTCTTCATGCCAAGCACTTGGCAGACCTCCGTACAACGTTAGAACACGATGGGAGATGTTTTCTGTGCTGGCACACTTTCTCCTTGCCAGACATAGTGGAAAAGCTTTCTGCTAAGATGTAGACCACAAAAGACGCTAAAGACGAAGGTACGATGCTCTCCGGAGCTAAGAGCCGCTCCCGGGCTTCTTTCGGTAGAAGCCGCGCTAAGAGAGCACTGTGACCGGTACAATCGTCATTGCGCGAAGAAGCCCCTTCTTCGGCTCCAGGAGCCGGAGAGAGCGGCAGCATCGGAAAGGTGAAGAAGGATGCTGTATTGCACTGGGATTGTGTGCGCAGCTTGCCAACTGATAGAAAACAGTACCTTACCACTCTCCTGACTTTTCCAATCACATGAATATTCCAATGGAAGCTGTTTTGGACAACTTTTCTTTTCTTCATGCCAAGCACTTGGCAGACCTCCGTGCAACGTTAGAACACGATGGGAGATGTTTTCTGTGCTGGCACAGTTTCTCCTTGCCAGATGTAGTGGAAAAGCTTTTTGCTAAGATGTAGACCACAAAAGACGCTAAAGACGAAGGTACGATGCTCTCGGGGGCTAAGAGCCGCTCCCAGGCTTCTTTCGGCAGAAGCCGCGCTAAGAGAGCCCTGTGACCGGTACAATCGTCTTTGCGCGAAGAAGCCGCTTCTTCGGCTCCAGGAGCCGGAGAGAGCGGCAGCTTCGGAAAGGTGAAGAAGGATGCTGTATTGCACTAGGATTGTGTGCGCAGCTTGCCAACTGATGGAAAACAGTACCTTACCACTCTCCTGACTTTTCCAATCACATGAATATTCGATTAGAAGCTCTTTTGGACAACTTTTCTTTTCTTCATGCCAAGCACTTGGCAGACCTCCGTGCAACGTTAGAACACGATGGGAGATGTTTTCTGTGCTGGCACACTTCCTCCTTGCCAGACATAGTGGAAAAGCTTTCTGCTAAGATGTAGACCACAAAAGACGCTAAAGACGAAGGTACGATGCTCTCCGGAGCTAAGAGCCGCTCCCGGGCTTCTTTCGGCAGAAGCCGCGCTAAGAGAGCACTGTGACCGGTACAATCGTCTTTGCGCGAAGAAGCCGCTTCTTCGGCTCCAGGAGCCGGAGAGAGCGGCAGCTTCGGAAAGGTGAAGAAGGATGCTGTATTGCACTGGGATTGTGTGTGCAGCTTGCCAATTGATAGAAAACAGTACCTTACCACTCTCCTGACTTTTCCAATCACATGAATATTCGATTGGAAGCTGTTTTGGACAACTTTTCTTTTCTTCATGCCAAACACTTGCAGACCTCCGTGCAACGTTAGAACACGATGGGAGATGTTTTCTGTGCTGGCACACTTTCTCCTTGCCAGACATAGTTGAAAAGCTTTTTGCTAAGATGTAGACCACAAAAGACGCTAAAGACGAAGGTACGATGCTCTCCGGAGCTAAGAGCCGCTCCCGGGCTTCTTTCGGCAGAAGCCGCGCTAAGAGAGCACTGTTACCGGTACAATCGTCTTTGCGCGAAGAAGCCGCTTCTTCGGCTCCAGGAGCCGGAGAGAGCGGCAGCTTCGGAAAGGTGAAGAAGGATGCTGTATTACATTGGGATTGTGTGCGCAGCTTGCCAACTGATAGAAAACAGTACCTTACCACTCTCCTGACTTTTCCAATCACATGAATATTCGATTGGAAGCTGTTTTGGACAACTTTTCTTTTCTTCATGCCAAGCACTTGGCAGACCTCCGCGCAACGTCCAGATCACGATAGGAAAAGTTTTCTGTGCTGGCACACTTCCTCCTTGCCAGACATAGTGGAAAAGCTTTCTGCTAAGATGTAGACCACAAAAGACGCTAAAGACGAAGGTACGATGCTCTCCGGAGCTAAGAGCCGCTCCCGGGCTTCTTTCGGCAGAAGCCGCGCTAAGAGAGCACTGTGAGCGGTACAATCGTCTTTGCGCGAAGAAGCCGCTTCTTCGGCTCCAGGAGCCGGAGAGAGCGGCAGCTTCAGAAAGCTGAAGAAGGATGCTGTACAACACTGGGATTGTGTGCGCAGCTTGCCAACTGATAGAAAACAGTAGCTTACCACTCTCCTGACTTTTCCAATCACATGAATATTCGATTGGAAGCTGTTTTGGACAACTTTTCTTTTCTTCATGCCAAGCATTTGGCAGACCTCCGTGCAACGTCCAGATCACGATGGGAAAAGTTTTCTGTGCTGGCACACTTCCTCCTTGCCAGACATAGTGGAAAAGCTTTCTGCTAAGATGTAGACCACAAAAGACGCTAAAGACGAAGGTACGATGCTCTCCGGAGCTAAGAGCCGCTCCCGGGCTTCTTTCGGCAGAAGCCGCGCTAAGAGAGCACTGTGACCGGTACAATCGTCTTTGCGCGAAGAAGCCGCTTCTTCGGCTCCGCGAGCCGGAGAGAGCGGCAGCATCGGAAAGGTGAAGAAGGATGCTGTATTGCACTGGGATTGTGTGCGCAGCTTGCCAACTGATAGAAAACAGTACCTTACCACTCTCCTGACTTTTCCAATCACATGAATATTCGATTGGAAGCTGTTTTGGACAACTTTTCTTTTCTTCATGCCAAGCATTTGGCAGACCTCCGTGCAACGTTAGAACACGATGGGAGATGTTTTCTGTGCTGGCACACTTTCTCCTTGCCAGACATAGTGGAAAAGCTTTTTGCTAAGATGTAGACCACAAAAGACGCTAAAGACGAAGGTACGATGCTCTCCGGAGCTAAGAGCCGCTCCCGGGCTTCTTTCGGCAGAAGCCGCGCTAAGAGAGCACTGTTACCGGTACAATCGTCTTTGCGCGAAGAAGCCGCTTCTTCGGCTCCGGGAGCCGGAGAGAGCGGCAGCTTCGGAAAGGTGGAGAAGGATGCTGTAGTGCACTGGGATTGTGTGCGCAGCTTGCCAACTGATAGAAAACAGTACCTTACCACTCTCCTGACTTTTCCAATCACATGAATATTCGATTAGAAGCTCTTTTGGACAACTTTTCTTTTCTTCATGCCAAGCACTTGGCAGACCTCCGTGCAACGTTAGAACACGATGGGAGATGTTTTCTGTGCTGGCACACTTTCTCCTTGCCAGACATAGTGGAAAAGCTTTCTGCTAAGATGTAGACCACAAAAGACGCTAAAGACGAAGGTACGATGCTCTCCGGAGCTAAGAGCCGCTCCCGGGCTTCTTTCGGTAGAAGCCGCGCTAAGAGAGCACTGTGACCGGTACAATCGTCTTTGCGCGAAGAAGCCGCTTCTTCGGCTCCAGGAGCCGGAGAGAGCGGCAGCATCGGAAAGGTGAAGAAGGATGCTGTATTGCACTGGGATTGTGTGTGCAGCTTGCCAATTGATAGAAAACAGTACCTTACCACTCTCCTGACTTTTCCAATCACATGAATATTCGATTGGAAGCTGTTTTGGACAGCTGTTCTTTTCTTCATGCCAAACACTTGCAGACCTCCGTGCAACGTTAGAACACGATGGGAGATGTTTTCTGTGCTGGCACACTTCCTCCTTGCCAGACATAGTGGAAAAGCTTTCTGCTAAGATGTAGACCACAAAAGACGCTAAAGACGAAGGTACGATGCTCTCCGGAGCTAAGAGCCGCTCCCGGGCTTCTTTCGGCAGAAGCCGCGCTAAGAGAGCACTGTGAGCGGTACAATCGTCTTTGCGCGAAGAAGCCGCTTCTTCGGCTCCAGGAGCCGGAGAGAGCGGCAGCTTCAGAAAGCTGAAGAAGGATGCTGTACAACACTGGGATTGTGTGCGCAGCTTGCCAACTGATAGAAAACAGTACCTTACCACTCTCCTGACTTTTCCAATCACATGAATATTCGATTGGAAGCTGTTTTGGACAACTTTTCTTTTCTTCATGCCAAGCATTTGGCAGACCTCCGTGCAACGTCCAGATCACGATGGGAAAAGTTTTCTGTGCTGGCACACTTCCTCCTTGCCAGACATAGTGGAAAAGCTTTCTGCTAAGATGTAGACCACAAAAGACGCTAAAGACGAAGGTACGATGCTCTCCGGAGCTAAGAGCCGCTCCCGGGCTTCTTTCGGCAGAAGCCGCGCTAAGAGAGCACTGTGACCGGTACAATCGTCTTTGCGCGAAGAAGCCGCTTCTTCGGCTCCGGGAGCCGGAGAGAGCGGCAGCATCGGAAAGGTGAAGAAGGATGCTGTATTGCACTGGGATTGTGTGCGCAGCTTGCCAACTGATAGAAAACAGTACCTTACCACTCTCCTGACTTTTCCAATCACATGAATATTCGATTGGAAGCTGTTTTGGACAACTTTTCTTTTCTTCATGCCAAGCACTTGGCAGACCTCCGTGCAACGTTAGAACACGATGGGAGATGTTTTCTGTGCTGGCACACTTTCTCCTTGCCAGACATAGTGGAAAAGCTTTTTGCTAAGATGTAGACCACAAAAGACGCTAAAGACGAAGGTACGATGCTCTCCGGAGCTAAGAGCCGCTCCCGGGCTTCTTTCGGCAGAAGCCGCGCTAAGAGAGCACTGTTACCGGTACAATCGTCTTTGCGCGAAGAAGCCGCTTCTTCGGCTCCGGGAGCCGGAGAGAGCGGCAGCTTCGGAAAGGTGGAGAAGGATGCTGTAGTGCACTGGGATTGTGTGCGCAGCTTGCCAACTGATAGAAAACAGTACCTTACCACTCTCCTGACTTTTCCAATCACATGAATATTCGATTAGAAGCTCTTTTGGACAACTTTTCTTTTCTTCATGCCAAGCACTTGGCAGACCTCCGTGCAACGTTAGAACACGATGGGAGATGTTTTCTGTGCTGGCACACTTTCTCCTTGCCAGACATAGTGGAAAAGCTTTCTGCTAAGATGTAGACCACAAAAGACGCTAAAGACGAAGGTACGATGCTCTCCGGAGCTAAGAGCCGCTCCCGGGCTTCTTTCGGCAGAAGCCGCGCTAAGAGAGCACTGTGACCGGTACAATCGTCTTTGCGCGAAGAAGCCGCTTCTTCGGCTCCAGGAGCCGGAGAGAGCGGCAGCATCGGAAAGGTGAAGAAGGATGCTGTATTGCACTGGGATTGTGTGCGCAGCTTGCCAACTGATAGAAAACAGTACCTTACCACTCTCCTGACTTTTCCAATCACATGAATATTCGATTGGAAGCTGTTTTGGACAACTTTTCTTTTCTTCATGCCAAGCATTTGGCAGACCTCCGTGCAACGTCCAGATCACGATGGGAAAAGTTTTCTGTGCTGGCACACTTCCTCCTTGCCAGACATAGTGGAAAAGCTTTCTGCTAAGATGTAGACCACAAAAGACGCTAAAGACGAAGGTACGATGCTCTCCGGAGCTAAGAGCCGCTCCCGGGCTTCTTTCGGCAGAAGCGGCGCTAAGAGAGCACTGTGAGCGGTACAATCGTCTTTGCGCGAAGAAGCCGCTTCTTCGGCTCCGGGAGCCGGAGAGAGCGGCATGATCGGAAAGGTGAAGAAGGATGCTGTATTGCACTGGGATTGTGTGCGCAGCTTGCCAACTGATAGAAAACAGTACCTTACCACTCTCCTGACTTTTCCAATCACATGAATATTCGATTGGAAGCTGTTTTGGACAACTTTTCTTTTCTTCATGCCAAGCACTTGGCAGACCTCCGTACAACGTTAGAACACGATGGGAGATGTTTTCTGTGCTGGCACACTTTCTCCTTGCCAGACATAGTGGAAAAGCTTTCTGCTAAGATGTAGACCACAAAAGACGCTAAAGACGAAGGTACGATGCTCTCCGGAGCTAAGAGCCGCTCCCGGGCTTCTTTCGGTAGAAGCCGCGCTAAGAGAGCACTGTGACCGGTACAATCGTCTTTGCGCGATGAAGCCGCTTCTTCGGCTCCAGGAGCCGGAGAGAGCGGCAGCATCGGAAAGGTGAAGAAGGATGCTGTATTGCACTGGGATTGTGTGCGCAGCTTGCCAACTGATGGAAAACAGTACCTTACCACTCTCCTGACTTTTCCAATCACATGAATATTCGATTGGAAGCTCTTTCGGACAGCTTTTCTTCTCTTCATGCCAAACACTTGCAGACGTCCGTGCAACGTCCAGATCACGATGGGAGATGTTTTCTGTGCTGGCACACTTTCTCCTTGCCAGACATAGTGGAAAAGCTTTCTGCTAAGATGTAGACCACAAAAGACGCTAAAGACGAAGGTACGATGCTCTCCGGAGCTAAGAGCCGCTCCCGGGCTTCTTTCGGCAGAAGCCGCGCTAAGAGAGCACTGTGAGCGGTACAATCGTCTTTGCGCGAAGAAGCCGCTTCTTCGGCTCCAGGAGCCGGAGAGAGCGGCAGCTTCGGAAAGGTGAAGAAGGATGCTGTATTACATTGGGATTGTGTGCGCAGCTTGCCAACTGATAGAAAACAGTACCTTACCACTCTCCTGACTTTTCCAATCACATGAATATTCCAATGGAAGCTGTTTTGGACAACTTTTCTTTTCTTCATGCCAAGCACTTGGCAGACCTCCGTGCAACGTCCAGATCACGATGGGAGATGTTTTCTGTGCTGGCACACTTCCTCCTTGCCAGACATAGTGGAAAAGCTTTCTGCTAAGATGTAGACCACAAAAGACGCTAAAGACGAAGGTACGATGCTCTCCGGAGCTAAGAGCCGCTCCCGGGCTTCTTTCGGTAGAAGCCGCGCTAAGAGAGCACTGTGAGCGGTACAATCGTCTTTGCGCGAAGAAGCCGCTTCTTCGGCTCCAGGAGCCGGAGAGAGCGGCAGCTTCCGAAAGGTGAAGAAGGATGCTGTATTACATTGGGATTGTGTGCGCAGCTTGCCAACTGATAGAAAACAGTACTTTACCACTCTTCTGACTCTTCCAATCACATGAATATTCGATTGGAAGCTGTTTTGGACAACTTTTCTTTTCTTCATGCCAAGCATTTGGCAGACCTCCGTGCAACGTCCAGATCACGATGGGAAAAGTTTTCTGTGCTGGCACACTTTCTCCTTGCCAGACATAGTGGAAAAGCTTTCTGCTAAGATGTAGACCACAAAAGACGCTAAAGACGAAGGTACGATGCTCTCCGGAGCAAAGAGCCGCTCCCGGGCTTCTTTCGGCAGAAGCCGCGCTAAGAGAGCACTGTGACCGGTACAATCGTCTTTGCGCGAAGAAGCCGCTTCTTCGGCTCCAGGAGCCGGAGAGAGCGGCAGCATCGGAAAGGTGAAGAAGGATGCTGTATTGCACTGGGATTGTGTGCGCAGCTTGCCAACTGATAGAAAACAGTACCTTACCAGTCTTCTGACTTTTCCAATCACATGAATATTCGATTGGAAGCTGTTTTGGACAACTTTTCTTTTCTTCATGCCAAGCACTTGGCAGACCTCCGTGCAACGTTAGAACACGATGGGAGATGTTTTCTGTGCTGGCACACTTTCTCCTTGCCAGACATAGTGGAAAAGCTTTTTGCTAAGATGTAGACCACAAAAGACGCTAAAGACGAAGGTACGATGCTCTCCGGAGCTAAGAGCCGCTCCCGGGCTTCTTTCGGTAGAAGCCGCGCTAAGAGAGCACTGTGACCGGTACAATCGTCTTTGCGCGAAGAAGCCGCTTCTTCGGCTCCAGGAGCCGGAGAGAGCGGCAGCTTCGGAAAGGTGAAGAAGGATGCTGTATTGCACTGGGATTGTGTGTGCAGCTTGCCAATTGATAGAAAACAGTACCTTACCACTCTCCTGACTTTTCCAATCACATGAATATTCGATTGGAAGCTGTTTTGGACAGCTGTTCTTTTCTTCATGCCAAACACTTGCAGACCTCCGTGCAACGTTAGAACACGATGGGAGATGTTTTCTGTGCTGGCACACTTCCTCCTTGCCAGACATAGTGGAAAAGCTTTCTGCTAAGATGTAGACCACAAAAGACGCTAAAGACGAAGGTACGATGCTCTCCGGAGCTAAGAGCCGCTCCCGGGCTTCTTTCGGCAGAAGCCGCGCTAAGAGAGCACTGTGAGCGGTACAATCGTCTTTGCGCGAAGAAGCCGCTTCTTCGGCTCCAGGAGCCGGAGAGAGCGGCAGCTTCAGAAAGCTGAAGAAGGATGCTGTACAACACTGGGATTGTGTGCGCAGCTTGCCAACTGATAGAAAACAGTACCTTACCACTCTCCTGACTTTTCCAATCACATGAATATTCGATTGGAAGCTGTTTTGGACAACTTTTCTTTTCTTCATGCCAAGCATTTGGCAGACCTCCGTGCAACGTCCAGATCACGATGGGAAAAGTTTTCTGTGCTGGCACACTTCCTCCTTGCCAGACATAGTGGAAAAGCTTTCTGCTAAGATGTAGACCACAAAAGACGCTAAAGACGAAGGTACGATGCTCTCCGGAGCTAAGAGCCGCTCCCGGGCTTCTTTCGGCAGAAGCCGCGCTAAGAGAGCACTGTGAGCGGTACAATCGTCTTTGCGTGAAGAAGCCGCTTCTTCGGCTCCGGGAGCCGGAGAGAGCGGCAGCATCGGAAAGGTGAAGAAGGATGCTGTATTGCACTGGGATTGTGTGCGCAGCTTGCCAACTGATAGAAAACAGTACCTTACCACTCTCCTGACTTTTCCAATCACATGAATATTCGATTGGAAGCTGTTTTGGACAACTTTTCTTTTCTTCATGCCAAGCACTTGGCAGACCTCCGTGCAACGTTAGAACACGATGGGAGATGTTTTCTGTGCTGGCACACTTTCTCCTTGCCAGACATAGTGGAAAAGCTTTTTGCTAAGATGTAGACCACAAAAGACGCTAAAGACGAAGGTACGATGCTCTCCGGAGCTAAGAGCCGCTCCCGGGCTTCTTTCGGCAGAAGCCGCGCTAAGAGAGCACTGTTACCGGTACAATCGTCTTTGCGCGAAGAAGCCGCTTCTTCGGCTCCGGGAGCCGGAGAGAGCGGCAGCTTCGGAAAGGTGGAGAAGGATGCTGTATTGCACTGGGATTGTGTGCGCAGCTTGCCAACTGATAGAAAACAGTACCTTACCACTCTCCTGACTTTTCCAATCACATGAATATTCGATTAGAAGCTCTTTTGGACAACTTTTCTTTTCTTCATGCCAAGCACTTGGCAGACCTCCGTGCAACGTTAGAACACGATGGGAGATGTTTTCTGTGCTGGCACACTTTCTCCTTGCCAGACATAGTGGAAAAGCTTTCTGCTAAGATGTAGACCACAAAAGACGCTAAAGACGAAGGTACGATGCTCTCCGGAGCTAAGAGCCGCTCCCGGGCTTCTTTCGGCAGAAGCCGCGCTAAGAGAGCACTGTGACCGGTACAATCGTCTTTGCGCGAAGAAGCCGCTTCTTCGGCTCCAGGAGCCGGAGAGAGCGGCAGCATCGGAAAGGTGAAGAAGGATGCTGTATTGCACTGGGATTGTGTGTGCAGCTTGCCAATTGATATAAAACATTACCTTACCACTCTCCTGACTTTTCCAATCACATGAATATTCGATTGGAAGCTGTTTTGGACAGCTGTTCTTTTCTTCATGCCAAACACTTGCAGACCTCCGTGCAACGTTAGAACACGATGGGAGATGTTTTCTGTGCTGGCACAGTTTCTCCTTGCCAGACATAGTTGAAAAGCTTTTTGCTAAGATGTAGACCACTAAAGACACTAAAGACGAAGGTACGATGCTCTCCGGAGCTAAGAGCCGCTCCCGGGCTTCTTTCGGCAGAAGCCGCGCTAAGAGAGCACTGTTACCGGTACAATCGTCTTTGCGCGAAGAAGCCGCTTCTTCGGCTCCAGGAGCCGGAGAGAGCGGCAGCTTCGGAAAGGTGAAGAAGGATGCTGTATTACATTGGGATTGTGTGCGCAGCTTGCCAACTGATAGAAAACAGTACCTTACCACTCTCCTGACTTTTCCAATCACATGAATATTCGATTGGAAGCTGTTTTGGACAACTTTTCTTTTCTTCATGCCAAGCACTTGGCAGACCTCCGTGCAACGTTAGAACACGATGGGAGATGTTTTCTGTGCTGGCACACTTTCTCCTTGCCAGACATAGTGGAAAAGCTTTTTGCTAAGATGTAGACCACAAAAGACGCTAAAGACGAAGGTACGATGCTCTCCGGAGCTAAGAGCCGCTCCCGGGCTTCTTTCGGCAGAAGCCGCGCTAAGAGAGCACTGTGACCGGTACAATCGTCTTTGCGCGAAGAAGCCGCTTCTTCGGCTCCAGGAGCCGGAGAGAGCGGCAGCATCGGAAAGGTGAAGAAGGATGCTGTATTGCACTGGGATTGTGTGCGCAGCTTGCCAACTGATAGAAAACAGTACCTTACCACTCTCCTGACTTTTCCAATCACATGAATATTCGATTGGAAGCTGTTTTGGACAACTTTTCTTTTCTTCATGCCAAGCATTTGGCAGACCTCCGTGCAACGTCCAGATCACGATGGGAAAAGTTTTCTGTGCTGGAACACTTCCTCCTTGCCAGACATAGTGGAAAAGCTTTCTGCTAAGATGTAGACCACAAAAGACGCTAAAGACGAAGCTACGATGCTCTCCGGAGCTAAGAGCCGCTCCCGGGCTTCTTTCGGCAGAAGCCGCGCTAAGAGAGCACTGTGAGCGGTACAATCGTCTTTGCGCGAAGAAGCCGCTTCTTCGGCTCCAGGAGCCGGAGAGAGCGGCATGATCGGAAAGGTGAAGAAGGATGCTGTATTGCACTGGGATTGTGTGCGCAGCTTGCCAACTTATAGAAAACAGTACCTTACCACTCTCCTGACTTTTCCAATCACATGAATATTCGATTGGAAGCTGTTTTGGACAACTTTTCTTTTCTTCATGCCAAGCATTTGGCAGACCTCCGCGCAACGTCCAGATCACGATGGGAAAAGTTTTCTGTGCTGGCACACTTCCTCCTTGCCAGACATAGTGGAAAAGCTTTCTGCTAAGATGTAGACCACAAAAGACGCTAAAGACGAAGGTACGATGCTCTCCGGAGCTAAGAGCCGCTCCCGGGCTTCTTTCGGCAGAAGCCGCGCTAAGAGAGCACTGTGAGCGGTACAATCGTCTTTGCGCGAAGAAGCCGCTTCTTCGGCTCCAGGAGCCGGAGAGAGCGGCAGCTTCAGAAAGCTGAAGAAGGATGCTGTACAACACTGGGATTGTGTGCGCAGCTTGCCAACTGATAGAAAACAGTACCTTACCACTCTCCTGACTTTTCCAATCACATGAATATTCGATTAGAAGCTCTTTTGGACAACTTTTCTTTTCTTCATGCCAAGCACTTGGCAGACCTCCGTGCAACGTTAGAACACGATGGGAGATGTTTTCTGTGCTGGCACACTTCCTCCTTGCCAGACATAGTGGAAAAGCTTTCTGCTAAGATGTAGACCACAAAAGACGCTAAAGACGAAGGTACGATGCTCTCCGGAGCTAAGAGCCGCTCCCGGGCTTCTTTCGGCAGAAGCCGCGCTAAGAGAGCACTGTGACCGGTACAATCGTCTTTGCGCGAAGAAGCCGCTTCTTCGGCTCCAGGAGCCGGAGAGAGCGGCAGCTTCGGAAAGGTGAAGAAGGATGCTGTATTACATTGGGATTGTGTGCGCAGCTTGCCAACTGATAGAAAACAGTACCTTACCACTCTCCTGACTTTTCCAATCACATGAATATTCGATTGGAAGCTGTTTTGGACAACTTTTCTTTTCTTCATGCCAAGCACTTGGCAGACCTCCGTGCAACGTTAGAACACGATGGGAGATGTTTTCTGTGCTGGCACACTTTCTCCTTGCCAGACATAGTGGAAAAGCTTTTTGCTAAGATGTAGACCACAAAAGACGCTAAAGACGAAGGTACGATGCTCTCCGGAGCTAAGAGCCGCTCCCGGGCTTCTTTCGGCAGAAGCCGCGCTAAGAGAGCACTGTGACCGGTACAATCGTCTTTGCGCGAAGAAGCCGCTTCTTCGGCTCCAGGAGCCGGAGAGAGCGGCAGCATCGGAAAGGTGAAGAAGGATGCTGTATTGCACTGGGATTGTGTGCGCAGCTTGCCAACTGATAGAAAACAGTACTTTACCACTCTCCTGACTTTTCCAATCACATGAATATTCGATTGGAAGCTGTTTTGGACAACTTTTCTTTTCTTCATGCCAAGCACTTGGCAGACCTCCGTGCAACGTTAGAACACGATGGGAGATGTTTTCTGTGCTGGCACACTTTCTCCTTGCCAGACATAGTGGAAAAGCTTTTTGCTAAGATGTAGACCACAAAAGACGCTAAAGACGAAGGTACGATGCTCTCCGGAGCTAAGAGCCGCTCCCGGCCTTCTTTCGGCAGAAGCCGCGCTAAGAGAGCACTGTGACCGGTACAATCGTCTTTGCGCGAAGAAGCCGCTTCTTCGGCTCCAGGAGCCGGAGAGAGCGGCAGCTTCCGAAAGGTGAAGAAGGATGCTGTATTGCACTGGGATTGTGTGCGCAGCTTGCCAACTGATAGAAAACAGTACCTTACCACTCTCCTGACTTTTCCAATCACATGAATATTCGATTGGAAGCTGTTTTGGACAACTTTTCTTTTCTTCATGCCAAGCATTTGGCAGACCTCCGTGCAACGTCCAGATCACGATGGGAAAAGTTTTCTGTGCTGGCACACTTCCTCCTTGCCAGACATAGTGGAAAAGCTTTCTGCTAAGATGTAGACCACAAAAGACGCTAAAGACGAAGGTACGATGCTCTCCGGAGCTAAGAGCCGCTCCCGGGCTTCTTTCGGCAGAAGCCGCGCTAAGAGAGCACTGTGAGCGGTACAATCGTCTTTGCGCGAAGAAGCCGCTTCTTCGGCTCCAGGAGCCGGAGAGAGCGGCAGCATCGGAAAGGTGGAGAAGGATGCTGTAGTGCACTGGGATTGTGTGCGCAGCTTGCCAACTGATAGAAAACAGTACCTTACCACTCTCCTGACTTTTCCAATCACATGAATATTCGATTGGAAGCTGTTTTGGACAACTTTTCTTTTCTTCATGCCAAGCACTTGGCAGACCTCCGTGCAACGTTAGAACACGATGGGAGATGTTTTCTGTGCTGGCACACTTTCTCCTTGCCAGACATAGTGGAAAAGCTTTCTGCTAAGATGTAGACCACAAAAGACGCTAAAGACGAAGGTACGATGCTCTCCGGAGCTAAGAGCCGCTCCCGGGCTTCTTTCGGCAGAAGCCGCGCTAAGAGAGCACTGTGACCGGTACAATCGTCTTTGCGCGAAGAAGCCGCTTCTTCGGCTCCAGGAGCCGGAGAGAGCGGCAGCATCGGAAAGGTGAAGAAGGATGCTGTATTGCACTGGGATTGTGTGCGCAGCTTGCCAACTGATAGAAAACAGTACCTTACCACTCTCCTGACTTTTCCAATCACATGAATATTCGATTGGAAGCTGTTTTGGACAACTTTTCTTTTCTTCATGCCAAGCATTTGGCAGACCTCCGTGCAACGTCCAGATCACGATGGGAAAAGTTTTCTGTGCTGGCACACTTCCTCCTTGCCAGACATAGTGGAAAAGCTTTCTGCTAAGATGTAGACCACAAAAGACGCTAAAGACGAAGGTACGATGCTCTCCGGAGCTAAGAGCCGCTCCCGGGCTTCTTTCGGCAGAAGCGGCGCTAAGAGAGCACTGTGAGCGGTACAATCGTCTTTGCGCGAAGAAGCCGCTTCTTCGGCTCCGGGAGCCGGAGAGAGCGGCATGATCGGAAAGGTGAAGAAGGATGCTGTATTGCACTGGGATTGTGTGCGCAGCTTGCCAACTGATAGAAAACAGTACCTTACCACTCTCCTGACTTTTCCAATCACATGAATATTCGATTAGAAGCTCTTTTGGACAACTTTTCTTTTCTTCATGCCAAGCACTTGGCAGACCTCCGTGCAACGTTAGAACACGATGGGAGATGTTTTCTGTGCTGGCACACTTCCTCCTTGCCAGACATAGTGGAAAAGCTTTCTGCTAAGATGTAGACCACAAAAGACGCTAAAGACGAAGGTACGATGCTCTCCGGAGCTAAGAGCCGCTCCCGGGCTTCTTTCGGCAGAAGCCGCGCTAAGAGAGCACTGTGACCGGTACAATCGTCTTTGCGCGAAGAAGCCGCTTCTTCGGCTCCAGGAGCCGGAGAGAGCGGCAGCTTCGGAAAGGTGAAGAAGGATGCTGTATTACATTGGGATTGTGTGCGCAGCTTGCCAACTGATAGAAAACAGTACCTTACCACTCTCCTGACTTTTCCAATCACATGAATATTCGATTGGAAGCTGTTTTGGACAACTTTTCTTTTCTTCATGCCAAGCACTTGGCAGACCTCCGTGCAACGTTAGAACACGATGGGAGATGTTTTCTGTGCTGGCACACTTTCTCCTTGCCAGACATAGTGGAAAAGCTTTTTGCTAAGATGTAGACCACAAAAGACGCTAAAGACGAAGGTACGATGCTCTCCGGAGCTAAGAGCCGCTCCCGGGCTTCTTTCGGCAGAAGCCGCGCTAAGAGAGCACTGTGACCGGTACAATCGTCTTTGCGCGAAGAAGCCGCTTCTTCGGCTCCAGGAGCCGGAGAGAGCGGCAGCTTCGGAAAGGTGAAGAAGGATGCTGTATTACATTGGGATTGTGTGCGCAGCTTGCCAACTGATAGAAAACAGTACCTTACCACTCTCCTGACTTTTCCAATCACATGAATATTCGATTGGAAGCTGTTTTGGACAACTTTTCTTTTCTTCATGCCAAGCACTTGGCAGACCTCCGTGCAACGTTAGAACACGATGGGAGATGTTTTCTGTGCTGGCACACTTTCTCCTTGCCAGACATAGTGGAAAAGCTTTTTGCTAAGATGTAGACCACAAAAGACGCTAAAGACGAAGGTACGATGCTCTCCGGAGCTAAGAGCCGCTCCCGGGCTTCTTTCGGCAGAAGCCGCGCTAAGAGAGCACTGTGACCGGTACAATCGTCTTTGCGCGAAGAAGCCGCTTCTTCGGCTCCAGGAGCCGGAGAGAGCGGCAGCTTCGGAAAGGTGAAGAAGGATGCTGTATTGCACTGGGATTGTGTGCGCAGCTTGCCAACTGATAGAAAACAGTACCTTACCACTCTCCTGACTTTTCCAATCACATGAATATTCGATTGGAAGCTGTTTTGGACAACTTTTCTTTTCTTCATGCCAAGCACTTGGCAGACCTCCGTGCAACGTTAGAACACGATGGGAGATGTTTTCTGTGCTGGCACACTTTCTCCTTGCCAGACATAGTGGAAAAGCTTTTTGCTAAGATGTAGACCACAAAAGACGCTAAAGACGAAGGTACGATGCTCTCCGGAGCTAAGAGCCGCTCCCGGGCTTCTTTCGGCAGAAGCCGCGCTAAGAGAGCACTGTGACCGGTACAATCGTCTTTGCGCGAAGAAGCCGCTTCTTCGGCTCCAGGAGCCGGAGAGAGCGGCAGCTTCCGAAAGGTGAAGAAGGATGCTGTATTGCACTGGGATTGTGTGCGCAGCTTGCCAACTGATAGAAAACAGTACCTTACCACTCTCCTGACTTTTCCAATCACATGAATATTCGATTGGAAGCTGTTTTGGACAACTTTTCTTTTCTTCATGCCAAGCATTTGGCAGACCTCCGTGCAACGTCCAGATCACGATGGGAAAAGTTTTCTGTGCTGGCACACTTCCTCCTTGCCAGACATAGTGGAAAAGCTTTCTGCTAAGATGTAGACCACAAAAGACGCTAAAGACGAAGGTACGATGCTCTCCGGAGCTAAGAGCCGCTCCCGGGCTTCTTTCGGCAGAAGCCGCGCTAAGAGAGCACTGTGAGCGGTACAATCG
Source organism: Ammospiza nelsoni (assembly GCF_027579445.1). Classification (NCBI taxonomy): domain Eukaryota; kingdom Metazoa; phylum Chordata; class Aves; order Passeriformes; family Passerellidae; genus Ammospiza; species Ammospiza nelsoni. Next base: position 55,652,224 of record NC_080637.1, on the reverse strand, counting down.
TCTTTGCGCGAAGAAGCCGCTTCTTCGGCTCCAGGAGCCGGAGAGAGCGGCAGCATCGGAAAGGTGGAGAAGGATGCTGTAGTGCACTGGGATTGTGTGCGCAGCTTGCCAACTGATAGAAAACAGTACCTTACCACTCTCCTGACTTTTCCAATCACATGAATATTCGATTAGAAGCTGTTTTGGACAACTTTTCTTTTCTTCATGCCAAGCACTTGGCAGACCTCCGTGCAACGTTAGAACACGATGGGAGATGTTTTCTGTGCTGGCACACTTTCTCCTTGCCAGACATAGTGGAAAAGCTTTCTGCTAAGATGTAGACCACAAAAGACGCTAAAGACGAAGGTACGATGCTCTCCGGAGCTAAGAGCCGCTCCCGGGCTTCTTTCGGCAGAAGCCGCGCTAAGAGAGCACTGTGACCGGTACAATCGTCTTTGCGCGAAGAAGCCGCTTCTTCGGCTCCAGGAGCCGGAGAGAGCGGCAGCATCGGAAAGGTGAAGAAGGATGCTGTATTGCACTGGGATTGTGTGCGCAGCTTGCCAACTGATAGAAAACAGTACCTTACCACTCTCCTGACTTTTCCAATCACATGAATATTCGATTGGAAGCTGTTTTGGACAACTTTTCTTTTCTTCATGCCAAGCATTTGGCAGACCTCCGTGCAACGTCCAGATCACGATGGGAAAAGTTTTCTGTGCTGGCACACTTCCTCCTTGCCAGACATAGTGGAAAAGCTTTCTGCTAAGATGTAGACCACAAAAGACGCTAAAGACGAAGGTACGATGCTCTCCGGAGCTAAGAGCCGCTCCCGGGCTTCTTTCGGCAGAAGCGGCGCTAAGAGAGCACTGTGAGCGGTACAATCGTCTTTGCGCGAAGAAGCCGCTTCTTCGGCTCCGGGAGCCGGAGAGAGCGGCATGATCGGAAAGGTGAAGAAGGATGCTGTATTGCACTGGGATTGTGTGCGCAGCTTGCCAACTGATAGAAAACAGTACCTTACCACTCTCCTGACTTTTCCAATCACATGAATATTCGATTGGAAGCTGTTTTGGACAACTTTTCTTTTCTTCATGCCAAGCACTTGGCAGACCTCCGTACAACGTTAGAACACGATGGGAGATGTTTTCTGTGCTGGCACACTTTCTCCTTGCCAGACATAGTGGAAAAGCTTTCTGCTAAGATGTAGACCACAAAAGACGCTAAAGACGAAGGTACGATGCTCTCCGGAGCTAAGAGCCGCTCCCGGGCTTCTTTCGGTAGAAGCCGCGCTAAGAGAGCACTGTGACCGGTACAATCGTCTTTGCGCGATGAAGCCGCTTCTTCGGCTCCAGGAGCCGGAGAGAGCGGCAGCATCGGAAAGGTGAAGAAGGATGCTGTATTGCACTGGGATTGTGTGCGCAGCTTGCCAACTGATGGAAAACAGTACCTTACCACTCTCCTGACTTTTCCAATCACGTGAATATTCGATTGGAAGCTCTTTCGGACAGCTTTTCTTCTCTTCATGCCAAACACTTGCAGACGTCCGTGCAACGTCCAGATCACGATGGGAGATGTTTTCTGTGCTGGCACACTTTCTCCTTGCCAGACATAGTGGAAAAGCTTTCTGCTAAGATGTAGACCACAAAAGACGCTAAAGACGAAGGTACGATGCTCTCCGGAGCTAAGAGCCGCTCCCGGGCTTCTTTCGGCAGAAGCCGCGCTAAGAGAGCACTGTGAGCGGTACAATCGTCTTTGCGCGAAGAAGCCGCTTCTTCGGCTCCAGGAGCCGGAGAGAGCGGCAGCTTCGGAAAGGTGAAGAAGGATGCTGTATTACATTGGGATTGTGTGCGCAGCTTGCCAACTGATAGAAAACAGTACCTTACCACTCTCCTGACTTTTCCAATCACATGAATATTCCAATGGAAGCTGTTTTGGACAACTTTTCTTTTCTTCATGCCAAGCACTTGGCAGACCTCCGTGCAACGTCCAGATCACGATGGGAGATGTTTTCTGTGCTGGCACACTTCCTCCTTGCCAGACATAGTGGAAAAGCTTTCTGCTAAGATGTAGACCACAAAAGACGCTAAAGACGAAGGTACGATGCTCTCCGGAGCTAAGAGCCGCTCCCGGGCTTCTTTCGGCAGAAGCCGCGCTAAGAGAGCACTGTGACCGGTACAATCGTCTTTGCGCGAAGAAGCCGCTTCTTCGGCTCCAGGAGCCGGAGAGAGCGGCAGCTTCCGAAAGGTGAAGAAGGATGCTGTATTACATTGGGATTGTGTGCGCAGCTTGCCAACTGATAGAAAACAGTACTTTACCACTCTTCTGACTCTTCCAATCACATGAATATTCGATTGGAAGCTGTTTTGGACAACTTTTCTTTTCTTCATGCCAAGCATTTGGCAGACCTCCGTGCAACGTCCAGATCACGATGGGAAAAGTTTTCTGTGCTGGCACACTTTCTCCTTGCCAGACATAGTGGAAAAGCTTTCTGCTAAGATGTAGACCACAAAAGACGCTAAAGACGAAGGTACGATGCTCTCCGGAGCAAAGAGCCGCTCCCGGGCTTCTTTCGGCAGAAGCCGCGCTAAGAGAGCACTGTGACCGGTACAATCGTCTTTGCGCGAAGAAGCCGCTTCTTCGGCTCCAGGAGCCGGAGAGAGCGGCAGCATCGGAAAGGTGAAGAAGGATGCTGTATTGCACTGGGATTGTGTGCGCAGCTTGCCAACTGATAGAAAACAGTACCTTACCAGTCTTCTGACTTTTCCAATCACATGAATATTCGATTGGAAGCTGTTTTGGACAACTTTTCTTTTCTTCATGCCAAGCACTTGGCAGACCTCCGTGCAACGTTAGAACACGATGGGAGATGTTTTCTGTGCTGGCACACTTTCTCCTTGCCAGACATAGTGGAAAAGCTTTTTGCTAAGATGTAGACCACAAAAGACGCTAAAGACGAAGGTACGATGCTCTCCGGAGCTAAGAGCCGCTCCCGGGCTTCTTTCGGTAGAAGCCGCGCTAAGAGAGCACTGTGACCGGTACAATCGTCTTTGCGCGAAGAAGCCGCTTCTTCGGCTCCAGGAGCCGGAGAGAGCGGCAGCTTCGGAAAGGTGAAGAAGGATGCTGTATTGCACTGGGATTGTGTGTGCAGCTTGCCAATTGATAGAAAACAGTACCTTACCACTCTCCTGACTTTTCCAATCACATGAATATTCGATTGGAAGCTGTTTTGGACAGCTGTTCTTTTCTTCATGCCAAACACTTGCAGACCTCCGTGCAACGTTAGAACACGATGGGAGATGTTTTCTGTGCTGGCACACTTCCTCCTTGCCAGACATAGTGGAAAAGCTTTCTGCTAAGATGTAGACCACAAAAGACGCTAAAGACGAAGGTACGATGCTCTCCGGAGCTAAGAGCCGCTCCCGGGCTTCTTTCGGCAGAAGCCGCGCTAAGAGAGCACTGTGAGCGGTACAATCGTCTTTGCGCGAAGAAGCCGCTTCTTCGGCTCCAGGAGCCGGAGAGAGCGGCAGCTTCAGAAAGCTGAAGAAGGATGCTGTACAACACTGGGATTGTGTGCGCAGCTTGCCAACTGATAGAAAACAGTACCTTACCACTCTCCTGACTTTTCCAATCACATGAATATTCGATTGGAAGCTGTTTTGGACAACTTTTCTTTTCTTCATGCCAAGCATTTGGCAGACCTCCGTGCAACGTCCAGATCACGATGGGAAAAGTTTTCTGTGCTGGCACACTTCCTCCTTGCCAGACATAGTGGAAAAGCTTTCTGCTAAGATGTAGACCACAAAAGACGCTAAAGACGAAGGTACGATGCTCTCCGGAGCTAAGAGCCGCTCCCGGGCTTCTTTCGGCAGAAGCCGCGCTAAGAGAGCACTGTGAGCGGTACAATCGTCTTTGCGTGAAGAAGCCGCTTCTTCGGCTCCGGGAGCCGGAGAGAGCGGCAGCATCGGAAAGGTGAAGAAGGATGCTGTATTGCACTGGGATTGTGTGCGCAGCTTGCCAACTGATAGAAAACAGTACCTTACCACTCTCCTGACTTTTCCAATCACATGAATATTCGATTGGAAGCTGTTTTGGACAACTTTTCTTTTCTTCATGCCAAGCACTTGGCAGACCTCCGTGCAACGTTAGAACACGATGGGAGATGTTTTCTGTGCTGGCACACTTTCTCCTTGCCAGACATAGTGGAAAAGCTTTTTGCTAAGATGTAGACCACAAAAGACGCTAAAGACGAAGGTACGATGCTCTCCGGAGCTAAGAGCCGCTCCCGGGCTTCTTTCGGCAGAAGCCGCGCTAAGAGAGCACTGTTACCGGTACAATCGTCTTTGCGCGAAGAAGCCGCTTCTTCGGCTCCGGGAGCCGGAGAGAGCGGCAGCTTCGGAAAGGTGGAGAAGGATGCTGTAGTGCACTGGGATTGTGTGCGCAGCTTGCCAACTGATAGAAAACAGTACCTTACCACTCTCCTGACTTTTCCAATCACATGAATATTCGATTAGAAGCTCTTTTGGACAACTTTTCTTTTCTTCATGCCAAGCACTTGGCAGACCTCCGTGCAACGTTAGAACACGATGGGAGATGTTTTCTGTGCTGGCACACTTTCTCCTTGCCAGACATAGTGGAAAAGCTTTCTGCTAAGATGTAGACCACAAAAGACGCTAAAGACGAAGGTACGATGCTCTCCGGAGCTAAGAGCCGCTCCCGGGCTTCTTTCGGCAGAAGCCGCGCTAAGAGAGCACTGTGACCGGTACAATCGTCTTTGCGCGAAGAAGCCGCTTCTTCGGCTCCAGGAGCCGGAGAGAGCGGCAGCATCGGAAAGGTGAAGAAGGATGCTGTATTGCACTGGGATTGTGTGTGCAGCTTGCCAATTGATAGAAAACATTACCTTACCACTCTCCTGACTTTTCCAATCACATGAATATTCGATTGGAAGCTGTTTTGGACAGCTGTTCTTTTCTTCATGCCAAACACTTGCAGACCTCCGTGCAACGTTAGAACACGATGGGAGATGTTTTCTGTGCTGGCACAGTTTCTCCTTGCCAGACATAGTTGAAAAGCTTTTTGCTAAGATGTAGACCACTAAAGACACTAAAGACGAAGGTACGATGCTCTCCGGAGCTAAGAGCCGCTCCCGGGCTTCTTTCGGCAGAAGCCGCGCTAAGAGAGCACTGTTACCGGTACAATCGTCTTTGCGCGAAGAAGCCGCTTCTTCGGCTCCAGGAGCCGGAGAGAGCGGCAGCTTCGGAAAGGTGAAGAAGGATGCTGTATTACATTGGGATTGTGTGCGCAGCTTGCCAACTGATAGAAAACAGTACCTTACCACTCTCCTGACTTTTCCAATCACATGAATATTCGATTGGAAGCTGTTTTGGACAACTTTTCTTTTCTTCATGCCAAGCACTTGGCAGACCTCCGTGCAACGTTAGAACACGATGGGAGATGTTTTCTGTGCTGGCACACTTTCTCCTTGCCAGACATAGTGGAAAAGCTTTTTGCTAAGATGTAGACCACAAAAGACGCTAAAGACGAAGGTACGATGCTCTCCGGAGCTAAGAGCCGCTCCCGGGCTTCTTTCGGCAGAAGCCGCGCTAAGAGAGCACTGTGACCGGTACAATCGTCTTTGCGCGAAGAAGCCGCTTCTTCGGCTCCAGGAGCCGGAGAGAGCGGCAGCATCGGAAAGGTGAAGAAGGATGCTGTATTGCACTGGGATTGTGTGCGCAGCTTGCCAACTGATAGAAAACAGTACCTTACCACTCTCCTGACTTTTCCAATCACATGAATATTCGATTGGAAGCTGTTTTGGACAACTTTTCTTTTCTTCATGCCAAGCATTTGGCAGACCTCCGTGCAACGTCCAGATCACGATGGGAAAAGTTTTCTGTGCTGGCACACTTCCTCCTTGCCAGACATAGTGGAAAAGCTTTCTGCTAAGATGTAGACCACAAAAGACGCTAAAGACGAAGCTACGATGCTCTCCGGAGCTAAGAGCCGCTCCCGGGCTTCTTTCGGCAGAAGCCGCGCTAAGAGAGCACTGTGAGCGGTACAATCGTCTTTGCGCGAAGAAGCCGCTTCTTCGGCTCCAGGAGCCGGAGAGAGCGGCATGATCGGAAAGGTGAAGAAGGATGCTGTATTGCACTGGGATTGTGTGCGCAGCTTGCCAACTTATAGAAAACAGTACCTTACCACTCTCCTGACTTTTCCAATCACATGAATATTCGATTGGAAGCTGTTTTGGACAACTTTTCTTTTCTTCATGCCAAGCATTTGGCAGACCTCCGCGCAACGTCCAGATCACGATGGGAAAAGTTTTCTGTGCTGGCACACTTCCTCCTTGCCTGACATAGTGGAAAAGCTTTCTGCTAAGATGTAGACCACAAAAGACGCTAAAGACGAAGGTACGATGCTCTCCGGAGCTAAGAGCCGCTCCCGGGCTTCTTTCGGCAGAAGCCGCGCTAAGAGAGCACTGTGAGCGGTACAATCGTCTTTGCGCGAAGAAGCCGCTTCTTCGGCTCCAGGAGCCGGAGAGAGCGGCAGCTTCAGAAAGCTGAAGAAGGATGCTGTACAACACTGGGATTGTGTGCGCAGCTTGCCAACTGATAGAAAACAGTACCTTACCACTCTCCTGACTTTTCCAATCACATGAATATTCGATTAGAAGCTCTTTTGGACAACTTTTCTTTTCTTCATGCCAAGCACTTGGCAGACCTCCGTGCAACGTTAGAACACGATGGGAGATGTTTTCTGTGCTGGCACACTTCCTCCTTGCCAGACATAGTGGAAAAGCTTTCTGCTAAGATGTAGACCACAAAAGACGCTAAAGACGAAGGTACGATGCTCTCCGGAGCTAAGAGCCGCTCCCGGGCTTCTTTCGGCAGAAGCCGCGCTAAGAGAGCACTGTGACCGGTACAATCGTCTTTGCGCGAAGAAGCCGCTTCTTCGGCTCCAGGAGCCGGAGAGAGCGGCAGCTTCGGAAAGGTGAAGAAGGATGCTGTATTACATTGGGATTGTGTGCGCAGCTTGCCAACTGATAGAAAACAGTACCTTACCACTCTCCTGACTTTTCCAATCACATGAATATTCGATTGGAAGCTGTTTTGGACAACTTTTCTTTTCTTCATGCCAAGCACTTGGCAGACCTCCGTGCAACGTTAGAACACGATGGGAGATGTTTTCTGTGCTGGCACACTTTCTCCTTGCCAGACATAGTGGAAAAGCTTTTTGCTAAGATGTAGACCACAAAAGACGCTAAAGACGAAGGTACGATGCTCTCCGGAGCTAAGAGCCGCTCCCGGGCTTCTTTCGGCAGAAGCCGCGCTAAGAGAGCACTGTGACCGGTACAATCGTCTTTGCGCGAAGAAGCCGCTTCTTCGGCTCCAGGAGCCGGAGAGAGCGGCAGCATCGGAAAGGTGAAGAAGGATGCTGTATTGCACTGGGATTGTGTGCGCAGCTTGCCAACTGATAGAAAACAGTACTTTACCACTCTCCTGACTTTTCCAATCACATGAATATTCGATTGGAAGCTGTTTTGGACAACTTTTCTTTTCTTCATGCCAAGCACTTGGCAGACCTCCGTGCAACGTTAGAACACGATGGGAGATGTTTTCTGTGCTGGCACACTTTCTCCTTGCCAGACATAGTGGAAAAGCTTTTTGCTAAGATGTAGACCACAAAAGACGCTAAAGACGAAGGTACGATGCTCTCCGGAGCTAAGAGCCGCTCCCGGGCTTCTTTCGGCAGAAGCCGCGCTAAGAGAGCACTGTGACCGGTACAATCGTCTTTGCGCGAAGAAGCCGCTTCTTCGGCTCCAGGAGCCGGAGAGAGCGGCAGCTTCCGAAAGGTGAAGAAGGATGCTGTATTGCACTGGGATTGTGTGCGCAGCTGGCCAACTGATGGAAAACAGTACCTTACCACTCTCCTGACTTTTCCAATCACGTGAATATTCGATTGGAAGCTCTTTCGGACAGCTTTTCTTCTCTTCATGCCAAGCATTTGGCAGACCTCCGTGCAACGTCCAGATCACGATGGGAAAAGTTTTCTGTGCTGGCACACTTCCTCCTTGCCAGACATAGTGGAAAAGCTTTCTGCTAAGATGTAGACCACAAAAGACGCTAAAGACGAAGGTACGATGCTCTCCGGAGCTAAGAGCCGCTCCCGGGCTTCTTTCGGCAGAAGCCGCGCTAAGAGAGCACTGTGAGCGGTACAATCGTCTTTGCGCGAAGAAGCCGCTTCTTCGGCTCCAGGAGCCGGAGAGAGCGGCAGCATCGGAAAGGTGAAGAAGGATGCTGTATTGCACTGGGATTGTGTGCGCAGCTTGCCAACTTATAGAAAACAGTACCTTACCACTCTCCTGACTTTTCCAATCACATGAATATTCGATTGGAAGCTGTTTTGGACAACTTTTCTTTTCTTCATGCCAAGCACTTGGCAGACCTCCGCGCAACGTCCAGATCACGATGGGAAAAGTTTTCTGTGCTGGCACACTTCCTCCTTGCCAGACATAGTGGAAAAGCTTTCTGCTAAGATGTAGACCACAAAAGACGCTAAAGACGAAGGTACGATGCTCTCCGGAGCTAAGAGCCGCTCCCGGGCTTCTTTCGGCAGAAGCCGCGCTAAGAGAGCACTGTGAGCGGTACAATCGTCTTTGCGCGAAGAAGCCGCTTCTTCGGCTCCAGGAGCCGGAGAGAGCGGCAGCTTCAGAAAGCTGAAGAAGGATGCTGTACAACACTGGGATTGTGTGCGCAGCTTGCCAACTGATAGAAAACAGTACCTTACCACTCTCCTGACTTTTCCAATCACATGAATATTCGATTGGAAGCTGTTTTGGACAACTTTTCTTTTCTTCATGCCAAGCATTTGGCAGACCTCCGTGCAACGTCCAGATCACGATGGGAAAAGTTTTCTGTGCTGGCACACTTCCTCCTTGCCAGACATAGTGGAAAAGCTTTCTGCTAAGATGTAGACCACAAAAGACGCTAAAGACGAAGGTACGATGCTCTCCGGAGCTAAGAGCCGCTCCCGGGCTTCTTTCGGCAGAAGCCGCGCTAAGAGAGCACTGTGACCGGTACAATCGTCTTTGCGCGAAGAAGCCGCTTCTTCGGCTCCGGGAGCCGGAGAGAGCGGCAGCATCGGAAAGGTGAAGAAGGATGCTGTATTGCACTGGGATTGTGTGCGCAGCTTGCCAACTGATAGAAAACAGTACCTTACCACTCTCCTGACTTTTCCAATCACATGAATATTCGATTGGAAGCTGTTTTGGACAACTTTTCTTTTCTTCATGCCAAGCATTTGGCAGACCTCCGTGCAACGTTAGAACACGATGGGAGATGTTTTCTGTGCTGGCACACTTTCTCCTTGCCAGACATAGTGGAAAAGCTTTTTGCTAAGATGTAGACCACAAAAGACGCTAAAGACGAAGGTACGATGCTCTCCGGAGCTAAGAGCCGCTCCCGGGCTTCTTTCGGCAGAAGCCGCGCTAAGAGAGCACTGTTACCGGTACAATCGTCTTTGCGCGAAGAAGCCGCTTCTTCGGCTCCAGGAGCCGGAGAGAGCGGCAGCTTCGGAAAGGTGAAGAAGGATGCTGTATTACATTGGGATTGTGTGCGCAGCTTGCCAACTGATAGAAAACAGTACCTTACCACTCTCCTGACTTTTCCAATCACATGAATATTCGATTGGAAGCTGTTTTGGACAACTTTTCTTTTCTTCATGCCAAGCACTTGGCAGACCTCCGTGCAACGTTAGAACACGATGGGAGATGTTTTCTGTGCTGGCACACTTTCTCCTTGCCAGACATAGTGGAAAAGCTTTTTGCTAAGATGTAGACCACAAAAGACGCTAAAGACGAAGGTACGATGCTCTCCGGAGCTAAGAGCCGCTCCCGGGCTTCTTTCGGCAGAAGCCGCGCTAAGAGAGCACTGTGACCGGTACAATCGTCTTTGCGCGAAGAAGCCGCTTCTTCGGCTCCAGGAGCCGGAGAGAGCGGCAGCATCGGAAAGGTGAAGAAGGATGCTGTATTGCACTGGGATTGTGTGCGCAGCTTGCCAACTGATAGAAAACAGTAGCTTACCACTCTCCTGACTTTTCCAATCACATGAATATTCGATTGGAAGCTGTTTTGGACAACTTTTCTTTTCTTCATGCCAAGCATTTGGCAGACCTCCGTGCAACGTCCAGATCACGATGGGAAAAGTTTTCTGTGCTGGCACACTTCCTCCTTGCCAGACATAGTGGAAAAGCTTTCTGCTAAGATGTAGACCACAAAAGACGCTAAAGACGAAGGTACGATGCTCTCCGGAGCTAAGAGCCGCTCCCGGGCTTCTTTCGGCAGAAGCCGCGCTAAGAGAGCACTGTGACCGGTACAATCGTCTTTGCGCGAAGAAGCCGCTTCTTCGGCTCCGGGAGCCGGAGAGAGCGGCAGCATCGGAAAGGTGAAGAAGGATGCTGTATTGCACTGGGATTGTGTGCGCAGCTTGCCAACTGATAGAAAACAGTACCTTACCACTCTCCTGACTTTTCCAATCACATGAATATTCGATTGGAAGCTGTTTTGGACAACTTTTCTTTTCTTCATGCCAAGCACTTGGCAGACCTCCGTACAACGTTAGAACACGATGGGAGATGTTTTCTGTGCTGGCACACTTTCTCCTTGCCAGACATAGTGGAAAAGCTTTCTGCTAAGATGTAGACCACAAAAGACGCTAAAGACGAAGGTACGATGCTCTCCGGAGCTAAGAGCCGCTCCCGGGCTTCTTTCGGCAGAAGCCGCGCTAAGAGAGCACTGTGAGCGGTACAATCGTCTTTGCGCGAAGAAGCCGCTTCTTCGGCTCCAGGAGCCGGAGAGAGCGGCAGCATCGGAAAGGTGAAGAAGGATGCTGTATTGCACTGGGATTGTGTGCGCAGCTTGCCAACTGATAGAAAACAGTACCTTACCACTCTCCTGACTTTTCCAATCACATGAATATTCGATTGGAAGCTGTTTTGGACAACTTTTCTTTTCTTCATGCCAAGCATTTGGCAGACCTCCGTGCAACGTTAGAACACGATGGGAGATGTTTTCTGTGCTGGCACACTTTGTCCTTGCCAGACATAGTGGAAAAGCTTTTTGCTAAGATGTAGACCACAAAAGACGCTAAAGACGAAGGTACGATGCTCTCCGGAGCTAAGAGCCGCTCCCGGGCTTCTTTCGGCAGAAGCCGCGCTAAGAGAGCACTGTTACCGGTACAATCGTCTTTGCGCGAAGAAGCCGCTTCTTCGGCTCCGGGAGCCGGAGAGAGCGGCAGCTTCGGAAAGGTGAAGAAGGATGCTGTATTGCACTGGGATTGTGTGTGCAGCTTGCCAATTGATAGAAAACAGTACCTTACCACTCTCCTGACTTTTCCAATCACATGAATATTCGATTGGAAGCTGTTTTGGACAGCTGTTCTTTTCTTCATGCCAAACACTTGCAGACCTCCGTGCAACGTTAGAACACGATGGGAGATGTTTTCTGTGCTGGCACAGTTTCTCCTTGCCAGACATAGTTGAAAAGCTTTTTGCTAAGATGTAGACCACTAAAGACACTAAAGACGAAGGTACGATGCTCTCCGGAGCTAAGAGCCGCTCCCGGGCTTCTTTCGGCAGAAGCCGCGCTAAGAGAGCACTGTGAGCGGTACAATCGTCTTTGCGCGAAGAAGCCGCTTCTTCGGCTCCAGGAGCCGGAGAGAGCGGCAGCATCGGAAAGGTGAAGAAGGATGCTGTATTGCACTGGGATTGTGTGCGCAGCTTGCCAACTTATAGAAAACAGTACCTTACCACTCTCCTGACTTTTCCAATCACATGAATATTCGATTGGAAGCTGTTTTGGACAACTTTTCTTTTCTTCATGCCAAGCACTTGGCAGACCTCCGCGCAACGTCCAGATCACGATAGGAAAAGTTTTCTGTGCTGGCACACTTCCTCCTTGCCAGACATAGTGGAAAAGCTTTCTGCTAAGATGTAGACCACAAAAGACGCTAAAGACGAAGGTACGATGCTCTCCGGAGCTAAGAGCCGCTCCCGGGCTTCTTTCGGCAGAAGCCGCGCTAAGAGAGCACTGTGAGCGGTACAATCGTCTTTGCGCGAAGAAGCCGCTTCTTCGGCTCCAGGAGCCGGAGAGAGCGGCAGCTTCAGAAAGCTGAAGAAGGATGCTGTACAACACTGGGATTGTGTGCGCAGCTTGCCAACTGATAGAAAACAGTACCTTACCACTCTCCTGACTTTTCCAATCACATGAATATTCGATTGGAAGCTGTTTTGGACAACTTTTCTTTTCTTCATGCCAAGCATTTGGCAGACCTCCGTGCAACGTCCAGATCACGATGGGAAAAGTTTTCTGTGCTGGCACACTTCCTCCTTGCCAGACATAGTGGAAAAGCTTTCTGCTAAGATGTAGACCACAAAAGACGCTAAAGACGAAGGTACGATGCTCTCCGGAGCTAAGAGCCGCTCCCGGGCTTCTTTCGGCAGAAGCCGCGCTAAGAGAGCACTGTGAGCGGTACAATCGTCTTTGCGCGAAGAAGCCGCTTCTTCGGCTCCGGGAGCCGGAGAGAGCGGCAGCATCGGAAAGGTGAAGAAGGATGCTGTATTGCACTGGGATTGTGTGCGCAGCTTGCCAACTGATAGAAAACAGTACCTTACCACTCTCCTGACTTTTCCAATCACATGAATATTCGATTGGAAGCTGTTTTGGACAACTTTTCTTTTCTTCATGCCAAGCACTTGGCAGACCTCCGTGCAACGTTAGAACACGATGGGAGATGTTTTCTGTGCTGGCACACTTTCTCCTTGCCAGACATAGTGGAAAAGCTTTTTGCTAAGATGTAGACCACAAAAGACGCTAAAGACGAAGGTACGATGCTCTCCGGAGCTAAGAGCCGCTCCCGGGCTTCTTTCGGCAGAAGCCGCGCTAAGAGAGCACTGTTACCGGTACAATCGTCTTTGCGCGAAGAAGCCGCTTCTTCGGCTCCGGGAGCCGGAGAGAGCGGCAGCTTCAAAAAGGTGGAGAAGGATGCTGTAGTGCACTGGGATTGTGTGCGCAGCTTGCCAACTGATAGAAAACAGTACCTTACCACTCTCCTGACTTTTCCAATCACATGAATATTCGATTAGAAGCTCTTTTGGACAACTTTTCTTTTCTTCATGCCAAGCACTTGGCAGACCTCCGTGCAACGTTAGAACACGATGGGAGATGTTTTCTGTGCTGGCACACTTTCTCCTTGCCAGACATAGTGGAAAAGCTTTCTGCTAAGATGTAGACCACAAAAGACGCTAAAGACGAAGGTACGATGCTCTCCGGAGCTAAGAGCCGCTCCCGGGCTTCTTTCGGCAGAAGCCGCGCTAAGAGAGCACTGTGACCGGTACAATCGTCTTTGCGCGAAGAAGCCGCTTCTTCGGCTCCAGGAGCCGGAGAGAGCGGCAGCTTCGGAAAGGTGAAGAAGGATGCTGTATTACATTGGGATTGTGTGCGCAGCTTGCCAACTGATAGAAAACAGTACCTTACCACTCTCCTGACTTTTCCAATCACATGAATATTCGATTGGAAGCTGTTTTGGACAACTTTTCTTTTCTTCATGCCAAGCACTTGGCAGACCTCCGTGCAACGTTAGAACACGATGGGAGATGTTTTCTGTGCTGGCACACTTTCTCCTTGCCAGACATAGTGGAAAAGCTTTTTGCTAAGATGTAGACCACAAAAGACGCTAAAGACGAAGGTACGATGCTCTCCGGAGCTAAGAGCCGCTCCCGGGCTTCTTTCGGCAGAAGCCGCGCTAAGAGAGCACTGTGACCGGTACAATCGTCTTTGCGCGAAGAAGCCGCTTCTTCGGCTCCAGGAGCCGGAGAGAGCGGCAGCATCGGAAAGGTGAAGAAGGATGCTGTATTGCACTGGGATTGTGTGCGCAGCTTGCCAACTGATAGAAAACAGTAGCTTACCACTCTCCTGACTTTTCCAATCACATGAATATTCGATTGGAAGCTGTTTTGGACAACTTTTCTTTTCTTCATGCCAAGCATTTGGCAGACCTCCGTGCAACGTCCAGATCACGATGGGAAAAGTTTTCTGTGCTGGCACACTTCCTCCTTGCCAGACATAGTGGAAAAGCTTTCTGCTAAGATGTAGACCACAAAAGACGCTAAAGACGAAGGTACGATGCTCTCCGGAGCTAAGAGCCGCTCCCGGGCTTCTTTCGGCAGAAGCCGCGCTAAGAGAGCACTGTGACCGGTACAATCGTCTTTGCGCGAAGAAGCCGCTTCTTCGGCTCCGGGAGCCGGAGAGAGCGGCAGCATCGGAAAGGTGAAGAAGGATGCTGTATTGCACTGGGATTGTGTGCGCAGCTTGCCAACTGATAGAAAACAGTACCTTACCACTCTCCTGACTTTTCCAATCACATGAATATTCGATTGGAAGCTGTTTTGGACAACTTTTCTTTTCTTCATGCCAAGCACTTGGCAGACCTCCGTACAACGTTAGAACACGATGGGAGATGTTTTCTGTGCTGGCACACTTTCTCCTTGCCAGACATAGTGGAAAAGCTTTCTGCTAAGATGTAGACCACAAAAGACGCTAAAGACGAAGGTACGATGCTCTCCGGAGGTAAGAGCCGCTCCCGGGCTTCTTTCGGCAGAAGCCGCGCTAAGAGAGCACTGTGACCGGTACAATCGTCTTTGCGCGAAGAAGCCGCTTCTTCGGCTCCAGGAGCCGGAGAGAGCGGCAGCATCGGAAAGGTGAAGAAGGATGCTGTATTGCACTGGGATTGTGTGCGCAGCTTGCCAACTGATAGAAAACAGTACCTTACCACTCTCCTGACTTTTCCAATCACATGAATATTCGATTGGAAGCTGTTTTGGACAACTTTTCTTTTCTTCATGCCAAGCATTTGGCAGACCTCCGTGCAACGTTAGAACACGATGGGAGATGTTTTCTGTGCTGGCACACTTTGTCCTTGCCAGACATAGTGGAAAAGCTTTTTGCTAAGATGTAGACCACAAAAGACGCTAAAGACGAAGGTACGATGCTCTCCGGAGCTAAGAGCCGCTCCCGGGCTTCTTTCGGCAGAAGCCGCGCTAAGAGAGCACTGTGACCGGTACAATCGTCTTTGCGTGAAGAAGCCGCTTCTTCGGCTCCGGGAGCCGGAGAGAGCGGCAGCATCGGAAAGGTGAAGAAGGATGCTGTATTGCACTGGGATTGTGTGCGCAGCTTGCCAACTGATAGAAAACAGTACCTTACCACTCTCCTGACTTTTCCAATCACATGAATATTCGATTGGAAGCTGTTTTGGACAGCTGTTCTTTTCTTCATGCCAAACACTTGGCAGACCTCCGTGCAACGTTAGAACACGATGGGAGATGTTTTCTGTGCTGGCACAGTTTCTCCTTGCCAGACATAGTTGAAAAGCTTTTTGCTAAGATGTAGACCACTAAAGACACTAAAGACGAAGGTACGATGCTCTCCGGAGCTAAGAGCCGCTCCCGGGCTTCTTTCGGCAGAAGCCGCGCTAAGAGAGCACTGTTACCGGTACAATCGTCTTTGCGCGAAGAAGCCGCTTCTTCGGCTCCAGGAGCCGGAGAGAGCGGCAGCTTCGGAAAGGTGAAGAAGGATGCTGTATTACATTGGGATTGTGTGCGCAGCTTGCCAACTGATAGAAAACAGTACCTTACCACTCTCCTGACTTTTCCAATCACATGAATATTCGATTGGAAGCTGTTTTGGACAACTTTTCTTTTCTTCATGCCAAGCACTTGGCAGACCTCCGTGCAACGTTAGAACACGATGGGAGATGTTTTCTGTGCTGGCACACTTTCTCCTTGCCAGACATAGTGGAAAAGCTTTTTGCTAAGATGTAGACCACAAAAGACGCTAAAGACGAAGGTACGATGCTCTCCGGAGCTAAGAGCCGCTCCCGGGCTTCGTTCGGCAGAAGCCGCGCTAAGAGAGCACTGTTACCGGTACAATCGTCTTTGCGCGAAGAAGCCGCTTCTTCGGCTCCAGGAGCCGGAGAGAGCGGCAGCATCGGAAAGGTGAAGAAGGATGCTGTATTGCACTGGGATTGTGTGCGCAGCTTGCCAACTGATAGAAAACAGTACCTTACCACTCTCCTGACTTTTCCAATCACATGAATATTCGATTGGAAGCTGTTTTGGACAACTTTTCTTTTCTTCATGCCAAGCATTTGGCAGACCTCCGTGCAACGTCCAGATCACGATGGGAAAAGTTTTCTGTGCTGGCACACTTCCTCCTTGCCAGACATAGTGGAAAAGCTTTCTGCTAAGATGTAGACCACAAAAGACGCTAAAGACGAAGCTACGATGCTCTCCGGAGCTAAGAGCCGCTCCCGGGCTTCTTTCGGCAGAAGCCGCGCTAAGAGAGCACTGTGAGCGGTACAATCGTCTTTGCGCGAAGAAGCCGCTTCTTCGGCTCCAGGAGCCGGAGAGAGCGGCAGCATCGGAAAGGTGAAGAAGGATGCTGTATTGCACTGGGATTGTGTGCGCAGCTTGCCAACTTATAGAAAACAGTACCTTACCACTCTCCTGACTTTTCCAATCACATGAATATTCGATTGGAAGCTGTTTTGGACAACTTTTCTTTTCTTCATGCCAAGCACTTGGCAGACCTCCGCGCAACGTCCAGATCACGATAGGAAAAGTTTTCTGTGCTGGCACACTTCCTCCTTGCCAGACATAGTGGAAAAGCTTTCTGCTAAGATGTAGACCACAAAAGACGCTAAAGACGAAGGTACGATGCTCTCCGGAGCTAAGAGCCGCTCCCGGGCTTCTTTCGGCAGAAGCCGCGCTAAGAGAGCACTGTGAGCGGTACAATCGTCTTTGCGCGAAGAAGCCGCTTCTTCGGCTCCAGGAGCCGGAGAGAGCGGCAGCTTCAGAAAGCTGAAGAAGGATGCTGTACAACACTGGGATTGTGTGCGCAGCTTGCCAACTGATAGAAAACAGTACCTTACCACTCTCCTGACTTTTCCAATCACATGAATATTCGATTGGAAGCTGTTTTGGACAACTTTTCTTTTCTTCATGCCAAGCATTTGGCAGACCTCCGTGCAACGTCCAGATCACGATGGGAAAAGTTTTCTGTGCTGGCACACTTCCTCCTTGCCAGACATAGTGGAAAAGCTTTCTGCTAAGATGTAGACCACAAAAGACGCTAAAGACGAAGGTACGATGCTCTCCGGAGCTAAGAGCCGCTCCCGGGCTTCTTTCGGCAGAAGCCGCGCTAAGAGAGCACTGTGAGCGGTACAATCGTCTTTGCGCGAAGAAGCCGCTTCTTCGGCTCCGGGAGCCGGAGAGAGCGGCAGCATCGGAAAGGTGAAGAAGGATGCTGTATTGCACTGGGATTGTGTGCGCAGCTTGCCAACTGATAGAAAACAGTACCTTACCACTCTCCTGACTTTTCCAATCACATGAATATTCGATTGGAAGCTGTTTTGGACAACTTTTCTTTTCTTCATGCCAAGCACTTGGCAGACCTCCGTGCAACGTTAGAACACGATGGGAGATGTTTTCTGTGCTGGCACACTTTCTCCTTGCCAGACATAGTGGAAAAGCTTTTTGCTAAGATGTAGACCACAAAAGACGCTAAAGACGAAGGTACGATGCTCTCCGGAGCTAAGAGCCGCTCCCGGGCTTCTTTCGGCAGAAGCCGCGCTAAGAGAGCACTGTTACCGGTACAATCGTCTTTGCGCGAAGAAGCCGCTTCTTCGGCTCCGGGAGCCGGAGAGAGCGGCAGCTTCAAAAAGGTGGAGAAGGATGCTGTAGTGCACTGGGATTGTGTGCGCAGCTTGCCAACTGATAGAAAACAGTACCTTACCACTCTCCTGACTTTTCCAATCACATGAATATTCGATTAGAAGCTCTTTTGGACAACTTTTCTTTTCTTCATGCCAAGCACTTGGCAGACCTCCGTGCAACGTTAGAACACGATGGGAGATGTTTTCTGTGCTGGCACACTTTCTCCTTGCCAGACATAGTGGAAAAGCTTTCTGCTAAGATGTAGACCACAAAAGACGCTAAAGACGAAGGTACGATGCTCTCCGGAGCTAAGAGCCGCTCCCGGGCTTCTTTCGGCAGAAGCCGCGCTAAGAGAGCACTGTGACCGGTACAATCGTCTTTGCGCGAAGAAGCCGCTTCTTCGGCTCCAGGAGCCGGAGAGAGCGGCAGCTTCGGAAAGGTGAAGAAGGATGCTGTATTACATTGGGATTGTGTGCGCAGCTTGCCAACTGATAGAAAACAGTACCTTACCACTCTCCTGACTTTTCCAATCACATGAATATTCGATTGGAAGCTGTTTTGGACAACTTTTCTTTTCTTCATGCCAAGCACTTGGCAGACCTCCGTGCAACGTTAGAACACGATGGGAGATGTTTTCTGTGCTGGCACACTTTCTCCTTGCCAGACATAGTGGAAAAGCTTTTTGCTAAGATGTAGACCACAAAAGACGCTAAAGACGAAGGTACGATGCTCTCCGGAGCTAAGAGCCGCTCCCGGGCTTCTTTCGGCAGAAGCCGCGCTAAGAGAGCACTGTGACCGGTACAATCGTCTTTGCGCGAAGAAGCCGCTTCTTCGGCTCCAGGAGCCGGAGAGAGCGGCAGCATCGGAAAGGTGAAGAAGGATGCTGTATTGCACTGGGATTGTGTGCGCAGCTTGCCAACTGATAGAAAACAGTAGCTTACCACTCTCCTGACTTTTCCAATCACATGAATATTCGATTGGAAGCTGTTTTGGACAACTTTTCTTTTCTTCATGCCAAGCATTTGGCAGACCTCCGTGCAACGTCCAGATCACGATGGGAAAAGTTTTCTGTGCTGGCACACTTCCTCCTTGCCAGACATAGTGGAAAAGCTTTCTGCTAAGATGTAGACCACAAAAGACGCTAAAGACGAAGGTACGATGCTCTCCGGAGCTAAGAGCCGCTCCCGGGCTTCTTTCGGCAGAAGCCGCGCTAAGAGAGCACTGTGACCGGTACAATCGTCTTTGCGCGAAGAAGCCGCTTCTTCGGCTCCGGGAGCCGGAGAGAGCGGCAGCATCGGAAAGGTGAAGAAGGATGCTGTATTGCACTGGGATTGTGTGCGCAGCTTGCCAACTGATAGAAAACAGTACCTTACCACTCTCCTGACTTTTCCAATCACATGAATATTCGATTGGAAGCTGTTTTGGACAACTTTTCTTTTCTTCATGCCAAGCATTTGGCAGACCTCCGTGCAACGTCCAGATCACGATGGGAAAAGTTTTCTGTGCTGGCACACTTCCTCCTTGCCAGACATAGTGGAAAAGCTTTCTGCTAAGATGTAGACCACAAAAGACGCTAAAGACGAAGCTACGATGCTCTCCGGAGCTAAGAGCCGCTCCCGGGCTTCTTTCGGCAGAAGCCGCGCTAAGAGAGCACTGTGAGCGGTACAATCGTCTTTGCGCGAAGAAGCCGCTTCTTCGGCTCCAGGAGCCGGAGAGAGCGGCAGCATCGGAAAGGTGAAGAAGGATGCTGTATTGCACTGGGATTGTGTGCGCAGCTTGCCAACTTATAGAAAACAGTACCTTACCACTCTCCTGACTTTTCCAATCACATGAATATTCGATTGGAAGCTGTTTTGGACAACTTTTCTTTTCTTCATGCCAAGCATTTGGCAGACCTCCGTGCAACGTTAGAACACGATGGGAGATGTTTTCTGTGCTGGCACACTTTGTCCTTGCCAGACATAGTGGAAAAGCTTTTTGCTAAGATGTAGACCACAAAAGACGCTAAAGACGAAGGTACGATGCTCTCCGGAGCTAAGAGCCGCTCCCGGGCTTCTTTCGGCAGAAGCCGCGCTAAGAGAGCACTGTGACCGGTACAATCGTCTTTGCGCGAAGAAGCCGCTTCTTCGGCTCCGGGAGCCGGAGAGAGCGGCAGCTTCGGAAAGGTGAAGAAGGATGCTGTATTGCACTGGGATTGTGTGTGCAGCTTGCCAATTGATAGAAAACAGTACCTTACCACTCTCCTGACTTTTCCAATCACATGAATATTCGATTGGAAGCTGTTTTGGACAGCTGTTCTTTTCTTCATGCCAAACACTTGGCAGACCTCCGTGCAACGTTAGAACACGATGGGAGATGTTTTCTGTGCTGGCACAGTTTCTCCTTGCCAGACATAGTTGAAAAGCTTTTTGCTAAGATGTAGACCACTAAAGACACTAAAGACGAAGGTACGATGCTCTCCGGAGCTAAGAGCCGCTCCCGGGCTTCTTTCGGCAGAAGCCGCGCTAAGAGAGCACTGTTACCGGTACAATCGTCTTTGCGCGAAGAAGCCGCTTCTTCGGCTCCAGGAGCCGGAGAGAGCGGCAGCTTCGGAAAGGTGAAGAAGGATGCTGTATTACATTGGGATTGTGTGCGCAGCTTGCCAACTGATAGAAAACAGTACCTTACCACTCTCCTGACTTTTCCAATCACATGAATATTCGATTGGAAGCTGTTTTGGACAACTTTTCTTTTCTTCATGCCAAGCACTTGGCAGACCTCCGTGCAACGTTAGAACACGATGGGAGATGTTTTCTGTGCTGGCACACTTTCTCCTTGCCAGACATAGTGGAAAAGCTTTTTGCTAAGATGTAGACCACAAAAGACGCTAAAGACGAAGGTACGATGCTCTCCGGAGCTAAGAGCCGCTCCCGGGCTTCGTTCGGCAGAAGCCGCGCTAAGAGAGCACTGTTACCGGTACAATCGTCTTTGCGCGAAGAAGCCGCTTCTTCGGCTCCAGGAGCCGGAGAGAGCGGCAGCATCGGAAAGGTGAAGAAGGATGCTGTATTGCACTGGGATTGTGTGCGCAGCTTGCCAACTGATAGAAAACAGTACCTTACCACTCTCCTGACTTTTCCAATCACATGAATATTCGATTGGAAGCTGTTTTGGACAACTTTTCTTTTCTTCATGCCAAGCATTTGGCAGACCTCCGTGCAACGTCCAGATCACGATGGGAAAAGTTTTCTGTGCTGGCACACTTCCTCCTTGCCAGACATAGTGGAAAAGCTTTCTGCTAAGATGTAGACCACAAAAGACGCTAAAGACGAAGCTACGATGCTCTCCGGAGCTAAGAGCCGCTCCCGGGCTTCTTTCGGCAGAAGCCGCGCTAAGAGAGCACTGTGAGCGGTACAATCGTCTTTGCGCGAAGAAGCCGCTTCTTCGGCTCCAGGAGCCGGAGAGAGCGGCAGCATCGGAAAGGTGAAGAAGGATGCTGTATTGCACTGGGATTGTGTGCGCAGCTTGCCAACTTATAGAAAACAGTACCTTACCACTCTCCTGACTTTTCCAATCACATGAATATTCGATTGGAAGCTGTTTTGGACAACTTTTCTTTTCTTCATGCCAAGCATTTGGCAGACCTCCGTGCAACGTTAGAACACGATGGGAGATGTTTTCTGTGCTGGCACACTTTGTCCTTGCCAGACATAGTGGAAAAGCTTTTTGCTAAGATGTAGACCACAAAAGACGCTAAAGACGAAGGTACGATGCTCTCCGGAGCTAAGAGCCGCTCCCGGGCTTCTTTCGGCAGAAGCCGCGCTAAGAGAGCACTGTGACCGGTACAATCGTCTTTGCGCGAAGAAGCCGCTTCTTCGGCTCCGGGAGCCGGAGAGAGCGGCAGCTTCGGAAAGGTGAAGAAGGATGCTGTATTGCACTGGGATTGTGTGTGCAGCTTGCCAATTGATAGAAAACAGTACCTTACCACTCTCCTGACTTTTCCAATCACATGAATATTCGATTGGAAGCTGTTTTGGACAGCTGTTCTTTTCTTCATGCCAAACACTTGGCAGACCTCCGTGCAACGTTAGAACACGATGGGAGATGTTTTCTGTGCTGGCACAGTTTCTCCTTGCCAGACATAGTTGAAAAGCTTTTTGCTAAGATGTAGACCACTAAAGACACTAAAGACGAAGGTACGATGCTCTCCGGAGCTAAGAGCCGCTCCCGGGCTTCTTTCGGCAGAAGCCGCGCTAAGAGAGCACTGTTACCGGTACAATCGTCTTTGCGCGAAGAAGCCGCTTCTTCGGCTCCAGGAGCCGGAGAGAGCGGCAGCTTCGGAAAGGTGAAGAAGGATGCTGTATTACATTGGGATTGTGTGCGCAGCTTGCCAACTGATAGAAAACAGTACCTTACCACTCTCCTGACTTTTCCAATCACATGAATATTCGATTGGAAGCTGTTTTGGACAACTTTTCTTTTCTTCATGCCAAGCACTTGGCAGACCTCCGTGCAACGTTAGAACACGATGGGAGATGTTTTCTGTGCTGGCACACTTTCTCCTTGCCAGACATAGTGGAAAAGCTTTTTGCTAAGATGTAGACCACAAAAGACGCTAAAGACGAAGGTACGATGCTCTCCGGAGCTAAGAGCCGCTCCCGGGCTTCGTTCGGCAGAAGCCGCGCTAAGAGAGCACTGTTACCGGTACAATCGTCTTTGCGCGAAGAAGCCGCTTCTTCGGCTCCAGGAGCCGGAGAGAGCGGCAGCATCGGAAAGGTGAAGAAGGATGCTGTATTGCACTGGGATTGTGTGCGCAGCTTGCCAACTGATAGAAAACAGTACCTTACCACTCTCCTGACTTTTCCAATCACATGAATATTCGATTGGAAGCTGTTTTGGACAACTTTTCTTTTCTTCATGCCAAGCATTTGGCAGACCTCCGTGCAACGTCCAGATCACGATGGGAAAAGTTTTCTGTGCTGGCACACTTCCTCCTTGCCAGACATAGTGGAAAAGCTTTCTGCTAAGATGTAGACCACAAAAGACGCTAAAGACGAAGCTACGATGCTCTCCGGAGCTAAGAGCCGCTCCCGGGCTTCTTTCGGCAGAAGCCGCGCTAAGAGAGCACTGTGAGCGGTACAATCGTCTTTGCGCGAAGAAGCCGCTTCTTCGGCTCCAGGAGCCGGAGAGAGCGGCAGCATCGGAAAGGTGAAGAAGGATGCTGTATTGCACTGGGATTGTGTGCGCAGCTTGCCAACTTATAGAAAACAGTACCTTACCACTCTCCTGACTTTTCCAATCACATGAATATTCGATTGGAAGCTGTTTTGGACAACTTTTCTTTTCTTCATGCCAAGCACTTGGCAGACCTCCGCGCAACGTCCAGATCACGATAGGAAAAGTTTTCTGTGCTGGCACACTTCCTCCTTGCCAGACATAGTGGAAAAGCTTTCTGCTAAGATGTAGACCACAAAAGACGCTAAAGACGAAGGTACGATGCTCTCCGGAGCTAAGAGCCGCTCCCGGGCTTCTTTCGGCAGAAGCCGCGCTAAGAGAGCACTGTGAGCGGTACAATCGTCTTTGCGCGAAGAAGCCGCTTCTTCGGCTCCAGGAGCCGGAGAGAGCGGCATCTTCAGAAAGGTGAAGAAGGATGCTGTACAACACTGGGATTGTGTGCGCAGCTTGCCAACTGATAGAAAACAGTACCTTACCACTCTCCTGACTTTTCCAATCACATGAATATTCGATTGGAAGCTGTTTTGGACAACTTTTCTTTTCTTCATGCCAAGCATTTGGCAGACCTCCGTGCAACGTCCAGATCACGATGGGAAAAGTTTTCTGTGCTGGCACACTTCCTCCTTGCCAGACATAGTGGAAAAGCTTTCTGCTAATATGTAGACCACAAAAGACGCTAAAGACGAAGGTACGATGCTCTCCGGAGCTAAGAGCCGCTCCCGGGCTTCTTTCGGCAGAAGCCGCGCTAAGAGAGCACTGTTACCGGTACAATCGTCTTTGCGCGAAGAAGCCGCTTCTTCGGCTCCGGGAGCCGGAGAGAGCGGCAGCTTCGGAAAGGTGGAGAAGGATGCTGTAGTGCACTGGGATTGTGTGCGCAGCTTGCCAACTGATAGAAAACAGTACCTTACCACTCTCCTGACTTTTCCAATCACATGAATATTCGATTAGAAGCTCTTTTGGACAACTTTTCTTTTCTTCATGCCAAGCACTTGGCAGACCTCCGTGCAACGTTCGAACACGATGGGAGATGTTTTCTGTGCTGGCACACTTTCTCCTTGCCAGACATAGTGGAAAAGCTTTCTGCTAAGATGTAGACCACAAAAGACGCTAAAGACGAAGGTACGATGCTCTCCGGAGCTAAGAGCCGCTCCCGGGCTTCTTTCGGCAGAAGCCGCGCTAAGAGAGCACTGTGACCGGTACAATCGTCTTTGCGCGAAGAAGCCGCTTCTTCGGCTCCAGGAGCCGGAGAGAGCGGCAGCTTCGGAAAGGTGAAGAAGGATGCTGTATTGCACTGGGATTGTGTGTGCAGCTTGCCAATTGATAGAAAACAGTACCTTACCACTCTCCTGACTTTTCCAATCACATGAATATTCGATTGGAAGCTGTTTTGGACAACTTTTCTTTTCTTCATGCCAAACACTTGCAGACCTCCGTGCAACGTTAGAACACGATGGGAGATGTTTTCTGTGCTGGCACAGTTTCTCCTTTCCAGACATAGTTGAAAAGCTTTTTGCTAAGATGTAGACCACTAAAGACACTAAAGACGAAGGTACGATGCTCTCCGGAGCTAAGAGCCGCTCCCGGGCTTCTTTCGGCAGAAGCCGCGCTAAGAGAGCACTGTTACCGGTACAATCGTCTTTGCGCGAAGAAGCCGCTTCTTCGGCTCCAGGAGCCGGAGAGAGCGGCAGCTTCCGAAAGGTGAAGAAGGATGCTGTATTACATTGGGATTGTGTGCGCAGCTTGCCAACTGATAGAAAACAGTACCTTACCACTCTCCTGACTTTTCCAATCACATGAATATTCGATTGGAAGCTGTTTTGGACAACTTTTCTTTTCTTCATGCCAAGCACTTGGCAGACCTCCGTGCAACGTTAGAACACGATGGGAGATGTTTTCTGTGCTGGCACACTTTCTCCTTGCCAGACATAGTGGAAAAGCTTTTTGCTAAGATGTAGACCACAAAAGACGCTAAAGACGAAGGTACGATGCTCTCCGGAGCTAAGAGCCGCTCCCGGGCTTCTTTCGGCAGAAGCCGCGCTAAGAGAGCACTGTGACCGGTACAATCGTCTTTGCGCGAAGAAGCCGCTTCTTCGGCTCCAGGAGCCGGAGAGAGCGGCAGCATCGGAAAGGTGAAGAAGGATGCTGTATTGCACTGGGATTGTGTGTGCAGCTTGCCAATTGATAGAAAACAGTACCTTACCACTCTCCTGACTTTTCCAATCACATGAATATTCGATTGGAAGCTGTTTTGGACAACTTTTCTTTTCTTCATGCCAAACACTTGCAGACCTCCGTGCAACGTTAGAACACGATGGGAGATGTTTTCTGTGCTGGCACAGTTTCTCCTTGCCAGACATAGTTGAAAAGCTTTTTGCTAAGATGTAGACCACTAAAGACACTAAAGACGAAGGTACGATGCTCTCCGGAGCTAAGAGCCGCTCCCGGGCTTCTTTCGGCAGAAGCCGCGCTAAGAGAGCACTGTTACCGGTACAATCGTCTTTGCGCGAAGAAGCCGCTTCTTCGGCTCCAGGAGCCGGAGAGAGCGGCAGCTTCGGAAAGGTGAAGAAGGATGCTGTATTACATTGGGATTGTGTGCGCAGCTTGCCAACTGATAGAAAACAGTACCTTACCACTCTCCTGACTTTTCCAATCACATGAATATTCGATTGGAAGCTGTTTTGGACAACTTTTCTTTTCTTCATGCCAAGCACTTGGCAGACCTCCGTGCAACGTTAGAACACGATGGGAGATGTTTTCTGTGCTGGCACACTTTCTCCTTGCCAGACATAGTGGAAAAGCTTTTTGCTAAGATGTAGACCACAAAAGACGCTAAAGACGAAGGTACGATGCTCTCCGGAGCTAAGAGCCGCTCCCGGGCTTCTTTCGGCAGAAGCCGCGCTAAGAGAGCACTGTGACCGGTACAATCGTCTTTGCGCGAAGAAGCCGCTTCTTCGGCTCCAGGAGCCGGAGAGAGCGGCAGCATCGGAAAGGTGAAGAAGGATGCTGTATTGCACTGGGATTGTGTGCGCAGCTTGCCAACTGATAGAAAACAGTAGCTTACCACTCTCCTGACTTTTCCAATCACATGAATATTCGATTGGAAGCTGTTTTGGACAACTTTTCTTTTCTTCATGCCAAGCATTTGGCAGACCTCCGTGCAACGTCCAGATCACGATGGGAAAAGTTTTCTGTGCTGGCACACTTCCTCCTTGCCAGACATAGTGGAAAAGCTTTATGCTAAGATGTAGACCACAAAAGACGCTAAAGAGGAAGGTACGATGCTCTCCGGAGCTAAGAGCCGCTCCCGGGCTTCTTTCGGCAGAAGCCGCGCTAAGAGAGCACTGTGACCGGTACAATCGTCTTTGCGCGAAGAAGCCGCTTCTTCGGCTCCGGGAGCCGGAGAGAGCGGCAGCTTCGGAAAGGTGAAGAAGGATGCTGTATTGCACTGGGATTGTGTGTGCAGCTTGCCAATTGATAGAAAACAGTACCTTACCACTCTCCTGACTTTTCCAATCACATGAATATTCGATTGGAAGCTGTTTTGGACAGCTGTTCTTTTCTTCATGCCAAACACTTGCAGACCTCCGTGCAACGTTAGAACACGATGGGAGATGTTTTCTGTGCTGGCACAGTTTCTCCTTGCCAGACATAGTTGAAAAGCTTTTTGCTAAGATGTAGACCACTAAAGACACTAAAGACGAAGGTACGATGCTCTCCGGAGCTAAGAGCCGCTCCCGGGCTTCTTTCGGCAGAAGCCGCGCTAAGAGAGCACTGTTACCGGTACAATCGTCTTTGCGCGAAGAAGCCGCTTCTTCGGCTCCAGGAGCCGGAGAGAGCGGCAGCTTCGGAAAGGTGAAGAAGGATGCTGTATTACATTGGGATTGTGTGCGCAGCTTGCCAACTGATAGAAAACAGTACCTTACCACTCTCCTGACTTTTCCAATCACATGAATATTCGATTGGAAGCTGTTTTGGACAACTTTTCTTTTCTTCATGCCAAGCACTTGGCAGACCTCCGTGCAACGTTAGAACACGATGGGAGATGTTTTCTGTGCTGGCACACTTTCTCCTTGCCAGACATAGTGGAAAAGCTTTTTGCTAAGATGTAGACCACAAAAGACGCTAAAGACGAAGGTACGATGCTCTCCGGAGCTAAGAGCCGCTCCCGGGCTTCTTTCGGCAGAAGCCGCGCTAAGAGAGCACTGTGACCGGTACAATCGTCTTTGCGCGAAGAAGCCGCTTCTTCGGCTCCAGGAGCCGGAGAGAGCGGCAGCATCGGAAAGGTGAAGAAGGATGCTGTATTGCACTGGGATTGTGTGCGCAGCTTGCCAACTGATAGAAAACAGTACCTTACCACTCTCCTGACTTTTCCAATCACATGAATATTCGATTGGAAGCTGTTTTGGACAACTTTTCTTTTCTTCATGCCAAGCATTTGGCAGACCTCCGTGCAACGTCCAGATCACGATGGGAAAAGTTTTCTGTGCTGGCACACTTCCTCCTTGCCAGACATAGTGGAAAAGCTTTCTGCTAAGATGTAGACCACAAAAGACGCTAAAGACGAAGGTACGATGCTCTCCGGAGCTAAGAGCCGCTCCCGGGCTTCTTTCGGCAGAAGCCGCGCTAAGAGAGCACTGTGAGCGGTACAATCGTCTTTGCGCGAAGAAGCCGCTTCTTCGGCTCCAGGAGCCGGAGAGAGCGGCAGCTTCAGAAAGCTGAAGAAGGATGCTGTACAACACTGGGATTGTGTGCGCAGCTTGCCAACTGATAGAAAACAGTACCTTACCACTCTCCTGACTTTTCCAATCACATGAATATTCGATTGGAAGCTGTTTTGGACAACTTTTCTTTTCTTCATGCCAAGCATTTGGCAGACCTCCGTGCAACGTCCAGATCACGATGGGAAAAGTTTTCTGTGCTGGCACACTTCCTCCTTGCCAGACATAGTGGAAAAGCTTTCTGCTAAGATGTAGACCACAAAAGACGCTAAAGACGAAGGTACGATGCTCTCCGGAGCTAAGAGCCGCTCCCGGGCTTCTTTCGGCAGAAGCCGCGCTAAGAGAGCACTGTGAGCGGTACAATCGTCTTTGCGCGAAGAAGCCGCTTCTTCGGCTCCGGGAGCCGGAGAGAGCGGCAGCATCGGAAAGGTGAAGAAGGATGCTGTATTGCACTGGGATTGTGTGCGCAGCTTGCCAACTGATAGAAAACAGTACCTTACCACTCTCCTGACTTTTCCAATCACATGAATATTCGATTGGAAGCTGTTTTGGACAACTTTTCTTTTCTTCATGCCAAGCACTTGGCAGACCTCCGTGCAACGTTAGAACACGATGGGAGATGTTTTCTGTGCTGGCACACTTTCTCCTTGCCAGACATAGTGGAAAAGCTTTTTGCTAAGATGTAGACCACAAAAGACGCTAAAGACGAAGGTACGATGCTCTCCGGAGCTAAGAGCCGCTCCCGGGCTTCTTTCGGCAGAAGCCGCGCTAAGAGAGCACTGTTACCGGTACAATCGTCTTTGCGCGAAGAAGCCGCTTCTTCGGCTCCGGGAGCCGGAGAGAGCGGCAGCTTCGGAAAGGTGGAGAAGGATGCTGTAGTGCACTGGGATTGTGTGCGCAGCTTGCCAACTGATAGAAAACAGTACCTTACCACTCTCCTGACTTTTCCAATCACATGAATATTCGATTAGAAGCTCTTTTGGACAACTTTTCTTTTCTTCATGCCAAGCACTTGGCAGACCTCCGTGCAACGTTCGAACACGATGGGAGATGTTTTCTGTGCTGGCACACTTTCTCCTTGCCAGACATAGTGGAAAAGCTTTCTGCTAAGATGTAGACCACAAAAGACGCTAAAGACGAAGGTACGATGCTCTCCGGAGCTAAGAGCCGCTCCCGGGCTTCTTTCGGCAGAAGCCGCGCTAAGAGAGCACTGTGACCGGTACAATCGTCTTTGCGCGAAGAAGCCGCTTCTTCGGCTCCAGGAGCCGGAGAGAGCGGCAGCTTCGGAAAGGTGAAGAAGGATGCTGTATTACATTGGGATTGTGTGCGCAGCTTGCCAACTGATAGAAAACAGTACCTTACCACTCTCCTGACTTTTCCAATCACATGAATATTCGATTGGAAGCTGTTTTGGACAACTTTTCTTTTCTTCATGCCAAGCACTTGGCAGACCTCCGTGCAACGTTAGAACACGATGGGAGATGTTTTCTGTGCTGGCACACTTTCTCCTTGCCAGACATAGTGGAAAAGCTTTTTGCTAAGATGTAGACCACAAAAGACGCTAAAGACGAAGGTACGATGCTCTCCGGAGCTAAGAGCCGCTCCCGGGCTTCTTTCGGCAGAAGCCGCGCTAAGAGAGCACTGTGACCGGTACAATCGTCTTTGCGCGAAGAAGCCGCTTCTTCGGCTCCAGGAGCCGGAGAGAGCGGCAGCATCGGAAAGGTGAAGAAGGATGCTGTATTGCACTGGGATTGTGTGCGCAGCTTGCCAACTGATAGAAAACAGTAGCTTACCACTCTCCTGACTTTTCCAATCACATGAATATTCGATTGGAAGCTGTTTTGGACAACTTTTCTTTTCTTCATGCCAAGCATTTGGCAGACCTCCGTGCAACGTCCAGATCACGATGGGAAAAGTTTTCTGTGCTGGCACACTTCCTCCTTGCCAGACATAGTGGAAAAGCTTTCTGCTAAGATGTAGACCACAAAAGACGCTAAAGACGAAGGTACGATGCTCTCCGGAGCTAAGAGCCGCTCCCGGGCTTCTTTCGGCAGAAGCCGCGCTAAGAGAGCACTGTGACCGGTACAATCGTCTTTGCGCGAAGAAGCCGCTTCTTCGGCTCCGGGAGCCGGAGAGAGCGGCAGCATCGGAAAGGTGAAGAAGGATGCTGTATTGCACTGGGATTGTGTGCGCAGCTTGCCAACTGATAGAAAACAGTACCTTACCACTCTCCTGACTTTTCCGATCACATGAATATTCGATTGGAAGCTGTTTTGGACAACTTTTCTTCATGCCAAGCACTTGGCAGACCTCCGTGCAACGTTAGAACACGATGGGAGATGTTTTCTGTGCTGGCACACTTTGTCCTTGCCAGACATAGTGGAAAAGCTTTTTGCTAAGATGTAGACCACAAAAGACGCTAAAGACGAAGGTACGATGCTCTCCGGAGCTAAGAGCCGCTCCCGGGCTTCTTTCGGCAGAAGCCGCGCTAAGAGAGCACTGTTACCGGTACAATCGTCTTTGCGCGAAGAAGCCGCTTCTTCGGCTCCGGGAGCCGGAGAGAGCGGCAGCTTCGGAAAGGTGAAGAAGGATGCTGTATTGCACTGGGATTGTGTGTGCAGCTTGCCAATTGATAGAAAACAGTACCTTACCACTCTCCTGACTTTTCCAATCACATGAATATTCGATTGGAAGCTGTTTTGGACAGCTGTTCTTTTCTTCATGCCAAACACTTGCAGACCTCCGTGCAACGTTAGAACACGATGGGAGATGTTTTCTGTGCTGGCACAGTTTCTCCTTGCCAGACATAGTTGAAAAGCTTTTTGCTAAGATGTAGACCACTAAAGACACTAAAGACGAAGGTACGATGCTCTCCGGAGCTAAGAGCCGCTCCCGGGCTTCTTTCGGCAGAAGCCGCGCTAAGAGAGCACTGTTACCGGTACAATCGTCTTTGCGCGAAGAAGCCGCTTCTTCGGCTCCAGGAGCCGGAGAGAGCGGCAGCTTCGGAAAGGTGAAGAAGGATGCTGTATTACATTGGGATTGTGTGCGCAGCTTGCCAACTGATAGAAAACAGTACCTTACCACTCTCCTGACTTTTCCAATCACATGAATATTCGATTGGAAGCTGTTTTGGACAACTTTTCTTTTCTTCATGCCAAGCACTTGGCAGACCTCCGTGCAACGTTAGAACACGATGGGAGATGTTTTCTGTGCTGGCACACTTTCTCCTTGCCAGACATAGTGGAAAAGCTTTTTGCTAAGATGTAGACCACAAAAGACGCTAAAGACGAAGGTACGATGCTCTCCGGAGCTAAGAGCCGCTCCCGGGCTTCTTTCGGCAGAAGCCGCGCTAAGAGAGCACTGTGACCGGTACAATCGTCTTTGCGCGAAGAAGCCGCTTCTTCGGCTCCAGGAGCCGGAGAGAGCGGCAGCATCGGAAAGGTGAAGAAGGATGCTGTATTGCACTGGGATTGTGTGCGCAGCTTGCCAACTGATAGAAAACAGTACCTTACCACTCTCCTGACTTTTCCAATCACATGAATATTCGATTGGAAGCTGTTTTGGACAACTTTTCTTTTCTTCATGCCAAGCACTTGGCAGACCTCCGCGCAACGTCCAGATCACGATAGGAAAAGTTTTCTGTGCTGGCACACTTCCTCCTTGCCAGACATAGTGGAAAAGCTTTCTGCTAAGATGTAGACCACAAAAGACGCTAAAGACGAAGGTACGATGCTCTCCGGAGCTAAGAGCCGCTCCCGGGCTTCTTTCGGCAGAAGCCGCGCTAAGAGAGCACTGTGAGCGGTACAATCGTCTTTGCGCGAAGAAGCCGCTTCTTCGGCTCCAGGAGCCGGAGAGAGCGGCAGCTTCAGAAAGCTGAAGAAGGATGCTGTACAACACTGGGATTGTGTGCGCAGCTTGCCAACTGATAGAAAACAGTACCTTACCACTCTCCTGACTTTTCCAATCACATGAATATTCGATTGGAAGCTGTTTTGGACAACTTTTCTTTTCTTCATGCCAAGCATTTGGCAGACCTCCGTGCAACGTCCAGATCACGATGGGAAAAGTTTTCTGTGCTGGCACACTTCCTCCTTGCCAGACATAGTGGAAAAGCTTTCTGCTAAGATGTAGACCACAAAAGACGCTAAAGACGAAGGTACGATGCTCTCCGGAGCTAAGAGCCGCTCCCGGGCTTCTTTCGGCAGAAGCCGCGCTAAGAGAGCACTGTTACCGGTACAATCGTCTTTGCGCGAAGAAGCCGCTTCTTGGGCTCCGGGAGCCGGAGAGAGCGGCAGCTTCGGAAAGGTGGAGAAGGATGCTGTAGTGCACTGGGATTGTGTGCGCAGCTTGCCAACTGATAGAAAACAGTACCTTACCACTCTCCTGACTTTTCCAATCACATGAATATTCGATTGGAAGCTGTTTTGGACAACTTTTCTTTTCTTCATGCCAAGCACTTGGCAGACCTCCGTGCAACGTTCGAACACGATGGGAGATGTTTTCTGTGCTGGCACACTTTCTCCTTGCCAGACATAGTGGAAAAGCTTTCTGCTAAGATGTAGACCACAAAAGACGCTAAAGACGAAGGTACGATGCTCTCCGGAGCTAAGAGCCGCTCCCGGGCTTCTTTCGGCAGAAGCTGCGCTAAGAGAGCACTGTGACCGGTACAATCGTCTTTGCGCGAAGAAGCCGCTTCTTCGGCTCCAGGAGCCGGAGAGAGCGGCAGCTTCGGAAAGGTGAAGAAGGATGCTGTATTGCACTGGGATTGTGTGTGCAGCTTGCCAATTGATAGAAAACAGTACCTTACCACTCTCCTGACTTTTCCAATCACATGAATATTCGATTGGAAGCTGTTTTGGACAACTTTTCTTTTCTTCATGCCAAACACTTGCAGACCTCCGTGCAACGTTAGAACACGATGGGAGATGTTTTCTGTGCTGGCACACTTTCTCCTTGCCAGACATAGTTGAAAAGCTTTTTGCTAAGATGTAGACCACTAAAGACACTAAAGACGAAGGTACGATGCTCTCCGGAGCTAAGAGCCGCTCCCGGGCTTCTTTCGGCAGAAGCCGCGCTAAGAGAGCACTGTTACCGGTACAATCGTCTTTGCGCGAAGAAGCCGCTTCTTCGGCTCCAGGAGCCGGAGAGAGCGGCAGCTTCGGAAAGGTGAAGAAGGATGCTGTATTACATTGGGATTGTGTGCGCAGCTTGCCAACTGATAGAAAACAGTACCTTACCACTCTCCTGACTTTTCCAATCACATGAATATTCGATTGGAAGCTGTTTTGGACAACTTTTCTTTTCTTCATGCCAAGCACTTGGCAGACCTCCGTGCAACGTTAGAACACGATGGGAGATGTTTTCTGTGCTGGCACACTTTCTCCTTGCCAGACATAGTGGAAAAGCTTTTTGCTAAGATGTAGACCACAAAAGACGCTAAAGACGAAGGTACGATGCTCTCCGGAGCTAAGAGCCGCTCCCGGGCTTCTTTCGGCAGAAGCCGCGCTAAGAGAGCACTGTGACCGGTACAATCGTCTTTGCGCGAAGAAGCCGCTTCTTCGGCTCCAGGAGCCGGAGAGAGCGGCAGCATCGGAAAGGTGAAGAAGGATGCTGTATTGCACTGGGATTGTGTGCGCAGCTTGCCAACTGATAGAAAACAGTAGCTTACCACTCTCCTGACTTTTCCAATCACATGAATATTCGATTGGAAGCTGTTTTGGACAACTTTTCTTTTCTTCATGCCAAGCATTTGGCAGACCTCCGTGCAACGTCCAGATCACGATGGGAAAAGTTTTCTGTGCTGGCACACTTCCTCCTTGCCAGACATAGTGGAAAAGCTTTCTGCTAAGATGTAGACCACAAAAGACGCTAAAGACGAAGGTACGATGCTCTCCGGAGCTAAGAGCCGCTCCCGGGCTTCTTTCGGCAGAAGCCGCGCTAAGAGAGCACTGTGACCGGTACAATCGTCTTTGCGCGAAGAAGCCGCTTCTTCGGCTCCGGGAGCCGGAGAGAGCGGCAGCATCGGAAAGGTGAAGAAGGATGCTGTATTGCACTGGGATTGTGTGCGCAGCTTGCCAACTGATAGAAAACAGTACCTTACCACTCTCCTGACTTTTCCAATCACATGAATATTCGATTGGAAGCTGTTTTGGACAACTTTTCTTTTCTTCATGCCAAGCACTTGGCAGACCTCCGTACAACGTTAGAACACGATGGGAGATGTTTTCTGTGCTGGCACACTTTCTCCTTGCCAGACATAGTGGAAAAGCTTTCTGCTAAGATGTAGACCACAAAAGACGCTAAAGACGAAGGTACGATGCTCTCCGGAGCTAAGAGCCGCTCCCGGGCTTCTTTCGGTAGAAGCCGCGCTAAGAGAGCACTGTGACCGGTACAATCGTCATTGCGCGAAGAAGCCGCTTCTTCGGCTCCAGGAGCCGGAGAGAGCGGCAGCATCGGAAAGGTGAAGAAGGATGCTGTATTGCACTGGGATTGTGTGCGCAGCTTGCCAACTGATAGAAAACAGTACCTTACCACTCTCCTGACTTTTCCAATCACATGAATATTCCAATGGAAGCTGTTTTGGACAACTTTTCTTTTCTTCATGCCAAGCACTTGGCAGACCTCCGTGCAACGTTAGAACACGATGGGAGATGTTTTCTGTGCTGGCACAGTTTCTCCTTGCCAGATGTAGTGGAAAAGCTTTTTGCTAAGATGTAGACCACAAAAGACGCTAAAGACGAAGGTACGATGCTCTCGGGGGCTAAGAGCCGCTCCCAGGCTTCTTTCGGCAGAAGCCGCGCTAAGAGAGCCCTGTGACCGGTACAATCGTCTTTGCGCGAAGAAGCCGCTTCTTCGGCTCCAGGAGCCGGAGAGAGCGGCAGCTTCGGAAAGGTGAAGAAGGATGCTGTATTGCACTAGGATTGTGTGCGCAGCTTGCCAACTGATGGAAAACAGTACCTTACCACTCTCCTGACTTTTCCAATCACATGAATATTCGATTAGAAGCTCTTTTGGACAACTTTTCTTTTCTTCATGCCAAGCACTTGGCAGACCTCCGTGCAACGTTCGAACACGATGGGAGATGTTTTCTGTGCTGGCACACTTTCTCCTTGCCAGACATAGTGGAAAAGCTTTCTGCTAAGATGTAGACCACAAAAGACGCTAAAGACGAAGGTACGATGCTCTCCGGAGCTAAGAGCCGCTCCCGGGCTTCTTTCGGCAGAAGCTGCGCTAAGAGAGCACTGTGACCGGTACAATCGTCTTTGCGCGAAGAAGCCGCTTCTTCGGCTCCAGGAGCCGGAGAGAGCGGCAGCTTCGGAAAGGTGAAGAAGGATGCTGTATTGCACTGGGATTGTGTGTGCAGCTTGCCAATTGATAGAAAACAGTACCTTACCACTCTCCTGACTTTTCCAATCACATGAATATTCGATTGGAAGCTGTTTTGGACAACTTTTCTTTTCTTCATGCCAAACACTTGCAGACCTCCGTGCAACGTTAGAACACGATGGGAGATGTTTTCTGTGCTGGCACACTTTCTCCTTGCCAGACATAGTTGAAAAGCTTTTTGCTAAGATGTAGACCACTAAAGACACTAAAGACGAAGGTACGATGCTCTCCGGAGCTAAGAGCCGCTCCCGGGCTTCTTTCGGCAGAAGCCGCGCTAAGAGAGCACTGTTACCGGTACAATCGTCTTTGCGCGAAGAAGCCGCTTCTTCGGCTCCAGGAGCCGGAGAGAGCGGCAGCTTCGGAAAGGTGAAGAAGGATGCTGTATTACATTGGGATTGTGTGCGCAGCTTGCCAACTGATAGAAAACAGTACCTTACCACTCTCCTGACTTTTCCAATCACATGAATATTCGATTGGAAGCTGTTTTGGACAACTTTTCTTTTCTTCATGCCAAGCACTTGGCAGACCTCCGTGCAACGTTAGAACACGATGGGAGATGTTTTCTGTGCTGGCACACTTTCTCCTTGCCAGACATAGTGGAAAAGCTTTTTGCTAAGATGTAGACCACAAAAGACGCTAAAGACGAAGGTACGATGCTCTCCGGAGCTAAGAGCCGCTCCCGGGCTTCTTTCGGCAGAAGCCGCGCTAAGAGAGCACTGTGACCGGTACAATCGTCTTTGCGCGAAGAAGCCGCTTCTTCGGCTCCAGGAGCCGGAGAGAGCGGCAGCATCGGAAAGGTGAAGAAGGATGCTGTATTGCACTGGGATTGTGTGCGCAGCTTGCCAACTGATAGAAAACAGTAGCTTACCACTCTCCTGACTTTTCCAATCACATGAATATTCGATTGGAAGCTGTTTTGGACAACTTTTCTTTTCTTCATGCCAAGCATTTGGCAGACCTCCGTGCAACGTCCAGATCACGATGGGAAAAGTTTTCTGTGCTGGCACACTTCCTCCTTGCCAGACA
Organism: Ammospiza nelsoni; assembly: GCF_027579445.1. Lineage (NCBI taxonomy): Eukaryota > Metazoa > Chordata > Aves > Passeriformes > Passerellidae > Ammospiza > Ammospiza nelsoni. The sequence goes on along the minus strand of NC_080637.1, from coordinate 55,616,144 downwards.
TAGTGGAAAAGCTTTCTGCTAAGATGTAGACCACAAAAGACGCTAAAGACGAAGGTACGATGCTCTCCGGAGCTAAGAGCCGCTCCCGGGCTTCTTTCGGCAGAAGCCGCGCTAAGAGAGCACTGTGACCGGTACAATCGTCTTTGCGCGAAGAAGCCGCTTCTTCGGCTCCGGGAGCCGGAGAGAGCGGCAGCATCGGAAAGGTGAAGAAGGATGCTGTATTGCACTGGGATTGTGTGCGCAGCTTGCCAACTGATAGAAAACAGTACCTTACCACTCTCCTGACTTTTCCAATCACATGAATATTCGATTGGAAGCTGTTTTGGACAACTTTTCTTTTCTTCATGCCAAGCACTTGGCAGACCTCCGTACAACGTTAGAACACGATGGGAGATGTTTTCTGTGCTGGCACACTTTCTCCTTGCCAGACATAGTGGAAAAGCTTTCTGCTAAGATGTAGACCACAAAAGACGCTAAAGACGAAGGTACGATGCTCTCCGGAGCTAAGAGCCGCTCCCGGGCTTCTTTCGGTAGAAGCCGCGCTAAGAGAGCACTGTGACCGGTACAATCGTCATTGCGCGAAGAAGCCGCTTCTTCGGCTCCAGGAGCCGGAGAGAGCGGCAGCATCGGAAAGGTGAAGAAGGATGCTGTATTGCACTGGGATTGTGTGCGCAGCTTGCCAACTGATAGAAAACAGTACCTTACCACTCTCCTGACTTTTCCAATCACATGAATATTCCAATGGAAGCTGTTTTGGACAACTTTTCTTTTCTTCATGCCAAGCACTTGGCAGACCTCCGTGCAACGTTAGAACACGATGGGAGATGTTTTCTGTGCTGGCACAGTTTCTCCTTGCCAGATGTAGTGGAAAAGCTTTTTGCTAAGATGTAGACCACAAAAGACGCTAAAGACGAAGGTACGATGCTCTCGGGGGCTAAGAGCCGCTCCCAGGCTTCTTTCGGCAGAAGCCGCGCTAAGAGAGCCCTGTGACCGGTACAATCGTCTTTGCGCGAAGAAGCCGCTTCTTCGGCTCCAGGAGCCGGAGAGAGCGGCAGCTTCGGAAAGGTGAAGAAGGATGCTGTATTGCACTAGGATTGTGTGCGCAGCTTGCCAACTGATGGAAAACAGTACCTTACCACTCTCCTGACTTTTCCAATCACATGAATATTCGATTAGAAGCTCTTTTGGACAACTTTTCTTTTCTTCATGCCAAGCACTTGGCAGACCTCCGTGCAACGTTAGAACACGATGGGAGATGTTTTCTGTGCTGGCACACTTCCTCCTTGCCAGACATAGTGGAAAAGCTTTCTGCTAAGATGTAGACCACAAAAGACGCTAAAGACGAAGGTACGATGCTCTCCGGAGCTAAGAGCCGCTCCCGGGCTTCTTTCGGCAGAAGCCGCGCTAAGAGAGCACTGTGACCGGTACAATCGTCTTTGCGCGAAGAAGCCGCTTCTTCGGCTCCAGGAGCCGGAGAGAGCGGCAGCTTCGGAAAGGTGAAGAAGGATGCTGTATTGCACTGGGATTGTGTGTGCAGCTTGCCAATTGATAGAAAACAGTACCTTACCACTCTCCTGACTTTTCCAATCACATGAATATTCGATTGGAAGCTGTTTTGGACAACTTTTCTTTTCTTCATGCCAAACACTTGCAGACCTCCGTGCAACGTTAGAACACGATGGGAGATGTTTTCTGTGCTGGCACACTTTCTCCTTGCCAGACATAGTTGAAAAGCTTTTTGCTAAGATGTAGACCACAAAAGACGCTAAAGACGAAGGTACGATGCTCTCCGGAGCTAAGAGCCGCTCCCGGGCTTCTTTCGGCAGAAGCCGCGCTAAGAGAGCACTGTTACCGGTACAATCGTCTTTGCGCGAAGAAGCCGCTTCTTCGGCTCCAGGAGCCGGAGAGAGCGGCAGCTTCGGAAAGGTGAAGAAGGATGCTGTATTACATTGGGATTGTGTGCGCAGCTTGCCAACTGATAGAAAACAGTACCTTACCACTCTCCTGACTTTTCCAATCACATGAATATTCGATTGGAAGCTGTTTTGGACAACTTTTCTTTTCTTCATGCCAAGCACTTGGCAGACCTCCGCGCAACGTCCAGATCACGATGGGAAAAGTTTTCTGTGCTGGCACACTTCCTCCTTGCCAGACATAGTGGAAAAGCTTTCTGCTAAGATGTAGACCACAAAAGACGCTAAAGACGAAGGTACGATGCTCTCCGGAGCTAAGAGCCGCTCCCGGGCTTCTTTCGGCAGAAGCCGCGCTAAGAGAGCACTGTGAGCGGTACAATCGTCTTTGCGCGAAGAAGCCGCTTCTTCGGCTCCAGGAGCCGGAGAGAGCGGCAGCTTCAGAAAGCTGAAGAAGGATGCTGTACAACACTGGGATTGTGTGCGCAGCTTGCCAACTGATAGAAAACAGTAGCTTACCACTCTCCTGACTTTTCCAATCACATGAATATTCGATTGGAAGCTGTTTTGGACAACTTTTCTTTTCTTCATGCCAAGCATTTGGCAGACCTCCGTGCAACGTCCAGATCACGATGGGAAAAGTTTTCTGTGCTGGCACACTTCCTCCTTGCCAGACATAGTGGAAAAGCTTTCTGCTAAGATGTAGACCACAAAAGACGCTAAAGACGAAGGTACGATGCTCTCCGGAGCTAAGAGCCGCTCCCGGGCTTCTTTCGGCAGAAGCCGCGCTAAGAGAGCACTGTGACCGGTACAATCGTCTTTGCGCGAAGAAGCCGCTTCTTCGGCTCCGCGAGCCGGAGAGAGCGGCAGCATCGGAAAGGTGAAGAAGGATGCTGTATTGCACTGGGATTGTGTGCGCAGCTTGCCAACTGATAGAAAACAGTACCTTACCACTCTCCTGACTTTTCCAATCACATGAATATTCGATTGGAAGCTGTTTTGGACAACTTTTCTTTTCTTCATGCCAAGCATTTGGCAGACCTCCGTGCAACGTTAGAACACGATGGGAGATGTTTTCTGTGCTGGCACACTTTCTCCTTGCCAGACATAGTGGAAAAGCTTTTTGCTAAGATGTAGACCACAAAAGACGCTAAAGACGAAGGTACGATGCTCTCCGGAGCTAAGAGCCGCTCCCGGGCTTCTTTCGGCAGAAGCCGCGCTAAGAGAGCACTGTTACCGGTACAATCGTCTTTGCGCGAAGAAGCCGCTTCTTCGGCTCCGGGAGCCGGAGAGAGCGGCAGCTTCGGAAAGGTGGAGAAGGATGCTGTAGTGCACTGGGATTGTGTGCGCAGCTTGCCAACTGATAGAAAACAGTACCTTACCACTCTCCTGACTTTTCCAATCACATGAATATTCGATTAGAAGCTCTTTTGGACAACTTTTCTTTTCTTCATGCCAAGCACTTGGCAGACCTCCGTGCAACGTTAGAACACGATGGGAGATGTTTTCTGTGCTGGCACACTTTCTCCTTGCCAGACATAGTGGAAAAGCTTTCTGCTAAGATGTAGACCACAAAAGACGCTAAAGACGAAGGTACGATGCTCTCCGGAGCTAAGAGCCGCTCCCGGGCTTCTTTCGGTAGAAGCCGCGCTAAGAGAGCACTGTGACCGGTACAATCGTCTTTGCGCGAAGAAGCCGCTTCTTCGGCTCCAGGAGCCGGAGAGAGCGGCAGCTTCGGAAAGGTGAAGAAGGATGCTGTATTGCACTGGGATTGTGTGTGCAGCTTGCCAATTGATAGAAAACAGTACCTTACCACTCTCCTGACTTTTCCAATCACATGAATATTCGATTGGAAGCTGTTTTGGACAGCTGTTCTTTTCTTCATGCCAAACACTTGCAGACCTCCGTGCAACGTTAGAACACGATGGGAGATGTTTTCTGTGCTGGCACACTTCCTCCTTGCCAGACATAGTGGAAAAGCTTTCTGCTAAGATGTAGACCACAAAAGACGCTAAAGACGAAGGTACGATGCTCTCCGGAGCTAAGAGCCGCTCCCGGGCTTCTTTCGGCAGAAGCCGCGCTAAGAGAGCACTGTGAGCGGTACAATCGTCTTTGCGCGAAGAAGCCGCTTCTTCGGCTCCAGGAGCCGGAGAGAGCGGCAGCTTCAGAAAGCTGAAGAAGGATGCTGTACAACACTGGGATTGTGTGCGCAGCTTGCCAACTGATAGAAAACAGTACCTTACCACTCTCCTGACTTTTCCAATCACATGAATATTCGATTGGAAGCTGTTTTGGACAACTTTTCTTTTCTTCATGCCAAGCATTTGGCAGACCTCCGTGCAACGTCCAGATCACGATGGGAAAAGTTTTCTGTGCTGGCACACTTCCTCCTTGCCAGACATAGTGGAAAAGCTTTCTGCTAAGATGTAGACCACAAAAGACGCTAAAGACGAAGGTACGATGCTCTCCGGAGCTAAGAGCCGCTCCCGGGCTTCTTTCGGCAGAAGCCGCGCTAAGAGAGCACTGTGACCGGTACAATCGTCTTTGCGCGAAGAAGCCGCTTCTTCGGCTCCGGGAGCCGGAGAGAGCGGCAGCATCGGAAAGGTGAAGAAGGATGCTGTATTGCACTGGGATTGTGTGCGCAGCTTGCCAACTGATAGAAAACAGTACCTTACCACTCTCCTGACTTTTCCAATCACATGAATATTCGATTGGAAGCTGTTTTGGACAACTTTTCTTTTCTTCATGCCAAGCACTTGGCAGACCTCCGTGCAACGTTAGAACACGATGGGAGATGTTTTCTGTGCTGGCACACTTTCTCCTTGCCAGACATAGTGGAAAAGCTTTTTGCTAAGATGTAGACCACAAAAGACGCTAAAGACGAAGGTACGATGCTCTCCGGAGCTAAGAGCCGCTCCCGGGCTTCTTTCGGCAGAAGCCGCGCTAAGAGAGCACTGTTACCGGTACAATCGTCTTTGCGCGAAGAAGCCGCTTCTTCGGCTCCGGGAGCCGGAGAGAGCGGCAGCTTCGGAAAGGTGGAGAAGGATGCTGTAGTGCACTGGGATTGTGTGCGCAGCTTGCCAACTGATAGAAAACAGTACCTTACCACTCTCCTGACTTTTCCAATCACATGAATATTCGATTAGAAGCTCTTTTGGACAACTTTTCTTTTCTTCATGCCAAGCACTTGGCAGACCTCCGTGCAACGTTAGAACACGATGGGAGATGTTTTCTGTGCTGGCACACTTTCTCCTTGCCAGACATAGTGGAAAAGCTTTCTGCTAAGATGTAGACCACAAAAGACGCTAAAGACGAAGGTACGATGCTCTCCGGAGCTAAGAGCCGCTCCCGGGCTTCTTTCGGCAGAAGCCGCGCTAAGAGAGCACTGTGACCGGTACAATCGTCTTTGCGCGAAGAAGCCGCTTCTTCGGCTCCAGGAGCCGGAGAGAGCGGCAGCATCGGAAAGGTGAAGAAGGATGCTGTATTGCACTGGGATTGTGTGCGCAGCTTGCCAACTGATAGAAAACAGTACCTTACCACTCTCCTGACTTTTCCAATCACATGAATATTCGATTGGAAGCTGTTTTGGACAACTTTTCTTTTCTTCATGCCAAGCATTTGGCAGACCTCCGTGCAACGTCCAGATCACGATGGGAAAAGTTTTCTGTGCTGGCACACTTCCTCCTTGCCAGACATAGTGGAAAAGCTTTCTGCTAAGATGTAGACCACAAAAGACGCTAAAGACGAAGGTACGATGCTCTCCGGAGCTAAGAGCCGCTCCCGGGCTTCTTTCGGCAGAAGCGGCGCTAAGAGAGCACTGTGAGCGGTACAATCGTCTTTGCGCGAAGAAGCCGCTTCTTCGGCTCCGGGAGCCGGAGAGAGCGGCATGATCGGAAAGGTGAAGAAGGATGCTGTATTGCACTGGGATTGTGTGCGCAGCTTGCCAACTGATAGAAAACAGTACCTTACCACTCTCCTGACTTTTCCAATCACATGAATATTCGATTGGAAGCTGTTTTGGACAACTTTTCTTTTCTTCATGCCAAGCACTTGGCAGACCTCCGTACAACGTTAGAACACGATGGGAGATGTTTTCTGTGCTGGCACACTTTCTCCTTGCCAGACATAGTGGAAAAGCTTTCTGCTAAGATGTAGACCACAAAAGACGCTAAAGACGAAGGTACGATGCTCTCCGGAGCTAAGAGCCGCTCCCGGGCTTCTTTCGGTAGAAGCCGCGCTAAGAGAGCACTGTGACCGGTACAATCGTCTTTGCGCGATGAAGCCGCTTCTTCGGCTCCAGGAGCCGGAGAGAGCGGCAGCATCGGAAAGGTGAAGAAGGATGCTGTATTGCACTGGGATTGTGTGCGCAGCTTGCCAACTGATGGAAAACAGTACCTTACCACTCTCCTGACTTTTCCAATCACGTGAATATTCGATTGGAAGCTCTTTCGGACAGCTTTTCTTCTCTTCATGCCAAACACTTGCAGACGTCCGTGCAACGTCCAGATCACGATGGGAGATGTTTTCTGTGCTGGCACACTTTCTCCTTGCCAGACATAGTGGAAAAGCTTTCTGCTAAGATGTAGACCACAAAAGACGCTAAAGACGAAGGTACGATGCTCTCCGGAGCAAAGAGCCGCTCCCGGGCTTCTTTCGGCAGAAGCCGCGCTAAGAGAGCACTGTGAGCGGTACAATCGTCTTTGCGCGAAGAAGCCGCTTCTTCGGCTCCAGGAGCCGGAGAGAGCGGCAGCTTCGGAAAGGTGAAGAAGGATGCTGTATTACATTGGGATTGTGTGCGCAGCTTGCCAACTGATAGAAAACAGTACCTTACCACTCTCTTGACTTTTCCAATCACATGAATATTCCAATGGAAGCTGTTTTGGACAACTTTTCTTTTCTTCATGCCAAGCACTTGGCAGACCTCCGTGCAACGTCCAGATCACGATGGGAGATGTTTTCTGTGCTGGCACACTTCCTCCTTGCCAGACATAGTGGAAAAGCTTTCTGCTAAGATGTAGACCACAAAAGACGCTAAAGACGAAGGTACGATGCTCTCCGGAGCTAAGAGCCGCTCCCGGGCTTCTTTCGGCAGAAGCCGCGCTAAGAGAGCACTGTGACCGGTACAATCGTCTTTGCGCGAAGAAGCCGCTTCTTCGGCTCCAGGAGCCGGAGAGAGCGGCAGCTTCCGAAAGGTGAAGAAGGATGCTGTATTACATTGGGATTGTGTGCGCAGCTTGCCAACTGATGGAAAACAGTACTTTACCACTCTTCTGACTCTTCCAATCACATGAATATTCGATTGGAAGCTGTTTTGGACAACTTTTCTTTTCTTCATGCCAAGCATTTGGCAGACCTCCGTGCAACGTCCAGATCACGATGGGAAAAGTTTTCTGTGCTGGCACACTTTCTCCTTGCCAGACATAGTGGAAAAGCTTTCTGCTAAGATGTAGACCACAAAAGACGCTAAAGACGAAGGTACGATGCTCTCCGGAGCAAAGAGCCGCTCCCGGGCTTCTTTCGGCAGAAGCCGCGCTAAGAGAGCACTGTGACCGGTACAATCGTCTTTGCGCGAAGAAGCCGCTTCTTCGGCTCCAGGAGCCGGAGAGAGCGGCAGCATCGGAAAGGTGAAGAAGGATGCTGTATTGCACTGGGATTGTGTGCGCAGCTTGCCAACTGATAGAAAACAGTACCTTACCAGTCTTCTGACTTTTCCAATCACATGAATATTCGATTGGAAGCTGTTTTGGACAACTTTTCTTTTCTTCATGCCAAGCACTTGGCAGACCTCCGTGCAACGTTAGAACACGATGGGAGATGTTTTCTGTGCTGGCACACTTTCTCCTTGCCAGACATAGTGGAAAAGCTTTTTGCTAAGATGTAGACCACAAAAGACGCTAAAGACGAAGGTACGATGCTCTCCGGAGCTAAGAGCCGCTCCCGGGCTTCTTTCGGTAGAAGCCGCGCTAAGAGAGCACTGTGACCGGTACAATCGTCTTTGCGCGAAGAAGCCGCTTCTTCGGCTCCAGGAGCCGGAGAGAGCGGCAGCTTCGGAAAGGTGAAGAAGGATGCTGTATTGCACTGGGATTGTGTGTGCAGCTTGCCAATTGATAGAAAACAGTACCTTACCACTCTCCTGACTTTTCCAATCACATGAATATTCGATTGGAAGCTGTTTTGGACAGCTGTTCTTTTCTTCATGCCAAACACTTGCAGACCTCCGTGCAACGTTAGAACACGATGGGAGATGTTTTCTGTGCTGGCACACTTCCTCCTTGCCAGACATAGTGGAAAAGCTTTCTGCTAAGATGTAGACCACAAAAGACGCTAAAGACGAAGGTACGATGCTCTCCGGAGCTAAGAGCCGCTCCCGGGCTTCTTTCGGCAGAAGCCGCGCTAAGAGAGCACTGTGAGCGGTACAATCGTCTTTGCGCGAAGAAGCCGCTTCTTCGGCTCCAGGAGCCGGAGAGAGCGGCAGCTTCAGAAAGCTGAAGAAGGATGCTGTACAACACTGGGATTGTGTGCGCAGCTTGCCAACTGATAGAAAACAGTACCTTACCACTCTCCTGACTTTTCCAATCACATGAATATTCGATTGGAAGCTGTTTTGGACAACTTTTCTTTTCTTCATGCCAAGCATTTGGCAGACCTCCGTGCAACGTCCAGATCACGATGGGAAAAGTTTTCTGTGCTGGCACACTTCCTCCTTGCCAGACATAGTGGAAAAGCTTTCTGCTAAGATGTAGACCACAAAAGACGCTAAAGACGAAGGTACGATGCTCTCCGGAGCTAAGAGCCGCTCCCGGGCTTCTTTCGGCAGAAGCCGCGCTAAGAGAGCACTGTGACCGGTACAATCGTCTTTGCGTGAAGAAGCCGCTTCTTCGGCTCCGGGAGCCGGAGAGAGCGGCAGCATCGGAAAGGTGAAGAAGGATGCTGTATTGCACTGGGATTGTGTGCGCAGCTTGCCAACTGATAGAAAACAGTACCTTACCACTCTCCTGACTTTTCCAATCACATGAATATTCGATTGGAAGCTGTTTTGGACAACTTTTCTTTTCTTCATGCCAAGCACTTGGCAGACCTCCGTGCAACGTTAGAACACGATGGGAGATGTTTTCTGTGCTGGCACACTTTCTCCTTGCCAGACATAGTGGAAAAGCTTTTTGCTAAGATGTAGACCACAAAAGACGCTAAAGACGAAGGTACGATGCTCTCCGGAGCTAAGAGCCGCTCCCGGGCTTCTTTCGGCAGAAGCCGCGCTAAGAGAGCACTGTTACCGGTACAATCGTCTTTGCGCGAAGAAGCCGCTTCTTCGGCTCCGGGAGCCGGAGAGAGCGGCAGCTTCGGAAAGGTGGAGAAGGATGCTGTAGTGCACTGGGATTGTGTGCGCAGCTTGCCAACTGATAGAAAACAGTACCTTACCACTCTCCTGACTTTTCCAATCACATGAATATTCGATTAGAAGCTCTTTTGGACAACTTTTCTTTTCTTCATGCCAAGCACTTGGCAGACCTCCGTGCAACGTTAGAACACGATGGGAGATGTTTTCTGTGCTGGCACACTTTCTCCTTGCCAGACATAGTGGAAAAGCTTTCTGCTAAGATGTAGACCACAAAAGACGCTAAAGACGAAGGTACGATGCTCTCCGGAGCTAAGAGCCGCTCCCGGGCTTCTTTCGGCAGAAGCCGCGCTAAGAGAGCCCTGTGACCGGTACAATCGTCTTTGCGCGAAGAAGCCGCTTCTTCGGCTCCAGGAGCCGGAGAGAGCGGCAGCATCGGAAAGGTGAAGAAGGATGCTGTATTGCACTGGGATTGTGTGTGCAGCTTGCCAATTGATAGAAAACATTACCTTACCACTCTCCTGACTTTTCCAATCACATGAATATTCGATTGGAAGCTGTTTTGGACAGCTGTTCTTTTCTTCATGCCAAACACTTGCAGACCTCCGTGCAACGTTAGAACACGATGGGAGATGTTTTCTGTGCTGGCACAGTTTCTCCTTGCCAGACATAGTTGAAAAGCTTTTTGCTAAGATGTAGACCACTAAAGACACTAAAGACGAAGGTACGATGCTCTCCGGAGCTAAGAGCCGCTCCCGGGCTTCTTTCGGCAGAAGCCGCGCTAAGAGAGCACTGTTACCGGTACAATCGTCTTTGCGCGAAGAAGCCGCTTCTTCGGCTCCAGGAGCCGGAGAGAGCGGCAGCTTCGGAAAGGTGAAGAAGGATGCTGTATTACATTGGGATTGTGTGCGCAGCTTGCCAACTGATAGAAAACAGTACCTTACCACTCTCCTGACTTTTCCAATCACATGAATATTCGATTGGAAGCTGTTTTGGACAACTTTTCTTTTCTTCATGCCAAGCACTTGGCAGACCTCCGTGCAACGTTAGAACACGATGGGAGATGTTTTCTGTGCTGGCACACTTTCTCCTTGCCAGACATAGTGGAAAAGCTTTTTGCTAAGATGTAGACCACAAAAGACGCTAAAGACGAAGGTACGATGCTCTCCGGAGCTAAGAGCCGCTCCCGGGCTTCTTTCGGCAGAAGCCGCGCTAAGAGAGCACTGTGACCGGTACAATCGTCTTTGCGCGAAGAAGCCGCTTCTTCGGCTCCAGGAGCCGGAGAGAGCGGCAGCATCGGAAAGGTGAAGAAGGATGCTGTATTGCACTGGGATTGTGTGCGCAGCTTGCCAACTGATAGAAAACAGTACCTTACCACTCTCCTGACTTTTCCAATCACATGAATATTCGATTGGAAGCTGTTTTGGACAACTTTTCTTTTCTTCATGCCAAGCATTTGGCAGACCTCCGTGCAACGTCCAGATCACGATGGGAAAAGTTTTCTGTGCTGGCACACTTCCTCCTTGCCAGACATAGTGGAAAAGCTTTCTGCTAAGATGTAGACCACAAAAGACGCTAAAGACGAAGGTACGATGCTCTCCGGAGCTAAGAGCCGCTCCCGGGCTTCTTTCGGCAGAAGCCGCGCTAAGAGAGCACTGTGAGCGGTACAATCGTCTTTGCGCGAAGAAGCCGCTTCTTCGGCTCCAGGAGCCGGAGAGAGCGGCAGCTTCAGAAAGGTGAAGAAGGATGCTGTACAACACTGGGATTGTGTGCGCAGCTTGCCAACTGATAGAAAACAGTACCTTACCACTCTCCTGACTTTTCCAATCACATGAATATTCGATTGGAAGCTGTTTTGGACAACTTTTCTTTTCTTCATGCCAAGCACTTGGCAGACCTCCGTACAACGTTAGAACACGATGGGAGATGTTTTCTGTGCTGGCACACTTTCTCCTTGCCAGACATAGTGGAAAAGCTTTCTGCTAAGATGTAGACCACAAAAGACGCTAAAGACGAAGGTACGATGCTCTCCGGAGCTAAGAGCCGCTCCCGGGCTTCTTTCGGTAGAAGCCGCGCTAAGAGAGCACTGTGACCGGTACAATCGTCTTTGCGCGATGAAGCCGCTTCTTCGGCTCCAGGAGCCGGAGAGAGCGGCAGCATCGGAAAGGTGAAGAAGGATGCTGTATTGCACTGGGATTGTGTGCGCAGCTTGCCAACTGATGGAAAACAGTACCTTACCACTCTCCTGACTTTTCCAATCACGTGAATATTCGATTGGAAGCTCTTTCGGACAGCTTTTCTTCTCTTCATGCCAAACACTTGCAGACGTCCGTGCAACGTCCAGATCACGATGGGAGATGTTTTCTGTGCTGGCACACTTTCTCCTTGCCAGACATAGTGGAAAAGCTTTCTGCTAAGATGTAGACCACAAAAGACGCTAAAGACGAAGGTACGATGCTCTCCGGAGCTAAGAGCCGCTCCCGGGCTTCTTTCGGCAGAAGCCGCGCTAAGAGAGCACTGTGAGCGGTACAATCGTCTTTGCGCGAAGAAGCCGCTTCTTCGGCTCCAGGAGCCGGAGAGAGCGGCAGCTTCGGAAAGGTGAAGAAGGATGCTGTATTACATTGGGATTGTGTGCGCAGCTTGCCAACTGATAGAAAACAGTACCTTACCACTCTCCTGACTTTTCCAATCACATGAATATTCCAATGGAAGCTGTTTTGGACAACTTTTCTTTTCTTCATGCCAAGCACTTGGCAGACCTCCGTGCAACGTCCAGATCACGATGGGAGATGTTTTCTGTGCTGGCACACTTCCTCCTTGCCAGACATAGTGGAAAAGCTTTCTGCTAAGATGTAGACCACAAAAGACGCTAAAGACGAAGGTACGATGCTCTCCGGAGCTAAGAGCCGCTCCCGGGCTTCTTTCGGCAGAAGCCGCGCTAAGAGAGCACTGTGACCGGTACAATCGTCTTTGCGCGAAGAAGCCGCTTCTTCGGCTCCAGGAGCCGGAGAGAGCGGCAGCTTCCGAAAGGTGAAGAAGGATGCTGTATTACATTGGGATTGTGTGCGCAGCTTGCCAACTGATAGAAAACAGTACTTTACCACTCTTCTGACTCTTCCAATCACATGAATATTCGATTGGAAGCTGTTTTGGACAACTTTTCTTTTCTTCATGCCAAGCATTTGGCAGACCTCCGTGCAACGTCCAGATCACGATGGGAAAAGTTTTCTGTGCTGGCACACTTTCTCCTTGCCAGACATAGTGGAAAAGCTTTCTGCTAAGATGTAGACCACAAAAGACGCTAAAGACGAAGGTACGATGCTCTCCGGAGCAAAGAGCCGCTCCCGGGCTTCTTTCGGCAGAAGCCGCGCTAAGAGAGCACTGTGAGCGGTACAATCGTCTTTGCGCGAAGAAGCCGCTTCTTCGGCTCCAGGAGCCGGAGAGAGCGGCAGCTTCGGAAAGGTGAAGAAGGATGCTGTATTACATTGGGATTGTGTGCGCAGCTTGCCAACTGATAGAAAACAGTACCTTACCACTCTCTTGACTTTTCCAATCACATGAATATTCCAATGGAAGCTGTTTTGGACAACTTTTCTTTTCTTCATGCCAAGCACTTGGCAGACCTCCGTGCAACGTCCAGATCACGATGGGAGATGTTTTCTGTGCTGGCACACTTCCTCCTTGCCAGACATAGTGGAAAAGCTTTCTGCTAAGATGTAGACCACAAAAGACGCTAAAGACGAAGGTACGATGCTCTCCGGAGCTAAGAGCCGCTCCCGGGCTTCTTTCGGCAGAAGCCGCGCTAAGAGAGCACTGTGACCGGTACAATCGTCTTTGCGCGAAGAAGCCGCTTCTTCGGCTCCAGGAGCCGGAGAGAGCGGCAGCTTCCGAAAGGTGAAGAAGGATGCTGTATTACATTGGGATTGTGTGCGCAGCTTGCCAACTGATGGAAAACAGTACTTTACCACTCTTCTGACTCTTCCAATCACATGAATATTCGATTGGAAGCTGTTTTGGACAACTTTTCTTTTCTTCATGCCAAGCATTTGGCAGACCTCCGTGCAACGTCCAGATCACGATGGGAAAAGTTTTCTGTGCTGGCACACTTTCTCCTTGCCAGACATAGTGGAAAAGCTTTCTGCTAAGATGTAGACCACAAAAGACGCTAAAGACGAAGGTACGATGCTCTCCGGAGCAAAGAGCCGCTCCCGGGCTTCTTTCGGCAGAAGCCGCGCTAAGAGAGCACTGTGACCGGTACAATCGTCTTTGCGCGAAGAAGCCGCTTCTTCGGCTCCAGGAGCCGGAGAGAGCGGCAGCATCGGAAAGGTGAAGAAGGATGCTGTATTGCACTGGGATTGTGTGCGCAGCTTGCCAACTGATAGAAAACAGTACCTTACCAGTCTTCTGACTTTTCCAATCACATGAATATTCGATTGGAAGCTGTTTTGGACAACTTTTCTTTTCTTCATGCCAAGCACTTGGCAGACCTCCGTGCAACGTTAGAACACGATGGGAGATGTTTTCTGTGCTGGCACACTTTCTCCTTGCCAGACATAGTGGAAAAGCTTTTTGCTAAGATGTAGACCACAAAAGACGCTAAAGACGAAGGTACGATGCTCTCCGGAGCTAAGAGCCGCTCCCGGGCTTCTTTCGGTAGAAGCCGCGCTAAGAGAGCACTGTGACCGGTACAATCGTCTTTGCGCGAAGAAGCCGCTTCTTCGGCTCCAGGAGCCGGAGAGAGCGGCAGCTTCGGAAAGGTGAAGAAGGATGCTGTATTGCACTGGGATTGTGTGTGCAGCTTGCCAATTGATAGAAAACAGTACCTTACCACTCTCCTGACTTTTCCAATCACATGAATATTCGATTGGAAGCTGTTTTGGACAGCTGTTCTTTTCTTCATGCCAAACACTTGCAGACCTCCGTGCAACGTTAGAACACGATGGGAGATGTTTTCTGTGCTGGCACACTTCCTCCTTGCCAGACATAGTGGAAAAGCTTTCTGCTAAGATGTAGACCACAAAAGACGCTAAAGACGAAGGTACGATGCTCTCCGGAGCTAAGAGCCGCTCCCGGGCTTCTTTCGGCAGAAGCCGCGCTAAGAGAGCACTGTGAGCGGTACAATCGTCTTTGCGCGAAGAAGCCGCTTCTTCGGCTCCAGGAGCCGGAGAGAGCGGCAGCTTCAGAAAGCTGAAGAAGGATGCTGTACAACACTGGGATTGTGTGCGCAGCTTGCCAACTGATAGAAAACAGTACCTTACCACTCTCCTGACTTTTCCAATCACATGAATATTCGATTGGAAGCTGTTTTGGACAACTTTTCTTTTCTTCATGCCAAGCATTTGGCAGACCTCCGTGCAACGTCCAGATCACGATGGGAAAAGTTTTCTGTGCTGGCACACTTCCTCCTTGCCAGACATAGTGGAAAAGCTTTCTGCTAAGATGTAGACCACAAAAGACGCTAAAGACGAAGGTACGATGCTCTCCGGAGCTAAGAGCCGCTCCCGGGCTTCTTTCGGCAGAAGCCGCGCTAAGAGAGCACTGTGACCGGTACAATCGTCTTTGCGTGAAGAAGCCGCTTCTTCGGCTCCGGGAGCCGGAGAGAGCGGCAGCATCGGAAAGGTGAAGAAGGATGCTGTATTGCACTGGGATTGTGTGCGCAGCTTGCCAACTGATAGAAAACAGTACCTTACCACTCTCCTGACTTTTCCAATCACATGAATATTCGATTGGAAGCTGTTTTGGACAACTTTTCTTTTCTTCATGCCAAGCACTTGGCAGACCTCCGTGCAACGTTAGAACACGATGGGAGATGTTTTCTGTGCTGGCACACTTTCTCCTTGCCAGACATAGTGGAAAAGCTTTTTGCTAAGATGTAGACCACAAAAGACGCTAAAGACGAAGGTACGATGCTCTCCGGAGCTAAGAGCCGCTCCCGGGCTTCTTTCGGCAGAAGCCGCGCTAAGAGAGCACTGTTACCGGTACAATCGTCTTTGCGCGAAGAAGCCGCTTCTTCGGCTCCGGGAGCCGGAGAGAGCGGCAGCTTCGGAAAGGTGGAGAAGGATGCTGTAGTGCACTGGGATTGTGTGCGCAGCTTGCCAACTGATAGAAAACAGTACCTTACCACTCTCCTGACTTTTCCAATCACATGAATATTCGATTAGAAGCTCTTTTGGACAACTTTTCTTTTCTTCATGCCAAGCACTTGGCAGACCTCCGTGCAACGTTAGAACACGATGGGAGATGTTTTCTGTGCTGGCACACTTTCTCCTTGCCAGACATAGTGGAAAAGCTTTCTGCTAAGATGTAGACCACAAAAGACGCTAAAGACGAAGGTACGATGCTCTCCGGAGCTAAGAGCCGCTCCCGGGCTTCTTTCGGCAGAAGCCGCGCTAAGAGAGCCCTGTGACCGGTACAATCGTCTTTGCGCGAAGAAGCCGCTTCTTCGGCTCCAGGAGCCGGAGAGAGCGGCAGCATCGGAAAGGTGAAGAAGGATGCTGTATTGCACTGGGATTGTGTGTGCAGCTTGCCAATTGATAGAAAACATTACCTTACCACTCTCCTGACTTTTCCAATCACATGAATATTCGATTGGAAGCTGTTTTGGACAGCTGTTCTTTTCTTCATGCCAAACACTTGCAGACCTCCGTGCAACGTTAGAACACGATGGGAGATGTTTTCTGTGCTGGCACAGTTTCTCCTTGCCAGACATAGTTGAAAAGCTTTTTGCTAAGATGTAGACCACTAAAGACACTAAAGACGAAGGTACGATGCTCTCCGGAGCTAAGAGCCGCTCCCGGGCTTCTTTCGGCAGAAGCCGCGCTAAGAGAGCACTGTTACCGGTACAATCGTCTTTGCGCGAAGAAGCCGCTTCTTCGGCTCCAGGAGCCGGAGAGAGCGGCAGCTTCGGAAAGGTGAAGAAGGATGCTGTATTACATTGGGATTGTGTGCGCAGCTTGCCAACTGATAGAAAACAGTACCTTACCACTCTCCTGACTTTTCCAATCACATGAATATTCGATTGGAAGCTGTTTTGGACAACTTTTCTTTTCTTCATGCCAAGCACTTGGCAGACCTCCGTGCAACGTTAGAACACGATGGGAGATGTTTTCTGTGCTGGCACACTTTCTCCTTGCCAGACATAGTGGAAAAGCTTTTTGCTAAGATGTAGACCACAAAAGACGCTAAAGACGAAGGTACGATGCTCTCCGGAGCTAAGAGCCGCTCCCGGGCTTCTTTCGGCAGAAGCCGCGCTAAGAGAGCACTGTGACCGGTACAATCGTCTTTGCGCGAAGAAGCCGCTTCTTCGGCTCCAGGAGCCGGAGAGAGCGGCAGCATCGGAAAGGTGAAGAAGGATGCTGTATTGCACTGGGATTGTGTGCGCAGCTTGCCAACTGATAGAAAACAGTACCTTACCACTCTCCTGACTTTTCCAATCACATGAATATTCGATTGGAAGCTGTTTTGGACAACTTTTCTTTTCTTCATGCCAAGCATTTGGCAGACCTCCGTGCAACGTCCAGATCACGATGGGAAAAGTTTTCTGTGCTGGCACACTTCCTCCTTGCCAGACATAGTGGAAAAGCTTTCTGCTAAGATGTAGACCACAAAAGACGCTAAAGACGAAGGTACGATGCTCTCCGGAGCTAAGAGCCGCTCCCGGGCTTCTTTCGGCAGAAGCCGCGCTAAGAGAGCACTGTGAGCGGTACAATCGTCTTTGCGCGAAGAAGCCGCTTCTTCGGCTCCAGGAGCCGGAGAGAGCGGCAGCTTCAGAAAGGTGAAGAAGGATGCTGTACAACACTGGGATTGTGTGCGCAGCTTGCCAACTGATAGAAAACAGTACCTTACCACTCTCCTGACTTTTCCAATCACATGAATATTCGATTGGAAGCTGTTTTGGACAACTTTTCTTTTCTTCATGCCAAGCACTTGGCAGACCTCCGTACAACGTTAGAACACGATGGGAGATGTTTTCTGTGCTGGCACACTTTCTCCTTGCCAGACATAGTGGAAAAGCTTTCTGCTAAGATGTAGACCACAAAAGACGCTAAAGACGAAGGTACGATGCTCTCCGGAGCTAAGAGCCGCTCCCGGGCTTCTTTCGGTAGAAGCCGCGCTAAGAGAGCACTGTGACCGGTACAATCGTCTTTGCGCGATGAAGCCGCTTCTTCGGCTCCAGGAGCCGGAGAGAGCGGCAGCATCGGAAAGGTGAAGAAGGATGCTGTATTGCACTGGGATTGTGTGCGCAGCTTGCCAACTGATGGAAAACAGTACCTTACCACTCTCCTGACTTTTCCAATCACGTGAATATTCGATTGGAAGCTCTTTCGGACAGCTTTTCTTCTCTTCATGCCAAACACTTGCAGACGTCCGTGCAACGTCCAGATCACGATGGGAGATGTTTTCTGTGCTGGCACACTTTCTCCTTGCCAGACATAGTGGAAAAGCTTTCTGCTAAGATGTAGACCACAAAAGACGCTAAAGACGAAGGTACGATGCTCTCCGGAGCTAAGAGCCGCTCCCGGGCTTCTTTCGGCAGAAGCCGCGCTAAGAGAGCACTGTGAGCGGTACAATCGTCTTTGCGCGAAGAAGCCGCTTCTTCGGCTCCAGGAGCCGGAGAGAGCGGCAGCTTCGGAAAGGTGAAGAAGGATGCTGTATTACATTGGGATTGTGTGCGCAGCTTGCCAACTGATAGAAAACAGTACCTTACCACTCTCCTGACTTTTCCAATCACATGAATATTCCAATGGAAGCTGTTTTGGACAACTTTTCTTTTCTTCATGCCAAGCACTTGGCAGACCTCCGTGCAACGTCCAGATCACGATGGGAGATGTTTTCTGTGCTGGCACACTTCCTCCTTGCCAGACATAGTGGAAAAGCTTTCTGCTAAGATGTAGACCACAAAAGACGCTAAAGACGAAGGTACGATGCTCTCCGGAGCTAAGAGCCGCTCCCGGGCTTCTTTCGGCAGAAGCCGCGCTAAGAGAGCACTGTGACCGGTACAATCGTCTTTGCGCGAAGAAGCCGCTTCTTCGGCTCCAGGAGCCGGAGAGAGCGGCAGCTTCCGAAAGGTGAAGAAGGATGCTGTATTACATTGGGATTGTGTGCGCAGCTTGCCAACTGATAGAAAACAGTACTTTACCACTCTTCTGACTCTTCCAATCACATGAATATTCGATTGGAAGCTGTTTTGGACAACTTTTCTTTTCTTCATGCCAAGCATTTGGCAGACCTCCGTGCAACGTCCAGATCACGATGGGAAAAGTTTTCTGTGCTGGCACACTTTCTCCTTGCCAGACATAGTGGAAAAGCTTTCTGCTAAGATGTAGACCACAAAAGACGCTAAAGACGAAGGTACGATGCTCTCCGGAGCAAAGAGCCGCTCCCGGGCTTCTTTCGGCAGAAGCCGCGCTAAGAGAGCACTGTGACCGGTACAATCGTCTTTGCGCGAAGAAGCCGCTTCTTCGGCTCCAGGAGCCGGAGAGAGCGGCAGCATCGGAAAGGTGAAGAAGGATGCTGTATTGCACTGGGATTGTGTGCGCAGCTTGCCAACTGATAGAAAACAGTACCTTACCAGTCTTCTGACTTTTCCAATCACATGAATATTCGATTGGAAGCTGTTTTGGACAACTTTTCTTTTCTTCATGCCAAGCACTTGGCAGACCTCCGTGCAACGTTAGAACACGATGGGAGATGTTTTCTGTGCTGGCACACTTTCTCCTTGCCAGACATAGTGGAAAAGCTTTCTGCTAAGATGTAGACCACAAAAGACGCTAAAGACGAAGGTACGATGCTCTCCGGAGCTAAGAGCCGCTCCCGGGCTTCTTTCGGTAGAAGCCGCGCTAAGAGAGCACTGTGAGCGGTACAATCGTCTTTGCGCGAAGAAGCCGCTTCTTCGGCTCCAGGAGCCGGAGAGAGCGGCAGCATCGGAAAGGTGAAGAAGGATGCTGTATTGCACTGGGATTGTGTGCGCAGCTTGCCAACTGATGGAAAACAGTACCTTACCACTCTCCTGACTTTTCCAATCACGTGAATATTCGATTGGAAGCTCTTTCGGACAGCTTTTCTTCTCTTCATGCCAAACACTTGCAGACGTCCGTGCAACGTCCAGATCACGATGGGAGATGTTTTCTGTGCTGGCACACTTTCTCCTTGCCAGACATAGTGGAAAAGCTTTCTGCTAAGATGTAGACCACAAAAGACGCTAAAGACGAAGGTACGATGCTCTCCGGAGCTAAGAGCCGCTCCCGGGCTTCTTTCGGCAGAAGCCGCGCTAAGAGAGCACTGTGACCGGTACAATCGTCTTTGCGCGAAGAAGCCGCTTCTTCGGCTCCAGGAGCCGGAGAGAGCGGCAGCTTCCGAAAGGTGAAGAAGGATGCTGTATTACATTGGGATTGTGTGCGCAGCTTGCCAACTGATAGAAAACAGTACTTTACCACTCTTCTGACTCTTCCAATCACATGAATATTCGATTGGAAGCTGTTTTGGACAACTTTTCTTTTCTTCATGCCAAGCATTTGGCAGACCTCCGTGCAACGTCCAGATCACGATGGGAGATGTTTTCTGTGCTGGCACACTTTCTCCTTGCCAGACATAGTGGAAAAGCTTTCTGCTAAGATGTAGACCACAAAAGACGCTAAAGACGAAGGTACGATGCTCTCCGGAGCTAAGAGCCGCTCCCGGGCTTCTTTCGGCAGAAGCCGCGCTAAGAGAGCACTGTGACCGGTACAATCGTCTTTGCGCGAAGAAGCCGCTTCTTCGGCTCCAGGAGCCGGAGAGAGCGGCAGCTTCAAAAAGGTGAAGAAGGATGCTGTACAACACTGGGATTGTGTGCGAAGCTTGCCAACTGATAGAAAACAGTACTTTACCACTCTCCTGACTTTTCCAATCACATGAATATTCGATTGGAAGCTGTTTTGGACAACTTTTCTTTTCTTCATGCCAAACACTTGCAGACCTCCGTGCAACGTCCAGAACACGATGGGAGATGTTTTCTGTGCTGGCACAGTTTCTCCTTGCCAGATGTAGTGGAAAAGCTTTTTGCTAAGATGTAGACCACAAAAGACGCTAAAGACGAAGGTACGATGCTCTCGGGGGCTAAGAGCCGCTCCCAGGCTTCTTTCGGCAGAAGCCGCGCTAAGAGAGCCCTGTGACCGGTACAATCGTCTTTGCGCGAAGAAGCCGCTTCTTCGGCTCCAGGAGCCGGAGAGAGCGGCAGCTTCGGAAAGGTGAAGAAGGATGCTGTATTGCACTAGGATTGTGTGCGCAGCTTGCCAACTGATGGAAAACAGTACCTTACCATTCTCCTGACTTTTCCAATCACGTGAATATTCGATTGGAAGCTGTTTTGGACAACTTTTCTTTTCTTCATGCCAAGCACTTGGCAGACCTCCGTGCAACGTTAGAACACGATGGGAGATGTTTTCTGTGCTGGCACACTTTCTCCTTGCCAGACATAGTGGAAAAGCTTTTTGCTAAGATGTAGACCACAAAAGACGCTAAAGACGAAGGTACGATGCTCTCCGGAGCTAAGAGCCGCTCCCAGGCTTCTTTCAGCAGAAGCCGCGCTAAGAGAGCACTGTGACCGGTACAATCGTCTTTGCGCGAAGATGCCCCTTCTTCGACTCCAGGAGCCGGAGAGAGCGGCAGCATCGGAAAGGTGAAGAAGGATGCTGTATTACATTGGGATTGTGTGCGCAGCATGCCAACTGATAGAAAACAGTACCTTACCACTCTTCTGACTTTTCCAATCACATGAATATTCCATTGGAAGCTGTTTTGGACAACTTTTCTTTTCTTCATGCCAAGCATTTGGCACACCTCCGTGCAACGTCCAGATCACGATGGGAGATGTTTTCTGTGCTGGCACACTTTCTCCTTGCCAGACATAGTGGAAAAGCTTTTTGCTAAGATGTAGACCACAAAAGACGCTAAAGACGAAGGTACGATGCTCTCCGGAGCTAAGAGCCGCTCCCGGGCTTCTTTCGGCAGAAGCCGCGCTAAGAGAGCACTGTGACCGGTACAATCATCTTTGCGCGAAGAAGCCGCTTCTTCGGCTCCAGGAGCCGGAGAGAGCGGCAGCATCGGAAAGGTGAAGAAGGATGCTGTATTGCACTGGGATTGTGTGCGCAGCTTGCCAACTGATAGAAAACAGTACCTTACCACTCTCCTGACTTTTCCAATCACATGAATATTCGATTGGAAGCTGTTTTGGACAACTTTTCTTTTCTTCATGCCAAGCACTTGGCAGACCTCCGCGCAACGTCCAGATCACGATGGGAAAAGTTTTCTGTGCTGGCACACTTCCTCCTTGCCAGACATAGTGGAAAAGCTTTCTGCTAGGATGTAGACCACAAAAGACGCTAAAGACGAAGGTACGATGCTCTCCGGAGCTAAGAGCCGCTCCCGGGCTTCTTTCGGCAGAAGCCGCGCTAAGAGAGCACTGTGACCGGTACAATCGTCTTTGCGCGAAGAAGCCGCTTCTTCGGCTCCAGGAGCCGGAGAGAGCGGCAGCTTCAGAAAGGTGAAGAAGGATGCTGTACAACACTGGGATTGTGTGCGCAGCTTGCCAACTGATAGAAAACAGTACCTTACCACTCTCCTGACTTTTCCAATCACATGAATATTCGATTGGAAGCTGTTTTGGACAACTTTTCTTTTCTTCATGCCAAGCACTTGGCAGACCTCCGTGCAACGTTAGAACACGATGGGAGATGTTTTCTGTGCTGGCACACTTTCTCCTTGCCAGACATAGTGGAAAAGCTTTTTGCTAAGATGTAGACCACAAAAGACGCTAAAGACGAAGGTACGATGCTCTCCGGAGCTAAGAGCCGCTCCCGGGCTTCTTTCGGCAGAAGCCGCGCTAAGAGAGCACTGTGACCGGTACAATCATCTTTGCGCGAAGAAGCCGCTTCTTCGGCTCCAGGAGCCGGAGAGAGCGGCAGCATCGGAAAGGTGAAGAAGGATGCTGTATTGCACTGGGATTGTGTGCGCAGCTTGCCAACTTATAGAAAACAGTACCTTACCACTCTCCTGACTTTTCCAATCACATGAATATTCGATTGGAAGCTGTTTTGGACAACTTTTCTTTTCTTCATGCCAAGCACTTGGCAGACCTCCGCGCAACGTCCAGATCACGATGGGAAAAGTTTTCTGTGCTGGCACACTTTCTCCTTGCCAGACATAGTGGAAAAGCTTTCTGCTAAGATGTAGACCACAAAAGACGCTAAAGACGAAGGTACGATGCTCTCCGGAGCTAAGAGCCGCTCCCGGGCTTCTTTCGGCAGAAGCCGCGCTAAGAGAGCACTGTGAGCGGTACAATCGTCTTTGCGCGAAGAAGCCGCTTCTTCGGCTCCAGGAGCCGGAGAGAGCGGCAGCTTCAGAAAGGTGAAGAAGGATGCTGTACAACACTGGGATTGTGTGCGCAGCTTGCCAACTGATAGAAAACAGTACCTTACCACTCTCCTGACTTTTCCAATCACATGAATATTCGATTGGAAGCTCTTTTGGACAACTTTTCTTTTCTTCATGCCAAGCATTTGGCAGACCTCCGTGCAACGTCCAGATCACGATGGGAAAAGTTTTCTGTGCTGGCACACTTCCTCCTTGCCAGACATAGTGGAAAAGCTTTCTGCTAAGATGTAGACCACAAAAGACGCTAAAGACGAAGGTACGATGCTCTCCGGAGCTAAGAGCCGCTCCCGGGCTTCTTTCGGCAGAAGCCGCGCTAAGAGAGCACTGTGACCGGTACAATCGTCTTTGCGCGAAGAAGCCGCTTCTTCGGCTCCAGGAGCCGGAGAGAGCGGCAGCTTCCGAAAGGTGAAGAAGGATGCTGTATTGCACTGGGATTGTGTGCGCAGCTTGCCAACTGATAGAAAACAGTACCTTACCAGTCTTCTGACTTTTCCAATCACATGAATATTCGATTGGAAGCTGTTTTGGACAACTTTTCTTTTCTTCATGCCAAGCACTTGGCAGACCTCCGTGCAACGTTAGAACACGATGGGAGATGTTTTCTGTGCTGGCACACTTCCTCCTTGCCAGACATAGTGGAAAAGCTTTCTGCTAGGATGTAGACCACAAAAGACGCTAAAGACGAAGGTACGATGCTCTCCGGAGCTAAGAGCCGCTCCCGGGCTTCTTTCGGTAGAAGCCGCGCTAAGAGAGCACTGTGACCGGTACAATCGTCTTTGCGCGATGAAGCCGCTTCTTCGGCTCCAGGAGCCGGAGAGAGCGGCAGCATCGGAAAGGTGAAGAAGGATGCTGTATTGCACTGGGATTGTGTGCGCAGCTTGCCAACTGATGGAAAACAGTACCTTACCACTCTCCTGACTTTTCCAATCACGTGAATATTCGATTGGAAGCTCTTTCGGACAGCTTTTCTTCTCTTCATGCCAAACACTTGCAGACGTCCCTGCAACGTCCAGATCACGATGGGAGATGTTTTCTGTGCTGGCACACTTTCTCCTTGCCAGACATAGTGGAAAAGCTTTCTGCTAAGATGTAGACCACAAAAGACGCTAAAGACGAAGGTACGATGCTCTCCGGAGCTAAGAGCCGCTCCCGGGCTTCTTTCGGCAGAAGCCGCGCTAAGAGAGCACTGTGAGCGGTACAATCGTCTTTGCGCGAAGAAGCCGCTTCTTCGGCTCCAGGAGCCGGAGAGAGCGGCAGCTTCGGAAAGGTGAAGAAGGATGCTGTATTACATTGGGATTGTGTGCGCAGCTTGCCAACTGATAGAAAACAGTACCTTACCACTCTCCTGACTTTTCCAATCACATGAATATTCCAATGGAAGCTGTTTTGGACAACTTTTCTTTTCTTCATGCCAAGCACTTGGCAGACCTCCGTGCAACGTCCAGATCACGATGGGAGATGTTTTCTGTGCTGGCACACTTCCTCCTTGCCAGACATAGTGGAAAAGCTTTCTGCTAAGATGTAGACCACAAAAGACGCTAAAGACGAAGGTACGATGCTCTCCGGAGCTAAGAGCCGCTCCCGGGCTTCTTTCGGCAGAAGCCGCGCTAAGAGAGCACTGTGACCGGTACAATCGTCTTTGCGCGAAGAAGCCGCTTCTTCGGCTCCAGGAGCCGGAGAGAGCGGCAGCTTCCGAAAGGTGAAGAAGGATGCTGTATTACATTGGGATTGTGTGCGCAGCTTGCCAACTGATAGAAAACAGTACTTTACCACTCTTCTGACTCTTCCAATCACATGAATATTCGATTGGAAGCTGTTTTGGACAACTTTTCTTTTCTTCATGCCAAGCATTTGGCAGACCTCCGTGCAACGTCCAGATCACGATGGGAAAAGTTTTCTGTGCTGGCACACTTTCTCCTTGCCAGACATAGTGGAAAAGCTTTCTGCTAAGATGTAGACCACAAAAGACGCTAAAGACGAAGGTACGATGCTCTCCGGAGCAAAGAGCCGCTCCCGGGCTTCTTTCGGCAGAAGCCGCGCTAAGAGAGCACTGTGACCGGTACAATCGTCTTTGCGCGAAGAAGCCGCTTCTTCGGCTCCAGGAGCCGGAGAGAGCGGCAGCATCGGAAAGGTGAAGAAGGATGCTGTATTGCACTGGGATTGTGTGCGCAGCTTGCCAACTGATAGAAAACAGTACCTTACCAGTCTTCTGACTTTTCCAATCACATGAATATTCGATTGGAAGCTGTTTTGGACAACTTTTCTTTTCTTCATGCCAAGCACTTGGCAGACCTCCGTGCAACGTTAGAACACGATGGGAGATGTTTTCTGTGCTGGCACACTTCCTCCTTGCCAGACATAGTGGAAAAGCTTTCTGCTAAGATGTAGACCACAAAAGACGCTAAAGACGAAGGTACGATGCTCTCCGGAGCTAAGAGCCGCTCCCGGGCTTCTTTCGGTAGAAGCCGCGCTAAGAGAGCACTGTGACCGGTACAATCGTCTTTGCGCGAAGAAGCCGCTTCTTCGGCTCCAGGAGCCGGAGAGAGCGGCAGCATCGGAAAGGTGAAGAAGGATGCTGTATTGCACTGGGATTGTGTGCGCAGCTTGCCAACTGATGGAAAACAGTACCTTACCACTCTCCTGACTTTTCCAATCACGTGAATATTCGATTGGAAGCTCTTTCGGACAGCTTTTCTTCTCTTCATGCCAAACACTTGCAGACGTCCGTGCAACGTCCAGATCACGATGGGAGATGTTTTCTGTGCTGGCACACTTTCTCCTTGCCAGACATAGTGGAAAAGCTTTCTGCTAAGATGTAGACCACAAAAGACGCTAAAGACGAAGGTACGATGCTCTCCGGAGCTAAGAGCCGCTCCCGGGCTTCTTTCGGCAGAAGCCGCGCTAAGAGAGCACTGTGAGCGGTACAATCGTCTTTGCGCGAAGAAGCCGCTTCTTCGGCTCCAGGAGCCGGAGAGAGCGGCAGCTTCGGAAAGGTGGAGAAGGATGCTGTATTACATTGGGATTGTGTGCGCAGCTTGCCAACTGATAGAAAACAGTACCTTACCACTCTCCTGACTTTTCCAATCACATGAATATTCCAATGGAAGCTGTTTTGGACAACTTTTCTTTTCTTCATGCCAAGCACTTGGCAGACCTCCGTGCAACGTTAGAACACGATGGGAGATGTTTTCTGTGCTGGCACACTTCCTCCTTGCCAGACATAGTGGAAAAGCTTTCTGCTAAGATGTAGACCACAAAAGACGCTAAAGACGAAGGTACGATGCTCTCCGGAGCTAAGAGCCGCTCCCGGGCTTCTTTCGGCAGAAGCCGCGCTAAGAGAGCACTGTGACCGGTACAATCGTCTTTGCGCGAAGAAGCCGCTTCTTCGGCTCCAGGAGCCCGAGAGAGCGGCAGCTTCCGAAAGGTGAAGAAGGATGCTGTATTACATTGGGATTGTGTGCGCAGCTTGCCAACTGATAGAAAACAGTACTTTACCACTCTTCTGACTCTTCCAATCACATGAATATTCGATTGGAAGCTGTTTTGGACAACTTTTCTTTTCTTCATGCCAAGCATTTGGCAGACCTCCGTGCAACGTCCAGATCACGATGGGAGATGTTTTCTGTGCTGGCACACTTTCTCCTTGCCAGACATAGTGGAAAAGCTTTCTGCTAAGATGTAGACCACAAAAGACGCTAAAGACGAAGGTACGATGCTCTCCGGAGCTAAGAGCCGCTCCCGGGCTTCTTTCGGCAGAAGCCGCGCTAAGAGAGCACTGTGACCGGTACAATCGTCTTTGCGCGAAGAAGCCGCTTCTTCGGCTCCAGGAGCCGGAGAGAGCGGCAGCTTCAAAAAGGTGAAGAAGGATGCTGTACAACACTGGGATTGTGTGCGCAGCTTGCCAGCTGATAGAAAACAGTACTTTACCACTCTCCTGACTTTTCCAATCACATGAATATTCGATTGGAAGCTGTTTTGGACAACTTTTCTTTTCTTCATGCCAAACACTTGCAGACCTCCGTGCAACGTCCAGAACACGATGGGAGATGTTTTCTGTGCTGGCACAGTTTCTCCTTGCCAGATGTAGTGGAAAAGCTTTTTGCTAAGATGTAGACCACAAAAGACGCTAAAGACGAAGGTACGATGCTCTCGGGGGCTAAGAGCCGCTCCCAGGCTTCTTTCGGCAGAAGCCGCGCTAAGAGAGCCCTGTGACCGGTACAATCGTCTTTGCGCGAAGAAGCCGCTTCTTCGGCTCCAGGAGCCGGAGAGAGCGGCAGCTTCGGAAAGGTGAAGAAGGATGCTGTATTGCACTAGGATTGTGTGCGCAGCTTGCCAACTGATGGAAAACAGAACCTTACCATTCTCCTGACTTTTCCAATCACGTGAATATTCGATTGGAAGCTGTTTTGGACAACTTTTCTTTTCTTCATGCCAAGCACTTGGCAGACCTCCGTGCAACGTTAGAACACGATGGGAGATGTTTTCTGTGCTGGCACACTTTCTCCTTGCCAGACATAGTGGAAAAGCTTTTTGCTAAGATGTAGACCACAAAAGACGCTAAAGACGAAGGTACGATGCTCTCCGGAGCTAAGAGCCGCTCCCAGGCTTCTTTCAGCAGAAGCCGCGCTAAGAGAGCACTGTGACCGGTACAATCGTCTTTGCGCGAAGATGCCCCTTCTTCGACTGCAGGAGCCGGAGAGAGCGGCAGCATCGGAAAGGTGAAGAAGGATGCTGTATTACATTGGGATTGTGTGCGCAGCTTGCCAACTGATAGAAAACAGTACCTTACCACTCTTCTGACTTTTCCAATCACATGAATATTCCATTGGAAGCTGTTTTGGACAACTTTTCTTTTCTTCATGCCAAGCATTTGGCACACCTCCGTGCAACGTCCAGATCACGATGGGAGATGTTTTCTGTGCTGGCACACTTTCTCCTTGCCAGACATAGTGGAAAAGCTTTTTGCTAAGATGTAGACCACAAAAGACGCTAAAGACGAAGGTACGATGCTCTCCGGAGCTAAGAGCCGCTCCCGGGCTTCTTTCGGCAGAAGCCGCGCTAAGAGAGCACTGTGACCGGTACAATCATCTTTGCGCGAAGAAGCCGCTTCTTCGGCTCCAGGAGCCGGAGAGAGCGGCAGCATCGGAAAGGTGAAGAAGGATGCTGTATTGCACTGGGATTGTGTGCGCAGCTTGCCAACTTATAGAAAACAGTACCTTACCACTCTCCTGACTTTTCCAATCACATGAATATTCGATTGGAAGCTGTTTTGGACAACTTTTCTTTTCTTCATGCCAAGCACTTGGCAGACCTCCGCGCAACGTCCAGATCACGATGGGAAAAGTTTTCTGTGCTGGCACACTTCCTCCTTGCCAGACATAGTGGAAAAGCTTTCTGCTAAGATGTAGACCACAAAAGACGCTAAAGACGAAGGTACGATGCTCTCCGGAGCTAAGAGCCGCTCCCGGGCTTCTTTCGGCAGAAGCCGCGCTAAGAGAGCACTGTGAGCGGTACAATCGTCTTTGCGCGAAGAAGCCGCTTCTTCGGCTCCAGGAGCCGGAGAGAGCGGCAGCTTCAGAAAGGTGAAGAAGGATGCTGTATTGCACTGGGATTGTGTGCGCAGCTTGCCAACTGATGGAAAACAGTACCTTACCACTCTCCTGACTT
The DNA here is from genome assembly GCF_027579445.1 of Ammospiza nelsoni. NCBI lineage: Eukaryota > Metazoa > Chordata > Aves > Passeriformes > Passerellidae > Ammospiza > Ammospiza nelsoni. The sequence goes on along the minus strand of NC_080637.1, from coordinate 55,587,821 downwards.
TTCCAATCACATGAATATTCGATTGGAAGCTGTTTTGGACAACTTTTCTTTTCTTCATGCCAAGCATTTGGCAGACCTCCGTGCAACGTCCAGATCACGATGGGAAAAGTTTTCTGTGCTGGCACACTTCCTCCTTGCCAGACATAGTGGAAAAGCTTTCTGCTAGGATGTAGACCACAAAAGACGCTAAAGACGAAGGTACGATGCTCTCCGGAGCTAAGAGCCGCTCCCGGGCTTCTTTCGGCAGAAGCCGCGCTAAGAGAGCACTGTGAGCGGTACAATCGTCTTTGCGCGAAGAAGCCGCTTCTTCGGCTCCAGGAGCCGGAGAGAGCGGCAGCATCGGAAAGGTGAAGAAGGATGCTGTATTGCACTGGGATTGTGTGCGCAGCTTGCCAACTGATAGAAAACAGTACCTTACCACTCTCCTGACTTTTCCAATCACATGAATATTCGATTGGAAGCTGTTTTGGACAACTTTTCTTTTCTTCATGCCAAGCACTTGGCAGACCTCCGTGCAACGTTAGAACACGATGGGAGATGTTTTCTGTGCTGGCACACTTCCTCCTTGCCAGACATAGTGGAAAAGCTTTCTGCTAGGATGTAGACCACAAAAGACGCTAAAGACGAAGGTACGATGCTCTCCGGAGCTAAGAGCCGCTCCCGGGCTTCTTTCGGTAGAAGCCGCGCTAAGAGAGCACTGTGACCGGTACAATCGTCTTTGCGCGATGAAGCCGCTTCTTCGGCTCCAGGAGCCGGAGAGAGCGGCAGCATCGGAAAGGTGAAGAAGGATGCTGTATTGCACTGGGATTGTGTGCGCAGCTTGCCAACTGATGGAAAACAGTACCTTACCACTCTCCTGACTTTTCCAATCACGTGAATATTCGATTGGAAGCTCTTTCGGACAGCTTTTCTTCTCTTCATGCCAAACACTTGCAGACGTCCGTGCAACGTCCAGATCACGATGGGAGATGTTTTCTGTGCTGGCACACTTTCTCCTTGCCAGACATAGTGGAAAAGCTTTCTGCTAAGATGTAGACCACAAAAGACGCTAAAGACGAAGGTACGATGCTCTCCGGAGCTAAGAGCCGCTCCCGGGCTTCTTTCGGCAGAAGCCGCGCTAAGAGAGCACTGTGAGCGGTACAATCGTCTTTGCGCGAAGAAGCCGCTTCTTCGGCTCCAGGAGCCGGAGAGAGCGGCAGCTTCGGAAAGGTGAAGAAGGATGCTGTATTACATTGGGATTGTGTGCGCAGCTTGCCAACTGATAGAAAACAGTACCTTACCACTCTCCTGACTTTTCCAATCACATGAATATTCCAATGGAAGCTGTTTTGGACAACTTTTCTTTTCTTCATGCCAAGCACTTGGCAGACCTCCGTGCAACGTTAGAACACGATGGGAGATGTTTTCTGTGCTGGCACACTTCCTCCTTGCCAGACATAGTGGAAAAGCTTTTTGCTAAGATGTAGACCACAAAAGACGCTAAAGACGAAGGTACGATGCTCTCCGGAGCTAAGAGCCGCTCCCGGGCTTCTTTCGGCAGAAGCCGCGCTAAGAGAGCACTGTGACCGGTACAATCGTCTTTGCGCGAAGAAGCCGCTTCTTCGGCTCCAGGAGCCGGAGAGAGCGGCAGCTTCCGAAAGGTGAAGAAGGATGCTGTATTACATTGGGATTGTGTGCGCAGCTTGCCAACTGATAGAAAACAGTACTTTACCACTCTTCTGACTCTTCCAATCACATGAATATTCGATTGGAAGCTGTTTTGGACAACTTTTCTTTTCTTCATGCCAAGCATTTGGCAGACCTCCGTGCAACGTCCAGATCACGATGGGAAAAGTTTTCTGTGCTGGCACACTTTCTCCTTGCCAGACATAGTGGAAAAGCTTTCTGCTAAGATGTAGACCACAAAAGACGCTAAAGACGAAGGTACGATGCTCTCCGGAGCTAAGAGCCGCTCCCGGGCTTCTTTCGGTAGAAGCCGCGCTAAGAGAGCACTGTGAGCGGTACAATCGTCTTTGCGCGAAGAAGCCGCTTCTTCGGCTCCAGGAGCCGGAGAGAGCGGCAGCATCGGAAAGGTGAAGAAGGATGCTGTATTGCACTGGGATTGTGTGCGCAGCTTGCCAACTGATGGAAAACAGTACCTTACCACTCTCCTGACTTTTCCAATCACGTGAATATTCGATTGGAAGCTCTTTCGGACAGCTTTTCTTCTCTTCATGCCAAACACTTGCAGACGTCCGTGCAACGTCCAGATCACGATGGGAGATGTTTTCTGTGCTGGCACACTTTCTCCTTGCCAGACATAGTGGAAAAGCTTTCTGCTAAGATGTAGACCACAAAAGACGCTAAAGACGAAGGTACGATGCTCTCCGGAGCTAAGAGCCGCTCCCGGGCTTCTTTCGGCAGAAGCCGCGCTAAGAGAGCACTGTGAGCGGTACAATCGTCTTTGCGCGAAGAAGCCGCTTCTTCGGCTCCAGGAGCCGGAGAGAGCGGCAGCTTCGGAAAGGTGAAGAAGGATGCTGTATTACATTGGGATTGTGTGCGCAGCTTGCCAACTGATAGAAAACAGTACCTTACCACTCTCCTGACTTTTCCAATCACATGAATATTCCAATGGAAGCTGTTTTGGACAACTTTTCTTTTCTTCATGCCAAGCACTTGGCAGACCTCCGTGCAACGTTAGAACACGATGGGAGATGTTTTCTGTGCTGGCACACTTCCTCCTTGCCAGACATAGTGGAAAAGCTTTCTGCTAAGATGTAGACCACAAAAGACGCTAAAGACGAAGGTACGATGCTCTCCGGAGCTAAGAGCCGCTCCCGGGCTTCTTTCGGCAGAAGCCGCGCTAAGAGAGCACTGTGACCGGTACAATCGTCTTTGCGCGAAGAAGCCGCTTCTTCGGCTCCAGGAGCCGGAGAGAGCGGCAGCTTCGGAAAGGTGAAGAAGGATGCTGTATTACATTGGGATTGTGTGCGCAGCTTGCCAACTGATAGAAAACAGTACTTTACCACTCTTCTGACTCTTCCAATCACATGAATATTCGATTGGAAGCTGTTTTGGACAACTTTTCTTTTCTTCATGCCAATCATTTGGCAGACCTCCGTGCAACGTCCAGATCACGATGGGAAAAGTTTTCTGTGCTGGCACACTTTCTCCTTGCCAGACATAGTGGAAAAGCTTTCTGCTAAGATGTAGACCACAAAAGACGCTAAAGACGAAGGTACGATGCTCTCCGGAGCTAAGAGCCGCTCCCGGGCTTCTTTCGGCAGAAGCCGCGCTAAGAGAGCACTGTGACCGGTACAATCGTCTTTGCGCGAAGAAGCCGCTTCTTCGGCTCCAGGAGCCGGAGAGAGCGGCAGCATCGGAAAGGTGAAGAAGGATGCTGTATTGCACTGGGATTGTGTGCGCAGCTTGCCAACTGATAGAAAACAGTACCTTACCAGTCTTCTGACTTTTCCAATCACATGAATATTCGATTGGAAGCTGTTTTGGACAACTTTTCTTTTCTTCATGCCAAGCACTTGGCAGACCTCCGTGCAACGTTAGAACACGATGGGAGATGTTTTCTGTGCTGGCACACTTCCTCCTTGCCAGACATAGTGGAAAAGCTTTCTGCTAGGATGTAGACCACAAAAGACGCTAAAGACGAAGGTACGATGCTCTCCGGAGCTAAGAGCCGCTCCCGGGCTTCTTTCGGTAGAAGCCGCGCTAAGAGAGCACTGTGACCGGTACAATCGTCTTTGCGCGATGAAGCCGCTTCTTCGGCTCCAGGAGCCGGAGAGAGCGGCAGCATCGGAAAGGTGAAGAAGGATGCTGTATTACATTGGGATTGTGTGCGCAGCTTGCCAACTGATAGAAAACAGTACTTTACCACTCTTCTGACTCTTCCAATCACATGAATATTCGATTGGAAGCTGTTTTGGACAACTTTTCTTTTCTTCATGCCAAGCATTTGGCAGACCTCCGTGCAACGTCCAGATCACGATGGGAGATGTTTTCTGTGCTGGCACACTTTCTCCTTGCCAGACATAGTGGAAAAGCTTTCTGCTAAGATGTAGACCACAAAAGACGCTAAAGACGAAGGTACGATGCTCTCCGGAGCTAAGAGCCGCTCCCGGGCTTCTTTCGGCAGAAGCCGCGCTAAGAGAGCACTGTGACCGGTACAATCGTCTTTGCGCGAAGAAGCCGCTTCTTCGGCTCCAGGAGCCGGAGAGAGCGGCAGCTTCAAAAAGGTGAAGAAGGATGCTGTACAACACTGGGATTGTGTGCGCAGCTTGCCAACTGATAGAAAACAGTACTTTACCACTCTCCTGACTTTTCCAATCACATGAATATTCGATTGGAAGCTGTTTTGGACAACTTTTCTTTTCTTCATGCCAAACACTTGCAGACCTCCGTGCAACGTCCAGAACACGATGGGAGATGTTTTCTGTGCTGGCACAGTTTCTCCTTGCCAGATGTAGTGGAAAAGCTTTTTGCTAAGATGTAGACCACAAAAGACGCTAAAGACGAAGGTACGATGCTCTCGGGGGCTAAGAGCCGCTCCCAGGCTTCTTTCGGCAGAAGCCGCGCTAAGAGAGCCCTGTGACCGGTACAATCGTCTTTGCGCGAAGAAGCCGCTTCTTCGGCTCCAGGAGCCGGAGAGAGCGGCAGCTTCGGAAAGGTGAAGAAGGATGCTGTATTGCACTAGGATTGTGTGCGCAGCTTGCCAACTGATGGAAAACAGTACCTTACCATTCTCCTGACTTTTCCAATCACGTGAATATTCGATTGGAAGCTGTTTTGGACAACTTTTCTTTTCTTCATGCCAAGCACTTGGCAGACCTCCGTGCAACGTTAGAACACGATGGGAGATGTTTTCTGTGCTGGCACACTTTCTCCTTGCCAGACATAGTGGAAAAGCTTTTTGCTAAGATGTAGACCACAAAAGACGCTAAAGACGAAGGTACGATGCTCTCCGGAGCTAAGAGCCGCTCCCAGGCTTCTTTCAGCAGAAGCCGCGCTAAGAGAGCACTGTGACCGGTACAATCGTCTTTGCGCGAAGATGCCGCTTCTTCGACTGCAGGAGCCGGAGAGAGCGGCAGCATCGGAAAGGTGAAGAAGGATGCTGTATTACATTGGGATTGTGTGCGCAGCATGCCAACTGATAGAAAACAGTACCTTACCACTCTTCTGACTTTTCCAATCACATGAATATTCCATTGGAAGCTGTTTTGGACAACTTTTCTTTTCTTCATGCCAAGCATTTGGCACACCTCCGTGCAACGTCCAGATCACGATGGGAGATGTTTTCTGTGCTGGCACACTTTCTCCTTGCCAGACATAGTGGAAAAGCTTTTTGCTAAGATGTAGACCACAAAAGACGCTAAAGACGAAGGTACGATGCTCTCCGGAGCTAAGAGCCGCTCCCGGGCTTCTTTCGGCAGAAGCCGCGCTAAGAGAGCACTGTGACCGGTACAATCATCTTTGCGCGAAGAAGCCGCTTCTTCGGCTCCAGGAGCCGGAGAGAGCGGCAGCATCGGAAAGGTGAAGAAGGATGCTGTATTGCACTGGGATTGTGTGCGCAGCTTGCCAACTTATAGAAAACAGTACCTTACCACTCTCCTGACTTTTCCAATCACATGAATATTCGATTGGAAGCTGTTTTGGACAACTTTTCTTTTCTTCATGCCAAGCACTTGGCAGACCTCCGCGCAACGTCCAGATCACGATGGGAAAAGTTTTCTGTGCTGGCACACTTCCTCCTTGCCAGACATAGTGGAAAAGCTTTCTGCTAAGATGTAGACCACAAAAGACGCTAAAGACGAAGGTACGATGCTCTCCGGAGCTAAGAGCCGCTCCCGGGCTTCTTTCGGCAGAAGCCGCGCTAAGAGAGCACTGTGAGCGGTACAATCGTCTTTGCGCGAAGAAGCCGCTTCTTCGGCTCCAGGAGCCGGAGAGAGCGGCAGCTTCAGAAAGGTGAAGAAGGATGCTGTACAACACTGGGATTGTGTGCGCAGCTTGCCAACTGATAGAAAACAGTACCTTACCACTCTCCTGACTTTTCCAATCACATGAATATTCGATTGGAAGCTGTTTTGGACAACTTTTCTTTTCTTCATGCCAAGCATTTGGCAGACCTCCGTGCAACGTCCAGATCACGATGGGAAAAGTTTTCTGTGCTGGCACACTTCCTCCTTGCCAGACATAGTGGAAAAGCTTTCTGCTAGGATGTAGACCACAAAAGACGCTAAAGACGAAGGTACGATGCTCTCCGGAGCTAAGAGCCGCTCCCGGGCTTCTTTCGGCAGAAGCCGCGCTAAGAGAGCACTGTGAGCGGTACAATCGTCTTTGCGCGAAGAAGCCGCTTCTTCGGCTCCAGGAGCCGGAGAGAGCGGCAGCATCGGAAAGGTGAAGAAGGATGCTGTATTGCACTGGGATTGTGTGCGCAGCTTGCCAACTGATAGAAAACAGTACCTTACCACTCTCCTGACTTTTCCAATCACATGAATATTCGATTGGAAGCTGTTTTGGACAACTTTTCTTTTCTTCATGCCAAGCACTTGGCAGACCTCCGTGCAACGTTAGAACACGATGGGAGATGTTTTCTGTGCTGGCACACTTCCTCCTTGCCAGACATAGTGGAAAAGCTTTCTGCTAGGATGTAGACCACAAAAGACGCTAAAGACGAAGGTACGATGCTCTCCGGAGCTAAGAGCCGCTCCCGGGCTTCTTTCGGTAGAAGCCGCGCTAAGAGAGCACTGTGACCGGTACAATCGTCTTTGCGCGATGAAGCCGCTTCTTCGGCTCCAGGAGCCGGAGAGAGCGGCAGCATCGGAAAGGTGAAGAAGGATGCTGTATTGCACTGGGATTGTGTGCGCAGCTTGCCAACTGATGGAAAACAGTACCTTACCACTCTCCTGACTTTTCCAATCACGTGAATATTCGATTGGAAGCTCTTTCGGACAGCTTTTCTTCTCTTCATGCCAAACACTTGCAGACGTCCGTGCAACGTCCAGATCACGATGGGAGATGTTTTCTGTGCTGGCACACTTTCTCCTTGCCAGACATAGTGGAAAAGCTTTCTGCTAAGATGTAGACCACAAAAGACGCTAAAGACGAAGGTACGATGCTCTCCGGAGCTAAGAGCCGCTCCCGGGCTTCTTTCGGCAGAAGCCGCGCTAAGAGAGCACTGTGACCGGTACAATCGTCTTTGCGCGAAGAAGCCGCTTCTTCGGCTCCAGGAGCCGGAGAGAGCGGCAGCTTCGGAAAGGTGAAGAAGGATGCTGTATTACATTGGGATTGTGTGCGCAGCTTGCCAACTGATAGAAAACAGTACCTTACCACTCTCCTGACTTTTCCAATCACATGAATATTCCAATGGAAGCTGTTTTGGACAACTTTTCTTTTCTTCATGCCAAGCACTTGGCAGACCTCCGTGCAACGTTAGAACACGATGGGAGATGTTTTCTGTGCTGGCACACTTTCTCCTTGCCAGACATAGTGGAAAAGCTTTTTGCTAAGATGTAGACCACAAAAGACGCTAAAGACGAAGGTACGATGCTCTCCGGAGCTAAGAGCCGCTCCCGGGCTTCTTTCGGCAGAAGCCGCGCTAAGAGAGCACTGTGAGCGGTACAATCGTCTTTGCGCGAAGAAGCCGCTTCTTCGGCTCCAGGAGCCGGAGAGAGCGGCAGCTTCGGAAAGGTGAAGAAGGATGCTGTATTACATTGGGATTGTGTGCGCAGCTTGCCAACTGATAGAAAACAGTACCTTACCACTCTCCTGACTTTTCCAATCACATGAATATTCCAATGGAAGCTGTTTTGGACAACTTTTCTTTTCTTCATGCCAAGCACTTGGCAGACCTCCGTGCAACGTTAGAACACGATGGGAGATGTTTTCTGTGCTGGCACACTTCCTCCTTGCCAGACATAGTGGAAAAGCTTTCTGCTAAGATGTAGACCACAAAAGACGCTAAAGACGAAGGTACGATGCTCTCCGGAGCTAAGAGCCGCTCCCGGGCTTCTTTCGGCAGAAGCCGCGCTAAGAGAGCACTGTGAGCGGTACAATCGTCTTTGCGCGAAGAAGCCGCTTCTTCGGCTCCAGGAGCCGGAGAGAGCGGCAGCATCGGAAAGGTGAAGAAGGATGCTGTATTACATTGGGATTGTGTGCGCAGCTTGCCAACTGATAGAAAACAGTACTTTACCACTCTTCTGACTCTTCCAATCACATGAATATTCGATTGGAAGCTGTTTTGGACAACTTTTCTTTTCTTCATGCCAATCATTTGGCAGACCTCCGTGCAACGTCCAGATCACGATGGGAAAAGTTTTCTGTGCTGGCACACTTTCTCCTTGCCAGACATAGTGGAAAAGCTTTCTGCTAAGATGTAGACCACAAAAGACGCTAAAGACGAAGGTACGATGCTCTCCGGAGCTAAGAGCCGCTCCCGGGCTTCTTTCGGCAGAAGCCGCGCTAAGAGAGCACTGTGACCGGTACAATCGTCTTTGCGCGAAGAAGCCGCTTCTTCGGCTCCAGGAGCCGGAGAGAGCGGCAGCTTCAAAAAGGTGAAGAAGGATGCTGTACAACACTGGGATTGTGTGCGCAGCTTGCCAACTGATAGAAAACAGTACTTTACCACTCTCCTGACTTTTCCAATCACATGAATATTCGATTGGAAGCTGTTTTGGACAACTTTTCTTTTCTTCATGCCAAACACTTGCAGACCTCCGTGCAACGTCCAGAACACGATGGGAGATGTTTTCTGTGCTGGCACAGTTTCTCCTTGCCAGATGTAGTGGAAAAGCTTTTTGCTAAGATGTAGACCACAAAAGACGCTAAAGACGAAGGTACGATGCTCTCGGGGGCTAAGAGCCGCTCCCAGGCTTCTTTCGGCAGAAGCCGCGCTAAGAGAGCCCTGTGACCGGTACAATCGTCTTTGCGCGAAGAAGCCGCTTCTTCGGCTCCAGGAGCCGGAGAGAGCGGCAGCTTCGGAAAGGTGAAGAAGGATGCTGTATTGCACTAGGATTGTGTGCGCAGCTTGCCAACTGATGGAAAACAGTACCTTACCATTCTCCTGACTTTTCCAATCACGTGAATATTCGATTGGAAGCTGTTTTGGACAACTTTTCTTTTCTTCATGCCAAGCACTTGGCAGACCTCCGTGCAACGTTAGAACACGATGGGAGATGTTTTCTGTGCTGGCACACTTTCTCCTTGCCAGACATAGTGGAAAAGCTTTTTGCTAAGATGTAGACCACAAAAGACGCTAAAGACGAAGGTACGATGCTCTCCGGAGCTAAGAGCCGCTCCCAGGCTTCTTTCAGCAGAAGCCGCGCTAAGAGAGCACTGTGACCGGTACAATCGTCTTTGCGCGAAGATGCCCCTTCTTCGACTGCAGGAGCCGGAGAGAGCGGCAGCATCGGAAAGGTGAAGAAGGATGCTGTATTACATTGGGATTGTGTGCGCAGCATGCCAACTGATAGAAAACAGTACCTTACCACTCTTCTGACTTTTCCAATCACATGAATATTCCATTGGAAGCTGTTTTGGACAACTTTTCTTTTCTTCATGCCAAGCATTTGGCACACCTCCGTGCAACGTCCAGATCACGATGGGAGATGTTTTCTGTGCTGGCACACTTTCTCCTTGCCAGACATAGTGGAAAAGCTTTTTGCTAAGATGTAGACCACAAAAGACACTAAAGACGAAGGTACGATGCTCTCCGGAGCTAAGAGCCGCTCCCGGGCTTCTTTCGGCAGAAGCCGCGCTAAGAGAGCACTGTGACCGGTACAATCGTCTTTGCGCGAAGAAGCCGCTTCTTCGGCTCCAGGAGCCGGAGAGAGCGGCAGCTTCGGAAAGGTGAAGAAGGATGCTGTATTGCACTGGGATTGTGTGCGCAGCTTGCCAACTGATGGAAAACAGTACCTTACCACTCTCCTGACTTTTCCAATCACATGAATATTCGATTAGAAGCTCTTTTGGACAGCTTTTCTTTTCTTCAGGCCAAACACTTCCAGACCTCCGTGCAACGTCCAGATCACGATGGGAGATGTTTTCTGTGCTGGCACACTTTCTCCTTGCCAGATGTAGTGGAAAAGCTTTTTGCTAAGATGTAGACCACAAAAGACGCTAAAGACGAAGGTACGATGCTCTCCGGAGCTAAGAGCCGCTCCCGGGCTTCTTTCGGCAGAAGCCGCGCTAAGAGAGCACTGTGACCGGTACAATCGTCTTTGCGCGAAGAAGCCGCTTCTTCGGGTCCAGGAGCCGGAGAGAGCGGCAGCTTCGGAAAGGTGAAGAAGGATGCTGTATTGCACTGGGATTGTGTGTGCAGCTTGCCAATTGATAGAAAACAGCACCTTACCACTCTCCTGACTTTTCCAATCACATGAATATTCCAATGGAAGCTGTTTTGGACAACTTTTCTTTTCTTCATGCCAAGCATTTGGCAGACCTCCGTGCAACGTCCAGATAACGATGGGAAAAGTTTTCTGTGCTGGCACACTTCCTCCTTGCCAGACATAGTGGAAAAGCTTTCTGCTAAGATGTAGACCACAAAAGACGCTAAAGACGAAGGTACGATGCTCTCCGGAGCTAAGAGCCGCTCCCGGGCTTCTTTCGGCAGAAGCCGCGCTAAGAGAGCACTGTGACCGGTACAATCGTCTTTGCGCGAAGAAGCCGCTTCTTCGGCTCCAGGAGCCGGAGAGAGCGGCAGCTTCAGAAAGGTGAAGAAGGAAGCTGTACAACACTGGGATTGTGTGCGCAGCTTGCCAACTGATAGAAAACAGTACCTTACCACTCTCCTGACTTTTGCAATCACATGAATATTCGATTGGAAGCTGTTTTGGACAACTTTTCTTTTCTTCATGCCAAGCACTTGGCAGACCTCCGTGCAACGTTAGAACACGATGGGAGATGTTTTCTGTGCTGGCACACTTTCTCCTTGCCAGACATAGTGGAAAAGCTTTCTGCTAAGATGTAGACCACAAAAGACGCTAAAGACGAAGGTACGATGCTCTCCGGAGCTAAGAGCCGCTCCCGGGCTTCTTTCGGCAGAAGCCGCGCTAAGAGAGCACTGTGACCGGTACAATCGTCTTTGCGCGAAGAAGCCGCTTCTTCGGCTCCAGGAGCCGGAGAGAGCGGCAGCATCGGAAAGGTGAAGAAGGATGCTGTATTGCACTGGGATTGTGTGCGCAGCTTGCCAACTGATAGAAAACAGTACCTTACCACTCTCCTGACTTTTCCAATCACATGAATATTCGATTGGAAGCTGTTTTGGACAACTTTTCTTTTCTTCATGCCAAGCATTTGGCAGACCTCCGCGCAACGTCCAGATCACGATGGGAAAAGTTTTCTGTGCTGGCACACTTTCTCCTTGCCAGACATAGTGGAAAAGCTTTTTGCTAAGATGTAGACCACAAAAGACGCTAAAGACGAAGGTACGATGCTCTCCGGAGCTAAGAGCCGCTCCCGGGCTTCTTTCGGCAGAAGCCGCGCTAAGAGAGCACTGTGACCGGTACAATCGTCTTTGCGCGAAGAAGCCGCTTCTTCGGCTCCAGGAGCCGGAGAGAGCGGCAGCATCGGAAAGGTGAAGAAGGATGCTGTATTGCACTGGGATTGTGTGCGCAGCTTGCCAACTGATAGAAAACAGTACCTTACCACTCTCCTGACTTTTCCAATCACATGAATATTCGATTGGAAGCTCTTTTGGACAACTTTTCTTTTCTTCATGCCAAGCACTTGGCAGACCTCCGTGCAACGTTAGAACACGATGGGAGATGTTTTCTGTGCTGGCGCAGGTTTTTCTTGCCAGACATAGTGGAAAAGCTTTTTGCTAAGATGTATACCACAAAAGACGCTAAAGACGAAGGTACGATGCTCTCCGGAGCTAAGCGCCGCTCCCGGGCGTCTTTCGGCAGAAGCCGCGCTAAGAGAGCACTGTGACCGGTACAATCGTCTTTGCGCGAAGAAGCCGCTTCTTCGGCTCCAGGAGCCGGAGAGAGCGGCAGCTTCAAAAAGGTGAAGAAGGATGCTGTACAACACTGGGATTGTGTGCGCAGCTTGCCAACTGATAGAAAACAGTACCTTACCACTCTCCTGACTTTTCCAATCACATGAATATTCGATTGGAAGATCTTTTGGACAGCTTTTCTTTTCTTCATGCCAAACACTTGCAGACCTCCGTGCAACGTCCAGAACACGATGGGAGATGTTTTCTGTGCTGGCACAGTTTCTCCTTGCCAGATGTAGTGGAAAAGCTTTTTGCTAAGATGTAGACCACAAAAGACGCTAAAGACGAAGGTACGATGCTCTCGGGGGCTAAGAGCCGCTCCCAGGCTTCTTTCGGCAGAAGCCGCGCTAAGAGAGCCCTGTGACCGGTACAATCGTCTTTGCGCGAAGAAGCCGCTTCTTCGGCTCCAGGAGCCGGAGAGAGCGGCAGCTTCGGAAAGGTGAAGAAGGATGCTGTATTGCACTAGGATTGTGTGCGCAGCTTGCCAACTGATGGAAAACAGTACCTTACCATTCTCCTGACTTTTCCAATCACGTGAATATTCGATTGGAAGCTGTTTTGGACAACTTTTCTTTTCTTCATGCCAAGCACTTGGCAGACCTCCGTGCAACGTTAGAACACGATGGGAGATGTTTTCTGTGCTGGCACACTTTCTCCTTGCCAGACATAGTGGAAAAGCTTTTTGCTAAGATGTAGACCACAAAAGACGCTAAAGACGAAGGTACGATGCTCTCCGGAGCTAAGAGCCGCTCCCAGGCTTCTTTCAGCAGAAGCCGCGCTAAGAGAGCACTGTGACCGGTACAATCGTCTTTGCGCGAAGATGCCCCTTCTTCGACTCCAGGAGCCGGAGAGAGCGGCAGCATCGGAAAGGTGAAGAAGGATGCTGTATTACATTGGGATTGTGTGCGCAGCATGCCAACTGATAGAAAACAGTACCTTACCACTCTTCTGACTTTTCCGATCACATGAATATTCCATTGGAAGCTGTTTTGGACAACTTTTCTTTTCTTCATGCCAAGCATTTGGCACACCTCCGTGCAACGTCCAGATCACGATGGGAGATGTTTTCTGTGCTGGCACACTTTCTCCTTGCCAGACATAGTGGAAAAGCTTTCTGCTAAGATGTAGACCACAAAAGACGCTAAAGACGAAGGTACGATGCTCTCCGGAGCTAAGAGCCGCTCCCGGGCTTCTTTCGGCAGAAGCCGCGCTAAGAGAGCACTGTGACCGGTACAATCGTCTTTGCGCGAAGAAGCCGCTTCTTCGGCTCCAGGAGCCGGAGAGAGCGGCAGCTTCAGAAAGGTGAAGAAGGATGCTGTACAACACTGGGATTGTGTGCGCAGCTTGCCAACTGATAGAAAACAGTACCTTACCACTCTCCTGACTTTTCCAATCACATGAATATTCGATTGGAAGCTGTTTTGGACAACTTTTCTTTTCTTCATGCCAAGCACTTGGCAGACCTCCGTGCAACGTTAGAACACGATGGGAGATGTTTTCTGTGCTGGCACACTTTCTCCTTGCCAGACATAGTGGAAAAGCTTTCTGCTAAGATGTAGACCACAAAAGACGCTAAAGACGAAGGTACGATGCTCTCCGGAGCTAAGAGCCGCTCCCGGGCTTCTTTCGGCAGAAGCCGCGCTAAGAGAGCACTGTGACCGGTACAATCGTCTTTGCGCGAAGAAGCCGCTTCTTCGGTTCCAGGAGCCGGAGAGAGCGGCAGCATCGGAAAGGTGAAGAAGGATGCTGTATTGCACTGGGATTGTGTGCGCAGCTTGCCAACTGATAGAAAACAGTACCTTACCACTCTCCTGACTTTTCCAATCACATGAATATTCGATTGGAAGCTGTTTTGGACAACTTTTCTTTTCTTCATGCCAAGCACTTGGCAGACCTCCGTGCAACGTTAGAACACGATGGGAGATGTTTTCTGTGCTGGCACACTTCCTCCTTGCCAGACATAGTGGAAAAGCTTTCTGCTAGGATGTAGACCACAAAAGACGCTAAAGACGAAGGTACGATGCTCTCCGGAGCTAAGAGCCGCTCCCGGGCTTCTTTCGGTAGAAGCCGCGCTAAGAGAGCACTGTGACCGGTACAATCGTCTTTGCGCGATGAAGCCGCTTCTTCGGCTCCAGGAGCCGGAGAGAGCGGCAGCATCGGAAAGGTGAAGAAGGATGCTGTATTGCACTGGGATTGTGTGCGCAGCTTGCCAACTGATGGAAAACAGTACCTTACCACTCTCCTGACTTTTCCAATCACGTGAATATTCGATTGGAAGCTCTTTCGGACAGCTTTTCTTCTCTTCATGCCAAACACTTGCAGACGTCCGTGCAACGTCCAGATCACGATGGGAGATGTTTTCTGTGCTGGCACACTTTCTCCTTGCCAGACATAGTGGAAAAGCTTTCTGCTAAGATGTAGACCACAAAAGACGCTAAAGACGAAGGTACGATGCTCTCCGGAGCTAAGAGCCGCTCCCGGGCTTCTTTCGGCAGAAGCCGCGCTAAGAGAGCACTGTGAGCGGTACAATCGTCTTTGCGCGAAGAAGCCGCTTCTTCGGCTCCAGGAGCCGGAGAGAGCGGCAGCTTCGGAAAGGTGAAGAAGGATGCTGTATTACATTGGGATTGTGTGCGCAGCTTGCCAACTGATAGAAAACAGTACCTTACCACTCTCCTGACTTTTCCAATCACATGAATATTCCAATGGAAGCTGTTTTGGACAACTTTTCTTTTCTTCATGCCAAGCACTTGGCAGACCTCCGTGCAACGTTAGAACACGATGGGAGATGTTTTCTGTGCTGGCACACTTCCTCCTTGCCAGACATAGTGGAAAAGCTTTCTGCTAAGATGTAGACCACAAAAGACGCTAAAGACGAAGGTACGATGCTCTCCGGAGCTAAGAGCCGCTCCCGGGCTTCTTTCGGCAGAAGCCGCGCTAAGAGAGCACTGTGACCGGTACAATCGTCTTTGCGCGAAGAAGCCGCTTCTTCGGCTCCAGGAGCCGGAGAGAGCGGCAGCTTCCGAAAGGTGAAGAAGGATGCTGTATTACATTGGGATTGTGTGCGCAGCTTGCCAACTGATAGAAAACAGTACTTTACCACTCTTCTGACTCTTCCAATCACATGAATATTCGATTGGAAGCTGTTTTGGACAACTTTTCTTTTCTTCATGCCAAGCATTTGGCAGACCTCCGTGCAACGTTAGAACACGATGGGAAAAGTTTTCTGTGCTGGCACACTTTCTCCTTGCCAGACATAGTGGAAAAGCTTTCTGCTAAGATGTAGACCACAAAAGACGCTAAAGACGAAGGTACGATGCTCTCCGGAGCAAAGAGCCGCTCCCGGGCTTCTTTCGGCAGAAGCCGCGCTAAGAGAGCACTGTGAGCGGTACAATCGTCTTTGCGCGAAGAAGCCGCTTCTTCGGCTCCAGGAGCCGGAGAGAGCGGCAGCTTCCGAAAGGTGAAGAAGGATGCTGTATTGCACTGGGATTGTGTGCGCAGCTTGCCAACTGATAGAAAACAGTACCTTACCAGTCTTCTGACTTTTCCAATCACATGAATATTCGATTGGAAGCTGTTTTGGACAACTTTTCTTTTCTTCATGCCAAGCACTTGGCAGACCTCCGTGCAACGTTAGAACACGATGGGAGATGTTTTCTGTGCTGGCACACTTCCTCCTTGCCAGACATAGTGGAAAAGCTTTCTGCTAAGATGTAGACCACAAAAGACGCTAAAGACGAAGGTACGATGCTCTCCGGAGCTAAGAGCCGCTCCCGGGCTTCTTTCGGTAGAAGCCGCGCTAAGAGAGCACTGTGACCGGTACAATCGTCTTTGCGCGATGAAGCCGCTTCTTCGGCTCCAGGAGCCGGAGAGAGCGGCAGCATCGGAAAGGTGAAGAAGGATGCTGTATTGCACTGGGATTGTGTGCGCAGCTTGCCAACTGATGGAAAACAGTACCTTACCACTCTCCTGACTTTTCCAATCACGTGAATATTCGATTGGAAGCTCTTTCGGACAGCTTTTCTTCTCTTCATGCCAAACACTTGCAGACGTCCGTGCAACGTCCAGATCACGACGGGAGATGTTTTCTGTGCTGGCACACTTTCTCCTTGCCAGACATAGTGGAAAAGCTTTCTGCTAAGATGTAGACCACAAAAGACGCTAAAGACGAAGGTACGATGCTCTCCGGAGCTAAGAGCCGCTCCCGGGCTTCTTTCGGCAGAAGCCGCGCTAAGAGAGCACTGTGAGCGGTACAATCGTCTTTGCGCGAAGAAGCCGCTTCTTCGGCTCCAGGAGCCGGAGAGAGCGGCAGCTTCGGAAAGGTGAAGAAGGATGCTGTATTACATTGGGATTGTGTGCGCAGCTTGCCAACTGATAGAAAACAGTACCTTACCACTCTCCTGACTTTTCCAATCACATGAATATTCCAATGGAAGCTGTTTTGGACAACTTTTCTTTTCTTCATGCCAAGCACTTGGCAGACCTCCGTGCAACGTTAGAACACGATGGGAGATGTTTTCTGTGCTGGCACACTTCCTCCTTGCCAGACATAGTGGAAAAGCTTTCTGCTAAGATGTAGACCACAAAAGACGCTAAAGACGAAGGTACGATGCTCTCCGGAGCTAAGAGCCGCTCCCGGGCTTCTTTCGGCAGAAGCCGCGCTAAGAGAGCACTGTGACCGGTACAATCGTCTTTGCGCGAAGAAGCCGCTTCTTCGGCTCCAGGAGCCGGAGAGAGCGGCAGCTTCCGAAAGGTGAAGAAGGATGCTGTATTACATTGGGATTGTGTGCGCAGCTTGCCAACTGATAGAAAACAGTACTTTACCACTCTTCTGACTCTTCCAATCACATGAATATTCGATTGGAAGCTGTTTTGGACAACTTTTCTTTTCTTCATGCCAAGCATTTGGCAGACCTCCGTGCAACGTCCAGATCACGATGGGAAAAGTTTTCTGTGCTGGCACACTTTCTCCTTGCCAGACATAGTGGAAAAGCTTTCTGCTAAGATGTAGACCACAAAAGACGCTAAAGACGAAGGTACGATGCTCTCCGGAGCTAAGAGCCGCTCCCGGGCTTCTTTCGGCAGAAGCCGCGCTAAGAGAGCACTGTGACCGGTACAATCGTCTTTGCGCGAAGAAGCCGCTTCTTCGGCTCCAGGAGCCGGAGAGAGCGGCAGCTTCAAAAAGGTGAAGAAGGATGCTGTACAACACTGGGATTGTGTGCGCAGCTTGCCAACTGATAGAAAACAGTACTTTACCACTCTCCTGACTTTTCCAATCACATGAATATTCGATTGGAAGCTGTTTTGGACAACTTTTCTTTTCTTCATGCCAAACACTTGCAGACCTCCGTGCAACGTCCAGAACACGATGGGAGATGTTTTCTGTGCTGGCACAGTTTCTCCTTGCCAGATGTAGTGGAAAAGCTTTTTGCTAAGATGTAGACCACAAAAGACGCTAAAGACGAAGGTACGATGCTCTCGGGGGCTAAGAGCCGCTCCCAGGCTTCTTTCGGCAGAAGCCGCGCTAAGAGAGCCCTGTGACCGGTACAATCGTCTTTGCGCGAAGAAGCCGCTTCTTCGGCTCCAGGAGCCGGAGAGAGCGGCAGCTTCGGAAAGGTGAAGAAGGATGCTGTATTGCACTAGGATTGTGTGCGCAGCTTGCCAACTGATGGAAAACAGTACCTTACCATTCTCCTGACTTTTCCAATCACGTGAATATTCGATTGGAAGCTGTTTTGGACAACTTTTCTTTTCTTCATGCCAAGCACTTGGCAGACCTCCGTGCAACGTTAGAACACGATGGGAGATGTTTTCTGTGCTGGCACACTTTCTCCTTGCCAGACATAGTGGAAAAGCTTTCTGCTAAGATGTAGACCACAAAAGACGCTAAAGACGAAGGTACGATGCTCTCCGGAGCTAAGAGCCGCTCCCAGGCTTCTTTCAGCAGAAGCCGCGCTAAGAGAGCACTGTGACCGGTACAATCGTCTTTGCGCGAAGATGCCCCTTCTTCGACTGCAGGAGCCGGAGAGAGCGGCAGCATCGGAAAGGTGAAGAAGGATGCTGTATTACATTGGGATTGTGTGCGCAGCTTGCCAACTGATAGAAAACAGTACCTTACCACTCTTCTGACTTTTCCAATCACATGAATATTCCATTGGAAGCTGTTTTGGACAACTTTTCTTTTCTTCATGCCAAGCATTTGGCACACCTCCGTGCAACGTCCAGATCACGATGGGAGATGTTTTCTGTGCTGGCACACTTTCTCCTTGCCAGACATAGTGGAAAAGCTTTCTGCTAAGATGTAGACCACAAAAGACGCTAAAGACGAAGGTACGATGCTCTCCGGAGCTAAGAGCCGCTCCCGGGCTTCTTTCGGCAGAAGCCGCGCTAAGAGAGCACTGTGACCGGTACAATCGTCTTTGCGCGAAGAAGCCGCTTCTTCGGCTCCAGGAGCCGGAGAGAGCGGCAGCTTCGGAAAGGTGAAGAAGGATGCTGTATTGCACTGGGATTGTGTGCGCAGCTTGCCAACTGATGGAAAACAGTACCTTACCACTCTCCTGACTTTTCCAATCACATGAATATTCGATTAGAAGCTCTTTTGGACAGCTTTTCTTTTCTTCAGGCCAAACACTTCCAGACCTCCGTGCAACGTCCAGATCACGATGGGAGATGTTTTCTGTGCTGGCACACTTCCTCCTTGCCAGATGTAGTGGAAAAGCTTTTTGCTAAGATGTAGACCACAAAAGACGCTAAAGACGAAGGTACGATGCTCTCCGGAGCTAAGAGCCGCTCCCGGGCTTCTTTCGGCAGAAGCCGCGCTAAGAGAGCACTGTGACCGGTACAATCGTCTTTGCGCGAAGAAGCCGCTTCTTCGGCTCCAGGAGCCGGAGAGAGCGGCAGCTTCGGAAAGGTGAAGAAGGATGCTGTATTGCACTGGGATTGTGTGTGCAGCTTGCCAATTGATAGAAAACAGTACCTTACCACTCTCCTGACTTTTCCAATCACATGAATATTCGATTGGAAGCTGTTTTGGACAACTTTTCTTTTCTTCATGCCAAGCATTTGGCAGACCTCCGTGCAACGTCCAGATAACGATGGGAAAAGTTTTCTGTGCTGGCACACTTCCTCCTTGCCAGACATAGTGGAAAAGCTTTCTGCTAAGATGTAGACCACAAAAGACGCTAAAGACGAAGGTACGATGCTCTCCGGAGCTAAGAGCCGCTCCCGGGCTTCTTTCGGCAGAAGCCGCGCTAAGAGAGCACTGTGACCGGTACAATCGTCTTTGCGCGAAGAAGCCGCTTCTTCGGCTCCAGGAGCCGGAGAGAGCGGCAGCTTCAGAAAGGTGAAGAAGGATGCTGTACAACACTGGGATTGTGTGCGCAGCTTGCCAACTGATAGAAAACAGTACCTTACCACTCTCCTGACTTTTCCAATCACATGAATATTCGATTGGAAGCTGTTTTGGACAACTTTTCTTTTCTTCATGCCAAGCACTTGGCAGACCTCCGTGCAACGTTAGAACACGATGGGAGATGTTTTCTGTGCTGGCACACTTTCTCCTTGCCAGACATAGTGGAAAAGCTTTCTGCTAAGATGTAGACCACAAAAGACGCTAAAGACGAAGGTACGATGCTCTCCGGAGCAAAGAGCCGCTCCCGGGCTTCTTTCGGCAGAAGCCGCGCTAAGAGAGCACTGTGAGCGGTACAATCGTCTTTGCGCGAAGAAGCCGCTTCTTCGGCTCCAGGAGCCGGAGAGAGCGGCAGCTTCCGAAAGGTGAAGAAGGATGCTGTATTGCACTGGGATTGTGTGCGCAGCTTGCCAACTGATAGAAAACAGTACCTTACCAGTCTTCTGACTTTTCCAATCACATGAATATTCGATTGGAAGCTGTTTTGGACAACTTTTCTTTTCTTCATGCCAAGCACTTGGCAGACCTCCGTGCAACGTTAGAACACGATGGGAGATGTTTTCTGTGCTGGCACACTTCCTCCTTGCCAGACATAGTGGAAAAGCTTTCTGCTAAGATGTAGACCACAAAAGACGCTAAAGACGAAGGTACGATGCTCTCCGGAGCTAAGAGCCGCTCCCGGGCTTCTTTCGGTAGAAGCCGCGCTAAGAGAGCACTGTGACCGGTACAATCGTCTTTGCGCGATGAAGCCGCTTCTTCGGCTCCAGGAGCCGGAGAGAGCGGCAGCATCGGAAAGGTGAAGAAGGATGCTGTATTGCACTGGGATTGTGTGCGCAGCTTGCCAACTGATGGAAAACAGTACCTTACCACTCTCCTGACTTTTCCAATCACGTGAATATTCGATTGGAAGCTCTTTCGGACAGCTTTTCTTCTCTTCATGCCAAACACTTGCAGACGTCCGTGCAACGTCCAGATCACGACGGGAGATGTTTTCTGTGCTGGCACACTTTCTCCTTGCCAGACATAGTGGAAAAGCTTTCTGCTAAGATGTAGACCACAAAAGACGCTAAAGACGAAGGTACGATGCTCTCCGGAGCTAAGAGCCGCTCCCGGGCTTCTTTCGGCAGAAGCCGCGCTAAGAGAGCACTGTGAGCGGTACAATCGTCTTTGCGCGAAGAAGCCGCTTCTTCGGCTCCAGGAGCCGGAGAGAGCGGCAGCTTCGGAAAGGTGAAGAAGGATGCTGTATTACATTGGGATTGTGTGCGCAGCTTGCCAACTGATAGAAAACAGTACCTTACCACTCTCCTGACTTTTCCAATCACATGAATATTCCAATGGAAGCTGTTTTGGACAACTTTTCTTTTCTTCATGCCAAGCACTTGGCAGACCTCCGTGCAACGTTAGAACACGATGGGAGATGTTTTCTGTGCTGGCACACTTCCTCCTTGCCAGACATAGTGGAAAAGCTTTCTGCTAAGATGTAGACCACAAAAGACGCTAAAGACGAAGGTACGATGCTCTCCGGAGCTAAGAGCCGCTCCCGGGCTTCTTTCGGCAGAAGCCGCGCTAAGAGAGCACTGTGACCGGTACAATCGTCTTTGCGCGAAGAAGCCGCTTCTTCGGCTCCAGGAGCCGGAGAGAGCGGCAGCTTCCGAAAGGTGAAGAAGGATGCTGTATTACATTGGGATTGTGTGCGCAGCTTGCCAACTGATAGAAAACAGTACTTTACCACTCTTCTGACTCTTCCAATCACATGAATATTCGATTGGAAGCTGTTTTGGACAACTTTTCTTTTCTTCATGCCAAGCATTTGGCAGACCTCCGTGCAACGTCCAGATCACGATGGGAAAAGTTTTCTGTGCTGGCACACTTTCTCCTTGCCAGACATAGTGGAAAAGCTTTCTGCTAAGATGTAGACCACAAAAGACGCTAAAGACGAAGGTACGATGCTCTCCGGAGCTAAGAGCCGCTCCCGGGCTTCTTTCGGCAGAAGCCGCGCTAAGAGAGCACTGTGACCGGTACAATCGTCTTTGCGCGAAGAAGCCGCTTCTTCGGCTCCAGGAGCCGGAGAGAGCGGCAGCTTCAAAAAGGTGAAGAAGGATGCTGTACAACACTGGGATTGTGTGCGCAGCTTGCCAACTGATAGAAAACAGTACTTTACCACTCTCCTGACTTTTCCAATCACATGAATATTCGATTGGAAGCTGTTTTGGACAACTTTTCTTTTCTTCATGCCAAACACTTGCAGACCTCCGTGCAACGTCCAGAACACGATGGGAGATGTTTTCTGTGCTGGCACAGTTTCTCCTTGCCAGATGTAGTGGAAAAGCTTTTTGCTAAGATGTAGACCACAAAAGACGCTAAAGACGAAGGTACGATGCTCTCGGGGGCTAAGAGCCGCTCCCAGGCTTCTTTCGGCAGAAGCCGCGCTAAGAGAGCCCTGTGACCGGTACAATCGTCTTTGCGCGAAGAAGCCGCTTCTTCGGCTCCAGGAGCCGGAGAGAGCGGCAGCTTCGGAAAGGTGAAGAAGGATGCTGTATTGCACTAGGATTGTGTGCGCAGCTTGCCAACTGATGGAAAACAGTACCTTACCATTCTCCTGACTTTTCCAATCACGTGAATATTCGATTGGAAGCTGTTTTGGACAACTTTTCTTTTCTTCATGCCAAGCACTTGGCAGACCTCCGTGCAACGTTAGAACACGATGGGAGATGTTTTCTGTGCTGGCACACTTTCTCCTTGCCAGACATAGTGGAAAAGCTTTCTGCTAAGATGTAGACCACAAAAGACGCTAAAGACGAAGGTACGATGCTCTCCGGAGCTAAGAGCCGCTCCCAGGCTTCTTTCAGCAGAAGCCGCGCTAAGAGAGCACTGTGACCGGTACAATCGTCTTTGCGCGAAGATGCCCCTTCTTCGACTGCAGGAGCCGGAGAGAGCGGCAGCATCGGAAAGGTGAAGAAGGATGCTGTATTACATTGGGATTGTGTGCGCAGCTTGCCAACTGATAGAAAACAGTACCTTACCACTCTTCTGACTTTTCCAATCACATGAATATTCCATTGGAAGCTGTTTTGGACAACTTTTCTTTTCTTCATGCCAAGCATTTGGCACACCTCCGTGCAACGTCCAGATCACGATGGGAGATGTTTTCTGTGCTGGCACACTTTCTCCTTGCCAGACATAGTGGAAAAGCTTTCTGCTAAGATGTAGACCACAAAAGACACTAAAGACGAAGGTACGATGCTCTCCGGAGCTAAGAG
This sequence comes from Ammospiza nelsoni, assembly GCF_027579445.1. Lineage (NCBI taxonomy): Eukaryota > Metazoa > Chordata > Aves > Passeriformes > Passerellidae > Ammospiza > Ammospiza nelsoni. The sequence goes on along the minus strand of NC_080637.1, from coordinate 55,565,170 downwards.
CCGCTCCCGGGCTTCTTTCGGCAGAAGCCGCGCTAAGAGAGCACTGTGACCGGTACAATCGTCTTTGCGCGAAGAAGCCGCTTCTTCGGCTCCAGGAGCCGGAGAGAGCGGCAGCTTCGGAAAGGTGAAGAAGGATGCTGTATTGCACTGGGATTGTGTGCGCAGCTTGCCAACTGATGGAAAACAGTACCTTACCACTCTCCTGACTTTTCCAATCACATGAATATTCGATTAGAAGCTCTTTTGGACAGCTTTTCTTTTCTTCAGGCCAAACACTTCCAGACCTCCGTGCAACGTCCAGATCACGATGGGAGATGTTTTCTGTGCTGGCACACTTTCTCCTTGCCAGATGTAGTGGAAAAGCTTTTTGCTAAGATGTAGACCACAAAAGACGCTAAAGACGAAGGTACGATGCTCTCCGGAGCTAAGAGCCGCTCCCGGGCTTCTTTCGGCAGAAGCCGCGCTAAGAGAGCACTGTGACCGGTACAATCGTCTTTGCGCGAAGAAGCCGCTTCTTCGGCTCCAGGAGCCGGAGAGAGCGGCAGCTTCGGAAAGGTGAAGAAGGATGCTGTATTGCACTGGGATTGTGTGTGCAGCTTGCCAATTGATAGAAAACAGTACCTTACCACTCTCCTGACTTTTCCAATCACATGAATATTCGATTGGAAGCTGTTTTGGACAACTTTTCTTTTCTTCATGCCAAGCATTTGGCAGACCTCCGTGCAACGTCCAGATAACGATGGGAAAAGTTTTCTGTGCTGGCACACTTCCTCCTTGCCAGACATAGTGGAAAAGCTTTCTGCTAAGATGTAGACCACAAAAGACGCTAAAGACGAAGGTACGATGCTCTCCGGAGCTAAGAGCCGCTCCCGGGCTTCTTTCGGCAGAAGCCGCGCTAAGAGAGCACTGTGACCGGTACAATCGTCTTTGCGCGAAGAAGCCGCTTCTTCGGCTCCAGGAGCCGGAGAGAGCGGCAGCTTCAGAAAGGTGAAGAAGGATGCTGTACAACACTGGGATTGTGTGCGCAGCTTGCCAACTGATAGAAAACAGTACCTTACCACTCTCCTGACTTTTCCAATCACATGAATATTCGATTGGAAGCTGTTTTGGACAACTTTTCTTTTCTTCATGCCAAGCACTTGGCAGACCTCCGTGCAACGTTAGAACACGATGGGAGATGTTTTCTGTGCTGGCACACTTTCTCCTTGCCAGATGTAGTGGAAAAGCTTTTTGCTAAGATGTAGACCACAAAAGACGCTAAAGACGAAGGTACGATGCTCTCCGGAGCTAAGAGCCGCTCCCGGGCTTCTTTCGGCAGAAGCCGCGCTAAGAGAGCACTGTGACCGGTACAATCGTCTTTGCGCGAAGAAGCCGCTTCTTCGGCTCCAGGAGCCGGAGAGAGCGGCAGCTTCGGAAAGGTGAAGAAGGATGCTGTATTGCACTGGGATTGTGTGTGCAGCTTGCCAATTGATAGAAAACAGTACCTTACCACTCTCCTGACTTTTCCAATCACATGAATATTCGATTGGAAGCTGTTTTGGACAACTTTTCTTTTCTTCATGCCAAGCATTTGGCAGACCTCCGTGCAACGTCCAGATAACGATGGGAAAAGTTTTCTGTGCTGGCACACTTCCTCCTTGCCAGACATAGTGGAAAAGCTTTCTGCTAAGATGTAGACCACAAAAGACGCTAAAGACGAAGGTGCGATGCTCTCCGGAGCTAAGAGCCGCTCCCGGGCTTCTTTCGGCAGAAGCCGCGCTAAGAGAGCACTGTGACCGGTACAATCGTCTTTGCGCGAAGAAGCCGCTTCTTCGGCTCCAGGAGCCGGAGAGAGCGGCAGCTTCAGAAAGGTGAAGAAGGATGCTGTACAACACTGGGATTGTGTGCGCAGCTTGCCAACTGATAGAAAACAGTACCTTACCACTCTCCTGACTTTTCCAATCACATGAATATTCGATTGGAAGCTGTTTTGGACAACTTTTCTTTTCTTCATGCCAAGCACTTGGCAGACCTCCGTGCAACGTTAGAACACGATGGGAGATGTTTTCTGTGCTGGCACACTTTCTCCTTGCCAGACATAGTGGAAAAGCTTTCTGCTAAGATGTAGACCACAAAAGACGCTAAAGACGAAGGTACGATGCTCTCCGGAGCAAAGAGCCGCTCCCGGGCTTCTTTCGGCAGAAGCCGCGCTAAGAGAGCACTGTGAGCGGTACAATCGTCTTTGCGCGAAGAAGCCGCTTCTTCGGCTCCAGGAGCCGGAGAGAGCGGCAGCTTCCGAAAGGTGAAGAAGGATGCTGTATTGCACTGGGATTGTGTGCGCAGCTTGCCAACTGATAGAAAACAGTACCTTACCAGTCTTCTGACTTTTCCAATCACATGAATATTCGATTGGAAGCTGTTTTGGACAACTTTTCTTTTCTTCATGCCAAGCACTTGGCAGACCTCCGTGCAACGTTAGAACACGATGGGAGATGTTTTCTGTGCTGGCACACTTCCTCCTTGCCAGACATAGTGGAAAAGCTTTCTGCTAAGATGTAGACCACAAAAGACGCTAAAGACGAAGGTACGATGCTCTCCGGAGCTAAGAGCCGCTCCCGGGCTTCTTTCGGTAGAAGCCGCGCTAAGAGAGCACTGTGACCGGTACAATCGTCTTTGCGCGATGAAGCCGCTTCTTCGGCTCCAGGAGCCGGAGAGAGCGGCAGCATCGGAAAGGTGAAGAAGGATGCTGTATTGCACTGGGATTGTGTGCGCAGCTTGCCAACTGATGGAAAACAGTACCTTACCACTCTCCTGACTTTTCCAATCACGTGAATATTCGATTGGAAGCTCTTTCGGACAGCTTTTCTTCTCTTCATGCCAAACACTTGCAGACGTCCCTGCAACGTCCAGATCACGACGGGAGATGTTTTCTGTGCTGGCACACTTTCTCCTTGCCAGACATAGTGGAAAAGCTTTCTGCTAAGATGTAGACCACAAAAGACGCTAAAGACGAAGGTACGATGCTCTCCGGAGCTAAGAGCCGCTCCCGGGCTTCTTTCGGCAGAAGCCGCGCTAAGAGAGCACTGTGAGCGGTACAATCGTCTTTGCGCGAAGAAGCCGCTTCTTCGGCTCCAGGAGCCGGAGAGAGCGGCAGCTTCGGAAAGGTGAAGAAGGATGCTGTATTACATTGGGATTGTGTGCGCAGCTTGCCAACTGATAGAAAACAGTACCTTACCACTCTCCTGACTTTTCCAATCACATGAATATTCCAATGGAAGCTGTTTTGGACAACTTTTCTTTTCTTCATGCCAAGCACTTGGCAGACCTCCGTGCAACGTTAGAACACGATGGGAGATGTTTTCTGTGCTGGCACACTTCCTCCTTGCCAGACATAGTGGAAAAGCTTTCTGCTAAGATGTAGACCACAAAAGACGCTAAAGACGAAGGTACGATGCTCTCCGGAGCTAAGAGCCGCTCCCGGGCTTCTTTCGGCAGAAGCCGCGCTAAGAGAGCACTGTGACCGGTACAATCGTCTTTGCGCGAAGAAGCCGCTTCTTCGGCTCCAGGAGCCGGAGAGAGCGGCAGCTTCCGAAAGGTGAAGAAGGATGCTGTATTACATTGGGATTGTGTGCGCAGCTTGCCAACTGATAGAAAACAGTACTTTACCACTCTTCTGACTCTTCCAATCACATGAATATTCGATTGGAAGCTGTTTTGGACAACTTTTCTTTTCTTCATGCCAAGCATTTGGCAGACCTCCGTGCAACGTCCAGATCACGATGGGAAAAGTTTTCTGTGCTGGCACACTTTCTCCTTGCCAGACATAGTGGAAAAGCTTTCTGCTAAGATGTAGACCACAAAAGACGCTAAAGACGAAGGTACGATGCTCTCCGGAGCTAAGAGCCGCTCCCGGGCTTCTTTCGGCAGAAGCCGCGCTAAGAGAGCACTGTGACCGGTACAATCGTCTTTGCGCGAAGAAGCCGCTTCTTCGGCTCCAGGAGCCGGAGAGAGCGGCAGCTTCAAAAAGGTGAAGAAGGATGCTGTACAACACTGGGATTGTGTGCGCAGCTTGCCAACTGATAGAAAACAGTACTTTACCACTCTCCTGACTTTTCCAATCACATGAATATTCGATTGGAAGCTGTTTTGGACAACTTTTCTTTTCTTCATGCCAAACACTTGCAGACCTCCGTGCAACGTCCAGAACACGATGGGAGATGTTTTCTGTGCTGGCACAGTTTCTCCTTGCCAGATGTAGTGGAAAAGCTTTTTGCTAAGATGTAGACCACAAAAGACGCTAAAGACGAAGGTACGATGCTCTCGGGGGCTAAGAGCCGCTCCCAGGCTTCTTTCGGCAGAAGCCGCGCTAAGAGAGCCCTGTGACCGGTACAATCGTCTTTGCGCGAAGAAGCCGCTTCTTCGGCTCCAGGAGCCGGAGAGAGCGGCAGCTTCGGAAAGGTGAAGAAGGATGCTGTATTGCACTAGGATTGTGTGCGCAGCTTGCCAACTGATGGAAAACAGTACCTTACCATTCTCCTGACTTTTCCAATCACGTGAATATTCGATTGGAAGCTGTTTTGGACAACTTTTCTTTTCTTCATGCCAAGCACTTGGCAGACCTCCGTGCAACGTTAGAACACGATGGGAGATGTTTTCTGTGCTGGCACACTTTCTCCTTGCCAGACATAGTGGAAAAGCTTTCTGCTAAGATGTAGACCACAAAAGACGCTAAAGACGAAGGTACGATGCTCTCCGGAGCTAAGAGCCGCTCCCAGGCTTCTTTCAGCAGAAGCCGCGCTAAGAGAGCACTGTGACCGGTACAATCGTCTTTGCGCGAAGATGCCCCTTCTTCGACTGCAGGAGCCGGAGAGAGCGGCAGCATCGGAAAGGTGAAGAAGGATGCTGTATTACATTGGGATTGTGTGCGCAGCTTGCCAACTGATAGAAAACAGTACCTTACCACTCTTCTGACTTTTCCAATCACATGAATATTCCATTGGAAGCTGTTTTGGACAACTTTTCTTTTCTTCATGCCAAGCATTTGGCACACCTCCGTGCAACGTCCAGATCACGATGGGAGATGTTTTCTGTGCTGGCACACTTTCTCCTTGCCAGACATAGTGGAAAAGCTTTCTGCTAAGATGTAGACCACAAAAGACACTAAAGACGAAGGTACGATGCTCTCCGGAGCTAAGAGCCGCTCCCGGGCTTCTTTCGGCAGAAGCCGCGCTAAGAGAGCACTGTGACCGGTACAATCGTCTTTGCGCGAAGAAGCCGCTTCTTCGGCTCCAGGAGCCGGAGAGAGCGGCAGCTTCGGAAAGGTGAAGAAGGATGCTGTATTGCACTGGGATTGTGTGCGCAGCTTGCCAACTGATGGAAAACAGTACCTTACCACTCTCCTGACTTTTCCAATCACATGAATATTCGATTAGAAGCTCTTTTGGACAACTTTTCTTTTCTTCAGGCCAAACACTTCCAGACCTCCGTGCAACGTCCAGATCACGATGGGAGATGTTTTCTGTGCTGGCACACTTTCTCCTTGCCAGATGTAGTGGAAAAGCTTTTTGCTAAGATGTAGACCACAAAAGACGCTAAAGACGAAGGTACGATGCTCTCCGGAGCTAAGAGCCGCTCCCGGGCTTCTTTCGGCAGAAGCCGCGCTAAGAGAGCACTGTGACCGGTACAATCGTCTTTGCGCGAAGAAGCCGCTTCTTCGGCTCCAGGAGCCGGAGAGAGCGGCAGCTTCGGAAAGGTGAAGAAGGATGCTGTATTGCACTGGGATTGTGTGTGCAGCTTGCCAATTGATAGAAAACAGTACCTTACCACTCTCCTGACTTTTCCAATCACATGAATATTCGATTGGAAGCTGTTTTGGACAACTTTTCTTTTCTTCATGCCAAGCATTTGGCAGACCTCCGTGCAACGTCCAGATAACGATGGGAAAAGTTTTCTGTGCTGGCACACTTCCTCCTTGCCAGACATAGTGGAAAAGCTTTCTGCTAAGATGTAGACCACAAAAGACGCTAAAGACGAAGGTACGATGCTCTCCGGAGCTAAGAGCCGCTCCCGGGCTTCTTTCGGCAGAAGCCGCGCTAAGAGAGCACTGTGAGCGGTACAATCGTCTTTGCGCGAAGAAGCCGCTTCTTCGGCTCCAGGAGCCGGAGAGAGCGGCAGCTTCAGAAAGGTGAAGAAGGATGCTGTACAACACTGGGATTGTGTGCGCAGCTTGCCAACTGATAGAAAACAGTACCTTACCACTCTCCTGACTTTTCCAATCACATGAATATTCGATTGGAAGCTGTTTTGGACAACTTTTCTTTTCTTCATGCCAAGCACTTGGCAGACCTCCGTGCAACGTTAGAACACGATGGGAGATGTTTTCTGTGCTGGCACACTTTCTCCTTGCCAGACATAGTGGAAAAGCTTTCTGCTAAGATGTAGACCACAAAAGACGCTAAAGACGAAGGTACGATGCTCTCCGGAGCTAAGAGCCGCTCCCGGGCTTCTTTCGGCAGAAGCCGCGCTAAGAGAGCACTGTGACCGGTACAATCGTCTTTGCGCGAAGAAGCCGCTTCTTCGGTTCCAGGAGCCGGAGAGAGCGGCAGCATCGGAAAGGTGAAGAAGGATGCTGTATTGCACTGGGATTGTGTGCGCAGCTTGCCAACTGATAGAAAACAGTACCTTACCAGTCTTCTGACTTTTCCAATCACATGAATATTCGATTGGAAGCTGTTTTGGACAACTTTTCTTTTCTTCATGCCAAGCACTTGGCAGACCTCCGTGCAACGTTAGAACACGATGGGAGATGTTTTCTGTGCTGGCACACTTCCTCCTTGCCAGACATAGTGGAAAAGCTTTCTGCTAGGATGTAGACCACAAAAGACGCTAAAGACGAAGGTACGATGCTCTCCGGAGCTAAGAGCCGCTCCCGGGCTTCTTTCGGTAGAAGCCGCGCTAAGAGAGCACTGTGACCGGTACAATCGTCTTTGCGCGATGAAGCCGCTTCTTCGGCTCCAGGAGCCGGAGAGAGCGGCAGCATCGGAAAGGTGAAGAAGGATGCTGTATTGCACTGGGATTGTGTGCGCAGCTTGCCAACTGATGGAAAACAGTACCTTACCACTCTCCTGACTTTTCCAATCACGTGAATATTCGATTGGAAGCTCTTTCGGACAGCTTTTCTTCTCTTCATGCCAAACACTTGCAGACGTCCGTGCAACGTCCAGATCACGATGGGAGATGTTTTCTGTGCTGGCACACTTTCTCCTTGCCAGACATAGTGGAAAAGCTTTCTGCTAAGATGTAGACCACAAAAGACGCTAAAGACGAAGGTACGATGCTCTCCGGAGCTAAGAGCCGCTCCCGGGCTTCTTTCGGCAGAAGCCGCGCTAAGAGAGCACTGTGAGCGGTACAATCGTCTTTGCGCGAAGAAGCCGCTTCTTCGGCTCCAGGAGCCGGAGAGAGCGGCAGCTTCGGAAAGGTGAAGAAGGATGCTTTATTACATTGGGATTGTGTGCGCAGCTTGCCAACTGATAGAAAACAGTACCTTACCACTCTCCTGACTTTTCCAATCACATGAATATTCCAATGGAAGCTGTTTTGGACAACTTTTCTTTTCTTCATGCCAAGCACTTGGCAGACCTCCGTGCAACGTTAGAACACGATGGGAGATGTTTTCTGTGCTGGCACACTTCCTCCTTGCCAGACATAGTGGAAAAGCTTTCTGCTAAGATGTAGACCACAAAAGACGCTAAAGACGAAGGTACGATGCTCTCCGGAGCTAAGAGCCGCTCCCGGGCTTCTTTCGGCAGAAGCCGCGCTAAGAGAGCACTGTGACCGGTACAATCGTCTTTGCGCGAAGAAGCCGCTTCTTCGGCTCCAGGAGCCGGAGAGAGCGGCAGCTTCCGAAAGGTGAAGAAGGATGCTGTATTACATTGGGATTGTGTGCGCAGCTTGCCAACTGATAGAAAACAGTACTTTACCACTCTTCTGACTCTTCCAATCACATGAATATTCGATTGGAAGCTGTTTTGGACAACTTTTCTTTTCTTCATGCCAAGCATTTGGCAGACCTCCGTGCAACGTTAGAACACGATGGGAAAAGTTTTCTGTGCTGGCACACTTTCTCCTTGCCAGACATAGTGGAAAAGCTTTCTGCTAAGATGTAGACCACAAAAGACGCTAAAGACGAAGGTACGATGCTCTCCGGAGCAAAGAGCCGCTCCCGGGCTTCTTTCGGCAGAAGCCGCGCTAAGAGAGCACTGTGAGCGGTACAATCGTCTTTGCGCGAAGAAGCCGCTTCTTCGGCTCCAGGAGCCGGAGAGAGCGGCAGCTTCCGAAAGGTGAAGAAGGATGCTGTATTGCACTGGGATTGTGTGCGCAGCTTGCCAACTGATAGAAAACAGTACCTTACCAGTCTTCTGACTTTTCCAATCACATGAATATTCGATTGGAAGCTGTTTTGGACAACTTTTCTTTTCTTCATGCCAAGCACTTGGCAGACCTCCGTGCAACGTTAGAACACGATGGGAGATGTTTTCTGTGCTGGCACACTTCCTCCTTGCCAGACATAGTGGAAAAGCTTTCTGCTAAGATGTAGACCACAAAAGACGCTAAAGACGAAGGTACGATGCTCTCCGGAGCTAAGAGCCGCTCCCGGGCTTCTTTCGGTAGAAGCCGCGCTAAGAGAGCACTGTGACCGGTACAATCGTCTTTGCGCGATGAAGCCGCTTCTTCGGCTCCAGGAGCCGGAGAGAGCGGCAGCATCGGAAAGGTGAAGAAGGATGCTGTATTGCACTGGGATTGTGTGCGCAGCTTGCCAACTGATGGAAAACAGTACCTTACCACTCTCCTGACTTTTCCAATCACGTGAATATTCGATTGGAAGCTCTTTCGGACAGCTTTTCTTCTCTTCATGCCAAACACTTGCAGACGTCCGTGCAACGTCCAGATCACGACGGGAGATGTTTTCTGTGCTGGCACACTTTCTCCTTGCCAGACATAGTGGAAAAGCTTTCTGCTAAGATGTAGACCACAAAAGACGCTAAAGACGAAGGTACGATGCTCTCCGGAGCTAAGAGCCGCTCCCGGGCTTCTTTCGGCAGAAGCCGCGCTAAGAGAGCACTGTGAGCGGTACAATCGTCTTTGCGCGAAGAAGCCGCTTCTTCGGCTCCAGGAGCCGGAGAGAGCGGCAGCTTCGGAAAGGTGAAGAAGGATGCTGTATTACATTGGGATTGTGTGCGCAGCTTGCCAACTGATAGAAAACAGTACCTTACCACTCTCCTGACTTTTCCAATCACATGAATATTCCAATGGAAGCTGTTTTGGACAACTTTTCTTTTCTTCATGCCAAGCACTTGGCAGACCTCCGTGCAACGTTAGAACACGATGGGAGATGTTTTCTGTGCTGGCACACTTCCTCCTTGCCAGACATAGTGGAAAAGCTTTCTGCTAAGATGTAGACCACAAAAGACGCTAAAGACGAAGGTACGATGCTCTCCGGAGCTAAGAGCCGCTCCCGGGCTTCTTTCGGCAGAAGCCGCGCTAAGAGAGCACTGTGACCGGTACAATCGTCTTTGCGCGAAGAAGCCGCTTCTTCGGCTCCAGGAGCCGGAGAGAGCGGCAGCTTCCGAAAGGTGAAGAAGGATGCTGTATTACATTGGGATTGTGTGCGCAGCTTGCCAACTGATAGAAAACAGTACTTTACCACTCTTCTGACTCTTCCAATCACATGAATATTCGATTGGAAGCTGTTTTGGACAACTTTTCTTTTCTTCATGCCAAGCATTTGGCAGACCTCCGTGCAACGTCCAGATCACGATGGGAAAAGTTTTCTGTGCTGGCACACTTTCTCCTTGCCAGACATAGTGGAAAAGCTTTCTGCTAAGATGTAGACCACAAAAGACGCTAAAGACGAAGGTACGATGCTCTCCGGAGCTAAGAGCCGCTCCCGGGCTTCTTTCGGCAGAAGCCGCGCTAAGAGAGCACTGTGACCGGTACAATCGTCTTTGCGCGAAGAAGCCGCTTCTTCGGCTCCAGGAGCCGGAGAGAGCGGCAGCTTCAAAAAGGTGAAGAAGGATGCTGTACAACACTGGGATTGTGTGCGCAGCTTGCCAACTGATAGAAAACAGTACTTTACCACTCTCCTGACTTTTCCAATCACATGAATATTCGATTGGAAGCTGTTTTGGACAACTTTTCTTTTCTTCATGCCAAACACTTGCAGACCTCCGTGCAACGTCCAGAACACGATGGGAGATGTTTTCTGTGCTGGCACAGTTTCTCCTTGCCAGATGTAGTGGAAAAGCTTTTTGCTAAGATGTAGACCACAAAAGACGCTAAAGACGAAGGTACGATGCTCTCGGGGGCTAAGAGCCGCTCCCAGGCTTCTTTCGGCAGAAGCCGCGCTAAGAGAGCCCTGTGACCGGTACAATCGTCTTTGCGCGAAGAAGCCGCTTCTTCGGCTCCAGGAGCCGGAGAGAGCGGCAGCTTCGGAAAGGTGAAGAAGGATGCTGTATTGCACTAGGATTGTGTGCGCAGCTTGCCAACTGATGGAAAACAGTACCTTACCATTCTCCTGACTTTTCCAATCACGTGAATATTCGATTGGAAGCTGTTTTGGACAACTTTTCTTTTCTTCATGCCAAGCACTTGGCAGACCTCCGTGCAACGTTAGAACACGATGGGAGATGTTTTCTGTGCTGGCACACTTTCTCCTTGCCAGACATAGTGGAAAAGCTTTCTGCTAAGATGTAGACCACAAAAGACGCTAAAGACGAAGGTACGATGCTCTCCGGAGCTAAGAGCCGCTCCCACGCTTCTTTCAGCAGAAGCCGCGCTAAGAGAGCACTGTGACCGGTACAATCGTCTTTGCGCGAAGATGCCCCTTCTTCGACTGCAGGAGCCGGAGAGAGCGGCAGCATCGGAAAGGTGAAGAAGGATGCTGTATTACATTGGGATTGTGTGCGCAGCTTGCCAACTGATAGAAAACAGTACCTTACCACTCTTCTGACTTTTCCAATCACATGAATATTCCATTGGAAGCTGTTTTGGACAACTTTTCTTTTCTTCATGCCAAGCATTTGGCACACCTCCGTGCAACGTCCAGATCACGATGGGAGATGTTTTCTGTGCTGGCACACTTTCTCCTTGCCAGACATAGTGGAAAAGCTTTCTGCTAAGATGTAGACCACAAAAGACACTAAAGACGAAGGTACGATGCTCTCCGGAGCTAAGAGCCGCTCCCGGGCTTCTTTCGGCAGAAGCCGCGCTAAGAGAGCACTGTGACCGGTACAATCGTCTTTGCGCGAAGAAGCCGCTTCTTCGGCTCCAGGAGCCGGAGAGAGCGGCAGCTTCGGAAAGGTGAAGAAGGATGCTGTATTGCACTGGGATTGTGTGCGCAGCTTGCCAACTGATGGAAAACAGTACCTTACCACTCTCCTGACTTTTCCAATCACATGAATATTCGATTAGAAGCTCTTTTGGACAGCTTTTCTTTTCTTCAGGCCAAACACTTCCAGACCTCCGTGCAACGTCCAGATCACGATGGGAGATGTTTTCTGTGCTGGCACACTTTCTCCTTGCCAGATGTAGTGGAAAAGCTTTTTGCTAAGATGTAGACCACAAAAGACGCTAAAGACGAAGGTACGATGCTCTCCGGAGCTAAGAGCCGCTCCCGGGCTTCTTTCGGCAGAAGCCGCGCTAAGAGAGCACTGTGACCGGTACAATCGTCTTTGCGCGAAGAAGCCGCTTCTTCGGGTCCAGGAGCCGGAGAGAGCGGCAGCTTCGGAAAGGTGAAGAAGGATGCTGTATTGCACTGGGATTGTGTGTGCAGCTTGCCAATTGATAGAAAACAGTACCTTACCACTCTCCTGACTTTTCCAATCACATGAATATTCGATTGGAAGCTGTTTTGGACAACTTTTCTTTTCTTCATGCCAAGCATTTGGCAGACCTCCGTGCAACGTCCAGATAACGATGGGAAAAGTTTTCTGTGCTGGCACACTTCCTCCTTGCCAGACATAGTGGAAAAGCTTTCTGCTAAGATGTAGACCACAAAAGACGCTAAAGACGAAGGTACGATGCTCTCCGGAGCTAAGAGCCGCTCCCGGGCTTCTTTCGGCAGAAGCCGCGCTAAGAGAGCACTGTGACCGGTACAATCGTCTTTGCGCGAAGAAGCCGCTTCTTCGGCTCCAGGAGCCGGAGAGAGCGGCAGCTTCAGAAAGGTGAAGAAGGAAGCTGTACAACACTGGGATTGTGTGCGCAGCTTGCCAACTGATAGAAAACAGTACCTTACCACTCTCCTGACTTTTCCAATCACATGAATATTCGATTGGAAGCTGTTTTGGACAACTTTTCTTTTCTTCATGCCAAGCACTTGGCAGACCTCCGTGCAACGTTAGAACACGATGGGAGATGTTTTCTGTGCTGGCACACTTTCTCCTTGCCAGACATAGTGGAAAAGCTTTCTGCTAAGATGTAGACCACAAAAGACGCTAAAGACGAAGGTACGATGCTCTCCGGAGCTAAGAGCCGCTCCCGGGCTTCTTTCGGCAGAAGCCGCGCTAAGAGAGCACTGTGACCGGTACAATCGTCTTTGCGCGAAGAAGCCGCTTCTTCGGCTCCAGGAGCCGGAGAGAGCGGCAGCATCGGAAAGGTGAAGAAGGATGCTGTATTGCACTGGGATTGTGTGCGCAGCTTGCCAACTGATAGAAAACAGTACCTTACCACTCTCCTGACTTTTCCAATCACATGAATATTCGATTGGAAGCTGTTTTGGACAACTTTTCTTTTCTTCATGCCAAGCATTTGGCAGACCTCCGCGCAACGTCCAGATCACGATGGGAAAAGTTTTCTGTGCTGGCACACTTCCTCCTTGCCAGACATAGTGGAAAAGCTTTCTGCTAAGATGTAGACCACAAAAGACGCTAAAGACGAAGGTACGATGCTCTCCGGAGCAAAGAGCCGCTCCCGGGCTTCTTTCGGCAGAAGCCGCGCTAAGAGAGCACTGTTACCGGTACAATCGTCTTTGCGCGAAGAAGCCGCTTCTTCGGCTCCGGGAGCCGGAGAGAGCGGCAGCTTCGGAAAGGTGGAGAAGGATGCTGTAGTGCACTGGGATTGTGTGCGCAGCTTGCCAACTGATAGAAAACAGTACCTTACCACTCTCCTGACTTTTCCAATCACATGAATATTCGATTAGAAGCTCTTTTGGACAACTTTTCTTTCCTTCATGCCAAGCACTTGGCAGACCTCCGTGCAACGTTAGAACACGATGGGAGATGTTTTCTGTGCTGGCACACTTCCTCCTTGCCAGACATAGTGGAAAAGCTTTCTGCTAAGATGTAGACCACAAAAGACGCTAAAGACGAAGGTACGATGCTCTCCGGAGCTAAGAGCCGCTCCCGGGCTTCTTTCGGCAGAAGCCGCGCTAAGAGAGCACTGTGACCGGTACAATCGTCTTTGCGCGAAGAAGCCGCTTCTTCGGCTCCAGGAGCCGGAGAGAGCGGCAGCTTCGGAAAGGTGAAGAAGGATGCTGTATTGCACTGGGATTGTGTGCGCAGCTTGCCAACTGATGGAAAACAGTACCTTACCACTCTCCTGACTTTTCCAATCACATGAATATTCGATTAGAAGCTCTTTTGGACAGCTTTTCTTTTCTTCAGGCCAAACACTTCCAGACCTCCGTGCAACGTCCAGATCACGATGGGAGATGTTTTCTGTGCTGGCACACTTTCTCCTTGCCAGATGTAGTGGAAAAGCTTTTTGCTAAGATGTAGACCACAAAAGACGCTAAAGACGAAGGTACGATGCTCTCCGGAGCTAAGAGCCGCTCCCGGGCTTCTTTCGGCAGAAGCCGCGCTAAGAGAGCACTGTGACCGGTACAATCGTCTTTGCGCGAAGAAGCCGCTTCTTCGGCTCCAGGAGCCGGAGAGAGCGGCAGCTTCGGAAAGGTGGAGAAGGATGCTGTAGTGCACTGGGATTGTGTGCGCAGCTTGCCAACTGATAGAAAACAGTACCTTACCACTCTCCTGACTTTTCCAATCACATGAATATTCGATTGGAAGCTGTTTTGGACAACTTTTCTTTTCTTCATGCCAAGCATTTGGCAGACCTCCGCGCAACGTCCAGATCACGATGGGAAAAGTTTTCTGTGCTGGCACACTTCCTCCTTGCCAGACATAGTGGAAAAGCTTTCTGCTAAGATGTAGACCACAAAAGACGCTAAAGACGAAGGTACGATGCTCTCCGGAGCAAAGAGCCGCTCCCGGGCTTCTTTCGGCAGAAGCCGCGCTAAGAGAGCACTGTTACCGGTACAATCGTCTTTGCGCGAAGAAGCCGCTTCTTCGGCTCCGGGAGCCGGAGAGAGCGGCAGCTTCGGAAAGGTGGAGAAGGATGCTGTAGTGCACTGGGATTGTGTGCGCAGCTTGCCAACTGATAGAAAACAGTACCTTACCACTCTCCTGACTTTTCCAATCACATGAATATTCGATTAGAAGCTCTTTTGGACAACTTTTCTTTCCTTCATGCCAAGCACTTGGCAGACCTCCGTGCAACGTTAGAACACGATGGGAGATGTTTTCTGTGCTGGCACACTTCCTCCTTGCCAGACATAGTGGAAAAGCTTTCTGCTAAGATGTAGACCACAAAAGACGCTAAAGACGAAGGTACGATGCTCTCCGGAGCTAAGAGCCGCTCCCGGGCTTCTTTCGGCAGAAGCCGCGCTAAGAGAGCACTGTGACCGGTACAATCGTCTTTGCGCGAAGAAGCCGCTTCTTCGGCTCCAGGAGCCGGAGAGAGCGGCAGCTTCAAAAAGGTGAAGAAGGATGCTGTACAACACTGGGATTGTGTGCGCAGCTTGCCAACTGATAGAAAACAGTACTTTACCACTCTCCTGACTTTTCCAATCACATGAATATTCGATTGGAAGCTGTTTTGGACAACTTTTCTTTTCTTCATGCCAAACACTTGCAGACCTCCGTGCAACGTCCAGAACACGATGGGAGATGTTTTCTGTGCTGGCACAGTTTCTCCTTGCCAGATGTAGTGGAAAAGCTTTTTGCTAAGATGTAGACCACAAAAGACGCTAAAGACGAAGGTACGATGCTCTCGGGGGCTAAGAGCCGCTCCCAGGCTTCTTTCGGCAGAAGCCGCGCTAAGAGAGCCCTGTGACCGGTACAATCGTCTTTGCGCGAAGAAGCCGCTTCTTCGGCTCCAGGAGCCGGAGAGAGCGGCAGCTTCGGAAAGGTGAAGAAGGATGCTGTATTGCACTAGGATTGTGTGCGCAGCTTGCCAACTGATAGAAAACAGTACCTTACCATTCTCCTGACTTTTCCAATCACGTGAATATTCGATTGGAAGCTGTTTTGGACAACTTTTCTTTTCTTCATGCCAAGCACATGGCAGACCTCCGTGCAACGTTAGAACACGATGGGAGATGTTTTCTGTGCTGGCACACTTTCTCCTTGCCAGACATAGTGGAAAAGCTTTTTGCTAAGATGTAGACCACAAAAGACGCTAAAGACGAAGGTACGATGCTCTCCGGAGCTAAGAGCCGCTCCCAGGCTTCTTTCAGCAGAAGCCGCGCTAAGAGAGCACTGTGACCGGTACAATCGTCTTTGCGCGAAGATGCCCCTTCTTCGACTCCAGGAGCCGGAGAGAGCGGCAGCATCGGAAAGGTGAAGAAGGATGCTGTATTACATTGGGATTGTGTGCGCAGCATGCCAACTGATAGAAAACAGTACCTTACCACTCTTCTGACTTTTCCAATCACATGAATATTCCATTGGAAGCTGTTTTGGACAACTTTTCTTTTCTTCATGCCAAGCATTTGGCACACCTCCGTGCAACGTCCAGATCACGATGGGAGATGTTTTCTGTGCTGGCACACTTTCTCCTTGCCAGATGTAGTGGAAAAGCTTTTTGCTAAGATGTAGACCACAAAAGACGCTAAAGACGAAGGTACGATGCTCTCCGGAGCTAAGAGCCGCTCCCGGGCTTCTTTCGGCAGAAGCCGCGCTAAGAGAGCACTGTGACCGGTACAATCATCTTTGCGCGAAGAAGCCGCTTCTTCGGCTCCAGGAGCCGGAGAGAGCGGCAGCATCGGAAAGGTGAAGAAGGATGCTGTATTGCACTGGGATTGTGTGCGCAGCTTGCCAACTTATAGAAAACAGTACCTTACCACTCTCCTGACTTTTCCAATCACATGAATATTCGATTGGAAGCTGTTTTGGACAACTTTTCTTTTCTTCATGCCAAGCACTTGGCAGACCTCCGCGCAACGTCCAGATCACGATGGGAAAAGTTTTCTGTGCTGGC
The DNA here is from genome assembly GCF_027579445.1 of Ammospiza nelsoni. Lineage (NCBI taxonomy): Eukaryota > Metazoa > Chordata > Aves > Passeriformes > Passerellidae > Ammospiza > Ammospiza nelsoni. The sequence continues at coordinate 55,548,880 of NC_080637.1, read as the reverse complement.
ACACTTCCTCCTTGCCAGACATAGTGGAAAAGCTTTCTGCTAAGATGTAGACCACAAAAGACGCTAAAGACGAAGGTACGATGCTCTCCGGAGCTAAGAGCCGCTCCCGGGCTTCTTTCGGCAGAAGCCGCGCTAAGAGAGCACTGTGAGCGGTACAATCGTCTTTGCGCGAAGAAGCCGCTTCTTCGGCTCCAGGAGCCGGAGAGAGCGGCAGCTTCGGAAAGGTGAAGAAGGATGCTGTATTGCACTGGGATTGTGTGCGCAGCTTGCCAACTGATGGAAAACAGTACCTTACCACTCTCCTGACTTTTCCAATCACATGAATATTCGATTAGAAGCTCTTTTGGACAGCTTTTCATTTCTTCAGGCCAAACACTTCCAGACCTCCGTGCAACGTTAGAACACGATGGGAGATGTTTTCTGTGCTGGCACACTTTCTCCTTGCCAGACATAGTGGAAAAGCTTTCTGCTAAGATGTAGACCACAAAAGACGCTAAAGACGAAGGTACGATGCTCTCCGGAGCTAAGAGCCGCTCCCGGGCTTCTTTCGGCAGAAGCCGCGCTAAGAGAGCACTGTGACCGGTACAATCGTCTTTGCGCGAAGAAGCCGCTTCTTCGGCTCCAGGAGCCGGAGAGAGCGGCAGCATCGGAAAGGTGAAGAAGGATGCTGTATTGCACTGGGATTGTGTGCGCAGCTTGCCAACTGATAGAAAACAGTACCTTACCACTCTCCTGACTTTTCCAATCACATGAATATTCGATTGGAAGCTGTTTTGGACAACTTTTCTTTTCTTCATGCCAAGCATTTGGCAGACCTCCGCGCAACGTCCAGATCACGATGGGAAAAGTTTTCTGTGCTGGCACACTTCCTCCTTGCCAGACATAGTGGAAAAGCTTTCTGCTAAGATGTAGACCACAAAAGACGCTAAAGACGAAGGTACGATGCTCTCCGGAGCAAAGAGCCGCTCCCGGGCTTCTTTCGGCAGAAGCCGCGCTAAGAGAGCACTGTTACCGGTACAATCGTCTTTGCGCGAAGAAGCCGCTTCTTCGGCTCCGGGAGCCGGAGAGAGCGGCAGCTTCGGAAAGGTGGAGAAGGATGCTGTAGTGCACTGGGATTGTGTGCGCAGCTTGCCAACTGATAGAAAACAGTACCTTACCACTCTCCTGACTTTTCCAATCACATGAATATTCGATTAGAAGCTCTTTTGGACAACTTTTCTTTCCTTCATGCCAAGCACTTGGCAGACCTCCGTGCAACGTTAGAACACGATGGGAGATGTTTTCTGTGCTGGCACACTTCCTCCTTGCCAGACATAGTGGAAAAGCTTTCTGCTAAGATGTAGACCACAAAAGACGCTAAAGACGAAGGTACGATGCTCTCCGGAGCTAAGAGCCGCTCCCGGGCTTCTTTCGGCAGAAGCCGCGCTAAGAGAGCACTGTGACCGGTACAATCGTCTTTGCGCGAAGAAGCCGCTTCTTCGGCTCCAGGAGCCGGAGAGAGCGGCAGCTTCAAAAAGGTGAAGAAGGATGCTGTACAACACTGGGATTGTGTGCGCAGCTTGCCAACTGATAGAAAACAGTACTTTACCACTCTCCTGACTTTTCCAATCACATGAATATTCGATTGGAAGCTGTTTTGGACAACTTTTCTTTTCTTCATGCCAAACACTTGCAGACCTCCGTGCAACGTCCAGAACACGATGGGAGATGTTTTCTGTGCTGGCACAGTTTCTCCTTGCCAGATGTAGTGGAAAAGCTTTTTGCTAAGATGTAGACCACAAAAGACGCTAAAGACGAAGGTACGATGCTCTCGGGGGCTAAGAGCCGCTCCCAGGCTTCTTTCGGCAGAAGCCGCGCTAAGAGAGCCCTGTGACCGGTACAATCGTCTTTGCGCGAAGAAGCCGCTTCTTCGGCTCCAGGAGCCGGAGAGAGCGGCAGCTTCGGAAAGGTGAAGAAGGATGCTGTATTGCACTAGGATTGTGTGCGCAGCTTGCCAACTGATAGAAAACAGTACCTTACCATTCTCCTGACTTTTCCAATCACGTGAATATTCGATTGGAAGCTGTTTTGGACAACTTTTCTTTTCTTCATGCCAAGCACATGGCAGACCTCCGTGCAACGTTAGAACACGATGGGAGATGTTTTCTGTGCTGGCACACTTTCTCCTTGCCAGACATAGTGGAAAAGCTTTTTGCTAAGATGTAGACCACAAAAGACGCTAAAGACGAAGGTACGATGCTCTCCGGAGCTAAGAGCCGCTCCCAGGCTTCTTTCAGCAGAAGCCGCGCTAAGAGAGCACTGTGACCGGTACAATCGTCTTTGCGCGAAGATGCCCCTTCTTCGACTCCAGGAGCCGGAGAGAGCGGCAGCATCGGAAAGGTGAAGAAGGATGCTGTATTACATTGGGATTGTGTGCGCAGCATGCCAACTGATAGAAAACAGTACCTTACCACTCTTCTGACTTTTCCAATCACATGAATATTCCATTGGAAGCTGTTTTGGACAACTTTTCTTTTCTTCATGCCAAGCATTTGGCACACCTCCGTGCAACGTCCAGATCACGATGGGAGATGTTTTCTGTGCTGGCACACTTTCTCCTTGCCAGATGTAGTGGAAAAGCTTTTTGCTAAGATGTAGACCACAAAAGACGCTAAAGACGAAGGTACGATGCTCTCCGGAGCTAAGAGCCGCTCCCGGGCTTCTTTCGGCAGAAGCCGCGCTAAGAGAGCACTGTGACCGGTACAATCATCTTTGCGCGAAGAAGCCGCTTCTTCGGCTCCAGGAGCCGGAGAGAGCGGCAGCATCGGAAAGGTGAAGAAGGATGCTGTATTGCACTGGGATTGTGTGCGCAGCTTGCCAACTTATAGAAAACAGTACCTTACCACTCTCCTGACTTTTCCAATCACATGAATATTCGATTGGAAGCTGTTTTGGACAACTTTTCTTTTCTTCATGCCAAGCACTTGGCAGACCTCCGCGCAACGTCCAGATCACGATGGGAAAAGTTTTCTGTGCTGGCACACTTCCTCCTTGCCAGACATAGTGGAAAAGCTTTCTGCTAAGATGTAGACCACAAAAGACGCTAAAGACGAAGGTACGATGCTCTCCGGAGCTAAGAGCCGCTCCCGGGCTTCTTTCGGCAGAAGCCGCGCTAAGAGAGCACTGTGAGCGGTACAATCGTCTTTGCGCGAAGAAGCCGCTTCTTCGGCTCCAGGAGCCGGAGAGAGCGGCAGCTTCAGAAAGGTGAAGAAGGATGCTGTACAACACTGGGATTGTGTGCGCAGCTTGCCAACTGATAGAAAACAGTACCTTACCACTCTCCTGACTTTTCCAATCACATGAATATTCGATTGGAAGCTGTTTTGGACAACTTTTCTTTTCTTCATGCCAAGCATTTGGCAGACCTCCGTGCAACGTCCAGATCACGATGGGAAAAGTTTTCTGTGCTGGCACACTTCCTCCTTGCCAGACATAGTGGAAAAGCTTTCTGCTAAGATGTAGACCACAAAAGACGCTAAAGACGAAGGTACGATGCTCTCCGGAGCTAAGAGCCGCTCCCGGGCTTCTTTCGGCAGAAGCCGCGCTAAGAGAGCACTGTGAGCGGTACAATCGTCTTTGCGCGAAGAAGCCGCTTCTTCGGCTCCAGGAGCCGGAGAGAGCGGCAGCTTCCGAAAGGTGAAGAAGGATGCTGTATTACATTGGGATTGTGTGCGCAGCTTGCCAACTGATAGAAAACAGTACTTTACCACTCTTCTGACTCTTCCAATCACATGAATATTCGATTGGAAGCTGTTTTGGACAACTTTTCTTTTCTTCATGCCAAGCATTTGGCAGACCTCCGTGCAACGTCCAGATCACGATGGGAAAAGTTTTCTGTGCTGGCACACTTTCTCCTTGCCAGACATAGTGGAAAAGCTTTCTGCTAAGATGTAGACCACAAAAGACGCTAAAGACGAAGGTACGATGCTCTCCGGAGCAAAGAGCCGCTCCCGGGCTTCTTTCGGCAGAAGCCGCGCTAAGAGAGCACTGTGACCGGTACAATCGTCTTTGCGCGAAGAAGCCGCTTCTTCGGCTCCAGGAGCCGGAGAGAGCGGCAGCTTCCGAAAGGTGAAGAAGGATGCTGTATTGCACTGGGATTGTGTGCGCAGCTTGCCAACTGATAGAAAACAGTACCTTACCAGTCTTCTGACTTTTCCAATCACATGAATATTCCAATGGAAGCTGTTTTGGACAACTTTTCTTTTCTTCATGCCAAGCACTTGGCAGACCTCCGTGCAACGTTAGAACACGATGGGAGATGTTTTCTGTGCTGGCACACTTCCTCCTTGCCAGACATAGTGGAAAAGCTTTCTGCTAAGATGTAGACCACAAAAGACGCTAAAGACGAAGGTACGATGCTCTCCGGAGCTAAGAGCCGCTCCCGGGCTTCTTTCGGCAGAAGCCGCGCTAAGAGAGCACTGTGACCGGTACAATCGTCTTTGCGCGATGAAGCCGCTTCTTCGGCTCCAGGAGCCGGAGAGAGCGGCAGCATCGGAAAGGTGAAGAAGGATGCTGTATTGCACTGGGATTGTGTGCGCAGCTTGCCAACTGATGGAAAACAGTACCTTACCACTCTCCTGACTTTTCCAATCACGTGAATATTCGATTGGAAGCTCTTTCGGACAGCTTTTCTTCTCTTCATGCCAAACACTTGCAGACGTCCGTGCAACGTCCAGATCACGATGGGAGATGTTTTCTGTGCTGGCACACTTTCTCCTTGCCAGACATAGTGGAAAAGCTTTCTGCTAAGATGTAGACCACAAAAGACGCTAAAGACGAAGGTACGATGCTCTCCGGAGCTAAGAGCCGCTCCCGGGCTTCTTTCGGCAGAAGCCGCGCTAAGAGAGCACTGTGAGCGGTACAATCGTCTTTGCGCGAAGAAGCCGCTTCTTCGGCTCCAGGAGCCGGAGAGAGCGGCAGCTTCGGAAAGGTGAAGAAGGATGCTGTATTACATTGGGATTGTGTGCGCAGCTTGCCAACTGATAGAAAACAGTACCTTACCACTCTCCTGACTTTTCCAATCACATGAATATTCGATTGGAAGCTGTTTTGGACAACTTTTCTTTTCTTCATGCCAAGCACTTGGCAGACCTCCGTGCAACGTTAGAACACGATGGGAGATGTTTTCTGTGCTGGCACACTTCCTCCTTGCCAGACATAGTGGAAAAGCTTTCTGCTAAGATGTAGACCACAAAAGACGCTAAAGACGAAGGTACGATGCTCTCCGGAGCTAAGAGCCGCTCCCGGGCTTCTTTCGGCAGAAGCCGCGCTAAGAGAGCACTGTGACCGGTACAATCGTCTTTGCGCGAAGAAGCCGCTTCTTCGGCTCCATGAGCCGGAGAGAGCGGCAGCTTCCGAAAGGTGAAGAAGGATGCTGTATTACATTGGGATTGTGTGCGCAGCTTGCCAACTGATAGAAAACAGTACTTTACCACTCTTCTGACTCTTCCAATCACATGAATATTCGATTGGAAGCTGTTTTGGACAACTTTTCTTTTCTTCATGCCAAGCATTTGGCAGACCTCCGTGCAACGTTAGAACACGATGGGAAAAGTTTTCTGTGCTGGCACACTTTCTCCTTGCCAGATGTAGTGGAAAAGCTTTCTGCTAAGATGTAGACCACAAAAGACGCTAAAGACGAAGGTACGATGCTCTCCGGAGCAAAGAGCCGCTCCCGGGCTTCTTTCGGCAGAAGCCGCGCTAAGAGAGCACTGTGACCGGTACAATCGTCTTTGCGCGAAGAAGCCGCTTCTTCGGCTCCTGGAGCCGGAGAGAGCGGCAGCTTCCGAAAGGTGAAGAAGGATGCTGTATTGCACTGGGATTGTGTGCGCAGCTTGCCAACTGATAGAAAACAGTACCTTACCAGTCTTCTGACTTTTCCAATCACATGAATATTCGATTGGAAGCTGTTTTGGACAACTTTTCTTTTCTTCATGCCAAGCACTTGGCAGACCTCCGTGCAACGTTAGAACACGATGGGAGATGTTTTCTGTGCTGGCACACTTCCTCCTTGCCAGACATAGTGGAAAAGCTTTCTGCTAAGATGTAGACCACAAAAGACGCTAAAGACGAAGGTACGATGCTCTCCGGAGCTAAGAGCCGCTCCCGGGCTTCTTTCGGTAGAAGCCGCGCTAAGAGAGCACTGTGACCGGTACAATCGTCTTTGCGCGAAGAAGCCGCTTCTTCGGCTCCAGGAGCCGGAGAGAGCGGCAGCATCGGAAAGGTGAAGAAGGATGCTGTATTGCACTGGGATTGTGTGCGCAGCTTGCCAACTGATGGAAAACAGTACCTTACCACTCTCCTGACTTTTCCAATCACGTGAATATTCGATTGGAAGCTCTTTCGGACAGCTTTTCTTCTCTTCATGCCAAACACTTGCAGACGTCCGTGCAACGTCCAGATCACGACGGGAGATGTTTTCTGTGCTGGCACACTTTCTCCTTGCCAGACATAGTGGAAAAGCTTTCTGCTAAGATGTAGACCACAAAAGACGCTAAAGACGAAGGTACGATGCTCTCCGGAGCTAAGAGCCGCTCCCGGGCTTCTTTCGGCAGAAGCCGCGCTAAGAGAGCACTGTGAGCGGTACAATCGTCTTTGCGCGAAGAAGCCGCTTCTTCGGCTCCAGGAGCCGGAGAGAGCGGCAGCTTCGGAAAGGTGAAGAAGGATGCTGTATTACATTGGGATTGTGTGCGCAGCTTGCCAACTGATAGAAAACAGTACCTTACCACTCTCCTGACTTTTCCAATCACATGAATATTCCAATGGAAGCTGTTTTGGACAACTTTTCTTTTCTTCATGCCAAGCACTTGGCAGACCTCCGTGCAACGTTAGAACACGATGGGAGATGTTTTCTGTGCTGGCACACTTCCTCCTTGCCAGACATAGTGGAAAAGCTTTCTGCTAAGATGTAGACCACAAAAGACGCTAAAGACGAAGGTACGATGCTCTCCGGAGCTAAGAGCCGCTCCCGGGCTTCTTTCGGCAGAAGCCGCGCTAAGAGAGCACTGTGACCGGTACAATCGTCTTTGCGCGAAGAAGCCGCTTCTTCGGCTCCAGGAGCCGGAGAGAGCGGCAGCTTCCGAAAGGTGAAGAAGGATGCTGTATTACATTGGGATTGTGTGCGCAGCTTGCCAACTGATAGAAAACAGTACTTTACCACTCTTCTGACTCTTCCAATCACATGAATATTCGATTGGAAGCTGTTTTGGACAACTTTTCTTTTCTTCATGCCAAGCATTTGGCAGACCTCCGTGCAACGTCCAGATCACGATGGGAAAAGTTTTCTGTGCTGGCACACTTTCTCCTTGCCAGACATAGTGGAAAAGCTTTCTGCTAAGATGTAGACCACAAAAGACGCTAAAGACGAAGGTACGATGCTCTCCGGAGCTAAGAGCCGCTCCCGGGCTTCTTTCGGCAGAAGCCGCGCTAAGAGAGCACTGTGACCGGTACAATCGTCTTTGCGCGAAGAAGCCGCTTCTTCGGCTCCAGGAGCCGGAGAGAGCGGCAGCTTCGGAAAGGTGAAGAAGGATGCTGTATTACATTGGGATTGTGTGCGCAGCTTGCCAACTGATAGAAAACAGTACCTTACCACTCTCCTGACTTTTCCAATCACATGAATATTCGATTGGAAGCTGTTTTGGACAACTTTTCTTTTCTTCATGCCAAGCACTTGGCAGACCTCCGTGCAACGTTAGAACACGATGGGAGATGTTTTCTGTGCTGGCACACTTCCTCCTTGCCAGACATAGTGGAAAAGCTTTCTGCTAAGATGTAGACCACAAAAGACGCTAAAGACGAAGGTACGATGCTCTCCGGAGCTAAGAGCCGCTCCCGGGCTTCTTTCGGCAGAAGCCGCGCTAAGAGAGCACTGTGACCGGTACAATCGTCTTTGCGCGATGAAGCCGCTTCTTCGGCTCCAGGAGCCGGAGAGAGCGGCAGCATCGGAAAGGTGAAGAAGGATGCTGTATTGCACTGGGATTGTGTGCGCAGCTTGCCAACTGATGGAAAACAGTACCTTACCACTCTCCTGACTTTTCCAATCACGTGAATATTCGATTGGAAGCTCTTTCGGACAGCTTTTCTTCTCTTCATGCCAAACACTTGCAGACGTCCGTGCAACGTCCAGATCACGATGGGAGATGTTTTCTGTGCTGGCACACTTTCTCCTTGCCAGACATAGTGGAAAAGCTTTCTGCTAAGATGTAGACCACAAAAGACGCTAAAGACGAAGGTACGATGCTCTCCGGAGCTAAGAGCCGCTCCCGGGCTTCTTTCGGCAGAAGCCGCGCTAAGAGAGCACTGTGAGCGGTACAATCGTCTTTGCGCGAAGAAGCCGCTTCTTCGGCTCCAGGAGCCGGAGAGAGCGGCAGCTTCGGAAAGGTGAAGAAGGATGCTGTATTACATTGGGATTGTGTGCGCAGCTTGCCAACTGATAGAAAACAGTACCTTACCACTCTCCTGACTTTTCCAATCACATGAATATTCGATTGGAAGCTGTTTTGGACAACTTTTCTTTTCTTCATGCCAAGCACTTGGCAGACCTCCGTGCAACGTTAGAACACGATGGGAGATGTTTTCTGTGCTGGCACACTTCCTCCTTGCCAGACATAGTGGAAAAGCTTTCTGCTAAGATGTAGACCACAAAAGACGCTAAAGACGAAGGTACGATGCTCTCCGGAGCTAAGAGCCGCTCCCGGGCTTCTTTCGGCAGAAGCCGCGCTAAGAGAGCACTGTGACCGGTACAATCGTCTTTGCGCGAAGAAGCCGCTTCTTCGGCTCCAGGAGCCGGAGAGAGCGGCAGCTTCCGAAAGGTGAAGAAGGATGCTGTATTACATTGGGATTGTGTGCGCAGCTTGCCAACTGATAGAAAACAGTACTTTACCACTCTTCTGACTCTTCCAATCACATGAATATTCGATTGGAAGCTGTTTTGGACAACTTTTCTTTTCTTCATGCCAAGCATTTGGCAGACCTCCGTGCAACGTTAGAACACGATGGGAAAAGTTTTCTGTGCTGGCACACTTTCTCCTTGCCAGACATAGTGGAAAAGCTTTCTGCTAAGATGTAGACCACAAAAGACGCTAAAGACGAAGGTACGATGCTCTCCGGAGCAAAGAGCCGCTCCCGGGCTTCTTTCGGCAGAAGCCGCGCTAAGAGAGCACTGTGACCGGTACAATCGTCTTTGCGCGAAGAAGCCGCTTCTTCGGCTCCTGGAGCCGGAGAGAGCGGCAGCTTCCGAAAGGTGAAGAAGGATGCTGTATTGCACTGGGATTGTGTGCGCAGCTTGCCAACTGATAGAAAACAGTACCTTACCAGTCTTCTGACTTTTCCAATCACATGAATATTCGATTGGAAGCTGTTTTGGACAACTTTTCTTTTCTTCATGCCAAGCACTTGGCAGACCTCCGTGCAACGTTAGAACACGATGGGAGATGTTTTCTGTGCTGGCACACTTCCTCCTTGCCAGACATAGTGGAAAAGCTTTCTGCTAAGATGTAGACCACAAAAGACGCTAAAGACGAAGGTACGATGCTCTCCGGAGCTAAGAGCCGCTCCCGGGCTTCTTTCGGTAGAAGCCGCGCTAAGAGAGCACTGTGACCGGTACAATCGTCTTTGCGCGATGAAGCCGCTTCTTCGGCTCCAGGAGCCGGAGAGAGCGGCAGCATCGGAAAGGTGAAGAAGGATGCTGTATTGCACTGGGATTGTGTGCGCAGCTTGCCAACTGATGGAAAACAGTACCTTACCACTCTCCTGACTTTTCCAATCACGTGAATATTCGATTGGAAGCTCTTTCGGACAGCTTTTCTTCTCTTCATGCCAAACACTTGCAGACGTCCGTGCAACGTCCAGATCACGACGGGAGATGTTTTCTGTGCTGGCACACTTTCTCCTTGCCAGACATAGTGGAAAAGCTTTCTGCTAAGATGTAGACCACAAAAGACGCTAAAGACGAAGGTACGATGCTCTCCGGAGCTAAGAGCCGCTCCCGGGCTTCTTTCGGCAGAAGCCGCGCTAAGAGAGCACTGTGAGCGGTACAATCGTCTTTGCGCGAAGAAGCCGCTTCTTCGGCTCCAGGAGCCGGAGAGAGCGGCAGCTTCGGAAAGGTGAAGAAGGATGCTGTATTACATTGGGATTGTGTGCGCAGCTTGCCAACTGATAGAAAACAGTACCTTACCACTCTCCTGACTTTTCCAATCACATGAATATTCGATTGGAAGCTGTTTTGGACAACTTTTCTTTTCTTCATGCCAAGCACTTGGCAGACCTCCGTGCAACGTTAGAACACGATGGGAGATGTTTTCTGTGCTGGCACACTTCCTCCTTGCCAGACATAGTGGAAAAGCTTTCTGCTAAGATGTAGACCACAAAAGACGCTAAAGACGAAGGTACGATGCTCTCCGGAGCTAAGAGCCGCTCCCGGGCTTCTTTCGGCAGAAGCCGCGCTAAGAGAGCACTGTGACCGGTACAATCGTCTTTGCGCGAAGAAGCCGCTTCTTCGGCTCCAGGAGCCGGAGAGAGCGGCAGCTTCCGAAAGGTGAAGAAGGATGCTGTATTACATTGGGATTGTGTGCGCAGCTTGCCAACTGATAGAAAACAGTACTTTACCACTCTTCTGACTCTTCCAATCACATGAATATTCGATTGGAAGCTGTTTTGGACAACTTTTCTTTTCTTCATGCCAAGCATTTGGCAGACCTCCGTGCAACGTCCAGATCACGATGGGAAAAGTTTTCTGTGCTGGCACACTTTCTCCTTGCCAGACATAGTGGAAAAGCTTTCTGCTAAGATGTAGACCACAAAAGACGCTAAAGACGAAGGTACGATGCTCTCCGGAGCTAAGAGCCGCTCCCGGGCTTCTTTCGGCAGAAGCCGCGCTAAGAGAGCACTGTGACCGGTACAATCGTCTTTGCGCGAAGAAGCCGCTTCTTCGGCTCCAGGAGCCGGAGAGAGCGGCAGCTTCGGAAAGGTGAAGAAGGATGCTGTACAACACTGGGATTGTGTGCGCAGCTTGCCAACTGATAGAAAACAGTACTTTACCACTCTCCTGACTTTTCCAATCACATGAATATTCGATTGAAGCTGTTTTGGACAACTTTTCTTTTCTTCATGCCAAACACTTGCAGACCTCCGTGCAACGTCCAGAACACGATGGGAGATGTTTTCTGTGCTGGCACAGTTTCTCCTTGCCAGATGTAGTGGAAAAGCTTTTTGCTAAGATGTAGACCACAAAAGACGCTAAAGACGAAGGTACGATGCTCTCGGGGGCTAAGAGCCGCTCCCAGGCTTCTTTCGGCAGAAGCCGCGCTAAGAGAGCCCTGTGACCGGTACAATCGTCTTTGCGCGAAGAAGCCGCTTCTTCGGCTCCAGGAGCCGGAGAGAGCGGCAGCTTCGGAAAGGTGAAGAAGGATGCTGTATTGCACTAGGATTGTGTGCGCAGCTTGCCAACTGATGGAAAACAGTACCTTACCATTCTCCTGACTTTTCCAATCACGTGAATATTCGATTGGAAGCTGTTTTGGACAACTTTTCTTTTCTTCATGCCAAGCACTTGGCAGACCTCCGTGCAACGTTAGAACACGATGGGAGATGTTTTCTGTGCTGGCACACTTTCTCCTTGCCAGACATAGTGGAAAAGCTTTCTGCTAAGATGTAGACCACAAAAGACGCTAAAGACGAAGGTACGATGCTCTCCGGAGCTAAGAGCCGCTCCCAGGCTTCTTTCAGCAGAAGCCGCGCTAAGAGAGCACTGTGACCGGTACAATCGTCTTTGCGCGAAGATGCCCCTTCTTCGACTGCAGGAGCCGGAGAGAGCGGCAGCATCGGAAAGGTGAAGAAGGATGCTGTATTACATTGGGATTGTGTGCGCAGCATGCCAACTGATAGAAAACAGTACCTTACCACTCTTCTGACTTTTCCAATCACATGAATATTCCATTGGAAGCTGTTTTGGACAACTTTTCTTTTCTTCATGCCAAGCATTTGGCACACCTCCGTGCAACGTCCAGATCACGATGGGAGATGTTTTCTGTGCTGGCACACTTTCTCCTTGCCAGACATAGTGGAAAAGCTTTTTGCTAAGATGTAGACCACAAAAGACACTAAAGACGAAGGTACGATGCTCTCCGGAGCTAAGAGCCGCTCCCGGGCTTCTTTCGGCAGAAGCCGCGCTAAGAGAGCACTGTGACCGGTACAATCGTCTTTGCGCGAAGAAGCCGCTTCTTCGGCTCCAGGAGCCGGAGAGAGCGGCAGCTTCGGAAAGGTGAAGAAGGATGCTGTATTGCACTGGGATTGTGTGCGCAGCTTGCCAACTGATGGAAAACAGTACCTTACCACTCTCCTGACTTTTCCAATCACATGAATATTCGATTAGAAGCTCTTTTGGACAGCTTTTCTTTTCTTCAGGCCAAACACTTCCAGACCTCCGTGCAACGTCCAGATCACGATGGGAGATGTTTTCTGTGCTGGCACACTTTCTCCTTGCCAGATGTAGTGGAAAAGCTTTTTGCTAAGATGTAGACCACAAAAGACGCTAAAGACGAAGGTACGATGCTCTCCGGAGCTAAGAGCCGCTCCCGGGCTTCTTTCGGCAGAAGCCGCGCTAAGAGAGCACTGTGACCGGTACAATCGTCTTTGCGCGAAGAAGCCGCTTCTTCGGGTCCAGGAGCCGGAGAGAGCGGCAGCTTCGGAAAGGTGAAGAAGGATGCTGTATTGCACTGGGATTGTGTGTGCAGCTTGCCAATTGATAGAAAACAGTACCTTACCACTCTCCTGACTTTTCCAATCACATGAATATTCGATTGGAAGCTGTTTTGGACAACTTTTCTTTTCTTCATGCCAAGCATTTGGCAGACCTCCGCGCAACGTCCAGATAACGATGGGAAAAGTTTTCTGTGCTGGCACACTTCCTCCTTGCCAGACATAGTGGAAAAGCTTTCTGCTAAGATGTAGACCACAAAAGACGCTAAAGACGAAGGTACGATGCTCTCCGGAGCTAAGAGCCGCTCCCGGGCTTCTTTCGGCAGAAGCCGCGCTAAGAGAGCACTGTGACCGGTACAATCGTCTTTGCGCGAAGAAGCCGCTTCTTCGGCTCCAGGAGCCGGAGAGAGCGGCAGCTTCAGAAAGGTGAAGAAGGAAGCTGTACAACACTGGGATTGTGTGCGCAGCTTGCCAACTGATAGAAAACAGTACCTTACCACTCTCCTGACTTTTCCAATCACATGAATATTCGATTGGAAGCTGTTTTGGACAACTTTTCTTTTCTTCATGCCAAGCACTTGGCAGACCTCCGTGCAACGTTAGAACACGATGGGAGATGTTTTCTGTGCTGGCACACTTTCTCCTTGCCAGACATAGTGGAAAAGCTTTCTGCTAAGATGTAGACCACAAAAGACGCTAAAGACGAAGGTACGATGCTCTCCGGAGCTAAGAGCCGCTCCCGGGCTTCTTTCGGCAGAAGCCGCGCTAAGAGAGCACTGTGAGCGGTACAATCGTCTTTGCGCGAAGAAGCCGCTTCTTCGGCTCCAGGAGCCGGAGAGAGCGGCAGCATCGGAAAGGTGAAGAAGGATGCTGTATTGCACTGGGATTGTGTGCGCAGCTTGCCAACTGATAGAAAACAGTACCTTACCACTCTCCTGACTTTTCCAATCACATGAATATTCGATTGGAAGCTGTTTTGGACAACTTTTCTTTTCTTCATGCCAAGCATTTGGCAGACCTCCGCGCAACGTCCAGATCACGATGGGAAAAGTGTCTGTGCTGGCACACTTCCTCCTTGCCAGACATAGTGGAAAAGCTTTCTGCTAAGATGTAGACCACAAAAGACGCTAAAGACGAAGGTACGATGCTCTCCGGAGCAAAGAGCCGCTCCCGGGCTTCTTTCGGCAGAAGCCGCGCTAAGAGAGCACTGTTACCGGTACAATCGTCTTTGCGCGAAGAAGCCGCTTCTTCGGCTCCGGGAGCCGGAGAGAGCGGCAGCTTCGGAAAGGTGGAGAAGGATGCTGTAGTGCACTGGGATTGTGTGCGCAGCTTGCCAACTGATAGAAAACAGTACCTTACCACTCTCCTGACTTTTCCAATCACATGAATATTCGATTAGAAGCTCTTTTGGACAACTTTTCTTTCCTTCATGCCAAGCACTTGGCAGACCTCCGTGCAACGTTAGAACACGATGGGAGATGTTTTCTGTGCTGGCACACTTCCTCCTTGCCAGACATAGTGGAAAAGCTTTCTGCTAAGATGTAGACCACAAAAGACGCTAAAGACGAAGGTACGATGCTCTCCGGAGCTAAGAGCCGCTCCCGGGCTTCTTTCGGCAGAAGCCGCGCTAAGAGAGCACTGTGACCGGTACAATCGTCTTTGCGCGAAGAAGCCGCTTCTTCGGCTCCAGGAGCCGGAGAGAGCGGCAGCTTCAAAAAGGTGAAGAAGGATGCTGTACAACACTGGGATTGTGTGCGCAGCTTGCCAACTGATAGAAAACAGTACTTTACCACTCTCCTGACTTTTCCAATCACATGAATATTCGATTGGAAGCTGTTTTGGACAACTTTTCTTTTCTTCATGCCAAACACTTGCAGACCTCCGTGCAACGTCCAGAACACGATGGGAGATGTTTTCTGTGCTGGCACAGTTTCTCCTTGCCAGATGTAGTGGAAAAGCTTTTTGCTAAGATGTAGACCACAAAAGACGCTAAAGACGAAGGTACGATGCTCTCGGGGGCTAAGAGCCGCTCCCAGGCTTCTTTCGGCAGAAGCCGCGCTAAGAGAGCCCTGTGACCGGTACAATCGTCTTTGCGCGAAGAAGCCGCTTCTTCGGCTCCAGGAGCCGGAGAGAGCGGCAGCTTCGGAAAGGTGAAGAAGGATGCTGTATTGCACTAGGATTGTGTGCGCAGCTTGCCAACTGATGGAAAACAGTACCTTACCATTCTCCTGACTTTTCCAATCACGTGAATATTCGATTGGAAGCTGTTTTGGACAACTTTTCTTTTCTTCATGCCAAGCACTTGGCAGACCTCCGTGCAACGTTAGAACACGATGGGAGATGTTTTCTGTGCTGGCACACTTTCTCCTTGCCAGACATAGTGGAAAAGCTTTTTGCTAAGATGTAGACCACAAAAGACGCTAAAGACGAAGGTACGATGCTCTCCGGAGCTAAGAGCCGCTCCCAGGCTTCTTTCAGCAGAAGCCGCGCTAAGAGAGCACTGTGACCGGTACAATCGTCTTTGCGCGAAGATGCCCCTTCTTCGACTCCAGGAGCCGGAGAGAGCGGCAGCATCGGAAAGGTGAAGAAGGATGCTGTATTACATTGGGATTGTGTGCGCAGCATGCCAACTGATAGAAAACAGTACCTTACCACTCTTCTGACTTTTCCAATCACATGAATATTCCATTGGAAGCTGTTTTGGACAACTTTTCTTTTCTTCATGCCAAGCATTTGGCACACCTCCGTGCAACGTCCAGATCACGATGGGAGATGTTTTCTGTGCTGGCACACTTTCTCCTTGCCAGACATAGTGGAAAAGCTTTTTGCTAAGATGTAGACCACAAAAGACGCTAAAGACGAAGGTACGATGCTCTCCGGAGCTAAGAGCCGCTCCCGGGCTTCTTTCGGCAGAAGCCGCGCTAAGAGAGCACTGTGACCGGTACAATCATCTTTGCGCGAAGAAGCCGCTTCTTCGGCTCCAGGAGCCGGAGAGAGCGGCAGCATCGGAAAGGTGAAGAAGGATGCTGTATTGCACTGGGATTGTGTGCGCAGCTTGCCAACTTATAGAAAACAGTACCTTACCACTCTCCTGACTTTTCCAATCACATGAATATTCGATTGGAAGCTGTTTTGGACAACTTTTCTTTTCTTCATGCCAAGCACTTGGCAGACCTCCGCGCAACGTCCAGATCACGATGGGAAAAGTTTTCTGTGCTGGCACACTTCCTCCTTGCCAGACATAGTGGAAAAGCTTTCTGCTAAGATGTAGACCACAAAAGACGCTAAAGACGAAGGTACGATGCTCTCCGGAGCTAAGAGCCGCTCCCGGGCTTCTTTCGGCAGAAGCCGCGCTAAGAGAGCACTGTGAGCGGTACAATCGTCTTTGCGCGAAGAAGCCGCTTCTTCGGCTCCAGGAGCCGGAGAGAGCGGCAGCTTCAGAAAGGTGAAGAAGGATGCTGTACAACACTGGGATTGTGTGCGCAGCTTGCCAACTGATAGAAAACAGTACCTTACCACTCTCCTGACTTTTCCAATCACATGAATATTCGATTGGAAGCTGTTTTGGACAACTTTTCTTTTCTTCATGCCAAGCATTTGGCAGACCTCCGTGCAACGTCCAGATCACGATGGGAAAAGTTTTCTGTGCTGGCACACTTCCTCCTTGCCAGACATAGTGGAAAAGCTTTCTGCTAAGATGTAGACCACAAAAGACGCTAAAGACGAAGGTACGATGCTCTCCGGAGCTAAGAGCCGCTCCGGGCTTCTTTCGGCAGAAGCCGCGCTAAGAGAGCACTGTGACCGGTACAATCGTCTTTGCGCGAAGAAGCCGCTTCTTCGGCTCCAGGAGCCGGAGAGAGCGGCAGCATCGGAAAGGTGAAGAAGGATGCTGTATTGCACTGGGATTGTGTGCGCAGCTTGCCAACTGATAGAAAACAGTACCTTACCCAGTCTTCTGACTTTTCCAATCACATGAATATTCGATTGGAAGCTGTTTTGGACAACTTTTCTTTTCTTCATGCCAAGCACTTGGCAGACCTCCGTGCAACGTTAGAACACGATGGGAGATGTTTTCTGTGCTGGCACACTTCCTCCTTGCCAGACATAGTGGAAAAGCTTTCTGCTAGGATGTAGACCACAAAAGACGCTAAAGACGAAGGTACGATGCTCTCCGGAGCTAAGAGCCGCTCCCGGGCTTCTTTCGGCAGAAGCCGCGCTAAGAGAGCACTGTGACCGGTACAATCGTCTTTGCGCGAAGAAGCCGCTTCTTCGGCTCCAGGAGCCGGAGAGAGCGGCAGCTTCGGAAAGGTGAAGAAGGATGCTGTATTGCACTGGGATTGTGTGCGCAGCTTGCCAACTGATGGAAAACAGTACCTTACCACTCTCCTGACTTTTCCAATCACATGAATATTCGATTAGAAGCTCTTTTGGACAGCTTTTCTTTTCTTCAGGCCAAACACTTCCAGACCTCCGTGCAACGTCCAGATCACGATGGGAGATGTTTTCTGTGCTGGCACACTTTCTCCTTGCCAGATGTAGTGGAAAAGCTTTTTGCTAAGATGTAGACCACAAAAGACGCTAAAGACGAAGGTACGATGCTCTCCGGAGCTAAGAGCCGCTCCCGGGCTTCTTTCGGCAGAAGCCGCGCTAAGAGAGCACTGTGACCGGTACAATCGTCTTTGCGCGAAGAAGCCGCTTCTTCGGCTCCAGGAGCCGGAGAGAGCGGCAGCTTCGGAAAGGTGGAGAAGGATGCTGTAGTGCACTGGGATTGTGTGCGCAGCTTGCCAACTGATAGAAAACAGTACCTTACCACTCTCCTGACTTTTCCAATCACATGAATATTCGATTGGAAGCTGTTTTGGACAACTTTTCTTTTCTTCATGCCAAGCATTTGGCAGACCTCCGCGCAACGTCCAGATCACGATGGGAAAAGTTTTCTGTGCTGGCACACTTCCTCCTTGCCAGACATAGTGGAAAAGCTTTCTGCTAAGATGTAGACCACAAAAGACGCTAAAGACGAAGGTACGATGCTCTCCGGAGCAAAGAGCCGCTCCCGGGCTTCTTTCGGCAGAAGCCGCGCTAAGAGAGCACTGTTACCGGTACAATCGTCTTTGCGCGAAGAAGCCGCTTCTTCGGCTCCGGGAGCCGGAGAGAGCGGCAGCTTCGGAAAGGTGGAGAAGGATGCTGTAGTGCACTGGGATTGTGTGCGCAGCTTGCCAACTGATAGAAAACAGTACCTTACCACTCTCCTGACTTTTCCAATCACATGAATATTCGATTAGAAGCTCTTTTGGACAACTTTTCTTTCCTTCATGCCAAGCACTTGGCAGACCTCCGTGCAACGTTAGAACACGATGGGAGATGTTTTCTGTGCTGGCACACTTCCTCCTTGCCAGACATAGTGGAAAAGCTTTCTGCTAAGATGTAGACCACAAAAGACGCTAAAGACGAAGGTACGATGCTCTCCGGAGCTAAGAGCCGCTCCCGGGCTTCTTTCGGCAGAAGCCGCGCTAAGAGAGCACTGTGACCGGTACAATCGTCTTTGCGCGAAGAAGCCGCTTCTTCGGCTCCAGGAGCCGGAGAGAGCGGCAGCTTCAAAAAGGTGAAGAAGGATGCTGTACAACACTGGGATTGTGTGCGCAGCTTGCCAACTGATAGAAAACAGTACTTTACCACTCTCCTGACTTTTCCAATCACATGAATATTCGATTGGAAGCTGTTTTGGACAACTTTTCTTTTCTTCATGCCAAACACTTGCAGACCTCCGTGCAACGTCCAGAACACGATGGGAGATGTTTTCTGTGCTGGCACAGTTTCTCCTTGCCAGATGTAGTGGAAAAGCTTTTTGCTAAGATGTAGACCACAAAAGACGCTAAAGACGAAGGTACGATGCTCTCGGGGGCTAAGAGCCGCTCCCAGGCTTCTTTCGGCAGAAGCCGCGCTAAGAGAGCCCTGTGACCGGTACAATCGTCTTTGCGCGAAGAAGCCGCTTCTTCGGCTCCAGGAGCCGGAGAGAGCGGCAGCTTCGGAAAGGTGAAGAAGGATGCTGTATTGCACTAGGATTGTGTGCGCAGCTTGCCAACTGATAGAAAACAGTACCTTACCATTCTCCTGACTTTTCCAATCACGTGAATATTCGATTGGAAGCTGTTTTGGACAACTTTTCTTTTCTTCATGCCAAGCACATGGCAGACCTCCGTGCAACGTTAGAACACGATGGGAGATGTTTTCTGTGCTGGCACACTTTCTCCTTGCCAGACATAGTGGAAAAGCTTTTTGCTAAGATGTAGACCACAAAAGACGCTAAAGACGAAGGTACGATGCTCTCCGGAGCTAAGAGCCGCTCCCAGGCTTCTTTCAGCAGAAGCCGCGCTAAGAGAGCACTGTGACCGGTACAATCGTCTTTGCGCGAAGATGCCCCTTCTTCGACTCCAGGAGCCGGAGAGAGCGGCAGCATCGGAAAGGTGAAGAAGGATGCTGTATTACATTGGGATTGTGTGCGCAGCATGCCAACTGATAGAAAACAGTACCTTACCACTCTTCTGACTTTTCCAATCACATGAATATTCCATTGGAAGCTGTTTTGGACAACTTTTCTTTTCTTCATGCCAAGCATTTGGCACACCTCCGTGCAACGTCCAGATCACGATGGGAGATGTTTTCTGTGCTGGCACACTTTCTCCTTGCCAGATGTAGTGGAAAAGCTTTTTGCTAAGATGTAGACCACAAAAGACGCTAAAGACGAAGGTACGATGCTCTCCGGAGCTAAGAGCCGCTCCCGGGCTTCTTTCGGCAGAAGCCGCGCTAAGAGAGCACTGTGACCGGTACAATCATCTTTGCGCGAAGAAGCCGCTTCTTCGGCTCCAGGAGCCGGAGAGAGCGGCAGCATCGGAAAGGTGAAGAAGGATGCTGTATTGCACTGGGATTGTGTGCGCAGCTTGCCAACTTATAGAAAACAGTACCTTACCACTCTCCTGACTTTTCCAATCACATGAATATTCGATTGGAAGCTGTTTTGGACAACTTTTCTTTTCTTCATGCCAAGCACTTGGCAGACCTCCGCGCAACGTCCAGATCACGATGGGAAAAGTTTTCTGTGCTGGCACACTTCCTCCTTGCCAGACATAGTGGAAAAGCTTTCTGCTAAGATGTAGACCACAAAAGACGCTAAAGACGAAGGTACGATGCTCTCCGGAGCTAAGAGCCGCTCCCGGGCTTCTTTCGGCAGAAGCCGCGCTAAGAGAGCACTGTGAGCGGTACAATCGTCTTTGCGCGAAGAAGCCGCTTCTTCGGCTCCAGGAGCCGGAGAGAGCGGCAGCTTCGGAAAGGTGAAGAAGGATGCTGTATTGCACTGGGATTGTGTGCGCAGCTTGCCAACTGATGGAAAACAGTACCTTACCACTCTCCTGACTTTTCCAATCACATGAATATTCGATTAGAAGCTCTTTTGGACAGCTTTTCTTTTCTTCAGGCCAAACACTTCCAGACCTCCGTGCAACGTTAGAACACGATGGGAGATGTTTTCTGTGCTGGCACACTTTCTCCTTGCCAGACATAGTGGAAAAGCTTTCTGCTAAGATGTAGACCACAAAAGACGCTAAAGACGAAGGTACGATGCTCTCCGGAGCTAAGAGCCGCTCCCGGGCTTCTTTCGGCAGAAGCCGCGCTAAGAGAGCACTGTGACCGGTACAATCGTCTTTGCGCGAAGAAGCCGCTTCTTCGGCTCCAGGAGCCGGAGAGAGCGGCAGCATCGGAAAGGTGAAGAAGGATGCTGTATTGCACTGGGATTGTGTGCGCAGCTTGCCAACTGATAGAAAACAGTACCTTACCACTCTCCTGACTTTTCCAATCACATGAATATTCGATTGGAAGCTGTTTTGGACAACTTTTCTTTTCTTCATGCCAAGCATTTGGCAGACCTCCGCGCAACGTCCAGATCACGATGGGAAAAGTTTTCTGTGCTGGCACACTTCCTCCTTGCCAGACATAGTGGAAAAGCTTTCTGCTAAGATGTAGACCACAAAAGACGCTAAAGACGAAGGTACGATGCTCTCCGGAGCAAAGAGCCGCTCCCGGGCTTCTTTCGGCAGAAGCCGCGCTAAGAGAGCACTGTTACCGGTACAATCGTCTTTGCGCGAAGAAGCCGCTTCTTCGGCTCCGGGAGCCGGAGAGAGCGGCAGCTTCGGAAAGGTGGAGAAGGATGCTGTAGTGCACTGGGATTGTGTGCGCAGCTTGCCAACTGATAGAAAACAGTACCTTACCACTCTCCTGACTTTTCCAATCACATGAATATTCGATTAGAAGCTCTTTTGGACAACTTTTCTTTCCTTCATGCCAAGCACTTGGCAGACCTCCGTGCAACGTTAGAACACGATGGGAGATGTTTTCTGTGCTGGCACACTTCCTCCTTGCCAGACATAGTGGAAAAGCTTTCTGCTAAGATGTAGACCACAAAAGACGCTAAAGACGAAGGTACGATGCTCTCCGGAGCTAAGAGCCGCTCCCGGGCTTCTTTCGGCAGAAGCCGCGCTAAGAGAGCACTGTGACCGGTACAATCGTCTTTGCGCGAAGAAGCCGCTTCTTCGGCTCCAGGAGCCGGAGAGAGCGGCAGCTTCAAAAAGGTGAAGAAGGATGCTGTACAACACTGGGATTGTGTGCGCAGCTTGCCAACTGATAGAAAACAGTACTTTACCACTCTCCTGACTTTTCCAATCACATGAATATTCGATTGGAAGCTGTTTTGGACAACTTTTCTTTTCTTCATGCCAAACACTTGCAGACCTCCGTGCAACGTCCAGAACACGATGGGAGATGTTTTCTGTGCTGGCACAGTTTCTCCTTGCCAGATGTAGTGGAAAAGCTTTTTGCTAAGATGTAGACCACAAAAGACGCTAAAGACGAAGGTACGATGCTCTCGGGGGCTAAGAGCCGCTCCCAGGCTTCTTTCGGCAGAAGCCGCGCTAAGAGAGCCCTGTGACCGGTACAATCGTCTTTGCGCGAAGAAGCCGCTTCTTCGGCTCCAGGAGCCGGAGAGAGCGGCAGCTTCGGAAAGGTGAAGAAGGATGCTGTATTGCACTAGGATTGTGTGCGCAGCTTGCCAACTGATAGAAAACAGTACCTTACCATTCTCCTGACTTTTCCAATCACGTGAATATTCGATTGGAAGCTGTTTTGGACAACTTTTCTTTTCTTCATGCCAAGCACATGGCAGACCTCCGTGCAACGTTAGAACACGATGGGAGATGTTTTCTGTGCTGGCACACTTTCTCCTTGCCAGACATAGTGGAAAAGCTTTTTGCTAAGATGTAGACCACAAAAGACGCTAAAGACGAAGGTACGATGCTCTCCGGAGCTAAGAGCCGCTCCCAGGCTTCTTTCAGCAGAAGCCGCGCTAAGAGAGCACTGTGACCGGTACAATCGTCTTTGCGCGAAGATGCCCCTTCTTCGACTCCAGGAGCCGGAGAGAGCGGCAGCATCGGAAAGGTGAAGAAGGATGCTGTATTACATTGGGATTGTGTGCGC
This sequence comes from Ammospiza nelsoni, assembly GCF_027579445.1. Taxonomy (NCBI): domain Eukaryota; kingdom Metazoa; phylum Chordata; class Aves; order Passeriformes; family Passerellidae; genus Ammospiza; species Ammospiza nelsoni. The sequence continues at coordinate 55,526,623 of NC_080637.1, read as the reverse complement.
AGCATGCCAACTGATAGAAAACAGTACCTTACCACTCTTCTGACTTTTCCAATCACATGAATATTCCATTGGAAGCTGTTTTGGACAACTTTTCTTTTCTTCATGCCAAGCATTTGGCACACCTCCGTGCAACGTCCAGATCACGATGGGAGATGTTTTCTGTGCTGGCACACTTTCTCCTTGCCAGATGTAGTGGAAAAGCTTTTTGCTAAGATGTAGACCACAAAAGACGCTAAAGACGAAGGTACGATGCTCTCCGGAGCTAAGAGCCGCTCCCGGGCTTCTTTCGGCAGAAGCCGCGCTAAGAGAGCACTGTGACCGGTACAATCATCTTTGCGCGAAGAAGCCGCTTCTTCGGCTCCAGGAGCCGGAGAGAGCGGCAGCATCGGAAAGGTGAAGAAGGATGCTGTATTGCACTGGGATTGTGTGCGCAGCTTGCCAACTTATAGAAAACAGTACCTTACCACTCTCCTGACTTTTCCAATCACATGAATATTCGATTGGAAGCTGTTTTGGACAACTTTTCTTTTCTTCATGCCAAGCACTTGGCAGACCTCCGCGCAACGTCCAGATCACGATGGGAAAAGTTTTCTGTGCTGGCACACTTCCTCCTTGCCAGACATAGTGGAAAAGCTTTCTGCTAAGATGTAGACCACAAAAGACGCTAAAGACGAAGGTACGATGCTCTCCGGAGCTAAGAGCCGCTCCCGGGCTTCTTTCGGCAGAAGCCGCGCTAAGAGAGCACTGTGAGCGGTACAATCGTCTTTGCGCGAAGAAGCCGCTTCTTCGGCTCCAGGAGCCGGAGAGAGCGGCAGCTTCAGAAAGGTGAAGAAGGATGCTGTACAACACTGGGATTGTGTGCGCAGCTTGCCAACTGATAGAAAACAGTACCTTACCACTCTCCTGACTTTTCCAATCACATGAATATTCGATTGGAAGCTGTTTTGGACAACTTTTCTTTTCTTCATGCCAAGCATTTGGCAGACCTCCGTGCAACGTCCAGATCACGATGGGAAAAGTTTTCTGTGCTGGCACACTTCCTCCTTGCCAGACATAGTGGAAAAGCTTTCTGCTAAGATGTAGACCACAAAAGACGCTAAAGACGAAGGTACGATGCTCTCCGGAGCTAAGAGCCGCTCCCGGGCTTCTTTCGGCAGAAGCCGCGCTAAGAGAGCACTGTGAGCGGTACAATCGTCTTTGCGCGAAGAAGCCGCTTCTTCGGCTCCAGGAGCCGGAGAGAGCGGCAGCTTCCGAAAGGTGAAGAAGGATGCTGTATTACATTGGGATTGTGTGCGCAGCTTGCCAACTGATAGAAAACAGTACTTTACCACTCTTCTGACTCTTCCAATCACATGAATATTCGATTGGAAGCTGTTTTGGACAACTTTTCTTTTCTTCATGCCAAGCATTTGGCAGACCTCCGTGCAACGTCCAGATCACGATGGGAAAAGTTTTCTGTGCTGGCACACTTTCTCCTTGCCAGACATAGTGGAAAAGCTTTCTGCTAAGATGTAGACCACAGAAGACGCTAAAGACGAAGGTACGATGCTCTCCGGAGCAAAGAGCCGCTCCCGGGCTTCTTTCGGCAGAAGCCGCGCTAAGAGAGCACTGTGACCGGTACAATCGTCTTTGCGCGAAGAAGCCGCTTCTTCGGCTCCAGGAGCCGGAGAGAGCGGCAGCTTCCGAAAGGTGAAGAAGGATGCTGTATTGCACTGGGATTGTGTGCGCAGCTTGCCAACTGATAGAAAACAGTACCTTACCAGTCTTCTGACTTTTCCAATCACATGAATATTCCAATGGAAGCTGTTTTGGACAACTTTTCTTTTCTTCATGCCAAGCACTTGGCAGACCTCCGTGCAACGTTAGAACACGATGGGAGATGTTTTCTGTGCTGGCACACTTCCTCCTTGCCAGACATAGTGGAAAAGCTTTCTGCTAAGATGTAGACCACAAAAGACGCTAAAGACGAAGGTACGATGCTCTCCGGAGCTAAGAGCCGCTCCCGGGCTTCTTTCGGCAGAAGCCGCGCTAAGAGAGCACTGTGACCGGTACAATCGTCTTTGCGCGATGAAGCCGCTTCTTCGGCTCCAGGAGCCGGAGAGAGCGGCAGCATCGGAAAGGTGAAGAAGGATGCTGTATTGCACTGGGATTGTGTGCGCAGCTTGCCAACTGATGGAAAACAGTACCTTACCACTCTCCTGACTTTTCCAATCACGTGAATATTCGATTGGAAGCTCTTTCGGACAGCTTTTCTTCTCTTCATGCCAAACACTTGCAGACGTCCGTGCAACGTCCAGATCACGATGGGAGATGTTTTCTGTGCTGGCACACTTTCTCCTTGCCAGACATAGTGGAAAAGCTTTCTGCTAAGATGTAGACCACAAAAGACGCTAAAGACGAAGGTACGATGCTCTCCGGAGCTAAGAGCCGCTCCCGGGCTTCTTTCGGCAGAAGCCGCGCTAAGAGAGCACTGTGAGCGGTACAATCGTCTTTGCGCGAAGAAGCCGCTTCTTCGGCTCCAGGAGCCGGAGAGAGCGGCAGCTTCGGAAAGGTGAAGAAGGATGCTGTATTACATTGGGATTGTGTGCGCAGCTTGCCAACTGATAGAAAACAGTACCTTACCACTCTCCTGACTTTTCCAATCACATGAATATTCGATTGGAAGCTGTTTTGGACAACTTTTCTTTTCTTCATGCCAAGCACTTGGCAGACCTCCGTGCAACGTTAGAACACGATGGGAGATGTTTTCTGTGCTGGCACACTTCCTCCTTGCCAGACATAGTGGAAAAGCTTTCTGCTAAGATGTAGACCACAAAAGACGCTAAAGACGAAGGTACGATGCTCTCCGGAGCTAAGAGCCGCTCCCGGGCTTCTTTCGGCAGAAGCCGCGCTAAGAGAGCACTGTGACCGGTACAATCGTCTTTGCGCGAAGAAGCCGCTTCTTCGGCTCCATGAGCCGGAGAGAGCGGCAGCTTCCGAAAGGTGAAGAAGGATGCTGTATTACATTGGGATTGTGTGCGCAGCTTGCCAACTGATAGAAAACAGTACTTTACCACTCTTCTGACTCTTCCAATCACATGAATATTCGATTGGAAGCTGTTTTGGACAACTTTTCTTTTCTTCATGCCAAGCATTTGGCAGACCTCCGTGCAACGTTAGAACACGATGGGAAAAGTTTTCTGTGCTGGCACACTTTCTCCTTGCCAGACATAGTGGAAAAGCTTTCTGCTAAGATGTAGACCACAAAAGACGCTAAAGACGAAGGTACGATGCTCTCCGGAGCAAAGAGCCGCTCCCGGGCTTCTTTCGGCAGAAGCCGCGCTAAGAGAGCACTGTGACCGGTACAATCGTCTTTGCGCGAAGAAGCCGCTTCTTCGGCTCCTGGAGCCGGAGAGAGCGGCAGCTTCCGAAAGGTGAAGAAGGATGCTGTATTGCACTGGGATTGTGTGCGCAGCTTGCCAACTGATAGAAAACAGTACCTTACCAGTCTTCTGACTTTTCCAATCACATGAATATTCGATTGGAAGCTGTTTTGGACAACTTTTCTTTTCTTCATGCCAAGCACTTGGCAGACCTCCGTGCAACGTTAGAACACGATGGGAGATGTTTTCTGTGCTGGCACACTTCCTCCTTGCCAGACATAGTGGAAAAGCTTTCTGCTAAGATGTAGACCACAAAAGACGCTAAAGACGAAGGTACGATGCTCTCCGGAGCTAAGAGCCGCTCCCGGGCTTCTTTCGGTAGAAGCCGCGCTAAGAGAGCACTGTGACCGGTACAATCGTCTTTGCGCGAAGAAGCCGCTTCTTCGGCTCCAGGAGCCGGAGAGAGCGGCAGCATCGGAAAGGTGAAGAAGGATGCTGTATTGCACTGGGATTGTGTGCGCAGCTTGCCAACTGATGGAAAACAGTACCTTACCACTCTCCTGACTTTTCCAATCACGTGAATATTCGATTGGAAGCTCTTTCGGACAGCTTTTCTTCTCTTCATGCCAAACACTTGCAGACGTCCGTGCAACGTCCAGATCACGACGGGAGATGTTTTCTGTGCTGGCACACTTTCTCCTTGCCAGACATAGTGGAAAAGCTTTCTGCTAAGATGTAGACCACAAAAGACGCTAAAGACGAAGGTACGATGCTCTCCGGAGCTAAGAGCCGCTCCCGGGCTTCTTTCGGCAGAAGCCGCGCTAAGAGAGCACTGTGAGCGGTACAATCGTCTTTGCGCGAAGAAGCCGCTTCTTCGGCTCCAGGAGCCGGAGAGAGCGGCAGCTTCGGAAAGGTGAAGAAGGATGCTGTATTACATTGGGATTGTGTGCGCAGCTTGCCAACTGATAGAAAACAGTACCTTACCACTCTCCTGACTTTTCCAATCACATGAATATTCCAATGGAAGCTGTTTTGGACAACTTTTCTTTTCTTCATGCCAAGCACTTGGCAGACCTCCGTGCAACGTTAGAACACGATGGGAGATGTTTTCTGTGCTGGCACACTTCCTCCTTGCCAGACATAGTGGAAAAGCTTTCTGCTAAGATGTAGACCACAAAAGACGCTAAAGACGAAGGTACGATGCTCTCCGGAGCTAAGAGCCGCTCCCGGGCTTCTTTCGGCAGAAGCCGCGCTAAGAGAGCACTGTGACCGGTACAATCGTCTTTGCGCGAAGAAGCCGCTTCTTCGGCTCCAGGAGCCGGAGAGAGCGGCAGCTTCCGAAAGGTGAAGAAGGATGCTGTATTACATTGGGATTGTGTGCGCAGCTTGCCAACTGATAGAAAACAGTACTTTACCACTCTTCTGACTCTTCCAATCACATGAATATTCGATTGGAAGCTGTTTTGGACAACTTTTCTTTTCTTCATGCCAAGCATTTGGCAGACCTCCGTGCAACGTCCAGATCACGATGGGAAAAGTTTTCTGTGCTGGCACACTTTCTCCTTGCCAGACATAGTGGAAAAGCTTTCTGCTAAGATGTAGACCACAAAAGACGCTAAAGACGAAGGTACGATGCTCTCCGGAGCTAAGAGCCGCTCCCGGGCTTCTTTCGGCAGAAGCCGCGCTAAGAGAGCACTGTGACCGGTACAATCGTCTTTGCGCGAAGAAGCCGCTTCTTCGGCTCCAGGAGCCGGAGAGAGCGGCAGCTTCGGAAAGGTGAAGAAGGATGCTGTATTACATTGGGATTGTGTGCGCAGCTTGCCAACTGATAGAAAACAGTACCTTACCACTCTCCTGACTTTTCCAATCACATGAATATTCGATTGGAAGCTGTTTTGGACAACTTTTCTTTTCTTCATGCCAAGCACTTGGCAGACCTCCGTGCAACGTTAGAACACGATGGGAGATGTTTTCTGTGCTGGCACACTTCCTCCTTGCCAGACATAGTGGAAAAGCTTTCTGCTAAGATGTAGACCACAAAAGACGCTAAAGACGAAGGTACGATGCTCTCCGGAGCTAAGAGCCGCTCCCGGGCTTCTTTCGGCAGAAGCCGCGCTAAGAGAGCACTGTGACCGGTACAATCGTCTTTGCGCGATGAAGCCGCTTCTTCGGCTCCAGGAGCCGGAGAGAGCGGCAGCATCGGAAAGGTGAAGAAGGATGCTGTATTGCACTGGGATTGTGTGCGCAGCTTGCCAACTGATGGAAAACAGTACCTTACCACTCTCCTGACTTTTCCAATCACGTGAATATTCGATTGGAAGCTCTTTCGGACAGCTTTTCTTCTCTTCATGCCAAACACTTGCAGACGTCCGTGCAACGTCCAGATCACGATGGGAGATGTTTTCTGTGCTGGCACACTTTCTCCTTGCCAGACATAGTGGAAAAGCTTTCTGCTAAGATGTAGACCACAAAAGACGCTAAAGACGAAGGTACGATGCTCTCCGGAGCTAAGAGCCGCTCCCGGGCTTCTTTCGGCAGAAGCCGCGCTAAGAGAGCACTGTGAGCGGTACAATCGTCTTTGCGCGAAGAAGCCGCTTCTTCGGCTCCAGGAGCCGGAGAGAGCGGCAGCTTCGGAAAGGTGAAGAAGGATGCTGTATTACATTGGGATTGTGTGCGCAGCTTGCCAACTGATAGAAAACAGTACCTTACCACTCTCCTGACTTTTCCAATCACATGAATATTCGATTGGAAGCTGTTTTGGACAACTTTTCTTTTCTTCATGCCAAGCACTTGGCAGACCTCCGTGCAACGTTAGAACACGATGGGAGATGTTTTCTGTGCTGGCACACTTCCTCCTTGCCAGACATAGTGGAAAAGCTTTCTGCTAAGATGTAGACCACAAAAGACGCTAAAGACGAAGGTACGATGCTCTCCGGAGCTAAGAGCCGCTCCCGGGCTTCTTTCGGCAGAAGCCGCGCTAAGAGAGCACTGTGACCGGTACAATCGTCTTTGCGCGAAGAAGCCGCTTCTTCGGCTCCAGGAGCCGGAGAGAGCGGCAGCTTCCGAAAGGTGAAGAAGGATGCTGTATTACATTGGGATTGTGTGCGCAGCTTGCCAACTGATAGAAAACAGTACTTTACCACTCTTCTGACTCTTCCAATCACATGAATATTCGATTGGAAGCTGTTTTGGACAACTTTTCTTTTCTTCATGCCAAGCATTTGGCAGACCTCCGTGCAACGTTAGAACACGATGGGAAAAGTTTTCTGTGCTGGCACACTTTCTCCTTGCCAGACATAGTGGAAAAGCTTTCTGCTAAGATGTAGACCACAAAAGACGCTAAAGACGAAGGTACGATGCTCTCCGGAGCAAAGAGCCGCTCCCGGGCTTCTTTCGGCAGAAGCCGCGCTAAGAGAGCACTGTGACCGGTACAATCGTCTTTGCGCGAAGAAGCCGCTTCTTCGGCTCCTGGAGCCGGAGAGAGCGGCAGCTTCCGAAAGGTGAAGAAGGATGCTGTATTGCACTGGGATTGTGTGCGCAGCTTGCCAACTGATAGAAAACAGTACCTTACCAGTCTTCTGACTTTTCCAATCACATGAATATTCGATTGGAAGCTGTTTTGGACAACTTTTCTTTTCTTCATGCCAAGCACTTGGCAGACCTCCGTGCAACGTTAGAACACGATGGGAGATGTTTTCTGTGCTGGCACACTTCCTCCTTGCCAGACATAGTGGAAAAGCTTTCTGCTAAGATGTAGACCACAAAAGACGCTAAAGACGAAGGTACGATGCTCTCCGGAGCTAAGAGCCGCTCCCGGGCTTCTTTCGGTAGAAGCCGCGCTAAGAGAGCACTGTGACCGGTACAATCGTCTTTGCGCGATGAAGCCGCTTCTTCGGCTCCAGGAGCCGGAGAGAGCGGCAGCATCGGAAAGGTGAAGAAGGATGCTGTATTGCACTGGGATTGTGTGCGCAGCTTGCCAACTGATGGAAAACAGTACCTTACCACTCTCCTGACTTTTCCAATCACGTGAATATTCGATTGGAAGCTCTTTCGGACAGCTTTTCTTCTCTTCATGCCAAACACTTGCAGACGTCCGTGCAACGTCCAGATCACGACGGGAGATGTTTTCTGTGCTGGCACACTTTCTCCTTGCCAGACATAGTGGAAAAGCTTTCTGCTAAGATGTAGACCACAAAAGACGCTAAAGACGAAGGTACGATGCTCTCCGGAGCTAAGAGCCGCTCCCGGGCTTCTTTCGGCAGAAGCCGCGCTAAGAGAGCACTGTGAGCGGTACAATCGTCTTTGCGCGAAGAAGCCGCTTCTTCGGCTCCAGGAGCCGGAGAGAGCGGCAGCTTCGGAAAGGTGAAGAAGGATGCTGTATTACATTGGGATTGTGTGCGCAGCTTGCCAACTGATAGAAAACAGTACCTTACCACTCTCCTGACTTTTCCAATCACATGAATATTCCAATGGAAGCTGTTTTGGACAACTTTTCTTTTCTTCATGCCAAGCACTTGGCAGACCTCCGTGCAACGTTAGAACACGATGGGAGATGTTTTCTGTGCTGGCACACTTCCTCCTTGCCAGACATAGTGGAAAAGCTTTCTGCTAAGATGTAGACCACAAAAGACGCTAAAGACGAAGGTACGATGCTCTCCGGAGCTAAGAGCCGCTCCCGGGCTTCTTTCGGCAGAAGCCGCGCTAAGAGAGCACTGTGACCGGTACAATCGTCTTTGCGCGAAGAAGCCGCTTCTTCGGCTCCAGGAGCCGGAGAGAGCGGCAGCTTCGGAAAGGTGAAGAAGGATGCTGTATTACATTGGGATTGTGTGCGCAGCTTGCCAACTGATAGAAAACAGTACTTTACCACTCTTCTGACTCTTCCAATCACATGAATATTCGATTGGAAGCTGTTTTGGACAACTTTTCTTTTCTTCATGCCAAGCATTTGGCAGACCTCCGTGCAACGTCCAGATCACGATGGGAAAAGTTTTCTGTGCTGGCACACTTTCTCCTTGCCAGACATAGTGGAAAAGCTTTCTGCTAAGATGTAGACCACAAAAGACGCTAAAGACGAAGGTACGATGCTCTCCGGAGCTAAGAGCCGCTCCCGGGCTTCTTTCGGCAGAAGCCGCGCTAAGAGAGCACTGTGACCGGTACAATCGTCTTTGCGCGAAGAAGCCGCTTCTTCGGCTCCAGGAGCCGGAGAGAGCGGCAGCTTCGGAAAGGTGAAGAAGGATGCTGTACAACACTGGGATTGTGTGCGCAGCTTGCCAACTGATAGAAAACAGTACTTTACCACTCTCCTGACTTTTCCAATCACATGAATATTCGATTGGAAGCTGTTTTGGACAACTTTTCTTTTCTTCATGCCAAACACTTGCAGACCTCCGTGCAACGTCCAGAACACGATGGGAGATGTTTTCTGTGCTGGCACAGTTTCTCCTTGCCAGATGTAGTGGAAAAGCTTTTTGCTAAGATGTAGACCACAAAAGACGCTAAAGACGAAGGTACGATGCTCTCGGGGGCTAAGAGCCGCTCCCAGGCTTCTTTCGGCAGAAGCCGCGCTAAGAGAGCCCTGTGACCGGTACAATCGTCTTTGCGCGAAGAAGCCGCTTCTTCGGCTCCAGGAGCCGGAGAGAGCGGCAGCTTCGGAAAGGTGAAGAAGGATGCTGTATTGCACTAGGATTGTGTGCGCAGCTTGCCAACTGATGGAAAACAGTACCTTACCATTCTCCTGACTTTTCCAATCACGTGAATATTCGATTGGAAGCTGTTTTGGACAACTTTTCTTTTCTTCATGCCAAGCACTTGGCAGACCTCCGTGCAACGTTAGAACACGATGGGAGATGTTTTCTGTGCTGGCACACTTTCTCCTTGCCAGACATAGTGGAAAAGCTTTCTGCTAAGATGTAGACCACAAAAGACGCTAAAGACGAAGGTACGATGCTCTCCGGAGCTAAGAGCCGCTCCCAGGCTTCTTTCAGCAGAAGCCGCGCTAAGAGAGCACTGTGACCGGTACAATCGTCTTTGCGCGAAGATGCCCCTTCTTCGACTGCAGGAGCCGGAGAGAGCGGCAGCATCGGAAAGGTGAAGAAGGATGCTGTATTACATTGGGATTGTGTGCGCAGCATGCCAACTGATAGAAAACAGTACCTTACCACTCTTCTGACTTTTCCAATCACATGAATATTCCATTGGAAGCTGTTTTGGACAACTTTTCTTTTCTTCATGCCAAGCATTTGGCACACCTCCGTGCAACGTCCAGATCACGATGGGAGATGTTTTCTGTGCTGGCACACTTTCTCCTTGCCAGACATAGTGGAAAAGCTTTTTGCTAAGATGTAGACCACAAAAGACACTAAAGACGAAGGTACGATGCTCTCCGGAGCTAAGAGCCGCTCCCGGGCTTCTTTCGGCAGAAGCCGCGCTAAGAGAGCACTGTGACCGGTACAATCGTCTTTGCGCGAAGAAGCCGCTTCTTCGGCTCCAGGAGCCGGAGAGAGCGGCAGCTTCGGAAAGGTGAAGAAGGATGCTGTATTGCACTGGGATTGTGTGCGCAGCTTGCCAACTGATGGAAAACAGTACCTTACCACTCTCCTGACTTTTCCAATCACATGAATATTCGATTAGAAGCTCTTTTGGACAGCTTTTCTTTTCTTCAGGCCAAACACTTCCAGACCTCCGTGCAACGTCCAGATCACGATGGGAGATGTTTTCTGTGCTGGCACACTTTCTCCTTGCCAGATGTAGTGGAAAAGCTTTTTGCTAAGATGTAGACCACAAAAGACGCTAAAGACGAAGGTACGATGCTCTCCGGAGCTAAGAGCCGCTCCCGGGCTTCTTTCGGCAGAAGCCGCGCTAAGAGAGCACTGTGACCGGTACAATCGTCTTTGCGCGAAGAAGCCGCTTCTCCGGGTCCAGGAGCCGGAGAGAGCGGCAGCTTCGGAAAGGTGAAGAAGGATGCTGTATTGCACTGGGATTGTGTGTGCAGCTTGCCAATTGATAGAAAACAGTACCTTACCACTCTCCTGACTTTTCCAATCACATGAATATTCGATTGGAAGCTGTTTTGGACAACTTTTCTTTTCTTCATGCCAAGCATTTGGCAGACCTCCGTGCAACGTCCAGATAACGATGGGAAAAGTTTTCTGTGCTGGCACACTTCCTCCTTGCCAGACATAGTGGAAAAGCTTTCTGCTAAGATGTAGACCACAAAAGACGCTAAAGACGAAGGTACGATGCTCTCCGGAGCTAAGAGCCGCTCCCGGGCTTCTTTCGGCAGAAGCCGCGCTAAGAGAGCACTGTGACCGGTACAATCGTCTTTGCGCGAAGAAGCCGCTTCTTCGGCTCCAGGAGCCGGAGAGAGCGGCAGCTTCAGAAAGGTGAAGAAGGAAGCTGTACAACACTGGGATTGTGTGCGCAGCTTGCCAACTGATAGAAAACAGTACCTTACCACTCTCCTGACTTTTCCAATCACATGAATATTCGATTGGAAGCTGTTTTGGACAACTTTTCTTTTCTTCATGCCAAGCACTTGGCAGACCTCCGTGCAACGTTAGAACACGATGGGAGATGTTTTCTGTGCTGGCACACTTTCTCCTTGCCAGACATAGTGGAAAAGCTTTCTGCTAAGATGTAGACCACAAAAGACGCTAAAGACGAAGGTACGATGCTCTCCGGAGCTAAGAGCCGCTCCCGGGCTTCTTTCGGCAGAAGCCGCGCTAAGAGAGCACTGTGAGCGGTACAATCGTCTTTGCGCGAAGAAGCCGCTTCTTCGGCTCCAGGAGCCGGAGAGAGCGGCAGCATCGGAAAGGTGAAGAAGGATGCTGTATTGCACTGGGATTGTGTGCGCAGCTTGCCAACTGATAGAAAACAGTACCTTACCACTCTCCTGACTTTTCCAATCACATGAATATTCGATTGGAAGCTGTTTTGGACAACTTTTCTTTTCTTCATGCCAAGCATTTGGCAGACCTCCGCGCAACGTCCAGATCACGATGGGAAAAGTGTCTGTGCTGGCACACTTCCTCCTTGCCAGACATAGTGGAAAAGCTTTCTGCTAAGATGTAGACCACAAAAGACGCTAAAGACGAAGGTACGATGCTCTCCGGAGCAAAGAGCCGCTCCCGGGCTTCTTTCGGCAGAAGCCGCGCTAAGAGAGCACTGTTACCGGTACAATCGTCTTTGCGCGAAGAAGCCGCTTCTTCGGCTCCGGGAGCCGGAGAGAGCGGCAGCTTCGGAAAGGTGGAGAAGGATGCTGTAGTGCACTGGGATTGTGTGCGCAGCTTGCCAACTGATAGAAAACAGTACCTTACCACTCTCCTGACTTTTCCAATCACATGAATATTCGATTAGAAGCTCTTTTGGACAACTTTTCTTTCCTTCATGCCAAGCACTTGGCAGACCTCCGTGCAACGTTAGAACACGATGGGAGATGTTTTCTGTGCTGGCACACTTCCTCCTTGCCAGACATAGTGGAAAAGCTTTCTGCTAAGATGTAGACCACAAAAGACGCTAAAGACGAAGGTACGATGCTCTCCGGAGCTAAGAGCCGCTCCCGGGCTTCTTTCGGCAGAAGCCGCGCTAAGAGAGCACTGTGACCGGTACAATCGTCTTTGCGCGAAGAAGCCGCTTCTTCGGCTCCAGGAGCCGGAGAGAGCGGCAGCTTCAAAAAGGTGAAGAAGGATGCTGTACAACACTGGGATTGTGTGCGCAGCTTGCCAACTGATAGAAAACAGTACTTTACCACTCTCCTGACTTTTCCAATCACATGAATATTCGATTGGAAGCTGTTTTGGACAACTTTTCTTTTCTTCATGCCAAACACTTGCAGACCTCCGTGCAACGTCCAGAACACGATGGGAGATGTTTTCTGTGCTGGCACAGTTTCTCCTTGCCAGATGTAGTGGAAAAGCTTTTTGCTAAGATGTAGACTACAAAAGACGCTAAAGACGAAGGTACGATGCTCTCGGGGGCTAAGAGCCGCTCCCAGGCTTCTTTCGGCAGAAGCCGCGCTAAGAGAGCCCTGTGACCGGTACAATCGTCTTTGCGCGAAGAAGCCGCTTCTTCGGCTCCAGGAGCCGGAGAGAGCGGCAGCTTCGGAAAGGTGAAGAAGGATGCTGTATTGCACTAGGATTGTGTGCGCAGCTTGCCAACTGATGGAAAACAGTACCTTACCATTCTCCTGACTTTTCCAATCACGTGAATATTCGATTGGAAGCTGTTTTGGACAACTTTTCTTTTCTTCATGCCAAGCACTTGGCAGACCTCCGTGCAACGTTAGAACACGATGGGAGATGTTTTCTGTGCTGGCACACTTTCTCCTTGCCAGACATAGTGGAAAAGCTTTTTGCTAAGATGTAGACCACAAAAGACGCTAAAGACGAAGGTACGATGCTCTCCGGAGCTAAGAGCCGCTCCCAGGCTTCTTTCAGCAGAAGCCGCGCTAAGAGAGCACTGTGACCGGTACAATCGTCTTTGCGCGAAGATGCCCCTTCTTCGACTCCAGGAGCCGGAGAGAGCGGCAGCATCGGAAAGGTGAAGAAGGATGCTGTATTACATTGGGATTGTGTGCGCAGCATGCCAACTGAATGAAAACAGTACCTTACCACTCTTCTGACTTTTCCAATCACATGAATATTCCATTGGAAGCTGTTTTGGACAACTTTTCTTTTCTTCATGCCAAGCATTTGGCACACCTCCGTGCAACGTCCAGATCACGATGGGAGATGTTTTCTGTGCTGGCACACTTTCTCCTTGCCAGACATAGTGGAAAAGCTTTTTGCTAAGATGTAGACCACAAAAGACGCTAAAGACGAAGGTACGATGCTCTCCGGAGCTAAGAGCCGCTCCCGGGCTTCTTTCGGCAGAAGCCGCGCTAAGAGAGCACTGTGACCGGTACAATCATCTTTGCGCGAAGAAGCCGCTTCTTCGGCTCCAGGAGCCGGAGAGAGCGGCAGCATCGGAAAGGTGAAGAAGGATGCTGTATTGCACTGGGATTGTGTGCGCAGCTTGCCAACTGATAGAAAACAGTACCTTACCACTCTCCTGACTTTTCCAATCACATGAATATTCGATTGGAAGCTGTTTTGGACAACTTTTCTTTTCTTCATGCCAAGCACTTGGCAGACCTCCGCGCAACGTCCAGATCACGATGGGAAAAGTTTTCTGTGCTGGCACACTTCCTCCTTGCCAGACATAGTGGAAAAGCTTTCTGCTAAGATGTAGACCACAAAAGACGCTAAAGACGAAGGTACGATGCTCTCCGGAGCTAAGAGCCGCTCCCGGGCTTCTTTCGGCAGAAGCCGCGCTAAGAGAGCACTGTGAGCGGTACAATCGTCTTTGCGCGAAGAAGCCGCTTCTTCGGCTCCAGGAGCCGGAGAGAGCGGCAGCTTCAGAAAGGTGAAGAAGGATGCTGTACAACACTGGGATTGTGTGCGCAGCTTGCCAACTGATAGAAAACAGTACCTTACCACTCTCCTGACTTTTCCAATCACATGAATATTCGATTGGAAGCTGTTTTGGACAACTTTTCTTTTCTTCATGCCAAGCATTTGGCAGACCTCCGTGCAACGTCCAGATCACGATGGGAAAAGTTTTCTGTGCTGGCACACTTCCTCCTTGCCAGACATAGTGGAAAAGCTTTCTGCTAAGATGTAGACCACAAAAGACGCTAAAGACGAAGGTACGATGCTCTCCGGAGCTAAGAGCCGCTCCCGGGCTTCTTTCGGCAGAAGCCGCGCTAAGAGAGCACTGTGACCGGTACAATCGTCTTTGCGCGAAGAAGCCGCTTCTTCGGCTCCAGGAGCCGGAGAGAGCGGCAGCATCGGAAAGGTGAAGAAGGATGCTGTATTGCACTGGGATTGTGTGCGCAGCTTGCCAACTGATAGAAAACAGTACCTTACCAGTCTTCTGACTTTTCCAATCACATGAATATTCGATTGGAAGCTGTTTTGGACAACTTTTCTTTTCTTCATGCCAAGCACTTGGCAGACCTCCGTGCAACGTTAGAACACGATGGGAGATGTTTTCTGTGCTGGCACACTTCCTCCTTGCCAGACATAGTGGAAAAGCTTTCTGCTAGGATGTAGACCACAAAAGACGCTAAAGACGAAGGTACGATGCTCTCCGGAGCTAAGAGCCGCTCCCGGGCTTCTTTCGGTAGAAGCCGCGCTAAGAGAGCACTGTGACCGGTACAATCGTCTTTGCGCGATGAAGCCGCTTCTTCGGCTCCAGGAGCCGGAGAGAGCGGCAGCATCGGAAAGGTGAAGAAGGATGCTGTAGTGCACTGGGATTGTGTGCGCAGCTTGCCAACTGATGGAAAACAGTACCTTACCACTCTCCTGACTTTTCCAATCACGTGAATATTCGATTGGAAGCTCTTTCGGACAGCTTTTCTTCTCTTCATGCCAAACACTTGCAGACGTCCGTGCAACGTCCAGATCACGATGGGAGATGTTTTCTGTGCTGGCACACTTTCTCCTTGCCAGACATAGTGGAAAAGCTTTCTGCTAAGATGTAGACCACAAAAGACGCTAAAGACGAAGGTACGATGCTCTCCGGAGCTAAGAGCCGCTCCCGGGCTTCTTTCGGCAGAAGCCGCGCTAAGAGAGCACTGTGAGCGGTACAATCGTCTTTGCGCGAAGAAGCCGCTTCTTCGGCTCCAGGAGCCGGAGAGAGCGGCAGCTTCGGAAAGGTGAAGAAGGATGCTGTATTACACTGGGATTGTGTGCGCAGCTTGCCAACTGATAGAAAACAGTACCTTACCACTCTCCTGACTTTTCCAATCACATGAATATTCCAATGGAAGCTGTTTTGGACAACTTTTCTTTTCTTCATGCCAAGCACTTGGCAGACCTCCGTGCAACTTTAGAACACGATGGGAGATGTTTTCTGTGCTGGCACAGTTTCTCCTTGCCAGACATAGTGGAAAAGCTTTTTGCTAAGATGTAGACCACAAAAGACGCTAAAGACGAAGGTACGATGCTCTCCGGAGCTAAGAGCCGCTCCCGGGCTTCTTTCGGCAGAAGCCGCGCTAAGAGAGCACTGTGACCGGTACAATCGTCTTTGCGCGAAGAAGCCGCTTCTTCGGCTCCAGGAGCCGGAGAGAGCGGCAGCTTCCGAAAGGTGAAGAAGGATGCTGTATTACATTGGGATTGTGTGCGCAGCTTGCCAACTGATAGAAAACAGTACTTTACCACTCTTCTGACTCTTCCAATCACATGAATATTCGATTGGAAGCTGTTTTGGACAACTTTTCTTTTCTTCATGCCAAGCATTTGGCAGACCTCCGTGCAACGTCCAGATCACGATGGGAAAAGTTTTCTGTGCTGGCACACTTTCTCCTTGCCAGACATAGTGGAAAAGCTTTCTGCTAAGATGTAGACCACAAAAGACGCTAAAGACGAAGGTACGATGCTCTCCGGAGCAAAGAGCCGCTCCCGGGCTTCTTTCGGCAGAAGCCGCGCTAAGAGAGCACTGTGACCGGTACAATCGTCTTTGCGCGAAGAAGCCGCTTCTTCGGCTCCAGGAGCCGGAGAGAGCGGCAGCTTCCGAAAGGTGAAGAAGGATGCTGTATTGCACTGGGATTGTGTGCGCAGCTTGCCAACTGATAGAAAACAGTACCTTACCAGTCTTCTGACTTTTCCAATCACATGAATATTCCAATGGAAGCTGTTTTGGACAACTTTTCTTTTCTTCATGCCAAGCACTTGGCAGACCTCCGTGCAACGTTAGAACACGATGGGAGATGTTTTCTGTGCTGGCACACTTCCTCCTTGCCAGACATAGTGGAAAAGCTTTCTGCTAAGATGTAGACCACAAAAGACGCTAAAGACGAAGGTACGATGCTCTCCGGAGCTAAGAGCCGCTCCCGGGCTTCTTTCGGCAGAAGCCGCGCTAAGAGAGCACTGTGACCGGTACAATCGTCTTTGCGCGATGAAGCCGCTTCTTCGGCTCCAGGAGCCGGAGAGAGCGGCAGCATCGGAAAGGTGAAGAAGGATGCTGTATTGCACTGGGATTGTGTGCGCAGCTTGCCAACTGATAGAAAACAGTACCTTACCACTCTCCTGACTTTTCCAATCACGTGAATATTCGATTGGAAGCTCTTTCGGACAGCTTTTCTTCTCTTCATGCCAAACACTTGCAGACGTCCGTGCAACGTCCAGATCACGATGGGAGATGTTTTCTGTGCTGGCACACTTTCTCCTTGCCAGACATAGTGGAAAAGCTTTCTGCTAAGATGTAGACCACAAAAGACGCTAAAGACGAAGGTACGATGCTCTCCGGAGCTAAGAGCCGCTCCCGGGCTTCTTTCGGCAGAAGCCGCGCTAAGAGAGCACTGTGAGCGGTACAATCGTCTTTGCGCGAAGAAGCCGCTTCTTCGGCTCCAGGAGCCGGAGAGAGCGGCAGCTTCGGAAAGGTGAAGAAGGATGCTGTATTACATTGGGATTGTGTGCGCAGCTTGCCAACTGATAGAAAACAGTACCTTACCACTCTCCTGACTTTTCCAATCACATGAATATTCCAATGGAAGCTGTTTTGGACAACTTTTCTTTTCTTCATGCCAAGCACTTGGCAGACCTCCGTGCAACGTTAGAACACGATGGGAGATGTTTTCTGTGCTGGCACACTTCCTCCTTGCCAGACATAGTGGAAAAGCTTTCTGCTAAGATGTAGACCACAAAAGACGCTAAAGACGAAGGTACGATGCTCTCCGGAGCTAAGAGCCGCTCCCGGGCTTCTTTCGGCAGAAGCCGCGCTAAGAGAGCACTGTGACCGGTACAATCGTCTTTGCGCGAAGAAGCCGCTTCTTCGGCTCCAGGAGCCGGAGAGAGCGGCAGCTTCCGAAAGGTGAAGAAGGATGCTGTATTACATTGGGATTGTGTGCGCAGCTTGCCAACTGATAGAAAACAGTACTTTACCACTCTTCTGACTCTTCCAATCACATGAATATTCGATTGGAAGCTGTTTTGGACAACTTTTCTTTTCTTCATGCCAAGCATTTGGCAGACCTCCGTGCAACGTCCAGATCACGATGGGAAAAGTTTTCTGTGCTGGCACACTTTCTCCTTGCCAGACATAGTGGAAAAGCTTTCTGCTAAGATGTAGACCACAAAAGACGCTAAAGACGAAGTTACGATGCTCTCCGGAGCTAAGAGCCGCTCCCGGGCTTCTTTCGGCAGAAGCCGCGCTAAGAGAGCACTGTGACCGGTACAATCGTCTTTGCGCGAAGAAGCCGCTTCTTCGGCTCCAGGAGCCGGAGAGAGCGGCAGCTTCAAAAAGGTGAAGAAGGATGCTGTACAACACTGGGATTGTGTGCGCAGCTTGCCAACTGATAGAAAACAGTACCTTACCAGTCTTCTGACTTTTCCAATCACATGAATATTCGATTGGAAGCTGTTTTGGACAACTTTTCTTTTCTTCATGCCAAACACTTGCAGACCTCCGTGCAACGTCCAGAACACGATGGGAGATGTTTTCTGTGCTGGCACAGTTTCTCCTTGCCAGATGTAGTGGAAAAGCTTTTTGCTAAGATGTAGACCACAAAAGACGCTAAAGACGAAGGTACGATGCTCTCGGGGGCTAAGAGCCGCTCCCAGGCTTCTTTCGGCAGAAGCCGCGCTAAGAGAGCCCTGTGACCGGTACAATCGTCTTTGCGCGAAGAAGCCGCTTCTTCGGCTCCAGGAGCCGGAGAGAGCGGCAGCTTCGGAAAGGTGAAGAAGGATGCTGTATTGCACTAGGATTGTGTGCGCAGCTTGCCAACTGATGGAAAACAGTACCTTACCATTCTCCTGACTTTTCCAATCACGTGAATATTCGATTGGAAGCTGTTTTGGACAACTTTTCTTTTCTTCATGCCAAGCACTTGGCAGACCTCCGTGCAACGTTAGAACACGATGGGAGATGTTTTCTGTGCTGGCACACTTTCTCCTTGCCAGACATAGTGGAAAAGCTTTTTGCTAAGATGTAGACCACAAAAGACGCTAAAGACGAAGGTACGATGCTCTCCGGAGCTAAGAGCCGCTCCCAGGCTTCTTTCAGCAGAAGCCGCGCTAAGAGAGCACTGTGACCGGTACAATCGTCTTTGCGCGAAGATGCCCCTTCTTCGACTGCAGGAGCCGGAGAGAGCGGCAGCATCGGAAAGGTGAAGAAGGATGCTGTATTACATTGGGATTGTGTGCGCAGCATGCCAACTGATAGAAAACAGTACCTTACCACTCTTCTGACTTTTCCAATCACATGAATATTCCATTGGAAGCTGTTTTGGACAACTTTTCTTTTCTTCATGCCAAACATTTGGCACACCTCCGTGCAACGTCCAGATCACGATGGGAGATGTTTTCTGTGCTGGCACACTTTCTCCTTGCCAGACATAGTGGAAAAGCTTTTTGCTAAGATGTAGACCACAAAAGACACTAAAGACGAAGGTACGATGCTCTCCGGAGCTAAGAGCCGCTCCCGGGCTTCTTTCGGCAGAAGCCGCGCTAAGAGAGCACTGTGACCGGTACAATCGTCTTTGCGCGAAGAAGCCGCTTCTTCGGCTCCAGGAGCCGGAGAGAGCGGCAGCTTCGGAAAGGTGAAGAAGGATGCTGTATTGCACTGGGATTGTGTGCGCAGCTTGCCAACTGATGGAAAACAGTACCTTACCACTCTCCTGACTTTTCCAATCACATGAATATTCGATTAGAAGCTCTTTTGGACAGCTTTTCTTTTCTTCAGGCCAAACACTTCCAGACCTCCGTGCAACGTCCAGATCACGATGGGAGATGTTTTCTGTGCTGGCACACTTTCTCCTTGCCAGATGTAGTGGAAAAGCTTTTTGCTAAGATGTAGACCACAAAAGACGCTAAAGACGAAGGTACGATGCTCTCCGGAGCTAAGAGCCGCTCCCGGGCTTCTTTCGGCAGAAGCCGCGCTAAGAGAGCACTGTGACCGGTACAATCGTCTTTGCGCGAAGAAGCCGCTTCTTCGGCTCCAGGAGCCGGAGAGAGCGGCAGCTTCGGAAAGGTGAAGAAGGATGCTGTATTGCACTGGGATTGTGTGTGCAGCTTGCCAATTGATAGAAAACAGTACCTTACCACTCTCCTGACTTTTCCAATCACATGAATATTCGATTGGAAGCTGTTTTGGACAACTTTTCTTTTCTTCATGCCAAGCATTTGGCAGACCTCCGTGCAACGTCCAGATAACGATGGGAAAAGTTTTCTGTGCTGGCACACTTCCTCCTTGCCAGACATAGTGGAAAAGCTTTCTGCTAAGATGTAGACCACAAAAGACGCTAAAGACGAAGGTACGATGCTCTCCGGAGCTAAGAGCCGCTCCCGGGCTTCTTTCGGCAGAAGCCGCGCTAAGAGAGCACTGTGACCGGTACAATCGTCTTTGCGCGAAGAAGCCGCTTCTTCGGCTCCAGGAGCCGGAGAGAGCGGCAGCTTCAGAAAGGTGAAGAAGGAAGCTGTACAACACTGGGATTGTGTGCGCAGCTTGCCAACTGATAGAAAACAGTACCTTACCACTCTCCTGACTTTTCCAATCACATGAATATTCGATTGGAAGCTGTTTTGGACAACTTTTCTTTTCTTCATGCCAAGCACTTGGCAGACCTCCGTGCAACGTTAGAACACGATGGGAGATGTTTTCTGTGCTGGCACACTTTCTCCTTGCCAGACATAGTGGAAAAGCTTTCTGCTAAGATGTAGACCACAAAAGACGCTAAAGACGAAGGTACGATGCTCTCCGGAGCTAAGAGCCGCTCCCGGGCTTCTTTCGGCAGAAGCCGCGCTAAGAGAGCACTGTGACCGGTACAATCGTCTTTGCGCGAAGAAGCCGCTTCTTCTGCTCCAGGAGCCGGAGAGAGCGGCAGCATCGGAAAGGTGAAGAAGGATGCTGTATTGCACTGGGATTGTGTGCGCAGCTTGCCAACTGATAGAAAACAGTACCTTACCACTCTCCTGACTTTTCCAATCACATGAATATTCGATTGGAAGCTGTTTTGGACAACTTTTCTTTTCTTCATGCCAAGCATTTGGCAGACCTCCGCGCAACGTCCAGATCACGATGGGAAAAGTTTTCTGTGCTGGCACACTTCCTCCTTGCCAGACATAGTGGAAAAGCTTTCTGCTAAGATGTAGACCACAAAAGACGCTAAAGACGAAGGTACGATGCTCTCCGGAGCAAAGAGCCGCTCCCGGGCTTCTTTCGGCAGAAGCCGCGCTAAGAGAGCACTGTGAGCGGTACAATCGTCTTTGCGCGAAGAAGCCGCTTCTTCGGCTCCGGGAGCCGGAGAGAGCGGCAGCTTCGGAAAGGTGGAGAAGGATGCTGTAGTGCACTGGGATTGTGTGCGCAGCTTGCCAACTGATAGAAAACAGTACCTTACCACTCTCCTGACTTTTCCAATCACATGAATATTCGATTAGAAGCTCTTTTGGACAACTTTTCTTTCCTTCATGCCAAGCACTTGGCAGACCTCCGTGCAACGTTAGAACACGATGGGAGATGTTTTCTGTGCTGGCACACTTCCTCCTTGCCAGACATAGTGGAAAAGCTTTCTGCTAAGATGTAGACCACAAAAGACGCTAAAGACGAAGGTACGATGCTCTCCGGAGCTAAGAGCCGCTCCCGGGCTTCTTTCGGCAGAAGCCGCGCTAAGAGAGCACTGTGAGCGGTACAATCGTCTTTGCGCGAAGAAGCCGCTTCTTCGGCTCCAGGAGCCGGAGAGAGCGGCAGCTTCGGAAAGGTGAAGAAGGATGCTGTATTGCACTGGGATTGTGTGTGCAGCTTGCCAATTGATAGAAAACAGTACCTTACCACTCTCCTGACTTTTCCAATCACATGAATATTCGATTGGAAGCTGTTTTGGACAGCTGTTCTTTTCTTCATGCCAAACACTTGCAGACCTCCGTGCAACGTTAGAACACGATGGGAGATGTTTTCTGTGCTGGCACAGTTTCTCCTTGCCAGACATAGTTGAAAAGCTTTTTGCTAAGATGTAGACCACTAAAGACACTAAAGGCGAAGGTACGATGCTCTCCGGAGCTAAGAGCCGCTCCCGGGCTTCTTTCGGCAGAAGCCGCGCTAAGAGAGCACTGTTACCGGTACAATCGTCTTTGCGCGAAGAAGCCGCTTCTTCGGCTCCAGGAGCCGGAGAGAGCGGCAGCATCGGAAAGGTGAAGAAGGATGCTGTATTACATTGGGATTGTGTGCGCAGCTTGCCAACTGATAGAAAACAGTACCTTACCACTCTCCTGACTTTTCCAATCACATGAATATTCGATTGGAAGCTGTTTTGGACAACTTTTCTTTTCTTCATGCCAAGCACTTGGCAGACCTCCGTGCAACGTTAGAACACGATGGGAGATGTTTTCTGTGCTGGCACACTTTCTCCTTGCCAGACATAGTGGAAAAGCTTTTTGCTAAGATGTAGACCACAAAAGACGCTAAAGACGAAGGTACGATGCTCTCCGGAGCTAAGAGCCGCTCCCGGGCTTCTTTCGGCAGAAGCCGCGCTAAGAGAGCACTGTGACCGGTACAATCGTCTTTGCGCGAAGAAGCCGCTTCTTCGGCTCCAGGAGCCGGAGAGAGCGGCAGCATCGGAAAGGTGAAGAAGGATGCTGTATTGCACTGGGATTGTGTGCGCAGCTTGCCAACTGATAGAAAACAGTACCTTACCACTCTCCTGACTTTTCCAATCACATGAATATTCGATTGGAAGCTCTTTTGGACAACTTTTCTTTTCTTCATGCCAAGCACTTGGCAGACCTCCGTGCAACGTTAGAACACGATGGGAGATGTTTTCTGTGCTGGCGCAGGTTTTTCTTGCCAGACATAGTGGAAAAGCTTTTTGCTAAGATGTATACCACAAAAGACGCTAAAGACGAAGGTACGATGCTCTCCGGAGCTAAGCGCCGCTCCCGGGCGTCTTTCGGCAGAAGCCGCGCTAAGAGAGCACTGTGACCGGTACAATCGTCTTTGCGCGAAGAAGCCGCTTCTTCGGCTCCAGGAGCCGGAGAGAGCGGCAGCTTCAAAAAGGTGAAGAAGGATGCTGTACAACACTGGGATTGTGTGCGCAGCTTGCCAACTGATAGAAAACAGTACCTTACCACTCTCCTGACTTTTCCAATCACATGAATATTCGATTGGAAGATCTTTTGGACAGCTTTTCTTTTCTTCATGCCAAACACTTGCAGACCTCCGTGCAACGTCCAGAACACGATGGGAGATGTTTTCTGTGCTGGCACAGTTTCTCCTTGCCAGATGTAGTGGAAAAGCTTTTTGCTAAGATGTAGACCACAAAAGACGCTAAAGACGAAGGTACGATGCTCTCGGGGGCTAAGAGCCGCTCCCAGGCTTCTTTCGGCAGAAGCCGCGCTAAGAGAGCCCTGTGACCGGTACAATCGTCTTTGCGCGAAGAAGCCGCTTCTTCGGCTCCAGGAGCCGGAGAGAGCGGCAGCTTCGGAAAGGTGAAGAAGGATGCTGTATTGCACTAGGATTGTGTGCGCAGCTTGCCAACTGATGGAAAACAGTACCTTACCATTCTCCTGACTTTTCCAATCACGTGAATATTCGATTGGAAGCTGTTTTGGACAACTTTTCTTTTCTTCATGCCAAGCACTTGGCAGACCTCCGTGCAACGTTAGAACACGATGGGAGATGTTTTCTGTGCTGGCACACTTTCTCCTTGCCAGACATAGTGGAAAAGCTTTTTGCTAAGATGTAGACCACAAAAGACGCTAAAGACGAAGGTACGATGCTCTCCGGAGCTAAGAGCCGCTCCCAGGCTTCTTTCAGCAGAAGCCGCGCTAAGAGAGCACTGTGACCGGTACAATCGTCTTTGCGCGAAGATGCCCCTTCTTCGACTCCAGGAGCCGGAGAGAGCGGCAGCATCGGAAAGGTGAAGAAGGATGCTGTATTACATTGGGATTGTGTGCGCAGCATGCCAACTGATAGAAAACAGTACCTTACCACTCTTCTGACTTTTCCGATCACATGAATATTCCATTGGAAGCTGTTTTGGACAACTTTTCTTTTCTTCATGCCAAGCATTTGGCACACCTCCGTGCAACGTCCAGATCACGATGGGAGATGTTTTCTGTGCTGGCACACTTTCTCCTTGCCAGACATAGTGGAAAAGCTTTTTGCTAAGATGTAGACCACAAAAGACGCTAAAGACGAAGGTACGATGCTCTCCGGAGCTAAGAGCCGCTCCCGGGCTTCTTTCGGCAGAAGCCGCGCTAAGAGAGCACTGTGACCGGTACAATCGTCTTTGCGCGAAGAAGCCGCTTCTTCGGCTCCAGGAGCCGGAGAGAGCGGCAGCTTCAGAAAGGTGAAGAAGGATGCTGTACAACACTGGGATTGTGTGCGCAGCTTGCCAACTGATAGAAAACAGTACCTTACCACTCTCCTGACTTTTCCAATCACATGAATATTCGATTGGAAGCTGTTTTGGACAACTTTTCTTTTCTTCATGCCAAGCACTTGGCAGACCTCCGTGCAACGTTAGAACACGATGGGAGATGTTTTCTGTGCTGGCACACTTTCTCCTTGCCAGACATAGTGGAAAAGCTTTCTGCTAAGATGTAGACCACAAAAGACGCTAAAGACGAAGGTACGATGCTCTCCGGAGCTAAGAGCCGCTCCCGGGCTTCTTTCGGCAGAAGCCGCGCTAAGAGAGCACTGTGACCGGTACAATCGTCTTTGCGCGAAGAAGCCGCTTCTTCGGCTCCAGGAGCCGGAGAGAGCGGCAGCATCGGAAAGGTGAAGAAGGATGCTGTATTGCACTGGGATTGTGTGCGCAGCTTGCCAACTGATAGAAAACAGTACCTTACCAGTCTTCTGACTTTTCCAATCACATGAATATTCGATTGGAAGCTGTTTTGGACAACTTTTCTTTTCTTCATGCCAAGCACTTGGCAGACCTCCGTGCAACGTTAGAACACGATGGGAGATGTTTTCTGTGCTGGCACACTTCCTCCTTGCCAGACATAGTGGAAAAGCTTTCTGCTAGGATGTAGACCACAAAAGACGCTAAAGACGAAGGTACGATGCTCTCCGGAGCTAAGAGCCGCTCCCGGGCTTCTTTCGGTAGAAGCCGCGCTAAGAGAGCACTGTGACCGGTACAATCGTCTTTGCGCGATGAAGCCGCTTCTTCGGCTCCAGGAGCCGGAGAGAGCGGCAGCATCGGAAAGGTGAAGAAGGATGCTGTATTGCACTGGGATTGTGTGCGCAGCTTGCCAACTGATGGAAAACAGTACCTTACCACTCTCCTGACTTTTCCAATCACGTGAATATTCGATTGGAAGCTCTTTCGGACAGCTTTTCTTCTCTTCATGCCAAACACTTGCAGACGTCCGTGCAACGTCCAGATCACGATGGGAGATGTTTTCTGTGCTGGCACACTTTCTCCTTGCCAGACATAGTGGAAAAGCTTTCTGCTAAGATGTAGACCACAAAAGACGCTAAAGACGAAGGTACGATGCTCTCCGGAGCTAAGAGCCGCTCCCGGGCTTCTTTCGGCAGAAGCCGCGCTAAGAGAGCACTGTGAGCGGTACAATCGTCTTTGCGCGAAGAAGCCGCTTCTTCGGCTCCAGGAGCCGGAGAGAGCGGCAGCTTCGGAAAGGTGAAGAAGGATGCTGTATTACATTGGGATTGTGTGCGCAGCTTGCCAACTGATAGAAAACAGTACCTTACCACTCTCCTGACTTTTCCAATCACATGAATATTCCAATGGAAGCTGTTTTGGACAACTTTTCTTTTCTTCATGCCAAGCACTTGGCAGACCTCCGTGCAACGTTAGAACACGATGGGAGATGTTTTCTGTGCTGGCACACTTCCTCCTTGCCAGACATAGTGGAAAAGCTTTCTGCTAAGATGTAGACCACAAAAGACGCTAAAGACGAAGGTACGATGCTCTCCGGAGCTAAGAGCCGCTCCCGGGCTTCTTTCAGCAGAAGCCGCGCTAAGAGAGCACTGTGACCGGTACAATCGTCTTTGCGCGAAGAAGCCGCTTCTTCGGCTCCAGGAGCCGGAGAGAGCGGCAGCTTCCGAAAGGTGAAGAAGGATGCTGTATTACATTGGGATTGTGTGCGCAGCTTGCCAACTGATAGAAAACAGTACTTTACCACTCTTCTGACTCTTCCAATCACATGAATATTCGATTGGAAGCTGTTTTGGACAACTTTTCTTTTCTTCATGCCAAGCATTTGGCAGACCTCCGTGCAACGTTAGAACACGATGGGAAAAGTTTTCTGTGCTGGCACACTTTCTCCTTGCCAGACATAGTGGAAAAGCTTTCTGCTAAGATGTAGACCACAAAAGACGCTAAAGACGAAGGTACGATGCTCTCCGGAGCAAAGAGCCGCTCCCGGGCTTCTTTCGGCAGAAGCCGCGCTAAGAGAGCACTGTGACCGGTACAATCGTCTTTGCGCGAAGAAGCCGCTTCTTCGGCTCCAGGAGCCGGAGAGAGCGGCAGCTTCCGAAAGGTGAAGAAGGATGCTGTATTGCACTGGGATTGTGTGCGCAGCTTGCCAACTGATAGAAAACAGTACCTTACCAGTCTTCTGACTTTTCCAATCACATGAATATTCGATTGGAAGCTGTTTTGGACAACTTTTCTTTTCTTCATGCCAAGCACTTGGCAGACCTCCGGGCAACGTTAGAACACGATGGGAGATGTTTTCTGTGCTGGCACACTTCCTCCTTGCCAGACATAGTGGAAAAGCTTTCTGCTAAGATGTAGACCACAAAAGACGCTAAAGACGAAGGTACGATGCTCTCCGGAGCTAAGAGCCGCTCCCGGGCTTCTTTCGGTAGAAGCCGCGCTAAGAGAGCACTGTGACCGGTACAATCGTCTTTGCGCGATGAAGCCGCTTCTTCGGCTCCAGGAGCCGGAGAGAGCGGCAGCATCGGAAAGGTGAAGAAGGATGCTGTATTGCACTGGGATTGTGTGCGCAGCTTGCCAACTGATGGAAAACAGTACCTTACCACTCTCCTGACTTTTCCAATCACGTGAATATTCGATTGGAAGCTCTTTCGGACAGCTTTTCTTCTCTTCATGCCAAACACTTGCAGACGTCCGTGCAACGTCCAGATCACGACGGGAGATGTTTTCTGTGCTGGCACACTTTCTCCTTGCCAGACATAGTGGAAAAGCTTTCTGCTAAGATGTAGACCACAAAAGACGCTAAAGACGAAGGTACGATGCTCTCCGGAGCTAAGAGCCGCTCCCGGGCTTCTTTCGGCAGAAGCCGCGCTAAGAGAGCACTGTGACCGGTACAATCGTCTTTGCGCGAAGAAGCCGCTTCTTCGGCTCCAGGAGCCGGAGAGAGCGGCAGCTTCGGAAAGGTGAAGAAGGATGCTGTATTACATTGGGATTGTGTGCGCAGCTTGCCAACTGATAGAAAACAGTACCTTACCACTCTCCTGACTTTTCCAATCACATGAATATTCCAATGGAAGCTGTTTTGGACAACTTTTCTTTTCTTCATGCCAAGCACTTGGCAGACCTCCGTGCAACGTTAGAACACGATGGGAGATGTTTTCTGTGCTGGCACACTTCCTCCTTGCCAGACATAGTGGAAAAGCTTTCTGCTAAGATGTAGACCACAAAAGACGCTAAAGACGAAGGTACGATGCTCTCCGGAGCTAAGAGCCGCTCCCGGGCTTCTTTCGGCAGAAGCCGCGCTAAGAGAGCACTGTGACCGGTACAATCGTCTTTGCGCGAAGAAGCCGCTTCTTCGGCTCCAGGAGCCGGAGAGAGCGGCAGCTTCCGAAAGGTGAAGAAGGATGCTGTATTACATTGGGATTGTGTGCGCAGCTTGCCAACTGATAGAAAACAGTACTTTACCACTCTTCTGACTCTTCCAATCACATGAATATTCGATTGGAAGCTGTTTTGGACAACTTTTCTTTTCTTCATGCCAAGCATTTGGCAGACCTCCGTGCAACGTCCAGATCACGATGGGAAAAGTTTTCTGTGCTGGCACACTTTCTCCTTGCCAGACATAGTGGAAAAGCTTTCTGCTAAGATGTAGACCACAAAAGACGCTAAAGACGAAGGTACGATGCTCTCCGGAGCTAAGAGCCGCTCCCGGGCTTCTTTCGGCAGAAGCCGCGCTAAGAGAGCACTGTGACCGGTACAATCGTCTTTGCGCGAAGAAGCCGCTTCTTCGGCTCCAGGAGCCGGAGAGAGCGGCAGCTTCAAAAAGGTGAAGAAGGATGCTGTACAACACTGGGATTGTGTGCGCAGCTTGCCAACTGATAGAAAACAGTACTTTACCACTCTCCTGACTTTTCCAATCACATGAATATTCGATTGGAAGCTGTTTTGGACAACTTTTCTTTTCTTCATGCCAAACACTTGCAGACCTCCGTGCAACGTCCAGAACACGATGGGAGATGTTTTCTGTGCTGGCACAGTTTCTCCTTGCCAGATGTAGTGGAAAAGCTTTTTGCTAAGATGTAGACCACAAAAGACGCTAAAGACGAAGGTACGATGCTCTCGGGGGCTAAGAGCCGCTCCCAGGCTTCTTTCGGCAGAAGCCGCGCTAAGAGAGCCCTGTGACCGGTACAATCGTCTTTGCGCGAAGAAGCCGCTTCTTCGGCTCCAGGAGCCGGAGAGAGCGGCAGCTTCGGAAAGGTGAAGAAGGATGCTGTATTGCACTAGGATTGTGTGCGCAGCTTGCCAACTGATGGAAAACAGTACCTTACCATTCTCCTGACTTTTCCAATCACGTGAATATTCGATTGGAAGCTGTTTTGGACAACTTTTCTTTTCTTCATGCCAAGCACTTGCAGACCTCCGTGCAACGTTAGAACACGATGGGAGATGTTTTCTGTGCTGGCACACTTTCTCCTTGCCAGACATAGTGGAAAAGCTTTCTGCTAAGATGTAGACCACAAAAGACGCTAAAGACGAAGGTACGATGCTCTCCGGAGCTAAGAGCCGCTCCCAGGCTTCTTTCAGCAGAAGCCGCGCTAAGAGAGCACTGTGACCGGTACAATCGTCTTTGCGCGAAGATGCCCCTTCTTCGACTGCAGGAGCCGGAGAGAGCGGCAGCATCGGAAAGGTGAAGAAGGATGCTGTATTACATTGGGATTGTGTGCGCAGCATGCCAACTGAATGAAAACAGTACCTTACCACTCTTCTGACTTTTCCAATCACATGAATATTCCATTGGAAGCTGTTTTGGACAACTTTTCTTTTCTTCATGCCAAGCATTTGGCACACCTCCGTGCAACGTCCAGATCACGATGGGAGATGTTTTCTGTGCTGGCACACTTTCTCCTTGCCAGACATAGTGGAAAAGCTTTTTGCTAAGATGTAGACCACAAAAGACACTAAAGACGAAGGTACGATGCTCTCCGGAGCTAAGAGCCGCTCCCGGGCTTCTTTCGGCAGAAGCCGCGCTAAGAGAGCACTGTGACCGGTACAATCGTCTTTGCGCGAAGAAGCCGCTTCTTCGGCTCCAGGAGCCGGAGAGAGCGGCAGCTTCGGAAAGGTGAAGAAGGATGCTGTATTGCACTGGGATTGTGTGCGCAGCTTGCCAACTGATGGAAAACAGTACCTTACCACTCTCCTGACTTTTCCAATCACGTGAATATTCGATTGGAAGCTCTTTCGGACAGCTTTTCTTCTCTTCATGCCAAACACTTGCAGACGTCCGTGCAACGTCCAGATCACGACGGGAGATGTTTTCTGTGCTGGCACACTTTCTCCTTGCCAGACATAGTGGAAAAGCTTTCTGCTAAGATGTAGACCACAAAAGACGCTAAAGACGAAGGTACGATGCTCTCCGGAGCTAAGAGCCGCTCCCGGGCTTCTTTCGGCAGAAGCCGCGCTAAGAGAGCACTGTGAGCGGTACAATCGTCTTTGCGCGAAGAAGCCGCTTCTTCGGCTCCAGGAGCCGGAGAGAGCGGCAGCTTCGGAAAGGTGAAGAAGGATGCTGTATTGCACTGGGATTGTGTGTGCAGCTTGCCAATTGATAGAAAACAGTACCTTACCACTCTCCTGACTTTTCCAATCACATGAATATTCGATTGGAAGCTGTTTTGGACAGCTGTTCTTTTCTTCATGCCAAACACTTGCAGACCTCCGTGCAACGTTAGAACACGATGGGAGATGTTTTCTGTGCTGGCACAGTTTCTCCTTGCCAGACATAGTTGAAAAGCTTTTTGCTAAGATGTAGACCACTAAAGACACTAAAGGCGAAGGTACGATGCTCTCCGGAGCTAAGAGCCGCTCCCGGGCTTCTTTCGGCAGAAGCCGCGCTAAGAGAGCACTGTTACCGGTACAATCGTCTTTGCGCGAAGAAGCCGCTTCTTCGGCTCCAGGAGCCGGAGAGAGCGGCAGCATCGGAAAGGTGAAGAAGGATGCTGTATTACATTGGGATTGTGTGCGCAGCTTGCCAACTGATAGAAAACAGTACCTTACCACTCTCCTGACTTTTCCAATCACATGAATATTCGATTGGAAGCTGTTTTGGACAACTTTTCTTTTCTTCATGCCAAGCACTTGGCAGACCTCCGTGCAACGTTAGAACACGATGGGAGATGTTTTCTGTGCTGGCACACTTTCTCCTTGCCAGACATAGTGGAAAAGCTTTTTGCTAAGATGTAGACCACAAAAGACGCTAAAGACGAAGGTACGATGCTCTCCGGAGCTAAGAGCCGCTCCCGGGCTTCTTTCGGCAGAAGCCGCGCTAAGAGAGCACTGTGACCGGTACAATCGTCTTTGCGCGAAGAAGCCGCTTCTTCGGCTCCAGGAGCCGGAGAGAGCGGCAGCATCGGAAAGGTGAAGAAGGATGCTGTATTGCACTGGGATTGTGTGCGCAGCTTGCCAACTGATAGAAAACAGTACCTTACCACTCTCCTGACTTTTCCAATCACATGAATATTCGATTGGAAGCTCTTTTGGACAACTTTTCTTTTCTTCATGCCAAGCACTTGGCAGACCTCCGTGCAACGTTAGAACACGATGGGAGATGTTTTCTGTGCTGGCGCAGGTTTTTCTTGCCAGACATAGTGGAAAAGCTTTTTGCTAAGATGTATACCACAAAAGACGCTAAAGACGAAGGTACGATGCTCTCCGGAGCTAAGCGCCGCTCCCGGGCGTCTTTCGGCAGAAGCCGCGCTAAGAGAGCACTGTGACCGGTACAATCGTCTTTGCGCGAAGAAGCCGCTTCTTCGGCTCCAGGAGCCGGAGAGAGCGGCAGCTTCAAAAAGGTGAAGAAGGATGCTGTACAACACTGGGATTGTGTGCGCAGCTTGCCAACTGATAGAAAACAGTACCTTACCACTCTCCTGACTTTTCCAATCACATGAATATTCGATTGGAAGATCTTTTGGACAGCTTTTCTTTTCTTCATGCCAAACACTTGCAGACCTCCGTGCAACGTCCAGAACACGATGGGAGATGTTTTCTGTGCTGGCACAGTTTCTCCTTGCCAGATGTAGTGGAAAAGCTTTTTGCTAAGATGTAGACCACAAAAGACGCTAAAGACGAAGGTACGATGCTCTCGGGGGCTAAGAGCCGCTCCCAGGCTTCTTTCGGCAGAAGCCGCGCTAAGAGAGCCCTGTGACCGGTACAATCGTCTTTGCGCGAAGAAGCCGCTTCTTCGGCTCCAGGAGCCGGAGAGAGCGGCAGCTTCGGAAAGGTGAAGAAGGATGCTGTATTGCACTAGGATTGTGTGCGCAGCTTGCCAACTGATGGAAAACAGTACCTTACCATTCTCCTGACTTTTCCAATCACGTGAATATTCGATTGGAAGCTGTTTTGGACAACTTTTCTTTTCTTCATGCCAAGCACTTGGCAGACCTCCGTGCAACGTTAGAACACGATGGGAGATGTTTTCTGTGCTGGCACACTTTCTCCTTGCCAGACATAGTGGAAAAGCTTTTTGCTAAGATGTAGACCACAAAAGACGCTAAAGACGAAGGTACGATGCTCTCCGGAGCTAAGAGCCGCTCCCAGGCTTCTTTCAGCAGAAGCCGCGCTAAGAGAGCACTGTGACCGGTACAATCGTCTTTGCGCGAAGATGCCCCTTCTTCGACTCCAGGAGCCGGAGAGAGCGGCAGCATCGGAAAGGTGAAGAAGGATGCTGTATTACATTGGGATTGTGTGCGCAGCATGCCAACTGATAGAAAACAGTACCTTACCACTCTTCTGACTTTTCCGATCACATGAATATTCCATTGGAAGCTGTTTTGGACAACTTTTCTTTTCTTCATGCCAAGCATTTGGCACACCTCCGTGCAACGTCCAGATCACGATGGGAGATGTTTTCTGTGCTGGCACACTTTCTCCTTGCCAGACATAGTGGAAAAGCTTTTTGCTAAGATGTAGACCACAAAAGACGCTAAAGACGAAGGTACGATGCTCTCCGGAGCTAAGAGCCGCTCCCGGGCTTCTTTCGGCAGAAGCCGCGCTAAGAGAGCACTGTGACCGGTACAATCGTCTTTGCGCGAAGAAGCCGCTTCTTCGGCTCCAGGAGCCGGAGAGAGCGGCAGCTTCAGAAAGGTGAAGAAGGATGCTGTACAACACTGGGATTGTGTGCGCAGCTTGCCAACTGATAGAAAACAGTACCTTACCACTCTCCTGACTTTTCCAATCACATGAATATTCGATTGGAAGCTGTTTTGGACAACTTTTCTTTTCTTCATGCCAAGCACTTGGCAGACCTCCGTGCAACGTTAGAACACGATGGGAGATGTTTTCTGTGCTGGCACACTTTCTCCTTGCCAGACATAGTGGAAAAGCTTTCTGCTAAGATGTAGACCACAAAAGACGCTAAAGACGAAGGTACGATGCTCTCCGGAGCTAAGAGCCGCTCCCGGGCTTCTTTCGGCAGAAGCCGCGCTAAGAGAGCACTGTGACCGGTACAATCGTCTTTGCGCGAAGAAGCCGCTTCTTCGGCTCCAGGAGCCGGAGAGAGCGGCAGCATCGGAAAGGTGAAGAAGGATGCTGTATTGCACTGGGATTGTGTGCGCAGCTTGCCAACTGATAGAAAACAGTACCTTACCAGTCTTCTGACTTTTCCAATCACATGAATATTCGATTGGAAGCTGTTTTGGACAACTTTTCTTTTCTTCATGCCAAGCACTTGGCAGACCTCCGTGCAACGTTAGAACACGATGGGAGATGTTTTCTGTGCTGGCACACTTCCTCCTTGCCAGACATAGTGGAAAAGCTTTCTGCTAGGATGTAGACCACAAAAGACGCTAAAGACGAAGGTACGATGCTCTCCGGAGCTAAGAGCCGCTCCCGGGCTTCTTTCGGTAGAAGCCGCGCTAAGAGAGCACTGTGACCGGTACAATCGTCTTTGCGCGATGAAGCCGCTTCTTCGGCTCCAGGAGCCGGAGAGAGCGGCAGCATCGGAAAGGTGAAGAAGGATGCTGTATTGCACTGGGATTGTGTGCGCAGCTTGCCAACTGATGGAAAACAGTACCTTACCACTCTCCTGACTTTTCCAATCACGTGAATATTCGATTGGAAGCTCTTTCGGACAGCTTTTCTTCTCTTCATGCCAAACACTTGCAGACGTCCGTGCAACGTCCAGATCACGATGGGAGATGTTTTCTGTGCTGGCACACTTTCTCCTTGCCAGACATAGTGGAAAAGCTTTCTGCTAAGATGTAGACCACAAAAGACGCTAAAGACGAAGGTACGATGCTCTCCGGAGCTAAGAGCCGCTCCCGGGCTTCTTTCGGCAGAAGCCGCGCTAAGAGAGCACTGTGAGCGGTACAATCGTCTTTGCGCGAAGAAGCCGCTTCTTCGGCTCCAGGAGCCGGAGAGAGCGGCAGCTTCGGAAAGGTGAAGAAGGATGCTGTATTACATTGGGATTGTGTGCGCAGCTTGCCAACTGATAGAAAACAGTACCTTACCACTCTCCTGACTTTTCCAATCACATGAATATTCCAATGGAAGCTGTTTTGGACAACTTTTCTTTTCTTCATGCCAAGCACTTGGCAGACCTCCGTGCAACGTTAGAACACGATGGGAGATGTTTTCTGTGCTGGCACACTTCCTCCTTGCCAGACATAGTGGAAAAGCTTTCTGCTAAGATGTAGACCACAAAAGACGCTAAAGACGAAGGTACGATGCTCTCCGGAGCTAAGAGCCGCTCCCGGGCTTCTTTCAGCAGAAGCCGCGCTAAGAGAGCACTGTGACCGGTACAATCGTCTTTGCGCGAAGAAGCCGCTTCTTCGGCTCCAGGAGCCGGAGAGAGCGGCAGCTTCCGAAAGGTGAAGAAGGATGCTGTATTACATTGGGATTGTGTGCGCAGCTTGCCAACTGATAGAAAACAGTACTTTACCACTCTTCTGACTCTTCCAATCACATGAATATTCGATTGGAAGCTGTTTTGGACAACTTTTCTTTTCTTCATGCCAAGCATTTGGCAGACCTCCGTGCAACGTTAGAACACGATGGGAAAAGTTTTCTGTGCTGGCACACTTTCTCCTTGCCAGACATAGTGGAAAAGCTTTCTGCTAAGATGTAGACCACAAAAGACGCTAAAGACGAAGGTACGATGCTCTCCGGAGCAAAGAGCCGCTCCCGGGCTTCTTTCGGCAGAAGCCGCGCTAAGAGAGCACTGTGACCGGTACAATCGTCTTTGCGCGAAGAAGCCGCTTCTTCGGCTCCAGGAGCCGGAGAGAGCGGCAGCTTCCGAAAGGTGAAGAAGGATGCTGTATTGCACTGGGATTGTGTGCGCAGCTTGCCAACTGATAGAAAACAGTACCTTACCAGTCTTCTGACTTTTCCAATCACATGAATATTCGATTGGAAGCTGTTTTGGACAACTTTTCTTTTCTTCATGCCAAGCACTTGGCAGACCTCCGGGCAACGTTAGAACACGATGGGAGATGTTTTCTGTGCTGGCACACTTCCTCCTTGCCAGACATAGTGGAAAAGCTTTCTGCTAAGATGTAGACCACAAAAGACGCTAAAGACGAAGGTACGATGCTCTCCGGAGCTAAGAGCCGCTCCCGGGCTTCTTTCGGTAGAAGCCGCGCTAAGAGAGCACTGTGACCGGTACAATCGTCTTTGCGCGATGAAGCCGCTTCTTCGGCTCCAGGAGCCGGAGAGAGCGGCAGCATCGGAAAGGTGAAGAAGGATGCTGTATTGCACTGGGATTGTGTGCGCAGCTTGCCAACTGATGGAAAACAGTACCTTACCACTCTCCTGACTTTTCCAATCACGTGAATATTCGATTGGAAGCTCTTTCGGACAGCTTTTCTTCTCTTCATGCCAAACACTTGCAGACGTCCGTGCAACGTCCAGATCACGACGGGAGATGTTTTCTGTGCTGGCACACTTTCTCCTTGCCAGACATAGTGGAAAAGCTTTCTGCTAAGATGTAGACCACAAAAGACGCTAAAGACGAAGGTACGATGCTCTCCGGAGCTAAGAGCCGCTCCCGGGCTTCTTTCGGCAGAAGCCGCGCTAAGAGAGCACTGTGACCGGTACAATCGTCTTTGCGCGAAGAAGCCGCTTCTTCGGCTCCAGGAGCCGGAGAGAGCGGCAGCTTCGGAAAGGTGAAGAAGGATGCTGTATTACATTGGGATTGTGTGCGCAGCTTGCCAACTGATAGAAAACAGTACCTTACCACTCTCCTGACTTTTCCAATCACATGAATATTCCAATGGAAGCTGTTTTGGACAACTTTTCTTTTCTTCATGCCAAGCACTTGGCAGACCTCCGTGCAATGTTAGAACACGATGGGAGATGTTTTCTGTGCTGGCACACTTCCTCCTTGCCAGACATAGTGGAAAAGCTTTCTGCTAAGATGTAGACCACAAAAGACGCTAAAGACGAAGGTACGATGCTCTCCGGAGCTAAGAGCCGCTCCCGGGCTTCTTTCGGCAGAAGCCGCGCTAAGAGAGCACTGTGACCGGTACAATCGTCTTTGCGCGAAGAAGCCGCTTCTTCGGCTCCAGGAGCCGGAGAGAGCGGCAGCTTCCGAAAGGTGAAGAAGGATGCTGTATTACATTGGGATTGTGTGCGCAGCTTGCCAACTGATAGAAAACAGTACTTTACCACTCTTCTGACTCTTCCAATCACATGAATATTCGATTGGAAGCTGTTTTGGACAACTTTTCTTTTCTTCATGCCAAACACTTGCAGACCTCCGTGCAACGTCCAGAACACGATGGGAGATGTTTTCTGTGCTGGCACAGTTTCTCCTTGCCAGATGTAGTGGAAAAGCTTTTTGCTAAGATGTAGACCACAAAAGACGCTAAAGACGAAGGTACGATGCTCTCGGGGGCTAAGAGCCGCTCCCAGGCTTCTTTCGGCAGAAGCCGCGCTAAGAGAGCCCTGTGACCGGTACAATCGTCTTTGCGCGAAGAAGCCGCTTCTTCGGCTCCAGGAGCCGGAGAGAGCGGCAGCTTCGGAAAGGTGAAGAAGGATGCTGTATTGCACTAGGATT
Source organism: Ammospiza nelsoni (assembly GCF_027579445.1). Classification (NCBI taxonomy): domain Eukaryota; kingdom Metazoa; phylum Chordata; class Aves; order Passeriformes; family Passerellidae; genus Ammospiza; species Ammospiza nelsoni. The sequence goes on along the minus strand of NC_080637.1, from coordinate 55,490,841 downwards.
GTGTGCGCAGCTTGCCAACTGATGGAAAACAGTACCTTACCATTCTCCTGACTTTTCCAATCACGTGAATATTCGATTGGAAGCTGTTTTGGACAACTTTTCTTTTCTTCATGCCAAGCACTTGCAGACCTCCGTGCAACGTTAGAACACGATGGGAGATGTTTTCTGTGCTGGCACACTTTCTCCTTGCCAGACATAGTGGAAAAGCTTTCTGCTAAGATGTAGACCACAAAAGACGCTAAAGACGAAGGTACGATGCTCTCCGGAGCTAAGAGCCGCTCCCAGGCTTCTTTCAGCAGAAGCCGCGCTAAGAGAGCACTGTGACCGGTACAATCGTCTTTGCGCGAAGATGCCCCTTCTTCGACTGCAGGAGCCGGAGAGAGCGGCAGCATCGGAAAGGTGAAGAAGGATGCTGTATTACATTGGGATTGTGTGCGCAGCATGCCAACTGAATGAAAACAGTACCTTACCACTCTTCTGACTTTTCCAATCACATGAATATTCCATTGGAAGCTGTTTTGGACAACTTTTCTTTTCTTCATGCCAAGCATTTGGCACACCTCCGTGCAACGTCCAGATCACGATGGGAGATGTTTTCTGTGCTGGCACACTTTCTCCTTGCCAGACATAGTGGAAAAGCTTTTTGCTAAGATGTAGACCACAAAAGACACTAAAGACGAAGGTACGATGCTCTCCGGAGCTAAGAGCCGCTCCCGGGCTTCTTTCGGCAGAAGCCGCGCTAAGAGAGCACTGTGACCGGTACAATCGTCTTTGCGCGAAGAAGCCGCTTCTTCGGCTCCAGGAGCCGGAGAGAGCGGCAGCTTCGGAAAGGTGAAGAAGGATGCTGTATTGCACTGGGATTGTGTGCGCAGCTTGCCAACTGATGGAAAACAGTACCTTACCACTCTCCTGACTTTTCCAATCACGTGAATATTCGATTGGAAGCTCTTTCGGACAGCTTTTCTTCTCTTCATGCCAAACACTTGCAGACGTCCGTGCAACGTCCAGATCACGACGGGAGATGTTTTCTGTGCTGGCACACTTTCTCCTTGCCAGACATAGTGGAAAAGCTTTCTGCTAAGATGTAGACCACAAAAGACGCTAAAGACGAAGGTACGATGCTCTCCGGAGCTAAGAGCCGCTCCCGGGCTTCTTTCGGCAGAAGCCGCGCTAAGAGAGCACTGTGAGCGGTACAATCGTCTTTGCGCGAAGAAGCCGCTTCTTCGGCTCCAGGAGCCGGAGAGAGCGGCAGCTTCGGAAAGGTGGAGAAGGATGCTGTATTACATTGGGATTGTGTGCGCAGCTTGCCAACTGATAGAAAACAGTACCTTACCACTCTCCTGACTTTTCCAATCACATGAATATTCCAATGGAAGCTGTTTTGGACAACTTTTCTTTTCTTCATGCCAAGCACTTGGCAGACCTCCGTGCAACGTTAGAACACGATGGGAGATGTTTTCTGTGCTGGCACACTTCCTCCTTGCCAGACATAGTGGAAAAGCTTTCTGCTAAGATGTAGACCACAAAAGACGCTAAAGACGAAGGTACGATGCTCTCCGGAGCTAAGAGCCGCTCCCGGGCTTCTTTCGGCAGAAGCCGCGCTAAGAGAGCACTGTTATCGGTACAATCGTCTTTGCGCGAAGAAGCCGCTTCTTCGGCTCCAGGAGCCGGAGAGAGCGGCAGCTTCGGAAAGGTGAAGAAGGATGCTGTATTACATTGGGATTGTGTGCGCAGCTTGCCAACTGATAGAAAACAGTACTTTACCACTCTTCTGACTCTTCCAATCACATGAATATTCGATTGGAAGCTGTTTTGGACAACTTTTCTTTTCTTCATGCCAAGCATTTGGCAGACCTCCGTGCAACGTCCAGATCACGATGGGAAAAGTTTTCTGTGCTGGCACACTTTCTCCTTGCCAGACATAGTGGAAAAGCTTTCTGCTAAGATGTAGACCACAAAAGACGCTAAAGACGAAGGTACGATGCTCTCCGGAGCTAAGAGCCGCTCCCGGGCTTCTTTCGGCAGAAGCCGCGCTAAGAGAGCACTGTGACCGGTACAATCGTCTTTGCGCGAAGAAGCCGCTTCTTCGGCTCCAGGAGCCGGAGAGAGCGGCAGCTTCAAAAAGGTGAAGAAGGATGCTGTACAACACTGGGATTGTGTGCGCAGCTTGCCAACTGATAGAAAACAGTACTTTACCACTCTCCTGACTTTTCCAATCACATGAATATTCGATTGGAAGCTGTTTTGGACAACTTTTCTTTTCTTCATGCCAAACACTTGCAGACCTCCGTGCAACGTCCAGAACACGATGGGAGATGTTTTCTGTGCTGGCACAGTTTCTCCTTGCCAGATGTAGTGGAAAAGCTTTTTGCTAAGATGTAGACCACAAAAGACGCTAAAGACGAAGGTACGATGCTCTCGGGGGCTAAGAGCCGCTCCCAGGCTTCTTTCGGCAGAAGCCGCGCTAAGAGAGCACTGTGACCGGTACAATCGTCTTTGCGCGAAGAAGCCGCTTCTTCGGCTCCAGGAGCCGGAGAGAGCGGCAGCTTCGGAAAGGTGAAGAAGGATGCTGTATTGCACTAGGATTGTGTGCGCAGCTTGCCAACTGATGGAAAACAGTACCTTACCATTCTCCTGACTTTTCCAATCACGTGAATATTCGATTGGAAGCTGTTTTGGACAACTTTTCTTTTCTTCATGCCAAGCACTTGGCAGACCTCCGTGCAACGTTAGAACACGATGGGAGATGTTTTCTGTGCTGGCACACTTTCTCCTTGCCAGACATAGTGGAAAAGCTTTCTGCTAAGATGTAGACCACAAAAGACGCTAAAGACGAAGGTACGATGCTCTCCGGAGCTAAGAGCCGCTCCCAGGCTTCTTTCAGCAGAAGCCGCGCTAAGAGAGCACTGTGACCGGTACAATCGTCTTTGCGCGAAGATGCCCCTTCTTCGACTGCAGGAGCCGGAGAGAGCGGCAGCATCGGAAAGGTGAAGAAGGATGCTGTATTACATTGGGATTGTGTGCGCAGCATGCCAACTGAATGAAAACAGTACCTTACCACTCTTCTGACTTTTCCAATCACATGAATATTCGATTGGAAGCTGTTTTGGACAACTTTTCTTTTCTTCATGCCAAGCATTTGGCACACCTCCGTGCAACGTCCAGATCACGATGGGAGATGTTTTCTGTGCTGGCACACTTTCTCCTTGCCAGACATAGTGGAAAAGCTTTTTGCTAAGATGTAGACCACAAAAGACACTAAAGACGAAGGTACGATGCTCTCCGGAGCTAAGAGCCGCTCCCGGGCTTCTTTCGGCAGAAGCCGCGCTAAGAGAGCACTGTGACCGGTACAATCGTCTTTGCGCGAAGAAGCCGCTTCTTCGGCTCCAGGAGCCGGAGAGAGCGGCAGCTTCGGAAAGGTGAAGAAGGATGCTGTATTGCACTGGGATTGTGTGCGCAGCTTGCCAACTGATGGAAAACAGTACCTTACCACTCTCCTGACTTTTCCAATCACATGAATATTCGATTAGAAGCTCTTTTGGACAGCTTTTCTTTTCTTCAGGCCAAACACTTCCAGACCTCCGTGCAACGTCCAGATCACGATGGGAGATGTTTTCTGTGCTGGCACACTTTCTCCTTGCCAGATGTAGTGGAAAAGCTTTTTGCTAAGATGTAGACCACAAAAGACGCTAAAGACGAAGGTACGATGCTCTCCGGAGCTAAGAGCCGCTCCCGGGCTTCTTTCGGCAGAAGCCGCGCTAAGAGAGCACTGTGACCGGTACAATCGTCTTTGCGCGAAGAAGCCGCTTCTTCGGGTCCAGGAGCCGGAGAGAGCGGCAGCTTCGGAAAGGTGAAGAAGGATGCTGTATTGCACTGGGATTGTGTGTGCAGCTTGCCAATTGATAGAAAACAGTACCTTACCACTCTCCTGACTTTTCCAATCACATGAATATTCGATTGGAAGCTGTTTTGGACAACTTTTCTTTTCTTCATGCCAAGCATTTGGCAGACCTCCGTGCAACGTCCAGATAACGATGGGAAAAGTTTTCTGTGCTGGCACACTTCCTCCTTGCCAGACATAGTGGAAAAGCTTTCTGCTAAGATGTAGACCACAAAAGACGCTAAAGACGAAGGTACGATGCTCTCCGGAGCTAAGAGCCGCTCCCGGGCTTCTTTCGGCAGAAGCCGCGCTAAGAGAGCACTGTGACCGGTACAATCGTCTTTGCGCGAAGAAGCCGCTTCTTCGGCTCCAGGAGCCGGAGAGAGCGGCAGCATCGGAAAGGTGAAGAAGGATGCTGTATTGCACTGGGATTGTGTGCGCAGCTTGCCAACTGATAGAAAACAGTACCTTACCACTCTCCTGACTTTTCCAATCACATGAATATTCGATTAGAAGCTCTTTTGGACAACTTTTCTTTTCTTCATGCCAAGCATTTGGCAGACCTCCGCGCAACGTCCAGATCACGATGGGAAAAGTTTTCTGTGCTGGCACACTTCCTCCTTGCCAGACATAGTGGAAAAGCTTTCTGCTAAGATGTAGACCACAAAAGACGCTAAAGACGAAGGTACGATGCTCTCCGGAGCAAAGAGCCGCTCCCGGGCTTCTTTCGGCAGAAGCCGCGCTAAGAGAGCACTGTTACCGGTACAATCGTCTTTGCGCGAAGAAGCCGCTTCTTCGGCTCCGGGAGCCGGAGAGAGCGGCAGCTTCGGAAAGGTGGAGAAGGATGCTGTAGTGCACTGGGATTGTGTGCGCAGCTTGCCAACTGATAGAAAACAGTACCTTACCACTCTCCTGACTTTTCCAATCACATGAATATTCGATTAGAAGCTCTTTCGGACAACTTTTCTTTCCTTCATGCCAAGCACTTGGCAGACCTCCGTGCAACGTTAGAACACGATGGGAGATGTTTTCTGTGCTGGCACACTTCCTCCTTGCCAGACATAGTGGAAAAGCTTTCTGCTAAGATGTAGACCACAAAAGACGCTAAAGACGAAGGTACGATGCTCTCCGGAGCTAAGAGCCGCTCCCGGGCTTCTTTCGGCAGAAGCCGCGCTAAGAGAGCACTGTGAGCGGTACAATCGTCTTTGCGCGAAGAAGCCGCTTCTTCGGCTCCAGGAGCCGGAGAGAGCGGCAGCATCGGAAAGGTGAAGAAGGATGCTGTATTACATTGGGATTGTGTGCGCAGCTTGCCAACTGATAGAAAACAGTACCTTACCACTCTCCTGACTTTTCCAATCACATGAATATTCGATTGGAAGCTGTTTTGGACAACTTTTCTTTTCTTCATGCCAAGCACTTGGCAGACCTCCGTGCAACGTTAGAACACGATGGGAGATGTTTTCTGTGCTGGCACACTTTCTCCTTGCCAGACATAGTGGAAAAGCTTTTTGCTAAGATGTAGACCACAAAAGACGCTAAAGACGAAGGTACGATGCTCTCCGGAGCTAAGCGCCGCTCCCGGGCTTCTTTCGGCAGAAGCCGCGCTAAGAGAGCACTGTGACCGGTACAATCGTCTTTGCGCGAAGAAGCCGCTTCTTCGGCTCCAGGAGCCGGAGAGAGCGGCAGCATCGGAAAGGTGAAGAAGGATGCTGTATTGCACTGGGATTGTGTGCGCAGCTTGCCAACTGATAGAAAACAGTACCTTACCACTCTCCTGACTTTTCCAATCACATGAATATTCGATTGGAAGCTCTTTTGGACAACTTTTCTTTTCTTCATGCCAAGCACTTGGCAGACCTCCGTGCAACGTTAGAACACGATGGGAGATGTTTTCTGTGCTGGCGCAGGTTTTTCTTGCCAGACATAGTGGAAAAGCTTTTTGCTAAGATGTATACCACAAAAGACGCTAAAGACGAAGGTACGATGCTCTCCGGAGCTAAGCGCCGCTCCCGGGCGTCTTTCGGCAGAAGCCGCGCTAAGAGAGCACTGTGACCGGTACAATCGTCTTTGCGCGAAGAAGCCGCTTCTTCGGCTCCAGGAGCCGGAGAGAGCGGCAGCTTCAAAAAGGTGAAGAAGGATGCTGTACAACACTGGGATTGTGTGCGCAGCTTGCCAACTGATAGAAAACAGTACCTTACCACTCTCCTGACTTTTCCAATCACATGAATATTCGATTGGAAGATCTTTTGGACAGCTTTTCTTTTCTTCATGCCAAACACTTGCAGACCTCCGTGCAACGTCCAGAACACGATGGGAGATGTTTTCTGTGCTGGCACAGTTTCTCCTTGCCAGATGTAGTGGAAAAGCTTTTTGCTAAGATGTAGACCACAAAAGACGCTAAAGACGAAGGTACGATGCTCTCGGGGGCTAAGAGCCGCTCCCAGGCTTCTTTCGGCAGAAGCCGCGCTAAGAGAGCCCTGTGACCGGTACAATCGTCTTTGCGCGAAGAAGCCGCTTCTTCGGCTCCAGGAGCCGGAGAGAGCGGCAGCTTCAAAAAGGTGAAGAAGGATGCTGTACAACACTGGGATTGTGTGCGCAGCTTGCCAACTGATAGAAAACAGTACCTTACCACTCTCCTGACTTTTCCAATCACATGAATATTCGATTGGAAGATCTTTTGGACAGCTTTTCTTTTCTTCATGCCAAACACTTGCAGACCTCCGTGCAACGTCCAGAACACGATGGGAAAAGTTTTCTGTGCTGGCACACTTCCTCCTTGCCAGACATAGTGGAAAAGCTTTCTGCTAAGATGTAGACCACAAAAGACGCTAAAGACGAAGGTACGATGCTCTCCGGAGCAAAGAGCCGCTCCCGGGCTTCTTTCGGCAGAAGCCGCGCTAAGAGAGCACTGTTACCGGTACAATCGTCTTTGCGCGAAGAAGCCGCTTCTTCGGCTCCGGGAGCCGGAGAGAGCGGCAGCTTCGGAAAGGTGGAGAAGGATGCTGTAGTGCACTGGGATTGTGTGCGCAGCTTGCCAACTGATAGAAAACAGTACCTTACCACTCTCCTGACTTTTCCAATCACATGAATATTCGATTAGAAGCTCTTTTGGACAACTTTTCTTTCCTTCATGCCAAGCACTTGGCAGACCTCCGTGCAACGTTAGAACACGATGGGAGATGTTTTCTGTGCTGGCACACTTCCTCCTTGCCAGACATAGTGGAAAAGCTTTCTGCTAAGATGTAGACCACAAAAGACGCTAAAGACGAAGGTACGATGCTCTCCGGAGCTAAGAGCCGCTCCCGGGCTTCTTTCGGCAGAAGCCGCGCTAAGAGAGCACTGTGACCGGTACAATCGTCTTTGCGCGAAGAAGCCGCTTCTTCGGCTCCAGGAGCCGGAGAGAGCGGCAGCTTCGGAAAGGTGAAGAAGGATGCTGTATTGCACTGGGATTGTGTGTGCAGCTTGCCAATTGATAGAAAACAGTACCTTACCACTCTCCTGACTTTTCCAATCACATGAATATTCGATTGGAAGCTGTTTTGGACAGCTGTTCTTTTCTTCATGCCAAACACTTGCAGACCTCCGTGCAACGTTAGAACACGATGGGAGATGTTTTCTGTGCTGGCACAGTTTCTCCTTGCCAGACATAGTTGAAAAGCTTTTTGCTAAGATGTAGACCACTAAAGACACTAAAGACGAAGGTACGATGCTCTCTGGAGCTAAGAGCCGCTCCCGGGCTTCTTTCGGCAGAAGCCGCGCTAAGAGAGCACTGTGAGCGGTACAATCGTCTTTGCGCGAAGAAGCCGCTTCTTCGGCTCCAGGAGCCGGAGAGAGCGGCAGCATCGGAAAGGTGAAGAAGGATGCTGTATTACATTGGGATTGTGTGCGCAGCTTGCCAACTGATAGAAAACAGTACCTTACCACTCTCCTGACTTTTCCAATCACATGAATATTCGATTGGAAGCTGTTTTGGACAACTTTTCTTTTCTTCATGCCAAGCACTTGGCAGACCTCCGTGCAACGTTAGAACACGATGGGAGATGTTTTCTGTGCTGGCACACTTTCTCCTTGCCAGACATAGTGGAAAAGCTTTTTGCTAAGATGTAGACCACAAAAGACGCTAAAGACGAAGGTACGATGCTCTCCGGAGCTAAGAGCCGCTCCCGGGCTTCTTTCGGCAGAAGCCGCGCTAAGAGAGCACTGTGACCGGTACAATCGTCTTTGCGCGAAGAAGCCGCTTCTTCGGCTCCAGGAGCCGGAGAGAGCGGCAGCATCGGAAAGGTGAAGAAGGATGCTGTATTGCACTGGGATTGTGTGCGCAGCTTGCCAACTGATAGAAAACAGTACCTTACCACTCTCCTGACTTTTCCAATCACATGAATATTCCAATGGAAGCTCTTTTGGACAACTTTTCTTTTCTTCATGCCAAGCACTTGGCAGACCTCCGTGCAACGTTAGAACACGATGGGAGATGTTTTCTGTGCTGGCGCAGGTTTTTCTTGCCAGACATAGTGGAAAAGCTTTTTGCTAAGATGTATACCACAAAAGACGCTAAAGACGAAGGTACGATGCTCTCTGGAGCTAAGCGCCGCTCCCGGGCGTCTTTCGGCAGAAGCCGCGCTAAGAGAGCACTGTGACCGGTACAATCGTCTTTGCGCGAAGAAGCCGCTTCTTCGGCTCCAGGAGCCGGAGAGAGCGGCAGCTTCAAAAAGGTGAAGAAGGATGCTGTACAACACTGGGATTGTGTGCGCAGCTTGCCAACTGATAGAAAACAGTACCTTACCACTCTCCTGACTTTTCCAATCACATGAATATTCGATTGGAAGATCTTTTGGACAGCTTTTCTTTTCTTCATGCCAAGCACTTGCAGACCTCCGTGCAACGTCCAGAACACGATGGGAGATGTTTTCTGTGCTGGCACAGTTTCTCCTTGCCAGATGTAGTGGAAAAGCTTTTTGCTAAGATGTAGACCACAAAAGACGCTAAAGACGAAGGTACGATGCTCTCGGGGGCTAAGAGCCGCTCCCAGGCTTCTTTCGGCAGAAGCCGCGCTAAGAGAGCCCTGTGACCGGTACAATCGTCTTTGCGCGAAGAAGCCGCTTCTTCGGCTCCAGGAGCCGGAGAGAGCGGCAGCTTCGGAAAGGTGAAGAAGGATGCTGTATTGCACTAGGATTGTGTGCGCAGCTTGCCAACTGATGGAAAACAGTACCTTACCATTCTCCTGACTTTTCCAATCACGTGAATATTCGATTGGAAGCTGTTTTGGACAACTTTTCTTTTCTTCATGCCAAGCACTTGGCAGACCTCCGTGCAACGTTAGAACACGATGGGAGATGTTTTCTGTGCTGGCACACTTTCTCCTTGCCAGACATAGTGGAAAAGCTTTTTGCTAAGATGTAGACCACAAAAGACGCTAAAGACGAAGGTACGATGCTCTCCGGAGCTAAGAGCCGCTCCCAGGCTTCTTTCAGCAGAAGCCGCGCTAAGAGAGCACTGTGACCGGTACAATCGTCTTTGCGCGAAGATGCCCCTTCTTCGACTCCAGGAGCCGGAGAGAGCGGCAGCATCGGAAAGGTGAAGAAGGATGCTGTATTACATTGGGATTGTGTGCGCAGCATGCCAACTGATAGAAAACAGTACCTTACCACTCTTCTGACTTTTCCAATCACATGAATATTCCATTGGAAGCTGTTTTGGACAACTTTTCTTTTCTTCATGCCAAGCATTTGGCACACCTCCGTGCAACGTCCAGATCACGATGGGAGATGTTTTCTGTGCTGGCACACTTTCTACTTGCCAGACATAGTGGAAAAGCTTTTTGCTAAGATGTAGACCACAAAAGACACTAAAGACGAAGGTACGATGCTCTCCGGAGCTAAGAGCCGCTCCCGGGCTTCTTTCGGCAGAAGCCGCGCTAAGAGAGCACTGTGACCGGTACAATCGTCTTTGCGCGAAGAAGCCGCTTCTTCGGCTCCAGGAGCCGGAGAGAGCGGCAGCTTCGGAAAGGTGAAGAAGGATGCTGTATTGCACTGGGATTGTGTGCGCAGCTTGCCAACTGATGGAAAACAGTACCTTACCACTCTCCTGACTTTTCCAATCACATGAATATTCGATTGGAAGCTCATTTGGACAGCTTTTCTTTTCTTCAGGCCAAACACTTCCAGACCTCCGTGCAACGTCCAGATCACGATGGGAGATGTTTTCTGTGCTGGCACACTTTCTCCTTGCCAGATGTAGTGGAAAAGCTTTTTGCTAAGATGTAGACCACAAAAGACGCTAAAGACGAAGGTACGATGCTCTCCGGAGCTAAGAGCCGCTCCCGGGCTTCTTTCGGCAGAAGCCGCGCTAAGAGAGCACTGTGACCGGTACAATCGTCTTTGCGCGAAGAAGCCGCTTCTTCGGCTCCAGGAGCCGGAGAGAGCGGCAGCTTCGGAAAGGTGAAGAAGGATGCTGTATTGCACTGGGATTGTGTGTGCAGCTTGCCAATTGATAGAAAACAGTACCTTACCACTCTCCTGACTTTTCCAATCACATGAATATTCGATTGGAAGCTGTTTTGGACAACTTTTCTTTTCTTCATGCCAAGCATTTGGCAGACCTCCGTGCAACGTCCAGATAACGATGGGAAAAGTTTTCTGTGCTGGCACACTTCCTCCTTGCCAGACATAGTGGAAAAGCTTTCTGCTAAGATGTAGACCACAAAAGACGCTAAAGACGAAGGTACGATGCTCTCCGGAGCTAAGAGCCGCTCCCGGGCTTCTTTCGGCAGAAGCCGCGCTAAGAGAGCACTGTGACCGGTACAATCGTCTTTGCGCGAAGAAGCCGCTTCTTCGGCTCCAGGAGCCGGAGAGAGCGGCAGCTTCAGAAAGGTGAAGAAGGATGCTGTACAACACTGGGATTGTGTGCGCAGCTTGCCAACTGATAGAAAACAGTACCTTACCACTCTCCTGACTTTTCCAATCACATGAATATTCGATTGGAAGCTGTTTTGGACAACTTTTCTTTTCTTCATGCCAAGCACTTGGCAGACCTCCGTGCAACGTTAGAACACGATGGGAGATGTTTTCTGTGCTGGCACACTTTCTCCTTGCCAGACATAGTGGAAAAGCTTTCTGCTAAGATGTAGACCACAAAAGACGCTAAAGACGAAGGTACGATGCTCTCCGGAGCTAAGAGCCGCTCCCGGGCTTCTTTCGGCAGAAGCCGCGCTAAGAGAGCACTGTGACCGGTACAATCGTCTTTGCGCGAAGAAGCCGCTTCTTCGGCTCCAGGAGCCGGAGAGAGCGGCAGCATCGGAAAGGTGAAGAAGGATGCTGTATTGCACTGGGATTGTGTGCGCAGCTTGCCAACTGATAGAAAACAGTACCTTACCACTCTCCTGACTTTTCCAATCACATGAATATTCGATTGGAAGCTGTTTTGGACAACTTTTCTTTTCTTCATGCCAAGCATTTGGCAGACCTCCGCGCAACGTCCAGATCACGATGGGAAAAGTTTTCTGTGCTGGCACACTTCCTCCTTGCCAGACATAGTGGAAAAGCTTTCTGCTAAGATGTAGACCACAAAAGACGCTAAAGACGAAGGTACGATGCTCTCCGGAGCAAAGAGGCGCTCCCGGGCTTCTTTCGGCAGAAGCCGCGCTAAGAGAGCACTGTTACCGGTACAATCGTCTTTGCGCGAAGAAGCCGCTTCTTCGGCTCCGGGAGCCGGAGAGAGCGGCAGCTTCGGAAAGGTGGAGAAGGATGCTGTAGTGCACTGGGATTGTGTGCGCAGCTTGCCAACTGATAGAAAACAGTACCTTACCACTCTCCTGACTTTTCCAATCACATGAATATTCGATTAGAAGCTCTTTTGGACAACTTTTCTTTCCTTCATGCCAAGCACTTGGCAGACCTCCGTGCAACGTTAGAACACGATGGGAGATGTTTTCTGTGCTGGCACACTTCCTCCTTGCCAGACATAGTGGAAAAGCTTTCTGCTAAGATGTAGACCACAAAAGACGCTAAAGACGAAGGTACGATGCTCTCCGGAGCTAAGAGCCGCTCCCGGGCTTCTTTCGGCAGAAGCCGCGCTAAGAGAGCACTGTGACCGGTACAATCGTCTTTGCGCGAAGAAGCCGCTTCTTCGGCTCCAGGAGCCGGAGAGAGCGGCAGCTTCGGAAAGGTGAAGAAGGATGCTGTATTGCACTGGGATTGTGTGTGCAGCTTGCCAATTGATAGAAAACAGTACCTTACCACTCTCCTGACTTTTCCAATCACATGAATATTCGATTGGAAGCTGTTTTGGACAGCTGTTCTTTTCTTCATGCCAAACACTTGCAGACCTCCGTGCAACGTTAGAACACGATGGGAGATGTTTTCTGTGCTGGCACAGTTTCTCCTTGCCAGACATAGTTGAAAAGCTTTTTGCTAAGATGTAGACCACTAAAGACACTAAAGACGAAGGTACGATGCTCTCCGGAGCTAAGAGCCGCTCCCGGGCTTCTTTCGGCAGAAGCCGCGCTAAGAGAGCACTGTTACCGGTACAATCGTCTTTGCGCGAAGAAGCCGCTTCTTCGGCTCCAGGAGCCGGAGAGAGCGGCAGCATCGGAAAGGTGAAGAAGGATGCTGTATTACATTGGGATTGTGTGCGCAGCTTGCCAACTGATAGAAAACAGTACCTTACCACTCTCCTGACTTTTCCAATCACATGAATATTCGATTGGAAGCTGTTTTGGACAACTTTTCTTTTCTTCATGCCAAGCACTTGGCAGACCTCCGTGCAACGTTAGAACACGATGGGAGATGTTTTCTGTGCTGGCACACTTTCTCCTTGCCAGACATAGTGGAAAAGCTTTTTGCTAAGATGTAGACCACAAAAGACGCTAAAGACGAAGGTACGATGCTCTCCGGAGCTAAGAGCCGCTCCCGGGCTTCTTTCGGCAGAAGCCGCGCTAAGAGAGCACTGTGACCGGTACAATCGTCTTTGCGCGAAGAAGCCGCTTCTTCGGCTCCAGGAGCCGGAGAGAGCGGCAGCATCGGAAAGGTGAAGAAGGATGCTGTATTGCACTGGGATTGTGTGCGCAGCTTGCCAACTGATAGAAAACAGTACCTTACCACTCTCCTGACTTTTCCAATCACATGAATATTCGATTGGAAGCTCTTTTGGACAACTTTTCTTTTCTTCATGCCAAGCACTTGGCAGACCTCCGTGCAACGTTAGAACACGATGGGAGATGTTTTCTGTGCTGGCGCAGGTTTTTCTTGCCAGACATAGTGGAAAAGCTTTTTGCTAAGATGTATACCACAAAAGACGCTAAAGACGAAGGTACGATGCTCTCCGGAGCTAAGCGCCGCTCCCGGGCGTCTTTCGGCAGAAGCCGCGCTAAGAGAGCACTGTGACCGGTACAATCGTCTTTGCGCGAAGAAGCCGCTTCTTCGGCTCCAGGAGCCGGAGAGAGCGGCAGCTTCAAAAAGGTGAAGAAGGATGCTGTACAACACTGGGATTGTGTGCGCAGCTTGCCAACTGATAGAAAACAGTACCTTACCACTCTCCTGACTTTTCCAATCACATGAATATTCGATTGGAAGATCTTTTGGACAGCTTTTCTTTTCTTCATGCCAAACACTTGCAGACCTCCGTGCAACGTCCAGAACACGATGGGAGATGTTTTCTGTGCTGGCACAGTTTCTCCTTGCCAGATGTAGTGGAAAAGCTTTTTGCTAAGATGTAGACCACAAAAGACGCTAAAGACTAAGGTACGATGCTCTCGGGGGCTAAGAGCCGCTCCCAGGCTTCTTTCGGCAGAAGCCGCGCTAAGAGAGCACTGTGACCGGTACAATCGTCTTTGCGCGAAGAAGCCGCTTCTTCGGCTCCAGGAGCCGGAGAGAGCGGCAGCTTCGGAAAGGTGAAGAAGGATGCTGTATTGCACTAGGATTGTGTGCGCAGCTTGCCAACTGATGGAAAACAGTACCTTACCACTCTCCTGACTTTTGCAATCACGTGAATATTCGATTGGAAGCTGTTTTGGACAACTTTTCTTTTCTTCATGCCAAGCACTTGGCAGACCTCCGTGCAACGTTAGAACACGATGGGAGATGTTTTCTGTGCTGGCACACTTTCTCCTTGCCAGATGTAGTGGAAAAGCTTTTTGCTAAGATGTAGACCACAAAAGACGCTAAAGACGAAGGTACGATGCTCTCCGGAGCTAAGAGCCGCTCCCAGGCTTCTTTCAGCAGAAGCCGCGCTAAGAGAGCACTGTGACCGGTACAATCGTCTTTGCGCGAAGATGCCCCTTCTTTGACTCCAGGAGCCGGAGAGAGCGGCAGCATCGGAAAGGTGAAGAAGGATGCTGTATTGCACTGGGATTGTGTGCGCAGCTTGCCAACTGATAGAAAACAGTACCTTACCACTCTCCTGACTTTTCCAATCACATGAATATTCGATTAGAAGCTGTTTTGGACAGCTTTTCTTTTCTTTAGGCCAAACACTTCCAGACCTCCGTGCAACGTCCAGATCACGATGGGAGATGTTTTCTGTGCTGGCACACTTTCTCCTTGCCAGATGTAGTGGAAAAGCTTTTTGCTAAGATGTAGACCACAAAAGACGCTAAAGACGAAGGTACGATGCTCTCCGGAGCTAAGAGCCGCTCCCGGGCTTCTTTCGGCAGAAGCCGCGCTAAGAGAGCACTGTGACCGGTACAATCGTCTTTGCGCGAAGAAGCCGCTTCTTCGGCTCCAGGAGCCGGAGAGAGCGGCAGCATCGGAAAGGTGAAGAAGGATGCTGTATTGCACTGGGATTGTGTGCGCAGCTTGCCAACTGATAGAAAACAGTACCTTACCACTCTCCTGACTTTTCCAATCACATGAATATTCGATTGGAAGCTCTTTTGGACAACTTTTCTTTTCTTCATGCCAAGCACTTGGCAGACCTCCGTGCAACGTTAGAACACGATGGGAGATGTTTTCTGTGCTGGCGCAGGTTTTTCTTGCCAGACATAGTGGAAAAGCTTTTTGCTAAGATGTATACCACAAAAGACGCTAAAGACGAAGGTACGATGCTCTCCGGAGCTAAGCGCCGCTCCCGGGCGTCTTTCGGCAGAAGCCGCGCTAAGAGAGCACTGTGACCGGTACAATCGTCTTTGCGCGAAGAAGCCGCTTCTTCGGCTCCAGGAGCCGGAGAGAGCGGCAGCTTCAAAAAGGTGAAGAAGGATGCTGTACAACACTGGGATTGTGTGCGCAGCTTGCCAACTGATAGAAAACAGTACCTTACCACTCTCCTGACTTTTCCAATCACATGAATATTCGATTGGAAGATCTTTTGGACAGCTTTTCTTTTCTTCATGCCAAACACTTGCAGACCTCCGTGCAACGTCCAGAACACGATGGGAGATGTTTTCTGTGCTGGCACAGTTTCTCCTTGCCAGATGTAGTGGAAAAGCTTTTTGCTAAGATGTAGACCACAAAAGACGCTAAAGACTAAGGTACGATGCTCTCGGGGGCTAAGAGCCGCTCCCAGGCTTCTTTCGGCAGAAGCCGCGCTAAGAGAGCACTGTGACCGGTACAATCGTCTTTGCGCGAAGAAGCCGCTTCTTCGGCTCCAGGAGCCGGAGAGAGCGGCAGCTTCGGAAAGGTGAAGAAGGATGCTGTATTGCACTGGGATTGTGTGCGCAGCTTGCCAACTGATAGAAAACAGTACCTTACCACTCTCCTGACTTTTCCAATCACATGAATATTCGATTAGAAGCTGTTTTGGACAGCTTTTCTTTTCTTTAGGCCAAACACTTCCAGACCTCCGTGCAACGTCCAGATCACGATGGGAGATGTTTTCTGTGCTGGCACACTTTCTCCTTGCCAGATGTAGTGGAAAAGCTTTTTGCTAAGATGTAGACCACAAAAGACGCTAAAGACGAAGGTACGATGCTCTCCGGAGCTAAGAGCCGCTCCCGGGCTTCTTTCGGCAGAAGCCGCGCTAAGAGAGCACTGTGACCGGTACAATCGTCTTTGC
This sequence comes from Ammospiza nelsoni, assembly GCF_027579445.1. Taxonomy (NCBI): domain Eukaryota; kingdom Metazoa; phylum Chordata; class Aves; order Passeriformes; family Passerellidae; genus Ammospiza; species Ammospiza nelsoni. The sequence continues at coordinate 55,474,976 of NC_080637.1, read as the reverse complement.
GCGAAGAAGCCGCTTCTTCGGCTCCAGGAGCCGGAGAGAGCGGCAGCTTCCGAAAGGTGAAGAAGGATGCTGTATTGCACTGGGATTGTGTGTGCAGCTTGCCAATTGATAGAAAACAGTACCTTACCACTCTCCTGACTTTTCCAATCACATGAATATTCGATTGGAAGCTGTTTTGGACAACTTTTCTTTTCTTCATGCCAAGCATTTGGCAGACCTCCGTGCAACGTCCAGATCACGATGGGAAAAGTTTTCTGTGCTGGCACACTTCCTCCTTGCCAGACATAGTGGAAAAGCTTTCTGCTAAGATGTAGACCACAAAAGACGCTAAAGACGAAGGTACGATGCTCTCCGGAGCTAAGAGCCGCTCCCGGGCTTCTTTCGGCAGAAGCTGCGCTAAGAGAGCACTGTGACCGGTACAATCGTCTTTGCGCGAAGAAGCCGCTTCTTCGGCTCCAGGAGCCGGAGAGAGCGGCAGCTTCAGAAAGGTGAAGAAGGATGCTGTACAACACTGGGATTGTGTGCGCAGCTTGCCAACTGATAGAAAACAGTACCTTACCACTCTCCTGACTTTTCCAATCACATGAATATTCGATTGGAAGCTGTTTTGGACAACTTTTCTTTTCTTCATGCCAAGCACTTGGCAGACCTCCGTGCAACGTTAGAACACGATGGGAGATGTTTTCTGTGCTGGCACACTTTCTCCTTGCCAGACATAGTGGAAAAGCTTTCTGCTAAGATGTAGACCACAAAAGACGCTAAAGACGAAGGTACGATGCTCTCCGGAGCTAAGAGCCGCTCCCGGGCTTCTTTCGGCAGAAGCCGCGCTAAGAGAGCACTGTGACCGGTACAATCGTCTTTGCGCGAAGAAGCCGCTTCTTCGGCTCCAGGAGCCGGAGAGAGCGGCAGCATCGGAAAGGTGAAGAAGGATGCTGTATTGCACTGGGATTGTGTGCGCAGCTTGCCAACTGATAGAAAACAGTACCTTACCACTCTCCTGACTTTTCCAATCACATGAATATTCGATTGGAAGCTGTTTTGGACAACTTTTCTTTTCTTCATGCCAAGCATTTGGCAGACCTCCGCGCAACGTCCAGATCACGATGGGAAAAGTTTTCTGTGCTGGCACACTTCCTCCTTGCCAGACATAGTGGAAAAGCTTTCTGCTAAGATGTAGACCACAAAAGACGCTAAAGACGAAGGTACGATGCTCTCCGGAGCAAAGAGCCGCTCCCGGGCTTCTTTCGGCAGAAGCCGCGCTAAGAGAGCACTGTTACCGGTACAATCGTCTTTGCGCGAAGAAGCCGCTTCTTCGGCTCCGGGAGCCGGAGAGAGCGGCAGCTTCGGAAAGGTGGAGAAGGATGCTGTAGTGCACTGGGATTGTGTGCGCAGCTTGCCAACTGATAGAAAACAGTACCTTACCACTCTCCTGACTTTTCCAATCACATGAATATTCGATTAGAAGCTCTTTTGGACAACTTTTCTTTCCTTCATGCCAAGCACTTGGCAGACCTCCGTGCAACGTTAGAACACGATGGGAGATGTTTTCTGTGCTGGCACACTTCCTCCTTGCCAGACATAGTGGAAAAGCTTTCTGCTAAGATGTAGACCACAAAAGACGCTAAAGACGAAGGTACGATGCTCTCCGGAGCTAAGAGCCGCTCCCGGGCTTCTTTCGCCAGAAGCCGCGCTAAGAGAGCACTGTTACCGGTACAATCGTCTTTGCGCGAAGAAGCCGCTTCTTCGGCTCCAGGAGCCGGAGAGAGCGGCAGCTTCGGAAAGGTGAAGAAGGATGCTGTATTACATTGGGATTGTGTGCGCAGCTTGCCAACTGATAGAAAACAGTACCTTACCACTCTCCTGACTTTTCCAATCACATGAATATTCGATTGGAAGCTGTTTTGGACAACTTTTCTTTTCTTCATGCCAAGCACTTGGCAGACCTCCGTGCAACGTTAGAACACGATGGGAGATGTTTTCTGTGCTGGCACACTTTCTCCTTGCCAGACATAGTGGAAAAGCTTTTTGCTAAGATGTAGACCACAAAAGACGCTAAAGACGAAGGTACGATGCTCTCCGGAGCTAAGCGCCGCTCCCGGGCTTCTTTCGGCAGAAGCCGCGCTAAGAGAGCACTGTGACCGGTACAATCGTCTTTGCGCGAAGAAGCCGCTTCTTCGGCTCCAGGAGCCGGAGAGAGCGGCAGCATCGGAAAGGTGAAGAAGGATGCTGTATTGCACTGGGATTGTGTGCGCAGCTTGCCAACTGATAGAAAACAGTAGCTTACCACTCTCCTGACTTTTCCAATCACATGAATATTCGATTGGAAGCTCTTTTGGACAACTTTTCTTTTCTTCATGCCAAGCACTTGGCAGACCTCCGTGCAACGTTAGAACACGATGGGAGATGTTTTCTGTGCTGGCGCAGGTTTTTCTTGCCAGACATAGTGGAAAAGCTTTTTGCTAAGATGTATACCACAAAAGACGCTAAAGACGAAGGTACGATGCTCTCCGGAGCTAAGCGCCGCTCCCGGGCGTCTTTCGGCAGAAGCCGCGCTAAGAGAGCACTGTGACCGGTACAATCGTCTTTGCGCGAAGAAGCCGCTTCTTCGGCTCCAGGAGCCGGAGAGAGCGGCAGCTTCAAAAAGGTGAAGAAGGATGCTGTATTGCACTGGGATTGTGTGCGCAGCTTGCCAACTGATAGAAAACAGTACCTTACCACTCTCCTGACTTTTCCAATCACATGAATATTCGATTGGAAGATCTTTTGGACAGCTTTTCTTTTCTTCATGCCAAACACTTGCAGACCTCCGTGCAACGTCCAGAACACGATGGGAGATGTTTTCTGTGCTGGCACAGTTTCTCCTTGCCAGATGTAGTGGAAAAGCTTTTTGCTAAGATGTAGACCACAAAAGACGCTAAAGACTAAGGTACGATGCTCTCGGGGGCTAAGAGCCGCTCCCAGGCTTCTTTCGGCAGAAGCCGCGCTAAGAGAGCCCTGTGACCGGTACAATCGTCTTTGCGCGAAGAAGCCGCTTCTTCGGCTCCAGGAGCCGGAGAGAGCGGCAGCATCGGAAAGGTGAAGAAGGATGCTGTATTACATTGGGATTGTGTGCGCAGCTTGCCAACTGATAGAAAACAGTACCTTACCACTCTCCTGACTTTTCCAATCACATGAATATTCGATTGGAAGCTGTTTTGGACAACTTTTCTTTTCTTCATGCCAAGCACTTGGCAGACCTCCGTGCAACGTTAGAACACGATGGGAGATGTTTTCTGTGCTGGCACACTTTCTCCTTGCCAGACATAGTGGAAAAGCTTTTTGCTAAGATGTAGACCACAAAAGACGCTAAAGACGAAGGTACGATGCTCTCCGGAGCTAAGAGCCGCTCCCGGGCTTCTTTCGGCAGAAGCCGCGCTAAGAGAGCACTGTGACCGGTACAATCGTCTTTGCGCGAAGAAGCCGCTTCTTCGGCTCCAGGAGCCGGAGAGAGCGGCAGCATCGGAAAGGTGAAGAAGGATGCTGTATTGCACTGGGATTGTGTGCGCAGCTTGCCAACTGATAGAAAACAGTACCTTACCACTCTCCTGACTTTTCCAATCACATGAATATTCGATTGGAAGCTCTTTTGGACAACTTTTCTTTTCTTCATGCCAAGCACTTGGCAGACCTCCGTGCAACGTTAGAACACGATGGGAGATGTTTTCTGTGCTGGCGCAGGTTTTTCTTGCCAGACATAGTGGAAAAGCTTTTTGCTAAGATGTATACCACAAAAGACGCTAAAGACGAAGGTACGATGCTCTCCGGAGCTAAGCGCCGCTCCCGGGCGTCTTTCGGCAGAAGCCGCGCTAAGAGAGCACTGTGACCGGTACAATCGTCTTTGCGCGAAGAAGCCGCTTCTTCGGCTCCAGGAGCCGGAGAGAGCGGCAGCTTCAGAAAGGTGAAGAAGGATGCTGTACAACACTGGGATTGTGTGCGCAGCTTGCCAACTGATAGAAAACAGTACCTTACCACTCTCCTGACTTTTCCAATCACATGAATATTCAATTGGAAGATCTTTTGGACAGCTTTTCTTTTCTTCATGCCAAGCACTTGGCAGACCTCCGTGCAACGTTAGAACACAATGGGAGATGTTTTCTGTGCTGGCACACTTCCTCCTTGCCAGACATAGTGGAAAAGCTTTCTGCTAAGATGTAGACCACAAAAGACGCTAAAGACGAAGGTACGATGCTCTCCGGAGCTAAGAGCCGCTCCCGGGCTTCTTTCGGCAGAAGCCGCGCTAAGAGAGCACTGTGACCGGTACAATCGTCTTTGCGCGAAGAAGCCGCTTCTTCGGCTCCAGGAGCCGGAGAGAGCGGCAGCTTCGGAAAGGTGAAGAAGGATGCTGTATTGCACTGGGATTGTGTGTGCAGCTTGCCAATTGATAGAAAACAGTACCTTACCACTCTCCTGACTTTTCCAATCACATGAATATTCGATTGGAAGCTGTTTTGGACAGCTGTTCTTTTCTTCATGCCAAACACTTGCAGACCTCCGTGCAACGTTAGAACACGATGGGAGATGTTTTCTGTGCTGGCACAGTTTCTCCTTGCCAGACATAGTTGAAAAGCTTTTTGCTAAGATGTAGACCACTAAAGACACTAAAGACGAAGGTACGATGCTCTCCGGAGCTAAGAGCCGCTCCCGGGCTTCTTTCGGCAGAAGCCGCGCTAAGAGAGCACTGTTACCGGTACAATCGTCTTTGCGCGAAGAAGCCGCTTCTTCGGCTCCAGGAGCCGGAGAGAGCGGCAGCATCGGAAAGGTGAAGAAGGATGCTGTATTACATTGGGATTGTGTGCGCAGCTTGCCAACTGATAGAAAACAGTACCTTACCACTCTCCTGACTTTTCCAATCACATGAATATTCGATAGGAAGCTGTTTTGGACAACTTTTCTTTTCTTCATGCCAAGCACTTGGCAGACCTCCGTGCAACGTTAGAACACGATGGGAGATGTTTTCTGTGCTGGCACACTTTCTCCTTGCCAGACATAGTGGAAAAGCTTTTTGCTAAGATGTAGACCACAAAAGACGCTAAAGACGAAGGTACGATGCTCTCCGGAGCTAAGAGCCGCTCCCGGGCTTCTTTCGGCAGAAGCCGCGCTAAGAGAGCACTGTGACCGGTACAATCGTCTTTGCGCGAAGAAGCCGCTTCTTCGGCTCCAGGAGCCGGAGAGAGCGGCAGCATCGGAAAGGTGAAGAAGGATGCTGTATTGCACTGGGATTGTGTGCGCAGCTTGCCAACTGATAGAAAACAGTACCTTACCACTCTCCTGACTTTTCCAATCACATGAATATTCGATTGGAAGCTCTTTTGGACAACTTTTCTTTTCTTCATGCCAAGCACTTGGCAGACCTCCGTGCAACGTTAGAACACGATGGGAGATGTTTTCTGTGCTGGCGCAGGTTTTTCTTGCCAGACATAGTGGAAAAGCTTTTTGCTAAGATGTAGACCACAAAAGACGCTAAAGACGAAGGTACGATGCTCTCCGGAGCTAAGCGCCGCTCCCGGGCGTCTTTCGGCAGAAGCCGCGCTAAGAGAGCACTGTGACCGGTACAATCGTCTTTGCGCGAAGAAGCCGCTTCTTCGGCTCCAGGAGCCGGAGAGAGCGGCAGCTTCAAAAAGGTGAAGAAGGATGCTGTACAACACTGGGATTGTGTGCGCAGCTTGCCAACTGATAGAAAACAGTACCTTACCACTCTCCTGACTTTTCCAATCACATGAATATTCGATTGGAAGATCTTTTGGACAGCTTTTCTTTTCTTCATGCCAAACACTTGCAGACCTCCGTGCAACGTCCAGAACACGATGGGAGATGTTTTCTGTGCTGGCACAGTTTCTCCTTGCCAGATGTAGTGGAAAAGCTTTTTGCTAAGATGTAGACCACAAAAGACGCTAAAGACTAAGGTACGATGCTCTCGGGGGCTAAGAGCCGCTCCCAGGCTTCTTTCGGCAGAAGCCGCGCTAAGAGAGCCCTGTGACCGGTACAATCGTCTTTGCGCGAAGAAGCCGCTTCTTCGGCTCCAGGAGCCGGAGAGAGCGGCAGCTTCGGAAAGGTGAAGAAGGATGCTGTATTGCACTAGGATTGTGTGCGCAGCTTGCCAACTGATGGAAAACAGTACCTTACCACTCCCCTGACTTTTCCAATCACGTGAATATTCGATTGGAAGCTGTTTTGGACAACTTTTCTTTTCTTCATGCCAAGCACTTGGCAGACCTCCGTGCAACGTTAGAACACGATGGGAGATGTTTTCTGTGCTGGCACACTTTCTCCTTGCCAGATGTAGTGGAAAAGCTTTTTGCTAAGATGTAGACCACAAAAGACGCTAAAGACGAAGGTACGATGCTCTCCGGAGCTAAGAGCCGCTCCCAGGCTTCTTTCAGCAGAAGCCGCGCTAAGAGAGCACTGTGACCGGTACAATCGTCTTTGCGCGAAGATGCCCCTTCTTTGACTCCAGGAGCCGGAGAGAGCGGCAGCATCGGAAAGGTGAAGAAGGATGCTGTATTGCACTGGGATTGTGTGCGCAGCTTGCCAACTGATAGAAAACAGTACCTTACCACTCTCCTGACTTTTCCAATCACATGAATATTCGATTAGAAGCTGTTTTGGACAGCTTTTCTTTTCTTTAGGCCAAACACTTCCAGACCTCCGTGCAACGTCCAGATCACGATGGGAGATGTTTTCTGTGCTGGCACACTTTCTCCTTGCCAGATGTAGTGGAAAAGCTTTTTGCTAAGATGTAGACCACAAAAGACGCTAAAGACGAAGGTACGATGCTCTCCGGAGCTAAGAGCCGCTCCCGGGCTTCTTTCGGCAGAAGCCGCGCTAAGAGAGCACTGTGACCGGTACAATCGTCTTTGCGCGAAGAAGCCGCTTCTTCGGCTCCAGGAGCCGGAGAGAGCGGCAGCTTCCGAAAGGTGAAGAAGGATGCTGTATTGCACTGGAATTGTGTGTGCAGCTTGCCAATTGATAGAAAACAGTACCTTACCACTCTCCTGACTTTTCCAATCACATGAATATTCGATTGGAAGCTGTTTTGGACAACTTTTCTTTTCTTCATGCCAAGCATTTGGCAGACCTCCGTGCAACGTCCAGATCACGATGGGAAAAGTTTTCTGTGCTGGCACACTTCCTCCTTGCCAGACATAGTGGAAAAGCTTTCTGCTAAGATGTAGACCACAAAAGACGCTAAAGACGAAGGTACGATGCTCTCCGGAGCTAAGAGCCGCTCCCGGGCTTCTTTCGGCAGAAGCTGCGCTAAGAGAGCACTGTGACCGGTACAATCGTCTTTGCGCGAAGAAGCCGCTTCTTCGGCTCCAGGAGCCGGAGAGAGCGGCAGCTTCAGAAAGGTGAAGAAGGATGCTGTACAACACTGGGATTGTGTGCGCAGCTTGCCAACTGATAGAAAACAGTACCTTACCACTCTCCTGACTTTTCCAATCACATGAATATTCGATTGGAAGCTGTTTTGGACAACTTTTCTTTTCTTCATGCCAAGCACTTGGCAGACCTCCGTGCAACGTTAGAACACGATGGGAGATGTTTTCTGTGCTGGCACACTTTCTCCTTGCCAGACATATTGGAAAAGCTTTCTGCTAAGATGTAGACCACAAAAGACGCTAAAGACGAAGGTACGATGCTCTCCGGAGCTAAGAGCCGCTCCCGGGCTTCTTTCGGCAGAAGCCGCGCTAAGAGAGCACTGTGACCGGTACAATCGTCTTTGCGCGAAGAAGCCGCTTCTTCGGCTCCAGGAGCCGGAGAGAGCGGCAGCATCGGAAAGGTGAAGAAGGATGCTGTATTGCACTGGGATTGTGTGCGCAGCTTGCCAACTGATAGAAAACAGTACCTTACCACTCTCCTGACTTTTCCAATCACATGAATATTCGATTGGAAGCTGTTTTGGACAACTTTTCTTTTCTTCATGCCAAGCATTTGGCAGACCTCCGCGCAACGTCCAGATCACGATGGGAAAAGTTTTCTGTGCTGGCACACTTCCTCCTTGCCAGACATAGTGGAAAAGCTTTCTGCTAAGATGTAGACCACAAAAGACGCTAAAGACGAAGGTACGATGCTCTCCGGAGCAAAGAGCCGCTCCCGGGCTTCTTTCGGCAGAAGCCGCGCTAAGAGAGCACTGTTACCGGTACAATCGTCTTTGCGCGAAGAAGCCGCTTCTTCGGCTCCGGGAGCCGGAGAGAGCGGCAGCTTCGGAAAGGTGGAGAAGGATGCTGTAGTGCACTGGGATTGTGTGCGCAGCTTGCCAACTGATAGAAAACAGTACCTTACCACTCTCCTGACTTTTCCAATCACATGAATATTCGATTAGAAGCTCTTTTGGACAACTTTTCTTTCCTTCATGCCAAGCACTTGGCAGACCTCCGTGCAACGTTAGAACACGATGGGAGATGTTTTCTGTGCTGGCACACTTCCTCCTTGCCAGACATAGTGGAAAAGCTTTCTGCTAAGATGTAGACCACAAAAGACGCTAAAGACGAAGGTACGATGCTCTCCGGAGCTAAGAGCCGCTCCCGGGCTTCTTTCGGCAGAAGCCGCGCTAAGAGAGCACTGTGACCGGTACAATCGTCTTTGCGCGAAGAAGCCGCTTCTTCGGCTCCAGGAGCCGGAGAGAGCGGCAGCATCGGAAAGGTGAAGAAGGATGCTGTATTGCACTGGGATTGTGTGTGCAGCTTGCCAATTGATAGAAAACAGTACCTTACCACTCTCCTGACTTTTCCAATCACATGAATATTCGATTGGAAGCTGTTTTGGACAGCTGTTCTTTTCTTCATGCCAAACACTTGCAGACCTCCGTGCAACGTTAGAACACGATGGGAGATGTTTTCTGTGCTGGCACACTTTCTCCTTGCCAGATGGAGTGGAAAAGCTTTTTGCTAAGATGTAGACCACAAAAGACGCTAAAGACGAAGGTACGATGCTCTCCGGAGCTAAGAGCCGCTCCCAGGCTTCTTTCAGCAGAAGCCGCGCTAAGAGAGCACTGTGACCGGTACAATCGTCTTTGCGCGAAGATGCCCCTTCTTTGACTCCAGGAGCCGGAGAGAGCGGCAGCATCGGAAAGGTGAAGAAGGATGCTGTATTGCACTGGGATTGTGTGCGCAGCTTGCCAACTGATAGAAAACAGTACCTTACCACTCTCCTGACTTTTCCAATCACATGAATATTCGATTAGAAGCTGTTTTGGACAGCTTTTCTTTTCTTTAGGTCAAACACTTCCAGACCTCCGTGCAACGTCCAGATCACGATGGGAGATGTTTTCTGTGCTGGCACACTTTCTCCTTGCCAGATGTAGTGGAAAAGCTTTTTGCTAAGATGTAGACCACAAAAGACGCTAAAGACGAAGGTACGATGCTCTCCGGAGCTAAGAGCCGCTCCCGGGCTTCTTTCGGCAGAAGCCGCGCTAAGAGAGCACTGTGACCGGTACAATCGTCTTTGCGCGAAGAAGCCGCTTCTTCGGCTCCAGGAGCCGGAGAGAGCGGCAGCTTCCGAAAGGTGAAGAAGGATGCTGTATTGCACTGGGATTGTGTGTGCAGCTTGCCAATTGATAGAAAACAGTACCTTACCACTCTCCTGACTTTTCCAATCACATGAATATTCGATTGGAAGCTGTTTTGGACAACTTTTCTTTTCTTCATGCCAAGCATTTGGCAGACCTCCGTGCAACGTCCAGATCACGATGGGAAAAGTTTTCTGTGCTGGCACACTTCCTCCTTGCCAGACATAGTGGAAAAGCTTTCTGCTAAGATGTAGACCACAAAAGACGCTAAAGACGAAGGTACGATGCTCTCCGGAGCAAAGAGCCGCTCCCGGGCTTCTTTCGGCAGAAGCCGCGCTAAGAGAGCACTGTTACCGGTACAATCGTCTTTGCGCGAAGAAGCCGCTTCTTCGGCTCCGGGAGCCGGAGAGAGCGGCAGCTTCGGAAAGGTGGAGAAGGATGCTGTAGTGCACTGGGATTGTGTGCGCAGCTTGCCAACTGATAGAAAACAGTACCTTACCACTCTCCTGACTTTTCCAATCACATGAATATTCGATTAGAAGCTCTTTTGGACAACTTTTCTTTCCTTCATGCCAAGCACTTGGCAGACCTCCGTGCAACGTTAGAACACGATGGGAGATGTTTTCTGTGCTGGCACACTTCCTCCTTGCCAGACATAGTGGAAAAGCTTTCTGCTAAGATGTAGACCACAAAAGACGCTAAAGACGAAGGTACGATGCTCTCCGGAGCTAAGAGCCGCTCCCGGGCTTCTTTCGGCAGAAGCCGCGCTAAGAGAGCACTGTGACCGGTACAATCGTCTTTGCGCGAAGAAGCCGCTTCTTCGGCTCCAGGAGCCGGAGAGAGCGGCAGCTTCGGAAAGGTGAAGAAGGATGCTGTATTGCACTGGGATTGTGTGTGCAGCTTGCCAATTGATAGAAAACAGTACCTTACCACTCTCCTGACTTTTCCAATCACATGAATATTCGATTGGAAGCTGTTTTGGACAGCTGTTCTTTTCTTCATGCCAAACACTTGCAGACCTCCGTGCAACGTTAGAACACGATGGGAGATGTTTTCTGTGCTGGCACAGTTTCTCCTTGCCAGACATAGTTGAAAAGCTTTTTGCTAAGATGTAGACCACTAAAGACACTAAAGACGAAGGTACGATGCTCTCCGGAGCTAAGAGCCGCTCCCGGGCTTCTTTCGGCAGAAGCCGCGCTAAGAGAGCACTGTTACCGGTACAATCGTCTTTGCGCGAAGAAGCCGCTTCTTCGGCTCCAGGAGCCGGAGAGAGCGGCAGCTTCGGAAAGGTGAAGAAGGATGCTGTATTACATTGGGATTGTGTGCGCAGCTTGCCAACTGATAGAAAACAGTACCTTACCACTCTCCTGACTTTTCCAATCACATGAATATTCGATTGGAAGCTGTTTTGGACAACTTTTCTTTTCTTCATGCCAAGCACTTGGCAGACCTCCGTGCAACGTTAGAACACGATGGGAGATGTTTTCTGTGCTGGCACACTTTCTCCTTGCCAGACATAGTGGAAAAGCTTTTTGCTAAGATGTAGACCACAAAAGACGCTAAAGACGAAGGTACGATGCTCTCCGGAGCTAAGAGCCGCTCCCGGGCTTCTTTCGGCAGAAGCCGCGCTAAGAGAGCACTGTGACCGGTACAATCGTCTTTGCGCGAAGAAGCCGCTTCTTCGGCTCCAGGAGCCGGAGAGAGCGGCAGCATCGGAAAGGTGAAGAAGGATGCTGTATTGCACTGGGATTGTGTGCGCAGCTTGCCAACTGATAGAAAACAGTACCTTACCACTCTCCTGACTTTTCCAATCACATGAATATTCGATTGGAAGCTCTTTTGGACAACTTTTCTTTTCTTCATGCCAAGCACTTGGCAGACCTCCGTGCAACGTTAGAACACGATGGGAGATGTTTTCTGTGCTGGCGCAGGTTTTTCTTGCCAGACATAGTGGAAAAGCTTTTTGCTAAGATGTATACCACAAAAGACGCTAAAGACGAAGGTACGATGCTCTCCGGAGCTAAGCGCCGCTCCCGGGCGTCTTTCGGCAGAAGCCGCGCTAAGAGAGCACTGTGACCGGTACAATCGTCTTTGCGCGAAGAAGCCGCTTCTTCGGCTCCAGGAGCCGGAGAGAGCGGCAGCTTCAAAAAGGTGAAGAAGGATGCTGTACAACACTGGGATTGTGTGCGCAGCTTGCCAACTGATAGAAAACAGTACCTTACCACTCTCCTGACTTTTCCAATCACATGAATATTCGATTGGAAGATCTTTTGGACAGCTTTTCTTTTCTTCATGCCAAACACTTGCAGACCTCCGTGCAACGTCCAGATCACGATGGGAGATGTTTTCTGTGCTGGCACAGTTTCTCCTTGCCAGATGTAGTGGAAAAGCTTTTTGCTAAGATGTAGACCACAAAAGACGCTAAAGACTAAGGTACGATGCTCTCGGGGGCTAAGAGCCGCTCCCAGGCTTCTTTCGGCAGAAGCCGCGCTAAGAGAGCCCTGTGACCGGTACAATCGTCTTTGCGCGAAGAAGCCGCTTCTTCGGCTCCAGGAGCCGGAGAGAGCGGCAGCTTCGGAAAGGTGAAGAAGGATGCTGTATTGCACTGGGATTGTGTGCGCAGCTTGCCAACTGATGGAAAACAGTACCTTACCACTCTCCTGACTTTTCCAATCACATGAATATTCGATTGGAAGCTGTTTTGGACAACTTTTCTTTTCTTCATGCCAAGCATTTGGCAGACCTCCGTGCAACGTCCAGATCACGATGGAAAAAGTTTTCTGTGCTGGCACACTTCCTCCTTGCCAGACATAGTGGAAAAGCTTTCTGCTAAGATGTAGACCACAAAAGACGCTAAAGACGAAGGTACGATGCTCTCCGGAGCTAAGAGCCGCTCCCGGGCTTCTTTCGGCAGAAGCCGCGCTAAGAGAGCACTGTGACCGGTACAATCGTCTTTGCGCGAAGAAGCCGCTTCTTCGGCTCCAGGAGCCGGAGAGAGCGGCAGCTTCAGAAAGGTGAAGAAGGATGCTGTATTGCACTGGGATTGTGTGCGCAGCTTGCCAACTGATAGAAAACAGTACCTTACCACTCTCCTGACTTTTCCAATCACATGAATATTCGATTGGAAGCTGTTTTGGACAACTTTTCTTTTCTTCATGCCAAGCACTTGGCAGACCTCCGTGCAACGTTAGAACACGATGGGAGATGTTTTCTGTGCTGGCACACTTTCTCCTTGCCAGACATAGTGGAAAAGCTTTCTGCTAAGATGTAGACCACAAAAGACGCTAAAGACGAAGGTACGATGCTCTCCGGAGCTAAGAGCCGCTCCCGGGCTTCTTTCGGCAGAAGCCGCGCTAAGAGAGCACTGTGAGCGGTACAATCGTCTTTGCGCGAAGAAGCCGCTTCTTCGGCTCCAGGAGCCGGAGAGAGCGGCAGCATCGGAAAGGTGAAGAAGGATGCTGTATTGCACTGGGATTGTGTGCGCAGCTTGCCAACTGATAGAAAACAGTACCTTACCACTCTCCTGACTTTTCCAATCACATGAATATTCGATTGGAAGCTGTTTTGGACAACTTTTCTTTTCTTCATGCCAAGCATTTGGCAGACCTCCGTGCAACGTTAGAACACGATGGGAGATGTTTTCTGTGCTGGCACACTTTCTCCTTGCCAGACATAGTGGAAAAGCTTTTTGCTAAGATGTAGACCACAAAAGACGCTAAAGACGAAGGTACGATGCTCTCCGGAGCTAAGAGCCGCTCCCGGGCTTCTTTCGGCAGAAGCCGCGCTAAGAGAGCACTGTTACCGGTACAATCGTCTTTGCGCGAAGAAGCCGCTTCTTCGGCTCCGGGAGCCGGAGAGAGCGGCAGCTTCGGAAAGGTGGAGAAGGATGCTGTAGTGCACTGGGATTGTGTGCGCAGCTTGCCAACTGATAGAAAACAGTACCTTACCACTCTCCTGACTTTTCCAATCACATGAATATTCGATTAGAAGCTCTTTTGGACAACTTTTCTTTTCTTCATGCCAAGCACTTGGCAGACCTCCGTGCAACGTTAGAACACGATGGGAGATGTTTTCTGTGCTGGCACACTTCCTCCTTGCCAGACATAGTGGAAAAGCTTTCTGCTAAGATGTAGACCACAAAAGACGCTAAAGACGAAGGTACGATGCTCTCCGGAGCTAAGAGCCGCTCCCGGGCTTCTTTCGGCAGAAGCCGCGCTAAGAGAGCACTGTGACCGGTACAATCGTCTTTGCGCGAAGAAGCCGCTTCTTCGGCTCCAGGAGCCGGAGAGAGCGGCAGCTTCGGAAAGGTGAAGAAGGATGCTGTATTGCACTGGGATTGTGTGTGCAGCTTGCCAATTGATAGAAAACAGTACCTTACCACTCTCCTGACTTTTCCAATCACATGAATATTCGATTGGAAGCTGTTTTGGACAGCTGTTCTTTTCTTCATGCCAAACACTTGCAGACCTCCGTGCAACGTTAGAACACGATGGGAGATGTTTTCTGTGCTGGCACAGTTTCTCCTTGCCAGACATAGTTGAAAAGCTTTTTGCTAAGATGTAGACCACTAAAGACACTAAAGACGAAGGTACGATGCTCTCCGGAGCTAAGAGCCGCTCCCGGGCTTCTTTCGGCAGAAGCCGCGCTAAGAGAGCACTGTTACCGGTACAATCGTCTTTGCGCGAAGAAGCCGCTTCTTCGGCTCCAGGAGCCGGAGAGAGCGGCAGCTTCGGAAAGGTGAAGAAGGATGCTGTATTACATTGGGATTGTGTGCGCAGCTTGCCAACTGATAGAAAACAGTACCTTACCACTCTCCTGACTTTTCCAATCACATGAATATTCGATTGGAAGCTGTTTTGGACAACTTTTCTTTTCTTCATGCCAAGCACTTGGCAGACCTCCGTGCAACGTTAGAACACGATGGGAGATGTTTTCTGTGCTGGCACACTTTCTCCTTGCCAGACATAGTGGAAAAGCTTTTTGCTAAGATGTAGACCACAAAAGACGCTAAAGACGAAGGTACGATGCTCTCCGGAGCTAAGAGCCGCTCCCGGGCTTCTTTCGGCAGAAGCCGCGCTAAGAGAGCACTGTGACCGGTACAATCGTCTTTGCGCGAAGAAGCCGCTTCTTCGGCTCCAGGAGCCGGAGAGAGCGGCAGCTTCCGAAAGGTGAAGAAGGATGCTGTATTGCACTGGGATTGTGTGCGCAGCTTGCCAACTGATAGAAAACAGTACCTTACCACTCTCCTGACTTTTCCAATCACATGAATATTCGATTGGAAGCTGTTTTGGACAACTTTTCTTTTCTTCATGCCAAGCATTTGGCAGACCTCCGTGCAACGTCCAGATCACGATGGGAAAAGTTTTCTGTGCTGGCACACTTCCTCCTTGCCAGACATAGTGGAAAAGCTTTCTGCTAAGATGTAGACCACAAAAGACGCTAAAGACGAAGGTACGATGCTCTCCGGAGCTAAGAGCCGCTCCCGGGCTTCTTTCGGCAGAAGCCGCGCTAAGAGAGCACTGTGACCGGTACAATCGTCTTTGCGCGAAGAAGCCGCTTCTTCGGCTCCGGGAGCCGGAGAGAGCGGCAGCATCGGAAAGGTGAAGAAGGATGCTGTATTGCACTGGGATTGTGTGCGCAGCTTGCCAACTGATAGAAAACAGTACCTTACCACTCTCCTGACTTTTCCAATCACATGAATATTCGATTGGAAGCTGTTTTGGACAACTTTTCTTTTCTTCATGCCAAGCACTTGGCAGACCTCCGTACAACGTTAGAACACGATGGGAGATGTTTTCTGTGCTGGCACACTTTCTCCTTGCCAGACATAGTGGAAAAGCTTTCTGCTAAGATGTAGACCACAAAAGACGCTAAAGACGAAGGTACGATGCTCTCCGGAGCTAAGAGCCGCTCCCGGGCTTCTTTCGGCAGAAGCCGCGCTAAGAGAGCACTGTGAGCGGTACAATCGTCTTTGCGCGAAGAAGCCGCTTCTTCGGCTCCAGGAGCCGGAGAGAGCGGCAGCATCGGAAAGGTGAAGAAGGATGCTGTATTGCACTGGGATTGTGTGCGCAGCTTGCCAACTGATAGAAAACAGTACCTTACCACTCTCCTGACTTTTCCAATCACATGAATATTCGATTGGAAGCTGTTTTGGACAACTTTTCTTTTCTTCATGCCAAGCATTTGGCAGACCTCCGTGCAACGTTAGAACACGATGGGAGATGTTTTCTGTGCTGGCACACTTTCTCCTTGCCAGACATAGTGGAAAAGCTTTTTGCTAAGATGTAGACCACAAAAGACGCTAAAGACGAAGGTACGATGCTCTCCGGAGCTAAGAGCCGCTCCCGGGCTTCTTTCGGCAGAAGCCGCGCTAAGAGAGCACTGTTACCGGTACAATCGTCTTTGCGCGAAGAAGCCGCTTCTTCGGCTCCGGGAGCCGGAGAGAGCGGCAGCTTCGGAAAGGTGAAGAAGGATGCTGTATTGCACTGGGATTGTGTGTGCAGCTTGCCAATTGATAGAAAACAGTACCTTACCACTCTCCTGACTTTTCCAATCACATGAATATTCGATTGGAAGCTGTTTTGGACAGCTGTTCTTTTCTTCATGCCAAACACTTGCAGACCTCCGTGCAACGTTAGAACACGATGGGAGATGTTTTCTGTGCTGGCACAGTTTCTCCTTGCCAGACATAGTTGAAAAGCTTTTTGCTAAGATGTAGACCACTAAAGACACTAAAGACGAAGGTACGATGCTCTCCGGAGCTAAGAGCCGCTCCCGGGCTTCTTTCGGCAGAAGCCGCGCTAAGAGAGCACTGTTACCGGTACAATCGTCTTTGCGCGAAGAAGCCGCTTCTTCGGCTCCAGGAGCCGGAGAGAGCGGCAGCTTCGGAAAGGTGAAGAAGGATGCTGTATTACATTGGGATTGTGTGCGCAGCTTGCCAACTGATAGAAAACAGTACCTTACCACTCTCCTGACTTTTCCAATCACATGAATATTCGATTGGAAGCTGTTTTGGACAACTTTTCTTTTCTTCATGCCAAGCACTTGGCAGACCTCCGTGCAACGTTAGAACACGATGGGAGATGTTTTCTGTGCTGGCACACTTTCTCCTTGCCAGACATAGTGGAAAAGCTTTTTGCTAAGATGTAGACCACAAAAGACGCTAAAGACGAAGGTACGATGCTCTCCGGAGCTAAGAGCCGCTCCCGGGCTTCTTTCGGCAGAAGCCGCGCTAAGAGAGCACTGTGACCGGTACAATCGTCTTTGCGCGAAGAAGCCGCTTCTTCGGCTCCAGGAGCCGGAGAGAGCGGCAGCATCGGAAAGGTGAAGAAGGATGCTGTATTGCACTGGGATTGTGTGCGCAGCTTGCCAACTGATAGAAAACAGTACCTTACCACTCTCCTGACTTTTCCAATCACATGAATATTCGATTGGAAGCTGTTTTGGACAACTTTTCTTTTCTTCATGCCAAGCATTTGGCAGACCTCCGTGCAACGTCCAGATCACGATGGGAAAAGTTTTCTGTGCTGGCACACTTCCTCCTTGCCAGACATAGTGGAAAAGCTTTCTGCTAAGATGTAGACCACAAAAGACGCTAAAGACGAAGCTACGATGCTCTCCGGAGCTAAGAGCCGCTCCCGGGCTTCTTTCGGCAGAAGCCGCGCTAAGAGAGCACTGTGAGCGGTACAATCGTCTTTGCGCGAAGAAGCCGCTTCTTCGGCTCCAGGAGCCGGAGAGAGCGGCAGCATCGGAAAGGTGAAGAAGGATGCTGTATTGCACTGGGATTGTGTGCGCAGCTTGCCAACTGATAGAAAACAGTACCTTACCACTCTCCTGACTTTTCCAATCACATGAATATTCGATTGGAAGCTGTTTTGGACAACTTTTCTTTTCTTCATGCCAAGCACTTGGCAGACCTCCGCGCAACGTCCAGATCACGATGGGAGATGTTTTCTGTGCTGGCACACTTCCTCCTTGCCAGACATAGTGGAAAAGCTTTCTGCTAAGATGTAGACCACAAAAGACGCTAAAGACGAAGGTACGATGCTCTCCGGAGCTAAGAGCCGCTCCCGGGCTTCTTTCGGCAGAAGCCGCGCTAAGAGAGCACTGTGAGCGGTACAATCGTCTTTGCGCGAAGAAGCCGCTTCTTCGGCTCCAGGAGCCGGAGAGAGCGGCAGCTTCAGAAAGCTGAAGAAGGATGCTGTACAACACTGGGATTGTGTGCGCAGCTTGCCAACTGATAGAAAACAGTACCTTACCACTCTCCTGACTTTTCCAATCACATGAATATTCGATTGGAAGCTGTTTTGGACAACTTTTCTTTTCTTCATGCCAAGCATTTGGCAGACCTCCGTGCAACGTCCAGATCACGATGGGAAAAGTTTTCTGTGCTGGCACACTTCCTCCTTGCCAGACATAGTGGAAAAGCTTTCTGCTAAGATGTAGACCACAAAAGACGCTAAAGACGAAGGTACGATGCTCTCCGGAGCTAAGAGCCGCTCCCGGGCTTCTTTCGGCAGAAGCCGCGCTAAGAGAGCACTGTGACCGGTACAATCGTCTTTGCGCGAAGAAGCCGCTTCTTCGGCTCCGGGAGCCGGAGAGAGCGGCAGCATCGGAAAGGTGAAGAAGGATGCTGTATTGCACTGGGATTGTGTGCGCAGCTTGCCAACTGATAGAAAACAGTACCTTACCACTCTCCTGACTTTTCCAATCACATGAATATTCGATTGGAAGCTGTTTTGGACAACTTTTCTTTTCTTCATGCCAAGCATTTGGCAGACCTCCGTGCAACGTTAGAACACGATGGGAGATGTTTTCTGTGCTGGCACACTTTCTCCTTGCCAGACATAGTGGAAAAGCTTTTTGCTAAGATGTAGACCACAAAAGACGCTAAAGACGAAGGTACGATGCTCTCCGGAGCTAAGAGCCGCTCCCGGGCTTCTTTCGGCAGAAGCCGCGCTAAGAGAGCACTGTTACCGGTACAATCGTCTTTGCGCGAAGAAGCCGCTTCTTCGGCTCCGGGAGCCGGAGAGAGCGGCAGCTTCGGAAAGGTGGAGAAGGATGCTGTAGTGCACTGGGATTGTGTGCGCAGCTTGCCAACTGATAGAAAACAGTACCTTACCACTCTCCTGACTTTTCCAATCACATGAATATTCGATTAGAAGCTCTTTTGGACAACTTTTCTTTTCTTCATGCCAAGCACTTGGCAGACCTCCGTGCAACGTTCGAACACGATGGGAGATGTTTTCTGTGCTGGCACACTTTCTCCTTGCCAGACATAGTGGAAAAGCTTTCTGCTAAGATGTAGACCACAAAAGACGCTAAAGACGAAGGTACGATGCTCTCCGGAGCTAAGAGCCGCTCCCGGGCTTCTTTCGGCAGAAGCCGCGCTAAGAGAGCACTGTGACCGGTACAATCGTCTTTGCGCGAAGAAGCCGCTTCTTCGGCTCCAGGAGCCGGAGAGAGCGGCAGCTTCGGAAAGGTGAAGAAGGATGCTGTATTGCACTGGGATTGTGTGTGCAGCTTGCCAATTGATAGAAAACAGTACCTTACCACTCTCCTGACTTTTCCAATCACATGAATATTCGATTGGAAGCTGTTTTGGACAGCTGTTCTTTTCTTCATGCCAAACACTTGCAGACCTCCGTGCAACGTTAGAACACGATGGGAGATGTTTTCTGTGCTGGCACAGTTTCTCCTTGCCAGACATAGTTGAAAAGCTTTTTGCTAAGATGTAGACCACTAAAGACACTAAAGACGAAGGTACGATGCTCTCCGGAGCTAAGAGCCGCTCCCGGGCTTCTTTCGGCAGAAGCCGCGCTAAGAGAGCACTGTTACCGGTACAATCGTCTTTGCGCGAAGAAGCCGCTTCTTCGGCTCCAGGAGCCGGAGAGAGCGGCAGCTTCGGAAAGGTGAAGAAGGATGCTGTATTACATTGGGATTGTGTGCGCAGCTTGCCAACTGATAGAAAACAGTACCTTACCACTCTCCTGACTTTTCCAATCACATGAATATTCGATTGGAAGCTGTTTTGGACAACTTTTCTTTTCTTCATGCCAAGCACTTGGCAGACCTCCGTGCAACGTTAGAACACGATGGGAGATGTTTTCTGTGCTGGCACACTTTCTCCTTGCCAGACATAGTGGAAAAGCTTTTTGCTAAGATGTAGACCACAAAAGACGCTAAAGACGAAGGTACGATGCTCTCCGGAGCTAAGAGCCGCTCCCGGGCTTCTTTCGGCAGAAGCCGCGCTAAGAGAGCACTGTGACCGGTACAATCGTCTTTGCGCGAAGAAGCCGCTTCTTCGGCTCCAGGAGCCGGAGAGAGCGGCAGCATCGGAAAGGTGAAGAAGGATGCTGTATTGCACTGGGATTGTGTGCGCAGCTTGCCAACTGATAGAAAACAGTAGCTTACCACTCTCCTGACTTTTCCAATCACATGAATATTCGATTGGAAGCTGTTTTGGACAACTTTTCTTTTCTTCATGCCAAGCATTTGGCAGACCTCCGTGCAACGTCCAGATCACGATGGGAAAAGTTTTCTGTGCTGGCACACTTCCTCCTTGCCAGACATAGTGGAAAAGCTTTCTGCTAAGATGTAGACCACAAAAGACGCTAAAGACGAAGGTACGATGCTCTCCGGAGCTAAGAGCCGCTCCCGGGCTTCTTTCGGCAGAAGCCGCGCTAAGAGAGCACTGTGACCGGTACAATCGTCTTTGCGCGAAGAAGCCGCTTCTTCGGCTCCGGGAGCCGGAGAGAGCGGCAGCTTCGGAAAGGTGAAGAAGGATGCTGTATTGCACTGGGATTGTGTGCGCAGCTTGCCAACTGATAGAAAACAGTACCTTACCACTCTCCTGACTTTTCCAATCACATGAATATTCGATTGGAAGCTGTTTTGGACAACTTTTCTTTTCTTCATGCCAAGCACTTGGCAGACCTCCGTACAACGTTAGAACACGATGGGAGATGTTTTCTGTGCTGGCACACTTTCTCCTTGCCAGACATAGTGGAAAAGCTTTCTGCTAAGATGTAGACCACAAAAGACGCTAAAGACGAAGGTACGATGCTCTCCGGAGCTAAGAGCCGCTCCCGGGCTTCTTTCGGTAGAAGCCGCGCTAAGAGAGCACTGTGACCGGTACAATCGTCATTGCGCGAAGAAGCCGCTTCTTCGGCTCCAGGAGCCGGAGAGAGCGGCAGCATCGGAAAGGTGAAGAAGGATGCTGTATTGCACTGGGATTGTGTGCGCAGCTTGCCAACTGATAGAAAACAGTACCTTACCACTCTCCTGACTTTTCCAATCACATGAATATTCCAATGGAAGCTGTTTTGGACAACTTTTCTTTTCTTCATGCCAAGCACTTGGCAGACCTCCGTGCAACGTTAGAACACGATGGGAGATGTTTTCTGTGCTGGCACAGTTTCTCCTTGCCAGATGTAGTGGAAAAGCTTTTTGCTAAGATGTAGACCACAAAAGACGCTAAAGACGAAGGTACGATGCTCTCGGGGGCTAAGAGCCGCTCCCAGGCTTCTTTCGGCAGAAGCCGCGCTAAGAGAGCCCTGTGACTGGTACAATCGTCTTTGCGCGAAGAAGCCGCTTCTTCGGCTCCAGGAGCCGGAGAGAGCGGCAGCTTCGGAAAGGTGAAGAAGGATGCTGTATTGCACTAGGATTGTGTGCGCAGCTTGCCAACTGATGGAAAACAGTACCTTACCACTCTCCTGACTTTTCCAATCACATGAATATTCGATTAGAAGCTCTTTTGGACAACTTTTCTTTTCTTCATGCCAAGCACTTGGCAGACCTCCGTGCAACGTTAGAACACGATGGGAGATGTTTTCTGTGCTGGCACACTTCCTCCTTGCCAGACATAGTGGAAAAGCTTTCTGCTAAGATGTAGACCACAAAAGACGCTAAAGACGAAGGTACGATGCTCTCCGGAGCTAAGAGCCGCTCCCGGGCTTCTTTCGGCAGAAGCCGCGCTAAGAGAGCACTGTGACCGGTACAATCGTCTTTGCGCGAAGAAGCCGCTTCTTCGGCTCCAGGAGCCGGAGAGAGCGGCAGCTTCGGAAAGGTGAAGAAGGATGCTGTATTGCACTGGGATTGTGTGTGCAGCTTGCCAATTGATAGAAAACAGTACCTTACCACTCTCCTGACTTTTCCAATCACATGAATATTCGATTGGAAGCTGTTTTGGACAGCTGTTCTTTTCTTCATGCCAAACACTTGCAGACCTCCGTGCAACGTTAGAACACGATGGGAGATGTTTTCTGTGCTGGCACAGTTTCTCCTTGCCAGACATAGTTGAAAAGCTTTTTGCTAAGATGTAGACCACTAAAGACACTAAAGACGAAGGTACGATGCTCTCCGGAGCTAAGAGCCGCTCCCGGGCTTCTTTCGGCAGAAGCCGCGCTAAGAGAGCACTGTTACCGGTACAATCGTCTTTGCGCGAAGAAGCCGCTTCTTCGGCTCCAGGAGCCGGAGAGAGCGGCAGCTTCGGAAAGGTGAAGAAGGATGCTGTATTACATTGGGATTGTGTGCGCAGCTTGCCAACTGATAGAAAACAGTACCTTACCACTCTCCTGACTTTTCCAATCACATGAATATTCGATTGGAAGCTGTTTTGGACAACTTTTCTTTTCTTCATGCCAAGCACTTGGCAGACCTCCGTGCAACGTTAGAACACGATGGGAGATGTTTTCTGTGCTGGCACACTTTCTCCTTGCCAGACATAGTGGAAAAGCTTTTTGCTAAGATGTAGACCACAAAAGACGCTAAAGACGAAGGTACGATGCTCTCCGGAGCTAAGAGCCGCTCCCGGGCTTCTTTCGGCAGAAGCCGCGCTAAGAGAGCACTGTGACCGGTACAATCGTCTTTGCGCGAAGAAGCCGCTTCTTCGGCTCCAGGAGCCGGAGAGAGCGGCAGCATCGGAAAGGTGAAGAAGGATGCTGTATTGCACTGGGATTGTGTGCGCAGCTTGCCAACTGATAGAAAACAGTAGCTTACCACTCTCCTGACTTTTCCAATCACATGAATATTCGATTGGAAGCTGTTTTGGACAACTTTTCTTTTCTTCATGCCAAGCATTTGGCAGACCTCCGTGCAACGTCCAGATCACGATGGGAAAAGTTTTCTGTGCTGGCACACTTCCTCCTTGCCAGACATAGTGGAAAAGCTTTCTGCTAAGATGTAGACCACAAAAGACGCTAAAGACGAAGCTACGATGCTCTCCGGAGCTAAGAGCCGCTCCCGGGCTTCTTTCGGCAGAAGCCGCGCTAAGAGAGCACTGTGAGCGGTACAATCGTCTTTGCGCGAAGAAGCCGCTTCTTCGGCTCCAGGAGCCGGAGAGAGCGGCAGCATCGGAAAGGTGAAGAAGGATGCTGTATTGCACTGGGATTGTGTGCGCAGCTTGCCAACTTATAGAAAACAGTACCTTACCACTCTCCTGACTTTTCCAATCACATGAATATTCGATTGGAAGCTGTTTTGGACAACTTTTCTTTTCTTCATGCCAAGCACTTGGCAGACCTCCGCGCAACGTCCAGATCACGATGGGAAAAGTTTTCTGTGCTGGCACACTTCCTCCTTGCCAGACATAGTGGAAAAGCTTTCTGCTAAGATGTAGACCACAAAAGACGCTAAAGACGAAGGTACGATGCTCTCCGGAGCTAAGAGCCGCTCCCGGGCTTCTTTCGGCAGAAGCCGCGCTAAGAGAGCACTGTGAGCGGTACAATCGTCTTTGCGCGAAGAAGCCGCTTCTTCGGCTCCAGGAGCCGGAGAGAGCGGCAGCTTCAGAAAGCTGAAGAAGGATGCTGTACAACACTGGGATTGTGTGCGCAGCTTGCCAACTGATAGAAAACAGTACCTTACCACTCTCCTGACTTTTCCAATCACATGAATATTCGATTGGAAGCTGTTTTGGACAACTTTTCTTTTCTTCATGCCAAGCATTTGGCAGACCTCCGTGCAACGTCCAGATCACGATGGGAAAAGTTTTCTGTGCTGGCACACTTCCTCCTTGCCAGACATAGTGGAAAAGCTTTCTGCTAAGATGTAGACCACAAAAGACGCTAAAGACGAAGGTACGATGCTCTCCGGAGCTAAGAGCCGCTCCCGGGCTTCTTTCGGCAGAAGCCGCGCTAAGAGAGCACTGTGACCGGTACAATCGTCTTTGCGCGAAGAAGCCGCTTCTTCGGCTCCGGGAGCCGGAGAGAGCGGCAGCATCGGAAAGGTGAAGAAGGATGCTGTATTGCACTGGGATTGTGTGCGCAGCTTGCCAACTGATAGAAAACAGTACCTTACCACTCTCCTGACTTTTCCAATCACATGAATATTCGATTGGAAGCTGTTTTGGACAACTTTTCTTTTCTTCATGCCAAGCATTTGGCAGACCTCCGTGCAACGTTAGAACACGATGGGAGATGTTTTCTGTGCTGGCACACTTCCTCCTTGCCAGACATAGTGGAAAAGCTTTTTGCTAAGATGTAGACCACAAAAGACGCTAAAGACGAAGGTACGATGCTCTCCGGAGCTAAGAGCCGCTCCCGGGCTTCTTTCGGCAGAAGCCGCGCTAAGAGAGCACTGTGACCGGTACAATCGTCTTTGCGCGAAGAAGCCGCTTCTTCGGCTCCGGGAGCCGGAGAGAGCGGCAGCTTCGGAAAGGTGGAGAAGGATGCTGTAGTGCACTGGGATTGTGTGCGCAGCTTGCCAACTGATAGAAAACAGTACCTTACCACTCTCCTGACTTTTCCAATCACATGAATATTCGATTAGAAGCTGTTTTGGACAACTTTTCTTTTCTTCATGCCAAGCACTTGGCAGACCTCCGTGCAACGTTAGAACACGATGGGAGATGTTTTCTGTGCTGGCACACTTTCTCCTTGCCAGACATAGTGGAAAAGCTTTCTGCTAAGATGTAGACCACAAAAGACGCTAAAGACGAAGGTACGATGCTCTCCGGAGCTAAGAGCCGCTCCCGGGCTTCTTTCGGCAGAAGCCGCGCTAAGAGAGCACTGTGACCGGTACAATCGTCTTTGCGCGAAGAAGCCGCTTCTTCGGCTCCAGGAGCCGGAGAGAGCGGCAGCTTCGGAAAGGTGAAGAAGGATGCTGTATTGCACTGGGATTGTGTGTGCAGCTTGCCAATTGATAGAAAACAGTACCTTACCACTCTCCTGACTTTTCCAATCACATGAATATTCGATTGGAAGCTGTTTTGGACAGCTGTTCTTTTCTTCATGCCAAACACTTGCAGACCTCCGTGCAACGTTAGAACACGATGGGAGATGTTTTCTGTGCTGGCACAGTTTCTCCTTGCCAGACATAGTTGAAAAGCTTTTTGCTAAGATGTAGACCACTAAAGACACTAAAGACGAAGGTACGATGCTCTCCGGAGCTAAGAGCCGCTCCCGGGCTTCTTTCGGCAGAAGCCGCGCTAAGAGAGCACTGTTACCGGTACAATCGTCTTTGCGCGAAGAAGCCGCTTCTTCGGCTCCAGGAGCCGGAGAGAGCGGCAGCTTCGGAAAGGTGAAGAAGGATGCTGTATTACATTGGGATTGTGTGCGCAGCTTGCCAACTGATAGAAAACAGTACCTTACCACTCTCCTGACTTTTCCAATCACATGAATATTCGATTGGAAGCTGTTTTGGACAACTTTTCTTTTCTTCATGCCAAGCACTTGGCAGACCTCCGTGCAACGTTAGAACACGATGGGAGATGTTTTCTGTGCTGGCACACTTTCTCCTTGCCAGACATAGTGGAAAAGCTTTTTGCTAAGATGTAGACCACAAAAGACGCTAAAGACGAAGGTACGATGCTCTCCGGAGCTAAGAGCCGCTCCCGGGCTTCTTTCGGCAGAAGCCGCGCTAAGAGAGCACTGTGACCGGTACAATCATCTTTGCGCGAAGAAGCCGCTTCTTCGGCTCCAGGAGCCGGAGAGAGCGGCAGCATCGGAAAGGTGAAGAAGGATGCTGTATTGCACTGGGATTGTGTGCGCAGCTTGCCAACTTATAGAAAACAGTACCTTACCACTCTCCTGACTTTTCCAATCACATGAATATTCGATTGGAAGCTGTTTTGGACAACTTTTCTTTTCTTCATGCCAAGCACTTGGCAGACCTCCGCGCAACGTCCAGATCACGATGGGAAAAGTTTTCTGTGCTGGCACACTTCCTCCTTGCCAGACATAGTGGAAAAGCTTTCTGCTAAGATGTAGACCACAAAAGACGCTAAAGACGAAGGTACGATGCTCTCCGGAGCTAAGAGCCGCTCCCGGGCTTCTTTCGGCAGAAGCCGCGCTAAGAGAGCACTGTGAGCGGTACAATCGTCTTTGCGCGAAGAAGCCGCTTCTTCGGCTCCAGGAGCCGGAGAGAGCGGCAGCTTCAGAAAGGTGAAGAAGGATGCTGTACAACACTGGGATTGTGTGCGCAGCTTGCCAACTGATAGAAAACAGTACCTTACCACTCTCCTGACTTTTCCAATCACATGAATATTCGATTGGAAGCTGTTTTGGACAACTTTTCTTTTCTTCATGCCAAGCATTTGGCAGACCTCCGTGCAACGTCCAGATCACGATGGGAAAAGTTTTCTGTGCTGGCACACTTCCTCCTTGCCAGACATAGTGGAAAAGCTTTCTGCTAAGATGTAGACCACAAAAGACGCTAAAGACGAAGGTACGATGCTCTCCGGAGCTAAGAGCCGCTCCCGGGCTTCTTTCGGCAGAAGCCGCGCTAAGAGAGCACTGTGAGCGGTACAATCGTCTTTGCGCGAAGAAGCCGCTTCTTCGGCTCCAGGAGCCGGAGAGAGCGGCAGCATCGGAAAGGTGAAGAAGGATGCTGTATTGCACTGGGATTGTGTGCGCAGCTTGCCAACTGATAGAAAACAGTACCTTACCACTCTCCTGACTTTTCCAATCACATGAATATTCGATTGGAAGCTGTTTTGGACAACTTTTCTTTTCTTCATGCCAAGCACTTGGCAGACCTCCGTGCAACGTTAGAACACGATGGGAGATGTTTTCTGTGCTGGCACACTTCCTCCTTGCCAGACATAGTGGAAAAGCTTTCTGCTAGGATGTAGACCACAAAAGACGCTAAAGACGAAGGTACGATGCTCTCCGGAGCTAAGAGCCGCTCCCGGGCTTCTTTCGGTAGAAGCCGCGCTAAGAGAGCACTGTGACCGGTACAATCGTCTTTGCGCGATGAAGCCGCTTCTTCGGCTCCAGGAGCCGGAGAGAGCGGCAGCATCGGAAAGGTGAAGAAGGATGCTGTATTGCACTGGGATTGTGTGCGCAGCTTGCCAACTGATGGAAAACAGTACCTTACCACTCTCCTGACTTTTCCAATCACGTGAATATTCGATTGGAAGCTCTTTCGGACAGCTTTTCTTCTCTTCATGCCAAACACTTGCAGACGTCCGTGCAACGTCCAGATCACGATGGGAGATGTTTTCTGTGCTGGCACACTTTCTCCTTGCCAGACATAGTGGAAAAGCTTTCTGCTAAGATGTAGACCACAAAAGACGCTAAAGACGAAGGTACGATGCTCTCCGGAGCTAAGAGCCGCTCCCGGGCTTCTTTCGGCAGAAGCCGCGCTAAGAGAGCACTGTGACCGGTACAATCGTCTTTGCGCGAAGAAGCCGCTTCTTCGGCTCCAGGAGCCGGAGAGAGCGGCAGCTTCGGAAAGGTGAAGAAGGATGCTGTATTACATTGGGATTGTGTGCGCAGCTTGCCAACTGATAGAAAACAGTACCTTACCACTCTCCTGACTTTTCCAATCACATGAATATTCCAATGGAAGCTGTTTTGGACAACTTTTCTTTTCTTCATGCCAAGCACTTGGCAGACCTCCGTGCAACGTTAGAACACGATGGGAGATGTTTTCTGTGCTGGCACACTTCCTCCTTGCCAGACATAGTGGAAAAGCTTTCTGCTAAGATGTAGACCACAAAAGACGCTAAAGACGAAGGTACGATGCTCTCCGGAGCTAAGAGCCGCTCCCGGGCTTCTTTCGGCAGAAGCCGCGCTAAGAGAGCACTGTGACCGGTACAATCGTCTTTGCGCGAAGAAGCCGCTTCTTCGGCTCCAGGAGCCGGAGAGAGCGGCAGCTTCCGAAAGGTGAAGAAGGATGCTGTATTACATTGGGATTGTGTGCGCAGCATGCCAACTGATAGAAAACAGTACTTTACCACTCTTCTGACTCTTCCAATCACATGAATATTCGATTGGAAGCTGTTTTGGACAACTTTTCTTTTCTTCATGCCAAGCATTTGGCAGACCTCCGTGCAACGTCCAGATCACGATGGGAAAAGTTTTCTGTGCTGGCACACTTTCTCCTTGCCAGACATAGTGGAAAAGCTTTCTGCTAAGATGTAGACCACAAAAGACGCTAAAGACGAAGGTACGATGCTCTCCGGAGCAAAGAGCCGCTCCCGGGCTTCTTTCGGCAGAAGCCGCGCTAAGAGAGCACTGTGACCGGTACAATCGTCTTTGCGCGAAGAAGCCGCTTCTTCGGCTCCAGGAGCCGGAGAGAGCGGCAGCATCGGAAAGGTGAAGAAGGATGCTGTATTGCACTGGGATTGTGTGCGCAGCTTGCCAACTGATAGAAAAC
This sequence comes from Ammospiza nelsoni, assembly GCF_027579445.1. Classification (NCBI taxonomy): domain Eukaryota; kingdom Metazoa; phylum Chordata; class Aves; order Passeriformes; family Passerellidae; genus Ammospiza; species Ammospiza nelsoni. The sequence goes on along the minus strand of NC_080637.1, from coordinate 55,446,835 downwards.
AGTACCTTACCAGTCTTCTGACTTTTCCAATCACATGAATATTCGATTGGAAGCTGTTTTGGACAACTTTTCTTTTCTTCATGCCAAGCACTTGGCAGACCTCCGTGCAACGTTAGAACACGATGGGAGATGTTTTCTGTGCTGGCACACTTCCTCCTTGCCAGACATAGTGGAAAAGCTTTCTGCTAAGATGTAGACCACAAAAGACGCTAAAGACGAAGGTACGATGCTCTCCGGAGCTAAGAGCCGCTCCCGGGCTTCTTTCGGTAGAAGCCGCGCTAAGAGAGCACTGTGACCGGTACAATCGTCTTTGCGCGATGAAGCCGCTTCTTCGGCTCCAGGAGCCGGAGAGAGCGGCAGCATCGGAAAGGTGAAGAAGGATGCTGTATTGCACTGGGATTGTGTGCGCAGCTTGCCAACTGATGGAAAACAGTACCTTACCACTCTCCTGACTTTTCCAATCACGTGAATATTCGATTGGAAGCTCTTTCGGACAGCTTTTCTTCTCTTCATGCCAAACACTTGCAGACGTCCGTGCAACGTCCAGATCACGATGGGAGATGTTTTCTGTGCTGGCACACTTTCTCCTTGCCAGACATAGTGGAAAAGCTTTCTGCTAAGATGTAGACCACAAAAGACGCTAAAGACGAAGGTACGATGCTCTCCGGAGCTAAGAGCCGCTCCCGGGCTTCTTTCGGCAGAAGCCGCGCTAAGAGAGCACTGTGAGCGGTACAATCGTCTTTGCGCGAAGAAGCCGCTTCTTCGGCTCCAGGAGCCGAAGAGCGGCAGCTTCGGAAAGGTGAAGAAGGATGCTGTATTACATTGGGATTGTGTGCGCAGCTTGCCAACTGATAGAAAACAGTACCTTACCACTCTCCTGACTTTTCCAATCACATGAATATTCCAATGGAAGCTGTTTTGGACAACTTTTCTTTTCTTCATGCCAAGCACTTGGCAGACCTCCGTGCAACGTTAGAACACGATGGGAGATGTTTTCTGTGCTGGCACACTTCCTCCTTGCCAGACATAGTGGAAAAGCTTTCTGCTAAGATGTAGACCACAAAAGACGCTAAAGACGAAGGTACGATGCTCTCCGGAGCTAAGAGCCGCTCCCGGGCTTCTTTCGGCAGAAGCCGCGCTAAGAGAGCACTGTGACCGGTACAATCGTCTTTGCGCGAAGAAGCCGCTTCTTCGGCTCCAGGAGCCGGAGAGAGCGGCAGCTTCGGAAAGGTGAAGAAGGATGCTGTATTACATTGGGATTGTGTGCGCAGCTTGCCAACTGATAGAAAACAGTACTTTACCACTCTTCTGACTCTTCCAATCACATGAATATTCGATTGGAAGCTGTTTTGGACAACTTTTCTTTTCTTCATGCCAAGCATTTGGCAGACCTCCGTGCAACGTCCAGATCACGATGGGAAAAGTTTTCTGTGCTGGCACACTTTCTCCTTGCCAGACATAGTGGAAAAGCTTTCTGCTAAGATGTAGACCACAAAAGACGCTAAAGACGAAGGTACGATGCTCTCCGGAGCTAAGAGCCGCTCCCGGGCTTCTTTCGGCAGAAGCCGCGCTAAGAGAGCACTGTGACCGGTACAATCGTCTTTGCGCGAAGAAGCCGCTTCTTCGGCTCCAGGAGCCGGAGAGAGCGGCAGCTTCAAAAAGGTGAAGAAGGATGCTGTACAACACTGGGATTGTGTGCGCAGCTTGCCAACTGATAGAAAACAGTACTTTACCACTCTCCTGACTTTTCCAATCACATGAATATTCGATTGGAAGCTGTTTTGGACAACTTTTCTTTTCTTCATGCCAAGCATTTGGCAGACCTCCGTGCAACGTCCAGATCACGATGGGAAAAGTTTTCTGTGCTGGCACACTTCCTCCTTGCCAGACATAGTGGAAAAGCTTTCTGCTAAGATGTAGACCACAAAAGACGCTAAAGACGAAGGTACGATGCTCTCCGGAGCTAAGAGCCGCTCCCGGGCTTCTTTCGGCAGAAGCCGCGCTAAGAGAGCACTGTGACCGGTACAATCGTCTTTGCGCGAAGAAGCCGCTTCTTCGGCTCCAGGAGCCGGAGAGAGCGGCAGCTTCAGAAAGGTGAAGAAGGATGCTGTACAACACTGGGATTGTGTGCGCAGCTTGCCAACTGATAGAAAACAGTACCTTACCACTCTCCTGACTTTTCCAATCACATGAATATTCGATTGGAAGATCTTTTGGACAGCTTTTCTTTTCTTCATGCCAAACACTTGCAGACCTCCGTGCAACGTCCAGAACACGATGGGAGATGTTTTCTGTGCTGGCACAGTTTCTCCTTGCCAGATGTAGTGGAAAAGCTTTTTGCTAAGATGTAGACCACAAAAGACGCTAAAGACGAAGGTACGATGCTCTCGGGGGCTAAGAGCCGCTCCCAGGCTTCTTTCGGCAGAAGCCGCGCTAAGAGAGCCCTGTGACCGGTACAATCGTCTTTGCGCGAAGAAGCCGCTTCTTCGGCTCCAGGAGCCGGAGAGAGCGGCAGCTTCGGAAAGGTGAAGAAGGATGCTGTATTGCACTAGGATTGTGTGCGCAGCTTGCCAACTGATGGAAAACAGTACCTTACCATTCTCCTGACTTTTCCAATCACGTGAATATTCGATTGGAAGCTGTTTTGGACAACTTTTCTTTTCTTCATGCCAAGCACTTGGCAGACCTCCGTGCAACGTTAGAACACGATGGGAGATGTTTTCTGTGCTGGCACACTTTCTCCTTGCCAGACATAGTGGAAAAGCTTTTTGCTAAGATGTAGACCACAAAAGACGCTAAAGACGAAGGTACGATGCTCTCCGGAGCTAAGAGCCGCTCCCAGGCTTCTTTCAGCAGAAGCCGCGCTAAGAGAGCACTGTGACCGGTACAATCGTCTTTGCGCGAAGATGCCCCTTCTTCGACTCCAGGAGCCGGAGAGAGCGGCAGCATCGGAAAGGTGAAGAAGGATGCTGTATTACATTGGGATTGTGTGCGCAGCATGCCAACTGATAGAAAACAGTACCTTACCACTCTTCTGACTTTTCCAATCACATGAATATTCCATTGGAAGCTGTTTTGGACAACTTTTCTTTTCTTCATGCCAAGCATTTGGCACACCTCCGTGCAACGTCCAGATCACGATGGGAGATGTTTTCTGTGCTGGCACACTTTCTCCTTGCCAGACATAGTGGAAAAGCTTTTTGCTAAGATGTAGACCACAAAAGACACTAAAGACGAAGGTACGATGCTCTCCGGAGCTAAGAGCCGCTCCCGGGCTTCTTTCGGCAGAAGCCGCGCTAAGAGAGCACTGTGACCGGTACATTCGTCTTTGCGCGAAGAAGCCGCTTCTTCGGCTCCAGGAGCCGGAGAGAGCGGCAGCTTCGGAAAGGTGAAGAAGGATGCTGTATTGCACTGGGATTGTGTGCGCAGCTTGCCAACTGATGGAAAACAGTACCTTACCACTCTCCTGACTTTTCCAATCACATGAATATTCGATTAGAAGCTCTTTTGGACAGCTTTTCTTTTCTTCAGGCCAAACACTTCCAGACCTCCGTGCAACGTCCAGATCACGATGGGAGATGTTTTCTGTGCTGGCACACTTTCTCCTTGCCAGATGTAGTGGAAAAGCTTTTTGCTAAGATGTAGACCACAAAAGACGCTAAAGACGAAGGTACGATGCTCTCCGGAGCTAAGAGCCGCTCCCGGGCTTCTTTCGGCAGAAGCCGCGCTAAGAGAGCACTGTGACCGGTACAATCGTCTTTGCGCGAAGAAGCCGCTTCTTCGGGTCCAGGAGCCGGAGAGAGCGGCAGCTTCGGAAAGGTGAAGAAGGATGCTGTATTGCACTGGGATTGTGTGTGCAGCTTGCCAATTGATAGAAAACAGTACCTTACCACTCTCCTGACTTTTCCAATCACATGAATATTCGATTGGAAGCTGTTTTGGACAACTTTTCTTTTCTTCATGCCAAGCATTTGGCAGACCTCCGTGCAACGTCCAGATAACGATGGGAAAAGTTTTCTGTGCTGGCACACTTCCTCCTTGCCAAACATAGTGGAAAAGCTTTCTGCTAAGATGTAGACCACAAAAGACGCTAAAGACGAAGGTACGATGCTCTCCGGAGCTAAGAGCCGCTCCCGGGCTTCTTTCGGCAGAAGCCGCGCTAAGAGAGCACTGTGACCGGTACAATCGTCTTTGCGCGAAGAAGCCGCTTCTTCGGCTCCAGGAGCCGGAGAGAGCGGCAGCTTCAGAAATGTGAAGAAGGAAGCTGTACAACACTGGGATTGTGTGTGCAGCTTGCCAACTGATAGAAAACAGTACCTTACCACTCTCCTGACTTTTCCAATCACATGAATATTCGATTGGAAGCTGTTTTGGACAACTTTTCTTTTCTTCATGCCAAGCACTTGGCAGACCTCCGTGCAACGTTAGAACACGATGGGAGATGTTTTCTGTGCTGGCACACTTTCTCCTTGCCAGACATAGTGGAAAAGCTTTCTGCTAAGATGTAGACCACAAAAGACGCTAAAGACGAAGGTACGATGCTCTCCGGAGCTAAGAGCCGCTCCCGGGCTTCTTTCGGCAGAAGCCGCGCTAAGAGAGCACTGTGACCGGTACAATCGTCTTTGCGCGAAGAAGCCGCTTCTTCGGCTCCAGGAGCCGGAGAGAGCGGCAGCATCGGAAAGGTGAAGAAGGATGCTGTATTGCACTGGGATTGTGTGCGCAGCTTGCCAACTGATAGAAAACAGTACCTTACCACTCTCCTGACTTTTCCAATCACATGAATATTCGATTGGAAGCTGTTTTGGACAACTTTTCTTTTCTTCATGCCAAGCATTTGGCAGACCTCCGCGCAACGTCCAGATCACGATGGGAAAAGTTTTCTGTGCTGGCACACTTCCTCCTTGCCAGACATAGTGGAAAAGCTTTCTGCTAAGATGTAGACCACAAAAGACGCTAAAGACGAAGGTACGATGCTCTCCGGAGCAAAGAGCCGCTCCCGGGCTTCTTTCGGCAGAAGCCGCGCTAAGAGAGCACTGTTACCGGTACAATCGTCTTTGCGCGAAGAAGCCGCTTCTTCGGCTCCGGGAGCCGGAGAGAGCGGCAGCTTCGGAAAGGTGGAGAAGGATGCTGTAGTGCACTGGGATTGTGTGCGCAGCTTGCCAACTGATAGAAAACAGTACCTTACCACTCTCCTGACTTTTCCAATCACATGAATATTCGATTAGAAGCTCTTTTGGACAACTTTTCTTTCCTTCATGCCAAGCACTTGGCAGACCTCCGTGCAACGTTAGAACACGATGGGAGATGTTTTCTGTGCTGGCACACTTCCTCCTTGCCAGACATAGTGGAAAAGCTTTCTGCTAAGATGTAGACCACAAAAGACGCTAAAGACGAAGGTACGATGCTCTCCGGAGCAAAGAGCCGCTCCCGGGCTTCTTTCGGCAGAAGCCGCGCTAAGAGAGCACTGTTACCGGTACAATCGTCTTTGCGCGAAGAAGCCGCTTCTTCGGCTCCGGGAGCCGGAGAGAGCGGCAGCTTCGGAAAGGTGGAGAAGGATGCTGTAGTGCACTGGGATTGTGTGCGCAGCTTGCCAACTGATAGAAAACAGTACCTTACCACTCTCCTGACTTTTCCAATCACATGAATATTCGATTAGAAGCTCTTTTGGACAACTTTTCTTTCCTTCATGCCAAGCACTTGGCAGACCTCCGTGCAACGTTAGAACACGATGGGAGATGTTTTCTGTGCTGGCACACTTCCTCCTTGCCAGACATAGTGGAAAAGCTTTCTGCTAAGATGTAGACCACAAAAGACGCTAAAGACGAAGGTACGATGCTCTCCGGAGCTAAGAGCCGCTCCCGGGCTTCTTTCGGCAGAAGCCGCGCTAAGAGAGCACTGTGACCGGTACAATCGTCTTTGCGCGAAGAAGCCGCTTCTTCGGCTCCAGGAGCCGGAGAGAGCGGCAGCTTCGGAAAGGTGAAGAAGGATGCTGTATTGCACTGGGATTGTGTGTGCAGCTTGCCAATTGATAGAAAACAGTACCTTACCACTCTCCTGACTTTTCCAATCACATGAATATTCGATTGGAAGCTGTTTTGGACAGCTTTTCTTTTCTTCATGCCAAACACTTGCAGACCTCCGTGCAACGTTAGAACACGATGGGAGATGTTTTCTGTGCTGGCACAGTTTCTCCTTGCCAGACATAGTTGAAAAGCTTTTTGCTAAGATGTAGACCACTAAAGACACTAAAGACGAAGGTACGATGCTCTCCGGAGCTAAGAGCCGCTCCCGGGCTTCTTTCGGCAGAAGCCGCGCTAAGAGAGCACTGTTACCGGTACAATCGTCTTTGCGCGAAGAAGCCGCTTCTTCGGCTCCAGGAGCCGGAGAGAGCGGCAGCATCGGAAAGGTGAAGAAGGATGCTGTATTACATTGGGATTGTGTGCGCAGCTTGCCAACTGATAGAAAACAGTACCTTACCACTCTCCTGACTTTTCCAATCACATGAATATTCGATTGGAAGCTGTTTTGGACAACTTTTCTTTTCTTCAGGCCAAACACTTCCAGACCTCCGTGCAACGTCCAGATCACGATGGGAGATGTTTTCTGTGCTGGCACACTTTCTCCTTGCCAGATGTAGTGGAAAAGCTTTTTGCTAAGATGTAGACCACAAAAGACGCTAAAGACGAAGGTACGATGCTCTCCGGAGCTAAGAGCCGCTCCCGGGCTTCTTTCGGCAGAAGCCGCGCTAAGAGAGCACTGTGACCGGTACAATCGTCTTTGCGCGAAGAAGCCGCTTCTTCGGGTCCAGGAGCCGGAGAGAGCGGCAGCTTCGGAAAGGTGAAGAAGGATGCTGTATTGCACTGGGATTGTGTGTGCAGCTTGCCAATTGATAGAAAACAGTACCTTACCACTCTCCTGACTTTTCCAATCACATGAATATTCGATTGGAAGCTGTTTTGGACAACTTTTCTTTTCTTCATGCCAAGCATTTGGCAGACCTCCGTGCAACGTCCAGATAACGATGGGAAAAGTTTTCTGTGCTGGCACACTTCCTCCTTGCCAAACATAGTGGAAAAGCTTTCTGCTAAGATGTAGACCACAAAAGACGCTAAAGACGAAGGTACGATGCTCTCCGGAGCTAAGAGCCGCTCCCGGGCTTCTTTCGGCAGAAGCCGCGCTAAGAGAGCACTGTGACCGGTACAATCGTCTTTGCGCGAAGAAGCCGCTTCTTCGGCTCCAGGAGCCGGAGAGAGCGGCAGCTTCAGAAATGTGAAGAAGGAAGCTGTACAACACTGGGATTGTGTGTGCAGCTTGCCAACTGATAGAAAACAGTACCTTACCACTCTCCTGACTTTTCCAATCACATGAATATTCGATTGGAAGCTGTTTTGGACAACTTTTCTTTTCTTCATGCCAAGCACTTGGCAGACCTCCGTGCAACGTTAGAACACGATGGGAGATGTTTTCTGTGCTGGCACACTTTCTCCTTGCCAGACATAGTGGAAAAGCTTTCTGCTAAGATGTAGACCACAAAAGACGCTAAAGACGAAGGTACGATGCTCTCCGGAGCTAAGAGCCGCTCCCGGGCTTCTTTCGGCAGAAGCCGCGCTAAGAGAGCACTGTGACCGGTACAATCGTCTTTGCGCGAAGAAGCCGCTTCTTCGGCTCCAGGAGCCGGAGAGAGCGGCAGCATCGGAAAGGTGAAGAAGGATGCTGTATTGCACTGGGATTGTGTGCGCAGCTTGCCAACTGATAGAAAACAGTACCTTACCACTCTCCTGACTTTTCCAATCACATGAATATTCGATTGGAAGCTGTTTTGGACAACTTTTCTTTTCTTCATGCCAAGCATTTGGCAGACCTCCGCGCAACGTCCAGATCACGATGGGAAAAGTTTTCTGTGCTGGCACACTTCCTCCTTGCCAGACATAGTGGAAAAGCTTTCTGCTAAGATGTAGACCACAAAAGACGCTAAAGACGAAGGTACGATGCTCTCCGGAGCAAAGAGCCGCTCCCGGGCTTCTTTCGGCAGAAGCCGCGCTAAGAGAGCACTGTTACCGGTACAATCGTCTTTGCGCGAAGAAGCCGCTTCTTCGGCTCCGGGAGCCGGAGAGAGCGGCAGCTTCGGAAAGGTGGAGAAGGATGCTGTAGTGCACTGGGATTGTGTGCGCAGCTTGCCAACTGATAGAAAACAGTACCTTACCACTCTCCTGACTTTTCCAATCACATGAATATTCGATTAGAAGCTCTTTTGGACAACTTTTCTTTCCTTCATGCCAAGCACTTGGCAGACCTCCGTGCAACGTTAGAACACGATGGGAGATGTTTTCTGTGCTGGCACACTTCCTCCTTGCCAGACATAGTGGAAAAGCTTTCTGCTAAGATGTAGACCACAAAAGACGCTAAAGACGAAGGTACGATGCTCTCCGGAGCAAAGAGCCGCTCCCGGGCTTCTTTCGGCAGAAGCCGCGCTAAGAGAGCACTGTTACCGGTACAATCGTCTTTGCGCGAAGAAGCCGCTTCTTCGGCTCCGGGAGCCGGAGAGAGCGGCAGCTTCGGAAAGGTGGAGAAGGATGCTGTAGTGCACTGGGATTGTGTGCGCAGCTTGCCAACTGATAGAAAACAGTACCTTACCACTCTCCTGACTTTTCCAATCACATGAATATTCGATTAGAAGCTCTTTTGGACAACTTTTCTTTCCTTCATGCCAAGCACTTGGCAGACCTCCGTGCAACGTTAGAACACGATGGGAGATGTTTTCTGTGCTGGCACACTTCCTCCTTGCCAGACATAGTGGAAAAGCTTTCTGCTAAGATGTAGACCACAAAAGACGCTAAAGACGAAGGTACGATGCTCTCCGGAGCTAAGAGCCGCTCCCGGGCTTCTTTCGGCAGAAGCCGCGCTAAGAGAGCACTGTGACCGGTACAATCGTCTTTGCGCGAAGAAGCCGCTTCTTCGGCTCCAGGAGCCGGAGAGAGCGGCAGCTTCGGAAAGGTGAAGAAGGATGCTGTATTGCACTGGGATTGTGTGTGCAGCTTGCCAATTGATAGAAAACAGTACCTTACCACTCTCCTGACTTTTCCAATCACATGAATATTCGATTGGAAGCTGTTTTGGACAGCTTTTCTTTTCTTCATGCCAAACACTTGCAGACCTCCGTGCAACGTTAGAACACGATGGGAGATGTTTTCTGTGCTGGCACAGTTTCTCCTTGCCAGACATAGTTGAAAAGCTTTTTGCTAAGATGTAGACCACTAAAGACACTAAAGACGAAGGTACGATGCTCTCCGGAGCTAAGAGCCGCTCCCGGGCTTCTTTCGGCAGAAGCCGCGCTAAGAGAGCACTGTTACCGGTACAATCGTCTTTGCGCGAAGAAGCCGCTTCTTCGGCTCCAGGAGCCGGAGAGAGCGGCAGCATCGGAAAGGTGAAGAAGGATGCTGTATTACATTGGGATTGTGTGCGCAGCTTGCCAACTGATAGAAAACAGTACCTTACCACTCTCCTGACTTTTCCAATCACATGAATATTCGATTGGAAGCTGTTTTGGACAACTTTTCTTTTCTTCATGCCAAGCACTTGGCAGACCTCCGTGCAACGTTAGAACACGATGGGAGATGTTTTCTGTGCTGGCACACTTTCTCCTTGCCAGACATAGTGGAAAAGCTTTTTGCTAAGATGTAGACCACAAAAGACGCTAAAGACGAAGGTACGATGCTCTCCGGAGCTAAGAGCCGCTCCCGGGCTTCTTTCGGCAGAAGCCGCGCTAAGAGAGCACTGTGACCGGTACAATCGTCTTTGCGCGAAGAAGCCGCTTCTTCGGCTCCAGGAGCCGGAGAGAGCGGCAGCTTCGGAAAGGTGAAGAAGGATGCTGTATTGCACTGGGATTGTGTGCGCAGCTTGCCAACTGATAGAAAACAGTACCTTACCACTCTCCTGACTTTTCCAATCACATGAATATTCGATTGGAAGCTCTTTTGGACAACTTTTCTTTTCTTCATGCCAAGCACTTGGCAGACCTCCGTGCAACGTTAGAACACGATGGGAGATGTTTTCTGTGCTGGCGCAGGTTTTTCTTGCCAGACATAGTGGAAAAGCTTTCTGCTAAGATGTATACCACAAAAGACGCTAAAGACGAAGGTACGATGCTCTCCGGAGCTAAGCGCCGCTCCCGGGCGTCTTTCGGCAGAAGCCGCGCTAAGAGAGCACTGTGACCGGTACAATCGTCTTTGCGCGAAGAAGCCGCTTCTTCGGCTCCAGGAGCCGGAGAGAGCGGCAGCTTCAAAAAGGTGAAGAAGGATGCTGTACAACACTGGGATTGTGTGCGCAGCTTGCCAACTGATAGAAAACAGTACCTTACCACTCTCCTGACTTTTCCAATCACATGAATATTCGATTGGAAGATCTTTTGGACAGCTTTTCTTTTCTTCATGCCAAACACTTGCAGACCTCCGTGCAACGTCCAGAACACGATGGGAGATGTTTTCTGTGCTGGCACAGTTTCTCCTTGCCAGATGTAGTGGAAAAGCTTTTTGCTAAGATGTAGACCACAAAAGACGCTAAAGACGAAGGTACGATGCTCTCGGGGGCTAAGAGCCGCTCCCAGGCTTCTTTCGGCAGAAGCCGCGCTAAGAGAGCCCTGTGACCGGTACAATCGTCTTTGCGCGAAGAAGCCGCTTCTTCGGCTCCAGGAGCCGGAGAGAGCGGCAGCTTCGGAAAGGTGAAGAAGGATGCTGTATTGCACTAGGATTGTGTGCGCAGCTTGCCAACTGATGGAAAACAGTACCTTACCATTCTCCTGACTTTTCCAATCACGTGAATATTCGATTGGAAGCTGTTTTGGACAACTTTTCTTTTCTTCATGCCAAGCACTTGGCAGACCTCCGTGCAACGTTAGAACACGATGGGAGATGTTTTCTGTGCTGGCACACTTTCTCCTTGCCAGACATAGTGGAAAAGCTTTTTGCTAAGATGTAGACCACAAAAGACGCTAAAGACGAAGGTACGATGCTCTCCGGAGCTAAGAGCCGCTCCCAGGCTTCTTTCAGCAGAAGCCGCGCTAAGAGAGCACTGTGACCGGTACAATCGTCTTTGCGCGAAGATGCCCCTTCTTCGACTCCAGGAGCCGGAGAGAGCGGCAGCATCGGAAAGGTGAAGAAGGATGCTGTATTACATTGGGATTGTGTGCGCAGCATGCCAACTGATAGAAAACAGTACCTTACCACTCTTCTGACTTTTCCAATCACATGAATATTCCATTGGAAGCTGTTTTGGACAACTTTTCTTTTCTTCATGCCAAGCATTTGGCACACCTCCGTGCAACGTCCAGATCACGATGGGAGATGTTTTCTGTGCTGGCACACTTTCTCCTTGCCAGACATAGTGGAAAAGCTTTTTGCTAAGATGTAGACCACAAAAGACACTAAAGACGAAGGTACGATGCTCTCCGGAGCTAAGAGCCGCTCCCGGGCTTCTTTCGGCAGAAGCCGCGCTAAGAGAGCACTGTGACCGGTACAATCGTCTTTGCGCGAAGAAGCCGCTTCTTCGGCTCCAGGAGCCGGAGAGAGCGGCAGCTTCGGAAAGGTGAAGAAGGATGCTGTATTGCACTGGGATTGTGTGCGCAGCTTGCCAACTGATGGAAAACAGTACCTTACCACTCTCCTGACTTTTCCAATCACATGAATATTCGATTAGAAGCTCTTTTGGACAGCTTTTCTTTTCTTCAGGCCAAACACTTCCAGACCTCCGTGCAACGTCCAGATCACGATGGGAGATGTTTTCTGTGCTGGCACACTTTCTCCTTGCCAGATGTAGTGGAAAAGCTTTTTGCTAAGATGTAGACCACAAAAGACGCTAAAGACGAAGGTACGATGCTCTCCGGAGCTAAGAGCCGCTCCCGGGCTTCTTTCGGCAGAAGCCGCGCTAAGAGAGCACTGTGACCGGTACAATCGTCTTTGCGCGAAGAAGCCGCTTCTTCGGGTCCAGGAGCCGGAGAGAGCGGCAGCTTCGGAAAGGTGAAGAAGGATGCTGTATTGCACTGGGATTGTGTGTGCAGCTTGCCAATTGATAGAAAACAGTACCTTACCACTCTCCTGACTTTTCCAATCACATGAATATTCGATTGGAAGCTGTTTTGGACAACTTTTCTTTTCTTCATGCCAAGCATTTGGCAGACCTCCGTGCAACGTCCAGATAACGATGGGAAAAGTTTTCTGTGCTGGCACACTTCCTCCTTGCCAGACATAGTGGAAAAGCTTTCTGCTAAGATGTAGACCACAAAAGACGCTAAAGACGAAGGTACGATGCTCTCCGGAGCTAAGAGCCGCTCCCGGGCTTCTTTCGGCAGAAGCCGCGCTAAGAGAGCACTGTGACCGGTACAATCGTCTTTGCGCGAAGAAGCCGCTTCTTCGGCTCCAGGAGCCGGAGAGAGCGGCAGCTTCAGAAAGGTGAAGAAGGATGCTGTACAACACTGGGATTGTGTGCGCAGCTTGCCAACTGATAGAAAACAGTACCTTACCACTCTCCTGACTTTTCCAATCACATGAATATTCGATTGGAAGCTGTTTTGGACAACTTTTCTTTTCTTCATGCCAAGCACTTGGCAGACCTCCGTGCAACGTTAGAACACGATGGGAGATGTTTTCTGTGCTGGCACACTTTCTCCTTGCCAGACATAGTGGAAAAGCTTTCTGCTAAGATGTAGACCACAAAAGACGCTAAAGACGAAGGTACGATGCTCTCCGGAGCTAAGAGCCGCTCCCGGGCTTCTTTCGGCAGAAGCCGCGCTAAGAGAGCACTGTGACCGGTACAATCGTCTTTGCGCGAAGAAGCCGCTTCTTCGGCTCCAGGAGCCGGAGAGAGCGGCAGCATCGGAAAGGTGAAGAAGGATGCTGTATTGCACTGGGATTGTGTGCGCAGCTTGCCAACTGATAGAAAACAGTACCTTACCACTCTCCTGACTTTTCCAATCACATGAATATTCGATTGGAAGCTGTTTTGGACAACTTTTCTTTTCTTCATGCCAAGCATTTGGCAGACCTCCGCGCAACGTCCAGATCACGATGGGAAAAGTTTTCTGTGCTGGCACACTTCCTCCTTGCCAGACATAGTGGAAAAGCTTTCTGCTAAGATGTAGACCACAAAAGACGCTAAAGACGAAGGTACGATGCTCTCCGGAGCAAAGAGCCGCTCCCGGGCTTCTTTCGGCAGAAGCCGCGCTAAGAGAGCACTGTTACCGGTACAATCGTCTTTGCGCGAAGAAGCCGCTTCTTCGGCTCCGGGAGCCGGAGAGAGCGGCAGCTTCGGAAAGGTGGAGAAGGATGCTGTAGTGCACTGGGATTGTGTGCGCAGCTTGCCAACTGATAGAAAACAGTACCTTACCACTCTCCTGACTTTTCCAATCACATGAATATTCGATTAGAAGCTCTTTTGGACAACTTTTCTTTCCTTCATGCCAAGCACTTGGCAGACCTCCGTGCAACGTTAGAACACGATGGGAGATGTTTTCTGTGCTGGCACACTTCCTCCTTGCCAGACATAGTGGAAAAGCTTTCTGCTAAGATGTAGACCACAAAAGACGCTAAAGACGAAGGTACGATGCTCTCCGGAGCTAAGAGCCGCTCCCGGGCTTCTTTCGGCAGAAGCCGCGCTAAGAGAGCACTGTGACCGGTACAATCGTCTTTGCGCGAAGAAGCCGCTTCTTCGGCTCCAGGAGCCGGAGAGAGCGGCAGCTTCGGAAAGGTGAAGAAGGATGCTGTATTGCACTAGGATTGTGTGCGCAGCTTGCCAACTGATGGAAAACAGTACCTTACCACTCTCCTGACTTTTCCAATCACATGAATATTCGATTGGAAGCTGTTTTGGACAGCTGTTCTTTTCTTCATGCCAAACACTTGCAGACCTCCGTGCAACGTTAGAACACGATGGGAGATGTTTTCTGTGCTGGCACACTTTCTCCTTGCCAGACATAGTTGAAAAGCTTTTTGCTAAGATGTAGACCACTAAAGACACTAAAGACGAAGGTACGATGCTCTCCGGAGCTAAGAGCCGCTCCCGGGCTTCTTTCGGCAGAAGCCGCGCTAAGAGAGCACTGTGACCGGTACAATCGTCTTTGCGCGAAGAAGCCGCTTCTTCGGCTCCAGGAGCCGGAGAGAGCGGCAGCATCGGAAAGGTGAAGAAGGATGCTGTATTACATTGGGATTGTGTGCGCAGCTTGCCAACTGATAGAAAACAGTACCTTACCACTCTCCTGACTTTTCCAATCACATGAATATTCGATTGGAAGCTGTTTTGGACAACTTTTCTTTTCTTCATGCCAAGCACTTGGCAGACCTCCGTGCAACGTTAGAACACGATGGGAGATGTTTTCTGTGCTGGCACACTTTCTCCTTGCCAGACATAGTGGAAAAGCTTTTTGCTAAGATGTATACCACAAAAGACGCTAAAGACGAAGGTACGATGCTCTCCGGAGCTAAGCGCCGCTCCCGGGCGTCTTTCGGCAGAAGCCGCGCTAAGAGAGCACTGTGACCGGTACAATCGTCTTTGCGCGAAGAAGCCGCTTCTTCGGCTCCAGGAGCCGGAGAGAGCGGCAGCTTCAAAAAGGTGAAGAAGGATGCTGTACAACACTGGGATTGTGTGCGCAGCTTGCCAACTGATAGAAAACAGTACCTTACCACTCTCCTGACTTTTCCAATCACATGAATATTCGATTGGAAGATCTTTTGGACAGCTTTTCTTTTCTTCATGCCAAACACTTGCAGACCTCCGTGCAACGTCCAGAACACGATGGGAGATGTTTTCTGTGCTGGCACAGTTTCTCCTTGCCAGATGTAGTGGAAAAGCTTTTTGCTAAGATGTAGACCACAAAAGACGCTAAAGACTAAGGTACGATGCTCTCGGGGGCTAAGAGCCGCTCCCAGGCTTCTTTCGGCAGAAGCCGCGCTAAGAGAGCCCTGTGACCGGTACAATCGTCTTTGCGCGAAGAAGCCGCTTCTTCGGCTCCAGGAGCCGGAGAGAGCGGCAGCTTCGGAAAGGTGAAGAAGGATGCTGTATTGCACTAGGATTGTGTGCGCAGCTTGCCAACTGATGGAAAACAGTACCTTACCACTCTCCTGACTTTTCCAATCACGTGAATATTCGATTGGAAGCTGTTTTGGACAACTTTTCTTTTCTTCATGCCAAGCACTTGGCAGACCTCCGTGCAACGTTAGAACACGATGGGAGATGTTTTCTGTGCTGGCACACTTTCTCCTTGCCAGATGTAGTGGAAAAGCTTTTTGCTAAGATGTAGACCACAAAAGACGCTAAAGACGAAGGTACGATGCTCTCCGGAGCTAAGAGCCGCTCCCGGGCTTCTTTCGGCAGAAGCCGCGCTAAGAGAGCACTGTGACCGGTACAATCGTCTTTGCGCGAAGAAGCCGCTTCTTCGGCTCCAGGAGCCGGAGAGAGCGGCAGCTTCCGAAAGGTGAAGAAGGATGCTGTATTGCACTGGGATTGTGTGTGCAGCTTGCCAATTGATAGAAAACAGTACCTTACCACTCTCCTGACTTTTCCAATCACATGAATATTCGATTGGAAGCTGTTTTGGACAACTTTTCTTTTCTTCATGCCAAGCATTTGGCAGACCTCCGTGCAACGTCCAGATCACGATGGGAAAAGTTTTCTGTGCTGGCACACTTCCTCCTTGCCAGACATAGTGGAAAAGCTTTCTGCTAAGATGTAGACCACAAAAGACGCTAAAGACGAAGGTACGATGCTCTCCGGAGCTAAGAGCCGCTCCCGGGCTTCTTTCGGCAGAAGCTGCGCTAAGAGAGCACTGTGACCGGTACAATCGTCTTTGCGCGAAGAAGCCGCTTCTTCGGCTCCAGGAGCCGGAGAGAGCGGCAGCTTCAGAAAGGTGAAGAAGGATGCTGTACAACACTGGGATTGTGTGCGCAGCTTGCCAACTGATAGAAAACAGTACCTTACCACTCTCCTGACTTTTCCAATCACATGAATATTCGATTGGAAGCTGTTTTGGACAACTTTTCTTTTCTTCATGCCAAGCACTTGGCAGACCTCCGTGCAACGTTAGAACACGATGGGAGATGTTTTCTGTGCTGGCACACTTTCTCCTTGCCAGACATAGTGGAAAAGCTTTCTGCTAAGATGTAGACCACAAAAGACGCTAAAGACGAAGGTACGATACTCTCCGGAGCTAAGAGCCGCTCCCGAGCTTCTTTCGGCAGAAGCCGCGCTAAGAGAGCACTGTGACCGGTACAATCGTCTTTGCGCGAAGAAGCCGCTTCTTCGGCTCCAGGAGCCGGAGAGAGCGGCAGCATCGGAAAGGTGAAGAAGGATGCTGTATTGCACTGGGATTGTGTGCGCAGCTTGCCAACTGATAGAAAACAGTACCTTACCACTCTCCTGACTTTTCCAATCACATGAATATTCGATTGGAAGCTGTTTTGGACAACTTTTCTTTTCTTCATGCCAAGCATTTGGCAGACCTCCGCGCAACGTCCAGATCACGATGGGAAAAGTTTTCTGTGCTGGCACACTTCCTCCTTGCCAGACATAGTGGAAAAGCTTTCTGCTAAGATGTAGACCACAAAAGACGCTAAAGACGAAGGTACGATGCTCTCCGGAGCAAAGAGCCGCTCCCGGGCTTCTTTCGGCAGAAGCCGCGCTAAGAGAGCACTGTTACCGGTACAATCGTCTTTGCGCGAAGAAGCCGCTTCTTCGGCTCCGGGAGCCGGAGAGAGCGGCAGCTTCGGAAAGGTGGAGAAGGATGCTGTAGTGCACTGGGATTGTGTGCGCAGCTTGCCAACTGATAGAAAACAGTACCTTACCACTCTCCTGACTTTTCCAATCACATGAATATTCGATTAGAAGCTCTTTTGGACAACTTTTCTTTCCTTCATGCCAAGCACTTGGCAGACCTCCGTGCAACGTCCAGAAGACGATGGGAGATGTTTTCTGTGCTGGCACACTTCCTCCTTGCCAGACATAGTGGAAAAGCTTTCTGCTAAGATGTAGACCACAAAAGACGCTAAAGACGAAGGTACGATGCTCTCCGGAGCTAAGAGCCGCTCCCGGGCTTCTTTCGGCAGAAGCCGCGCTAAGAGAGCACTGTGACCGGTACAATCGTCTTTGCGCGAAGAAGCCGCTTCTTCGGCTCCAGGAGCCGGAGAGAGCGGCAGCTTCGGAAAGGTGAAGAAGGATGCTGTATTGCACTGGGATTGTGTGTGCAGCTTGCCAATTGATAGAAAACAGTACCTTACCACTCTCCTGACTTTTCCAATCACATGAATATTCGATTGGAAGCTGTTTTGGACAGCTGTTCTTTTCTTCATGCCAAACACTTGCAGACCTCCGTGCAACGTTAGAACACGATGGGAGATGTTTTCTGTGCTGGCACAGTTTCTCCTTGCCAGACATAGTTGAAAAGCTTTTTGCTAAGATGTAGACCACTAAAGACACTAAAGACGAAGGTACGATGCTCTCCGGAGCTAAGAGCCGCTCCCGGGCTTCTTTCGCCAGAAGCCGCGCTAAGAGAGCACTGTTACCGGTACAATCGTCTTTGCGCGAAGAAGCCGCTTCTTCGGCTCCAGGAGCCGGAGAGAGCGGCAGCTTCGGAAAGGTGAAGAAGGATGCTGTATTACATTGGGATTGTGTGCGCAGCTTGCCAACTGATAGAAAACAGTACCTTACCACTCTCCTGACTTTTCCAATCACATGAATATTCGATTGGAAGCTGTTTTGGACAACTTTTCTTTTCTTCATGCCAAGCACTTGGCAGACCTCCGTGCAACGTTAGAACACGATGGGAGATGTTTTCTGTGCTGGCACACTTTCTCCTTGCCAGACATAGTGGAAAAGCTTTTTGCTAAGATGTAGACCACAAAAGACGCTAAAGACGAAGGTACGATGCTCTCCGGAGCTAAGCGCCGCTCCCGGGCTTCTTTCGGCAGAAGCCGCGCTAAGAGAGCACTGTGACCGGTACAATCGTCTTTGCGCGAAGAAGCCGCTTCTTCGGCTCCAGGAGCCGGAGAGAGCGGCAGCATCGGAAAGGTGAAGAAGGAAGCTGTACTGCACTGGGATTGTGTGCGCAGCTTGCCAACTGATAGAAAACAGTACCTTACCACTCTCCTGACTTTTCCAATCACATGAATATTCGATTGGAAGCTCTTTTGGACAACTTTTCTTTTCTTCATGCCAAGCACTTGGCAGACCTCCGTGCAACGTTAGAACACGATGGGAGATGTTTTCTGTGCTGGCGCAGGTTTTTCTTGCCAGACATAGTGGAAAAGCTTTTTGCTAAGATGTATACCACAAAAGACGCTAAAGACGAAGGTACGATGCTCTCCGGAGCTAAGCGCCGCTCCCGGGCGTCTTTCGGCAGAAGCCGCGCTAAGAGAGCACTGTGACCGGTACAATCGTCTTTGCGCGAAGAAGCCGCTTCTTCGGCTCCAGGAGCCGGAGAGAGCGGCAGCTTCAAAAAGGTGAAGAAGGATGCTGTACAACACTGGGATTGTGTGCGCAGCTTGCCAACTGATAGAAAACAGTACCTTACCACTCTCCTGACTTTTCCAATCACATGAATATTCGATTGGAAGATCTTTTGGACAGCTTTTCTTTTCTTCATGCCAAACACTTGCAGACCTCCGTGCAACGTCCAGAACACGATGGGAGATGTTTTCTGTGCTGGCACAGTTTCTCCTTGCCAGATGTAGTGGAAAAGCTTTTTGCTAAGATGTAGACCACAAAAGACGCTAAAGACGAAGGTACGATGCTCTCGGGGGCTAAGAGCCGCTCCCAGGCTTCTTTCGGCAGAAGCCGCGCTAAGAGAGCCCTGTGACCGGTACAATCGTCTTTGCGCGAAGAAGCCGCTTCTTCGGCTCCAGGAGCCGGAGAGAGCGGCAGCTTCGGAAAGGTGAAGAAGGATGCTGTATTGCACTAGGATTGTGTGCGCAGCTTGCCAACTGATGGAAAACAGTACCTTACCACTCTCCTGACTTTTCCAATCACGTGAATATTCGATTGGAAGCTGTTTTGGACAACTTTTCTTTTCTTCATGCCAAGCACTTGGCAGACCTCCGTGCAACGTTAGAACACGATGGGAGATGTTTTCTGTGCTGGCACACTTTCTCCTTGCCAGATGTAGTGGAAAAGCTTTTTGCTAAGATGTAGACCACAAAAGACGCTAAAGACGAAGGTACGATGCTCTCCGGAGCTAAGAGCCGCTCCCAGGCTTCTTTCAGCAGAAGCCGCGCTAAGAGAGCACTGTGACCGGTACAATCGTCTTTGCGCGAAGATGCCCCTTCTTTGACTCCAGGAGCCGGAGAGAGCGGCAGCATCGGAAAGGTGAAGAAGGATGCTGTATTGCACTGGGATTGTGTGCGCAGCTTGCCAACTGATAGAAAACAGTACCTTACCACTCTCCTGACTTTTCCAATCACATGAATATTCGATTAGAAGCTGTTTTGGACAGCTTTTCTTTTCTTTAGGCCAAACACTTCCAGACCTCCGTGCAACGTCCAGATCACGATGGGAGATGTTTTCTGTGCTGGCACACTTTCTCCTTGCCAGATGTAGTGGAAAAGCTTTTTGCTAAGATGTAGACCACAAAAGACGCTAAAGACGAAGGTACGATGCTCTCCGGAGCTAAGAGCCGCTCCCGGGCTTCTTTCGGCAGAAGCCGCGCTAAGAGAGCACTGTTACCGGTACAATCGTCTTTGCGCGAAGAAGCCGCTTCTTCGGCTCCAGGAGCCGGAGAGAGCGGCAGCTTCGGAAAGGTGAAGAAGGATGCTGTATTACATTGGGATTGTGTGCGCAGCTTGCCAACTGATAGAAAACAGTACCTTACCACTCTCCTGACTTTTCCAATCACATGAATATTCGATTGGAAGCTGTTTTGGACAACTTTTCTTTTCTTCATGCCAAGCACTTGGCAGACCTCCGTGCAACGTTAGAACACGATGGGAGATGTTTTCTGTGCTGGCACACTTTCTCCTTGCCAGACATAGTGGAAAAGCTTTCTGCTAAGATGTAGACCACAAAAGACGCTAAAGACGAAGTTACGATGCTCTCCGGAGCTAAGAGCCGCTCCCGGGCTTCTTTCGGCAGAAGCCGCGCTAAGAGAGCACTGTGACCGGTACAATCGTCTTTGCGCGAAGAAGCCGCTTCTTCGGCTCCAGGAGCCGGAGAGAGCGGCAGCATCGGAAAGGTGAAGAAGGATGCTGTATTGCACTGGGATTGTGTGCGCAGCTTGCCAACTGATAGAAAACAGTACCTTACCACTCTCCTGACTTTTCCAATCACATGAATATTCGATTGGAAGCTGTTTTGGACAACTTTTCTTTTCTTCATGCCAAGCATTTGGCAGACCTCCGTGCAACGTCCAGATCACGATGGGAAAAGTTTTCTGTGCTGGCACACTTCCTCCTTGCCAGACATAGTGGAAAAGCTTTCTGCTAAGATGTAGACCACAAAAGACGCTAAAGACGAAGGTACGATGCTCTCCGGAGCTAAGAGCCGCTCCCGGGCTTCTTTCGGCAGAAGCCGCGCTAAGAGAGCACTGTGAGCGGTACAATCGTCTTTGCGCGAAGAAGCCGCTTCTTCGGCTCCAGGAGCCGGAGAGAGCGGCAGCATCGGAAAGGTGAAGAAGGATGCTGTATTGCACTGGGATTGTGTGCGCAGCTTGCCAACTTATAGAAAACAGTACCTTACCACTCTCCTGACTTTTCCAATCACATGAATATTCGATTGGAAGCTGTTTTGGACAACTTTTCTTTTCTTCATGCCAAGCACTTGGCAGACCTCCGCGCAACGTCCAGATCACGATGGGAAAAGTTTTCTGTGCTGGCACACTTCCTCCTTGCCAGACATAGTGGAAAAGCTTTCTGCTAAGATGTAGACCACAAAAGACGCTAAAGACGAAGGTACGATGCTCTCCGGAGCTAAGAGCCGCTCCCGGGCTTCTTTCAGCAGAAGCCGCGCTAAGAGAGCACTGTGAGCGGTACAATCGTCTTTGCGCGAAGAAGCCGCTTCTTCGGCTCCGGGAGCCGGAGAGAGCGGCAGCTTCAGAAAGGTGAAGAAGGATGCTGTACAACACTGGGATTGTGTGCGCAGCTTGCCAACTGATAGAAAACAGTACCTTACCACTCTCCTGACTTTTCCAATCACATGAATATTCGATTGGAAGCTGTTTTGGACAACTTTTCTTTTCTTCATGCCAAGCACTTGGCAGACCTCCGTGCAACGTTAGAACACGATGGGAGATGTTTTCTGTGCTGGCACACTTCCTCCTTGCCAGACATAGTGGAAAAGCTTTCTGCTAAGATGTAGACCACAAAAGACGCTAAAGACGAAGGTACGATGCTCTCCGGAGCTAAGAGCCGCTCCCGGGCTTCTTTCGGTAGAAGCCGCGCTAAGAGAGCACTGTGACCGGTACAATCGTCTTTGCGCGATGAAGCCGCTTCTTCGGCTCCAGGAGCCGGAGAGAGCGGCAGCATCGGAAAGGTGAAGAAGGATGCTGTATTGCACTGGGATTGTGTGCGCAGCTTGCCAACTGATGGAAAACAGTACCTTACCACTCTCCTGACTTTTCCAATCACGTGAATATTCGATTGGAAGCTCTTTCGGACAGCTTTTCTTCTCTTCATGCCAAACACTTGCAGACGTCCGTGCAACGTCCAGATCACGATGGGAGATGTTTTCTGTGCTGGCACACTTTCTCCTTGCCAGACATAGTGGAAAAGCTTTCTGCTAAGATGTAGACCACAAAAGACGCTAAAGACGAAGGTACGATGCTCTCCGGAGCTAAGAGCCGCTCCCGGGCTTCTTTCGGCAGAAGCCGCGCTAAGAGAGCACTGTGAGCGGTACAATCGTCTTTGCGCGAAGAAGCCGCTTCTTCGGCTCCAGGAGCCGGAGAGAGCGGCAGCTTCGGAAAGGTGAAGAAGGATGCTGTATTACATTGGGATTGTGTGCGCAGCTTGCCAACTGATAGAAAACAGTACCTTACCACTCTCCTGACTTTTCCAATCACATGAATATTCCAATGGAAGCTGTTTTGGACAACTTTTCTTTTCTTCATGCCAAGCACTTGGCAGACCTCCGTGCAACGTTAGAACACGATGGGAGATGTTTTCTGTGCTGGCACACTTCCTCCTTGCCAGACATAGTGGAAAAGCTTTCTGCTAAGATGTAGACCACAAAAGACGCTAAAGACGAAGGTACGATGCTCTCCGGAGCTAAGAGCCGCTCCCGGGCTTCTTTCGGCAGAAGCCGCGCTAAGAGAGCACTGTGACCGGTACAATCGTCTTTGCGCGAAGAAGCCGCTTCTTCGGCTCCAGGAGCCGGAGAGAGCGGCAGCTTCCGAAAGGTGAAGAAGGATGCTGTATTACATTGGGATTGTGTGCGCAGCTTGCCAACTGATAGAAAACAGTACTTTACCACTCTTCTGACTCTTCCAATCACATGAATATTCGATTGGAAGCTGTTTTGGACAACTTTTCTTTTCTTCATGCCAAGCATTTGGCAGACCTCCGTGCAACGTCCAGATCACGATGGGAAAAGTTTTCTGTGCTGGCACACTTTCTCCTTGCCAGACATAGTGGAAAAGCTTTCTGCTAAGATGTAGACCACAAAAGACGCTAAAGACTAAGGTACGATGCTCTCCGGAGCAAAGAGCCGCTCCCGGGCTTCTTTCGGCAGAAGCCGCGCTAAGAGAGCACTGTGACCGGTACAATCGTCTTTGCGCGAAGAAGCCGCTTCTTCGGCTCCAGGAGCCGGAGAGAGCGGCAGCATCGGAAAGGTGAAGAAGGATGCTGTATTGCACTGGGATTGTGTGCGCAGCTTGCCAACTGATAGAAAACAGTACCTTACCAGTCTTCTGACTTTTCCAATCACATGAATATTCGATTGGAAGCTGTTTTGGACAACTTTTCTTTTCTTCATGCCAAGCACTTGGCAGACCTCCCTGCAATGTTAGAACACGATGGGAGATGTTTTCTGTGCTGGCACACTTCCTCCTTGCCAGACATAGTGGAAAAGCTTTCTGCTAAGATGTAGACCACAAAAGACGCTAAAGACGAAGGTACGATGCTCTCCGGAGCTAAGAGCCGCTCCCGGGCTTCTTTCGGTAGAAGCCGCGCTAAGAGAGCACTGTGACCGGTACAATCGTCTTTGCGCGATGAAGCCGCTTCTTCGGCTCCAGGAGCCGGAGAGAGCGGCAGCATCGGAAAGGTGAAGAAGGATGCTGTATTGCACTGGGATTGTGTGCGCAGCTTGCCAACTGATGGAAAACAGTACCTTACCACTCTCCTGACTTTTCCAATCACGTGAATATTCGATTGGAAGCTCTTTCGGACAGCTTTTCTTCTCTTCATGCCAAACACTTGCAGACGTCCGTGCAACGTCCAGATCACGATGGGAGATGTTTTCTGTGCTGGCACACTTTCTCCTTGCCAGACATAGTGGAAAAGCTTTCTGCTAAGATGTAGACCACAAAAGACGCTAAAGACGAAGGTACGATGCTCTCCGGAGCTAAGAGCCGCTCCCGGGCTTCTTTCGGCAGAAGCCGCGCTAAGAGAGCACTGTGAGCGGTACAATCGTCTTTGCGCGAAGAAGCCGCTTCTTCGGCTCCAGGAGCCGGAGAGAGCGGCAGCTTCGGAAAGGTGAAGAAGGATGCTGTATTACATTGGGATTGTGTGCGCAGCTTGCCAACTGATAGAAAACAGTACCTTACCACTCTCCTGACTTTTCCAATCACATGAATATTCCAATGGAAGCTGTTTTGGACAACTTTTCTTTTCTTCATGCCAAGCACTTGGCAGACCTCCGTGCAACGTTAGAATACGATGGGAGATGTTTTCTGTGCTGGCACACTTCCTCCTTGCCAGACATAGTGGAAAAGCTTTCTGCTAAGATGTAGACCACAAAAGACGCTAAAGACGAAGGTACGATGCTCTCCGGAGCTAAGAGCCGCTCCCGGGCTTCTTTCGGCAGAAGCCGCGCTAAGAGAGCACTGTGACCGGTACAATCGTCTTTGCGCGATGAAGCCGCTTCTTCGGCTCCAGGAGCCGGAGAGAGCGGCAGCTTCCGAAAGGTGAAGAAGGATGCTGTATTACATTGGGATTGTGTGCGCAGCTTGCCAACTGATAGAAAACAGTACTTTACCACTCTTCTGACTCTTCCAATCACATGAATATTCGATTGGAAGCTGTTTTGGACAACTTTTCTTTTCTTCATGCCAAGCATTTGGCAGACCTCCGTGCAACGTCCAGATCACGATGGGAAAAGTTTTCTGTGCTGGCACACTTTCTCCTTGCCAGACATAGTGGAAAAGCTTTCTGCTAAGATGTAGACCACAAAAGACGCTAAAGACGAAGGTACGATGCTCTCCGGAGCTAAGAGCCGCTCCCGGGCTTCTTTCGGCAGAAGCCGCGCTAAGAGAGCACTGTGACCGGTACAATCGTCTTTGCGCGAAGAAGCCGCTTCTTCGGCTCCAGGAGCCGGAGAGAGCGGCAGCTTCAAAAAGGTGAAGAAGGATGCTGTACAACACTGGGATTGTGTGCGCAGCTTGCCAACTGATAGAAAACAGTACTTTACCACTCTCCTGACTTTTCCAATCACATGAATATTCGATTGGAAGCTGTTTTGGACAACTTTTCTTTTCTTCATGCCAAGCATTTGGCAGACCTCCGTGCAACGTCCAGATCACGATGGGAAAAGTTTTCTGTGCTGGCACACTTCCTCCTTGCCAGACATAGTGGAAAAGCTTTCTGCTAAGATGTAGACCACAAAAGACGCTAAAGACGAAGGTACGATGCTCTCCGGAGCTAAGAGCCGCTCCCGGGCTTCTTTCGGCAGAAGCCGCGCTAAGAGAGCACTGTGAGCGGTACAATCGTCTTTGCGCGAAGAAGCCGCTTCTTCGGCTCCAGGAGCCGGAGAGAGCGGCAGCTTCAGAAAGGTGAAGAAGGATGCTGTACAACACTGGGATTGTGTGCGCAGCTTGCCAACTGATAGAAAACAGTACCTTACCACTCTCCTGACTTTTCCAATCACATGAATATTCGATTGGAAGATCTTTTGGACAGCTTTTCTTTTCTTCATGCCAAACACTTGCAGACCTCCGTGCAACGTCCAGAACACGATGGGAGATGTTTTCTGTGCTGGCACAGTTTCTCCTTGCCAGATGTAGTGGAAAAGCTTTTTGCTAAGATGTAGACCACAAAAGACGCTAAAGACGAAGGTACGATGCTCTCGGGGGCTAAGAGCCGCTCCCAGGCTTCTTTCGGCAGAAGCCACGCTAAGAGAGCCCTGTGACCGGTACAATCGTCTTTGCGCGAAGAAGCCGCTTCTTCGGCTCCAGGAGCCGGAGAGAGCGGCAGCTTCCGAAAGGTGAAGAAGGATGCTGTATTGCACTGGGATTGTGTGTGCAGCTTGCCAATTGATAGAAAACAGTACCTTACCACTCTCCTGACTTTTCCAATCCCATGAATATTCGATTGGAAGCTGTTTTGGACAACTTTTCTTTTCTTCATGCCAAGCATTTGGCAGACCTCCGTGCAACGTCCAGATAACGATGGGAAAAGTTTTCTGTGCTGGCACACTTCCTCCTTGCCAGACATAGTGGAAAAGCTTTCTGCTAAGATGTAGACCACAAAAGACGCTAAAGACGAAGGTACGATGCTCTCCGGAGCTAAGAGCCGCTCCCGGGCTTCTTTCGGCAGAAGCCGCGCTAAGAGAGCACTGTGACCGGTACAATCGTCTTTGCGCGAAGAAGCCGCTTCTTCGGCTCCAGGAGCCGGAGAGAGCGGCAGCTTCCGAAAGGTGAAGAAGGATGCTGTATTACATTGGGATTGTGTGCGCAGCTTGCCAACTGATAGAAAACAGTACTTTACCACTCTTCTGACTCTTCCAATCACATGAATATTCGATTGGAAGCTGTTTTGGACAACTTTTCTTTTCTTCATGCCAAGCATTTGGCAGACCTCCGTGCAACGTCCAGATCACGATGGGAAAAGTTTTCTGTGCTGGCACACTTTCTCCTTGCCAGACATAGTGGAAAAGCTTTCTGCTAAGATGTAGACCACAAAAGACGCTAAAGACGAAGGTACGATGCTCTCCGGAGCTAAGAGCCGCTCCCGGGCTTCTTTCGGCAGAAGCCGCGCTAAGAGAGCACTGTGACCGGTACAATCGTCTTTGCGCGAAGAAGCCGCTTCTTCGGCTCCAGGAGTCGGAGAGAGCGGCAGCTTCAAAAAGGTGAAGAAGGATGCTGTACAACACTGGGATTGTGTGCGCAGCTTGCCAACTGATAGAAAACAGTACTTTACCACTCTCCTGACTTTTCCAATCACATGAATATTCGATTGGAAGCTGTTTTGGACAACTTTTCTTTTCTTCATGCCAAGCATTTGGCAGACCTCCGTGCAACGTCCAGATCACGATGGGAAAAGTTTTCTGTGCTGGCACACTTCCTCCTTGCCAGACATAGTGGAAAAGCTTTCTGCTAAGATGTAGACCACAAAAGACGCTAAAGACGAAGGTACGATGCTCTCCGGAGCTAAGAGCCGCTCCCGGGCTTCTTTCGGCAGAAGCCGCGCTAAGAGAGCACTGTGACCGGTACAATCGTCTTTGCGCGAAGAAGCCGCTTCTTCGGCTCCAGGAGCCGGAGAGAGCGGCAGCTTCAGAAAGGTGAAGAAGGATGCTGTACAACACTGGGATTGTGTGCGCAGCTTGCCAACTGATAGAAAACAGTACCTTACCACTCTCCTGACTTTTCCAATCACATGAATATTCGATTGGAAGCTGTTTTGGACAACTTTTCTTTTCTTCATGCCAAGCATTTGGCAGACCTCCGCGCAACGTCCAGATCACGATGGGAAAAGTTTTCTGTGCTGGCACACTTCCTCCTTGCCAGACATAGTGGAAAAGCTTTCTGCTAAGATGTAGACCACAAAAGACGCTAAAGACGAAGGTACGATGCTCTCCGGAGCTAAGAGCCGCTCCCGGGCTTCTTTCGGCAGAAGCCGCGCTAAGAGAGCACTGTTACCGGTACAATCGTCTTTGCGCGAAGAAGCCGCTTCTTCGGCTCCGGGAGCCGGAGAGAGCGGCAGCTTCGGAAAGGTGGAGAAGGATGCTGTAGTGCACTGGGATTGTGTGCGCAGCTTGCCAACTGATAGAAAACAGTACCTTACCACTCTCCTGACTTTTCCAATCACATGAATATTCGATTAGAAGCTCTTTTGGACAACTTTTCTTTTCTTCATGCCAAGCACTTGGCAGACCTCCGTGCAACGTTAGAACACGATGGGAGATGTTTTCTGTGCTGGCGCAGGTTTTTCTTGCCAGACATAGTGGAAAAGCTTTTTGCTAAGATGTATACCACAAAAGACGCTAAAGACGAAGGTACGATGCTCTCCGGAGCTAAGCGCCGCGCCCCGGGCGTCTTTCGGCAGAAGCCGCGCTAAGAGAGCACTGTGACCGGTACAATCGTCTTTGCGCGAAGAAGCCGCTTCTTCGGCTCCAGGAGCCGGAGAGAGCGGCAGCATCGGAAAGGTGAAGAAGGATGCTGTATTGCACTGGGATTGTGTGCGCAGCTTGCCAACTGATGGAAAACAGTACCTTACCACTCTCCTGACTTTTCCAATCACGTGAATATTCGATTGGAAGCTCTTTCGGACAGCTTTTCTTCTCTTCATGCCAAACACTTGCAGACCTCCGTGCAACGTCCAGATCACGATGGGAGATGTTTTCTGTGCTGGCACACTTTCTCCTTGCCAGATGTAGTGGAAAAGCTTTTTGCTAAGATGTAGACCACAAAAGACGCTAAAGACGAAGGTACGATGCTCTCGGGGGCTAAGAGCCGCTCCCAGGCTTCTTTCAGCAGAAGCCGCGCTAAGAGAGCCCTGTGACCGGTACAATCGTCTTTGCGCGAAGAAGCCGCTTCTTCGGCTCCAGGAGCCGGAGAGAGCGGCAGCTTCGGAAAGGTGAAGAAGGATGCTGTATTACATTGGGATTGTGTGCGCAGCTTGCCAACTGATAGAAAACAGTACCTTACCACTCTCCTGACTTTTCCAATCACATGAATATTCCAATGGAAGCTGTTTTGGACAACTTTTCTTTTCTTCATGCCAAGCACTTGGCAGACCTCCGTGCAACGGTAGAACACGATGGGAGATGTTTTCTGTGCTGGCACACTTTCTCCTTGCCAGACATAGTGGAAAAGCTTTCTGCTAAGATGTAGACCACAAAAGACGCTAAAGACGAAGGTACGATGCTCTCCGGAGCTAAGAGCCGCTCCCGGGCTTCTTTCGGCAGAAGCCGCGCTAAGAGAGCACTGTGACCGGTACAATCGTCTTTGCGCGAAGAAGCCGCTTCTTCGGCTCCAGGAGCCGGAGAGAGCGGCAGCTTCGGAAAGGTGAAGAAGGATGCTGTATTACATTGGGATTGTGTGCGCAGCTTGCCAACTGATAGAAAACAGTACCTTACCACTCTCCTGACTTTTCCAATCACATGAATATTCGATTGGAAGCTGTTTTGGACAACTTTTCTTTTCTTCATGCCAAGCATTTGGCAGACCTCCGCGCAACGTCCAGATCACGATGGGAAAAGTTTTCTGTGCTGGCACACTTCCTCCTTGCCAGACATAGTGGAAAAGCTTTCTGCTAAGATGTAGACCACAAAAGACGCTAAAGACGAAGGTACGATGCTCTCCGGAGCTAAGAGCCGCTCCCGGGCTTCTTTCGGCAGAAGCCGCGCTAAGAGAGCACTGTGACCGGTACAATCGTCTTTGCGCGAAGAAGCCGCTTCTTCGGCTCCAGGAGCCGGAGAGAGCGGCAGCTTCAAAAAGGTGAAGAAGGATGCTGTACAACACTGGGATTGTGTGCGCAGCTTGCCAACTGATAGAAAACAGTACCTTACCACTCTCCTGACTTTTCCAATCACATGAATATTCGATTGGAAGATCTTTTGGACAGCTTTTCTTTTCTTCATGCCAAACACTTGCAGACCTCCGTGCAACGTCCAGAACACGATGGGAGATGTTTTCTGTGCTGGCACAGTTTCTCCTTGCCAGATGTAGTGGAAAAGCTTTTTGCTAAGATGTAGACCACAAAAGACGCTAAAGACGAAGGTACGATGCTCTCGGGGGCTAAGAGCCGCTCCCAGGCTTCTTTCGGCAGAAGCCGCGCTAAGAGAGCCCTGTGACCGGTACAATCGTCTTTGCGCGAAGAAGCCGCTTCTTCGGCTCCAGGAGCCGGAGAGAGCGGCAGCTTCGGAAAGGTGAAGAAGGATGCTGTATTGCACTGGGATTGTGTGCGCAGCTTGCCAACTGATGGAAAACAGTACCTTACCATTCTCCTGACTTTTCCAATCACATGAATATTCGATTGGAAGCTGTTTTGGACAACTTTTCTTTTCTTCATGCCAAGCACTTGGCAGACCTCCGTGCAACGTTAGAACACGATGGGAGATGTTTTCTGTGCTGGCACACTTTCTCCTTGCCAGACATAGTGGAAAAGCTTTTTGCTAAGATGTAGACCACAAAAGACGCTAAAGACGAAGGTACGATGCTCTCCGGAGCTAAGAGCCGCTCCCGGGCTTCTTTCAGCAGAAGCCGCGCTAAGAGAGCACTGTGACCGGTACAATCGTCTTTGCGCGAAGATGCCCCTTCTTTGACTCCAGGAGCCGGAGAGAGCGGCAGCATCGGAATGGTGAAGAAGGATGCTGTATTACATTGGGATTGTGTGCGCAGCTTGCCAACTGATAGAAAACAGTACCTTACCACTCTTCTGACTTTTCCAATCACATGGATATTCCATTGGAAGCTGTTTTGGACAACTTTTCTTTTCTTCATGCCAAGCATTTGGCACACCTCCGTGCAACGTCCAGATCACGATGGGAGATGTTTTCTGTGCTGGCACACTTTCTCCTTGCCAGATGTAGTGGAAAAGCTTTTTGCTAAGATGTGGACCACAAAAGACGCTAAAGACGAAGGTACGATGCTCTCCGGAGCTAAGAGCCGCTCCCGGGCTTCTTTCGGCAGAAGCCGCGCTAAGAGAGCACTGTGACCGGTACAATCGTCTTTGCGCGAAGAAGCCGCTTCTTCGGCTCCAGGAGCCGGAGAGAGCGGCAGCATCGGAAAGGTGAAGAAGGATGCTGTATTGCACTGGGATTGTGTGCGCAGCTTGCCAACTGATAGAAAACAGTACCTTACCACTCTCCTGACTTTTCCAATCACATGAATATTCGATTGGAAGCTGTTTTGGACAACTTTTCTTTTCTTCATGCCAAGCATTTGGCAGACCTCCGCACAACGTCCAGATCACGATGGGAAAAGTTTTCTGTGCTGGCACACTTCCTCCTTGCCAGACGTAGTGGAAAAGCTTTTTGCTAAGATGTAGACCACAAAAGACGCTAAAGACGAAGGTACGATGCTCTCCGGAGCTAAGAGCCGCTCCCGGGCTTCTTTCGGCAGAAGCCGCGCTAAGAGAGCACTGTGACCGGTACAATCATCTTTGCGCGAAGAAGCCGCTTCTTCGGCTCCAGGAGCCGGAGAGAGCGGCAGCTTCGGAAAGGTGAAGAAGGATGCTGTATTGCACTGGGATTGTGTGCGCAGCTTGCCAACTGATGGAAAACAGTACCTTACCACTCTCCTGACTTTTAAAATCACATGAATATTCGATTAGAAGCTCTTTCGGACAGCTTTTCTTTTCTTCATGCCAAACACTTGCAGACCTCCGTGCAACGTCCAGATCACGATGGGAGATGTTTTCTGTGCTGGCACACTTTCTCCTTGCCAGATGTAGTGGAAAAGCTTTTTGCTAAGATGTAGACCACAAAAGACGCTAAAGACGAAGGTACGATGCTCTCCGGAGCTAAGAGCCGCTCCCGGGCTTCTTTCGGCAGAAGCCGCGCTAAGAGAGCACTGTGACCGGTACAATCGTCTTTGCGCGAAGAAGCCGCTTCTTCGGCTCCAGGAGCCGGAGAGAGCGGCAGCTTCCGAAAGGTGAAGAAGGATGCTGTATTGCACTGGGATTGTGTGTGCAGCTTGCCAATTGATAGAAAACAGTACCTTACCACTCTCCTGACTTTTCCAATCACATGAATATTCGATTGGAAGCTGTTTTGGACAACTTTTCTTTTCTTCATGCCAAGCATTTGGCAGACCTCCGTGCAACGTCCAGATCACGATGGGAAAAGTTTTCTGTGCTGGCACACTTCCTCCTTGCCAGACATAGTGGAAAAGCTTTCTGCTAAGATGTAGACCACAAAAGACGCTAAAGACGAAGGTACGATGCTCTCCGGAGCTAAGAGCCGCTCCCGGGCTTCTTTCGGCAGAAGCCGCGCTAAGAGAGCACTGTGACCGGTACAATCGTCTTTGCGCGAAGAAGCCGCTTCTTCGGCTCCAGGAGCCGGAGAGAGCGGCAGCTTCAGAAAGGTGAAGAAGGATGCTGTACAACACTGGGATTGTGTGCGCAGCTTGCCAACTGATAGAAAACAGTACCTTACCACTCTCCTGACTTTTCCAATCACATGAATATTCGATTGGAAGCTGTTTTGGACAACTTTTCTTTTCTTCATGCCAAGCACTTGGCAGACCTCCGTGCAACGTTAGAACACGATGGGAGATGTTTTCTGTGCTGGCACACTTTCTCCTTGCCAGACATAGTGGAAAAGCTTTCTGCTAAGATGTAGACCACAAAAGACGCTAAAGACGAAGGTACGATGCTCTCCGGAGCTAAGAGCCGCTCCCGGGCTTCTTTCGGCAGAAGCCGCGCTAAGAGAGCACTGTGACCGGTACAATCGTCTTTGCGCGAAGAAGCCGCTTCTTCGGCTCCAGGAGCCGGAGAGAGCGGCAGCATCGGAAAGGTGAAGAAGGATGCTGTATTGCACTGGGATTGTGTGCGCAGCTTGCCAACTGATAGAAAACAGTACCTTACCACTCTCCTGACTTTTCCAATCACATGAATATTCGATTGGAAGCTGTTTTGGACAACTTTTCTTTTCTTCATGCCAAGCATTTGGCAGACCTCCGCGCAACGTCCAGATCACGATGGGAAAAGTTTTCTGTGCTGGCACACTTCCTCCTTGCCAGACATAGTGGAAAAGCTTTCTGCTAAGATGTAGACCACAAAAGACGCTAAAGACGAAGGTACGATGCTCTCCGGAGCTAAGAGCCGCTCCCGGGCTTCTTTCGGCAGAAGCCGCGCTAAGAGAGCACTGTTACCGGTACAATCGTCTTTGCGCGAAGAAGCCGCTTCTTCGGCTCCGGGAGCCGGAGAGAGCGGCAGCTTCGGAAAGGTGGAGAAGGATGCTGTAGTGCACTGGGATTGTGTGCGCAGCTTGCCAACTGATAGAAAACAGTACCTTACCACTCTCCTGACTTTTCCAATCACATGAATATTCGATTAGAAGCTCTTTTGGACAACTTTTCTTTTCTTCATGCCAAGCATTTGGCAGACCTCCGTGCAACGTTAGAACACGATGGGAGATGTTTTCTGTGCTGGCGCAGGTTTTTCTTGCCAGACATAGTGGAAAAGCTTTTTGCTAAGATGTAGACCACAAAAGACGCTAAAGACGAAGGTACGATGCTCTCGGGGGCTAAGAGCCGCTCCCAGGCTTCTTTCGGCAGAAGCAGCGCTAAGAGAGCCCTGTGACCGGTACAATCGTCTTTGCGCGAAGAAGCCGCTTCTTCGGCTCCAGGAGCCGGAGAGAGCGGCAGCTTCGGAAAGGTGAAGAAGGATGCTGTATTACATTGGGATTGTGTGCGCAGCTTGCCAACTGATAGAAAACAGTACCTTACCACTCTCCTGACTTTTCCAATCACATGAATATTCCAATGGAAGCTGTTTTGGACAACTTTTCTTTTCTTCATGCCAAGCACTTGGCAGACCTCCGTGCAACGTTAGAACACGATGGGAGATGTTTTCTGTGCTGGCACACTTTCTCCTTGCCAGACATAGTGGAAAAGCTTTCTGCTAAGATGTAGACCACAAAAGACGCTAAAGACGAAGGTACGATGCTCTCCGGAGCTAAGAGCCGCTCCCGGGCTTCTTTCGGCAGAAGCCGCGCTAAGAGAGCACTGTGACCGGTACAATCGTCTTTGCGCGAAGAAGCCGCTTCTTCGGCTCCAGGAGCCGGAGAGAGCGGCAGCTTCCGAAAGGTGAAGAAGGATGCTGTATTACATTGGGATTGTGTGCGCAGCTTGCCAACTGATAGAAAACAGTACTTTACCACTCTCCTGACTTTTCCAATCACATGAATATTCGATTGGAAGCTGTTTTGGACAACTTTTCTTTTCTTCATGCCAAGCATTTGGCAGACCTCCGTGCAACGTCCAGATCACGATGGGAAAAGTTTTCTGTGCTGGCACACTTTCTCCTTGCCAGACATAGTGGAAAAGCTTTCTGCTAAGATGTAGACCACAAAAGACGCTAAAGACGAAGGTACGATGCTCTCCGGAGCTAAGAGCCGCTCCCGGGCTTCTTTCGGCAGAAGCCGCGCTAAGAGAGCACTGTGACCGGTACAATCGTCTTTGCGCGAAGAAGCCGCTTCTTCGGCTCCAGGAGCCGGAGAGAGCGGCAGCTTCAAAAAGGTGAAGAAGGATGCTGTACAACACTGGGATTGTGTGCGCAGCTTGCCAACTGATAGAAAACAGTACTTTACCACTCTCCTGACTTTTCCAATCACATGAATATTCGATTGGAAGCTGTTTTGGACAACTTTTCTTTTCTTCATGCCAAGCATTTGGCAGACCTCCGTGCAACGTCCAGATCACGATGGGAAAAGTTTTCTGTGCTGGCACACTTCCTCCTTGCCAGACATAGTGGAAAAGCTTTCTGCTAAGATGTAGACCACAAAAGACGCTAAAGACGAAGGTACGATGCTCTCCGGAGCAAAGAGCCGCTCCCGGGCTTCTTTCGGCAGAAGCCACGCTAAGAGAGCACTGTGACCGGTACAATCGTCTTTGCGCGAAGAAGCCGCTTCTTCGGCTCCAGGAGCCGGAGAGAGCGGCAGCTTCAGAAAGGTGAAGAAGGATGCTGTACAACACTGGGATTGTGTGCGCAGCTTGCCAACTGATAGAAAACAGTACCTTACCACTCTCCTGACTTTTCCAATCACATGAATATTCGATTGGAAGATCTTTTGGACAGCTTTTCTTTTCTTCATGCCAAACACTTGCAGACCTCCGTGCAACGTCCAGAACACGATGGGAGATGTTTTCTGTGCTGGCACACTTTCTCCTTGCCAGATGTAGTGGAAAAGCTTTTTGCTAAGATGTAGACCACAAAAGACGCTAAAGACGAAGGTACGATGCTCTCGGGGGCTAAAAGCCGCTCCCAGGCTTCTTTCGGCAGAAGCCGCGCTAAGAGAGCCCTGTGACCGGTACAATCGTCTTTGCGCGAAGAAGCCGCTTCTTCGGCTCCAGGAGCCGGAGAGAGCGGCAGCTTCGGAAAGGTGAAGAAGGATGCTGTATTGCACTGGGATTGTGTGCGCAGCTTGCCAACTGATGGAAAACAGTACCTTACCATTCTCCTGACTTTTCCAATCACGTGAATATTCGATTGGAAGCTGTTTTGGACAACTTTTCTTTTCTTCATGCCAAGCACTTGGCAGACCTCCGTGCAACGTTAGAACACGATGGGAGATGTTTTCTGTGCTCGCACACTTTCTCCTTGCCAGACATAGTGGAAAAGCTTTTTGCTAAGATGTAGACCACAAAAGACGCTAAAGACGAAGGTACGATGCTCTCCGGAGCTAAGAGCCGCTCCCGGGCTTATTTCAGCAGAAGCCGCGCTAAGAGAGCACTGTGACCGGTACAATCGTCTTTGCGCGAAGATGCCTCTTCTTTGACTCCAGGAGCCGGAGAGAGCGGCAGCATCGGAAAGGTGAAGAAGGATGCTGTATTACATTGGGATTGTGTGCGCAGCTTGCCAACTGATAGAAAACAGTACCTTACCACTCTTCTGACTTTTCCAATCACATGAATATTCGATTGGAAGCTGTTTTGGACAACTTTTCTTTTCTTCATGCCAAGCATTTGGCAGACCTCCGTGCAACGTCCAGATCACGATGGGAGATGTTTTCTGTGCTGGCACACTTTCTCCTTGCCAGACATAGTGGAAAAGCTTTTTGCTAAGATGTAGACCACAAAAGACGCTAAAGACGAAGGTACGATGCTCTCCGGAGCTAAGAGCCGCTCCCGGGCTTCTTTCGGCAGAAGCCGCGCTAAGAGAGCACTGTGACCGGTACAATCGTCTTTGCGCGAAGAAGCCGCTTCTTCGGCTCCAGGAGCCGGAGAGAGCGGCAGCATCGGAAAGGTGAAGAAGGATGCTGTATTGCACTGGGATTGTGTGCGCAGCTTGCCAACTGATAGAAAACAGTACCTTACCACTCTCCTGACTTTTCCAATCACATGAATATTCGATTGGAAGCTGTTTTGGACAACTTTTCTTTTCTTCATGCCAAGCACTTGGCAGACCTCCGTGCAACGTTAGAACACGATGGGAGATGTTTTCTGTGCTGGCACACTTCCTCCTTGCCAGACATAGTGGAAAAGCTTTCTGCTAAGATGTAGACCACAAAAGACGCTAAAGACGAAGGTACGATGCTCTCCGGAGCTAAGAGCCGCTCCCGGGCTTCTTTCGGCAGAAGCCGCGCTAAGAGAGCACTGTGACCGGTACAATCATCTTTGCGCGAAGAAGCCGCTTCTTCGGCTCCAGGAGCCGGAGAGAGCGGCAGCTTCGGAAAGGTGAAGAAGGATGCTGTATTGCACTGGGATTGTGTGCGCAGCTTGCCAACTGATGGAAAACAGTACCTTACCACTCTCCTGACTTTTAAAATCACATGAATATTCGATTGGAAGCTGTTTTGGACAACTTTTCTTTTCTTCATGCCAAGCACTTGGCAGACCTCCGTGCAACGTCCAGATCACGATGGGAAAAGTTTTCTGTGCTGGCACACTTCCTCCTTGCCAGACATAGTGGAAAAGCTTTCTGCTAAGATGTAGACCACAAAAGACGCTAAAGACGAAGGTACGATGCTCTCCGGAGCTAAGAGCCGCTCCCGGGCTTCTTTCGGCAGAAGCCGCGCTAAGAGAGCACTGTGACCGGTACAATCGTCTTTGCGCGAAGAAGCCGCTTCTTCGGCTCCAGGAGCCGGAGAGAGCGGCAGCATCGGAAAGGTGAAGAAGGATGCTGTATTGCACTGGGATTGTGTGCGCAGCTTGCCAACTGATAGAAAACAGTACCTTACCACTCTCCTGACTTTTCCAATCACATGAATATTCGATTGGAAGCTCTTTTGGACAACTTTTCTTTTCTTCATGCCAAGCATTTGGCAGACCTCCGCGCAACGTCCAGATCACGATGGGAAAAGTTTTCTGTGCTGGCACACTTCCTCCTTGCCAGACATAGTGGAAAAGCTTTCTGCTAAGATGTAGACCACAAAAGACGCTAAAGACGAAGGTACGATGCTCTCCGGAGCTAAGAGCCGCTCCCGGGCTTCTTTCGGCAGAAGCCGCGCTAAGAGAGCACTGTTACCGGTACAATCGTCTTTGCGCGAAGAAGCCGCTTCTTCGGCTCCGGGAGCCGGAGAGAGCGGCAGCTTCGGAAAGGTGGAGAAGGATGCTGTAGTGCACTGGGATTGTGTGCGCAGCTTGCCAACTGATAGAAAACAGTACCTTACCACTCTCCTGACTTTTCCAATCACATGAATATTCGATTAGAAGCTGTTTTGGACAACTTTTCTTTTCTTCATGCCAAGCACTTGGCAGACCTCCGTGCAACGTTAGAACACGATGGGAGATGTTTTCTGTGCTGGCACACTTTCTCCTTGCCAGACATAGTGGAAAAGCTTTCTGCTAAGATGTAGACCACAAAAGACGCTAAAGACGAAGGTACGATGCTCTCCGGAGCTAAGAGCCGCTCCCGGGCTTCTTTCGGCAGAAGCCGCTCTAAGAGAGCACTGTGACCGGTACAATCGTCTTTGCGCGAAGAAGCCGCTTCTTCGGCTCCAGGAGCCGGAGAGAGCGGCAGCTTCGGAAAGGTGAAGAAGGATGCTGTATTGCACTGGGATTGTGTGTGCAGCTTGCCAATTGATAGAAAACAGTACCTTACCACTCTCCTGACTTTTCCAATCACATGAATATTCGATTACAAGCTGTTTTGGACAGCTGTTCTTTTCTTCATGCCAAACACTTGCAGACCTCCGTGCAACGTTAGAACACGATGGGAGATGTTTTTTGTGCTGGCACAGTTTCTCCTTGCCAGACATAGTTGAAAAGCTTTTTGCTAAGATGTAGACCACTAAAGACACTAAAGACGAAGGTACGATGCTCTCCGGAGCTAAGAGCCGCTCCCGGGCTTCTTTCGGCAGAAGCCGCGCTAAGAGAGCACTGTTACCGGTACAATCGTCTTTGCGCGAAGAAGCCGCTTCTTCGGCTCCAGGAGCCGGAGAGAGCGGCAGCTTCGGAAAGGTGAAGAAGGATGCTGTATTACATTGGGATTGTGTGCGCAGCTTGCCAACTGATAGAAAACAGTACCTTACCACTCTCCTGACTTTTCCAATCACATGAATATTCGATTGGAAGCTGTTTTGGACAACTTTTCTTTTCTTCATGCCAAGCACTTGGCAGACCTCCGTGCAACGTTAGAACACGATGGGAGATGTTTTCTGTGCTGGCACACTTTCTCCTTGCCAGACATAGTGGAAAAGCTTTTTGCTAAGATGTAGACCACAAAAGACGCTAAAGACGAAGGTACGATGCTCTCCGGAGCTAAGACCCGCTCCCGGGCTTCTTTCGGCAGAAGCCGCGCTAAGAGAGCACTGTGACCGATACAATCGTCTTTGCGCGAAGAAGCCGCTTCTTCGGCTCCAGGAGCCGGAGAGAGCGGCAGCATCGGAAAGGTGAAGAAGGATGCTGTATTGCACTGGGATTGTGTGCGCAGCTTGCCAACTGATAGAAAACAGTACCTTACCACTCTCCTGACTTTTCCAATCACATGAATATTCGATTGGAAGCTGTTTTGGACAACTTTTCTTTTCTTCATGCCAAGCTCTTGGCAGACCTCCGTGCAACGTTAGAACACGATGGGAGATGTTTTCTGTGCTGGCACACTTCCTCCTTGCCAGACGTAGTGGAAAAGCTTTTTGCTAAGATGTAGACCACAAAAGACGCTAAAGACGAAGGTACGATGCTCTCCGGAGCTAAGAGCCGCTCCCGGGCTTCTTTCGGCAGAAGCCGCGCTAAGAGAGCACTGTGACCGGTACAATCATCTTTGCGCGAAGAAGCCGCTTCTTCGGCTCCAGGAGCCGGAGAGAGCGGCAGCTTCGGAAAGGTGAAGAAGGATGCTGTATTGCACTGGGATTGTGTGCGCAGCTTGCCAACTGATGGAAAACAGTACCTTACCACTCTCCTGACTTTTAAAATCACATGAATATTCGATTAGAAGCTCTTTCGGACAGCTTTTCTTTTCTTCATGCCAAACACTTGCAGACCTCCGTGCAACGTCCAGATCACGATGGGAGATGTTTTCTGTGCTGGCACACTTTCTCCTTGCCAGATGTAGTGGAAAAGCTTTTTGCTAAGATGTAGACCACAAAAGACGCTAAAGACGAAGGTACGATGCTCTCCGGAGCTAAGAGCCGCTCCCGGGCTTCTTTCGGCAGAAGCCGCGCTAAGAGAGCACTGTGACCGGTACAATCGTCTTTGCGCGAAGAAGCCGCTTCTTCGGCTCCAGGAGCCGGAGAGAGCGGCAGCTTCGGAAAGGTGAAGAAGGATGCTGTATTGCACTGGGATTGTGTGTGCAGCTTGCCAATTGATAGAAAACAGTACCTTACCACTCTCCTGACTTTTCCAATCACATGAATATTCGATTGGAAGCTGTTTTGGACAACTTTTCTTTTCTTCATGCCAAGCATTTGGCAGACCTCTGTGCAACGTCCAGATCACGATGGGAAAAGTTTTCTGTGCTGGCACACTTCCTCCTTGCCAGACATAGTGGAAAAGCTTTCTGCTAAGATGTAGACCACAAAAGACGCTAAAGACGAAGGTACGATGCTCTCCGGAGCTAAGAGCCGCTCCCGGGCTTCTTTCGGCAGAAGCCGCGCTAAGAGAGCACTGTGACCGGTACAATCGTCTTTGCGCGAAGAAGCCGCTTCTTCGGCTCCAGGAGCCGGAGAGAGCGGCAGCTTCAGAAAGGTGAAGAAGGATGCTGTACAGCACTGGGATTGTGTGCGCAGCTTGCCAACTGATAGAAAACAGTACCTTACCACTCTCCTGACTTTTCCAATCACATGAATATTCGATTGGAAGCTGTTTTGGACAACTTTTCTTTTCTTCATGCCAAGCACTTGGCAGACCTCCGTGCAACGTTAGAACACGATGGGAGATGTTTTCTGTGCTGGCACACTTTCTCCTTGCCAGACATAGTGGAAAAGCTTTCTGCTAAGATGTAGACCACAAAAGACGCTAAAGACGAAGGTACGATGCTCTCCGGAGCTAAGAGCCGCTCCCGGGCTTCTTTCGGTAGAAGCCGCGCTAAGAGAGCACTGTGACCGGTACAATCGTCATTGCGCGAAGAAGCCGCTTCTTCGGCTCCAGGAGCCGGAGAGAGCGGCAGCATCGGAAAGGTGAAGAAGGATGCTGTATTGCACTGGGATTGTGTGCGCAGCTTGCCAACTGATAGAAAACAGTACCTTACCACTCTCCTGACTTTTCCAATCACATGAATATTCGATTGGAAGCTGTTTTGGACAACTTTTCTTTTCTTCATGCCAAGCATTTGGCAGACCTCCGCGCAACGTCCAGATCACGATGGGAAAAGTTTTCTGTGCTGGCACACTTCCTCCTTGCCAGACATAGTGGAAAAGCTTTCTGCTAAGATGTAGACCACAAAAGACGCTAAAGACGAAGGTACGATGCTCTCCGGAGCTAAGAGCCGCTCCCGGGCTTCTTTCGGCAGAAGCCGCGCTAAGAGAGCACTGTTACCGGTACAATCGTCTTTGCGCGAAGAAGCCGCTTCTTCGGCTCCGGGAGCCGGAGAGAGCGGCAGCTTCGGAAAGGTGGAGAAGGATGCTGTAGTGCACTGGGATTGTGTGCGCAGCTTGCCAACTGATAGAAAACAGTACCTTACCACTCTCCTGACTTTTCCAATCACATGAATATTCGATTAGAAGCTGTTTTGGACAGCTGTTCTTTTCTTCATGCCAAACACTTGCAGACCTCCGTGCAACGTTAGAACACGATGGGAGATGTTTTCTGTGCTGGCACAGTTTCTCCTTGCCAGACAGAGTTGAAAAGCTTTTTGCTAAGATGTAGACCACTAAAGACACTAAAGACGAAGGTACGATGCTCTCCGGAGCTAAGAGCCGCTCCCGGGCTTCTTTCGGCAGAAGCCGCGCTAAGAGAGCACTGTTACCGGTAAAATCGTCTTTGCGCGAAGAAGCCGCTTCTTCGGCTCCAGGAGCCGGAGAGAGCGGCAGCTTCGGAAAGGTGAAGAAGGATGCTGTATTACATTGGGATTGTGTGCGCAGCTTGCCAACTGATAGAAAACAGTACCTTACCACTCTCCTGACTTTTCCAATCACATGAATATTCGATTGGAAGCTGTTTTGGACAACTTTTCTTTTCTTCATGCCAAGCACTTGGCAGACCTCCGTGCAACGTTAGAACACGATGGGAGATGTTTTCTGTGCTGGCACACTTTCTCCTTGCCAGACATAGTGGAAAAGCTTTTTGCTAAGATGTAGACCACAAAAGAC
This sequence comes from Ammospiza nelsoni, assembly GCF_027579445.1. Classification (NCBI taxonomy): domain Eukaryota; kingdom Metazoa; phylum Chordata; class Aves; order Passeriformes; family Passerellidae; genus Ammospiza; species Ammospiza nelsoni. Next base: position 55,406,086 of record NC_080637.1, on the reverse strand, counting down.
GCTAAAGACGAAGGTACGATGCTCTCCGGAGCTAAGAGCCGCTCCCGGGCTTCTTTCGGCAGAAGCCGCGCTAAGAGAGCACTGTGACCGGTACAATCGTCTTTGCGCGAAGAAGCCGCTTCTTCGGCTCCAGGAGCCGGAGAGAGCGGCAGCATCGGAAAGGTGAAGAAGGATGCTGTATTGCACTGGGATTGTGTGCGCAGCTTGCCAACTGATAGAAAACAGTACCTTACCACTCTCCTGACTTTTCCAATCACATGAATATTCGATTGGAAGCTGTTTTGGACAACTTTTCTTTTCTTCATGCCAAGCACTTGGCAGACCTCCGTGCAACGTTAGAACACGATGGGAGATGTTTTCTGTGCTGGCACACTTCCTCCTTGCCAGACGTAGTGGAAAAGCTTTTTGCTAAGATGTAGACCACAAAAGACGCTAAAGACGAAGGTACGATGCTCTCCGGAGCTAAGAGCCGCTCCCGGGCTTCTTTCGGCAGAAGCCGCGCTAAGAGAGCACTGTGACCGGTACAATCATCATTGCGCGAAGAAGCCGCTTCTTCGGCTCCAGGAGCCGGAGAGAGCGGCAGCTTCGGAAAGGTGAAGAAGGATGCTGTATTGCACTGGGATTGTGTGCGCAGCTTGCCAACTGATGGAAAACAGTACCTTACCACTCTCCTGACTTTTAAAATCACATGAATATTCGATTAGAAGCTCTTTCGGACAGCTTTTCTTTTCTTCATGCCAAACACTTGCAGACCTCCGTGCAACGTCCAGATCACGATGGGAGATGTTTTCTGTGCTGGCACACTTTCTCCTTGCCAGATGTAGTGGAAAAGCTTTTTGCTAAGATGTAGACCACAAAAGACGCTAAAGACGAAGGTACGATGCTCTCCGGAGCTAAGAGCCGCTCCCGGGCTTCTTTCGGCAGAAGCCGCGCTAAGAGAGCACTGTGACCGGTACAATCGTCTTTGCGCGAAGAAGCCGCTTCTTCGGCTCCAGGAGCCGGAGAGAGCGGCAGCTTCGGAAAGGTGAAGAAGGATGCTGTACAACACTGGGATTGTGTGCGCAGCTTGCCAACTGATAGAAAACAGTACCTTACCACTCTCCTGACTTTTCCAATCACATGAATATTCGATTGGAAGCTGTTTTGGACAACTTTTCTTTTCTTCATGCCAAGCACTTGTCAGACCTCCGTGCAACGTTAGAACACGATGGGAGATGTTTTCTGTGCTGGCACACTTTCTCCTTGCCAGACATAGTGGAAAAGCTTTCTGCTAAGATGTAGACCACAAAAGACGCTAAAGACGAAGGTACGATGCTCTCCGGAGCTAAGAGCCGCTCCCGGGCTTCTTTCGGTAGAAGCCGCGCTAAGAGAGCACTGTGACCGGTACAATCGTCATTGCGCGAAGAAGCCGCTTCTTCGGCTCCAGGAGCCGGAGAGAGCGGCAGCATCGGAAAGGTGAAGAAGGATGCTGTATTGCACTGGGATTGTGTGCGCAGCTTGCCAACTGATAGAAAACAGTACCTTACCACTCTCCTGACTTTTCCAATCACATGAATATTCGATTGGAAGCTGTTTTGGACAACTTTTCTTTTCTTCATGCCAAGCACTTGGCAGACCTCCGCGCAACGTCCAGATCACGATGGGAAAAGTTTTCTGTGCTGGCACACTTCCTCCTTGCCAGACATAGTGTAAAAGCTTTCTGCTAAGATGTAGACCACAAAAGACGCTAAAGACGAAGGTACGATGCTCTCCGGAGCTAAGAGCCGCTCCCGGGCTTCTTTCGGCAGAAGCCGCGCTAAGAGAGCACTGTTACCGGTACAATCGTCTTTGCGCGAAGAAGCCGCTTCTTCGGCTCCGGGAGCCGGAGAGAGCGGCAGCTTCGGAAAGGTGGAGAAGGATGCTGTAGTGCACTGGGATTGTGTGCGCAGCTTGCCAACTGATAGAAAACAGTACCTTACCACTCTCCTGACTTTTCCAATCACATGAATATTCGATTAGAAGCTCTTTTGGACAACTTTTCTTTTCTTCATGCCAAGCACTTGGCAGACCTCCGTGCAACGTCCAGAACACGATGGGAGATGTTTTCTGTGCTGGCACACTTCCTCCTTGCCAGACATAGTGGAAAAGCTTTCTGCTAAGATGTAGACCACAAAAGACGCTAAAGACGAAGGTACGATGCTCTCCGGAGCTAAGAGCCGCTCCCGGGCTTCTTTCGGCAGAAGCCGCTCTAAGAGAGCACTGTGAGCGGTACAATCGTCTTTGCGCGAAGAAGCCGCTTCTTCGGCTCCAGGAGCCGGAGAGAGCGGCAGCTTCGGAAAGGTGAAGAAGGATGCTGTATTGCACTGGGATTGTGTGTGCAGCTTGCCAATTGATAGAAAACAGTACCTTACCACTCTCCTGACTTTTCCAATCACATGAATATTCGATTGGAAGCTGTTTTGGACAACTTTTCTTTTCTTCATGCCAAGCATTTGGCAGACCTCCGTGCAACGTCCAGATCACGATGGGAAAAGTTTTCTGTGCTGGCACACTTCCTCCTTGCCAGACATAGTGGAAAAGCTTTCTGCTAAGATGTAGACCACAAAAGACGCTAAAGACGAAGGTACGATGCTCTCCGGAGCTAAGAGCCGCTCCCGGGCTTCTTTCGGCAGAAGCCGCGCTAAGAGAGCACTGTGACCGGTAAAATCGTCTTTGCGCGAAGAAGCCGCTTCTTCGGCTCCAGGAGCCGGAGAGAGCGGCAGCTTCAGAAAGGTGAAGAAGGATGCTGTACAACACTGGGATTGTGTGCGCAGCTTGCCAACTGATAGAAAACAGTACCTTACCACTCTCCTGACTTTTCCAATCACATGAATATTCGATTGGAAGCTGTTTTGGACAACTTTTCTTTTCTTCATGCCAAGCACTTGGCAGACCTCCGTGCAACGTTAGAACACGATGGGAGATGTTTTCTGTGCTGGCACACTTTCTCCTTGCCAGACATAGTGGAAAAGCTTTCTGCTAAGATGTAGACCACAAAAGACGCTAAAGACGAAGGTACGATGCTCTCCGGAGCTAAGAGCCGCTCCCGGGCTTCTTTCGGTAGAAGCCGCGCTAAGAGAGCACTGTGACCGGTACAATCGTCATTGCGCGAAGAAGCCGCTTCTTCGGCTCCAGGAGCCGGAGAGAGCGGCAGCATCGGAAAGGTGAAGAAGGATGCTGTATTACATTGGGATTGTGTGCGCAGCTTGCCAACTGATAGAAAACAGTACCTTACCACTCTCCTGACTTTTCCAATCACATGAATATTCGATTGGAAGCTGTTTTGGACAACTTTTCTTTTCTTCATGCCAAGCATTTGGCAGACCTCCGCGCAACGTCCAGATCACGATGGGAAAAGTTTTCTGTGCTGGCACACTTCCTCCTTGCCAGACATAGTGGAAAAGCTTTCTGCTAAGATGTAGACCACAAAAGACGCTAAAGACGAAGGTACGATGCTCTCCGGAGCTAAGAGCCGCTCCCGGGCTTCTTTCGGCAGAAGCCGCGCTAAGAGAGCACTGTTACCGGTACAATCGTCTTTGCGCGAAGAAGCCGCTTCTTCGGCTCCGGGAGCCGGAGAGAGCGGCAGCTTCGGAAAGGTGGAGAAGGATGCTGTAGTGCACTGGGATTGTGTGCGCAGCTTGCCAACTGATAGAAAACAGTACCTTACCACTCTCCTGACTTTTCCAATCACATGAATATTCGATTAGAAGCTCTTTTGGACAACTTTTCTTTTCTTCATGCCAAGCACTTGGCAGACCTCCGTGCAACGTTAGAACACGATGGGAGATGTTTTCTGTGCTGGCACACTTCCTCCTTGCCAGACATAGTGGAAAAGCTTTCTGCTAAGATGTAGACCACAAAAGACGCTAAAGACGAAGGTACGATGCTCTCCGGAGCTAAGAGCCGCTCCCGGGCTTCTTTCGGCAGAAGCCGCTCTAAGAGAGCACTGTGACCGGTACAATCGTCTTTGCGCGAAGAAGCCGCTTCTTCGGCTCCAGGAGCCGGAGAGAGCGGCAGCTTCGGAAAGGTGAAGAAGGATGCTGTATTACATTGGGATTGTGTGCGCAGCTTGCCAACTGATAGAAAACAGTACCTTACCACTCTCCTGACTTTTCCAATCACATGAATATTCGATTGGAAGCTGTTTTGGACAACTTTTCTTTTCTTCATGCCAAGCACTTGGCAGACCTCCGTGCAACGTTAGAACACGATGGGAGATGTTTTCTGTGCTGGCACACTTTCTCCTTGCCAGACATAGTGGAAAAGCTTTTTGCTAAGATGTAGACCACAAAAGACGCTAAAGACGAAGGTACGATGCTCTCCGGAGCTAAGAGCCGCTCCCGGGCTTCTTTCGGCAGAAGCCGCGCTAAGAGAGCACTGTGACCGGTACAATCGTCTTTGCGCGAAGAAGCCGCTTCTTCGGCTCCAGGAGCCGGAGAGAGCGGCAGCATCGGAAAGGTGAAGAAGGATGCTGTATTGCACTGGGATTGTGTGCGCAGCTTGCCAACTGATAGAAAACAGTACCTTACCACTCTCCTGACTTTTCCAATCACATGAATATTCGATTGGAAGCTGTTTTGGACAACTTTTCTTTTCTTCATGCCAAGCATTTGGCAGACCTCCGTGCAACGTCCAGATCACGATGGGAAAAGTTTTCTGTGCTGGCACACTTCCTCCTTGCCAGACATAGTGGAAAAGCTTTCTGCTAAGATGTAGACCACAAAAGACGCTAAAGACGAAGGTACGATGCTCTCCGGAGCTAAGAGCCGCTCCCGGGCTTCTTTCGGCAGAAGCCGCGCTAAGAGAGCACTGTGAGCGGTACAATCGTCTTTGCGCGAAGAAGCCGCTTCTTCGGCTCCAGGAGCCGGAGAGAGCGGCAGCATCGGAAAGGTGAAGAAGGATGCTGTATTGCACTGGGATTGTGTGCGCAGCTTGCCAACTTATAGAAAACAGTACCTTACCACTCTCCTGACTTTTCCAATCACATGAATATTCGATTGGAAGCTGTTTTGGACAACTTTTCTTTTCTTCATGCCAAGCATTTGGCAGACCTCCGCGCAACGTCCAGATCACGATGGGAAAAGTTTTCTGTGCTGGCACACTTCCTCCTTGCCAGACATAGTGGAAAAGCTTTCTGCTAAGATGTAGACCACAAAAGACGCTAAAGACGAAGGTACGATGCTCTCCGGAGCTAAGAGCCGCTCCCGGGCTTCTTTCGGCAGAAGCCGCGCTAAGAGAGCACTGTGACCGGTACAATCGTCTTTGCGCGAAGAAGCCGCTTCTTCGGCTCCGGGAGCCGGAGAGAGCGGCAGCTTCAGAAAGGTGAAGAAGGATGCTGTACAACACTGGGATTGTGTGCGCAGCTTGCCAACTGATAGAAAACAGTACTTTACCACTCTCCTGACTTTTCCAATCACATGAATATTCGATTGGAAGCTGTTTTGGACAACTTTTCTTTTCTTCATGCCAAGCATTTGGCAGACCTCCGTGCAACGTCCAGATCACGATGGGAAAAGTTTTCTGTGCTGGCACACTTCCTCCTTGCCAGACATAGTGGAAAAGCTTTCTGCTAAGATGTAGACCACAAAAGACGCTAAAGACGAAGGTACGATGCTCTCCGGAGCTAAGAGCCGCTCCCGGGCTTCTTTCGGCAGAAGCCGCGCTAAGAGAGCACTGTGACCGGTACAATCGTCTTTGCGCGAAGTAGCCGCTTCTTCGGCTCCAGGAGCCGGAGAGAGCGGCAGCATCGGAAAGGTGAAGAAGGATGCTGTATTGCACTGGGATTGTGTGCGCAGCTTGCCAACTTATAGAAAACAGTACCTTACCACTCTCCTGACTTTTCCAATCACATGAATATTCGATTGGAAGCTGTTTTGGACAACTTTTCTTTTCTTCATGCCAAGCATTTGGCAGACCTCCGCGCAACGTCCAGATCACGATGGGAAAAGTTTTCTGTGCTGGCACACTTCCTCCTTGCCAGACATAGTGGAAAAGCTTTCTGCTAAGATGTAGACCACAAAAGACGCTAAAGACGAAGATACGATGCTCTCCGGAGCTAAGAGCCGCTCCCGGGCTTCTTTCGGCAGAAGCCGCGCTAAGAGAGCCCTGTGACCGGTACAATCGTCTTTGCGCGAAGAAGCCGCTTCTTCGGCTCCAGGAGCCGGAGAGAGCGGCAGCATCGGAAAGGTGAAGAAGGATGCTGTATTGCACTGGGATTGTGTGCGCAGCTTGCCAACTGATAGAAAACAGTACCTTACCACTCTTCTGACTTTTCCAATCACATGAATATTCGATTGGAAGCTGTTTTGGACAACTTTTCTTTTCTTCATGCCAAGCACTTGGCAGACCTCCGTGCAACGTTAGAACACGATGGGAGATGTTTTCTGTGCTGGCACACTTTCTCCTTGCCAGACATAGTGGAAAAGCTTTCTGCTAAGATGTAGACCACAAAAGACGCTAAAGACGAAGGTACGATGCTCTCCGGAGCTAAGAGCCGCTCCCGGGCTTCTTTCGGCAGAAGCCGCGCTAAGAGAGCACTGTGACCGGTACAATCGTCTTTGCGCGAAGAAGCCGCTTCTTCGGCTCCAGGAGCCGGAGAGAGCGGCAGCATCGGAAAGGTGAAGAAGGATGCTGTATTGCACTGGGATTGTGTGCGCAGCTTGCCAACTGATAGAAAACAGTACCTTACCACTCTCCTGACTTTTCCAATCACATGAATATTCGATTGGAAGCTGTTTTGGACAACTTTTCTTTTCTTCATGCCAAGCATTTGGCAGACCTCCGCGCAACGTCCAGATCACGATGGGAAAAGTTTTCTGTGCTGGCACACTTCCTCCTTGCCAGACATAGTGGAAAAGCTTTCTGCTAAGATGTAGACCACAAAAGACGCTAAAGACGAAGGTACGATGCTCTCCGGAGCTAAGAGCCGCTCCCGGGCTTCTTTCGGCAGAAGCCGCGCTAAGAGAGCACTGTTACCGGTACAATCGTCTTTGCGCGAAGAAGCCGCTTCTTCGGCTCCGGGAGCCGGAGAGAGCGGCAGCTTCGGAAAGGTGGAGAAGGATGCTGTAGTGCACTGGGATTGTGTGCGCAGCTTGCCAACTGATAGAAAACAGTACCTTACCACTCTCCTGACTTTTCCAATCACATGAATATTCGATTAGAAGCTCTTTTGGACAACTTTTCTTTTCTTCATGCCAAGAACTTGGCAGACCTCCGTGCAACGTTAGAACACGATGGGAGATGTTTTCTGTGCTGGCGCAGGTTTTTCTTGCCAGACATAGTGGAAAAGCTTTTTGCTAAGATGTATACCACAAAAGACGCTAAAGACGAAGGTACGATGCTCTCCGGAGCTAAGCGCCGCTCCCGGGCGTCTTTCGGCAGAAGCCGCGCTAAGAGAGCACTGTGACCGGTACAATCGTCTTTGCGCGAAGAAGCCGCTTCTTCGGCTCCAGGAGCCGGAGAGAGCGGCAGCATCGGAAAGGTGAAGAAGGATGCTGTATTGCACTGGGATTGTGTGCGCAGCTTGCCAACTGATGGAAAACAGTACCTTACCACTCTCCTGACTTTTCCAATCACATGAATATTCGATTGGAAGCTCTTTCGGACAGCTTTTCTTCTCTTCATGCCAAACACTTGCAGACCTCCGTGCAACGTCCAGAACACGATGGGAGATGTTTTCTGTGCTGGCACACTTTCTCCTTGCCAGATGTAGTGGAAAAGCTTTTTGCTAAGATGTAGACCACAAAAGACGCTAAAGACGAAGGTACGATGCTCTCGGGGGCTAAGAGCCGCTCCCAGGCTTCTTTCGGCAGAAGCCGCGCTAAGAGAGCCCTGTGACCGGTACAATCGTCTTTGCGCGAAGAAGCCGCTTCTTCGGCTCCAGGAGCCGGAGAGAGCGGCAGCTTCGGAAAGGTGAAGAAGGATGCTGTATTACATTGGGATTGTGTGCGCAGCTTGCCAACTGATAGAAAACAGTACCTTACCACTCTCCTGACTTTTCCAATCACATGAATATTCGATTTGGAAGCTCTTTTGGACAACTTTTCTTTTCTTCATGCCAAGCACTTGGCAGACCTCCGTGCAACGTTAGAACACGATGGGAGATGTTTTCTGTGCTGGCACACTTCCTCCTTGCCAGACATAGTGGAAAAGCTTTCTGCTAAGATGTAGACCACAAAAGACGCTAAAGACGAAGGTTCGATGCTCTCCGGAGCTAAGAGCCGCTCCCGGGCTTCTTTCGGCAGAAGCCGCGCTAAGAGAGCACTGTGACCGGTACAATCGTCTTTGCGCGAAGAAGCCGCTTCTTCGGCTCCAGGAGCCGGAGAGAGCGGCAGCATCGGAAAGGTGAAGAAGGATGCTGTATTGCACTGGGATTGTGTGTGCATCTTGCCAATTGATAGAAAACAGTACCTTACCACTCTCCTGACTTTTCCAATCACATGAATATTCGATTACAAGCTGTTTTGGACAGCTGTTCTTTTCTTCATGCCAAACACTTGCAGACCTCCGTGCAACGTTAGAACACGATGGGAGATGTTTTCTGTGCTGGCACACTTTCTCCTTGCCAGACATAGTTGAAAAGCTTTTTGCTAAGATGTAGACCACTAAAGACACTAAAGACGAAGGTACGATGCTCTCCGGAGCTAAGAGCCGCTCCCGGGCTTCTTTCGGCAGAAGCCGCGCTAAGAGAGCACTGTTACCGGTACAATCGTCTTTGCGCGAAGAAGCCGCTTCTTCGGCTCCAGGAGCCGGAGAGAGCGGCAGCTTCGGAAAGGTGAAGAAGGATGCTGTATTACATTGGGATTGTGTGCGCAGCTTGCCAACTGATAGAAAACAGTACCTTACCACTCTCCTGACTTTTCCAATCACATGAATATTCGATTGGAAGCTGTTTTGGACAACTTTTCTTTTCTTCATGCCAAGCACTTGGCAGACCTCCGTGCAACGTTAGAACACGATGGGAGATGTTTTCTGTGCTGGCACACTTTCTCCTTGCCAGACATAGTGGAAAAGCTTTTTGCTAAGATGTAGACCACAAAAGACGCTAAAGACGAAGGTACGATGCTCTCCGGAGCTAAGAGCCGCTCCCGGGCTTCTTTCGGCAGAAGCCGCGCTAAGAGAGCACTGTGACCGGTACAATCATCTTTGCGCGAAGAAGCCGCTTCTTCGGCTCCAGGAGCCGGAGAGAGCGGCAGCATCGGAAAGGTGAAGAAGGATGCTGTATTGCACTGGGATTGTGTGCGCAGCTTGCCAACTGATAGAAAACAGTACCTTACCACTCTCCTGACTTTTCCAATCACATGAATATTCGATTGGAAGCTGTTTTGGACAACTTTTCTTTTCTTCATGCCAAGCACTTGGCAGACCTCCGCGCAACGTCCAGATCACGATGGGAAAAGTTTTCTGTGCTGGCACACTTCCTCCTTGCCAGACATAGTGGAAAAGCTTTCTGCTAAGATGTAGACCACAAAAGACGCTAAAGACGAAGGTACGATGCTCTCCGGAGCTAAGAGCCGCTCCCGGGCTTCTTTCGGCAGAAGCCGCGCTAAGAGAGCACTGTGACCGGTACAATCGTCTTTGCGCGAAGAAGCCGCTTCTTCGGCTCCAGGAGCCGGAGAGAGCGGCAGCTTCAGAAAGGTGAAGAAGGATGCTGTACAACACTGGGATTGTGTGCGCAGCTTGCCAACTGATAGAAAACAGTACCTTACCACTCTCCTGACTTTTCCAATCACATGAATATTCGATTGGAAGCTGTTTTGGACAACTTTTCTTTTCTTCATGCCAAGCATTTGGCAGACCTCCGTGCAACGTCCAGATCACGATGGGAAAAGTTTTCTGTGCTGGCACACTTCCTCCTTGCCAGACATAGTGGAAAAGCTTTCTGCTAAGATGTAGACCACAAAAGACGCTAAAGACGAAGGTACGATGCTCTCCGGAGCTAAGAGCCGCTCCCGGGCTTCTTTCGGCAGAAGCCGCGCTAAGAGAGCACTGTGACCGGTACAATCGTCTTTGCGCGAAGAAGCCGCTTCTTCGGCTCCAGGAGCCGGAGAGAGCGGCAGCATCGGAAAGGTGAAGAAGGATGCTGTATTGCACTGGGATTGTGTGCGCAGCTTGCCAACTGATAGAAAACAGTACCTTACCACTCTTCTGACTTTTCCAATCACATGAATATTCGATTGGAAGCTGTTTTGGACAACTTTTCTTTTCTTCATGCCAAGCACTTGGCAGACCTCCGTGCAACGTTAGAACACGATGGGAGATGTTTTCTGTGCTGGCACACTTTCTCCTTGCCAGACATAGTGGAAAAGCTTTCTGCTAAGATGTAGACCACAAAAGACGCTAAAGACGAAGGTACGATGCTCTCCGGAGCTAAGAGCCGCTCCCGGGCTTCTTTCGGTAGAAGCCGCGCTAAGAGAGCACTGTGACCGGTACAATCGTCATTGCGCGAAGAAGCCGCTTCTTCGGCTCCAGGAGCCGGAGAGAGCGGCAGCATCGGAAAGGTGAAGAAGGATGCTGTATTGCACTGGGATTGTGTGCGCAGCTTGCCAACTGATAGAAAACAGTACCTTACCACTCTCCTGACTTTTCCAATCACATGAATATTCGATTGGAAGCTGTTTTGGACAACTTTTCTTTTCTTCATGCCAAGCATTTGGCAGACCTCCGCGCAACGTCCAGATCACGATGGGAAAAGTTTTCTGTGCTGGCACACTTCCTCCTTGCCAGACATAGTGGAAAAGCTTTCTGCTAAGATGTAGACCACAAAAGACGCTAAAGACGAAGGTACGATGCTCTCCGGAGCTAAGAGCCGCTCCCGGGCTTCTTTCGGCAGAAGCCGCGCTAAGAGAGCACTGTGACCGGTACAATCGTCTTTGCGCGAAGAAGCCGCTTCTTCGGCTCCGGGAGCCGGAGAGAGCGGCAGCTTCGGAAAGGTGGAGAAGGATGCTGTAGTGCACTGGGATTGTGTGCGCAGCTTGCCAACTGATAGAAAACAGTACCTTACCACTCTCCTGACTTTTCCAATCACATGAATATTCGATTAGAAGCTCTTTTGGACAACTTTTCTTTTCTTCATGCCAAGCACTTGGCAGACCTCCGTGCAACGTTAGAACACGATGGGAGATGTTTTCTGTGCTGGCGCAGGTTTTTCTTGCCAGACATAGTGGAAAAGCTTTTTGCTAAGATGTATACCACAAAAGACGCTAAAGACGAAGGTACGATGCTCTCCGGAGCTAAGCGCCGCTCCCGGGCGTCTTTCGGCAGAAGCCGCGCTAAGAGAGCACTGTGAGCGGTACAATCGTCTTTGCGCGAAGAAGCCGCTTCTTCGGCTCCAGGAGCCGGAGAGAGCGGCAGCATCGGAAAGGTGAAGAAGGATGCTGTATTGCACTGGGATTGTGTGCGCAGCTTGCCAACTGATGGAAAACAGTACCTTACCACTCTCCTGACTTTTCCAATCACATGAATATTCGATTGGAAGCTCTTTCAGACAGCTTTTCTTCTCTTCATGCCAAACACTTGCAGACCTCCGTGCAACGTCCAGAACACGATGGGAGATGTTTTCTGTGCTGGCACACTTTCTCCTTGCCAGATGTAGTGGAAAAGCTTTTTGCTAAGATATAGACCACAAAAGACGCTAAAGACGAAGGTACGATGCTCTCGGGGGCTAAGAGCCGCTCCCAGGCTTCTTTCGGCAGAAGCCGCGCTAAGAGAGCACTGTGACCGGTACAATCGTCTTTGCGCGAAGAAGCCGCTTCTTCGGCTCCAGGAGCCGGAGAGAGCGGCAGCATCGGAAAGGTGAAGAAGGATGCTGTATTGCACTGGGATTGTGTGCGCAGCTTGCCAACTGATGGAAAACAGTACCTTACCACTCTCCTGACTTTTCCAATCACATGAATATTCGATTGGAAGCTCTTTCGGACAGCTTTTCTTCTCTTCATGCCAAACACTTGCAGACCTCCGTGCAACGTCCAGAACACGATGGGAGATGTTTTCTGTGCTGGCACACTTTCTCCTTGCCAGATGTAGTGGAAAAGCTTTTTGCTAAGATGTAGACCACAAAAGACGCTAAAGACGAAGGTACGATGCTCTCGGGGGCTAAGAGCCGCTCCCAGGCTTCTTTCGGCAGAAGCCGCGCTAAGAGAGCCCTGTGACCGGTACAATCGTCTTTGCGCGAAGAAGCCGCTTCTTCGGCTCCAGGAGCCGGAGAGAGCGGCAGCTTCGGAAAGGTGAAGAAGGATGCTGTATTGCACTGGGATTGTGTGCGCAGCTTGCCAACTGATAGAAAACAGTACCTTACCACTCTCCTGACTTTTCCAATCACATGAATATTCGATTTGGAAGCTCTTTTGGACAACTTTTCTTTTCTTCATGCCAAGCACTTGGCAGACCTCCGTGCAACGTTAGAACACGATGGGAGATGTTTTCTGTGCTGGCACACTTCCTCCTTGCCAGACATAGTGGAAAAGCTTTCTGCTAAGATGTAGACCACAAAAGACGCTAAAGACGAAGGTTCGATGCTCTCCGGAGCTAAGAGCCGCTCCCGGGCTTCTTTCGGCAGAAGCCGCGCTAAGAGAGCACTGTGACCGGTACAATCGTCTTTGCGCGAAGAAGCCGCTTCTTCGGCTCCAGGAGCCGGAGAGAGCGGCAGCATCGGAAAGGTGAAGAAGGATGCTGTATTGCACTGGGATTGTGTGTGCATCTTGCCAATTGATAGAAAACAGTACCTTACCACTCTCCTGACTTTTCCAATCACATGAATATTCGATTACAAGCTGTTTTGGACAGCTGTTCTTTTCTTCATGCCAAACACTTGCAGACCTCCGTGCAACGTTAGAACACGATGGGAGATGTTTTCTGTGCTGGCACACTTTCTCCTTGCCAGACATAGTTGAAAAGCTTTTTGCTAAGATGTAGACCACTAAAGACACTAAAGACGAAGGTACGATGCTCTCCGGAGCTAAGAGCCGCTCCCGGGCTTCTTTCGGCAGAAGCCGCGCTAAGAGAGCACTGTTACCGGTACAATCGTCTTTGCGCGAAGAAGCCGCTTCTTCGGCTCCAGGAGCCGGAGAGAGCGGCAGCTTCGGAAAGGTGAAGAAGGATGCTGTATTACATTGGGATTGTGTGCGCAGCTTGCCAACTGATAGAAAACAGTACCTTACCACTCTCCTGACTTTTCCAATCACATGAATATTCGATTGGAAGCTGTTTTGGACAACTTTTCTTTTCTTCATGCCAAGCACTTGGCAGACCTCCGTGCAACGTTAGAACACGATGGGAGATGTTTTCTGTGCTGGCACACTTTCTCCTTGCCAGACATAGTGGAAAAGCTTTTTGCTAAGATGTAGACCACAAAAGACGCTAAAGACGAAGGTACGATGCTCTCCGGAGCTAAGAGCCGCTCCCGGGCTTCTTTCGGCAGAAGCCGCGCTAAGAGAGCACTGTGACCGGTACAATCATCTTTGCGCGAAGAAGCCGCTTCTTCGGCTCCAGGAGCCGGAGAGAGCGGCAGCATCGGAAAGGTGAAGAAGGATGCTGTATTGCACTGGGATTGTGTGCGCAGCTTGCCAACTGATAGAAAACAGTACCTTACCACTCTCCTGACTTTTCCAATCACATGAATATTCGATTGGAAGCTGTTTTGGACAACTTTTCTTTTCTTCATGCCAAGCACTTGGCAGACCTCCGCGCAACGTCCAGATCACGATGGGAAAAGTTTCCTGTGCTGGCACACTTCCTCCTTGCCAGACATAGTGGAAAAGCTTTCTGCTAAGATGTAGACCACAAAAGACGCTAAAGACGAAGGTACGATGCTCTCCGGAGCTAAGAGCCGCTCCCGGGCTTCTTTCGGCAGAAGCCGCGCTAAGAGAGCACTGTGACCGGTACAATCGTCTTTGCGCGAAGAAGCCGCTTCTTCGGCTCCAGGAGCCGGAGAGAGCGGCAGCTTCAGAAAGGTGAAGAAGGATGCTGTACAACACTGGGATTGTGTGCGCAGCTTGCCAACTGATAGAAAACAGTACCTTACCACTCTCCTGACTTTTCCAATCACATGAATATTCGATTGGAAGCTGTTTTGGACAACTTTTCTTTTCTTCATGCCAAGCATTTGGCAGACCTCCGTGCAACGTCCAGATCACGATGGGAAAAGTTTTCTGTGCTGGCACACTTCCTCCTTGCCAGACATAGTGGAAAAGCTTTCTGCTAAGATGTAGACCACAAAAGACGCTAAAGACGAAGGTACGATGCTCTCCGGAGCTAAGAGCCGCTCCCGGGCTTCTTTCGGCAGAAGCCGCGCTAAGAGAGCACTGTGACCGGTACAATCGTCTTTGCGCGAAGAAGCCGCTTCTTCGGCTCCAGGAGCCGGAGAGAGCGGCAGCATCGGAAAGGTGAAGAAGGATGCTGTATTGCACTGGGATTGTGTGCGCAGCTTGCCAACTGATAGAAAACAGTACCTTACCACTCTTCTGACTTTTCCAATCACATGAATATTCGATTGGAAGCTGTTTTGGACAACTTTTCTTTTCTTCATGCCAAGCACTTGGCAGACCTCCGGGCAACGTTAGAACACGATGGGAGATGTTTTCTGTGCTGGCACACTTTCTCCTTGCCAGACATAGTGGAAAAGCTTTCTGCTAAGATGTAGACCACAAAAGACGCTAAAGACGAAGGTACGATGCTCTCCGGAGCTAAGAGCCGCTCCCGGGCTTCTTTCGGTAGAAGCCGCGCTAAGAGAGCACTGTGACCGGTACAATCGTCATTGCGCGAAGAAGCCGCTTCTTCGGCTCCAGGAGCCGGAGAGAGCGGCAGCATCGGAAAGGTGAAGAAGGATGCTGTATTGCACTGGGATTGTGTGCGCAGCTTGCCAACTGATAGAAAACAGTACCTTACCACTCTCCTGACTTTTCCAATCACATGAATATTCGATTGGAAGCTGTTTTGGACAACTTTTCTTTTCTTCATGCCAAGCATTTGGCAGACCTCCGCGCAACGTCCAGATCACGATGGGAAAAGTTTTCTGTGCTGGCACACTTCCTCCTTGCCAGACATAGTGGAAAAGCTTTCTGCTAAGATGTAGACCACAAAAGACGCTAAAGACGAAGGTACGATGCTCTCCGGAGCTAAGAGCCGCTCCCGGGCTTCTTTCGGCAGAAGCCGCGCTAAGAGAGCACTGTTACCGGTACAATCGTCTTTGCGCGAAGAAGCCGCTTCTTCGGCTCCGGGAGCCGGAGAGAGCGGCAGCTTCGGAAAGGTGGAGAAGGATGCTGTAGTGCACTGGGATTGTGTGCGCAGCTTGCCAACTGATAGAAAACAGTACCTTACCACTCTCCTGACTTTTCCAATCACATGAATATTCGATTAGAAGCTCTTTTGGACAACTTTTCTTTTCTTCATGCCAAGCACTTGGCAGACCTCCGTGCAACGTTAGAACACGATGGGAGATGTTTTCTGTGCTGGCACACTTTCTCCTTGCCAGACATAGTGGAAAAGCTTTCTGCTAAGATGTAGACCACAAAAGACGCTAAAGACGAAGGTACGATGCTCTCCGGAGCTAAGAGCCGCTCCCGGGCTTCTTTCGGTAGAAGCCGCGCTAAGAGAGCACTGTGACCGGTACAATCGTCATTGCGCGAAGAAGCCGCTTCTTCGGCTCCAGGAGCCGGAGAGAGCGGCAGCATCGGAAAGGTGAAGAAGGATGCTGTATTACATTGGGATTGTGTGCGCAGCTTGCCAACTGATAGAAAACAGTACCTTACCACTCTCCTGACTTTTCCAATCACATGAATATTCGATTGGAAGCTGTTTTGGACAACTTTTCTTTTCTTCATGCCAAGCATTTGGCAGACCTCCGCGCAACGTCCAGATCACGATGGGAAAAGTTTTCTGTGCTGGCACACTTCCTCCTTGCCAGACATAGTGGAAAAGCTTTCTGCTAAGATGTAGACCACAAAAGACGCTAAAGACGAAGGTACGATGCTCTCCGGAGCTAAGAGCCGCTCCCGGGCTTCTTTCGGCAGAAGCCGCGCTAAGAGAGCACTGTTACCGGTACAATCGTCTTTGCGCGAAGAAGCCGCTTCTTCGGCTCCGGGAGCCGGAGAGAGCGGCAGCTTCGGAAAGGTGGAGAAGGATGCTGTAGTGCACTGGGATTGTGTGCGCAGCTTGCCAACTGATAGAAAACAGTACCTTACCACTCTCCTGACTTTTCCAATCACATGAATATTCGATTAGAAGCTCTTTTGGACAACTTTTCTTTTCTTCATGCCAAGCACTTGGCAGACCTCCGTGCAACGTTAGAACACGATGGGAGATGTTTTCTGTGCTGGCACACTTCCTCCTTGCCAGACATAGTGGAAAAGCTTTCTGCTAAGATGTAGACCACAAAAGACGCTAAAGACGAAGGTACGATGCTCTCCGGAGCTAAGAGCCGCTCCCGGGCTTCTTTCGGCAGAAGCCGCTCTAAGAGAGCACTGTGACCGGTACAATCGTCTTTGCGCGAAGAAGCCGCTTCTTCGGCTCCAGGAGCCGGAGAGAGCGGCAGCTTCGGAAAGGTGAAGAAGGATGCTGTATTACATTGGGATTGTGTGCGCAGCTTGCCAACTGATAGAAAACAGTACCTTACCACTCTCCTGACTTTTCCAATCACATGAATATTCGATTGGAAGCTGTTTTGGACAACTTTTCTTTTCTTCATGCCAAGCACTTGGCAGACCTCCGTGCAACGTTAGAACACGATGGGAGATGTTTTCTGTGCTGGCACACTTTCTCCTTGCCAGACATAGTGGAAAAGCTTTTTGCTAAGATGTAGACCACAAAAGACGCTAAAGACGAAGGTACGATGCTCTCCGGAGCTAAGAGCCGCTCCCGGGCTTCTTTCGGCAGAAGCCGCGCTAAGAGAGCACTGTGACCGGTACAATCGTCTTTGCGCGAAGAAGCCGCTTCTTCGGCTCCAGGAGCCGGAGAGAGCGGCAGCATCGGAAAGGTGAAGAAGGATGCTGTATTGCACTGGGATTGTGTGCGCAGCTTGCCAACTGATAGAAAACAGTACCTTACCACTCTCCTGACTTTTCCAATCACATGAATATTCGATTGGAAGCTGTTTTGGACAACTTTTCTTTTCTTCATGCCAAGCATTTGGCAGACCTCCGTGCAACGTCCAGATCACGATGGGAAAAGTTTTCTGTGCTGGCACACTTCCTCCTTGCCAGACATAGTGGAAAAGCTTTCTGCTAAGATGTAGACCACAAAAGACGCTAAAGACGAAGGTACGATGCTCTCCGGAGCTAAGAGCCGCTCCCGGGCTTCTTTCGGCAGAAGCCGCGCTAAGAGAGCACTGTGAGCGGTACAATCGTCTTTGCGCGAAGAAGCCGCTTCTTCGGCTCCAGGAGCCGGAGAGAGCGGCAGCATCGGAAAGGTGAAGAAGGATGCTGTATTGCACTGGGATTGTGTGCGCAGCTTGCCAACTTATAGAAAACAGTACCTTACCACTCTCCTGACTTTTCCAATCACATGAATATTCGATTGGAAGCTGTTTTGGACAACTTTTCTTTTCTTCATGCCAAGCATTTGGCAGACCTCCGCGCAACGTCCAGATCACGATGGGAAAAGTTTTCTGTGCTGGCACACTTCCTCCTTGCCAGACATAGTGGAAAAGCTTTCTGCTAAGATGTAGACCACAAAAGACGCTAAAGACGAAGGTACGATGCTCTCCGGAGCTAAGAGCCGCTCCCGGGCTTCTTTCGGCAGAAGCCGCGCTAAGAGAGCACTGTGACCGGTACAATCGTCTTTGCGCGAAGAAGCCGCTTCTTCGGCTCCGGGAGCCGGAGAGAGCGGCAGCTTCAGAAAGGTGAAGAAGGATGCTGTACAACACTGGGATTGTGTGCGCAGCTTGCCAACTGATAGAAAACAGTACTTTACCACTCTCCTGACTTTTCCAATCACATGAATATTCGATTGGAAGCTGTTTTGGACAACTTTTCTTTTCTTCATGCCAAGCATTTGGCAGACCTCCGTGCAACGTCCAGATCACGATGGGAAAAGTTTTCTGTGCTGGCACACTTCCTCCTTGCCAGACATAGTGGAAAAGCTTTCTGCTAAGATGTAGACCACAAAAGACGCTAAAGACGAAGGTACGATGCTCTCCGGAGCTAAGAGCCGCTCCCGGGCTTCTTTCGGCAGAAGCCGCGCTAAGAGAGCACTGTGACCGGTACAATCGTCTTTGCGCGAAGAAGCCGCTTCTTCGGCTCCAGGAGCCGGAGAGAGCGGCAGCATCGGAAAGGTGAAGAAGGATGCGGTATTGCACTGGGATTGTGTGCGCAGCTTGCCAACTTATAGAAAACAGTACCTTACCACTCTCCTGACTTTTCCAATCACATGAATATTCGATTGGAAGCTGTTTTGGACAACTTTTCTTTTCTTCATGCCAAGCATTTGGCAGACCTCCGCGCAACGTCCAGATCACGATGGGAAAAGTTTTCTGTGCTGGCACACTTCCTCCTTGCCAGACATAGTGGAAAAGCTTTCTGCTAAGATGTAGACCACAAAAGACGCTAAAGACGAAGATACGATGCTCTCCGGAGCTAAGAGCCGCTCCCGGGCTTCTTTCGGCAGAAGCCGCGCTAAGAGAGCCCTGTGACCGGTACAATCGTCTTTGCGCGAAGAAGCCGCTTCTTCGGCTCCAGGAGCCGGAGAGAGCGGCAGCATCGGAAAGGTGAAGAAGGATGCTGTATTGCACTGGGATTGTGTGCGCAGCTTGCCAACTGATAGAAAACAGTACCTTACCACTCTTCTGACTTTTCCAATCACATGAATATTCGATTGGAAGCTGTTTTGGACAACTTTTCTTTTCTTCATGCCAAGCACTTGGCAGACCTCCGTGCAACGTTAGAACACGATGGGAGATGTTTTCTGTGCTGGCACACTTTCTCCTTGCCAGACATAGTGGAAAAGCTTTCTGCTAAGATGTAGACCACAAAAGACGCTAAAGACGAAGGTACGATGCTCTCCGGAGCTAAGAGCCGCTCCCGGGCTTCTTTCGGCAGAAGCCGCGCTAAGAGAGCACTGTGAGCGGTACAATCGTCTTTGCGCGAAGAAGCCGCTTCTTCGGCTCCAGGAGCCGGAGAGAGCGGCAGCATCGGAAAGGTGAAGAAGGATGCTGTATTGCACTGGGATTGTGTGCGCAGCTTGCCAACTGATAGAAAACAGTACCTTACCACTCTCCTGACTTTTCCAATCACATGAATATTCGATTGGAAGCTGTTTTGGACAACTTTTCTTTTCTTCATGCCAAGCATTTGGCAGACCTCCGCGCAACGTCCAGATCACGATGGGAAAAGTTTTCTGTGCTGGCACACTTCCTCCTTGCCAGACATAGTGGAAAAGCTTTCTGCTAAGATGTAGACCACAAAAGACGCTAAAGACGAAGGTACGATGCTCTCCGGAGCTAAGAGCCGCTCCCGGGCTTCTTTCGGCAGAAGCCGCGCTAAGAGAGCACTGTTACCGGTACAATCGTCTTTGCGCGAAGAAGCCGCTTCTTCGGCTCCGGGAGCCGGAGAGAGCGGCAGCTTCGGAAAGGTGGAGAAGGATGCTGTAGTGCACTGGGATTGTGTGCGCAGCTTGCCAACTGATAGAAAACAGTACCTTACCACTCTCCTGACTTTTCCAATCACATGAATATTCGATTAGAAGCTCTTTTGGACAACTTTTCTTTTCTTCATGCCAAGAACTTGGCAGACCTCCGTGCAACGTTAGAACACGATGGGAGATGTTTTCTGTGCTGGCGCAGGTTTTTCTTGCCAGACATAGTGGAAAAGCTTTTTGCTAAGATGTATACCACAAAAGACGCTAAAGACGAAGGTACGATGCTCTCCGGAGCTAAGCGCCGCTCCCGGGCGTCTTTCGGCAGAAGCCGCGCTAAGAGAGCACTGTGACCGGTACAATCGTCTTTGCGCGAAGAAGCCGCTTCTTCGGCTCCAGGAGCCGGAGAGAGCGGCAGCATCGGAAAGGTGAAGAAGGATGCTGTATTGCACTGGGATTGTGTGCGCAGCTTGCCAACTGATGGAAAACAGTACCTTACCACTCTCCTGACTTTTCCAATCACATGAATATTCGATTGGAAGCTCTTTCGGACAGCTTTTCTTCTCTTCATGCCAAACACTTGCAGACCTCCGTGCAACGTCCAGAACACGATGGGAGATGTTTTCTGTGCTGGCACACTTTCTCCTTGCCAGATGTAGTGGAAAAGCTTTTTGCTAAGATGTAGACCACAAAAGACGCTAAAGACGAAGGTACGATGCTCTCGGGGGCTAAGAGCCGCTCCCAGGCTTCTTTCGGCAGAAGCCGCGCTAAGAGAGCCCTGTGACCGGTACAATCGTCTTTGCGCGAAGAAGCCGCTTCTTCGGCTCCAGGAGCCGGAGAGAGCGGCAGCTTCGGAAAGGTGAAGAAGGATGCTGTATTACATTGGGATTGTGTGCGCAGCTTGCCAACTGATAGAAAACAGTACCTTACCACTCTCCTGACTTTTCCAATCACATGAATATTCGATTTGGAAGCTCTTTTGGACAACTTTTCTTTTCTTCATGCCAAGCACTTGGCAGACCTCCGTGCAACGTTAGAACACGATGGGAGATGTTTTCTGTGCTGGCACACTTCCTCCTTGCCAGACATAGTGGAAAAGCTTTCTGCTAAGATGTAGACCACAAAAGACGCTAAAGACGAAGGTTCGATGCTCTCCGGAGCTAAGAGCCGCTCCCGGGCTTCTTTCGGCAGAAGCCGCGCTAAGAGAGCACTGTGACCGGTACAATCGTCTTTGCGCGAAGAAGCCGCTTCTTCGGCTCCAGGAGCCGGAGAGAGCGGCAGCATCGGAAAGGTGAAGAAGGATGCTGTATTGCACTGGGATTGTGTGTGCATCTTGCCAATTGATAGAAAACAGTACCTTACCACTCTCCTGACTTTTCCAATCACATGAATATTCGATTACAAGCTGTTTTGGACAGCTGTTCTTTTCTTCATGCCAAACACTTGCAGACCTCCGTGCAACGTTAGAACACGATGGGAGATGTTTTCTGTGCTGGCACACTTTCTCCTTGCCAGACATAGTTGAAAAGCTTTTTGCTAAGATGTAGACCACTAAAGACACTAAAGACGAAGGTACGATGCTCTCCGGAGCTAAGAGCCGCTCCCGGGCTTCTTTCGGCAGAAGCCGCGCTAAGAGAGCACTGTTACCGGTACAATCGTCTTTGCGCGAAGAAGCCGCTTCTTCGGCTCCAGGAGCCGGAGAGAGCGGCAGCTTCGGAAAGGTGAAGAAGGATGCTGTATTACATTGGGATTGTGTGCGCAGCTTGCCAACTGATAGAAAACAGTACCTTACCACTCTCCTGACTTTTCCAATCACATGAATATTCGATTGGAAGCTGTTTTGGACAACTTTTCTTTTCTTCATGCCAAGCACTTGGCAGACCTCCGTGCAACGTTAGAACACGATGGGAGATGTTTTCTGTGCTGGCACACTTTCTCCTTGCCAGACATAGTGGAAAAGCTTTTTGCTAAGATGTAGACCACAAAAGACGCTAAAGACGAAGGTACGATGCTCTCCGGAGCTAAGAGCCGCTCCCGGGCTTCTTTCGGCAGAAGCCGCGCTAAGAGAGCACTGTGACCGGTACAATCATCTTTGCGCGAAGAAGCCGCTTCTTCGGCTCCAGGAGCCGGAGAGAGCGGCAGCATCGGAAAGGTGAAGAAGGATGCTGTATTGCACTGGGATTGTGTGCGCAGCTTGCCAACTGATAGAAAACAGTACCTTACCACTCTCCTGACTTTTCCAATCACATGAATATTCGATTGGAAGCTGTTTTGGACAACTTTTCTTTTCTTCATGCCAAGCACTTGGCAGACCTCCGCGCAACGTCCAGATCACGATGGGAAAAGTTTTCTGTGCTGGCACACTTCCTCCTTGCCAGACATAGTGGAAAAGCTTTCTGCTAAGATGTAGACCACAAAAGACGCTAAAGACGAAGGTACGATGCTCTCCGGAGCTAAGAGCCGCTCCCGGGCTTCTTTCGGCAGAAGCCGCGCTAAGAGAGCACTGTGACCGGTACAATCGTCTTTGCGCGAAGAAGCCGCTTCTTCGGCTCCAGGAGCCGGAGAGAGCGGCAGCTTCAGAAAGGTGAAGAAGGATGCTGTACAACACTGGGATTGTGTGCGCAGCTTGCCAACTGATAGAAAACAGTACCTTACCACTCTCCTGACTTTTCCAATCACATGAATATTCGATTGGAAGCTGTTTTGGACAACTTTTCTTTTCTTCATGCCAAGCATTTGGCAGACCTCCGTGCAACGTCCAGATCACGATGGGAAAAGTTTTCTGTGCTGGCACACTTCCTCCTTGCCAGACATAGTGGAAAAGCTTTCTGCTAAGATGTAGACCACAAAAGACGCTAAAGACGAAGGTACGATGCTCTCCGGAGCTAAGAGCCGCTCCCGGGCTTCTTTCGGCAGAAGCCGCGCTAAGAGAGCACTGTGACCGGTACAATCGTCTTTGCGCGAAGAAGCCGCTTCTTCGGCTCCAGGAGCCGGAGAGAGCGGCAGCATCGGAAAGGTGAAGAAGGATGCTGTATTGCACTGGGATTGTGTGCGCAGCTTGCCAACTGATAGAAAACAGTACCTTACCACTCTTCTGACTTTTCCAATCACATGAATATTCGATTGGAAGCTGTTTTGGACAACTTTTCTTTTCTTCATGCCAAGCACTTGGCAGACCTCCGTGCAACGTTAGAACACGATGGGAGATGTTTTCTGTGCTGGCACACTTTCTCCTTGCCAGACATAGTGGAAAAGCTTTCTGCTAAGATGTAGACCACAAAAGACGCTAAAGACGAAGGTACGATGCTCTCCGGAGCTAAGAGCCGCTCCCGGGCTTCTTTCGGTAGAAGCCGCGCTAAGAGAGCACTGTGACCGGTACAATCGTCATTGCGCGAAGAAGCCGCTTCTTCGGCTCCAGGAGCCGGAGAGAGCGGCAGCATCGGAAAGGTGAAGAAGGATGCTGTATTGCACTGGGATTGTGTGCGCAGCTTGCCAACTGATAGAAAACAGTACCTTACCACTCTCCTGACTTTTCCAATCACATGAATATTCGATTGGAAGCTGTTTTGGACAACTTTTCTTTTCTTCATGCCAAGCATTTGGCAGACCTCCGCGCAACGTCCAGATCACGATGGGAAAAGTTTTCTGTGCTGGCACACTTCCTCCTTGCCAGACATAGTGGAAAACCTTTCTGCTAAGATGTAGACCACAAAAGACGCTAAAGACGAAGGTACGATGCTCTCCGGAGCTAAGAGCCGCTCCCGGGCTTCTTTCGGCAGAAGCCGCGCTAAGAGAGCACTGTGACCGGTACAATCGTCTTTGCGCGAAGAAGCCGCTTCTTCGGCTCCGGGAGCCGGAGAGAGCGGCAGCTTCGGAAAGGTGGAGAAGGATGCTGTAGTGCACTGGGATTGTGTGCGCAGCTTGCCAACTGATAGAAAACAGTACCTTACCACTCTCCTGACTTTTCCAATCACATGAATATTCGATTAGAAGCTCTTTTGGACAACTTTTCTTTTCTTCATGCCAAGCACTTGGCAGACCTCCGTGCAACGTTAGAACACGATGGGAGATGTTTTCTGTGCTGGCGCAGGTTTTTCTTGCCAGACATAGTGGAAAAGCTTTTTGCTAAGATGTATACCACAAAAGACGCTAAAGACGAAGGTACGATGCTCTCCGGAGCTAAGCGCCGCTCCCGGGCGTCTTTCGGCAGAAGCCGCGCTAAGAGAGCACTGTGAGCGGTACAATCGTCTTTGCGCGAAGAAGCCGCTTCTTCGGCTCCAGGAGCCGGAGAGAGCGGCAGCATCGGAAAGGTGAAGAAGGATGCTGTATTGCACTGGGATTGTGTGCGCAGCTTGCCAACTGATGGAAAACAGTACCTTACCACTCTCCTGACTTTTCCAATCACATGAATATTCGATTGGAAGCTCTTTCAGACAGCTTTTCTTCTCTTCATGCCAAACACTTGCAGACCTCCGTGCAACGTCCAGAACACGATGGGAGATGTTTTCTGTGCTGGCACACTTTCTCCTTGCCAGATGTAGTGGAAAAGCTTTTTGCTAAGATATAGACCACAAAAGACGCTAAAGACGAAGGTACGATGCTCTCGGGGGCTAAGAGCCGCTCCCAGGCTTCTTTCGGCAGAAGCCGCGCTAAGAGAGCACTGTGACCGGTACAATCGTCTTTGCGCGAAGAAGCCGCTTCTTCGGCTCCAGGAGCCGGAGAGAGCGGCAGCATCGGAAAGGTGAAGAAGGATGCTGTATTGCACTGGGATTGTGTGCGCAGCTTGCCAACTGATGGAAAACAGTACCTTACCACTCTCCTGACTTTTCCAATCACATGAATATTCGATTGGAAGCTCTTTCGGACAGCTTTTCTTCTCTTCATGCCAAACACTTGCAGACCTCCGTGCAACGTCCAGAACACGATGGGAGATGTTTTCTGTGCTGGCACACTTTCTCCTTGCCAGATGTAGTGGAAAAGCTTTTTGCTAAGATGTAGACCACAAAAGACGCTAAAGACGAAGGTACGATGCTCTCGGGGGCTAAGAGCCGCTCCCAGGCTTCTTTCGGCAGAAGCCGCGCTAAGAGAGCCCTGTGACCGGTACAATCGTCTTTGCGCGAAGAAGCCGCTTCTTCGGCTCCAGGAGCCGGAGAGAGCGGCAGCTTCGGAAAGGTGAAGAAGGATGCTGTATTGCACTGGGATTGTGTGCGCAGCTTGCCAACTGATAGAAAACAGTACCTTACCACTCTCCTGACTTTTCCAATCACATGAATATTCGATTTGGAAGCTCTTTTGGACAACTTTTCTTTTCTTCATGCCAAGCACTTGGCAGACCTCCGTGCAACGTTAGAACACGATGGGAGATGTTTTCTGTGCTGGCACACTTCCTCCTTGCCAGACATAGTGGAAAAGCTTTCTGCTAAGATGTAGACCACAAAAGACGCTAAAGACGAAGGTTCGATGCTCTCCGGAGCTAAGAGCCGCTCCCGGGCTTCTTTCGGCAGAAGCCGCGCTAAGAGAGCACTGTGACCGGTACAATCGTCTTTGCGCGAAGAAGCCGCTTCTTCGGCTCCAGGAGCCGGAGAGAGCGGCAGCATCGGAAAGGTGAAGAAGGATGCTGTATTGCACTGGGATTGTGTGTGCATCTTGCCAATTGATAGAAAACAGTACCTTACCACTCTCCTGACTTTTCCAATCACATGAATATTCGATTACAAGCTGTTTTGGACAGCTGTTCTTTTCTTCATGCCAAACACTTGCAGACCTCCGTGCAACGTTAGAACACGATGGGAGATGTTTTCTGTGCTGGCACACTTTCTCCTTGCCAGACATAGTTGAAAAGCTTTTTGCTAAGATGTAGACCACTAAAGACACTAAAGACGAAGGTACGATGCTCTCCGGAGCTAAGAGCCGCTCCCGGGCTTCTTTCGGCAGAAGCCGCGCTAAGAGAGCACTGTTACCGGTACAATCGTCTTTGCGCGAAGAAGCCGCTTCTTCGGCTCCAGGAGCCGGAGAGAGCGGCAGCTTCGGAAAGGTGAAGAAGGATGCTGTATTACATTGGGATTGTGTGCGCAGCTTGCCAACTGATAGAAAACAGTACCTTACCACTCTCCTGACTTTTCCAATCACATGAATATTCGATTGGAAGCTGTTTTGGACAACTTTTCTTTTCTTCATGCCAAGCACTTGGCAGACCTCCGTGCAACGTTAGAACACGATGGGAGATGTTTTCTGTGCTGGCACACTTTCTCCTTGCCAGACATAGTGGAAAAGCTTTTTGCTAAGATGTAGACCACAAAAGACGCTAAAGACGAAGGTACGATGCTCTCCGGAGCTAAGAGCCGCTCCCGGGCTTCTTTCGGCAGAAGCCGCGCTAAGAGAGCACTGTGACCGGTACAATCATCTTTGCGCGAAGAAGCCGCTTCTTCGGCTCCAGGAGCCGGAGAGAGCGGCAGCATCGGAAAGGTGAAGAAGGATGCTGTATTGCACTGGGATTGTGTGCGCAGCTTGCCAACTGATAGAAAACAGTACCTTACCACTCTCCTGACTTTTCCAATCACATGAATATTCGATTGGAAGCTGTTTTGGACAACTTTTCTTTTCTTCATGCCAAGCACTTGGCAGACCTCCGCGCAACGTCCAGATCACGATGGGAAAAGTTTCCTGTGCTGGCACACTTCCTCCTTGCCAGACATAGTGGAAAAGCTTTCTGCTAAGATGTAGACCACAAAAGACGCTAAAGACGAAGGTACGATGCTCTCCGGAGCTAAGAGCCGCTCCCGGGCTTCTTTCGGCAGAAGCCGCGCTAAGAGAGCACTGTGACCGGTACAATCGTCTTTGCGCGAAGAAGCCGCTTCTTCGGCTCCAGGAGCCGGAGAGAGCGGCAGCTTCAGAAAGGTGAAGAAGGATGCTGTACAACACTGGGATTGTGTGCGCAGCTTGCCAACTGATAGAAAACAGTACCTTACCACTCTCCTGACTTTTCCAATCACATGAATATTCGATTGGAAGCTGTTTTGGACAACTTTTCTTTTCTTCATGCCAAGCATTTGGCAGACCTCCGTGCAACGTCCAGATCACGATGGGAAAAGTTTTCTGTGCTGGCACACTTCCTCCTTGCCAGACATAGTGGAAAAGCTTTCTGCTAAGATGTAGACCACAAAAGACGCTAAAGACGAAGGTACGATGCTCTCCGGAGCTAAGAGCCGCTCCCGGGCTTCTTTCGGCAGAAGCCGCGCTAAGAGAGCACTGTGACCGGTACAATCGTCTTTGCGCGAAGAAGCCGCTTCTTCGGCTCCAGGAGCCGGAGAGAGCGGCAGCATCGGAAAGGTGAAGAAGGATGCTGTATTGCACTGGGATTGTGTGCGCAGCTTGCCAACTGATAGAAAACAGTACCTTACCACTCTTCTGACTTTTCCAATCACATGAATATTCGATTGGAAGCTGTTTTGGACAACTTTTCTTTTCTTCATGCCAAGCACTTGGCAGACCTCCGGGCAACGTTAGAACACGATGGGAGATGTTTTCTGTGCTGGCACACTTTCTCCTTGCCAGACATAGTGGAAAAGCTTTCTGCTAAGATGTAGACCACAAAAGACGCTAAAGACGAAGGTACGATGCTCTCCGGAGCTAAGAGCCGCTCCCGGGCTTCTTTCGGTAGAAGCCGCGCTAAGAGAGCACTGTGACCGGTACAATCGTCATTGCGCGAAGAAGCCGCTTCTTCGGCTCCAGGAGCCGGAGAGAGCGGCAGCATCGGAAAGGTGAAGAAGGATGCTGTATTGCACTGGGATTGTGTGCGCAGCTTGCCAACTGATAGAAAACAGTACCTTACCACTCTCCTGACTTTTCCAATCACATGAATATTCGATTGGAAGCTGTTTTGGACAACTTTTCTTTTCTTCATGCCAAGCATTTGGCAGACCTCCGCGCAACGTCCAGATCACGATGGGAAAAGTTTTCTGTGCTGGCACACTTCCTCCTTGCCAGACATAGTGGAAAAGCTTTCTGCTAAGATGTAGACCACAAAAGACGCTAAAGACGAAGGTACGATGCTCTCCGGAGCTAAGAGCCGCTCCCGGGCTTCTTTCGGCAGAAGCCGCGCTAAGAGAGCACTGTTACCGGTACAATCGTCTTTGCGCGAAGAAGCCGCTTCTTCGGCTCCGGGAGCCGGAGAGAGCGGCAGCTTCGGAAAGGTGGAGAAGGATGCTGTAGTGCACTGGGATTGTGTGCGCAGCTTGCCAACTGATAGAAAACAGTACCTTACCACTCTCCTGACTTTTCCAATCACATGAATATTCGATTAGAAGCTCTTTTGGACAACTTTTCTTTTCTTCATGCCAAGCACTTGGCAGACCTCCGTGCAACGTTAGAACACGATGGGAGATGTTTTCTGTGCTGGCGCAGGTTTTTCTTGCCAGACATAGTGGAAAAGCTTTTTGCTAAGATGTATACCACAAAAGACGCTAAAGACGAAGGTACGATGCTCTCCGGAGCTAAGCGCCGCTCCCGGGCGTCTTTCGGCAGAAGCCGCGCTAAGAGAGCACTGTGAGCGGTACAATCGTCTTTGCGCGAAGAAGCCGCTTCTTCGGCTCCAGGAGCCGGAGAGAGCGGCAGCATCGGAAAGGTGAAGAAGGATGCTGTATTGCACTGGGATTGTGTGCGCAGCTTGCCAACTGATGGAAAACAGTACCTTACCACTCTCCTGACTTTTCCAATCACATGAATATTCGATTGGAAGCTCTTTCAGACAGCTTTTCTTCTCTTCATGCCAAACACTTGCAGACCTCCGTGCAACGTCCAGAACACGATGGGAGATGTTTTCTGTGCTGGCACACTTTCTCCTTGCCAGATGTAGTGGAAAAGCTTTTTGCTAAGATATAGACCACAAAAGACGCTAAAGACGAAGGTACGATGCTCTCGGGGGCTAAGAGCCGCTCCCAGGCTTCTTTCGGCAGAAGCCGCGCTAAGAGAGCACTGTGACCGGTACAATCGTCTTTGCGCGAAGAAGCCGCTTCTTCGGCTCCAGGAGCCGGAGAGAGCGGCAGCTTCCGAAAGGTGAAGAAGGATGCTGTATTGCACTGGGATTGTGTGTGCAGCTTGCCAATTGATAGAAAACAGTACCTTACCACTCTCCTGACTTTTCCAATCACATGAATATTCGATTGGAAGCTGTTTTGGACAGCTGTTCTTTTCTTCATGCCAAACACTTGCAGACCTCCGTGCAACGTTAGAACACGATGGGAGATGTTTTCTGTGCTGGCACACTTTCTCCTTGCCAGACATAGTTGAAAAGCTTTTTGCTAAGATGTAGACCACTAAAGACACTAAAAACGAAGGTACGATGCTCTCCGGAGCTAAGAGCCGCTCCCGGGCTTCTTTCGGCAGAAGCCGCGCTAAGAGAGCACTGTTACCGGTACAATCGTCTTTGCGCGAAGAAGCCGCTTCTTCGGCTCCAGGAGCCGGAGAGAGCGGCAGCTTCGGAAAGGTGAAGAAGGATGCTGTATTACATTGGGATTGTGTGCGCAGCTTGCCAACTGATAGAAAACAGTACCTTACCACTCTCCTGACTTTTCCAATCACATGAATATTCGATTGGAAGCTGTTTCGGACAACTTTTCTTTTCTTCATGCCAAGCATTTGGCAGACCTCCGTGCAACGTCCAGATCACGATGGGAAAAGTTTTCTGTGCTGGCACACTTCCTCCTTGCCAGACATAGTGGAAAAGCTTTCTGCTAAGATGTAGACCACAAAAGACGCTAAAGACGAAGGTACGATGCTCTCCGGAGCTAAGAGCCGCTCCCGGGCTTCTTTCGGCAGAAGCCGCGCTAAGAGAGCACTGTGACCGGTACAATCATCTTTGCGCGAAGAAGCCGCTTCTTCGGCTCCAGGAGCCGGAGAGAGCGGCAGCATCGGAAAGGTGAAGAAGGATGCTGTATTGCACTGGGATTGTGTGCGCAGCTTGCCAACTGATAGAAAACAGTACCTTACCACTCTCCTGACTTTTCCAATCACATGAATATTCGATTGGAAGCTGTTTTGGACAACTTTTCTTTTCTTCATGCCAAGCATTTGGCAGACCTCCGCGCAACGTCCAGATCACGATGGGAAAAGTTTTCTGTGCTGGCACACTTCCTCCTTGCCAGACATAGTGGAAAAGCTTTCTGCTAAGATGTAGACCACAAAAGACGCTAAAGACGAAGGTACGATGCTCTCCGGAGCTAAGAGCCGCTCCCGGGCTTCTTTCGGCAGAAGCCGCGCTAAGAGAGCACTGTGACCGGTACAATCGTCTTTGCGCGAAGAAGCCGCTTCTTCGGCTCCAGGAGCCGGAGAGAGCGGCAGCTTCAGAAAGGTGAAGAAGGATGCTGTACAACACTGGGATTGTGTGCGCAGCTTGCCAACTGATAGAAAACAGTACCTTACCACTCTCCTGACTTTTCCAATCACATGAATATTCGATTGGAAGCTGTTTTGGACATCTTTTCTTTTCTTCATGCCAAGCATTTGGCAGACCTCCGTGCAACGTCCAGATCACGATGGGAAAAGTTTTCTGTGCTGGCACACTTCCTCCTTGCCAGACATAGTGGAAAAGCTTTCTGCTAAGATGTAGACCACAAAAGACGCTAAAGACGAAGGTACGATGCTCTCCGGAGCTAAGAGCCGCTCCCGGGCTTCTTTCGGCAGAAGCCGCGCTAAGAGAGCACTGCGACCGGTACAATCGTCTTTGCGCGAAGAAGCCGCTTCTTCGGCTCCAGGAGCCGGAGAGAGCGGCAGCATCGGAAAGGTGAAGAAGGATGCTGTATTGCACTGGGATTGTGTGCGCAGCTTGCCAACTGATAGAAAACAGTACCTTACCACTCTCCTGACTTTTCCAATCACATGAATATTCGATTGGAAGCTGTTTTGGACAACTTTTCTTTTCTTCATGCCAAGCACTTGGCAGACCTCCGGGCAACGTTAGAACACGATGGGAGATGTTTTCTGTGCTGGCACACTTTCTCCTTTCCAGACATAGTGGAAAAGCTTTCTGCTAAGATGTAGACCACAAAAGACGCTAAAGACGAAGGTACGATGCTCTCCGGAGCTAAGAGCCGCTCCCGGGCTTCTTTCAGTAGAAGCCGCGCTAAGAGAGCACTGTGACCGGTACAATCGTCATTGCGCGAAGAAGCCGCTTCTTCGGCTCCAGGAGCCGGAGAGAGCGGCAGCATCGGAAAGGTGAAGAAGGAAGCTGTACAACACTGGGATTGTGTGCGCAGCTTGCCAACTGATAGAAAACAGTACCTTACCACTCTCCTGACTTTTCCAATCACATGAATATTCGATTGGAAGCTGTTTTGGACAACTTTTCTTTTCTTCATGCCAAGCATTTGGCAGACCTCCGCGCAACGTCCAGATCACGATGGGAAAAGTTTTCTGTGCTGGCACACTTCCTCCTTGCCAGACATAGTGGAAAAGCTTTCTGCTAAGATGTAGACCACAAAAGACGCTAAAGACGAAGGTACGATGCTCTCCGGAGCTAAGAGCCGCTCCCGGGCTTCTTTCGGCAGAAGCCGCGCTAAGAGAGCACTGTTACCGGTACAATCGTCTTTGCGCGAAGAAGCCGCTTCTTCGGCTCCGGGAGCCGGAGAGAGCGGCAGCTTCGGAAAGGTGGAGAAGGATGCTGTAGTGCACTGGGATTGTGTGCGCAGCTTGCCAACTGATAGAAAACAGTACCTTACCACTCTCCTGACTTTTCCAATCACATGAATATTCGATTAGAAGCTCTTTTGGACAACTTTTCTTTTCTTCATGCCAAGCACTTGGCAGACCTCCGTGCAACGTTAGAACACGATGGGAGATGTTTTCTGTGCTGGCGCAGGTTTTTCTTGCCAGACATAGTGGAAAAGCTTTTTGCTAAGATGTATACCACAAAAGACGCTAAAGACGAAGGTACGATGCTCTCCGGAGCTAAGCGCCGCTCCCGGGCGTCTTTCGGCAGAAGCCGCGCTAAGAGAGCACTGTGACCGGTACAATCGTCTTTGCGCGAAGAAGCCGCTTCTTCGGCTCCAGGAGCCGGAGAGAGCGGCAGCATCGGAAAGGTGAAGAAGGATGCTGTATTGCACTGGGATTGTGTGCGCAGCTTGCCAACTGATGGAAAACAGTACCTTACCACTCTCCTGACTTTTCCAATCACGTGAATATTCGATTGGAAGCTCTTTCGGACAGCTTTTCTTCTCTTCATGCCAAACACTTGCAGACCTCCGTGCAACGTCCAGATCACGATGGGAGATGTTTTCTGTGCTGGCACACTTTCTCCTTGCCAGATGTAGTGGAAAAGCTTTTTGCTAAGATGTAGACCACAAAAGACGCTAAAGACGAAGGTACGATGCTCTCGGGGGCTAAGAGCCGCTCCCAGGCTTCTTTCGGCAGAAGCCGCGCTAAGAGAGCCCTGT
Source organism: Ammospiza nelsoni (assembly GCF_027579445.1). Classification (NCBI taxonomy): domain Eukaryota; kingdom Metazoa; phylum Chordata; class Aves; order Passeriformes; family Passerellidae; genus Ammospiza; species Ammospiza nelsoni. The sequence goes on along the minus strand of NC_080637.1, from coordinate 55,374,077 downwards.
GACCGGTACAATCGTCTTTGCGCGAAGAAGCCGCTTCTTCGGCTCCAGGAGCCGGAGAGAGCGGCAGCTTCGGAAAGGTGAAGAAGGATGCTGTGTTACATTGGGATTGTGTGCGCAGCTTGCCAACTGATAGAAAACAGTACCTTACCACTCTCCTGACTTTTCCAATCACATGAATATTCCAATGGAAGCTGTTTTGGACAACTTTTCTTTTCTTCATGCCAAGCACTTGGCAGACCTCCGTGCAACGTTAGAACACGATGGGAGATGTTTTCTGTGCTGGCACACTTCCTCCTTGCCAGACATAGTGGAAAAGCTTTCTGCTAAGATGTAGACCACAAAAGACGCTAAAGACGAAGGTACGATGCTCTCCGGAGCTAAGAGCCGCTCCCGGGCTTCTTTCGGCAGAAGCCGCGCTAAGAGAGCACTGTGAGCGGTACAATCGTCTTTGCGCGAAGAAGCCGCTTCCTCGGCTCCAGGAGCCGGAGAGAGCGGCAGCTTCCGAAAGGTGAAGAAGGATGCTGTATTACATTGGGATTGTGTGCGCAGCTTGCCAACTGATAGAAAACAGTACTTTACCACTCTTCTGACTTTTCCAATCACATGAATATTCGATTGGAAGCTGTTTTGGACAACTTTTCTTTTCTTCATGCCAAGCATTTGGCAGACCTCCGTGCAACGTCCAGATCACGATGGGAAAAGTTTTCTGTGCTGGCACACTTTCTCCTTGCCAGACATAGTGGAAAAGCTTTCTGCTAAGATGTAGACCACAAAAGACGCTAAAGACGAAGGTACGATGCTCTCCGGAGCTAAGAGCCGCTCCCGAGCTTCTTTCGGCAGAAGCCGCGCTAAGAGAGCACTGTGACCGGTACAATCGTCTTTGCGCGAAGAAGCCGCTTCTTCGGCTCCAGGAGCCGGAGAGAGCGGCAGCTTCAAAAAGGTGAAGAAGGATGCTGTACAACACTGGGATTGTGTGCGCAGCTTGCCAACTGATAGAAAACAGTACTTTACCACTCTCCTGACTTTTCCAATCACATGAATATTCGATTGGAAGCTGTTTTGGACAACTTTTCTTTTCTTCATGCCAAGCATTTGGCAGACCTCCGTGCAACGTCCAGATCACGATGGGAAAAGTTTTCTGTGCTGGCACACTTCCTCCTTGCCAGACATAGTGGAAAAGCTTTCTGCTAAGATGTAGACCACAAAAGACGCTAAAGACGAAGGTACGATGCTCTCCGGAGCTAAGAGCCGCTCCCGGGCTTCTTTCGGCAGAAGCCGCGCTAAGAGAGCACTGTGACCGGTACAATCGTCTTTGCGCGAAGAAGCCGCTTCTTCGGCTCCAGGAGCCGGAGAGAGCGGCAGCTTCAGAAAGGTGAAGAAGGATGCTGTACAACACTGGGATTGTGTGCGCAGCTTGCCAACTGATAGAAAACAGTACCTTACCACTCTCCTGACTTTTCCAATCACATGAATATTCGATTGGAAGATCTTTTGGACAGCTTTTCTTTTCTTCATGCCAAACACTTGCAGACCTCCGTGCAACGTCCAGAACACGATGGGAGATGTTTTCTGTGCTGGCACAGTTTCTCCTTGCCAGATGTAGTGGAAAAGCTTTCTGCTAAGATGTAGACCACAAAAGACGCTAAAGACGAAGGTACGATGCTCTCGGGGGCTAAGAGCCGCTCCCAGGCTTCTTTCGGCAGAAGCCGCGCTAAGAGAGCCCTGTGACCGGTACAATCGTCTTTGCGCGAAGAAGCCGCTTCTTCGGCTCCAGGAGCCGGAGAGAGCGGCAGCTTCGGAAAGGTGAAGAAGGATGCTGTATTACATTGGGATTGTGTGCGCAGCTTGCCAACTGATAGAAAACAGTACCTTACCACTCTCCTGACTTTTCCAATCACATGAATATTCGATTGGAAGCTGTTTCGGACAACTTTTCTTTTCTTCATGCCAAGCACTTGGCAGACCTCCGTGCAACGTTAGAACACGATGGGAGATGTTTTCTGTGCTGGCACACTTTCTCCTTGCCAGACATAGTGGAAAAGCTTTTTGCTAAGATGTAGACCACAAAAGACGCTAAAGACGAAGGTACGATGCTCTCCGGAGCTAAGAGCCGCTCCCGGGCTTCTTTCGGCAGAAGCCGCGCTAAGAGAGCACTGTGACCGGTACAATCATCTTTGCGCGAAGAAGCCGCTTCTTCGGCTCCAGGAGCCGGAGAGAGCGGCAGCATCGGAAAGGTGAAGAAGGATGCTGTATTGCACTGGGATTGTGTGCGCAGCTTGCCAACTGATAGAAAACAGTACCTTACCACTCTCCTGACTTTTCCAATCACATGAATATTCGATTGGAAGCTGTTTTGGACAACTTTTCTTTTCTTCATGCCAAGCATTTGGCAGACCTCCGTGCAACGTCCAGATCACGATGGGAAAAGTTTTCTGTGCTGGCACACTTCCTCCTTGCCAGACATAGTGGAAAAGCTTTCTGCTAAGATGTAGACCACAAAAGACGCTAAAGACGAAGGTACGATGCTCTCCGGAGCTAAGAGCCGCTCCCGGGCTTCTTTCGGCAGAAGCCGCGCTAAGAGAGCACTGTGAGCGGTACAATCGTCTTTGCGCGAAGAAGCCGCTTCTTCGGCTCCAGAAGCCGGAGAGAGCGGCAGCATCGGAAAGGTGAAGAAGGATGCTGTATTGCACTGGGATTGTGTGCGCAGCTTGCCAACTGATAGAAAACAGTACCTTACCACTCTCCTGACTTTTCCAATCACATGAATATTCGATTGGAAGCTGTTTTGGACAACTTTTCTTTTCTTCATGCCAAGCACTTGGCAGACCTCCGCGCAACGTCCAGATCACGATGGGAAAAGTTTTCTGTGCTGGCACACTTCCTCCTTGCCAGACATAGTGGAAAAGCTTTCTGCTAAGATGTAGACCACAAAAGACGCTAAAGACGAAGGTACGATGCTCTCCGGAGCTAAGAGCCGCTCCCGGGCTTCTTTCGGCAGAAGCCGCGCTAAGAGAGCACTGTGACCGGTACAATCGTCTTTGCGCGAAGAAGCCGCTTCTTCGGCTCCAGGAGCCGGAGAGAGCGGCAGCATCGGAAAGGTGAAGAAGGATGCTGTATTGCACTGGGATTGTGTGCGCAGCTTGCCAACTTATAGAAAACAGTACCTTACCACTCTCCTGACTTTTCCAATCACATGAATATTCGATTGGAAGCTGTTTTGGACAACTTTTCTTTTCTTCATGCCAAGCACTTGGCAGACCTCCGCGCAACGTCCAGATCACGATGGGAAAAGTTTTCTGTGCTGGCACACTTCCTCCTTGCCAGACATAGTGGAAAAGCTTTCTGCTAAGATGTAGACCACAAAAGACGCTAAAGACGAAGGTACGATGCTCTCCGGAGCTAAGAGCCGCTCCCGGGCTTCTTTCGGCAGAAGCCGCGCTAAGAGAGCACTGTGACCGGTACAATCGTCTTTGCGCGAAGAAGCCGCTTCTTCGGCTCCAGGAGCCGGAGAGAGCGGCAGCTTCAGAAAGGTGAAGAAGGATGCTGTACAACACTGGGATTGTGTGCGCAGCTTGCCAACTGATAGAAAACAGTACCTTACCACTCTCCTGACTTTTCCAATCACATGAATATTCGATTGGAAGCTGTTTTGGACAACTTTTCTTTTCTTCATGCCAAGCATTTGGCAGACCTCCGTGCAACGTCCAGATCACGATGGGAAAAGTTTTCTGTGCTGGCACACTTCCTCCTTGCCAGACATAGTGGAAAAGCTTTCTGCTAAGATGTAGACCACAAAAGACGCTAAAGACGAAGGTACGATGCTCTCCGGAGCTAAGAGCCGCTCCCGGGCTTCTTTCGGCAGAAGCCGCGCTAAGAGAGCACTGCGACCGGTACAATCGTCTTTGCGCGAAGAAGACGCTTCTTCGGCTCCAGGAGCCGGAGAGAGCGGCAGCATCGGAAAGGTGAAGAAGGATGCTGTATTGCACTGGGATTGTGTGCGCAGCTTGCCAACTGATAGAAAACAGTACCTTACCACTCTCCTGACTTTTCCAATCACATGAATATTCGATTGGAAGCTGTTTTGGACAACTTTTCTTTTCTTCATGCCAAGCACTTGGCAGACCTCCGGGCAACGTTAGAACACGATGGGAGATGTTTTCTGTGCTGGCACACTTTCTCCTTGCCAGACATAGTGGAAAAGCTTTCTGCTAAGATGTAGACCACAAAAGACGCTAAAGACGAAGGTACGATGCTCTCCGGAGCTAAGAGCCGCTCCCGGGCTTCTTTCGGTAGAAGCCGCGCTAAGAGAGCACTGTGACCGGTACAATCGTCTTTGCGCGAAGAAGCCGCTTCTTCGGCTCCAGGAGCCGGAGAGAGCGGCAGCATCGGAAAGGTGAAGAAGGAAGCTGTACAACACTGGGATTGTGTGCGCAGCTTGCCAACTTATAGAAAACAGTACCTTACCACTCTCCTGACTTTTCCAATCACATGAATATTCGATTGGAAGCTGTTTTGGACAACTTTTCTTTTCTTCATGCCAAGCATTTGGCAGACCTCCGCGCAACGTCCAGATCACGATGGGAAAAGTTTTCTGTGCTGGCACACTTTCTCCTTGCCAGACATAGTGGAAAAGCTTTCTGCTAAGATGTAGACCACAAAAGACGCTAAAGACGAAGGTACGATGCTCTCCGGAGCTAAGAGCCGCTCCCGAGCTTCTTTCGGCAGAAGCCGCGCTAAGAGAGCACTGTGACCGGTACAATCGTCTTTGCGCGAAGAAGCCGCTTCTTCGGCTCCAGGAGCCGGAGAGAGCGGCAGCTTCAAAAAGGTGAAGAAGGATGCTGTACAACACTGGGATTGTGTGCGCAGCTTGCCAACTGATAGAAAACAGTACTTTACCACTCTCCTGACTTTTCCAATCACATGAATATTCGATTGGAAGCTGTTTTGGACAACTTTTCTTTTCTTCATGCCAAGCATTTGGCAGACCTCCGTGCAACGTCCAGATCACGATGGGAAAAGTTTTCTGTGCTGGCACACTTCCTCCTTGCCAGACATAGTGGAAAAGCTTTCTGCTAAGATGTAGACCACAAAAGACGCTAAAGACGAAGGTACGATGCTCTCCGGAGCTAAGAGCCGCTCCCGGGCTTCTTTCGGCAGAAGCCGCGCTAAGAGAGCACTGTGACCGGTACAATCGTCTTTGCGCGAAGAAGCCGCTTCTTCGGCTCCAGGAGCCGGAGAGAGCGGCAGCTTCAGAAAGGTGAAGAAGGATGCTGTACAACACTGGGATTGTGTGCGCAGCTTGCCAACTGATAGAAAACAGTACCTTACCACTCTCCTGACTTTTCCAATCACATGAATATTCGATTGGAAGATCTTTTGGACAGCTTTTCTTTTCTTCATGCCAAACACTTGCAGACCTCCGTGCAACGTCCAGAACACGATGGGAGATGTTTTCTGTGCTGGCACAGTTTCTCCTTGCCAGATGTAGTGGAAAAGCTTTCTGCTAAGATGTAGACCACAAAAGACGCTAAAGACGAAGGTACGATGCTCTCGGGGGCTAAGAGCCGCTCCCAGGCTTCTTTCGGCAGAAGCCGCGCTAAGAGAGCCCTGTGACCGGTACAATCGTCTTTGCGCGAAGAAGCCGCTTCTTCGGCTCCAGGAGCCGGAGAGAGCGGCAGCTTCGGAAAGGTGAAGAAGGATGCTGTATTACATTGGGATTGTGTGCGCAGCTTGCCAACTGATAGAAAACAGTACCTTACCACTCTCCTGACTTTTCCAATCACATGAATATTCGATTGGAAGCTGTTTCGGACAACTTTTCTTTTCTTCATGCCAAGCACTTGGCAGACCTCCGTGCAACGTTAGAACACGATGGGAGATGTTTTCTGTGCTGGCACACTTTCTCCTTGCCAGACATAGTGGAAAAGCTTTTTGCTAAGATGTAGACCACAAAAGACGCTAAAGACGAAGGTACGATGCTCTCCGGAGCTAAGAGCCGCTCCCGGGCTTCTTTCGGCAGAAGCCGCGCTAAGAGAGCACTGTGACCGGTACAATCATCTTTGCGCGAAGAAGCCGCTTCTTCGGCTCCAGGAGCCGGAGAGAGCGGCAGCATCGGAAAGGTGAAGAAGGATGCTGTATTGCACTGGGATTGTGTGCGCAGCTTGCCAACTGATAGAAAACAGTACCTTACCACTCTCCTGACTTTTCCAATCACATGAATATTCGATTGGAAGCTGTTTTGGACAACTTTTCTTTTCTTCATGCCAAGCATTTGGCAGACCTCCGTGCAACGTCCAGATCACGATGGGAAAAGTTTTCTGTGCTGGCACACTTCCTCCTTGCCAGACATAGTGGAAAAGCTTTCTGCTAAGATGTAGACCACAAAAGACGCTAAAGACGAAGGTACGATGCTCTCCGGAGCTAAGAGCCGCTCCCGGGCTTCTTTCGGCAGAAGCCGCGCTAAGAGAGCACTGTGAGCGGTACAATCGTCTTTGCGCGAAGAAGCCGCTTCTTCGGCTCCAGGAGCCGGAGAGAGCGGCAGCATCGGAAAGGTGAAGAAGGATGCTGTATTGCACTGGGATTGTGTGCGCAGCTTGCCAACTGATAGAAAACAGTACCTTACCACTCTCCTGACTTTTCCAATCACATGAATATTCGATTGGAAGCTGTTTTGGACAACTTTTCTTTTCTTCATGCCAAGCACTTGGCAGACCTCCGCGCAACGTCCAGATCACGATGGGAAAAGTTTTCTGTGCTGGCACACTTCCTCCTTGCCAGACATAGTGGAAAAGCTTTCTGCTAAGATGTAGACCACAAAAGACGCTAAAGACGAAGGTACGATGCTCTCCGGAGCTAAGAGCCGCTCCCGAGCTTCTTTCGGCAGAAGCCGCGCTAAGAGAGCCCTGTGACCGGTACAATCGTCTTTGCGCGAAGAAGCCGCTTCTTCGGCTCCAGGAGCCGGAGAGAGCGGCAGCATCGGAAAGGTGAAGAAGGATGCTGTATTGCACTGGGATTGTGTGCGCAGCTTGCCAACTTATAGAAAACAGTACCTTACCACTCTCCTGACTTTTCCAATCACATGAATATTCGATTGGAAGCTGTTTTGGACAACTTTTCTTTTCTTCATGCCAAGCACTTGGCAGACCTCCGCGCAACGTCCAGATCACGATGGGAAAAGTTTTCTGTGCTGGCACACTTCCTCCTTGCCAGACATAGTGGAAAAGCTTTCTGCTAAGATGTAGACCACAAAAGACGCTAAAGACGAAGGTACGATGCTCTCCGGAGCTAAGAGCCGCTCCCGGGCTTCTTTCGGCAGAAGCCGCGCTAAGAGAGCACTGTGACCGGTACAATCGTCTTTGCGCGAAGAAGCCGCTTCTTCGGCTCCAGGAGCCGGAGAGAGCGGCAGCTTCAGAAAGGTGAAGAAGGATGCTGTACAACACTGGGATTGTGTGCGCAGCTTGCCAACTGATAGAAAACAGTACCTTACCACTCTCCTGACTTTTCCAATCACATGAATATTCGATTGGAAGCTGTTTTGGACAACTTTTCTTTTCTTCATGCCAAGCATTTGGCAGACCTCCGTGCAACGTTCTGATCACGATGGGAAAAGTTTTCTGTGCTGGCACACTTCCTCCTTGCCAGACATAGTGGAAAAGCTTTCTGCTAAGATGTAGACCACAAAAGACGCTAAAGACGAAGGTACGATGCTCTCCGGAGCTAAGAGCCGCTCCCGGGCTTCTTTCGGCAGAAGCCGCGCTAAGAGAGCACTGCGACCGGTACAATCGTCTTTGCGCGAAGAAGACGCTTCTTCGGCTCCAGGAGCCGGAGAGAGCGGCAGCATCGGAAAGGTGAAGAAGGATGCTGTATTGCACTGGGATTGTGTGCGCAGCTTGCCAACTGATAGAAAACAGTACCTTACCACTCTCCTGACTTTTCCAATCACATGAATATTCGATTGGAAGCTGTTTTGGACAACTTTTCTTTTCTTCATGCCAAGCACTTGGCAGACCTCCGGGCAACGTTAGAACACGATGGGAGATGTTTTCTGTGCTGGCACACTTTCTCCTTGCCAGACATAGTGGAAAAGCTTTCTGCTAAGATGTAGACCACAAAAGACGCTAAAGACGAAGGTACGATGCTCTCCGGAGCTAAGAGCCGCTCCCGGGCTTCTTTCGGTAGAAGCCGCGCTAAGAGAGCACTGTGAGCGGTACAATCGTCTTTGCGCGAAGAAGCCGCTTCTTCGGCTCCAGGAGCCGGAGAGAGCGGCAGCATCGGAAAGGTGAAGAAGGAAGCTGTACAACACTGGGATTGTGTGCGCAGCTTGCCAACTTATAGAAAACAGTACCTTACCACTCTCCTGACTTTTCCAATCACATGAATATTCGATTGGAAGCTGTTTTGGACAACTTTTCTTTTCTTCATGCCAAGCATTTGGCAGACCTCCGCGCAACGTCCAGATCACGATGGGAAAAGTTTTCTGTGCTGGCACACTTCCTCCTTGCCAGACATAGTGGAAAAGCTTTCTGCTAAGATGTAGACCACAAAAGACGCTAAAGACGAAGGTACGATGCTCTCCGGAGCTAAGAGCCGCTCCCGGGCTTCTTTCGGCAGAAGCCGCGCTAAGAGAGCACTGTTACCGGTACAATCGTCTTTGCGCGAAGAAGCCGCTTCTTCGGCTCCGGGAGCCGGAGAGAGCGGCAGCTTCGGAAAGGTGGAGAAGGATGCTGTACAACACTGGGATTGTGTGCGCAGCTTGCCAACTGATAGAAAACAGTACCTTACCACTCTCCTGACTTTTCCAATCACATGAATATTCGATTAGAAGCTCTTTTGGACAACTTTTCTTTTCTTCATGCCAAGCACTTGGCAGACTTCCGTGCAACGTTAGAACACGATGGGAGATGTTTTCTGTGCTGGCGCAGGTTTTTCTTGCCAGACATAGTGGAAAAGCTTTTTGCTAAGATGTATACCACAAAAGACGCTAAAGACGAAGGTACGATGCTCTCCGGAGCTAAGCGCCGCTCCCGGGCGTCTTTCGGCAGAAGCCGCGCTAAGAGAGCACTGTGACCGGTACAATCGTCTTTGCGCGAAGAAGCCGCTTCTTCGGCTCCAGGAGCCGGAGAGAGCGGCAGCATCGGAAAGGTGAAGAAGGATGCTGTATTGCACTGGGATTGTGTGCGCAGCTTGCCAACTGATGGAAAACAGTACCTTACCACTCTCCTGACTTTTCCAATCACGTGAATATTCGATTGGAAGCTCTTTCGGACAGCTTTTCTTCTCTTCATGCCAAACACTTGCAGACCTCCGTGCAACGTCCAGATCACGATGGGAGATGTTTTCTGTGCTGGCACACTTTCTCCTTGCCAGATGTAGTGGAAAAGCTTTTTGCTAAGATGTAGACCACAAAAGACGCTAAAGACGAAGGTACGATGCTCTCGGGGGCTAAGAGCCGGTCCCAGGCTTCTTTCGGCAGAAGCCGCGCTAAGAGAGCCCTGTGACCGGTACAATCGTCTTTGCGCGAAGAAGCCGCTTCTTCGGCTCCAGGAGCCGGAGAGAGCGGCAGCTTCGGAAAGGTGAAGAAGGATGCTGTGTTACATTGGGATTGTGTGCGCAGCTTGCCAACTGATAGAAAACAGTACCTTACCACTCTCCTGACTTTTCCAATCACATGAATATTCCAATGGAAGCTGTTTTGGACAACTTTTCTTTTCTTCATGCCAAGCACTTGGCAGACCTCCGTGCAACGTTAGAACACGATGGGAGATGTTTTCTGTGCTGGCACACTTCCTCCTTGCCAGACATAGTGGAAAAGCTTTCTGCTAAGATGTAGACCACAAAAGACGCTAAAGACGAAGGTACGATGCTCTCCGGAGCTAAGAGCCGCTCCCGGGCTTCTTTCGGCAGAAGCCGCGCTAAGAGAGCACTGTGACCGGTACAATCGTCTTTGCGCGAAGAAGCCGCTTCCTCGGCTCCAGGAGCCGGAGAGAGCGGCAGCTTCCGAAAGGTGAAGAAGGATGCTGTATTACATTGGGATTGTGTGCGCAGCTTGCCAACTGATAGAAAACAGTACTTTACCACTCTTCTGACTTTTCCAATCACATGAATATTCGATTGGAAGCTGTTTTGGACAACTTTTCTTTTCTTCATGCCAAGCATTTGGCAGACCTCCGTGCAACGTCCAGATCACGATGGGAAAAGTTTTCTGTGCTGGCACACTTTCTCCTTGCCAGACATAGTGGAAAAGCTTTCTGCTAAGATGTAGACCACAAAAGACGCTAAAGACGAAGGTACGATGCTCTCCGGAGCTAAGAGCCGCTCCCGAGCTTCTTTCGGCAGAAGCCGCGCTAAGAGAGCCCTGTGACCGGTACAATCGTCTTTGCGCGAAGAAGCCGCTTCTTCGGCTCCAGGAGCCGGAGAGAGCGGCAGCTTCAAAAAGGTGAAGAAGGATGCTGTACAACACTGGGATTGTGTGCGCAGCTTGCCAACTGATAGAAAACAGTACTTTACCACTCTCCTGACTTTTCCAATCACATGAATATTCGATTGGAAGCTGTTTTGGACAACTTTTCTTTTCTTCATGCCAAGCATTTGGCAGACCTCCGTGCAACGTCCAGATCACGATGGGAAAAGTTTTCTGTGCTGGCACACTTCCTCCTTGCCAGACATAGTGGAAAAGCTTTCTGCTAAGATGTAGACCACAAAAGACGCTAAAGACGAAGGTACGATGCTCTCCGGAGCTAAGAGCCGCTCCCGGGCTTCTTTCGGCAGAAGCCGCGCTAAGAGAGCACTGTGACCGGTACAATCGTCTTTGCGCGAAGAAGCCGCTTCTTCGGCTCCAGGAGCCGGAGAGAGCGGCAGCTTCAGAAAGGTGAAGAAGGATGCTGTACAACACTGGGATTGTGTGCGCAGCTTGCCAACTGATAGAAAACAGTACCTTACCACTCTCCTGACTTTTCCAATCACATGAATATTCGATTGGAAGATCTTTTGGACAGCTTTTCTTTTCTTCATGCCAAACACTTGCAGACCTCCGTGCAACGTCCAGAACACGATGGGAGATGTTTTCTGTGCTGGCACAGTTTCTCCTTGCCAGATGTAGTGGAAAAGCTTTCTGCTAAGATGTAGACCACAAAAGACGCTAAAGACGAAGGTACGATGCTCTCGGGGGCTAAGAGCCGCTCCCAGGCTTCTTTCGGCAGAAGCCGCGCTAAGAGAGCACTGTGACCGGTACAATCGTCTTTGCGCGAAGAAGCCGCTTCTTCGGCTCCAGGAGCCGGAGAGAGCGGCAGCTTCGGAAAGGTGAAGAAGGATGCTGTATTACATTGGGATTGTGTGCGCAGCTTGCCAACTGATAGAAAACAGTACCTTACCACTCTCCTGACTTTTCCAATCACATGAATATTCGATTGGAAGCTGTTTCGGACAACTTTTCTTTTCTTCATGCCAAGCACTTGGCAGACCTCCGTGCAACGTTAGAACACGATGGGAGATGTTTTCTGTACTGGCACACTTTCTCCTTGCCAGACATAGTGGAAAAGCTTTTTGCTAAGATGTAGACCACAAAAGACGCTAAAGACGAAGGTACGATGCTCTCCGGAGCTAAGAGCCGCTCCCGGGCTTCTTTCGGCAGAAGCCGCGCTAAGAGAGCACTGTGACCGGTACAATCATCTTTGCGCGAAGAAGCCGCTTCTTCAGCTCCAGGAGCCGGAGAGAGCGGCAGCATCGGAAAGGTGAAGAAGGATGCTGTATTGCACTGGGATTGTGTGCGCAGCTTGCCAACTGATAGAAAACAGTACCTTACCACTCTCCTGACTTTTCCAATCACATGAATATTCGATTGGAAGCTGTTTTGGACAACTTTTCTTTTCTTCATGCCAAGCATTTGGCAGACCTCCGTGCAACGTCCAGATCACGATGGGAAAAGTTTTCTGTGCTGGCACACTTCCTCCTTGCCAGACATAGTGGAAAAGCTTTCTGCTAAGATGTAGACCACAAAAGACGCTAAAGACGAAGGTACGATGCTCTCCGGAGCTAAGAGCCGCTCCCGGGCTTCTTTCGGCAGAAGCCGCGCTAAGAGAGCACTGTGACCGGTACAATCGTCTTTGCGCGAAGAAGCCGCTTCTTCGGCTCCAGGAGCCGGAGAGAGCGGCAGCATCGGAAAGGTGAAGAAGGATGCTGTATTGCACTGGGATTGTGTGCGCAGCTTGCCAACTTATAGAAAACAGTACCTTACCACTCTCCTGACTTTTCCAATCACATGAATATTCGATTGGAAGCTGTTTTGGACAACTTTTCTTTTCTTCATGCCAAGCACTTGGCAGACCTCCGCGCAACGTCCAGATCACGATGGGAAAAGTTTTCTGTGCTGGCACACTTCCTCCTTGCCAGACATAGTGGAAAAGCTTTCTGCTAAGATGTAGACCACAAAAGACGCTAAAGACGAAGGTACGATGCTCTCCGGAGCTAAGAGCCGCTCCCGGGCTTCTTTCGGCAGAAGCCGCGCTAAGAGAGCACTGTGAGCGGTACAATCGTCTTTGCGCGAAGAAGCCGCTTCTTCGGCTCCAGGAGCCGGAGAGAGCGGCAGCTTCAGAAAGGTGAAGAAGGATGCTGTACAACACTGGGATTGTGTGCGCAGCTTGCCAACTGATAGAAAACAGTACCTTACCACTCTCCTGACTTTTCCAATCACATGAATATTCGATTGGAAGCTGTTTTGGACAACTTTTCTTTTCTTCATGCCAAGCACTTGGCAGACCTCCGCGCAACGTCCAGATCACGATGGGAAAAGTTTTCTGTGCTGGCACACTTCCTCCTTGCCAGACATAGTGGAAAAGCTTTCTGCTAAGATGTAGACCACAAAAGACGCTAAAGACGAAGGTACGATGCTCTCCGGAGCTAAGAGCCGCTCCCGGGCTTCTTTCGGCAGAAGCCGCGCTAAGAGAGCACTGTGACCGGTACAATCGTCTTTGCGCGAAGAAGCCGCTTCTTCGGCTCCAGGAGCCGGAGAGAGCGGCAGCATCGGAAAGGTGAAGAAGGATGCTGTATTGCACTGGGATTGTGTGCGCAGCTTGCCAACTGATAGAAAACAGTACCTTACCAGTCTTCTGACTTTTCCAATCACATGAATATTCGATTGGAAGCTGTTTTGGACAACTTTTCTTTTCTTCATGCCAAGCACTTGGCAGACCTCCGCGCAACGTTAGAACACGATGGGAGATGTTTTCTGTGCTGGCACACTTTCTCCTTGCCAGACATAGTGGAAAAGCTTTCTGCTAAGATGTAGACCACAAAAGACGCTAAAGACGAAGGTACGATGCTCTCCGGAGCTAAGAGCCGCTCCCGGGCTTCTTTCGGTAGAAGCCGCGCTAAGAGAGCACTGTGACCGGTACAATCGTCATTGCGCGAAGAAGCCGCTTCTTCGGCTCCAGGAGCCGGAGAGAGCGGCAGCATCGGAAAGGTGAAGAAGGATGCTGTATTGCACTGGGATTGTGTGCGCAGCTTGCCAACTGATAGAAAACAGTACCTTACCACTCTCCTGACTTTTCCAATCACATGAATATTCGATTGGAAGCTGTTTTGGACAACTTTTCTTTTCTTCATGCCAAGCATTTGGCAGACCTCCGCGCAACGTCCAGATCACGATGGGAAAAGTTTTCTGTGCTGGCACACTTCCTCCTTGCCAGACATAGTGGAAAAGCTTTCTGCTAAGATGTAGACCACAAAAGACGCTAAAGACGAAGGTACGATGCTCTCCGGAGCTAAGAGCCGCTCCCGGGCTTCTTTCGGCAGAAGCCGCGCTAAGAGAGCACTGTTACCGGTACAATCGTCTTTGCGCGAAGAAGCCGCATCTTCGGCTCCGGGAGCCGGAGAGAGCGGCAGCATCGGAAAGGTGGAGAAGGATGCTGTAGTGCACTGGGATTGTGTGCGCAGCTTGCCAACTGATAGAAAACAGTACCTTACCACTCTCCTGACTTTTCCAATCACATGAATATTCGATTAGAAGCTCTTTTGGACAACTTTTCTTTTCTTCATGCCAAGCACTTGGCAGACCTCCGTGCAACGTTAGAACACGATGGGAGATGTTTTCTGTGCTGGCGCAGGTTTTTCTTGCCAGACATAGTGGAAAAGCTTTTTGCTAAGATGTATACCACAAAAGACGCTAAAGACGAAGGTACGATGCTCTCCGGAGCTAAGCGCCGCTCCCGGGCGTCTTTCGGCAGAAGCCGCGCTAAGAGAGCACTATGACCGGTACAATCGTCTTTGCGCGAAGAAGCCGCTTCTTCGGCTCCGGGAGCCGGAGAGAGCGGCAGCATCGGAAAGGTGAAGAAGGATGCTGTATTGCACTGGGATTGTGTGCGCAGCTTGCCAACTGATGGAAAACAGTACCTTACCACTCTCCTGACTTTTCCAATCACGTGAATATTCGATTGGAAGCTCTTTCGGACAGCTTTTCTTCTCTTCATGCCAAACACTTGCAGACCTCCGTGCAACGTCCAGATCACGATGGGAGATGTTTTTTGTGCTGGCACACTTTCTCCTTGCCAGATGTAGTGGAAAAGCTTTTTGCTAAGATGTAGACCACAAAAGACGCTAAAGACGAAGGTACGATGCTCTCGGGGGCTAAGAGCCGCTCCCAGGCTTCTTTCGGCAGAAGCCGCGCTAAGAGAGCCCTGTGACCGGTACAATCGTCTTTGCGCGAAGAAGCCGCTTCTTCGGCTCCAGGAGCCGGAGAGAGCGGCAGCTTCGGAAAGGTGAAGAAGGATGCTGTGTTACATTGGGATTGTGTGCGCAGCTTGCCAACTGATAGAAAACAGTACCTTACCACTCTCCTGACTTTTCCAATCACATGAATATTCCAATGGAAGCTGTTTTGGACAACTTTTCTTTTCTTCATGCCAAGCACTTGGCAGACCTCCGTGCAACGTTAGAACACGATGGGAGATGTTTTCTGTGCTGGCACACTTCCTCCTTGCCAGACATAGTGGAAAAGCTTTCTGCTAAGATGTAGACCACAAAAGACGCTAAAGACGAAGGTACGATGCTCTCCGGAGCTAAGAGCCGCTCCCGGGCTTCTTTCGGCAGAAGCCGCGCTAAGAGAGCACTGTGACCGGTACAATCGTCTTTGCGCGAAGAAGCCGCTTCTTCGGCTCCAGGAGCCGGAGAGAGCGGCAGCTTCAGAAAGGTGAAGAAGGATGCTGTACAACACTGGGATTGTGTGCGCAGCTTGCCAACTGATAGAAAACAGTACCTTACCACTCTCCTGACTTTTCCAATCACATGAATATTCGATTGGAAGATCTTTTGGACAGCTTTTCTTTTCTTCATGCCAAACACTTGCAGACCTCCGTGCAACGTCCAGAACACGATGGGAGATGTTTTCTGTGCTGGCACACTTTCTCCTTGCCAGATGTAGTGGAAAAGCTTTTTGCTAAGATGTAGACCACAAAAGACGCTAAAGACGAAGGTACGATGCTCTCGGGGGCTAAGAGCCGCTCCCAGGCTTCTTTCGGCAGAAGCCGCGCTAAGAGAGCACTGTGACCGGTACAATCGTCTTTGCGCGAAGAAGCCGCTTCTTCGGCTCCAGGAGCCGGAGAGAGCGGCAGCTTCGGAAAGGTGAAGAAGGATGCTGTATTGCACTAGGATTGTGTGCGCAGCTTGCCAACTGATGGAAAACAGTACCTTACCATTCTCCTGACTTTTTCAATCACGTGAATATTCGATTGGAAGCTGTTTTGGACAACTTTTCTTTTCTTCATGCCAAGCACTTGGCAGACCTCCGTGCAACGTTAGAACACGATGGGAGATGTTTTCTGTGCTGGCACACTTTCTCCTTGCCAGACATAGTGGAAAAGCTTTTTGCTAAGATGTAGACCACAAAAGACGCTAAAGACGAAGGTACGATGCTCTCCGGAGCTAAGAGCCGCTCCCGGGCTTCTTTCAGCAGAAGCCGCGCTAAGAGAGCACTGTGACCGGTACAATCGTCTTTGCGCGAAGATGCCCCTTCTTTGACTCCAGGAGCCGGAGAGAGCGGCAGCATCGGAAAGGTGAAGAAGGATGCTGTATTACATTGGGATTGTGTGTGCAGCTTGCCAACTGATAGAAAACAGTACCTTACCACTCTCCTGACTTTTCCAATCACATGAATATTCGATTGGAAGCTGTTTTGGACAACTTTTCTTTTCTTCATGCCAAGCACTTGGCAGACCTCCGTGCAACGTTAGAACACGATGGGAGATGTTTTCTGTGCTGGCACACTTTCTCCTTGCCAGATGTAGTGGAAAAGCTTTTTGCTAAGATGTAGACCACAAAAGACGCTAAAGACGAAGGTACGATGCTCTCCGGAGCTAAGAGCCGCTCCCGGGCTTCTTTCGGCAGAAGCCGCGCTAAGAGAGCACTGTGACCGGTACAATCATCTTTGCGCGAAGAAGCCGCTTCTTCGGCTCCAGGAGCCGGAGAGAGCGGCAGCATCGGAAAGGTGAAGAAGGATGCTGTATTGCACTGGGATTGTGTGCGCAGCTTGCCAACTGATAGAAAACAGTACCTTACCACTCTCCTGACTTTTCCAATCACATGAATATTCGATTGGAAGCTGTTTTGGACAACTTTTCTTTTCTTCATGCCAAGCATTTGGCAGACCTCCGTGCAACGTCCAGATCACGATGGGAAAAGTTTTCTGTGCTGGCACACTTCCTCCTTGCCAGACATAGTGGAAAAGCTTTCTGCTAAGATGTAGACCACAAAAGACGCTAAAGACGAAGGTACGATGCTCTCCGGAGCTAAGAGCCGCTCCCGGGCTTCTTTCGGCAGAAGCCGCGCTAAGAGAGCACTGTGAGCGGTACAATCGTCTTTGCGCGAAGAAGCCGCTTCTTCGGCTCCAGGAGCCGGAGAGAGCGGCAGCATCGGAAAGGTGAAGAAGGATGCTGTATTGCACTGGGATTGTGTGCGCAGCTTGCCAATTGATAGAAAACAGTACCTTACCACTCTCCTGACTTTTCCAATCACATGAATATTCGATTGGAAGCTGTTTTGGACAACTTTTCTTTTCTTCATGCCAAGCACTTGGCAGACCTCCGCGCAACGTCCAGATCACGATGGGAAAAGTTTTCTGTGCTGGCACACTTCCTCCTTGCCAGACATAGTGGAAAAGCTTTCTGCTAAGATGTAGACCACAAAAGACGCTAAAGACGAAGGTACGATGCTCTCCGGAGCTAAGAGCCGCTCCCGGGCTTCTTTCGGTAGAAGCCGCGCTAAGAGAGCACTGTGACCGGTACAATCGTCTTTGCGCGAAGAAGCCGCTTCTTCGGCTCCAGGAGCCGGAGAGAGCGGCAGCATCGGAAAGGTGAAGAAGGATGCTGTATTGCACTGGGATTGTGTGCGCAGCTTGCCAACTGATAGAAAACAGTACCTTACCAGTCTTCTGACTTTTCCAATCACATGAATATTCGATTGGAAGCTGTTTTGGACAACTTTTCTTTTCTTCATGCCAAGCACTTGGCAGACCTCCGTGCAACGTTAGAACACGATGGGAGATGTTTTCTGTGCTGGCACACTTTCTCCTTGCCAGACATAGTGGAAAAGCTTTCTGCTAAGATGTAGACCACAAAAGACGCTAAAGACGAAGGTACGATGCTCTCCGGAGCTAAGAGCCGCTCCCGGGCTTCTTTCGGTAGAAGCCGCGCTAAGAGAGCACTGTGACCGGTACAATCGTCATTGCGCGAAGAAGCCGCTTCTTCGGCTCCAGGAGCCGGAGAGAGCGGCAGCATCGGAAAGGTGAAGAAGGATGCTGTATTGCACTGGGATTGTGTGCGCAGCTTGCCAACTGATAGAAAACAGTACCTTACCAGTCTTCTGACTTTTCCAATCACATGAATATTCGATTGGAAGCTGTTTTGGACAACTTTTCTTTTCTTCATGCCAAGCACTTGGCAGACCTCCGGGCAACGTTAGAACACGATGGGAGATGTTTTCTGTGCTGGCACACTTTCTCCTTGCCAGACATAGTGGAAAAGCTTTCTGCTAAGATGTAGACCACAAAAGACGCTAAAGACGAAGGTACGATGCTCTCCGGAGCTAAGAGCCGCTCCCGGGCTTCTTTCGGTAGAAGCCGCGCTAAGAGAGCACTGTGACCGGTACAATCGTCATTGCGCGAAGAAGCCGCTTCTTCGGCTCCAGGAGCCGGAGAGAGCGGCAGCATCGGAAAGGTGAAGAAGGATGCTGTATTGCACTGGGATTGTGTGCGCAGCTTGCCAACTGATAGAAAACAGTACCTTACCACTCTCCTGACTTTTCCAATCACATGAATATTCGATTGGAAGCTGTTTTGGACAACTTTTCTTTTCTTCATGCCAAGCATTTGGCAGACCTCCGCGCAACGTCCAGATCACGATGGGAAAAGTTTTCTGTGCTGGCACACTTCCTCCTTGCCAGACATAGTGGAAAAGCTTTCTGCTAAGATGTAGACCACAAAAGACGCTAAAGACGAAGGTACGATGCTCTCCGGAGCTAAGAGCCGCTCCCGGGCTTCTTTCGGCAGAAGCCGCGCTAAGAGAGCACTGTTACCGGTACAATCGTCTTTGCGCGAAGAAGCCGCTTCTTCGGCTCCGGGAGCCGGAGAGAGCGGCAGCATCGGAAAGGTGGAGAAGGATGCTGTAGTGCACTGGGATTGTGTGCGCAGCTTGCCAACTGATAGAAAACAGTACCTTACCACTCTCCTGACTTTTCCAATCACATGAATATTCGATTAGAAGCTCTTTTGGACAACTTTTCTTTTCTTCATGCCAAGCACTTGGCAGACCTCCGTGCAACGTTAGAACACGATGGGAGATGTTTTCTGTGCTGGCGCAGGTTTTTCTTGCCAGACATAGTGGAAAAGCTTTTTGCTAAGATGTATACCACAAAAGACGCTAAAGACGAAGGTACGATGCTCTCCGGAGCTAAGCGCCGCTCCCGGGCGTCTTTCGGCAGAAGCCGCGCTAAGAGAGCACTGTGACCGGTACAATCGTCTTTGCGCGAAGAAGCCGCTTCTTCGGCTCCAGGAGCCGGAGAGAGCGGCAGCATCGGAAAGGTGAAGAAGGATGCTGTATTGCACTGGGATTGTGTGCGCAGCTTGCCAACTGATGGAAAACAGTACCTTACCACTCTCCTGACTTTTCCAATCACGTGAATATTCGATTGGAAGCTCTTTCGGACAGCTTTTCTTCTCTTCATGCCAAACACTTGCAGACCTCCGTGCAACGTCCAGATCACGATGGGAGATGTTTTTTGTGCTGGCACAGTTTCTCCTTGCCAGATGTAGTGGAAAAGCTTTTTGCTAAGATGTAGACCGCAAAAGACGCTAAAGACGAAGGTACGATGCTCTCGGGGGCTAAGAGCCGCTCCCAGGCTTCTTTCGGCAGAAGCCGCGCTAAGAGAGCCCTGTGACCGGTACAATCGTCTTTGCGCGAAGAAGCCGCTTCTTCGGCTCCAGGAGCCGGAGAGAGCGGCAGCTTCGGAAAGGTGAAGAAGGATGCTGTGTTACATTGGGATTGTGTGCGCAGCTTGCCAACTGATAGAAAACAGTACCTTACCACTCTCCTGACTTTTCCAATCACATGAATATTCCAATGGAAGCTGTTTTGGACAACTTTTCTTTTCTTCATGCCAAGCACTTGGCAGACCTCCGTGCAACGTTAGAACACGATGGGAGATGTTTTCTGTGCTGGCACACTTCCTCCTTGCCAGACATAGTGGAAAAGCTTTCTGCTAAGATGTAGACCACAAAAGACGCTAAAGACGAAGGTACGATGCTCTCCGGAGCTAAGAGCCGCTCCCGGGCTTCTTTCGGCAGAAGCCGCGCTAAGAGAGCACTGTGAGCGGTACAATCGTCTTTGCGCGAAGAAGCCGCTTCTTCGGCTCCAGGAGCCGGAGAGAGCGGCAGCTTCAGAAAGGTGAAGAAGGATGCTGTACAACACTGGGATTGTGTGCGCAGCTTGCCAACTGATAGAAAACAGTACCTTACCACTCTCCTGACTTTTCCAATCACATGAATATTCGATTGGAAGATCTTTTGGACAGCTTTTCTTTTCTTCATGCCAAACACTTGCAGACCTCCGTGCAACGTCCAGAACACGATGGGAGATGTTTTCTGTGCTGGCACACTTTCTCCTTGCCAGATGTAGTGGAAAAGCTTTTTGCTAAGATGTAGACCACAAAAGACGCTAAAGACGAAGGTACGATGCTCTCGGGGGCTAAGAGCCGCTCCCAGGCTTCTTTCGGCAGAAGCCGCGCTAAGCGAGCCCTGTGACCGGTACAATCGTCTTTGCGCGAAGAAGCCGCTTCTTCGGCTCCAGGAGCCGGAGAGAGCGGCAGCTTCCGAAAGGTGAAGAAGGATGCTGTATTGCACTAGGATTGTGTGCGCAGCTTGCCAACTGATGGAAAACAGTACCTTACCATTCTCCTGACTTTTCCAATCACGTGAATATTCGATTGGAAGCTGTTTTGGACAACTTTTCTTTTCTTCATGCCAAGCACTTGGCAGACCTCCGTGCAACGTTAGAACACGATGGGAGATGTTTTCTGTGCTGGCACACTTTCTCCTTGCCAGACATAGTGGAAAAGCTTTTTGCTAAGATGTAGACCACAAAAGACGCTAAAGACGAAGGTACGATGCTCTCCGGAGCTAAGAGCCGCTCCCGGGCTTCTTTCGGCAGAAGCCGCGCTAAGAGAGCACTGTGACCGGTACAATCATCTTTGCGCGAAGAAGCCGCTTCTTCGGCTCCAGGAGCCGGAGAGAGCGGCAGCATCGGAAAGGTGAAGAAGGATGCTGTATTGCACTGGGATTGTGTGCGCAGCTTGCCAACTGATAGAAAACAGTACCTTACCACTCTCCTGACTTTTCCAATCACATGAATATTCGATTGGAAGCTGTTTTGGACAACTTTTCTTTTCTTCATGCCAAGCATTTTGCAGACCTCCGTGCAACGTCCAGATCACGATGGGAAAAGTTTTCTGTGCTGGCACACTTCCTCCTTGCCAGACATAGTGGAAAAGCTTTCTGCTAAGATGTAGACCACAAAAGACGCTAAAGACGAAGGTACGATGCTCTCCGGAGCTAAGAGCCGCTCCCGGGCTTCTTTCGGCAGAAGCCGCGCTAAGAGAGCACTGTGAGCGGTACAATCGTCTTTGCGCGAAGAAGCCGCTTCTTCGGCTCCAGGAGCCGGAGAGAGCGGCAGCATCGGAAAGGTGAAGAAGGATGCTGTATTGCACTGGGATTGTGTGCGCAGCTTGCCAACTGATAGAAAACAGTACCTTACCACTCTCCTGACTTTTCCAATCACATGAATATTCGATTGGAAGCTGTTTTGGACAACTTTTCTTTTCTTCATGCCAAGCACTTGGCAGACCTCCGTGCAACGTCCAGATCACGATGGGAAAAGTTTTCTGTGCTGGCACACTTCCTCCTTGCCAGACATAGTGGAAAAGCTTTCTGCTAAGATGTAGACCACAAAAGACGCTAAAGACGAAGGTACGATGCTCTCCGGAGCTAAGAGCCGCTCCCGGGCTTCTTTCGGCAGAAGCCGCGCTAAGAGAGCACTGTGACCGGT
The DNA here is from genome assembly GCF_027579445.1 of Ammospiza nelsoni. Classification (NCBI taxonomy): domain Eukaryota; kingdom Metazoa; phylum Chordata; class Aves; order Passeriformes; family Passerellidae; genus Ammospiza; species Ammospiza nelsoni. The sequence goes on along the minus strand of NC_080637.1, from coordinate 55,352,496 downwards.
ACAATCGTCTTTGCGCGAAGAAGCCGCTTCTTCGGCTCCAGGAGCCGGAGAGAGCGGCAGCATCGGAAAGGTGAAGAAGGATGCTGTATTGCACTGGGATTGTGTGCGCAGCTTGCCAACTGATAGAAAACAGTACCTTACCAGTCTTCTGACTTTTCCAATCACATGAATATTCGATTGGAAGCTGTTTTGGACAACTTTTCTTTTCTTCATGCCAAGCACTTGGCAGACCTCCGTGCAACGTTAGAACACGATGGGAGATGTTTTCTGTGCTGGCACACTTTCTCCTTGCCAGACATAGTGGAAAAGCTTTCTGCTAAGATGTAGACCACAAAAGACGCTAAAGACGAAGGTACGATGCTCTCCGGAGCTAAGAGCCGCTCCCGGGCTTCTTTCGGTAGAAGCCGCGCTAAGAGAGCACTGTGACCGGTACAATCGTCATTGCGCGAAGAAGCCGCTTCTTCGGCTCCAGGAGCCGGAGAGAGCGGCAGCATCGGAAAGGTGAAGAAGGATGCTGTATTGCACTGGGATTGTGTGCGCAGCTTGCCAACTGATAGAAAACAGTACCTTACCACTCTCCTGACTTTTCCAATCACATGAATATTCGATTAGAAGCTCTTTTGGACAACTTTTCTTTTCTTCATGCCAAGCATTTGGCAGACCTCCGCGCAACGTCCAGATCACGATGGGAAAAGTTTTCTGTGCTGGCACACTTCCTCCTTGCCAGACATAGTGGAAAAGCTTTCTGCTAAGATGTAGACCACAAAAGACGCTAAAGACGAAGGTACGATGCTCTCCGGAGCTAAGAGCCGCTCCCGGGCTTCTTTCGGCAGAAGCCGCGCTAAGAGAGCACTGTTACCGGTACAATCGTCTTTGCGCGAAGAAGCCGCTTCTTCGGCTCCGGGAGCCGGAGAGAGCGGCAGCTTCGGAAAGGTGGAGAAGGATGCTGTAGTGCACTGGGATTGTGTGCGCAGCTTGCCAACTGATAGAAAACAGTACCTTACCACTCTCCTGACTTTTCCAATCACATGAATATTCGATTAGAAGCTCTTTTGGACAACTTTTCTTTTCTTCATGCCAAGCACTTGGCAGACCTCCGTGCAACGTTAGAACACGATGGGAGATGTTTTCTGTGCTGGCGCAGGTTTTTCTTGCCAGACATAGTGGAAAAGCTTTTTGCTAAGATGTATACCACAAAAGACGCTAAAGACGAAGGTACGATGCTCTCCGGAGCTAAGCGCCGCTCCCGGGCGTCTTTCGGCAGAAGCCGCGCTAAGAGAGCACTGTGACCGGTACAATCGTCTTTGCGCGAAGAAGCCGCTTCTTCGGCTCCAGGAGCCGGAGAGAGCGGCAGCATCGGAAAGGTGAAGAAGGATGCTGTATTGCACTGGGATTGTGTGCGCAGCTTGCCAACTGATGGAAAACAGTACCTTACCACTCTCCTGACTTTTCCAATCACATGAATATTCGATTGGAAGCTCTTTCGGACAGCTTTTCTTCTCTTCATACCAAACACTTCCAGACCTCCGTGCAACGTCCAGATCACGATGGGAGATGTTTTCTGTGCTGGCACACTTTCTCCTTGCCAGATGTAGTGGAAAAGCTTTTTGCTAAGATGTAGACCACAAAAGACGCTAAAGACGAAGGTACGATGCTCTCGGGGGCTAAGAGCCGCTCCCAGGCTTCTTTCGGCAGAAGCCGCGCTAAGAGAGCCCTGTGACCGGTACAATCGTCTTTGCGCGAAGAAGCCGCTTCTTCGGCTCCAGGAGCCGGAGAGAGCGGCAGCTTCGGAAAGGTGAAGAAGGATGCTGTATTACATTGGGATTGTGTGCGCAGCTTGCCAACTGATAGAAAACAGTACCTTACCACTCTCCTGACTTTTCCAATCACATGAATATTCCAATGGAAGCTGTTTTGGACAACTTTTCTTTTCTTCATGCCAAGCACTTGGCAGACCTCCGTGCAACGTTAGAACACGATGGGAGATGTTTTCTGTGCTGGCACACTTCCTCCTTGCCAGACATAGTGGAAAAGCTTTCTGCTAAGATGTAGACCACAAAAGACGCTAAAGACGAAGGTACGATGCTCTCCGGAGCTAAGAGCCGCTCCCGGGCTTCTTTCGGCAGAAGCCGCGCTAAGAGAGCACTGTGACCGGTACAATCGTCTTTGCGCGAAGAAGCCGCTTCTTCGGCTCCAGGAGCCGGAGAGAGCGGCAGCTTCAGAAAGGTGAAGAAGGATGCTGTACAACACTGGGATTGTGTGCGCAGCTTGCCAACTGATAGAAAACAGTACCTTACCACTCTCCTGACTTTTCCAATCACATTAATATTCGATTGGAAGATCTTTTGGACAGCTTTTCTTTTCTTCATGCCAAACACTTGCAGACCTCCGTGCAACGTCCAGAACACGATGGGAGATGTTTTCTGTGCTGGCACAGTTTCTCCTTGCCAGATGTAGTGGAAAAGCTTTTTGCTAAGATGTAGACCACAAAAGACGCTAAAGACGAAGGTACGATGCTCTCGGGGGCTAAGAGCCACTCCCAGGCTTCTTTCGGCAGAAGCCGCGCTAAGAGAGCCCTGTGACCGGTACAATCGTCTTTGCGCGAAGAAGCCGCTTCTTCGGCTCCAGGAGCCGGAGAGAGCGGCAGCTTCGGAAAGGTGAAGAAGGATGCTGTATTGCACTAGGATTGTGTGCGCAGCTTGCCAACTGATGGAAAACAGTACCTTACCATTCTCCTGACTTTTCCAATCACGTGAATATTCGATTGGAAGCTGTTTTGGACAACTTTTCTTTTCTTCATGCCAAGCACTTGGCAGACCTCCGTGCAACGTTAGAACACGATGGGAGATGTTTTCTGTGCTGGCACACTTTCTCCTTGCCAGACATAGTGGAAAAGCTTTTTGCTAAGATGTAGACCACAAAAGACGCTAAAGACGAAGGTACGATGCTCTCCGGAGCTAAGAGCCGCTCCCGGGCTTCTTTCAGCAGAAGCCGCGGTAAGAGAGCACTGTGACCGGTACAATCGTCTTTGCGCGAAGAAGCCGCTTCTTCGGCTCCAGGAGCCGGAGAGAGCGGCAGCATCGGAAAGGTGAAGAAGGATGCTGTATTACATTGGGATTGTGTGCGCAGCTTGCCAACTGATAGAAAACAGTACCTTACCACTCTCCTGACTTTTCCAATCACATGAATATTCGATTGGAAGCTGTTTTGGACAACTTTTCTTTTCTTCATGCCAAGCACTTGGCAGACCTCCGTGCAACGTTAGAACACGATGGGAGATGTTTTCTGTGCTGGCACACTTTCTCCTTGCCAGACATAGTGGAAAAGCTTTTTGCTAAGATGTAGACCACAAAAGACGCTAAAGACGAAGGTACGATGCTCTCCGGAGCTAAGAGCCGCTCCCGGGCTTCTTTCGGCAGAAGCCGCGCTAAGAGAGCACTGTGACCGGTACAATCATCTTTGCGCGAAGAAGCCGCTTCTTCGGCTCCAGGAGCCGGAGAGAGCGGCAGCATCGGAAAGGTGAAGAAGGATGCTGTACAACACTGGGATTGTGTGCGCAGCTTGCCAACTGATAGAAAACAGTACCTTACCACTCTCCTGACTTTTCCAATCACATGAATATTCGATTGGAAGCTGTTTTGGACAACTTTTCTTTTCTTCATGCCAAGCACTTGGCAGACCTCCGCGCAACGTCCAGATCACGATGGGAAAAGTTTTCTGTGCTGGCACACTTCCTCCTTGCCAGACATAGTGGAAAAGCTTTCTGCTAAGATGTAGACCACAAAAGACGCTAAAGACGAAGGTACGATGCTCTCCGGAGCTAAGAGCCGCTCCCGGGCTTCTTTCGGCAGAAGCCGCGCTAAGAGAGCACTGTGAGCGGTACAATCGTCTTTGCGCGAAGAAGCCGCTTCTTCGGCTCCAGGAGCCGGAGAGAGCGGCAGCATCGGAAAGGTGAAGAAGGATGCTGTATTGCACTGGGATTGTGTGCGCAGCTTGCCAACTGATAGAAAACAGTACCTTACCAGTCTTCTGACTTTTCCAATCACATGAATATTCGATTGGAAGCTGTTTTGGACAACTTTTCTTTTCTTCATGCCAAGCACTTGGCAGACCTCCGGGCAACGTTAGAACACGATGGGAGATGTTTTCTGTGCTGGCACACTTTCTCCTTGCCAGACATAGTGGAAAAGCTTTCTGCTAAGATGTAGACCACAAAAGACGCTAAAGACGAAGGTACGATGCTCTCCGGAGCTAAGAGCCGCTCCCGGGCTTCTTTCGGTAGAAGCCGCGCTAAGAGAGCACTGTGACCGGTACAATCGTCATTGCGCGAAGAAGCCGCTTCTTCGGCTCCAGGAGCCGGAGAGAGCGGCAGCATCGGAAAGGTGAAGAAGGATGCTGTATTGCACTGGGATTGTGTGCGCAGCTTGCCAACTGATGGAAAACAGTACCTTACCACTCTCCTGACTTTTCCAATCACATGAATATTCGATTGGAAGCTGTTTTGGACAACTTTTCTTTTCTTCATGCCAAGCATTTGGCAGACCTCCGCGCAACGTCCAGATCACGATGGGAAAAGTTTTCTGTGCTGGCACACTTCCTCCTTGCCAGACATAGTGGAAAAGCTTTCTGCTAAGATGTAGACCACAAAAGACGCTAAAGACGAAGGTACGATGCTCTCCGGAGCTAAGAGCCGCTCCCGGGCTTCTTTCGGCAGAAGCCGCGCTAAGAGAGCACTGTTACCGGTACAATCGTCTTTGCGCGAAGAAGCCGCTTCTTCGGCTCCGGGAGCCGGAGAGAGCGGCAGCTTCGGAAAGGTGGAGAAGGATGCTGTAGTGCACTGGGATTGTGTGCGCAGCTTGCCAACTGATAGAAAACAGTACCTTACCACTCTCCTGACTTTTCCAATCACATGAATATTCGATTAGAAGCTCTTTTGGACAACTTTTCTTTTCTTCATGCCAAGCACTTGGCAGACCTCCGTGCAACGTTAGAACACGATGGGAGATGTTTTCTGTGCTGGCGCAGGTTTTTCTTGCCAGACATAGTGGAAAAGCTTTTTGCTAAGATGTATACCACAAAAGACGCTAAAGACGAAGGTACGATGCTCTCCGGAGCTAAGCGCCGCTCCCGGGCGTCTTTCGGCAGAAGCCGCGCTAAGAGAGCACTGTGACCGGTACAATCGTCTTTGCGCGAAGAAGCCGCTTCTTCGGCTCCAGGAGCCGGAGAGAGCGGCAGCATCGGAAAGGTGAAGAAGGATGCTGTATTGCACTGGGATTGTGTGTGCAGCTTGCCAACTGATGGAAAACAGTACCTTACCACTCTCCTGACTTTTCCAATCACGTGAATATTCGATTGGAAGCTCTTTCGGACAGCTTTTCTTCTCTTCATACCAAACACTTGCAGACCTCCGTGCAACGTCCAGATCACGATGGGAGATGTTTTCTGTGCTGGCACACTTTCTCCTTGCCAGATGTAGTGGAAAAGCTTTCTGCTAAGATGTAGACCACAAAAGACGCTAAAGACGAAGGTACGATGCTCTCCGGAGCTAAGAGCCGCTCCCGGGCTTCTTTCGGCAGAAGCCGCACTAAGAGAGCACTGTGACCGGTACAATCGTCTTTGCGCGAAGAAGCCGCTTCTTCGGCTCCAGGAGCCGGAGAGAGCGGCAGCTTCGGAAAGGTGAAGAAGGATGCTGTGTTACATTGGGATTGTGTGCGCAGCTTGCCAACTGATAGAAAACAGTACCTTACCACTCTCCTGACTTTTCCAATCACATGAATATTCCAATGGAAGCTGTTTTGGACAACTTTTCTTTTCTTCATGCCAAGCACTTGGCAGACCTCCGTGCAACGTTAGAACACGATGGGAGATGTTTTCTGTGCTGGCACACTTCCTCCTTGCCAGACATAGTGGAAAAGCTTTCTGCTAAGATGTAGACCACAAAAGACGCTAAAGACGAAGGTACGATGCTCTCCGGAGCTAAGAGCCGCTCCCGGGCTTCTTTCGGCAGAAGCCGCGCTAAGAGAGCACTGTGACCGGTACAATCGTCTTTGCGCGAAGAAGCCGCTTCTTCGGCTCCAGGAGCCGGAGAGAGCGGCAGCTTCAGAAAGGTGAAGAAGGATGCTGTATTACATTGGGATTGTGTGCGCAGCTTGCCAACTGATAGAAAACAGTACTTTACCACTCTTCTGACTTTTCCAATCACATGAATATTCGATTGGAAGCTGTTTTGGACAACTTTTCTTTTCTTCATGCCAAGCATTTGGCAGACCTCCGTGCAACGTCCAGATCACGATGGGAAAAGTTTTCTGTGCTGGCACACTTTCTCCTTGCCAGACATAGTGGAAAAGCTTTCTGCTAAGATGTAGACCACAAAAGACGCTAAAGACGAAGGTACGATGCTCTCCGGAGCTAAGCGCCGCTCCCGAGCTTCTTTCGGCAGAAGCCGCGCTAAGAGAGCACTGTGACGGGTACAATCGTCTTTGCGCGAAGAAGCCGCTTCTTCGGCTCCAGGAGCCGGAGAGAGCGGCAGCATCGGAAAGGTGAAGAAGGATGCTGTACAACACTGGGATTGTGTGCGCAGCTTGCCAACAGATAGAAAACAGTACTTTACCACTCTTCTGACTCTTCCAATCACATGAATATTCGATTGGAAGCTGTTTTGGACAACTTTTCTTTTCTTCATGCCAAGCATTTGGCAGACCTCCGTGCAACGTCCAGATCACGATGGGAAAAGATTTCTGTGCTGGCACACTTCCTCCTTGCCAGACATAGTGGAAAAGCTTTCTGCTAAGATGTAGACCACAAAAGACGCTAAAGACGAAGGTACGATGCTCTCCGGAGCTAAGAGCCGCTCCCGGGCTTCTTTCGGCAGAAGCCGCGCTAAGAGAGCACTGTGACCGGTACAATCGTCTTTGCGCGAAGAAGCCGCTTCTTCGGCTCCAGGAGCCGGAGAGAGCGGCAGCTTCAGAAAGGTGAAGAAGGATGCTGTACAACACTGGGATTGTGTGCGCAGCTTGCCAACTGATAGAAAACAGTACCTTACCACTCTCCTGACTTTTCCAATCACATGAATATTCGATTGGAAGATCTTTTGGACAGCTTTTCTTTTCTTCATGCCAAACACTTGCAGACCTCCGTGCAACGTCCAGAACACGATGGGAGATGTTTTCTGTGCTGGCACACTTTCTCCTTGCCAGATGTAGTGGAAAAGCTTTTTGCTAAGATGTAGACCACAAAAGACGCTAAAGACGAAGGTACGATGCTCTCGGGGGCTAAGAGCCGCTCCCAGGCTTCTTTCGGCAGAAGCCGCGCTAAGAGAGCCCTGTGACCGGTACAATCGTCTTTGCGCGAAGAAGCCGCTTCTTCGGCTCCAGGAGCCGGAGAGAGCGGCAGCTTCAGAAAGGTGAAGAAGGATGCTGTACAACACTGGGATTGTGTGCGCAGCTTGCCAACTGATGGAAAACAGTACCTTACCATTCTCCTGACTTTTCCAATCACGTGAATATTCGATTGGAAGCTGTTTTGGACAACTTTTCTTTTCTTCATGCCAAGCACTTGGCAGACCTCCGTGCAACGTTAGAACACGATGGGAGATGTTTTCTGTGCTGGCACACTTTCTCCTTGCCAGACATAGTGGAAAAGCTTTTTGCTAAGATGTAGACCACAAAAGACGCTAAAGACGAAGGTACGATGCTCTCCGGAGCTAAGAGCCGCTCCCGGGCTTCTTTCAGCAGAAGCCGCGCTAAGAGAGCACTGTGACCGGTACAATCGTCTTTGCGCGAAGATGCCCCTTCTTTGACTCCAGGAGCCGGAGAGAGCGGCAGCATCGGAAAGGTGAAGAAGGATGCTGTATTACATTGGGATTGTGTGCGCAGCTTGCCAACTGATAGAAAACAGTACCTTACCACTCTCCTGACTTTTTCAATCACATGAATATTCGATTGGAAGCTGTTTTGGACAACTTTTCTTTTCTTCATGCCAAGCACTTGGCAGACCTCCGTGCAACGTTAGAACACGATGGGAGATGTTTTCTGTGCTGGCACACTTTCTCCTTGCCAGACATAGTGGAAAAGCTTTTTGCTAAGATGTAGACCACAAAAGACGCTAAAGACGAAGGTACGATGCTCTCCGGAGCTAAGCGCCGCTCCCGGGCGTCTTTCGGCAGAAGCCGCGCTAAGAGAGCACTGTGACCGGTACAATCGTCTTTGCGCGAAGAAGCCGCTTCTTCGGCTCCAGGAGCCGGAGAGAGCGGCAGCATCGGAAAGGTGAAGAAGGATGCTGTATTGCACTGGGATTGTGTGCGCAGCTTGCCAACTGATAGAAAACAGTACCTTACCACTCTCCTGACTTTTCCAATCACGTGAATATTCGATTGGAAGCTCTTTCGGACAGCTTTTCTTCTCTTCATACCAAACACTTGCAGACCTCCGTGCAACGTCCAGATCACGATGGGAGATGTTTTCTGTGCTGGCACACTTTCTCCTTGCCAGATGTAGTGGAAAAGCTTTTTGCTAAGATGTAGACCACAAAAGACGCTAAAGACGAAGGTACGATGCTCTCGGGGGCTAAGAGCCGCTCCCAGGCTTCTTTCGGCAGAAGCCGCGCTAAGAGAGCCCTGTGACCGGTACAATCGTCTTTGCGCGAAGAAGCCGCTTCTTCGGCTCCAGGAGCCGGAGAGAGCGGCAGCTTCGGAAAGGTGAAGAAGGATGCTGTATTACATTGGGATTGTGTGCGCAGCTTGCCAACTGATAGAAAACAGTACCTTACCACTCTCCTGACTTTTCCAATCACATGAATATTCCAATGGAAGCTGTTTTGGACAACTTTTCTTTTCTTCATGCCAAGCACTTGGCAGACCTCCGTGCAACGTTAGAACACGATGGGAGATGTTTTCTGTGCTGGCACACTTCCTCCTTGCCAGACATAGTGGAAAAGCTTTCTGCTAAGATGTAGACCACAAAAGACGCTAAAGACGAAGGTACGATGCTCTCCGGAGCTAAGAGCCGCTCCCGGGCTTCTTTCGGCAGAAGCCGCGCTAAGAGAGCACTGTGACCGGTACAATCGTCTTTGCGCGAAGAAGCCGCTTCTTCGGCTCCAGGAGCCGGAGAGAGCGGCAGCTTCCGAAAGGTGAAGAAGGATGCTGTATTACATTGGGATTGTGTGCGCAGCTTGCCAACTGATAGAAAACAGTACTTTACCACTCTTCTGACTCTTCCAATCACATGAATATTCGATTGGAAGCTGTTTTGGACAACTTTTCTTTTCTTCATGCCAAGCATTTGGCAGACCTCCGTGCAACGTCCAGATCACGATGGGAAAAGTTTTCTGTGCTGGCACACTTTCTCCTTGCCAGACATAGTGGAAAAGCTTTCTGCTAAGATGTAGACCACAAAAGACGCTAAAGACGAAGGTACGATGCTCTCCGGAGCTAAGAGCCGCTCCCGGGCTTCTTTCGGCAGAAGCCGCGCTAAGAGAGCACTGTGACCGGTACAATCGTCTTTGCGCGAAGAAGCCGCTTCTTCGGCTCCAGGAGCCGGAGAGAGCGGCAGCTTCAAAAAGGTGAAGAAGGATGCTGTACAACACTGGGATTGTGTGCGCAGCTTGCCAACTGATAGAAAACAGTACTTTACCACTCTCCTGACTTTTCCAATCACATGAATATTCGATTGGAAGCTGTTTTGGACAACTTTTCTTTTCTTCATGCCAAGCATTTGGCAGACCTCCGTGCAACGTCCAGATCACGATGGGAAAAGTTTTCTGTGCTGGCACACTTCCTCCTTGCCAGACATAGTGGAAAAGCTTTCTGCTAAGATGTAGACCACAAAAGACGCTAAAGACGAAGGTACGATGCTCTCCGGAGCTAAGAGCCGCTCCCGGGCTTCTTTCGGCAGAAGCCGCGCTAAGAGAGCACTGTGACCGGTACAATCATCTTTGCGCGAAGAAGCCGCTTCTTCGGCTCCAGGAGCCGGAGAGAGCGGCAGCTTCAAAAAGGTGAAGAAGGATGCTGTACAACACTGGGATTGTGTGCGCAGCTTGCCAACTGATAGAAAACAGTACCTTACCACTCTCCTGACTTTTCCAATCACATGAATATTCGATTGGAAGATCTTTTGGACAGCTTTTCTTTTCTTCATGCCAAACACTTGCAGACCTCCGTGCAACGTCCAGAACACGATGGGAGATGTTTTCTGTGCTGGCACAGTTTCTCCTTGCCAGATGTAGTGGAAAAGCTTTTTGCTAAGATGTAGACCACAAAAGACGCTAAAGACGAAGGTACGATGCTCTCGGGGGCTAAGAGCCGCTCCCAGGCTTCTTTCGGCAGAAGCCGCGCTAAGAGAGCCCTGTGACCGGTACAATCGTCTTTGCGCGAAGAAGCCGCTTCTTCGGCTCCAGGAGCCGGAGAGAGCGGCAGCTTCGGAAAGGTGAAGAAGGATGCTGTATTGCACTAGGATTGTGTGCGCAGCTTGCCAACTGATGGAAAACAGTACCTTACCATTCTCCTGACTTTTCCAATCACGTGAATATTCGATTGGAAGCTGTTTTGGACAACTTTTCTTTTCTTCATGCCAAGCACTTGGCAGACCTCCGTGCAACGTTAGAACACGATGGGAGATGTTTTCTGTGCTGGCACACTTTCTCCTTGCCAGACATAGTGGAAAAGCTTTTTGCTAAGATGTAGACCACAAAAGACGCTAAAGACGAAGGTACGATGCTCTCCGGAGCTAAGAGCCGCTCCCGGGCTTCTTTCAGCAGAAGCCGCACTAAGAGAGCACTGTGACCGGTACAATCGTCTTTGCGCGAAGATGCCCCTTCTTTGACTCCAGGAGCCGGAGAGAGCGGCAGCATCGGAAAGGAGAAGAAGGATGCTGTATTACATTGGGATTGTGTGCGCAGCTTGCCAACTGATAGAAAACAGTACCTTACCACTCTTCTGACTTTTCCAATCACATGAATATTCCATTGGAAGCTGTTTTGGACAACTTTTCTTTTCTTCATGCCAAGCATTTGGCACACCTCCGTGCAACGTCCAGATCACGATGGGAGATGTTTTCTGTGCTGGCACACTTTCTCCTTGCCAGACATAGTGGAAAAGCTTTTTGCTAAGATGTAGACCACAAAAGACGCTAAAGACGAAGGTACGATGCTCTCCGGAGCTAAGAGCCGCTCCCGGGCTTCTTTCGGCAGAAGCCGCGCTAAGAGAGCACTGTGACCGGTACAATCGTCTTTGCGCGAAGAAGCCGCTTCTTCGGCTCCAGGAACCGGAGAGAGCGGCAGCATCGGAAAGGTGAAGAAGGATGCTGTATTGCACTGGGATTGTGTGCGCAGCTTGCCAACTGATAGAAAACAGTACCTTACCACTCTCCTGACTTTTCCAATCACATGAATATTCGATTGGAAGCTGTTTTGGACAACTTTTCTTTTCTTCATGCCAAGCTCTTGGCAGACCTCCGTGCAACGTTAGAACACGATGGGAGATGTTTTCTGTGCTGGCACACTTCCTCCTTGCCAGACGTAGTGGAAAAGCTTTTTGCTAAGATGTAGACCACAAAAGACGCTAAAGACGAAGGTACGATGCTCTCCGGAGCTAAGAGCCGCTCCCGGGCTTCTTTCGGCAGAAGCCGCGCTAAGAGAGCACTGTGACCGGTACAATCATCTTTGCGCGAAGAAGGCGCTTCTTCGGCTCCAGGAGCCGGAGAGAGCGGCAGCTTCGGAAAGGTGAAGAATGATGCTGTATTGCACTGGGATTGTGTGCGCAGCTTGCCAACTGATGGAAAACAGTACCTTACCACTCTCCTGACTTTTCCAATCACATGAATATTCGATTAGAAGCTCTTTTGGACAGCTTTTCTTTTCTTCATGCCAAACACTTGCAGACCTCCGTGCAACGTCCAGATCACGATGGGAGATGTTTTCTGTGCTGGCACACTTTCTCCTTGCCAGATGTAGTGGAAAAGCTTTTTGCTAAGATGTAGACCACAAAAGACGCTAAAGACGAAGGTACGATGCTCTCCGGAGCTAAGAGCCGCTCCCGGGCTTCTTTCGGCAGAAGCCGCGCTAAGAGAGCACTGTGACCGGTACAATCGTCTTTGCGCGAAGAAGCCGCTTCTTCGGCTCCAGGAGCCGGAGAGAGCGGCAGCATCGGAAAGGTGAAGAAGGATGCTGTATTGCACTGGGATTGTGTGCGCAGCTTGCCAACTGATAGAAAACAGTACTTTACCACTCTCCTGACTTTTCCAATCACATGAATATTCGATTGGAAGCTGTTTTGGACAACTTTTCTTTTCTTCATGCCAAGCATTTAGCAGACCTCCGCGCAACGTCCAGATCACGATGGGAAAAGTTTTCTGTGCTGGCACACTTCCTCCTTGCCAGACATAGTGGAAAAGCTTTCTGCTAAGATGTAGACCACAAAAGACGCTAAAGACGAAGGTACGATGCTCTCCGGAGCTAAGAGCCGCTCCCGGGCTTCTTTCGGCAGAAGCCGCGCTAAGAGAGCACTGTTACCGGTACAATCGTCGTTGCGCGAAGAAGCCGCTTCTTCGGCTCCGGGAGCCGGAGAGAGCGGCAGCTTCGGAAAGGTGGAGAAGGATGCTGTAGTGCACTGGGATTGTGTGCGCAGCTTGCCAACTGATAGAAAACAGTACCTTACCACTCTCCTGACTTTTCCAATCACATGAATATTCGATTAGAAGCTCTTTTGGACAACTTTTCTTTTCTTCATGCCAAGCACTTGGCAGACCTCCGTGCAACGTTAGAACACAATGGGAGATGTTTTCTGTGCTGGCACACTTCCTCCTTGCCAGACATAGTGGAAAAGCTTTCTGCTAAGATGTAGACCACAAAAGACGCTAAAGACGAAGGTACGATGCTCTCCGGAGCTAAGAGCCGCTCCCGGGCTTCTTTCGGCAGAAGCCGCGCTAAGAGAGCACTGTGACCGGTACAATCGTCTTTGCGCGAAGAAGCCGCTTCTTCGGCTCCAGGAGCCGGAGAGAGCGGCAGCTTCGGAAAGGTGAAGAAGGATGCTGTATTGCACTGGGATTGTGTGTGCAGCTTGCCAATTGATAGAAAACAGTACCTTACCACTCTCCTGACTTTTCCAATCACATGAATATTCGATTGGAAGCTGTTTTGGACAGCTGTTCTTTTCTTCATGCCAAGCATTTGGCAGACCTCCGTGCAACGTTAGAACACGATGGGAGATGTTTTCTGTGCTGGCACACTTTCTCCTTGCCAGACATAGTGGAAAAGCTTTTTGCTAAGATGTAGACCACAAAAGACGCTAAAGACGAAGGTACGATGCTCTCCGGAGCTAAGAGCCGCTCCCGGGCTTCTTTCGGCAGAAGCCGCGCTAAGAGAGCACTGTTACCGGTACAATCGTCTTTGCGCGAAGAAGCCGCTTCTTCGGCTCCAGGAGCCGGAGAGAGCGGCAGCATCGGAAAGGTGAAGAAGGATGCTGTATTGCACTGGGATTGTGTGCGCAGCTTGCCAACTGATAGAAAACAGTACCTTACCACTCTCCTGACTTTTCCAATCACATGAATATTCGATTGGAAGCTGTTTTGGACAACTTTTCTTTTCTTCATGCCAAGCATTTGGCAGACCTCCGTGCAACGTCCAGATCACGATGGGAAAAGTTTTCTGTGCTGGCACACTTCCTCCTTGCCAGACATAGTGGAAAAGCTTTCTGCTAAGATGTAGACCACAAAAGACGCTAAAGACGAAGGTACGATGCTCTCCGGAGCTAAGAGCCGCTCCCGGGCTTCTTTCGGCAGAAGCCGCGCTAAGAGAGCACTGTGACCGCTACAATCGTCTTTGCGCGAAGAAGCCGCTTCTTCGGCTCCAGGAGCCGGAGAGAGCGGCAGCTTCAGAAAGGTGAAGAAGGATGCTGTACAACACTGGGATTGTGTGCGCAGCTTGCCAACTGATAGAAAACAGTACCTTACCACTCTCCTGACTTTTCCAATCACATGAATATTCGATTGGAAGCTGTTTTGGACAACTTTTCTTTTCTTCATGCCAAGCATTTGGCAGACCTCCGTGCAACGTCCAGATCACGATGGGAAAAGTTTTCTGTGCTGGCACACTTCCTCCTTGCCAGACATAGTGGAAAAGCTTTCTGCTAAGATGTAGACCACAAAAGACGCTAAAGACGAAGGTACGATGCTCTCCGGAGCTAAGAGCCGCTCCCGGGCTTCTTTCGGCAGAAGCCGCGCTAAGAGAGCACTGTGAGCGGTACAATCGTCTTTGCGCGAAGAAGCCGCTTCTTCGGCTCCGGGAGCCGGAGAGAGCGGCAGCATCGGAAAGGTGAAGAAGGATGCTGTATTGCACTGGGATTGTGTGCGCAGCTTGCCAACTGATAGAAAACAGTACCTTACCACTCTCCTGACTTTTCCAATCACATGAATATTCGATTGGAAGCTGTTTTGGACAACTTTTCTTTTCTTCATGCCAAGCACTTGGCAGACCTCCGGGCAACGTTAGAACACGATGGGAGATGTTTTCTGTGCTGGCACACTTTCTCCTTGCCAGACATATTGGAAAAGCTTTCTGCTAAGATGTAGACCACAAAAGACGCTAAAGACGAAGGTACGATGCTCTCCGGAGCTAAGAGCCGCTCCCGGGCTTCTTTCGGTAGAAGCCGCGCTAAGAGAGCACTGTGACCGGTACAATCGTCATTGCGCGAAGAAGCCGCTTCTTCGGCTCCAGGAGCCGGAGAGAGCGGCAGCATCGGAAAGGTGAAGAAGGATGCTGTATTGCACTGGGATTGTGTGCGCAGCTTGCCAACTGATAGAAAACAGTACCTTACCACTCTCCTGACTTTTCCAATCACATGAATATTCGATTGGAAGCTGTTTTGGACAACTTTTCTTTTCTTCATGCCAAGCATTTGGCAGACCTCCGCGCAACGTCCAGATCACGATGGGAAAAGTTTTCTGTGCTGGCACACTTCCTCCTTGCCAGACATAGTGGAAAAGCTTTCTGCTAAGATGTAGACCACAAAAGACGCTAAAGACGAAGGTACGATGCTCTCCGGAGCTAAGAGCCGCTCCCGGGCTTCTTTCGGCAGAAGCCGCGCTAAGAGAGCACTGTGACCGGTACAATCGTCTTTGCGCGAAGAAGCCGCTTCTTCGGCTCCGGGAGCCGGAGAGAGCGGCAGTTTCGGAAAGGTGGAGAAGGATGCTGTAGTGCACTGGGATTGTGTGCGCAGCTTGCCAACTGATAGAAAACAGTACCTTACCACTCTCCTGACTTTTCCAATCACATGAATATTCGATTGGAAGCTGTTTTGGACAACTTTTCTTTTCTTCATGCCAAGCACTTGGCAGACCTCCGTGCAACGTTAGAACACGATGGGAGATGTTTTCTGTGCTGGCACACTTCCTCCTTGCCAGACATAGTGGAAAAGCTTTCTGCTAAGATGTAGACCACAAAAGACGCTAAAGACGAAGGTACGATGCTCTCCGGAGCTAAGAGCCGCTCCCGGGCTTCTTTCGGCAGAAGCCGCGCTAAGAGAGCACTGTGAGCGGTACAATCGTCTTTGCGCGAAGAAGCCGCTTCTTCGGCTCCAGGAGCCGGAGAGAGCGGCAGCTTCCGAAAGGTGAAGAAGGATGCTGTATTGCACTGGGATTGTGTGCGCAGCTTGCCAACTGATAGAAAACAGTACCTTACCACTCTCCTGACTTTTCCAATCACATGAATATTCGATTGGAAGCTGTTTTGGACAACTTTTCTTTTCTTCATGCCAAGCATTTGGCAGACCTCCGTGCAACGTCCAGATCACGATGGGAAAAGTTTTCTGTGCTGGCACACTTCCTCCTTGCCAGACATAGTGGAAAAGCTTTCTGCTAAGATGTAGACCACAAAAGACGCTAAAGACGAAGGTACGATGCTCTCCGGAGCTAAGAGCCGCTCCCGGGCTTCTTTCGGCAGAAGCCGCGCTAAGAGAGCACTGTGACCGGTACAATCGTCTTTGCGCGAAGAAGCCGCTTCTTCGGCTCCAGGAGCCGGAGAGAGCGGCAGCTTCAAAAAGGTGAAGAAGGATGCTGTACAACACTGGGATTGTGTGCGCAGCTTGCCAACTGATAGAAAACAGTACCTTACCACTCTCCTGACTTTTCCAATCACATGAATATTCGATTGGAAGATCTTTTGGACAGCTTTTCTTTTCTTCATGCCAAACACTTGCAGACCTCCGTGCAACGTCCAGAACACGATGGGAGATGTTTTCTGTGCTGGCACACTTTCTCCTTGCCAGATGTAGTGGAAAAGCTTTTTGCTAAGATGTAGACCACAAAAGACGCTAAAGACGAAGGTACGATGCTCTCGGGGGCTAAGAGCCGCTCCCAGGCTTCTTTCGGCAGAAGCCGCGCTAAGAGAGCCCTGTGACCGGTACAATCGTCTTTGCGCGAAGAAGCCGCTTCTTCGGCTCCAGGAGCCGGAGAGAGCGGCAGCTTCGGAAAGGTGAAGAAGGATGCTGTATTGCACTAGGATTGTGTGCGCAGCTTGCCAACTGATGGAAAACAGTACCTTACCATTCTCCTGACTTTTCCAATCACGTGAATATTCGATTGGAAGCTGTTTTGGACAACTTTTCTTTTCTTCATGCCAAGCACTTGGCAGACCTCCGTGCAACGTTAGAACACGATGGGAGATGTTTTCTGTGCTGGCACACTTTCTCCTTGCCAGACATAGTGGAAAAGCTTTTTGCTAAGATGTAGACCACAAAAGACGCTAAAGACGAAGGTACGATGCTCTCCGGAGCTAAGAGCCGCTCCCGGGCTTCTTTCAGCAGAAGCCGCGCTAAGAGAGCACTGTGACCGGTACAATCGTCTTTGCGCGAAGATGCCCCTTCTTTGACTCCAGGAGCCGGAGAGAGCGGCAGCATCGGAAAGGTGAAGAAGGATGCTGTATTACATTGGGATTGTGTGCGCAGCTTGCCAACTGATAGAAAACAGTACCTTACCACTCTCCTGACTTTTCCAATCACATGAATATTCGATTGGAAGCTGTTTTGGACAACTTTTCTTTTCTTCATGCCAAGCACTTGGCAGACCTCCGTGCAACGTTAGAACACGATGGGAGATGTTTTCTGTGCTGGCACACTTTCTCCTTGCCAGACATAGTGGAAAAGCTTTTTGCTAAGATGTAGACCACAAAAGACGCTAAAGACGAAGGTACGATGCTCTCCGGAGCTAAGAGCCGCTCCCGGGCTTCTTTCGGCAGAAGCCGCGCTAAGAGAGCACTGTGACCGGTACAATCGTCTTTGCGCGAAGAAGCCGCTTCTTCGGCTCCAGGAGCCGGAGAGAGCGGCAGCATCGGAAAGGTGAAGAAGGATGCTGTATTGCACTGGGATTGTGTGCGCAGCTTGCCAACTGATAGAAAACAGTACCTTACCACTCTCCTGACTTTTCCAATCACATGAATATTCGATTGGAAGCTGTTTTGGACAACTTTTCTTTTCTTCATGCCAAGCATTTGGCAGACCTCCGCGCAACGTCCAGATCACGATGGGAAAAGTTTTCTGTGCTGGCACACTTCCTCCTTGCCAGACATAGTGGAAAAGCTTTCTGCTAAGATGTAGACCACAAAAGACGCTAAAGACGAAGGTACGATGCTCTCCGGAGCTAAGAGCCGCTCCCGGGCTTCTTTCGGTAGAAGCCGCGCTAAGAGAGCACTGTGACCGGTACAATCGTCATTGCGCGAAGAAGCCGCTTCTTCGGCTCCAGGTGCCGGAGAGAGCGGCAGCATCGGAAAGGTGAAGAAGGATGCTGTATTGCACTGGGATTGTGTGCGCAGCTTGCCAACTGATAGAAAACAGTACCTTACCACTCTCCTGACTTTTCCAATCACATGAATATTCGATTGGAAGCTGTTTTGGACAACTTTTCTTTTCTTCATGCCAAGCATTTGGCAGACCTCCGCGCAACGTCCAGATCACGATGGGAAAAGTTTTCTGTGCTGGCACACTTCCTCCTTGCCAGACATAGTGGAAAAGCTTTCTGCTAAGATGTAGACCACAAAAGACGCTAAAGACGAAGGTACGATGCTCTCCGGAGCTAAGAGCCGCTCCCGGGCTTCTTTCGGCAGAAGCCGCGCTAAGAGAGCACTGTGACCGGTACAATCGTCTTTGCGCGAAGAAGCCGCTTCTTCGGCTCCGGGAGCCGGAGAGAGCGGCAGTTTCGGAAAGGTGGAGAAGGATGCTGTAGTGCACTGGGATTGTGTGCGCAGCTTGCCAACTGATAGAAAACAGTACCTTACCACTCTCCTGACTTTTCCAATCACATGAATATTCGATTGGAAGCTGTTTTGGACAACTTTTCTTTTCTTCATGCCAAGCACTTGGCAGACCTCCGTGCAACGTTAGAACACGATGGGAGATGTTTTCTGTGCTGGCACACTTCCTCCTTGCCAGACATAGTGGAAAAGCTTTCTGCTAAGATGTAGACCACAAAAGACGCTAAAGACGAAGGTACGATGCTCTCCGGAGCTAAGAGCCGCTCCCGGGCTTCTTTCGGCAGAAGCCGCGCTAAGAGAGCACTGTGAGCGGTACAATCGTCTTTGCGCGAAGAAGCCGCTTCTTCGGCTCCAGGAGCCGGAGAGAGCGGCAGCTTCCGAAAGGTGAAGAAGGATGCTGTATTGCACTGGGATTGTGTGCGCAGCTTGCCAACTGATAGAAAACAGTACCTTACCACTCTCCTGACTTTTCCAATCACATGAATATTCGATTGGAAGCTGTTTTGGACAACTTTTCTTTTCTTCATGCCAAGCATTTGGCAGACCTCCGTGCAACGTCCAGATCACGATGGGAAAAGTTTTCTGTGCTGGCACACTTCCTCCTTGCCAGACATAGTGGAAAAGCTTTCTGCTAAGATGTAGACCACAAAAGACGCTAAAGACGAAGGTACGATGCTCTCCGGAGCTAAGAGCCGCTCCCGGGCTTCTTTCGGCAGAAGCCGCGCTAAGAGAGCACTGTGACCGGTACAATCGTCTTTGCGCGAAGAAGCCGCTTCTTCGGCTCCAGGAGCCGGAGAGAGCGGCAGCTTCAAAAAGGTGAAGAAGGATGCTGTACAACACTGGGATTGTGTGCGCAGCTTGCCAACTGATAGAAAACAGTACCTTACCACTCTCCTGACTTTTCCAATCACATGAATATTCGATTGGAAGATCTTTTGGACAGCTTTTCTTTTCTTCATGCCAAACACTTGCAGACCTCCGTGCAACGTCCAGAACACGATGGGAGATGTTTTCTGTGCTGGCACAGTTTCTCCTTGCCAGATGTAGTGGAAAAGCTTTTTGCTAAGATGTAGACCACAAAAGACGCTAAAGACGAAGGTACGATGCTCTCGGGGGCTAAGAGCCGCTCCCAGGCTTCTTTCGGCAGAAGCCGCGCTAAGAGAGCCCTGTGACCGGTACAATCGTCTTTGCGCGAAGAAGCCGCTTCTTCGGCTCCAGGAGCCGGAGAGAGCGGCAGCTTCGGAAAGGTGAAGAAGGATGCTGTATTGCACTAGGATTGTGTGCGCAGCTTGCCAACTGATGGAAAACAGTACCTTACCATTCTCCTGACTTTTCCAATCACGTGAATATTCGATTGGAAGCTGTTTTGGACAACTTTTCTTTTCTTCATGCCAAGCACTTGGCAGACCTCCGTGCAACGTTAGAACACGATGGGAGATGTTTTCTGTGCTGGCACACTTTCTCCTTGCCAGACATAGTGGAAAAGCTTTTTGCTAAGATGTAGACCACAAAAGACGCTAAAGACGAAGGTACGATGCTCTCCGGAGCTAAGAGCCGCTCCCGGGCTTCTTTCAGCAGAAGCCGCGCTAAGAGAGCACTGTGACCGGTACAATCGTCTTTGCGCGAAGATGCCCCTTCTTTGACTCCAGGAGCCGGAGAGAGCGGCAGCATCGGAAAGGTGAAGAAGGATGCTGTATTACATTGGGATTGTGTGCGCAGCTTGCCAACTGATAGAAAACAGTACCTTACCACTCTCCTGACTTTTCCAATCACATGAATATTCGATTGGAAGCTGTTTTGGACAACTTTTCTTTTCTTCATGCCAAGCACTTGGCAGACCTCCGTGCAACGTTAGAACACGATGGGAGATGTTTTCTGTGCTGGCACACTTTCTCCTTGCCAGACATAGTGGAAAAGCTTTTTGCTAAGATGTAGACCACAAAAGACGCTAAAGACGAAGGTACGATGCTCTCCGGAGCTAAGAGCCGCTCCCGGGCTTCTTTCGGCAGAAGCCGCGCTAAGAGAGCACTGTGACCGGTACAATCATCTTTGCGCGAAGAAGCCGCTTCTTCGGCTCCAGGAGCCGGAGAGAGCGGCAGCATCGGAAAGGTGAAGAAGGATGCTGTATTGCACTGGGATTGTGTGCGCAGCTTGCCAACTGATAGAAAACAGTACCTTACCACTCTCCTGACTTTTCCAATCACATGAATATTCGATTGGAAGCTGTTTTGGACAACTTTTCTTTTCTTCATGCCAAGCATTTGGCAGACCTCCGTGCAACGTCCAGATCACGATGGGAAAAGTTTTCTGTGCTGGCACACTTCCTCCTTGCCAGACATAGTGGAAAAGCTTTCTGCTAAGATGTAGACCACAAAAGACGCTAAAGACGAAGGTACGATGCTCTCCGGAGCTAAGAGCCGCTCCCGGGCTTCTTTCGGCAGAAGCCGCGCTAAGAGAGCACTGTGAGCGGTACAATCGTCTTTGCGCGAAGAAGCCGCTTCTTCGGCTCCAGGAGCCGGAGAGAGCGGCAGCATCGGAAAGGTGAAGAAGGATGCTGTATTGCACTGGGATTGTGTGCGCAGCTTGCCAACTTATAGAAAACAGTACCTTACCACTCTCCTGACTTTTCCAATCACATGAATATTCGATTGGAAGCTGTTTTGGACAACTTTTCTTTTCTTCATGCCAAGCACTTGGCAGACCTCCGCGCAACGTCCAGATCACGATGGGAAAAGTTTTCTGTGCTGGCACACTTCCTCCTTGCCAGACATAGTGGAAAAGCTTTCTGCTAAGATGTAGACCACAAAAGACGCTAAAGACGAAGGTACGATGCTCTCCGGAGCTAAGAGCCGCTCCCGGGCTTCTTTCGGCAGAAGCCGCGCTAAGAGAGCACTGTGAGCGGTACAATCGTCTTTGCGCGAAGAAGCCGCTTCTTCGGCTCCAGGAGCCGGAGAGAGCGGCAGCTTCAGAAAGGTGAAGAAGGATGCTGTACAACACTGGGATTGTGTGCGCAGCTTGCCAACTGATAGAAAACAGTACCTTACCACTCTCCTGACTTTTCCAATCACATGAATATTCGATTGGAAGCTGTTTTGGACAACTTTTCTTTTCTTCATGCCAAGCATTTGGCAGACCTCCGTGCAACGTCCAGATCACGATGGGAAAAGTTTTCTGTGCTGGCACACTTCCTCCTTGCCAGACATAGTGGAAAAGCTTTCTGCTAAGATGTAGACCACAAAAGACGCTAAAGACGAAGGTACGATGCTCTCCGGAGCTAAGAGCCGCTCCCGGGCTTCTTTCGGCAGAAGCCGCGCTAAGAGAGCACTGTGACCGGTACAATCGTCTTTGCGCGAAGAAGCCGCTTCTTCGGCTCCGGGAGCCGGAGAGAGCGGCAGCATCGGAAAGGTGAAGAAGGATGCTGTATTGCACTGGGATTGTGTGCGCAGCTTGCCAACTGATAGAAAACAGTACCTTACCACTCTCCTGACTTTTCCAATCACATGAATATTCGATTGGAAGCTGTTTTGGACAACTTTTCTTTTCTTCATGCCAAGCACTTGGCAGACCTCCGGGCAACGTTAGAACACGATGGGAGATGTTTTCTGTGCTGGCACACTTTCTCCTTGCCAGACATAGTGGAAAAGCTTTCTGCTAAGATGTAGACCACAAAAGACGCTAAAGACGAAGGTACGATGCTCTCCGGAGCTAAGAGCCGCTCCCGGGCTTCTTTCGGTAGAAGCCGCGCTAAGAGAGCCCTGTGACCGGTACAATCGTCTTTGCGCGAAGAAGCCGCTTCTTCGGCTCCAGGAGCCGGAGAGAGCGGCAGCTTCGGAAAGGTGAAGAAGGATGCTGTATTGCACTAGGATTGTGTGCGCAGCTTGCCAACTGATGGAAAACAGTACCTTACCATTCTCCTGACTTTTCCAATCACGTGAATATTCGATTGGAAGCTGTTTTGGACAACTTTTCTTTTCTTCATGCCAAGCACTTGGCAGACCTCCGTGCAATGTTAGAACACGATGGGAGATGTTTTCTGTGCTGGCACACTTTCTCCTTGCCAGACATAGTGGAAAAGCTTTTTGCTAAGATGTAGACCACAAAAGACGCTAAAGACGAAGGTACGATGCTCTCCGGAGCTAAGAGCCGCTTACGGGCTTCTTTCAGCAGAAGCCGCGCTAAGAGAGCACTGTGACCGGTACAATCGTCTTTGCGCGAAGATGCCCCTTCTTTGACTCCAGGAGCCGGAGAGAGCGGCAGCATCGGAAAGGTGAAGAAGGATGCTGTATTACATTGGGATTGTGTGCGCAGCTTGCCAACTGATAGAAAACAGTACCTTACCACTCTTCTGACTTTTCCAATCACATGAATATTCCATTTGAAAGCTGTTTTGGACAACTTTTCTTTTCTTCATGCCAAGCATTTGGCACACCTCCGTGCAACGTCCAGATCACGATGGGAGATGTTTTCTGTGCTGGCACACTTTCTCCTTGCCAGACATAGTGGAAAAGCTTTTTGCTAAGATGTAGACCACAAAAGACGCTAAAGACGAAGGTACGATGCTCTCCGGAGCTAAGAGCCGCTCCCGGGCTTCTTTCGGCAGAAGCCGCGCTAAGAGAGCACTGTGACCGGTACAATCGTCTTTGCGCGAAGAAGCCGCTTCTTCGGCTCCAGGAACCGGAGAGAGCGGCAGCATCGGAAAGGTGAAGAAGGATGCTGTATTGCACTGGGATTGTGTGCGCAGCTTGCCAACTGATAGAAAACAGTACCTTACCACTCTCCTGACTTTTCCAATCACATGAATATTCGATTGGAAGCTGTTTTGGACAACTTTTCTTTTCTTCATGCCAAGCTCTTGGCAGACCTCCGTGCAACGTTAGAACACGATGGGAGATGTTTTCTGTGCTGGCACACTTCCTCCTTGCCAGACGTAGTGGAAAAGCTTTTTGCTAAGATGTAGACCACAAAAGACGCTAAAGACGAAGGTACGATGCTCTCCGGAGCTAAGAGCCGCTCCCGGGCTTCTTTCGGCAGAAGCCGCGCTAAGAGAGCACTGTGACCGGTACAATCATCTTTGCGCGAAGAAGCCGCTTCTTCGGCTCCAGGAGCCGGAGAGAGCGGCAGCTTCGGAAAGGTGAAGAAGGATGCTGTATTGCACTGGGATTGTGTGCGCAGCTTGCCAACTGATGGAAAACAGTACCTTACCACTCTCCTGACTTTTCCAATCACATGAATATTCGATTAGAAGCTCTTTTGGACAGCTTTTCTTTTCTTCATGCCAAACACTTGCAGACCTCCGTGCAACGTCCAGAACACGATGGGAAAAGATGTCTGTGCTGGCACACTTCCTCCTTGCCAGACATAGTGGAAAAGCTTTCTGCTAAGATGTAGACCACAAAAGACGCTAAAGACGAAGGTACGATGCTCTCCGGAGCTAAGAGCCGCTCCCGGGCTTCTTTCGGCAGAAGCCGCGCTAAGAGAGCACTGTGAGCGGTACAATCGTCTTTGCGCGAAGAAGCCGCTTCTTCGGCTCCAGGAGCCGGAGAGAGCGGCAGCATCGGAAAGGTGAAGAAGGATGCTGTATTGCACTGGGATTGTGTGCGCAGCTTGCCAACTTATAGAAAACAGTACCTTACCACTCTCCTGACTTTTCCAATCACATGAATATTCGATTGGAAGCTGTTTTGGACAACTTTTCTTTTCTTCATGCCAAGCACTTGGCAGACCTCCGCGCAACGTCCAGATCACGATGGGAAAAGTTTTCTGTGCTGGCACACTTCCTCCTTGCCAGACATAGTGGAAAAGCTTTCTGCTAAGATGTAGACCACAAAAGACGCTAAAGACGAAGGTACGATGCTCTCCGGAGCTAAGAGCCGCTCCCGGGCTTCTTTCGGCAGAAGCCGCGCTAAGAGAGCACTGTGAGCGGTACAATCGTCTTTGCGCGAAGAAGCCGCTTCTTCGGCTCCAGGAGCCGGAGAGAGCGGCAGCTTCAGAAAGGTGAAGAAGGATGCTGTACAACACTGGGATTGTGTGCGCAGCTTGCCAACTGATAGAAAACAGTACCTTACCACTCTCCTGACTTTTCCAATCACATGAATATTCGATTGGAAGCTGTTTTGGACAACTTTTCTTTTCTTCATGCCAAGCATTTGGCAGACCTCTGCGCAACGTCCAGATCACGATGGGAAAAGTTTTCTGTGCTGGCACACTTCCTCCTTGCCAGACATAGTGGAAAAGCTTTCTGCTAAGATGTAGACCACAAAAGACGCTAAAGACGAAGGTACGATGCTCTCCGGAGCTAAGAGCCGCTCCCGAGCTTCTTTCGGCAGAAGCCGCGCTAAGAGAGCACTGTTACCGGTACAATCGTCTTTGCGCGAAGAAGCCGCTTCTTCGGCTCCGGGAGCCGGAGAGAGCGGCAGCTTCGGAAAGGTGGAGAAGGATGCTGTAGTGCACTGGGATTGTGTGCGCAGCTTGCCAACTGATAGAAAACAGTACCTTACCACTCTCCTGACTTTTCCAATCACATGAATATTCGATTAGAAGCTCTTTTGGACAACTTTTCTTTTCTTCATGCCAAGCACTTGGCAGACCTCCGTGCAACGTTAGAACACGATGGGAGATGTTTTCTGTGCTGGCACACTTTCTCCTTGCCAGACATAGTGGAAAAGCTTTTTGCTAAGATGTAGACCACAAAAGACGCTAAAGACGAAGGTACGATGCTCTCCGGAGCTAAGAGCCGCTCCCGGGCTTCTTTCAGCAGAAGCCGCGCTAAGAGAGCACTGTGACCGGTACAATCGTCTTTGCGCGAAGATGCCCCTTCTTTGACTCCAGGAGCCGGAGAGAGCGGCAGCATCGGAAAGGTGAAGAAGGATGCTGTATTACATTGGGATTGTGTGCGCAGCTTGCCAACTGATAGAAAACAGTACCTTACCACTCTCCTGACTTTTCCAATCACATGAATATTCGATTGGAAGCTGTTTTGGACAACTTTTCTTTTCTTCATGCCAAGCATTTGGCAGACCTCTGCGCAACGTCCAGATCACGATGGGAAAAGTTTTCTGTGCTGGCACACTTCCTCCTTGCCAGACATAGTGGAAAAGCTTTCTGCTAAGATGTAGACCACAAAAGACGCTAAAGACGAAGGTACGATGCTCTCCGGAGCTAACAGCCGCTCCCGGGCTTCTTTCGGCAGAAGCCGCGCTAAGAGAGCACTGTGAGCGGTACAATCGTCTTTGCGCGAAGAAGCCGCTTCTTCGGCTCCAGGAGCCGGAGAGAGCGGCAGCATCGGAAAGGTGAAGAAGGATGCTGTATTGCACTGGGATTGTGTGCGCAGCTTGCCAACTTATAGAAAACAGTACCTTACCACTCTCCTGACTTTTCCAATCACATGAATATTCGATTGGAAGCTGTTTTGGACAACTTTTCTTTTCTTCATGCCAAGCACTTGGCAGACCTCCGCGCAACGTCCAGATCACGATGGGAAAAGTTTTCTGTGCTGGCACACTTCCTCCTTGCCAGACATAGTGGAAAAGCTTTCTGCTAAGATGTAGACCACAAAAGACGCTAAAGACGAAGGTACGATGCTCTCCGGAGCTAAGAGCCGCTCCCGGGCTTCTTTCGGCAGAAGCCGCGCTAAGAGAGCACTGTGAGCGGTACAATCGTCTTTGCGCGAAGAAGCCGCTTCTTCGGCTCCAGGAGCCGGAGAGAGCGGCAGCTTCAGAAAGGTGAAGAAGGATGCTGTACAACACTGGGATTGTGTGCGCAGCTTGCCAACTGATAGAAAACAGTACCTTACCACTCTCCTGACTTTTCCAATCACATGAATATTCGATTGGAAGCTGTTTTGGACAACTTTTCTTTTCTTCATGCCAAGCATTTGGCAGACCTCTGCGCAACGTCCAGATCACGATGGGAAAAGTTTTCTGTGCTGGCACACTTCCTCCTTGCCAGACATAGTGGAAAAGCTTTCTGCTAAGATGTAGACCACAAAAGACGCTAAAGACGAAGGTACGATGCTCTCCGGAGCTAAGAGCCGCTCCCGAGCTTCTTTCGGCAGAAGCCGCGCTAAGAGAGCACTGTTACCGGTACAATCGTCTTTGCGCGAAGAAGCCGCTTCTTCGGCTCCGGGAGCCGGAGAGAGCGGCAGCTTCGGAAAGGTGGAGAAGGATGCTGTAGTGCACTGGGATTGTGTGCGCAGCTTGCCAACTGATAGAAAACAGTACCTTACCACTCTCCTGACTTTTCCAATCACATGAATATTCGATTAGAAGCTCTTTTGGACAACTTTTCTTTTCTTCATGCCAAGCACTTGGCAGACCTCCGTGCAACGTTAGAACACGATGGGAGATGTTTTCTGTGCTGGCACACTTCCTCCTTGCCAGACATAGTGGAAAAGCTTTCTGCTAAGATGTAGACCACAAAAGACGCTAAAGACGAAGGTACGATGCTCTCCGGAGCTAAGAGCCGCTCCCGGGCTTCTTTCGGCAGAAGCCGCGCTAAGAGAGCACTGTGACCGGTACAATCGTCTTTGCGCGAAGAAGCCGCTTCTTCGGCTCCAGGAGCCGGAGAGAGCGGCAGCTTCGGAAAGGTGAAGAAGGATGCTGTATTGCACTGGGATTGTGTGTGCAGCTTGCCAATTGATAGAAAACAGTACCTTACCACTCTCCTGACTTTTCCAATCACATGAATATTCGATTGGAAGCTGTTTTGGACAGCTGTTCTTTTCTTCATGCCAAACACTTGCAGACCTCCGTGCAACGTTAGAACACGATGGGAGATGTTTTCTGTGCTGGCACAGTTTCTCCTTGCCAGACATAGTTGAAAAGCTTTTTGCTAAGATGTAGACCACTAAAGACACTAAAGACGAAGGTACGATGCTCTCCGGAGCTAAGAGCCGCTCCCGGGCTTCTTTCGGCAGAAGCCGCGCTAAGAGAGCACTGTGACCGGTACAATCGTCTTTGCGCGAAGAAGCCGCTTCTTCGGCTCCAGGAGCCGGAGAGAGCGGCAGCTTCGGAAAGGTGAAGAAGGATGCTGTATTACATTGGGATTGTGTGCGCAGCTTGCCAACTGATAGAAAACAGTACCTTACCACTCTCCTGACTTTTCCAATCACATGAATATTCGATTGGAAGCTGTTTTGGACAACTTTTCTTTTCTTCATGCCAAGCACTTGGCAGACCTCCGTGCAACGTTAGAACACGATGGGAGATGTTTTCTGTGCTGGCACACTTTCTCCTTGCCAGACATAGTGGAAAAGCTTTTTGCTAAGATGTAGACCACAAAAGACGCTAAAGACGAAGGTACGATGCTCTCCGGAGCTAAGAGCCGCTCCCGGGCTTCTTTCGGCAGAAGCCGCGCTAAGAGAGCACTGTGAGCGGTACAATCGTCTTTGCGCGAAGAAGCCGCTTCTTCGGCTCCAGGAGCCGGAGAGAGCGGCAGCATCGGAAAGGTGAAGAAGGATGCTGTATTGCACTGGGATTGTGTGCGCAGCTTGCCAACTGATAGAAAACAGTACCTTACCACTCTCCTGACTTTTCCAATCACATGAATATTCGATTGGAAGCTGTTTTGGACAACTTTTCTTTTCTTCATGCCAAGCATTTGGCAGACCTCCGTGCAACGTCCAGATCACGATGGGAAAAGTTTTCTGTGCTGGCACACTTCCTCCTTGCCAGACATAGTGGAAAAGCTTTCTGCTAAGATGTAGACCACAAAAGACGCTAAAGATGAAGGTACGATGCTCTCCGGAGCTAAGAGCCGCTCCCGGGCTTCTTTCGGCAGAAGCCGCGCTAAGAGAGCACTGTGAGCGGTACAATCGTCTTTGCGCGAAGAAGCCGCTTCTTCGGCTCCAGGAGCCGGAGAGAGCGGCAGCATCGGAAAGGTGAAGAAGGATGCTGTATTGCACTGGGATTGTGTGCGCAGCTTGCCAACTGATAGAAAACAGTACCTTACCACTCTCCTGACTTTTCCAATCACATGAATATTCGATTGGAAGCTGTTTTGGACAACTTTTCTTTTCTTCATGCCAAGCACTTGGCAGACCTCCGCGCAACGTCCAGATCACGATGGGAAAAGTTTTCTGTGCTGGCACACTTCCTCCTTGCCAGACATAGTGGAAAAGCTTTCTGCTAAGATGTAGACCACAAAAGACGCTAAAGACGAAGGTACGATGCTCTCCGGAGCTAAGAGCCGCTCCCGGGCTTCTTTCGGCAGAAGCCGCGCTAAGAGAGCACTGTGAGCGGTACAATCGTCTTTGCGCGAAGAAGCCGCTTCTTCGGCTCCAGGAGCCGGAGAGAGCGGCAGCTTCAGAAAGGTGAAGAAGGATGCTGTATTGCACTGGGATTGTGTGCGCAGCTTGCCAACTGATAGAAAACAGTACCTTACCACTCTCCTGACTTTTCCAATCACATGAATATTCGATTGGAAGCTGTTTTGGACAACTTTTCTTTTCTTCATGCCAAGCATTTGGCAGACCTCCGTGCAACGTCCAGATCACGATGGGAAAAGTTTTCTGTGCTGGCACACTTCCTCCTTGCCAGACATAGTGGAAAAGCTTTCTGCTAAGATGTAGACCACAAAAGACGCTAAAGACGAAGGTACGATGCTCTCCGGAGCTAAGAGCCGCTCCCGGGCTTCTTTCGGCAGAAGCCGCGCTAAGAGAGCACTGTGACCGGTACAATCGTCTTTGCGCGAAGAAGCCGCTTCTTCGGCTCCAGGAGCCGGAGAGAGCGGCAGCTTCGGAAAGGTGAAGAAGGATGCTGTATTGCACTGGGATTGTGTGCGCAGCTTGCCAACTGATAGAAAACAGTACCTTACCACTCTCCTGACTTTTCCAATCACATGAATATTCGATTGGAAGCTGTTTTGGACAACTTTTCTTTTCTTCATGCCAAGCATTTGGCAGACCTCCGTGCAACGTCCAGATCACGATGGGAAAAGTTTTCTGTGCTGGCACACTTCCTCCTTGCCAGACATAGTGGAAAAGCTTTCTGCTAAGATGTAGACCACAAAAGACGCTAAAGACGAAGGTACGATGCTCTCCGGAGCTAAGAGCCGCTCCCGGGCTTCTTTCGGCAGAAGCCGCGCTAAGAGAGCACTGTGACCGGTACAATCGTCTTTGCGCGAAGAAGCCGCTTCTTCGGCTCCAGGAGCCGGAGAGAGCGGCAGCTTCAAAAAGGTGAAGAAGGATGCTGTACAACACTGGGATTGTGTGCGCAGCTTGCCAATTGATAGAAAACAGTACCTTACCACTCTCCTGACTTTTCCAATCACATGAATATTCGATTGG
This sequence comes from Ammospiza nelsoni, assembly GCF_027579445.1. Lineage (NCBI taxonomy): Eukaryota > Metazoa > Chordata > Aves > Passeriformes > Passerellidae > Ammospiza > Ammospiza nelsoni. The sequence goes on along the minus strand of NC_080637.1, from coordinate 55,322,978 downwards.
AAGATCTTTTGGACAGCTTTTCTTTTCTTCATGCCAAACACTTGCAGACCTCCGTGCAACGTCCAGAACACGATGGGTGATGTTTTCTGTGCTGGCACAGTTTCTCCTTGCCAGATGTAGTGGAAAAGCTTTTTGCTAAGATGTAGACCACAAAAGACGCTAAAGACGAAGGTACGATGCTCTCGGGGGCTAAGAGCCGCTCCCAGGCTTCTTTCGGCAGAAGCCGCGCTAAGAGAGCCCTGTGACCGGTACAATCGTCTTTGCGCGAAGAAGCCGCTTCTTCGGCTCCAGGAGCCGGAGAGAGCGGCAGCTTCGGAAAGGTGAAGAAGGATGCTGTATTGCACTAGGATTGTGTGCGCAGCTTGCCAACTGATGGAAAACAGTACCTTACCATTCTCCTGACTTTTCCAATCACGTGAATATTCGATTGGAAGCTGTTTTGGACAACTTTTCTTTTCTTCATGCCAAGCACTTGGCAGACCTCCGTGCAACGTTAGAACACGATGGGAGATGTTTTCTGTGCTGGCACACTTTCTCCTTGCCAGACATAGTGGAAAAGCTTTTTGCTAAGATGTAGACCACAAAAGACGCTAAAGACGAAGGTACGATGCTCTCCGGAGCTAAGAGCCGCTCCCGGGCTTCTTTCAGCAGAAGCCGCGCTAAGAGAGCACTGTGACCGGTACAATCGTCTTTGCGCGAAGATGCCCCTTCTTTGACTCCAGGAGCCGGAGAGAGCGGCAGCATCGGAAAGGTGAAGAAGGATGCTGTATTACATTGGGATTGTGTGCGCAGCTTGCCAACTGATAGAAAACAGTACCTTACCACTCTCCTGACTTTTCCAATCACATGAATATTCGATTGGAAGCTGTTTTGGACAACTTTTCTTTTCTTCATGCCAAGCACTTGGCAGACCTCCGTGCAACGTTAGAACACGATGGGAGATGTTTTCTGTGCTGGCACACTTTCTCCTTGCCAGACATAGTGGAAAAGCTTTTTGCTAAGATGTAGACCACAAAAGACGCTAAAAACGAAGGTACGATGCTCTCCGGAGCTAAGAGCCGCTCCCGGGCTTCTTTCGGCAGAAGCCGCGCTAAGAGAGCACTGTGACCGGTACAATCATCTTTGCGCGAAGAAGCCGCTTCTTCGGCTCCGGGAGCCGGAGAGAGCGGCAGCATCGGAAAGGTGAAGAAGGATGCTGTATTGCACTGGGATTGTGTGCGCAGCTTGCCAACTGATAGAAAACAGTACCTTACCACTCTCCTGACTTTTCCAATCACATGAATATTCGATTGGAAGCTGTTTTGGACAACTTTTCTTTTCTTCATGCCAAGCATTTGGCAGACCTCCGTGCAACGTCCAGATCACGATGGGAAAAGTTTTCTGTGCTGGCACACTTCCTCCTTGCCAGACATAGTGGAAAAGCTTTCTGCTAAGATGTAGACCACAAAAGACGCTAAAGACGAAGGTACGATGCTCTCCGGAGCTAACAGCCGCTCCCGGGCTTCTTTCGGCAGAAGCCGCGCTAAGAGAGCACTGTGAGCGGTACAATCGTCTTTGCGCGAAGAAGCCGCTTCTTCGGCTCCAGGAGCCGGAGAGAGCGGCAGCATCGGAAAGGTGAAGAAGGATGCTGTATTGCACTGGGATTGTGTGCGCAGCTTGCCAACTTATAGAAAACAGTACCTTACCACTCTCCTGACTTTTCCAATCACATGAATATTCGATTGGAAGCTGTTTTGGACAACTTTTCTTTTCTTCATGCCAAGCACTTGGCAGACCTCCGCGCAACGTCCAGATCACGATGGGAAAAGTTTTCTGTGCTGGCACACTTCCTCCTTGCCAGACATAGTGGAAAAGCTTTCTGCTAAGATGTAGACCACAAAAGACGCTAAAGACGAAGGTACGATGCTCTCCGGAGCTAAGAGCCGCTCCCGGGCTTCTTTCGGCAGAAGCCGCGCTAAGAGAGCACTGTGAGCGGTACAATCGTCTTTGCGCGAAGAAGCCGCTTCTTCGGCTCCAGGAGCCGGAGAGAGCGGCAGCTTCAGAAAGGTGAAGAAGGATGCTGTACAACACTGGGATTGTGTGCGCAGCTTGCCAACTGATAGAAAACAGTACCTTACCACTCTCCTGACTTTTCCAATCACATGAATATTCGATTGGAAGCTGTTTTGGACAACTTTTCTTTTCTTCATGCCAAGCATTTGGCAGACCTCTGCGCAACGTCCAGATCACGATGGGAAAAGTTTTCTGTGCTGGCACACTTCCTCCTTGCCAGACATAGTGGAAAAGCTTTCTGCTAAGATGTAGACCACAAAAGACGCTAAAGACGAAGGTACGATGCTCTCCGGAGCTAAGAGCCGCTCCCGAGCTTCTTTCGGCAGAAGCCGCGCTAAGAGAGCACTGTTACCGGTACAATCGTCTTTGCGCGAAGAAGCCGCTTCTTCGGCTCCGGGAGCCGGAGAGAGCGGCAGCTTCGGAAAGGTGGAGAAGGATGCTGTAGTGCACTGGGATTGTGTGCGCAGCTTGCCAACTGATAGAAAACAGTACCTTACCACTCTCCTGACTTTTCCAATCACATGAATATTCGATTAGAAGCTCTTTTGGACAACTTTTCTTTTCTTCATGCCAAGCACTTGGCAGACCTCCGTGCAACGTTAGAACACGATGGGAGATGTTTTCTGTGCTGGCACACTTCCTCCTTGCCAGACATAGTGGAAAAGCTTTCTGCTAAGATGTAGACCACAAAAGACGCTAAAGACGAAGGTACGATGCTCTCCGGAGCTAAGAGCCGCTCCCGGGCTTCTTTCGGCAGAAGCCGCGCTAAGAGAGCACTGTGACCGGTACAATCGTCTTTGCGCGAAGAAGCCGCTTCTTCGGCTCCAGGAGCCGGAGAGAGCGGCAGCTTCGGAAAGGTGAAGAAGGATGCTGTATTGCACTGGGATTGTGTGTGCAGCTTGCCAATTGATAGAAAACAGTACCTTACCACTCTCCTGACTTTTCCAATCACATGAATATTCGATTGGAAGCTGTTTTGGACAGCTGTTCTTTTCTTCATGCCAAACACTTGCAGACCTCCGTGCAACGTTAGAACACGATGGGAGATGTTTTCTGTGCTGGCACAGTTTCTCCTTGCCAGACATAGTTGAAAAGCTTTTTGCTAAGATGTAGACCACTAAAGACACTAAAGACGAAGGTACGATGCTCTCCGGAGCTAAGAGCCGCTCCCGGGCTTCTTTCGGCAGAAGCCGCGCTAAGAGAGCACTGTGACCGGTACAATCGTCTTTGCGCGAAGAAGCCGCTTCTTCGGCTCCAGGAGCCGGAGAGAGCGGCAGCTTCGGAAAGGTGAAGAAGGATGCTGTATTACATTGGGATTGTGTGCGCAGCTTGCCAACTGATAGAAAACAGTACCTTACCACTCTCCTGACTTTTCCAATCACATGAATATTCGATTGGAAGCTGTTTTGGACAACTTTTCTTTTCTTCATGCCAAGCACTTGGCAGACCTCCGTGCAACGTTAGAACACGATGGGAGATGTTTTCTGTGCTGGCACACTTTCTCCTTGCCAGACATAGTGGAAAAGCTTTTTGCTAAGATGTAGACCACAAAAGACGCTAAAGACGAAGGTACGATGCTCTCCGGAGCTAAGAGCCGCTCCCGGGCTTCTTTCGGCAGAAGCCGCGCTAAGAGAGCACTGTGAGCGGTACAATCGTCTTTGCGCGAAGAAGCCGCTTCTTCGGCTCCAGGAGCCGGAGAGAGCGGCAGCATCGGAAAGGTGAAGAAGGATGCTGTATTGCACTGGGATTGTGTGCGCAGCTTGCCAACTGATAGAAAACAGTACCTTACCACTCTCCTGACTTTTCCAATCACATGAATATTCGATTGGAAGCTGTTTTGGACAACTTTTCTTTTCTTCATGCCAAGCATTTGGCAGACCTCCGTGCAACGTCCAGATCACGATGGGAAAAGTTTTCTGTGCTGGCACACTTCCTCCTTGCCAGACATAGTGGAAAAGCTTTCTGCTAAGATGTAGACCACAAAAGACGCTAAAGACGAAGGTACGATGCTCTCCGGAGCTAAGAGCCGCTCCCGGGCTTCTTTCGGCAGAAGCCGCGCTAAGAGAGCACTGTGAGCGGTACAATCGTCTTTGCGCGAAGAAGCCGCTTCTTCGGCTCCAGGAGCCGGAGAGAGCGGCAGCATCGGAAAGGTGAAGAAGGATGCTGTATTGCACTGGGATTGTGTGCGCAGCTTGCCAACTGATAGAAAACAGTACCTTACCACTCTCCTGACTTTTCCAATCACATGAATATTCGATTGGAAGCTGTTTTGGACAACTTTTCTTTTCTTCATGCCAAGCACTTGGCAGACCTCCGCGCAACGTCCAGATCACGATGGGAAAAGTTTTCTGTGCTGGCACACTTCCTCCTTGCCAGACATAGTGGAAAAGCTTTCTGCTAAGATGTAGACCACAAAAGACGCTAAAGACGAAGGTACGATGCTCTCCGGAGCTAAGAGCCGCTCCCGGGCTTCTTTCGGCAGAAGCCGCGCTAAGAGAGCACTGTGAGCGGTACAATCGTCTTTGCGCGAAGAAGCCGCTTCTTCGGCTCCAGGAGCCGGAGAGAGCGGCAGCTTCAGAAAGGTGAAGAAGGATGCTGTATTGCACTGGGATTGTGTGCGCAGCTTGCCAACTGATAGAAAACAGTACCTTACCACTCTCCTGACTTTTCCAATCACATGAATATTCGATTGGAAGCTGTTTTGGACAACTTTTCTTTTCTTCATGCCAAGCATTTGGCAGACCTCCGTGCAACGTCCAGATCACGATGGGAAAAGTTTTCTGTGCTGGCACACTTCCTCCTTGCCAGACATAGTGGAAAAGCTTTCTGCTAAGATGTAGACCACAAAAGACGCTAAAGACGAAGGTACGATGCTCTCCGGAGCTAAGAGCCGCTCCCGGGCTTCTTTCGGCAGAAGCCGCGCTAAGAGAGCACTGTGACCGGTACAATCGTCTTTGCGCGAAGAAGCCGCTTCTTCGGCTCCAGGAGCCGGAGAGAGCGGCAGCTTCGGAAAGGTGAAGAAGGATGCTGTATTGCACTGGGATTCTGTGCGCAGCTTGCCAACTGATAGAAAACAGTACCTTACCACTCTCCTGACTTTTCCAATCACATGAATATTCGATTGGAAGCTGTTTTGGACAACTTTTCTTTTCTTCATGCCAAGCATTTGGCAGACCTCCGTGCAACGTCCAGATCACGATGGGAAAAGTTTTCTGTGCTGGCACACTTCCTCCTTGCCAGACATAGTGGAAAAGCTTTCTGCTAAGATGTAGACCACAAAAGACGCTAAAGACGAAGGTACGATGCTCTCCGGAGCTAAGAGCCGCTCCCGGGCTTCTTTCGGCAGAAGCCGCGCTAAGAGAGCACTGTGACCGGTACAATCGTCTTTGCGCGAAGAAGCCGCTTCTTCGGCTCCAGGAGCCGGAGAGAGCGGCAGCTTCAAAAAGGTGAAGAAGGATGCTGTACAACACTGGGATTGTGTGCGCAGCTTGCCAATTGATAGAAAACAGTACCTTACCACTCTCCTGACTTTTCCAATCACATGAATATTCGATTGGAAGATCTTTTGGACAGCTTTTCTTTTCTTCATGCCAAACACTTGCAGACCTCCGTGCAACGTCCAGAACACGATGGGTGATGTTTTCTGTGCTGGCACAGTTTCTCCTTGCCAGATGTAGTGGAAAAGCTTTTTGCTAAGATGTAGACCACAAAAGACGCTAAAGACGAAGGTACGATGCTCTCGGGGGCTAAGAGCCGCTCCCGGGCTTCTTTCGGCAGAAGCCGCGCTAAGAGAGCCCTGTGACCGGTACAATCGTCTTTGCGCGAAGAAGCCGCTTCTTCGGCTCCAGGAGCCGGAGAGAGCGGCAGCTTCGGAAAGGTGAAGAAGGATGCTGTATTGCACTAGGATTGTGTGCGCAGCTTGCCAACTGATGGAAAACAGTACCTTACCATTCTCCTGACTTTTCCAATCACGTGAATATTCGATTGGAAGCTGTTTTGGACAACTTTTCTTTTCTTCATGCCAAGCACTTGGCAGACCTCCGTGCAACGTTAGAACACGATGGGAGATGTTTTCTGTGCTGGCACACTTTCTCCTTGCCAGACATAGTGGAAAAGCTTTTTGCTAAGATGTAGACCACAAAAGACGCTAAAGACGAAGGTACGATGCTCTCCGGAGCTAAGAGCCGCTCCCGGGCTTCTTTCAGCAGAAGCCGCGCTAAGAGAGCACTGTGACCGGTACAATCGTCTTTGCGCGAAGATGCCCCTTCTTTGACTCCAGGAGCCGGAGAGAGCGGCAGCATCGGAAAGGTGAAGAAGGATGCTGTATTGCACTGGGATTGTGTGCGCAGCTTGCCAACTGATAGAAAACAGTACCTTACCACTCTCCTGACTTTTCCAATCACATGAATATTCGATTGGAAGCTGTTTTGGACAACTTTTCTTTTCTTCATGCCAAGCACTTGGCAGACCTCCGTGCAACGTTAGAACACGATGGGAGATGTTTTCTGTGCTGGCACACTTTCTCCTTGCCAGACATAGTGGAAAAGCTTTTTGCTAAGATGTAGACCACAAAAGACGCTAAAGACGAAGGTACGATGCTCTCCGGAGCTAAGAGCCGCTCCCGGGCTTCTTTCGGCAGAAGCCGCGCTAAGAGAGCACTGTGACCGGTACAATCATCTTTGCGCGAAGAAGCCGCTTCTTCGGCTCCGGGAGCCGGAGAGAGCGGCAGCATCGGAAAGGTGAAGAAGGATGCTGTATTGCACTGGGATTGTGTGCGCAGCTTGCCAACTGATAGAAAACAGTACCTTACCACTCTCCTGACTTTTCCAATCACATGAATATTCGATTGGAAGCTGTTTTGGACAACTTTTCTTTTCTTCATGCCAAGCATTTGGCAGACCTCCGTGCAACGTCCAGAACACGATGGGAAAAGATGTCTGTGCTGGCACACTTCCTCCTTGCCAGACATAGTGGAAAAGCTTTCTGCTAAGATGTAGACCACAAAAGACGCTAAAGACGAAGGTACGATGCTCTCCGGAGCTAACAGCCGCTCCCGGGCTTCTTTCGGCAGAAGCCGCGCTAAGAGAGCACTGTGAGCGGTACAATCGTCTTTGCGCGAAGAAGCCGCTTCTTCGGCTCCAGGAGCCGGAGAGAGCGGCAGCATCGGAAAGGTGAAGAAGGATGCTGTATTGCACTGGGATTGTGTGCGCAGCTTGCCAACTTATAGAAAACAGTACCTTACCACTCTCCTGACTTTTCCAATCACATGAATATTCGATTGGAAGCTGTTTTGGACAACTTTTCTTTTCTTCATGCCAAGCACTTGGCAGACCTCCGCGCAACGTCCAGATCACGATGGGAAAAGTTTTCTGTGCTGGCACACTTCCTCCTTGCCAGACATAGTGGAAAAGCTTTCTGCTAAGATGTAGACCACAAAAGACGCTAAAGACGAAGGTACGATGCTCTCCGGAGCTAAGAGCCGCTCCCGGGCTTCTTTCGGCAGAAGCCGCGCTAAGAGAGCACTGTGAGCGGTACAATCGTCTTTGCGCGAAGAAGCCGCTTCTTCGGCTCCAGGAGCCGGAGAGAGCGGCAGCTTCAGAAAGGTGAAGAAGGATGCTGTACAACACTGGGATTGTGTGCGCAGCTTGCCAACTGATAGAAAACAGTACCTTACCACTCTCCTGACTTTTCCAATCACATGAATATTCGATTGGAAGCTGTTTTGGACAACTTTTCTTTTCTTCATGCCAAGCATTTGGCAGACCTCTGCGCAACGTCCAGATCACGATGGGAAAAGTTTTCTGTGCTGGCACACTTCCTCCTTGCCAGACATAGTGGAAAAGCTTTCTGCTAAGATGTAGACCACAAAAGACGCTAAAGACGAAGGTACGATGCTCTCCGGAGCTAAGAGCCGCTCCCGAGCTTCTTTCGGCAGAAGCCGCGCTAAGAGAGCACTGTTACCGGTACAATCGTCTTTGCGCGAAGAAGCCGCTTCTTCGGCTCCGGGAGCCGGAGAGAGCGGCAGCTTCGGAAAGGTGGAGAAGGATGCTGTAGTGCACTGGGATTGTGTGCGCAGCTTGCCAACTGATAGAAAACAGTACCTTACCACTCTCCTGACTTTTCCAATCACATGAATATTCGATTAGAAGCTCTTTTGGACAACTTTTCTTTTCTTCATGCCAAGCACTTGGCAGACCTCCGTGCAACGTTAGAACACGATGGGAGATGTTTTCTGTGCTGGCACACTTCCTCCTTGCCAGACATAGTGGAAAAGCTTTCTGCTAAGATGTAGACCACAAAAGACGCTAAAGACGAAGGTACGATGCTCTCCGGAGCTAAGAGCCGCTCCCGGGCTTCTTTCGGCAGAAGCCGCGCTAAGAGAGCACTGTGACCGGTACAATCGTCTTTGCGCGAAGAAGCCGCTTCTTCGGCTCCAGGAGCCGGAGAGAGCGGCAGCTTCGGAAAGGTGAAGAAGGATGCTGTATTGCACTGGGATTGTGTGTGCAACTTGCCAATTGATAGAAAACAGTACCTTACCACTCTCCTGACTTTTCCAATCACATGAATATTCGATTGGAAGCTGTTTTGGACAGCTGTTCTTTTCTTCATGCCAAACACTTGCAGACCTCCGTGCAACGTTAGAACACGATGGGAGATGTTTTCTGTGCTGGCACAGTTTCTCCTTGCCAGACATAGTTGAAAAGCTTTTTGCTAAGATGTAGACCACTAAAGACACTAAAGACGAAGGTACGATGCTCTCCGGAGCTAAGAGCCGCTCCCGGGCTTCTTTCGGCAGAAGCCGCGCTAAGAGAGCACTGTGACCGGTACAATCGTCTTTGCGCGAAGAAGCCGCTTCTTCGGCTCCAGGAGCCGGAGAGAGCGGCAGCTTCGGAAAGGTGAAGAAGGATGCTGTATTACATTGGGATTGTGTGCGCAGCTTGCCAACTGATAGAAAACAGTACCTTACCACTCTCCTGACTTTTCCAATCACATGAATATTCGATTGGAAGCTCTTTTGGACAACTTTTCTTTTCTTCATGCCAAGCACTTGGCAGACCTCCGTGCAACGTTAGAACACGATGGGAGATGTTTTCTGTGCTGGCACACTTTCTCCTTGCCAGACATAGTGGAAAAGCTTTTTGCTAAGATGTAGACCACAAAAGACGCTAAAGACGAAGGTACGATGCTCTCCGGAGCTAAGAGCCGCTCCCGGGCTTCTTTCGGCAGAAGCCGCGCTAAGAGAGCACTGTGAGCGGTACAATCGTCTTTGCGCGAAGAAGCCGCTTCTTCGGCTCCAGGAGCCGGAGAGAGCGGCAGCATCGGAAAGGTGAAGAAGGATGCTGTATTGCACTGGGATTGTGTGCGCAGCTTGCCAACTGATAGAAAACAGTACCTTACCACTCTCCTGACTTTTCCAATCACATGAATATTCGATTGGAAGCTGTTTTGGACAACTTTTCTTTTCTTCATGCCAAGCATTTGGCAGACCTCCGTGCAACGTCCAGATCACGATGGGAAAAGTTTTCTGTGCTGGCACACTTCCTCCTTGCCAGACATAGTGGAAAAGCTTTCTGCTAAGATGTAGACCACAAAAGACGCTAAAGACGAAGGTACGATGCTCTCCGGAGCTAAGAGCCGCTCCCGGGCTTCTTTCGGCAGAAGCCGCGCTAAGAGAGCACTGTGAGCGGTACAATCGTCTTTGCGCGAAGAAGCCGCTTCTTCGGCTCCAGGAGCCGGAGAGAGCGGCAGCATCGGAAAGGTGAAGAAGGATGCTGTATTGCACTGGGATTGTGTGCGCAGCTTGCCAACTTATAGAAAACAGTACCTTACCACTCTCCTGACTTTTCCAATCACATGAATATTCGATTGGAAGCTGTTTTGGACAACTTTTCTTTTCTTCATGCCAAGCACTTGGCAGACCTCCGCGCAACGTCCAGATCACGATGGGAAAAGTTTTCTGTGCTGGCACACTTCCTCCTTGCCAGACATAGTGGAAAAGCTTTCTGCTAAGATGTAGACCACAAAAGACGCTAAAGACGAAGGTACGATGCTCTCCGGAGCTAAGAGCCGCTCCCGGGCTTCTTTCGGCAGAAGCCGCGCTAAGAGAGCACTGTGACCGGTACAATCGTCTTTGCGCGAAGAAGCCGCTTCTTCGGCTCCAGGAGCCGGAGAGAGCGGCAGCTTCAGAAAGGTGAAGAAGGATGCTGTATTGCACTGGGATTGTGTGCGCAGCTTGCCAACTGATAGAAAACAGTACCTTACCACTCTCCTGACTTTTCCAATCACATGAATATTCGATTGGAAGCTGTTTTGGACAACTTTTCTTTTCTTCATGCCAAGCATTTGGCAGACCTCCGTGCAACGTCCAGATCACGATGGGAAAAGTTTTCTGTGCTGGCACACTTCCTCCTTGCCAGACATAGTGGAAAAGCTTTCTGCTAAGATGTAGACCACAAAAGACGCTAAAGACGAAGGTACGATGCTCTCCGGAGCTAAGAGCCGCTCCCGGGCTTCTTTCGGCAGAAGCCGCGCTAAGAGAGCACTGTGACCGGTACAATCGTCTTTGCGCGAAGAAGCCGCTTCTTCGGCTCCGGGAGCCGGAGAGAGCGGCAGCATCGGAAAGGTGAAGAAGGATGCTGTATTGCACTGGGATTGTGTGCGCAGCTTGCCAACTGATAGAAAACAGTACCTTACCACTCTCCTGACTTTTCCAATCACATGAATATTCGATTGGAAGCTGTTTTGGACAACTTTTCTTTTCTTCATGCCAAGCACTTGGCAGACCTCCGGGCAACGTTAGAACACGATGGGAGATGTTTTCTGTGCTGGCACACTTTCTCCTTGCCAGACATAGTGGAAAAGCTTTCTGCTAAGATGTAGACCACAAAAGACGCTAAAGACGAAGGTACGATGCTCTCCGGAGCTAAGAGCCGCTCCCGGGCTTCTTTCGGTAGAAGCCGCGCTAAGAGAGCACTGTGAGCGGTACAATCGTCTTTGCGCGAAGAAGCCGCTTCTTCGGCTCCAGGAGCCGGAGAGAGCGGCAGCATCGGAAAGGTGAAGAAGGATGCTGTACAACACTGGGATTGTGTGCGCAGCTTGCCAATTGATAGAAAACAGTACCTTACCACTCTCCTGACTTTTCCAATCACATGAATATTCGATTGGAAGATCTTTTGGACAGCTTTTCTTTTCTTCATGCCAAACACTTGCAGACCTCCGTGCAACGTCCAGAACACGATGGGTGATGTTTTCTGTGCTGGCACAGTTTCTCCTTGCCAGATGTAGTGGAAAAGCTTTTTGCTAAGATGTAGACCACAAAAGACGCTAAAGACGAAGGTACGATGCTCTCGGGGGCTAAGAGCCGCTCCCAGGCTTCTTTCGGCAGAAGCCGCGCTAAGAGAGCCCTGTGACCGGTACAATCGTCTTTGCGCGAAGAAGCCGCTTCTTCGGCTCCAGGAGCCGGAGAGAGCGGCAGCTTCGGAAAGGTGAAGAAGGATGCTGTATTGCACTAGGATTGTGTGCGCAGCTTGCCAACTGATGGAAAACAGTACCTTACCATTCTCCTGACTTTTCCAATCACGTGAATATTCGATTGGAAGCTGTTTTGGACAACTTTTCTTTTCTTCATGCCAAGCACTTGGCAGACCTCCGTGCAACGTTAGAACACGATGGGAGATGTTTTCTGTGCTGGCACACTTTCTCCTTGCCAGACATAGTGGAAAAGCTTTTTGCTAAGATGTAGACCACAAAAGACGCTAAAGACGAAGGTACGATGCTCTCCGGAGCTAAGAGCCGCTCCCGGGCTTCTTTCAGCAGAAGCCGCGCTAAGAGAGCACTGTGACCGGTACAATCGTCTTTGCGCGAAGATGCCCCTTCTTTGACTCCAGGAGCCGGAGAGAGCGGCAGCATCGGAAAGGTGAAGAAGGATGCTGTATTACATTGGGATTGTGTGCGCAGCTTGCCAACTGATAGAAAACAGTACCTTACCACTCTCCTGACTTTTCCAATCACATGAATATTCGATTGGAAGCTGTTTTGGACAACTTTTCTTTTCTTCATGCCAAGCACTTGGCAGACCTCCGTGCAACGTTAGAACACGATGGGAGATGTTTTCTGTGCTGGCACACTTTCTCCTTGCCAGACATAGTGGAAAAGCTTTTTGCTAAGATGTAGACCACAAAAGACGCTAAAGACGAAGGTACGATGCTCTCCGGAGCTAAGAGCCGCTCCCGGGCTTCTTTCGGCAGAAGCCGCGCTAAGAGAGCACTGTGACCGGTACAATCATCTTTGCGCGAAGAAGCCGCTTCTTCGGCTCCAGGAGCCGGAGAGAGCGGCAGCATCGGAAAGGTGAAGAAGGATGCTGTATTGCACTGGGATTGTGTGCGCAGCTTGCCAACTGATAGAAAACAGTACCTTACCACTCTCCTGACTTTTCCAATCACATGAATATTCGATTGGAAGCTGTTTTGGACAACTTTTCTTTTCTTCATGCCAAGCACTTGGCAGACCTCCGCGCAACGTCCAGATCACGATGGGAAAAGTTTTCTGTGCTGGCACACTTCCTCCTTGCCAGACATAGTGGAAAAGCTTTCTGCTAAGATGTAGACCACAAAAGACGCTAAAGACGAAGGTACGATGCTCTCCGGAGCTAAGAGCCGCTCCCGGGCTTCTTTCGGCAGAAGCCGCGCTAAGAGAGCACTGTGAGCGGTACAATCGTCTTTGCGCGAAGAAGCCGCTTCTTCGGCTCCAGGAGCCGGAGAGAGCGGCAGCTTCAGAAAGGTGAAGAAGGATGCTGTACAACACTGGGATTGTGTGCGCAGCTTGCCAACTGATAGAAAACAGTACCTTACCACTCTCCTGACTTTTCCAATCACATGAATATTCGATTGGAAGCTGTTTTGGACAACTTTTCTTTTCTTCATGCCAAGCATTTGGCAGACCTCCGTGCAACGTCCAGATCACGATGGGAAAAGTTTTCTGTGCTGGCACACTTCCTCCTTGCCAGACATAGTGGAAAAGCTTTCTGCTAAGATGTAGACCACAAAAGATGCTAAAGACGAAGGTACGATGCTCTCCGGAGCTAAGAGCCGCTCCCGGGCTTCTTTCGGCAGAAGCCGCGCTAAGAGAGCACTGTGAGCGGTACAATCGTCTTTGCGCGAAGAAGCCGCTTCTTCGGCTCCAGGAGCCGGAGAGAGCGGCAGCATCGGAAAGGTGAAGAAGGATGCTGTATTGCACTGGGATTGTGTGCGCAGCTTGCCAACTGATAGAAAACAGTACCTTACCACTCTCCTGACTTTTCCAATCACATGAATATTCGATTGGAAGCTGTTTTGGACAACTTTTCTTTTCTTCATGCCAAGCACTTGGCAGACCTCCGGGCAACGTTAGAACACGATGGGAGATGTTTTCTGTGCTGGCACACTTTCTCCTTGCCAGACATAGTGGAAAAGCTTTCTGCTAAGATGTAGACCACAAAAGACGCTAAAGACGAAGGTACGATGCTCTCCGGAGCTAAGAGCCGCTCCCGGGCTTCTTTCGGTAGAAGCCGCGCTAAGAGAGCACTGTGACCGGTACAATCGTCATTGCGCGAAGAAGCCGCTTCTTCGGCTCCAGGAGCCGGAGAGAGCGGCAGCATCGGAAAGGTGAAGAAGGATGCTGTATTGCACTGGGATTGTGTGCGCAGCTTGCCAACTGATAGAAAACAGTACCTTACCACTCTCCTGACTTTTCCAATCACATGAATATTCGATTGGAAGCTGTTTTGGACAACTTTTCTTTTCTTCATGCCAAGCATTTGGCAGACCTCCGCGCAACGTCCAGATCACGATGGGAAAAGTTTTCTGTGCTGGCACACTTCCTCCTTGCCAGACATAGTGGAAAAGCTTTCTGCTAAGATGTAGACCACAAAAGACGCTAAAGACGAAGGTACGATGCTCTCCGGAGCTAAGAGCCGCTCCCGGGCTTCTTTCGGCAGAAGCCGCGCTAAGAGAGCACTGTTACCGGTACAATCGTCTTTGCGCGAAGAAGCCGCTTCTTCGGCTCCAGGAGCCGGAGAGAGCGGCAGCTTCATAAGGTGGAGAAGGATGCTGTATTGCACTGGGATTGTGTGCGCAGCTTGCCAACTGATAGAAAACAGTACCTTACCACTCTCCTGACTTTTCCAATCACATGAATATTCCAATGGAAGCTGTTTTGGACAACTTTTCTTTTCTTCATGCCAAGCACTTGGCAGACCTCCGTGCAACGTTAGAACACGATGGGAGATGTTTTCTGTGCTGGCACACTTCCTCCTTGCCAGACATTGTGGAAAAGCTTTCTGCTAAGATGTAGACCACAAAAGACGCTAAAGACGAAGGTACGATGCTCTCCGGAGCTAAGAGCCGCTCCCGGGCTTCTTTCGGCAGAAGCCGCCCTAAGAGAGCACTGTGAGCGGTACAATCGTCTTTGCGCGAAGAAGCCGCTTCTTCGGCTCCAGGAGCCGGAGAGAGCGGCAGCTTCCGAAAGGTGAAGAAGGATGCTGTATTACATTGGGATTGTGTGCGCAGCTTGCCAACTGATAGAAAACAGTACTTTACCACTCTTCTGACTTTTCCAATCACATGAATATTCGATTGGAAGCTGTTTTGGACAACTTTTCTTTTCTTCATGCCAAGCATTTGGCAGACCTCCGTGCAACGTCCAGATCACGATGGGAAAAGTTTTCTGTGCTGGCACACTTCCTCCTTGCCAGACATAGTGGAAAAGCTTTCTGCTAAGATGTAGACCACAAAAGACACTAAAGACGAAGGTACGATGCTCTCCGGAGCTAAGAGCCGCTCCCGGGCTTCTTTCGGCAGAAGCCGCGCTAAGAGAGCCCTGTGACCGGTACAATCGTCTTTGCGCGAAGAAGCCGCTTCTTCGGCTCCAGGAGCCGGAGAGAGCGGCAGCTTCGGAAAGGTGAAGAAGGATGCTGTATTACATTGGGATTGTGTGCGCAGCTTGCCAACTGATGGAAAACAGTACCTTACCATTCTCCTGACTTTTCCAATCACGTGAATATTCGATTGGAAGCTGTTTTGGACAACTTTTCTTTTCTTCATGCCAAGCACTTGGCAGACCTCCGTGCAACGTTAGAACACGATGGGAGATGTTTTCTGTGCTGGCACACTTTCTCCTTGCCAGACATAGTGGAAAAGCTTTTTGCTAAGATGTAGACCACAAAAGACGCTAAAGACGAAGGTACGATGCTCTCCGGAGCTAAGAGCCGCTCCCGGGCTTCTTTCGGCAGAAGCCGCGCTAAGAGAGCACTGTGACCGGTACAATCATCTTTGCGCGAAGAAGCCGCTTCTTCGGCTCCAGGAGCCGGAGAGAGCGGCAGCATCGGAAAGGTGAAGAAGGATGCTGTATTGCACTGGGATTGTGTGCGCAGCTTGCCAACTGATAGAAAACAGTACCTTACCACTCTCCTGACTTTTCCAATCACATGAATATTCGATTGGAAGCTGTTTTGGACAACTTTTCTTTTCTTCATGCCAAGCATTTGGCAGACCTCCGTGCAACGTCCAGATCACGATGGGAAAAGTTTTCTGTGCTGGCACACTTCCTCCTTGCCAGACATAGTGGAAAAGCTTTCTGCTAAGATGTAGACCACAAAAGACGCTAAAGACGAAGGTACGATGCTCTCCGGAGCTAAGAGCCGCTCCCGGGCTTCTTTCGGCAGAAGCCGCGCTAAGAGAGCACTGTGAGCGGTACAATCGTCTTTGCGCGAAGAAGCCGCTTCTTCGGCTCCAGGAGCCGGAGAGAGCGGCAGCATCGGAAAGGTGAAGAAGGATGCTGTATTGCACTGGGATTGTGTGCGCAGCTTGCCAACTGATAGAAAACAGTACCTTACCACTCTCCTGACTTTTCCAATCACATGAATATTCGATTGGAAGCTGTTTTGGACAACTTTTCTTTTCTTCATGCCAAGCACTTGGCAGACCTCCGCGCAACGTCCAGATCACGATTGGAATAGTTTTCTGTGCTGGCACACTTCCTCCTTGCCAGACATAGTGGAAAAGCTTTCTGCTAAGATGTAGACCACAAAAGACGCTAAAGACGAAGGTACGATGCTCTCCGGAGCTAAGAGCCGCTCCCGGGCTTCTTTCGGCAGAAGCCGCGCTAAGAGAGCACTGTGAGCGGTACAATCGTCTTTGCGCGAAGAAGCCGCTTCTTCGGCTCCAGGAGCCGGAGAGAGCGGCAGCTTCAGAAAGGTGAAGAAGGATGCTGTACAACACTGGGATTGTGTGCGCAGCTTGCCAACTGATAGAAAACAGTACCTTACCACTCTCCTGACTTTTCCAATCACATGAATATTCGATTGGAAGCTGTTTTGGACAACTTTTCTTTTCTTCATGCCAAGCATTTGGCAGACCTCCGTGCAACGTCCAGATCACGATGGGAAAAGTTTTCTGTGCTGGCACACTTCCTCCTTGCCAGACATAGTGGAAAAGCTTTCTGCTAAGATGTAGACCACAAAAGACGCTAAAGACGAAGGTACGATGCTCTCCGGAGCTAAGAGCCGCTCCCGGGCTTCTTTCGGCAGAAGCCGCGCTAAGAGAGCACTGTGACCGGTACAATCGTCTTTGCGCGAAGAAGCCGCTTCTTCGGCTCCAGGAGCCGGAGAGAGCGGCAGCATCGGAAAGGTGAAGAAGGATGCTGTACAACACTGGGATTGTGTGTGCAGCTTGCCAACTGATAGAAAACAGTACCTTACCAGTCTTCTGACTTTTCCAATCACATGAATATTCGATTGGAAGCTGTTTTGGACAACTTTTCTTTTCTTCATGCCAAGCACTTGGCAGACCTCCGTGCAACGTTAGAACACGATGGGAGATGTTTTCTGTGCTGGCACACTTCCTCCTTGCCAGACATAGTGGAAAAGCTTTCTGCTAAGATGTAGACCACAAAAGACGCTAAAGACGAAGGTACGATGCTCTCCGGAGCTAAGAGCCGCTCCCGGGCTTCTTTCGGCAGAAGCCGCGCTAAGAGAGCACTGTTACCGGTACAATCGTCTTTGCGCGAAGAAGCCGCTTCTTCGGCTCCGGGAGCCGGAGAGAGCGGCAGCTTCGGAAAGGTGGAGAAGGATGCTGTAGTGCACTGGGATTGTGTGCGCAGCTTGCCAACTGATAGAAAACAGTACCTTACCACTCTCCTGACTTTTCCAATCACATGAATATTCGATTAGAAGCTCTTTTGGACAACTTTTCTTTTCTTCATGCCAAGCACTTGGCAGACCTCCGTGCAACGTTAGAACACGATGGGAGATGTTTTCTGTGCTGGCGCAGGTTTTTCTTGCCAGACATAGTGGAAAAGCTTTTTGCTAAGATGTATACCACAAAAGACGCTAAAGACGAAGGTACGATGCTCTCCGGAGCTAAGCGCCGCTCCCGGGCGTCTTTCGGCAGAAGCCGCGCTAAGAGAGCACTGTGACCGGTACAATCGTCTTTGCGCGAAGAAGCCGCTTCTTCGGCTCCAGGAGCCGGAGAGAGCGGCAGCATCGGAAAGGTGAAGAAGGATGCTGTATTGCACTGGGATTGTGTGCGCAGCTTGCCAACTGATGGAAAACAGTACCTTACCACTCTCCTGACTTTTCCAATCACGTGAATATTCGATTGGAAGCTCTTTCGGACAGCTTTTCTTCTCTTCATGCCAAACACTTGCAGACCTCCGTGCAACGTCCAGATCACGATGGGAGATGTTTTCTGTGCTGGCACACTTTCTCCTTGCCAGATGTAGTGGAAAAGCTTTTTGCTAAGATGTAGACCACAAAAGACGCTAAAGACGAAGGTACGATGCTCTCGGGGGCTAAGAGCCGCTCCCAGGCTTCTTTCGGCAGAAGCCGCGCTAAGAGAGCCCTGTGACCTGTACAATCGTCTTTGCGCGAAGAAGCCGCTTCTTCGGCTCCAGGAGCCGGAGAGAGCGGCAGCTTCGGAAAGGTGAAGAAGGATGCTGTATTGCACTAGGATTGTGTGCGCAGCTTGCCAACTGATGGAAAACAGTACCTTACCATTCTCCTGACTTTTCCAATCACGTGAATATTCGATTGGAAGCTGTTTTGGACAACTTTTCTTTTCTTCATGCCAAGCACTTGGCAGACCTCCGTGCAACGTTAGAACACGATGGGAGATGTTTTCTGTGCTGGCACACTTTCTCCTTGCCAGACATAGTGGAAAAGCTTTTTGCTAAGATGTAGACCACAAAAGACGCTAAAGACGAAGGTACGATGCTCTCCGGAGCTAAGAGCCGCTCCCGGGCTTCTTTCAGCAGAAGCCGCGCTAAGAGAGCACTGTGACCGGTACAATCGTCTTTGCGCGAAGATGCCCCTTCTTTGACTCCAGGAGCCGGAGAGAGCGGCAGCATCGGAAAGGTGAAGAAGGATGCTGTATTACATTGGGATTGTGTGCGCAGCTTGCCAACTGATAGAAAACAGTACCTTACCACTCTCCTGACTTTTCCAATCACATGAATATTCGATTGGAAGCTGTTTTGGACAACTTTTCTTTTCTTCATGCCAAGCACTTGGCAGACCTCCGTGCAACGTTAGAACACGATGGGAGATGTTTTCTGTGCTGGCACACTTTCTCCTTGCCAGACATAGTGGAAAAGCTTTTTGCTAAGATGTAGACCACAAAAGACGCTAAAGACGAAGGTACGATGCTCTCCGGAGATAAGAGCCGCTCCCGGGCTTCTTTCGGCAGAAGCCGCGCTAAGAGAGCACTGTGACCGGTACAATCATCTTTGCGCGAAGAAGCCGCTTCTTCGGCTCCAGGAGCCGGAGAGAGCGGCAGCATCGGAAAGGTGAAGAAGGATGCTGTATTGCACTGGGATTGTGTGCGCAGCTTGCCAACTGATAGAAAACAGTACCTTACCACTCTCCTGACTTTTCCAATCACATGAATATTCGATTGGAAGCTGTTTTGGACAACTTTTCTTTTCTTCATGCCAAGCATTTGGCAGACCTCCGTGCAACGTCCAGATCACGATGGGAAAAGTTTTCTGTGCTGGCACACTTCCTCCTTGCCAGACATAGTGGAAAAGCTTTCTGCTAAGATGTAGACCACAAAAGACGCTAAAGACGAAGGTACGATGCTCTCCGGAGCTAAGAGCCGCTCCCGGGCTTCTTTCGGCAGAAGCCGCGCTAAGAGAGCACTGTGAGCGGTACAATCGTCTTTGCGCGAAGAAGCCGCTTCTTCGGCTCCAGGAGCCGGAGAGAGCGGCAGCATCGGAAAGGTGAAGAAGGATGCTGTATTGCACTGAGATTGTGTGCGCAGCTTGCCAACTTATAGAAAACAGTACCTTACCACTCTCCTGACTTTTCCAATCACATGAATATTCGATTGGAAGCTGTTTTGGACAACTTTTCTTTTCTTCATGCCAAGCACTTGGCAGACCTCCGCGCAACGTCCAGATCACGATGGGAAAAGTTTTCTGTGCTGGCACACTTCCTCCTTGCCAGACATAGTGGAAAAGCTTTCTGCTAAGATGTAGACCACAAAAGACGCTAAAGACGAAGGTACGATGCTCTCCGGAGCTAAGAGCCGCTCCCGGGCTTCTTTCAGCAGAAGCCGCGCTAAGAGAGCACTGTGACCGGTACAATCGTCTTTGCGCGAAGATGCCCCTTCTTTGACTCCAGGAGCCGGAGAGAGCGGCAGCATCGGAAAGGTGAAGAAGGATGCTGTATTACATTGGGATTGTGTGCGCAGCTTGCCAACTGATAGAAAACAGTACCTTACCACTCTCCTGACTTTTCCAATCACATGAATATTCGATTGGAAGCTGTTTTGGACAACTTTTCTTTTCTTCATGCCAAGCACTTGGCAGACCTCCGTGCAACGTTAGAACACGATGGGAGATGTTTTCTGTGCTGGCACACTTTCTCCTTGCCAGACATAGTGGAAAAGCTTTTTGCTAAGATGTAGACCACAAAAGACGCTAAAGACGAAGGTACGATGCTCTCCGGAGCTAAGAGCCGCTCCCGGGCTTCTTTCGGCAGAAGCCGCGCTAAGAGAGCACTGTGACCGGTACAATCATCTTTGCGCGAAGAAGCCGCTTCTTCGGCTCCAGGAGCCGGAGAGAGCGGCAGCTTCGGAAAGGTGAAGAAGGATGCTGTATTGCACTGGGATTGTGTGCGCAGCTTGCCAACTTATAGAAAACTGTACCTTACCACTCTCCTGACTTTTCCAATCACATGAATATTCGATTGGAAGCTGTTTTGGACAACTTTTCTTTTCTTCATGCCAAGCACTTGGCAGACCTCCGCGCAACGTCCAGATCACGATGGGAATAGTTTTCTGTGCTGGCACACTTCCTCCTTGCCAGACATAGTGGAAAAGCTTTCTGCTAAGATGTAGACCACAAAAGACGCTAAAGACGAAGGTACGATGCTCTCCGGAGCTAAGAGCCGCTCCCGGGCTTCTTTCGGCAGAAGCCGCGCTAAGAGAGCACTGTGAGCGGTACAATCGTCTTTGCGCGAAGAAGCCGCTTCTTCGGCTCCAGGAGCCGGAGAGAGCGGCAGCTTCAGAAAGGTGAAGAAGGATGCTGTACAACACTGGGATTGTGTGCGCAGCTTGCCAACTGATAGAAAACAGTACCTTACCACTCTCCTGACTTTTCCAATCACATGAATATTCGATTGGAAGCTGTTTTGGACAACTTTTCTTTTCTTCATGCCAAGCATTTGGCAGACCTCCGTGCAACGTCCAGATCACGATGGGAAAAGTTTTCTGTGCTGGCACACTTCCTCCTTGCCAGACATAGTGGAAAAGCTTTCTGCTAAGATGTAGACCACAAAAGACGCTAAAGACGAAGGTACGATGCTCTCCGGAGCTAAGAGCCGCTCCCGGGCTTCTTTCGGCAGAAGCCGCGCTAAGAGAGCACTGTTACCGGTACAATCGTCTTTGCGCGAAGAAGCCGCTTCTTCGGCTCCGGGAGCCGGAGAGAGCGGCAGCATCGGAAAGGTGGAGAAGGATGCTGTAGTGCACTGGGATTGTGTGCGCAGCTTGCCAACTGATAGAAAACAGTACCTTACCACTCTCCTGACTTTTCCAATCACATGAATATTCGATTAGAAGCTCTTTTGGACAACTTTTCTTTTCTTCATGCCAAGCACTTGGCAGACCTCCGTGCAACGTTAGAACACGATGGGAGATGTTTTCTGTGCTGGCGCAGGTTTTTCTTGCCAGACATAGTGGAAAAGCTTTTTGCTAAGATGTATACCACAAAAGACGCTAAAGACGAAGGTACGATGCTCTCCGGAGCTAAGCGCCGCTCCCGGGCGTCTTTCGGCAGAAGCGGCGCTAAGAGAGCACTGTGAGCGGTACAATCGTCTTTGCGCGAAGAAGCCGCTTCTTCGGCTCCAGGAGCCGGAGAGAGCGGCAGCATCGGAAAGGTGAAGAAGGATGCTGTATTGCACTGGGATTGTGTGCGCAGCTTGCCAACTGATGGAAAACAGTACCTTACCACTCTCCTGACTTTTCCAATCACGTGAATATTCGATTGGAAGCTCTTTCGGACAGCTTTTCTTTTCTTCATGCCAAACACTTGCAGACCACCGTGCAACGTCCAGATCACGATGGGAGATGTTTTCTGTGCTGGCACACTTTCTCCTTGCCAGATGTAGTGGAAAAGCTTTTTGCTAAGATGTAGACCACAAAAGACGCTAAAGACGAAGGTACGATGCTCTCGGGGGCTAAGAGCCGCTCCCAGGCTTCTTTCGGCAGAAGCCGCGCTAAGAGAGCCCTGTGACCGGTACAATCGTCTTTGCGCGAAGAAGCCGCTTCTTCGGCTCCAGTAGCCGGAGAGAGCGGCAGCTTCGGAAAGGTGAAGAAGGATGCTGTACAACACTGGGATTGTGTGCGCAGCTTGCCAACTGATAGAAAACAGTACCTTACCAGTCTTCTGACTTTTCCAATCACATGAATATTCGATTGGAAGCTGTTTTGGACAACTTTTCTTTTCTTCATGCCAAGCACTTGGCAGACCTCCGTGCAACGTTAGAACACGATGGGAGATGTTTTCTGTGCTGGCACACTTCCTCCTTGCCAGACATAGTGGAAAAGCTTTCTGCTAAGATGTAGACCACAAAAGACGCTAAAGACGAAGGTACGATGCTCTCCGGAGCTAAGAGCCGCTCCCGGGCTTCTTTCGGTAGAAGCCGCGCTAAGAGAGCACTGTGACCGGTACAATCGTCTTTGCGCGAAGAAGCCGCTTCTTCGGCTCCAGGAGCCGGAGAGAGCGGCAGCATCGGAAAGGTGAAGAAGGATGCTGTATTGCACTGGGATTGTGTGCGCAGCTTGCCAACTGATAGAAAACAGTACCTTACCACTCTCCTGACTTTTCCAATCACATGAATATTCGATTGGAAGCTGTTTTGGACAACTTTTCTTTTCTTCATGCCAAGCATTTAGCAGACCTCCGCGCAACGTCCAGATCACGATGGGAAAAGTTTTCTGTGCTGGCACACTTCCTCCTTGCCAGACATAGTGGAAAAGCTTTCTGCTAAGATGTAGACCACAAAAGACGCTAAAGACGAAGGTACGATGCTCTCCGGAGCTAAGAGCCGCTCCCGGGCTTCTTTCGGCAGAAGCCGCGCTAAGAGAGCACTGTTACCGGTACAATCGTCTTTGCGCGAAGAAGCCGCTTCTTCGGCTCCGGGAGCCGGAGAGAGCGGCAGCTTCGGAAAGGTGGAGAAGGATGCTGTAGTGCACTGGGATTGTGTGCGCAGCTTGCCAACTGATAGAAAACAGTACCTTACCACTCTCCTGACTTTTCCAATCACATGAATATTCGATTAGAAGCTCTTTTGGACAACTTTTCTTTTCTTCATGCCAAGCACTTGGCAGACCTCCGTGCAACGTTAGAACACGATGGGAGATGTTTTCTGTGCTGGCGCAGGTTTTTCTTGCCAGACATAGTGGAAAAGCTTTTTGCTAAGATGTAGACCACAAAAGACGCTAAAGACGAAGGTACGATGCTCTCCGGAGCTAAGCGCCGCTCCCGGGCGTCTTTCGGCAGAAGCCGCGCTAAGAGAGCACTGTGACCGGTACAATCGTCTTTGCGCGAAGAAGCCGCTTCTTCGGCTCCAGGAGCCGGAGAGAGCGGCAGCTTCGGAAAGGTGAAGAAGGATGCTGTATTGCACTGGGATTGTGTGCGCAGCTTGCCAACTGATAGAAAACAGTACCTTACCACTCTCCTGACTTTTCCAATCACGTGAATATTCGATTGGAAGCTCTTTCGGACAGCTTTTCTTCTCTTCATGCCAAACACTTGCAGACCTCCGTGCAACGTCCAGATCACGATGGGAGATGTTTTCTGTGCTGGCACACTTTCTCCTTGCCAGATGTAGTGGAAAAGCTTTTTGCTAAGATGTAGACCACAAAAGACGCTAAAGACGAAGGTACGATGCTCTCGGGGGCTAAGAGCCGCTCCCGGGCTTCTTTCGGCAGAAGCCGCGCTAAGAGAGCCCTGTGACCTGTACAATCGTCTTTGCGCGAAGAAGCCGCTTCTTCGGCTCCAGGAGCCGGAGAGAGCGGCAGCTTCGGAAAGGTGAAGAAGGATGCTGTATTGCACTAGGATTGTGTGCGCAGCTTGCCAACTGATGGAAAACAGTACCTTACCATTCTCCTGACTTTTCCAATCACGTGAATATTCGATTGGAAGCTGTTTTGGACAACTTTTCTTTTCTTCATGCCAAACACTTGGCAGACCTCCGTGCAACGTTAGAACACGATGGGAGATGTTTTCTGTGCTGGCACAGTTTCTCCTTGCCAGACATAGTGGAAAAGCTTTTTGCTAAGATGTAGACCACAAAAGACGCTAAAGACGAAGGTACGATGCTCTCCGGAGCTAAGAGCCGCTCCCGGGCTTCTTTCAGCAGAAGCCGCGCTAAGAGAGCACTGTGACCGGTACAATCGTCTTTGCGCGAAGATGCCCCTTCTTTGACTCCAGGAGCCGGAGAGAGCGGCAGCATCGGAAAGGTGAAGAAGGATGCTGTATTACATTGGGATTGTGTGCGCAGCTTGCCAACTGATAGAAAACAGTACCTTACCACTCTCCTGACTTTTCCAATCACATGAATATTCGATTGGAAGCTGTTTTGGACAACTTTTCTTTTCTTCATGCCAAGCATTTGGCAGACCTCCGTGCAACGTTAGAACACGATGGGAGATGTTTTCTGTGCTGGCACACTTTCTCCTTGCCAGACATAGTGGAAAAGCTTTTTGCTAAGATGTAGACCACAAAAGACGCTAAAGACGAAGGTACGATGCTCTCCGGAGATAAGAGCCGCTCCCGGGCTTCTTTCGGCAGAAGCCGCGCTAAGAGAGCACTGTGACCGGTACAATCATCTTTGCGCGAAGAAGCCGCTTCTTCGGCTCCAGGAGCCGGAGAGAGCGGCAGCATCGGAAAGGTGAAGAAGGATGCTGTAGTGCACTGGGATTGTGTGCGCAGCTTGCCAACTGATAGAAAACAGTACCTTACCACTCTCCTGACTTTTCCAATCACATGAATATTCGATTGGAAGCTGTTTTGGACAACTTTTCTTTTCTTCATGCCAAGCATTTGGCAGACCTCCGTGCAACGTCCAGATCACGATGGGAAAAGTTTTCATTGCTGGCACACTTCCTCCTTGCCAGACATAGTGGAAAAGCTTTCTGCTAAGATGTAGACCACAAAAGACGCTAAAGACGAAGGTACGATGCTCTCCGGAGCTAAGAGCCGCTCCCGGGCTTCTTTCGGCAGAAGCCGCGCTAAGAGAGCACTGTGAGCGGTACAATCGTCTTTGCGCGAAGAAGCCGCTTCTTCGGCTCCAGGAGCCGGAGAGAGCGGCAGCATCGGAAAGGTGAAGAAGGATGCTGTATTGCACTGGGATTGTGTGCGCAGCTTGCCAACTGATAGAAAACAGTACCTTACCACTCTCCTGACTTTTCCAATCACATGAATATTCGATTGGAAGCTGTTTTGGACAACTTTTCTTTTCTTCATGCCAAGCACTTGGCAGACCTCCGCGCAACGTCCAGATCACGATGGGAAAAGTTTTCTGTGCTGGCACACTTCCTCCTTGCCAGACATAGTGGAAAAGCTTTCTGCTAAGATGTAGACCACAAAAGACGCTAAAGACGAAGGTACGATGCTCTCCGGAGCTAAGAGCCGCTCCCGGGCTTCTTTCAGCAGAAGCCGCGCTAAGAGAGCACTGTGACCGGTACAATCGTCTTTGCGCGAAGATGCCCCTTCTTTGACTCCAGGAGCCGGAGAGAGCGGCAGCATCGGAAAGGTGAAGAAGGATGCTGTATTACATTGGGATTGTGTGCGCAGCTTGCCAACTGATAGAAAACAGTACCTTACCACTCTCCTGACTTTTCCAATCACATGAATATTCGATTGGAAGCTGTTTTGGACAACTTTTCTTTTCTTCATGCCAAGCACTTGGCAGACCTCCGTGCAACGTTAGAACACGATGGGAGATGTTTTCTGTGCTGGCACACTTTCTCCTTGCCAGACATAGTGGAAAAGCTTTTTGCTAAGATGTAGACCACAAAAGACGCTAAAGACGAAGGTACGATGCTCTCCGGAGCTAAGAGCCGCTCCCGGGCTTCTTTCGGCAGAAGCCGCGCTAAGAGAGCACTGTGACCGGTACAATCATCTTTGCGCGAAGAAGCCGCTTCTTCGGCTCCAGGAGCCGGAGAGAGCGGCAGCATCGGAAAGGTGAAGAAGGATGCTGTATTGCACTGGGATTGTGTGCGCAGCTTGCCAACTTATAGAAAACTGTACCTTACCACTCTCCTGACTTTTCCAATCACATGAATATTCGATTGGAAGCTGTTTTGGACAACTTTTCTTTTCTTCATGCCAAGCACTTGGCAGACCTCCGCGCAACGTCCAGATCACGATGGGAAAAGTTTTCTGTGCTGGCACACTTCCTCCTTGCCAGACATAGTGGAAAAGCTTTCTGCTAAGATGTAGACCACAAAAGACGCTAAAGACGAAGGTACGATGCTCTCCGGAGCTAAGAGCCGCTCCCGGGCTTCTTTCGGCAGAAGCCGCGCTAAGAGAGCACTGTGAGCGGTACAATCGTCTTTGCGCGAAGAAGCCGCTTCTTCGGCTCCAGGAGCCGGAGAGAGCGGCAGCTTCAGAAAGGTGAAGAAGGATGCTGTACAACACTGGGATTGTGTGCGCAGCTTGCCAACTGATAGAAAACAGTACCTTACCACTCTCCTGACTTTTCCAATCACATGAATATTCGATTGGAAGCTGTTTTGGACAACTTTTCTTTTCTTCATGCCAAGCATTTGGCAGACCTCCGTGCAACGTCCAGATCACGATGGGAAAAGTTTTCTGTGCTGGCACACTTCCTCCTTGCCAGACATAGTGGAAAAGCTTTCTGCTAAGATGTAGACCACAAAAGACGCTAAAGACGAAGGTACGATGCTCTCCGGAGCTAAGAGCCGCTCCCGGGCTTCTTTCGGCAGAAGCTGCGCTAAGAGAGCACTGTTACCGGTACAATCGTCTTTGCGCGAAGAAGCCGCTTCTTCGGCTCCGGGAGCCGGAGAGAGCGGCAGCTTCGGAAAGGTGGAGAAGGATGCTGTAGTGCACTGGGATTGTGTGCGCAGCTTGCCAACTGATAGAAAACAGTACCTTACCACTCTCCTGACTTTTCCAATCACATGAATATTCGATTAGAAGCTCTTTTGGACAACTTTTCTTTTCTTCATGCCAAGCACTTGGCAGACCTCCGTGCAACGTTAGAACACGATGGGAGATGTTTTCTGTGCTGGCGCAGGTTTTTCTTGCCAGACATAGTGGAAAAGCTTTTTGCTAAGATGTATACCACAAAAGACGCTAAAGACGAAGGTACGATGCTCTCCGGAGCTAAGCGCCGCTCCCGGGCGTCTTTCGGCAGAAGCCGCGCTAAGAGAGCACTGTGACCGGTACAATCGTCTTTGCGCGAAGAAGCCGCTTCTTCGGCTCCAGGAGCCGGAGAGAGCGGCAGCATCGGAAAGGTGAAGAAGGATGCTGTATTGCACTGGGATTGTGTGCGCAGCTTGCCAACTGATGGAAAACAGTACCTTACCACTCTCCTGACTTTTCCAATCACGTGAATATTCGATTGGAAGCTCCTTCGGACAGCTTTTCTTCTCTTCATGCCAAACACTTGCAGACCACCGTGCAACGTCCAGATCACGATGGGAGATGTTTTCTGTGCTGGCACACTTTCTCCTTGCCAGATGTAGTGGAAAAGCTTTTTGCTAAGATGTAGACCACAAAAGACGCTAAAGACGAAGGTACGATGCTCTCGGGGGCTAAGAGCCGCTCCCAGGCTTCTTTCGGCAGAAGCCGCGCTAAGAGAGCCCTGTGACCGGTACAATCGTCTTTGCGCGAAGAAGCCGCTTCTTCGGCTCCAGGAGCCGGAGAGAGCGGCAGCTTCGGAAAGGTGAAGAAGGATGCTGTATTACATTGGGATTGTGTGCGCAGCTTGCCAACTGATAGAAAACAGTACCTTACCACTCTCCTGACTTTTCCAATCACATGAATATTCGATTGGAAGATATTTTGGACAGCTTTTCTTTTCTTCATGCCAAACACTTGCAGACCTCCGTGCAACGTCCAGAACACGATGGGAGATGTTTTCTGTGCTGGCACACTTTCTCCTTGCCAGATGTAATGGAAAAGCTTTTTGCTAAGATGTAGACCACAAAAGACGCTAAAGACGAAGGTACGATGCTCTCGGGGGCTAAGAGCCGCTCCCAGGCTTCTTTCGGCAGAAGCTGCGCTAAGAGAGCCCTGTGACCTGTACAATCGTCTTTGCGCGAAGAAGCCGCTTCTTCGGCTCCAGGAGCCGGAGAGAGCGGCAGCTTCGGAAAGGTGAAGAAGGATGCTGTATTGCACTAGGATTGTGTGCGCAGCTTGCCAACTGATGGAAAACAGTACCTTACCATTCTCCTGACTTTTCCAATCACGTGAATATTCGATTGGAAGCTGTTTTGGACAACTTTTCTTTTCTTCATGCCAAGCACTTGGCAGACCTCCGTGCAACGTTAGAACACGATGGGAAAAGTTTTCTGTGCTGGCACACTTTCTCCTTGCCAGACATAGTGGAAAAGCTTTTTGCTAAGATGTAGACCACAAAAGACGCTAAAGACGAAGGTACGATGCTCTCCGGAGCTAAGAGCCGCTCCCGGGCTTCTTTCGGCAGAAGCCGCGCTAAGAGAGCACTGTGACCGGTACAATCATCTTTGCGCGAAGAAGCCGCTTCTTCGGCTCCAGGAGCCGGAGAGAGCGGCAGCATCGGAAAGGTGAAGAAGGATGCTGTATTGCACTGGGATTGTGTGCGCAGCTTGCCAACTGATAGAAAACAGTACCTTACCACTCTCCTGACTTTTCCAATCACATGAATATTCGATTGGAAGCTGTTTTGGACAACTTTTCTTTTCTTCATGCCATGCATTTAGCAGACCTCCGCGCAACGTCCAGATCACGATGGGAGATGTTTTCTGTGCTGGCACACTTTCTCCTTGCCAGACATAGTGGAAAAGCTTTCTGCTAAGATGTAGACCACAAAAGACGCTAAAGACGAAGGTACGATGCTCTCCGGAGCTAAGAGCCGCTCCCGGGCTTCTTTCGGCAGAAGCCGCGCTAAGAGAGCACTGTTACCGGTACAATCGTCTTTGCGCGAAGAAGCCGCTTCTTCGGCTCCAGGAGCCGGAGAGAGCGGCAGCATCGGAAAGGTGAAGAAGGATGCTGTATTGCACTGGGATTGTGTGCGCAGCTTGCCAACTGATAGAAAACAGTACCTTACCAGTCTTCTGACTTTTCCAATCACATGAATATTCGATTGGAAGCTGTTTTGGACAACTTTTCTTTTCTTCATGCCAAGCACTTGGCAGACCTCCGTGCAACGTTAGAACACGATGGGAGATGTTTTCTGTGCTGGCACACTTTCTCCTTGCCAGACATAGTGGAAAAGCTTTCTGCTAAGATGTAGACCACAAAAGACGCTAAAGACGAAGGTACGATGCTCTCCGGAGCTAAGAGCCGCTCCCGGGCTTCTTTCGGTAGAAGCCGCGCTAAGAGAGCACTGTGACCGGTACAATCGTCATTGCGCGAAGAAGCCGCTTCTTCGGCTCCAGGAGCCGGAGAGAGCGGCAGCATCGGAAAGGTGAAGAAGGATGCTGTATTGCACTGGGATTGTGTGCGAAGCTTGCCAACTGATGGAAAACAGTACCTTACCACTCTCCTGACTTTTCCAATCACATGAATATTCGATTGGAAGCTGTTTTGGACAACTTTTCTTTTCTTCATGCCAAGCATTTAGCAGACCTCCGCGCAACGTCCAGATCACGATGGGAAAAGTTTTCTGTGCTGGCACACTTCCTCCTTGCCAGACATAGTGGAAAAGCTTTCTGCTAAGATGTAGACCACAAAAGACGCTAAAGACGAAGGTACGATGCTCTCCGGAGCTAAGAGCCGCTCCCGGGCTTCTTTCGGCAGAAGCCGCGCTAAGAGAGCACTGTTACCGGTACAATCGTCTTTGCGCGAAGAAGCCGCTTCTTCGGCTCCGGGAGCCGGAGAGAGCGGCAGCTTCGGAAAGGTGGAGAAGGATGCTGTAGTGCACTGGGATTGTGTGCGCAGCTTGCCAACTGATAGAAAACAGTACCTTACCACTCTCCTGACTTTTCCAATCACATGAATATTCGATTAGAAGCTCTTTTGGACAACTTTTCTTTTCTTCATGCCAAGCACTTGGCAGACCTCCGTGCAACGTTAGAACACGATGGGAGATGTTTTCTGTGCTGGCGCAGGTTTTTCTTGCCAGACATAGTGGAAAAGCTTTTTGCTAAGATGTATACCACAAAAGACGCTAAAGACGAAGGTACGATGCTCTCCGGAGCTAAGCGCCGCTCCCGGGCGTCTTTCGGCAGAAGCCGCGCTAAGAGAGCACTGTGACCGGTACAATCGTCTTTGCGCGAAGAAGCCGCTTCTTCGGCTCCAGGAGCCGGAGAGAGCGGCAGCATCGGAAAGGTGAAGAAGGATGCTGTATTGCACTGGGATTGTGTGCGCAGCTTGCCAACTGATGGAAAACAGTACCTTACCACTCTCCTGACTTTTCCAATCACGTGAATATTTGATTGGAAGCTCTTTCGGACAGCTTTTCTTCTCTTCATACCAAACACTTGCAGACCTCCGTGCAACGTCCAGATCACGATGGGAGATGTTTTCTGTGCTGGCACACTTTCTCCTTGCCAGACATAGTGGAAAAGCTTTCTGCTAAGATGTAGACCACAAAAGACGCTAAAGACGAAGGTACGATGCTCTCCGGAGCTAAGAGCCGCTCCCGGGCTTCTTTCGGCAGAAGCCGCGCTAAGAGAGCACTGTGACCGGTACAATCGTCTTTGCGCGAAGAAGCCGCTTCTTCGGCTCCAGGAGCCGGAGAGAGCGGCAGCTTCCGAAAGGTGAAGAAGGATGCTGTATTACATTGGGATTGTGTGCGCAGCTTGCCAACTGATAGAAAACAGTACTTTACCACTCTTCTGACTCTTCCAATCACATGAATATTCGATTGGAAGCTGTTTTGGACAACTTTTCTTTTCTTCATGCCAAGCATTTGGCAGACCTCCGTGCAACGTCCAGATCACGATGGGAAAAGTTTTCTGTGCTGGCACACTTTCTCCTTGCCAGACATAGTGGAAAAGCTTTCTGCTAAGATGTAGACCACAAAAGACGCTAAAGACGAAGGTACGATGCTCTCCGGAGCTAAGAGCCGCTCCCGGGCTTCTTTCGGCAGAAGCCGCGCTAAGAGAGCACTGTGACCGGTACAATCGTCTTTGCGCGAAGAAGCCGCTTCTTCGGCTCCAGGAGCCGGAGAGAGCGGCAGCATCGGAAAGGTGAAGAAGGATGCTGTATTGCACTGGGATTGTGTGCGCAGCTTGCCAACTGATAGAAAACAGTACTTTACCACTCTCCTGACTTTTCCAATCACATGAATATTCGATTGGAAGCTGTTTTGGACAACTTTTCTTTTCTTCATGCCAAGCATTTGGCAGACCTCCGTGCAACGTCCAGATCACGATGGGAAAAGTTTTCTGTGCTGGCACACTTCCTCCTTGCCAGACATAGTGGAAAAGCTTTCTGCTAAGATGTAGACCACAAAAGACGCTAAAGACGAAGGTACGATGCTCTCCGGAGCTAAGAGCCGCTCCCGGGCTTCTTTCGGCAGAAGCCGCGCTAAGAGAGCACTGTGACCGGTACAATCGTCTTTGCGCGAAGAAGCCGCTTCTTCGGCTCCAGGAGCCGGAGAGAGCGGCAGCTTCAAAAAGGTGAAGAAGGATGCTGTACAACACTGGGATTGTGTGCGCAGCTTGCCAACTGATAGAAAACAGTACCTTACCACTCTCCTGACTTTTCCAATCACATGAATATTCGATTGGAAGATCTTTTGGACAGCTTTTCTTTTCTTCATGCCAAACACTTGCAGACCTCCGTGCAACGTCCAGAACACGATGGGAGATGTTTTCTGTGCTGGCACAGTTTCTCCTTGCCAGATGTAGTGGAAAAGCTTTTTGCTAAGATGTAGACCACAAAAGACGCTAAAGACGAAGGTACGATGCTCTCGGGGGCTAAGAGCCGCTCCCAGGCTTCTTTCGGCAGAAGCCGCGCTAAGAGAGCCCTGTGACCGGTACAATCGTCTTTGCGCGAAGAAGCCGCTTCTTCGGCTCCAGGAGCCGGAGAGAGCGGCAGCATCGGAAAGGTGAAGAAGGATGCTGTATTGCACTGGGATTGTGTGCGCAGCTTGCCAACTTATAGAAAACAGTACCTTACCACTCTCCTGACTTTTCCAATCACATGAATATTCGATTGGAAGCTGTTTTGGACAACTTTTCTTTTCTTCATGCCAAGCACTTGGCAGACCTCCGCGCAACGTCCAGATCACGATGGGAAAAGTTTTCTGTGCTGGCACACTTTCTCCTTGCCAGACATAGTGGAAAAGCTTTCTGCTAAGATGTAGACCACAAAAGACGCTAAAGACGAAGGTACGATGCTCTCCGGAGCTAAGAGCCGCTCCCGGGCTTCTTTCGGCAGAAGCCGCGCTAAGAGAGCACTGTGAGCGGTACAATCGTCTTTGCGCGAAGAAGCCGCTTCTTCGGCTCCAGGAGCCGGAGAGAGCGGCAGCATCGGAAAGGTGAAGAAGGATGCTGTATTGCACTGGGATTGTGTGCGCAGCTTGCCAACTGATAGAAAACATTACCTTACCAGTCTTCTGACTTTTCCAATCACATGAATATTCGATTGGAAGCTGTTTTGGACAACTTTTCTTTTCTTCATGCCAAGCACTTGGCAGACCTCCGTGCAACGTTAGAACACGATGGGAGATGTTTTCTGTGCTGGCACACTTTCTCCTTGCCAGACATAGTGGAAAAGCTTTCTGCTAAGATGTAGACCACAAAAGACGCTAAAGACGAAGGTACGATGCTCTCCGGAGCTAAGAGCCGCTCCCGGGCTTCTTTCGGTAGAAGCCGCGCTAAGAGAGCACTGTGACCGGTACAATCGTCATTGCGCGAAGAAGCCGCTTCTTCGGCTCCAGGAGCCGGAGAGAGCGGCAGCATCGGAAAGGTGAAGAAGGATGCTGTATTGCACTGGGATTGTGTGCGCAGCTTGCCAACTGATGGAAAACAGTACCTTACCACTCTCCTGACTTTTCCAATCACATGAATATTCGATTGGAAGCTGTTTTGGACAACTTTTCTTTTCTTCATGCCAAGCATTTAGCAGACCTCCGCGCAACGTCCAGATCACGATGGGAAAAGTTTTCTGTGCTGGCACACTTCCTCCTTGCCAGACATAGTGGAAAAGCTTTCTGCTAAGATGTAGACCACAAAAGACGCTAAAGACGAAGGTACGATGCTCTCCGGAGCTAAGAGCCGCTCCCGGGCTTCTTTCGGCAGAAGCCGCGCTAAGAGAGCACTGTTACCGGTACAATCGTCTTTGCGCGAAGAAGCCGCTTCTTCGGCTCCGGGAGCCGGAGAGAGCGGCAGCATCGGAAAGGTGGAGAAGGATGCTGTAGTGCACTGGGATTGTGTGCGCAGCTTGCCAACTGATAGAAAACAGTACCTTACCACTCTCCTGACTTTTCCAATCACATGAATATTCGATTAGAAGCTCTTTTGGACAACTTTTCTTTTCTTCATGCCAAGCACTTGGCAGACCTCCGTGCAACGTTAGAACACGATGGGAGATGTTTTCTGTGCTGGCACACTTCCTCCTTGCCAGACATAGTGGAAAAGCTTTCTGCTAAGATGTAGACCACAAAAGACGCTAAAGACGAAGGTACGATGCTCTCCGGAGCTAAGCGCCGCTCCCGGGCGTCTTTCGGCAGAAGCCGCGCTAAGAGAGCACTGTGACCGGTACAATCGTCTTTGCGCGAAGAAGCCGCTTCTTCGGCTCCAGGAGCCGGAGAGAGCGGCAGCATCGGAAAGGTGAAGAAGGATGCTGTATTGCACTGGGATTGTGTGCGCAGCTTGCCAACTGATGGAAAACAGTACCTTACCACTCTCCTGACTTTTCCAATCACGTGAATATTTGATTGGAAGCTCTTTCGGACAGCTTTTCTTCTCTTCATACCAAACACTTGCAGACCTCCGTGCAACGTCCAGATCACGATGGGAGATGTTTTCTGTGCTGGCACACTTTCTCCTTGCCAGATGTAGTGGAAAAGCTTTTTGCTAAGATGTAGACCACAAAAGACGCTAAAGACGAAGGTGCGATGCTCTCGGGGGCTAAGAGCCGCTCCCAGGCTTCTTTCGGCCGAAGCCGCGCTAAGAGAGCCCTGTGACCGGTACAATCGTCTTTGCGCGAAGAAGCCGCTTCTTCGGCTCCAGGAGCCGGAGAGAGCGGCAGCATCGGAAAGGTGAAGAAGGATGCTGTATTACATTGGGATTGTGTGCGCAGCTTGCCAACTGATAGAAAACAGTACCTTACCACTCTCCTGACTTTTCCAATCACATGAATATTCCAATGGAAGCTGTTTTGGACAACTTTTCTTTTCTTCATGCCAAGCACTTGGCAGACCTCCGCGCAACGTCCAGATCACGATAGGAAAAGTTTTCTGTGCTGGCACACTTCCTCCTTGCCAGACATAGTGGAAAAGCTTTCTGCTAAGATGTAGACCACAAAAGACGCTAAAGACGAAGGTACGATGCTCTCCGGAGCTAAGAGCCGCTCCCGGGCTTCTTTCGGCAGAAGCCGCGCTAAGAGAGCACTGTGACCGGTACAATCGTCTTTGCGCGAAGAAGCCGCTTCTTCGGCTCCAGGAGCCGGAGAGAGCGGCAGCTTCCGAAAGGTGAAGAAGGATGCTGTATTACATTGGGATTGTGTGCGCAGCTTGCCAACTGATAGAAAACAGTACTTTACCACTCTTCTGACTCTTCCAATCACATGAATATTCGATTGGAAGCTGTTTTGGACAACTTTTCTTTTCTTCATGCCAAGCATTTGGCAGACCTCCGTGCAACGTCCAGATCACGATGGGAAAAGTTTTCTGTGCTGGCACACTTTCTCCTTGCCAGACATAGTGGAAAAGCTTTCTGCTAAGATGTAGACCACAAAAGACGCTAAAGACGAAGGTACGATGCTCTCCGGAGCTAAGAGCCGCTCCCGGGCTTCTTTCGGCAGAAGCCGCGCTAAGAGAGCACTGTGACCGGTACAATCGTCTTTGCGCGAAGAAGCCGCTTCTTCGGCTCCAGGAGCCGGAGAGAGCGGCAGCTTCAAAAAGGTGAAGAAGGATGCTGTACAACACTGGGATTGTGTGCGCAGCTTGCCAACTGATAGAAAACAGTACCTTACCACTCTCCTGACTTTTCCAATCACATGAATATTCGATTGGAAGATCTTTTGGACAGCTTTTCTTTTCTTCATGCCAAACACTTGCAGACCTCCGTGCAACGTTAGAACACGATGGGAGATGTTTTCTGTGCTGGCACACTTTCTCCTTGCCAGATGTAGTGGAAAAGCTTTTTGCTAAGATGTAGACCACAAAAGACGCTAAAGACGAAGGTACGATGCTCTCGGGGGCTAAGAGCCGCTCCCAGGCTTCTTTCGGCAGAAGCCGCGCTAAGAGAGCCCTGTGACCGGTACAATCGTCTTTGCGCGAAGAAGCCGCTTCTTCGGCTCCAGGAGCCGGAGAGAGCGGCAGCTTCGGAAAGGTGAAGAAGGATGCTGTATTGCACTAGGATTGTGTGCGCAGCTTGCCAACTGATGGAAAACAGTACCTTACCATTCTCCTGACTTTTCCAATCACGTGAATATTCGATTGGAAGCTGTTTTGGACAACTTTTCTTTTCTTCATGCCAAGCACTTGGCAGACCTCCGTGCAACGTCCAGATCACGATGGGAGATGTTTTCTGTGCTGGCACACTTTCTCCTTGCCAGACATAGTGGAAAAGCTTTTTGCTAAGATGTAGACCACAAAAGACGCTAAAGACGAAGGTACGATGCTCTCCGGAGCTAAGAGCCGCTCCCGGGCTTCTTTCAGCAGAAGCCGCGCTAAGAGAGCACTGTGACCGGTACAATCGTCTTTGCGCGAAGATGCCCCTTCTTTGACTCCAGGAGCCGGAGAGAGCGGCAGCATCGGAAAGGTGAAGAAGGATGCTGTATTACATTGGGATTGTGTGCGCAGCTTGCCAACTGATAGAAAACAGTACCTTACCACTCTTCTGACTTTTCCAATCACATGAATATTCGATTGGAAGCTGTTTTGGACAACTTTTCTTTTCTTCATGCCAAGCATTTGGCAGACCTCCGTGC
Source organism: Ammospiza nelsoni (assembly GCF_027579445.1). Classification (NCBI taxonomy): domain Eukaryota; kingdom Metazoa; phylum Chordata; class Aves; order Passeriformes; family Passerellidae; genus Ammospiza; species Ammospiza nelsoni. Next base: position 55,287,113 of record NC_080637.1, on the reverse strand, counting down.
AACGTCCAGATCACGATGGGAGATGTTTTCTGTGCTGGCACACTTTCTCCTTGCCAGACATAGTGGAAAAGCTTTTTGCTAAGATGTAGACCACAAAAGACGCTAAAGACGAAGGTACGATGCTCTCCGGAGCTAAGAGCCGCTCCCGGGCTTCTTTCGGCAGAAGCCGCGCTAAGAGAGCACTGTGAGCGGTACAATCGTCTTTGCGCGAAGAAGCCGCTTCTTCGGCTCCAGGAACCGGAGAGAGCGGCAGCATCGGAAAGGTGAAGAAGGATGCTGTATTGCACTGGGATTGTGTGCGCAGCTTGCCAACTGATAGAAAACAGTACCTTACCACTCTCCTGACTTTTCCAATCACATGAATATTCGATTGGAAGCTGTTTTGGACAACTTTTCTTTTCTTCATGCCAAGCTCTTGGCAGACCTCCGTGCAACGTTAGAACACGATGGGAGATGTTTTCTGTGCTGGCACACTTTCTCCTTGCCAGACGTAGTGGAAAAGCTTTTTGCTAAGATGTAGACCACAAAAGACGCTAAAGACGAAGGTACGATGCTCTCCGGAGCTAAGAGCCGCTCCCGGGCTTCTTTCGGCAGAAGCCGCGCTAAGAGAGCACTGTGACCGGTACAATCATCTTTGCGCGAAGAAGCCGCTTCTTCGGCTCCAGGAGCCGGAGAGAGCGGCAGCTTCGGAAAGGTGAAGAAGGATGCTGTATTGCACTGGGATTGTGTGCGCAGCTTGCCAACTGATGGAAAACAGTACCTTACCACTCTCCTGACTTTTCCAATCACATGAATATTCGATTAGAAGCTCTTATGGACAGCTTTTCTTTTCTTCATGCCAAACACTTGCAGACCTCCGTGCAACGTCCAGATCACGATGGGAGATGTTTTCTGTGCGGGCACACTTTCTCCTTGCCAGATGTAGTGGAAAAGCTTTTTGCTAAGATGTAGACCACAAAAGACGCTAAAGACGAAGGTACGATGCTCTCCGGAGCTAAGAGCCGCTCCCGGGCTTCTTTCGGCAGAAGCCGCGCTAAGAGAGCACTGTGACCGGTACAATCGTCTTTGCGCGAAGAAGCCGCTTCTTCGGCTCCAGGAGCCGGAGAGAGCGGCAGCTTCCGAAAGGTGAAGAAGGATGCTGTATTGCACTGGGATTGTGTGTGCAGCTTGCCAATTGATAGAAAACAGTACCTTACCATTCTCCTGACTTTTCCAGTCACATGAATATTCGATTGGAAGCTGTTTTGGACAACTTTTCTTTTCTTCATGCCAAGCATTTGGCAGACCTCCGTGCAACGTCCAGATCACGATGGAAAAAGTTTTCTGTGCTGGCACACTTCCTCCTTGCCAGACATAGTGGAAAAGCTTTCTGCTAAGATGTAGACCACAAAAGACGCTAAAGACGAAGGTACGATGCTCTCCGGAGCTAAGAGCCGCTCCCGGGCTTCTTTCGGCAGAAGCCGCGCTAAGAGAGCACTGTGACCGGTACAATCGTCTTTGCGCGAAGAAGCCGCTTCTTCGGCTCCAGGAGCCGGAGAGAGCGGCAGCTTCAGAAAGGTGAAGAAGGATGCTGTACAACACTGGGATTGTGTGCGCAGCTTGCCAACTGATAGAAAACAGTACCTTACCACTCTCCTGACTTTTCCAATCACATGAATATTCGATTGGAAGCTGTTTTGGACAACTTTTCTTTTCTTCATGCCAAGCACTTGGCAGACCTCCGTGCAACGTTAGAACACGATGGGAGATGTTTTCTGTGCTGGCACACTTTCTCCTTGCCAGACATAGTGGAAAAGCTTTCTGCTAAGATGTAGACCACAAAAGACGCTAAAGACGAAGGTACGATGCTCTCCGGAGCTAAGAGCCGCTCCCGGGCTTCTTTCGGCAGAAGCCGCGCTAAGAGAGCACTGTGACCGGTACAATCATCTTTGCGCGAAGAAGCCGCTTCTTCGGCTCCAGGAGCCGGAGAGAGCGGCAGCATCGGAAAGGTGAAGAAGGATGCTGTATTGCACTGGGATTGTGTGCGCAGCTTGCCAACTGATGGAAAACAGTACCTTACCACTCTCCTGACTTTTCCAATCACATGAATATTCGATTGGAAGCTGTTTTGGACAACTTTTCTTTTCTTCATGCCAAGCATTTAGCAGACCTCCGCGCAACGTCCAGATCACGATGGGAAAAGTTTTCTGTGCTGGCACACTTCCTCCTTGCCAGACATAGTGGAAAAGCTTTCTGCTAAGATGTAGACCACAAAAGACGCTAAAGACGAAGGTACGATGCTCTCCGGAGCTAAGAGCCGCTCCCGGGCTTCTTTCGGCAGAAGCCGCGCTAAGAGAGCACTGTTACCGGTACAATCGTCTTTGCGCGAAGAAGCCGCTTCTTCGGCTCCAGGAGCCGGAGAGAGCGGCAGCATCGGAAAGGTGAAGAAGGATGCTGTATTGCACTGGGATTGTGTGCGCAGCTTGCCAACTGATAGAAAACAGTACCTTACCACTCTCCTGACTTTTCCAATCACATGAATATTCGATTGGAAGCTGTTTTGGACAACTTTTCTTTTCTTCATGCCAAGCACTTGGCAGACCTCCGCGCAACGTCCAGATCACGATGGGAAAAGTTTTCTGTGCTGGCACACTTTCTCCTTGCCAGACATAGTGGAAAAGCTTTCTGCTAAGATGTAGACCACAAAAGGCGCTAAAGACGAAGGTACGATGCTCTCCGGAGCTAAGAGCCGCTCCCGGGCTTCTTTCGGCAGAAGCCGCGCTAAGAGAGCACTGTGAGCGGTACAATCGTCTTTGCGCGAAGAAGCCGCTTCTTCGGCTCCAGGAGCCGGAGAGAGCGGCAGCTTCGGAAAGGTGAAGAAGGATGCTGTATTGCACTGGGATTGTGTGCGCAGCTTGCCAACTGATAGAAAACAGTACCTTACCAGTCTTCTGACTTTTCCAATCACATGAATATTCGATTGGAAGCTGTTTTGGACAACTTTTCTTTTCTTCATGCCAAGCACTTGGCAGACCTCCGTGCAACGTTAGAACACGATGGGAGATGTTTTCTGTGCTGGCACAGTTTCTCCTTGCCAGACATAGTGGAAAAGCTTTCTGCTAAGATGTAGACCACAAAAGACGCTAAAGACGAAGGTACGATGCTCTCCGGAGCTAAGAGCCGCTCCCGGGCTTCTTTCGGTAGAAGCCGCGCTAAGAGAGCACTGTGACCGGTACAATCGTCATTGCGCGAAGAAGCCGCTTCTTCGGCTCCAGGAGCCGGAGAGAGCGGCAGCATCGGAAAGGTGAAGAAGGATGCTGTATTGCACTGGGATTGTGTGCGCAGCTTGCCAACTGATGGAAAACAGTACTTTACCACTCTCCTGACTTTTCCAATCACATGAATATTCGATTGGAAGCTGTTTTGGACAACTTTTCTTTTCTTCATGCCAAGCATTTGGCAGACCTCCGCGCAACGTCCAGATCACGATGGGAAAAGTTTTCTGTGCTGGCACACTTCCTCCTTGCCAGACATAGTGGAAAAGCTTTCTGCTAAGATGTAGACCACAAAAGACGCTAAAGACGAAGGTACGATGCTCTCCGGAGCTAAGAGCCGCTCCCGGGCTTCTTTCGGCAGAAGCCGCGCTAAGAGAGCACTGTTACCGGTACAATCGTCTTTGCGCGAAGAAGCCGCTTCTTCGGCTCCGGGAGCCGGAGAGAGCGGCAGCTTCGGAAAGGTGGAGAAGGATGCTGTAGTGCACTGGGATTGTGTGCGCAGCTTGCCAACTGATAGAAAACAGTACCTTACCACTCTCCTGACTTTTCCAATCACATGAATATTCGATTAGAAGCTCTTTTGGACAACTTTTCTTTTCTTCATGCCAAGCACTTGGCAGACCTCCGTGCAACGTTAGAACACGATGGGAGATGTTTTCTGTGCTGGCGCAGGTTTTTCTTGCCAGACATAGTGGAAAAGCTTTTTGCTAAGATGTATACCACAAAAGACGCTAAAGACGAAGGTACGATGCTCTCCGGAGCTAAGCGCCGCTCCCGGGCGTCTTTCGGCAGAAGCCGCGCTAAGAGAGCACTGTGACCGGTACAATCGTCTTTGCGCGAAGAAGCCGCTTCTTCGGCTCCAGGAGCCGGAGAGAGCGGCAGCATCGGAAAGGTGAAGAAGGATGCTGTATTGCACTGGGATTGGTGCGCAGCTTGCCAACTGATGGAAAACAGTACCTTACCACTCTCCTGACTTTTCCAATCACGTGAATATTCGATTGGAAGCTCTTTCGGACAGCTTTTCTTCTCTTCATACCAAACACTTGCAGACCTCCGTGCAACGTCCAGATCACGATGGGAGATGTTTTCTGTGCTGGCACACTTTCTCCTTGCCAGATGTAGTGGAAAAGCTTTTTGCTAAGATGTAGACCACAAAAGACGCTAAAGACGAAGGTACGATGCTCTCGGGGGCTAAGAGCCGCTCCCAGGCTTCTTTCGGCCGAAGCCGCGCTAAGAGAGCCCTGTGACCGGTACAATCGTCTTTGCGCGAAGAAGCCGCTTCTTCGGCTCCAGGAGCCGGAGAGAGCGGCAGCTTCGGAAAGGTGAAGAAGGATGCTGTATTACATTGGGATTGTGTGCGCAGCTTGCCAACTGATAGAAAACAGTACCTTACCACTCTCCTGACTTTTCCAATCACATGAATATTCCAATGGAAGCTGTTTTGGACAACTTTTCTTTTCTTCATGCCAAGCACTTGGCAGACCTCCGTGCAACGTTAGAACACGATGGGAGATGTTTTCTGTGCTGGCACAGTTTCTCCTTGCCAGACATAGTGGAAAAGCTTTCTGCTAAGATGTAGACCACAAAAGACGCTAAAGACGAAGCTACGATGCTCTCCGGAGCTAAGAGCCGCTCCCGGGCTTCTTTCGGCAGAAGCCGCGCTAAGAGAGCACTGTGACCGGTACAATCGTCTTTGCGCGAAGAAGCCGCTTCTTCGGCTCCAGGAGCCGGAGAGAGCGGCAGCTTCCGAAAGGTGAAGAAGGATGCGGTATTACATTGGGATTGTGTGCGCAGCTTGCCAACTGATAGAAAACAGTACTTTACCACTCCTCTGACTCTTCCAATCACATGAATATTCGATTGGAAGCTGTTTTGGACAACTTTTCTTTTCTTCATGCCAAGCATTTGGCAGACCTCCGTGCAACGTCCAGATCACGATGGGAAAAGTTTTCTGTGCTGGCACACTTTCTCCTTGCCAGACATAGTGGAAAAGCTTTCTGCTAAGATGTAGACCACAAAAGACGCTAAAGACGAAGGTACGATGCTCTCCGGAGCTAAGAGCCGCTCCCGGGCTTCTTTCGGCAGAAGCCGCGCTAAGAGAGCACTGTGACCGGTACAATCGTCTTTGCGCGAAGAAGCCGCTTCTTCGGCTCCAGGAGCCGGAGAGAGCGGCAGCATCGGAAAGGTGAAGAAGGATGCTGTATTGCACTGGGATTGTGTGCGCAGCTTGCCAACTGATAGAAAACAGTACTTTACCACTCTCCTGACTTTTCCAATCACATGAATATTCGATTGGAAGCTGTTTTGGACAACTTTTCTTTTCTTCATGCCAAGCATTTGGCAGACCTCCGTGCAACGTCCAGATCACGATGGGAAAAGTTTTCTGTGCTGGCACACTTCCTCCTTGCCAGACATAGTGGAAAAGCTTTCTGCTAAGATGTAGACCACAAAAGACGCTAAAGACGAAGGTACGATGCTCTCCGGAGATAAGAGCCGCTCCCGGGCTTCTTTCGGCAGAAGCCGCGCTAAGAGAGCACTGTGACCGGTACAATCGTCTTTGCGCGAAGAAGCCGCTTCTTCGGCTCCAGGAGCCGGAGAGAGCGGCAGCTTCAAAAAGGTGAAGAAGGATGCTGTACAACACTGGGATTGTGTGCGCAGCTTGCCAACTGATAGAAAACAGTACCTTACCACTCTCCTGACTTTTCCAATCACATGAATATTCGATTGGAAGATCTTTTGGACAGCTTTTCTTTTCTTCATGCCAAACACTTGCAGACCTCCGTGCAACGTCCAGAACACGATGGGAGATGTTTTCTGTGCTGGCACAGTTTCTCCTTGCCAGATGTAGTGGAAAAGCTTTTTGCTAAGATGTAGACCACAAAAGACGCTAAAGACGAAGGTACGATGCTCTCGGGGGCTAAGAGCCGCTCCCAGGCTTCTTTCGGCAGAAGCCGCGCTAAGAGAGCCCTGTGACCGGTACAATCGTCTTTGCGCGAAGAAGCCGCTTCTTCGGCTCCAGGAGCCGGAGAGAGCGGCAGCTTCGGAAAGGTGAAGAAGGATGCTGTATTGCACTAGGATTGTGTGCGCAGCTTGCCAACTGATGGAAAACAGTACCTTACCATTCTCCTGACTTTTCCAATCACGTGAATATTCGATTGGAAGCTGTTTTGGACAACTTTTCTTTTCTTCATGCCAAGCACTTGGCAGACCTCCGTGCAACGTTAGAACACGATGGGAGATGTTTTCTGTGCTGGCACACTTTCTCCTTGCCAGACATAGTGGAAAAGCTTTTTGCTAAGATGTAGACCACAAAAGACGCTAAAGACGAAGGTACGATGCTCTCCGGAGCTAAGAGCCGCTCCCGGGCTTCTTTCAGCAGAAGCCGCGCTAAGAGAGCACTGTGACCGGTACAATCGTCTTTGCGCGAAGATGCCCCTTCTTTGACTCCAGGAGCCGGAGAGAGCGGCAGCATCGGAAAGGTGAAGAAGGATGCTGTATTACATTGGGATTGTGTGCGCAGCTTGCCAACTGATAGAAAACAGTACCTTACCACTCTTCTGACTTTTCCAATCACATGAATATTCGATTGGAAGCTGTTTTGGACAACTTTTCTTTTCTTCATGCCAAGCATTTGGCAGACCTCCGTGCAACGTCCAGATCACGATGGGAGATGTTTTCTGTGCTGGCACACTTTCTCCTTGCCAGACATAGTGGAAAAGCTTTTTGCTAAGATGTAGACCACAAAAGACGCTAAAGACGAAGGTACGATGCTCTCCGGAGCTAAGAGCCGCTCCCGGGCTTCTTTCGGCAGAAGCCGCGCTAAGAGAGCACTGTGACCGGTACAATCGTCTTTGCGCGAAGAAGCCGCTTCTTCGGCTCCAGGAACCGGAGAGAGCGGCAGCATCGGAAAGGTGAAGAAGGATGCTGTATTGCACTGGGATTGTGTGCGCAGCTTGCCAACTGATAGAAAACAGTACCTTACCACTCTCCTGACTTTTCCAATCACATGAATATTCGATTGGAAGCTGTTTTGGACAACTTTTCTTTTCTTCATGCCAAGCTCTTGGCAGACCTCCGTACAACGTTCGAACACGATGGGAGATGTTTTCTGTGCTGGCACACTTCCTCCTTGCCAGACGTAGTGGAAAAGCTTTTTGCTAAGATGTAGACCACAAAAGACGCTAAAGACGAAGGTACGATGCTCTCCGGAGCTAAGAGCCGCTCCCGGGCTTCTTTCGGCAGAAGCCGCGCTAAGAGAGCACTGTTACCGGTACAATCATCTTTGCGCGAAGAAGCCGCTTCTTCGGCTCCAGGAGCCGGAGAGAGCGGCAGCTTCGGAAAGGTGAAGAAGGATGCTGTATTGCACTGGGATTGTGTGCGCAGCTTGCCAACTGATGGAAAACAGTACCTTACCACTCTCCTGACTTTTCCAATCACATGAATATTCGATTAGAAGCTCTTTTGGACAGCTTTTCTTTTCTTCATGCCAAACACTTGCAGACCTCCGTGCAACGTCCAGATCACGATGGGAGATGTTTTCTGTGCTGGCACACTTTCTCCTTGCCAGATGTAGTGGAAAAGCTTTTTGCTAAGATGTAGACCACAAAAGACGCTAAAGACGAAGGTACGATGCTCTCCGGAGCTAAGAGCCGCTCCCGGGCTTCGTTCGGCAGAAGCCGCGCTAAGAGAGCACTGTGACCGGTACAATCGTCTTTGCGCGAAGAAGCCGCTTCTTCGGCTCCAGGAGCCGGAGAGAGCGGCAGCTTCCGAAAGGTGAAGAAGGATGCTGTATTGCACTGGGATTGTGTGTGCAGCTTGCCAATTGATAGAAAACAGTACCTTACCACTCTCCTGACTTTTCCAATCACATGAATATTCGATTGGAAGCTGTTTTGGACAACTTTTCTTTTCTTCATGCCAAGCATTTGGCAGACCTCCGTGCAACGTCCAGATCACGATGGAAAAAGTTTTCTGTGCTGGCACACTTCCTCCTTGCCAGACATAGTGGAAAAGCTTTCTGCTAAGATGTAGACCACAAAAGACGCTAAAGACGAAGGTACGATGCTCTCCGGAGCTAAGAGCCGCTCCCGGGCTTCTTTCGGCAGAAGCCGCGCTAAGAGAGCACTGTGACCGGTACAATCATCTTTGCGCGAAGAAGCCGCTTCTTCGGCTCCAGGAGCCGGAGAGAGCGGCAGCATCGGAAAGGTGAAGAAGGATGCTGTATTGCACTGGGATTGTGTGCGCAGCTTGCCAACTGATAGAAAACAGTACCTTACCACTCTCCTGACTTTTCCAATCACATGAATATTCGATTGGAAGCTGTTTTGGACAACTTTTCTTTTCTTCATGCCAAGCATTTAGCAGACCTCCGCGCAACGTCCAGATCACGATGGGAAAAGTTTTCTGTGCTGGCACACTTCCTCCTTGCCAGACATAGTGGAAAAGCTTTCTGCTAAGATGTAGACCACAAAAGACGCTAAAGACGAAGGTACGATGCTCTCCGGAGCTAAGAGCCGCTCCCGGGCTTCTTTCGGCAGAAGCCGCGCTAAGAGAGCACTGTGAGCGGTACAATCGTCTTTGCGCGAAGAAGCCGCTTCTTCGGCTCCAGGAGCCGGAGAGAGCGGCAGCATCGGAAAGGTGAAGAAGGATGCTGTATTGCACTGGGATTGTGTGCGCAGCTTGCCAACTTATAGAAAACAGTACCTTACCACTCTCCTGACTTTTCCAATCACATGAATATTCGATTGGAAGCTGTTTTGGACAACTTTTCTTTTCTTCATGCCAAGCACTTGGCAGACCTCCGCGCAACGTCCAGATCACGATGGGAAAAGTTTTCTGTGCTGGCACACTTTCTCCTTGCCAGACATAGTGGAAAAGCTTTCTGCTAAGATGTAGACCACAAAAGACGCTAAAGACGAAGCTACGATGCTCTCCGGAGCTAAGAGCCGCTCCCGGGCTTCTTTCGGCAGAAGCCGCGCTAAGAGAGCACTGTGACCGGTACAATCGTCTTTGCGCGAAGAAGCCGCTTCTTCGGCTCCAGGAGCCGGAGAGAGCGGCAGCTTCCGAAAGGTGAAGAAGGATGCGGTATTACATTGGGATTGTGTGCGCAGCTTGCCAACTGATAGAAAACAGTACTTTACCACTCCTCTGACTCTTCCAATCACATGAATATTCGATTGGAAGCTGTTTTGGACAACTTTTCTTTTCTTCATGCCAAGCATTTGGCAGACCTCCGTGCAACGTCCAGATCACGATGGGAAAAGTTTTCTGTGCTGGCACACTTTCTCCTTGCCAGACATAGTGGAAAAGCTTTCTGCTAAGATGTAGACCACAAAAGACGCTAAAGACGAAGGTACGATGCTCTCCGGAGCTAAGAGCCGCTCCCGGGCTTCTTTCGGCAGAAGCCGCGCTAAGAGAGCACTGTGACCGGTACAATCGTCTTTGCGCGAAGAAGCCGCTTCTTCGGCTCCAGGAGCCGGAGAGAGCGGCAGCATCGGAAAGGTGAAGAAGGATGCTGTATTGCACTGGGATTGTGTGCGCAGCTTGCCAACTGATAGAAAACAGTACTTTACCACTCTCCTGACTTTTCCAATCACATGAATATTCGATTGGAAGCTGTTTTGGACAACTTTTCTTTTCTTCATGCCAAGCATTTGGCAGACCTCCGTGCAACGTCCAGATCACGATGGGAAAAGTTTTCTGTGCTGGCACACTTCCTCCTTGCCAGACATAGTGGAAAAGCTTTCTGCTAAGATGTAGACCACAAAAGACGCTAAAGACGAAGGTACGATGCTCTCCGGAGCTAAGAGCCGCTCCCGGGCTTCTTTCGGCAGAAGCCGCGCTAAGAGAGCACTGTGACCGGTACAATCGTCTTTGCGCGAAGAAGCCGCTTCTTCGGCTCCAGGAGCCGGAGAGAGCGGCAGCTTCAAAAAGGTGAAGAAGGATGCTGTACAACACTGGGATTGTGTGCGCAGCTTGCCAACTGATAGAAAACAGTACCTTACCACTCTCCTGACTTTTCCAATCACATGAATATTCGATTGGAAGATCTTTTGGACAGCTTTTCTTTTCTTCATGCCAAACACTTGCAGACCTCCGTGCAACGTCCAGAACACGATGGGAGATGTTTTCTGTGCTGGCACAGTTTCTCCTTGCCAGATGTAGTGGAAAAGCTTTTTGCTAAGATGTAGACCACAAAAGACGCTAAAGACGAAGGTACGATGCTCTCGGGGGCTAAGAGCCGCTCCCAGGCTTCTTTCGGCAGAAGCCGCGCTAAGAGAGCCCTGTGACCGGTACAATCGTCTTTGCGCGAAGAAGCCGCTTCTTCGGCTCCAGGAGCCGGAGAGAGCGGCAGCTTCGGAAAGGTGAAGAAGGATGCTGTATTGCACTAGGATTGTGTGCGCAGCTTGCCAACTGATGGAAAACAGTACCTTACCATTCTCCTGACTTTTCCAATCACGTGAATATTCGATTGGAAGCTGTTTTGGACAACTTTTCTTTTCTTCATGCCAAGCACTTGGCAGACCTCCGTGCAACGTTAGAACACGATGGGAGATGTTTTCTGTGCTGGCACACTTTCTCCTTGCCAGACATAGTGGAAAAGCTTTTTGCTAAGATGTAGACCACAAAAGACGCTAAAGACGAAGGTACGATGCTCTCCGGAGCTAAGAGCCGCTCCCGGGCTTCTTTCAGCAGAAGCCGCGCTAAGAGAGCACTGTGACCGGTACAATCGTCTTTGCGCGAAGATGCCCCTTCTTTGACTCCAGGAGCCGGAGAGAGCGGCAGCATCGGAAAGGTGAAGAAGGATGCTGTATTACATTGGGATTGTGTGCGCAGCTTGCCAACTGATAGAAAACAGTACCTTACCACTCTTCTGACTTTTCCAATCACATGAATATTCGATTGGAAGCTGTTTTGGACAACTTTTCTTTTCTTCATGCCAAGCATTTGGCAGACCTCCGTGCAACGTCCAGATCACGATGGGAGATGTTTTCTGTGCTGGCACACTTTCTCCTTGCCAGACATAGTGGAAAAGCTTTTTGCTAAGATGTAGACCACAAAAGACGCTAAAGACGAAGGTACGATGCTCTCCGGAGCTAAGAGCCGCTCCCGGGCTTCTTTCGGCAGAAGCCGCGCTAAGAGAGCACTGTGACCGGTACAATCGTCTTTGCGCGAAGAAGCCGCTTCTTCGGCTCCAGGAACCGGAGAGAGCGGCAGCATCGGAAAGGTGAAGAAGGATGCTGTATTGCACTGGGATTGTGTGCGCAGCTTGCCAACTGATAGAAAACAGTACCTTACCACTCTCCTGACTTTTCCAATCACATGAATATTCGATTGGAAGCTGTTTTGGACAACTTTTCTTTTCTTCATGCCAAGCTCTTGGCAGACCTCCGTGCAACGTTCGAACACGATGGGAGATGTTTTCTGTGCTGGCACACTTCCTCCTTGCCAGACGTAGTGGAAAAGCTTTTTGCTAAGATGTAGACCACAAAAGACGCTAAAGACGAAGGTACGATGCTCTCCGGAGCTAAGAGCCGCTCCCGGGCTTCTTTCGGCAGAAGCCGCGCTAAGAGAGCACTGTTACCGGTACAATCATCTTTGCGCGAAGAAGCCGCTTCTTCGGCTCCAGGAGCCGGAGAGAGCGGCAGCTTCGGAAAGGTGAAGAAGGATGCTGTATTGCACTGGGATTGTGTGCGCAGCTTGCCAACTGATGGAAAACAGTACCTTACCACTCTCCTGACTTTTCCAATCACATGAATATTCGATTAGAAGCTCTTTTGGACAGCTTTTCTTTTCTTCATGCCAAACACTTGCAGACCTCCGTGCAACGTCCAGATCACGATGGGAGATGTTTTCCGTGCTGGCACACTTTCTCCTTGCCAGATGTAGTGGAAAAGCTTTTTGCTAAGATGTAGACCACAAAAGACGCTAAAGACGAAGGTACGATGCTCTCCGGAGCTAAGAGCCGCTCCCGGGCTTCGTTCGGCAGAAGCCGCGCTAAGAGAGCACTGTGACCGGTACAATCGTCTTTGCGCGAAGAAGCCGCTTCTTCGGCTCCAGGAGCCGGAGAGAGCGGCAGCTTCCGAAAGGTGAAGAAGGATGCTGTATTGCACTGGGATTGTGTGTGCAGCTTGCCAATTGATAGAAAACAGTACCTTACCACTCTCCTGACTTTTCCAATCACATGAATATTCGATTGGAAGCTGTTTTGGACAACTTTTCTTTTCTTCATGCCAAGCATTTGGCAGACCTCCGTGCAACGTCCAGATCACGATGGGAAAAGTTTTCTGTGCTGGCACACTTCCTCCTTGCCAGACATAGTGGAAAAGCTTTCTGCTAAGATGTAGACCACAAAAGACGCTAAAGACGAAGGTACGATGCTCTCCGGAGCTAAGAGCCGCTCCCGGGCTTCTTTCGGCAGAAGCCGCGCTAAGAGAGCACTGTGACCGGTACAATCATCTTTGCGCGAAGAAGCCGCTTCTTCGGCTCCAGGAGCCGGAGAGAGCGGCAGCATCGGAAAGGTGAAGAAGGATGCTGTATTGCACTGGGATTGTGTGCGCAGCTTGCCAACTGATAGAAAACAGTACCTTACCACTCTCCTGACTTTTCCAATCACATGAATATTCGATTGGAAGCTGTTTTGGACAACTTTTCTTTTCTTCATGCCAAGCATTTAGCAGACCTCCGCGCAACGTCCAGATCACGATGGGAAAAGTTTTCTGTGCTGGCACACTTCCTCCTTGCCAGACATAGTGGAAAAGCTTTCTGCTAAGATGTAGACCACAAAAGACGCTAAAGACGAAGGTACGATGCTCTCCGGAGCTAAGAGCCGCTCCCGGGCTTCTTTCGGCAGAAGCCGCGCTAAGAGAGCACTGTTACCGGTACAATCGTCATTGCGCGAAGAAGCCGCTTCTTCGGCTCCGGGAGCCGGAGAGAGCGGCAGCTTCGGAAAGGTGGAGAAGGATGCTGTAGTGCACTGGGATTGTGTGCGCAGCTTGCCAACTGATAGAAAACAGTACCTTACCACTCTCCTGACTTTTCCAATCACATGAATATTCGATTAGAAGCTCTTTTGGACAACTTTTCTTTTCTTCATGCCAAGCACTTGGCAGACCTCCGTGCAACGTTAGAACACGATGGGAGATGTTTTCTGTGCTGGCGCAGGTTTTTCTTGCCAGACATAGTGGAAAAGCTTTTTGCTAAGATGTATACCACAAAAGACGCTAAAGACGAAGGTACGATGCTCTCCGGAGCTAAGCGCCGCTCCCGGCGGTCCTTTCGGCAGAAGCCGCGCTAAGAGAGCACTGTGACCGGTACAATCGTCTTTGCGCGAAGAAGCCGCTCTTTCGGCTCCCGGAGCCGAGAGAGCGGCAGCATCGGAAAGGTGAAGAAGGATGCTGTATTGCACTGGATTGTGTGCGCAGCTTGCCAACTGATGGAAAACAGTACCTTACCACTCTCCTGACTTTTCCATCACGTGAATATTTGATTGGGAAGCTCTTTCGGCAGCTTTTCTTCTCTTCATACCAAACACTTGCAGACCTCCGTGCAACGTCCAGATCACGATGGAGATGTTTTCTGTGCTGGCACACTTTCTCCTTGCCAGATGTAGTGGAAAAGCTTTTTGCTAAGATGTAGACCACAAAAGACGCTAAAGACGAAGTTGCGATGCCTCGGGGGCTAAGAGCCGCTCCCAGGCTTCTTTCGGCCGAAGCCGCGCTAAGAGAGCCCGTGACCGGTACAATCGTCTTTGCGCGAAGAAGCCGCTTCTTCGGCTCCAGGAGCCGGAGAGAGCGGCAGCTTCGGAAAGGTGAAGAAGGATGCTGTATTACATTGGGATTGTGTGCGCAGCTTGCCAACTGATAGAAAACAGTACCTTACCACTCTCCTGACTTTTCCAATCACATGAATATTCCAATGGAAGCTGTTTTGGACAACTTTTCTTTTCTTCATGCCAAGCACTTGGCAGACCTCCGTGCAACGTTAGAACACGATGGGAGATGTTTTCTGTGCTGGCACACTTCCTCCTTGCCAGACATAGTGGAAAAGCTTTCTGCTAAGATGTAGACCACAAAAGACGCTAAAGACGAAGGTACGATGCCTCTCCGGAGCTAAGAGCCGCTCCCGGGCTTCTTTCGGCAGAAGCCGCGCTAAGAGAGCACTGTGACCGGTACAATCGTCTTTGCGCGAAGAAGCCGCTTCTTCGGCTCCAGGAGCCGGAGAGAGCGGCAGCTTCAGAAAGGTGAAGAAGGATGCTGTATTACATTGGGATTGTGTGCGCAGCTTGCCAACTGATAGAAAACAGTACTTTACCACTCTTCTGACTCTTCCAATCACATGAATATTCGATTGGAAGCTGTTTTGGACAACTTTCTTTTCTTCATGCAAGCATTTGGCAGACCTCCGTGCAACGTCCAGATCACGATGGGAAAAGTTTTCTGTGCTGGCACACTTTCTCCTTGCCAGACATAGTGGAAAAGCTTTCTGCTAAGATGTAGACCACAAAAGACGCTAAAGACGAAGGTACGATGCTCTCCGGAGCTAAGAGCCGCTCCCGGCTTCTTTCGGCAGAAGCCGCGCTAAGAGAGCACTGTGACCGTACAATCGTCTTTGCGCGAAGAAGCCGCTTCTTCGGCTCCAGGAGCGGGAGAGAGCGGCAGCATCGGAAAGGTGAAGAAGGATGCTGTATTGCACTGGATTGTGTGCGCAGCTTGCAACTGATAGAAAACAGTACTTTACCACTCTCCTGACTTTTCCAATCACATGAATATTCGATGGAAGCTGTTTTGGACACTTTTCTTTTCTTCATGCCAAGGCATTTGGCAGACCTCCGTGCAACGTCCAGATCACGATGGGAAAAGTTTTCTGTGCTGGCACACTTCCTCCTTGCCAGACATAGTGGAAAAGCTTTCTGCTATGATGTAGACCACAAAAGACGCTAAAGACGAAGGTACGATGCTCTCCGGAGCTAAGAGCCGCTCCGGCTTCTTTCGGCAAAGCCGCGCTAAGAGAGCACTGTGACCGGTACAATCGTCTTTGCGCGAAGAAGCCGCTTCTTCGGCTCCAGGGAGCCGGAGAGAGCGGGCAGCTTCAAAAGGTGAAGAAGGATGCTGTACAACACTGGGATTGTGTGCGCAGCTTGCCAACTGATAGAAAACAGTACCTTACCACTCTCCTGACTTTTCCAATCACATGAATATTCGATTGGAAGATCTTTTGGACAGCTTTTCTTTTCTTCATGCCAAACACTTGCAGACCTCCGTGCAACGTCCAGAACACGATGGGAGATGTTTTCTGTGCTGGCACAGTTTCTCCTTGCCAGATGTAGGTGGAAAAGCTTTTGCTAAGATGTAGACCACAAAAGACGCTAAAGACGAAGGTACGATGCTCTCGGGGGCTAATTGCCGCTCCCAGGCTTCTTTCGGCAGAAGCCGCGCTAAGGAGAGCACTGTGAGCGGTACAATCGTCTTTGCGCGAAGAAGCCGCTTCTTCGGCTCCAGGAGCCGGAGAGAGCGGCAGCTTCGGAAAGGTGAAGAAGGATGCTGTATTGCACTAGGATTGTGTGCGCAGCTTGCCAACTGATGGAAAGACAGTACCTTACCATTCTCCTGACTTTTCCAATCACGTGAATATTCGATTGGAAGCTGGTTTTGGACAAACTTTTCTTTTCTTCATGCCAAGCACTTGGCAGACCTCCGTGCAACGTCCAGATCACGATGGGAGATGTTTTCTGTGCTGGCACACTTTCTCCTTGCCAGACATAGTGGAAAGCTTTTTGCTAAGATGTAGACCACAAAAGACGCTAAAGACGAAGGTACGATGCTCTCCGGAGCTAAGAGCCGCTCCCGGGCTTCTTTCAGCAGAAGCCGCGCTAAGAGAGCACTGTGACCGGTACAATCGTCTTTGCGCGAAGATGCCCCTTCTTTGACTCCAGGAGCCGGAGAGAGCGGCAGCATCGAAAGGTGAAGAAGGATGCTGTATTACATTGGGATTGTGTGCGCAGCTTGCCAACTGATAGAAAACAGTACCTTACCACTCTTCTGACTTTTCCAATCACATGAATATTCGATTGGAAGCTGTTTTGGACAACTTTTCTTTTCTTCATGCCAAGCATTTGGCAGACCTCCGTGCAACGTCCAGATCACGATGGGAGATGTTTTCTGTGCTGGCACACTTTCTCCTTGCCAGATGTAGTGGAAAAGCTTTTTGCTAAGATGTAGACCACAAAAGACGCTAAAGACGAAGGTACGATGCTCTCCGGAGCTAAGAGCCGCTCCCGGGCTTCTTTCGGCAGAAGCCGCGCTAAGAGAGCCCTGTGACCGGTACAATCGTCTTTGCGCGAAGAAGCCGCTTCTTCGGCTCCAGGAACCGGAGAGAGCGGCAGCATCGGAAAGGTGAAGAAGGATGCTGTATTGCACTGGGGATTGTGGTGCGCAGCTTGCCAACTGATAGAAAACAGTACCTTACCACTCTCCTGACTTTTCCAATCACATGAATATTCGATTGGAAGCTGTTTTGGACAACTTTTCTTTTCTTCATGCCAAGCTCTTGGCAGACCTCGTGCAACGTTAGAACACGATGGGAGATGTTTTCTGTGCTGCACACTTTCTCCTGCCAGACGTAGTGGAAAAGCTTTTTGCTAAGATGTAGACCACAAAAGACGCTAAAGACGAAGGTACGATGCTCTCCGGAGCTAAGAGCCGCTCCCGGGCTTCTTTCGGCAGAAGCCGCGCTAAGAGAGCACTGTGACCGGTACAATCATCTTTGCGCGAAGAAGCCGCTTCTTCGGCTCAGGAGCCGGAGAGAGCGGCAGCTTCGGAAAGGTGAAGAAGGATGCTGTATTGCACTGGATTGTGTGCGCAGCTTGCCAACTGATGGAAAACCAGTACCTTACCACTCTCCTGACTTTTCCAATCACATGAATATTCGATTGGAAGCTCTTTTGGACAGCTTTTCTTTTCTTCATGCCAAACACTTGCAGACCTCCGTGCAACGTCCAGATCACGATGGGAGATGTTTTCTGTGCTGGCACACTTTCCTCCTTGCCAGATGTAGTGGAAAAGCTTTTTGCTAAGATGTAGACCACAAAAGACGCTAAAGACGAAGGTACGATGCTCTCCGGAGCTAAGAGCCGCTCCCGGGCTTCTTTCGGCAGAAGCCGCGCTAAGAGAGCACTGTGACCGGTACAATCGTCTTTGCGCGAAGAAGCCGCTTCTTCGGCTCCAGGAGCCGGAGAGAGCGGCAGCTTCCGAAAGGTGAAGAAGGATGCTGTATTGCACTGGGATTGTGTGTGCAGCTTGCCAATTGATAGAAAACAGTACCTTACCATTCTCCTGACTTTTCCAATCACATGAATATTCGATTGGAAGCTGTTTTGGACAACTTTTCTTTTCTTCATGCCAAGCATTTGGCAGACCTCCGTGCAACGTCCAGATCACGATGGAAAAAGTTTTCTGTGCTGGCACACTTCCTCCTTGCCAGACATAGTGGAAAAGCTTTCTGCTAAGATGTAGACACAAAAGACGCTAAAGACGAAGGTACGATGCTCTCCGGAGCTAAGAGCCGCTCCCGGGCTTCTTTCGGCAGAAGCCGCGCTAAGAGAGCACTGTGACCGGTACAATCGTCTTTGCGCGAAGAAGCGCTTCTTCGGCTCCAGGAGCCGAGAGAGCGGCAGCTTCAGAAAGGTGAAGAAGGATGCTGTACAACACTGGGATTGTGTGCGCAGCTTGCCAACTGATAGAAAACAGTACCTTACCACTCTCCTGACTTTTCCAATCACATGAATATTCGATTGGAAGCTGTTTTGGACAACTTTTCTTTTCTTCATGCCAAGCACTTGGCAGACCTCCGTGCAACGTTAGAACACGATGGGAGATGTTTTCTGTGCTGGCACACTTTCTCCTTGCCAGACATAGTGGAAAAGCTTTCTGCTAAGATGTTGACCACAAAAGACGCTAAAGACGAAGGTACGATGCTCTCCGGAGCTAAGAGCCGCTCCCGGGGCTTCTTTCGGCAGAAGCGCGCTAAGAGAGCACTGTTACCGGTACAATCGTCTTTGCGCGAAGAAGCCGCTTCTTCGGCTCCAGGAGCCGGAGAGAGCGGCAGCATCGGAAAGGTGAAGAAGGATGCTGTATTGCACTGGGATTGTGTGCGCAGCTTGCCAACTGATGGAAAACAGTACCTTACACTCTCCCCTGACTTTTCCAATCACATGAATATTCGATTGGAAGCTGTTTTGGACAACTTTTCTTTTCTTCATGCCAAGCATTTAGCAGACCTCCGCGCAACGTCCAGATCACGATGGGAAAAGTTTTTCTGTGCTGGCACACTTCCTCCTTGCAGACATAGTGGAAAAGCTTTCTGCTAAGATGTAGACCACAAAAGACGCTAAAGACGAAGGTACGATGCTCTCGGAGCTAAGAGCCGCTCCCGGGCTTCTTTCGGCAGAAGCCGCGCTAAGAGAGCACTGCGACCGGTACAATCGTCTTTGCGCGAAGAAGCCGCTTCTTCGGCTCAGGAGCCGGAGGAGAGCGGCAGCATCGGAAAGGTGAAGAAGGATGCTGTATTGCACTGGGATTGTGTGCGCAGCTTGCAACTGATAGAAAACAGTACCTTACCAGTCTTCTGACTTTTCCCAATCACATGAATATTCGATTGGAAGCTGTTTTGGGACAACTTTTTCTTTTCTTCATGCCAAGCACTTGGCAGACCTCCGTGCAACGTTAGAACACGATGGGAGATGTTTTCTGTGCTGGCACACTTTCTCCTTGCCAGACATAGTGGAAAAGCTTTCTGCTAAGATGTAGACCACAAAAGACGCTAAAGACGAAGGTACGATGCTCTCCGGAGCTAAGAGCCGCTCCCGGCTTCTTTCGGTAGAAGCCGCGCTAAGAGAGCACTGTGACCGGTACAATCGTCATTGCGCGAAGAAGCGCTTCTTCGGCTCCAGGAGCCGGAGAGAGCGGCAGCATCGGAAAGGTGAAGAAGGATGCTGTATTGCACTGGGATTGTGGTGCGCAGCTTGCCAACTGATGGAAAACAGTACTTTACCACTCTCCTGACTTTTCCAATCACATGAATATTCGATTGGAAGCTGTTTTGGACAACTTTTCTTTTCTTCATGCCAAGCATTTGGCAGACCTCCGCGCAACGTCCAGATCACGATGGGAAAAGTTTTCTGTGCTGGCACACTTTCTCCTTGCCAGACATAGTGGAAAAGCTTTCTGCTAAGATGTAGACCACAAAAGACGCTAAAGACGAAGGTACGATGCTCTCCGGAGCTAAGAGCCGCTGCCGGGCTTCTTTCGGCAGAAGCGGCGCTAAGAGAGCACTGTGAGCGGTACAATCGTCTTTGCGCGAAGAAGCCGCTTCTTCGCTCCGGGAGCCGGAGAGAGCGGCAGCATCGCAAGGTGAAGAAGGAAGCTGTACAACACTGGATTGTGTGCGCAGCTTGCCAACTGATAGAAAACAGTACCTTACACTTTCCTGACGTTTCCAATCACATGAATCTTCGATTGGAAGCTGTTTTGGACAACTTTTCTTTCCTTCATGCCAAACACTTGGCAGACCTCCGTGCAACGTCCAGAAGACGATGGGAGATGTTTCTGTGCTCCCGCAGGTTTTCCTTGCCAGACAGGAGTGGAAAAGCTTTCTGCTAGGATGTAGACCACAAAAGACGCTAAAGACGAAGGTACGATGCTCTCCGGAGCTAAGAGCCCGCTGCCGGGCTTCTTCGGCAGAAGCGGCGCTAAGAGAGCACTGTGAGCGGTACAATCGTCTTTGCGCGAAGAAGCCGCTTCTTCGGCTCCGGAGCCGGAGAGAGCGGCAGCATCGGAAAACTGAAGAAGGAAGCTGTACAACACTGGATTGTGTGCGCAGCTTGCCAACTGATAGAAAACAGTACCTTACACTTTCCTGACGTTTCCAATCACATGAATCTTCGATTGGAAGCTGTTTTGGACAACTTTTCTTTCCTTCATGCCAAACACTTGGCAGACCTCCGTGCAACGTCCAGAAGACGATGGGAGATGTTTTCTGTGCTCGCGCAGGTTTTCCTTGCCAGACAGAGTGGAAAAGCTTTCTGCTAGGATGTAGACCACAAAAGACGCTAAAGACGAAGGTACGATGCTCTCCGGAGCTAAGAGCCGCTGCCGGCTTCTTTCGGCAGAAGCGGCGCTAAGAGAGCACTGTGAGCGGTACAATCGTCTTTGCGCGAAGAAGCCGCTTCTTCGGCTCCGGGAGCCGGAGAGAGCGCAGCATCGGAAAACTGAAGAAGGAAGCTGTACAACACTGGGATTGTGTGCGCAGCTTGCCAACTGATAGAAAACAGTACCTTACACTTTCCTGGACGTTTCCAATCACATGAATCTTCGATTGAAGCTGTTTTGGACAACTTTTCTTTCCTTCATGCCAAACACTTGGCAGACCTCCGTGCAACGTCCAGAAGACGATGGGAGATGTTTTCTGTGCTCCCGCAGGTTTTCCTTGCCAGACAGAGTGGAAAAGCTTTCTGCTAGGATGTAGACCACAAAAGAGCTAAAGACGAAGGTACGATGCTCTCCGGAGCTAAGAGCCGCTGCCGGGCTTCTTTCGGCAGAAGCGGCGCTAAGAGAGCACTGTGAGCGGTACAATCGTCTTTGCGCGAAGAAGCCGCTTCTTCGCTCCGGGAGCCGGAGAGAGCGCAGCATCGGAAAACTGAAGAAGGAAGCTGTACAACACTGGGATTGTGTGCGCAGCTTGCCAACTGATAGAAAACAGTACCTTACACTTTCCTGACGTTTCCAATCACATGAATCTTCGATTGGAAGCTGTTTGGACAACTTTTCTTTCCTTCATGCCAAACACTTGGCAGACCTCCGTGCAACGTCCAGAAGACGATGGGAGATGTTTTCTGTGCTCGCGCAGGTTTTCCTTGCCAGACAGAGTGGAAAAGCTTTCTGCTAGGATGTAGACCACAAAAGACGCTAAAGACGAAGGTACGATGCTCTCCGGAGCTAAGAGCCGCTGCCGGGCTCCTTCTTTCGGCAGAAGCGGCGCTAAGAGAGCACTGTGAGCGGTACAATCGTCTTTGCGCGAAGAAGCCGCTTCTTCGGCTCCGGGAGCCGGAGAGAGCGGCAGCATCGCAAAGGTGAAGAAGGAAGCTGTACAACACTGGGATTGTGTGCGCAGCTTGCCAACTGATAGA